>NW_024609880.1:11122289-12322289 GCF_016920785.2 Ixodes scapularis | reverse complement strand
CATTCCAATAGATGATCCATTCTGTGTGGTCGAAGCATTTGTATATATATATATATATATATACACGACAAGAAAAAGGGTGTTGTGTGTATAAATGAGATTAGGAAAGTTACTGAAGCACGACTCAAGGTAGCGCATATTGTTAGTTATCCACGGGCTGGTGGTGTAGATCTCAAAGGAGGAACAGTAACCAAGGTGTAGCGAGTAACATGAGATTTTGAAAAGTCGCTGGAAGGATCTCTTTATTTTCGATAATAACCTGAGAGATGTGTCTAAAGAAGCGTCTCTCCGGAATGTTGGCTAGATGACGAGAGTGATGTCATGTTAGGTGCGGGCGCACATGTATCCGTAGTGTTTCTTGTTTGCGAATAGCTTTGATAGAAAGACAATGGGATTCTGTTATTATGTTTATGGTTCACCTTGATCACATATCCCCAAAACATACTATAAGAACCTAGGCTTGTAGTGATTGAAGCACTTTCATGCATCACAAGTAGACTGTTATGAAGGGCGCCGACAAATAGGCTGTTATTTAAACGGAGACCAGCAGATATATACGTTCCTCAAGTAGTATCGCTTGTAAAGCGTCGTAAGCTAATAATCGCGGACAATTTAGTTATAAGGTGTCTCAGTAGAGTGTTCCGAGTTAATCCTTTTTCGATAGAGACTCGAAGAAATATGTGTTTGGAGCATACGGGATTTTGTCGCGATAAATGGATAGAAAGAAACGGTCCATCTTCATCCTTGTAAAAGCCACAGAGGCTGACACTACTGGCGCAATCATAAGCCCGCTGATAATAAGGTAGTGAGATATTCTGGAAAGTGAGTCTTGTAAGCGCTCATGCTTCAGCATCAGTGAGCTTGCAGGCGTCCAGAGGCAAACGACCTCTTCATTACTGGCAGACCAATAAGGGCAATGTTAAGAAGTACAGGACTTAGAACGCTCCCTGGAGGCACGCCTCTAGTCACAGTGTGACGAGAAATTTCACTATCCCTTGTGTTCATCGAGACTGGTCGATTGTGAAGGTAATCCGCAATCTGTGCATAAAGCGGACAGCAAACTCTGAAATATTTTAACCCTTGTGAAACCACTGAATGTTTGATGTTATCAAAATCTTTCCAAACATCAAGGAAGACTGCTGTTTTAAACTCTCCGTGAATAGTCTGGTCGTCACCATGAGTCGCTAGTTTCTAGACATTGTCAATTTAGCTGCGATATTGTCTGAATCCCGTAATGGTTGCTGGATACAGCGATTGAGATTCTAAAACGTATTCTAGACGTGAGAAAAATATCCGCTCCATAGATATGCCAATACAACTTGTTAAAGCAATGGGTCGGTAAGATCTCATGTCCAGTCGAGACTTACCTGGTTAATTATGGGTATAACGTAGGCTGTTTTTTAGTCATGAGGAACACAGCAGCTTGTTCTCGAAGAATTGAATACCTCTAGTAAATGTTGGCGAGCCTCTGGCCCTAGATAAGCAAGTGGGACATAGGCTACCTTATCTGGACCTAGCGATGAAAAATGACTGAGAGGAGCCAGAGCTTGATCCAATTCTGGGGCACTGAATATAGCATCAATGATGGATGAAAAAAAATGTGCCAGTTGAAGTTTCAGCGCGTAATGGTGGACCACTATCGTTCATTGCTGACAGAACAAGTGATGCACAAAAGTCAGCAGCAATACTCAATAGCGATTGTCTTCAGAAAAGTGACCACGCAAGAAAAGCCATTTTTTGTTGTGGTGGAGATCGTAGTAGTCTTCCGTTTTCTTCGAACGAGTTTATCTAAGTGACGGCGAATATGTTTTTGAGCTCGCCTGTCCTCACGAATGTCAGCTGGCAATTTGGTCATCATGGCTTGACGTTCTGCTGGTGGAAGAATAGCTCTAGTTTTTCGTACTCCTGCGTCTACAACAGTACGTGAGGACGTGAGACATTCACATCTGGGCCCCTAAACTCGTGAAACACAAAGTTGGGGCCGAAGTTGACGGAGCGCACCGATTGGTCTATCACGACGATGACTTCGCGCTTTTTTTGCCAACGTCTAATCAGCGCGCTCTGCAAACTTTCGGCTCCAACTTTGTGTTTGACGAGTTTAGGGCCCCTGGTAGCGTCTGCAGCTGATTGATAAACAACTGAACCAAACTCTAGGTAAGTATTTGCAGTCTGTATGCGCAGTTATCCATTTTCCCGAAAACATGCCCAGTCGATATACGAAGTCATATCTTCTATGGCACTGCTGGCTTGAAGCGGCGAACCGTAAATGTATGTTGGAAAGTGGTCGCTGTCATGGCTTTTTGTGTCCCAAACCAGGATTGCGAGATACAAGTTCACTTTACATAACTGCAACGTCTAAGCTGCTGCTACAGCGACTGTGCCTGAAGAATTCAGGCGAATTGTTGGTTAAAATACAAAAGTCATAAAAATCCACTAGTCCAAGTAGTTATCGTCCGCGACGTGTAGCTCTTACACCTCTTCAAGCAATATAATGGGCACTAAGTCGCCAACAACAAGAACTGCTGATCTACATTCTTGGGTGAGTCCAAGTAGTTATCGTCCGCGACGTGTAGCTCTTACACCTCTTCAAGCAATATAATGGGCACTAAGTCGCCAACAACAAGAACTGCTGATCTACATTCTTGGGTGATATCATCCAGCAGTTTAGTGTCAAAATCGCAAGCGGGGAGTATATAGGCTGCTATTACTTTGAACGAAAGCTTGACCTTGAGTATGGTAACACAGACATACTCATTGTTCTGATGAGATGAGAGACTGTGCGAATTATAGATTGTCTTTTCGAAACGCGAGAGGCACACGGCTCACATCAAGTTTGCGAGCTGATTGGAATACTTCATAACAAGATAGTTGAAAATCTGCGCTATACGCGATTGGCTAATCGCAAAAATTGGCAACTGATGTTCGAACGTGAATTGTCGAAGTTCTGAAAGTCGGGTACAAAGCCCTCTCGGAGTCTCATTTCAAAACAGTCGCATTTTGAACTCTACCCTTGAATGAATTGGGGCATCAGCCATTACCCTGATGTGACCCTCCTTTCATCGTTAGAACTATAGATTTGAATATCAAGGTCCCCTGCAAGATGTCTTACAAGGAGCATGATGACAGCTGCGCAGTGAGACCTCGTAAGACAGATAAAATAAGACTTACGACGTCGCTGATCGTCATCGAGTCCAACAAGGAAGGCCCTGGCTGCCGGGGAAGTGTGGCCCTACTCGTGAAGGTAAATCTGATGTGCCGGAACCCGCCGAATAGGGAATGAATTCGTATTGGGAATTATAGATTTTTGTCTTTTTATTGGCCACAGAAGCATACGTTTTCCTTTTGTTTCTGAGGTGGTTCTCGAGTCTTCGTGATTGGGGATGCCGATTTTTCTTTTTGTTGAAGGTCAGGAGTGGTGCTTGTCTCAGTCTTCAGCAGTTTTTTTCTGAATCAATGGTGGCGTACGCTTTGAGCCGGGGACAAATCTTTCTGTATTCGCAAGATTCGTTAGGTGAACCTTGCATTGCAGTTCACATAGCTTTCAGGGTGATTTCTACCGCAGTTTGTGCACTTGGTTGGTGAATCTGGCTTGCTGTCTTTCCTGAGATGTGGATGAGAACATTTCTTACATTTAGTTACTCTTCACAATAGTTGGCGAAACGGCCCATTGATTGACAATTGAAACAGCGGTACGGCGCTTCAATAATTTCAGTTAGTTTATGGTTAGCAAAATCCAAGATTCGCTCGATCAACGCGCGCTAAGAACTTGGGCGAAATGTGAAGACAACCCGGTCTGTTACTTGCGCAGCTTCACCGGGCTTTCCACGACGTCGGTATAGGCGACGGGCTGCAATTGTTGTAGAAACGATGTCAATTTGGCATCGGTGCGCCACAGGGGCACACCTTTGATCATTCCGTTGTTTTGAAGATAGGTCCTGGGTACAGTAGGTTGGAAAAGAACTCCAGTAAGAACTCCAGTGTTTGAGGAGTTGGTCAACTGTGGCGGGTTCAGCCATTTTGACAAGGAGGCTGTCTCTCCTGGTGAAGCAATGACGTAAATTGGCAGCGGCTGCTACCTCGTTTACTTCGGTGTTTAGGCTTAGCGGGGTTTTGTTTCTGCAACCATTAGGCCGCATTCACGGGCGCGAGGAGCACAGGAATACGTGTCGTTTTTTGCCGACGACGCTTGACGAGAACGAAGCCTTTGAGGTCGTCTTCAGTAAAATATTGATCCATTTTGTTGTTCGGGGGCGCTTCTATACTTCGTTTCAGCTTCGGTCTGAGTGCGGCCGATGTTATGAGGCGAAGGGCCAATCAAAGAGCGCAAAAAGCGCACCGTCATGGCGTGCTTTCTCCGCTTGATAGGACTAGCCGGCGGAAGAGCCCGCACAGAGACACGGCGAATGCCGGCTGGTTCTATCAACTGCAGAGAGCACGCCATGACGTTTCGCTTTTTGCGCTGTTTGATTGGCCCTTCTGCTCATAACATCGGCCGCGCTCGGACCGGGGCTCAAACGAAGTATAGTTTTGCCGGTATCGATGATGTTTCTGTAGAATTGTCGTCTCCGCCGCTGTATCGTTTCTCTAGATCCAGACGTCCAAACTGGGTTTCTTGGTGGGCATGATATGTGTGGTCCTTGTCAGCAAGAGTCACCTGGGAGCACGATAGCCCGGTCTTTTTTGCCAGAGCGCGTGTACTGGGTTTGAAGGTCATGACGTGTTTTGGGTTACTTGAAGTAACCCGTACCGCGATGAGCTGAAGTTGGTTGTTCATGGTTACGAGGGGTTACTCATATGTATCTTACTTGCAAATAGAGACAGGGCTGAAATAACAAAAATGTCAGCAGTAGAGAAAGGAACCGCTCACCCTGCTGGATTCCTCTTCTTCTTCCAAAATCAATCAAAGCATTCCACCTTCGTCGTCCTCGTTCTTTCGAGTAGGCCTTGTGATGGCCTCTCATTAGCCGGCTCAAATTAGCAGGCTCAAATCAACCGGTGAACTTCTGGCAAAGTTATTCCAGCCCACTATAGCCAAGTCTAGGCAAGTTCCCCCCATACCCACACCGTTGCCTACCCACATAGCTGTGCTGCCAGAACCAGCCGGTTTGTAAAGCTTTAAGCCGTTAGACGGCGTCGTCGGTGCACCAATTCTCAAGATGGCGGCGCCCTTAAAAAAGGAGTCTCAAGTGAAAACCGGCCGACGAAAATTGGAGGCAGTGTTGAAGATGAAGTGTTCTTTATAAAAGACGTGCCCTGGACTTACCAACCCAGAATCCCACAAATCTGGCCGAATACCCGGAGCTTGCACACAAATGAGCTCCTTCGGCAACTCTTTAGGTCGCGTCATCGCAAAGAGGGAACCAAAACCTTCAGCTAAATTTTGTTACTCGACATAAAACAAGGCTTCGGTGTTTGTAGGGCGCCCAATCGCCATTTTCAGCCTGAAAACGTTTTCGATTGAGTGCAGCTCTAAGTTTAACTCGATTTCTCGTTTAGGACAAGAGGCCAATCTGGAAATAGAGCGATTCTTTTTTAATCCAAGCATATCCTAACGAAATGAGCTTCGTTATAAGAGTGCGCCTCGTGCTAATGGGACAGGAAGCGAGTTCTGCGTACGCTACGAAGAGTTTTACGTGTCTTTGAAACGGTCAGCGCAAGTAAGAAGAAAAAAAAAGAGGGTATGTTGGGCGAACAGGGGACAAGCCCCGCAGGTTGTTGCGTTCGCCTAATGGGATTGTTCCCCCCACAGCGCGACGCAAATGGAGCAGTTCCGCGTTTCCGCCGAGGCCGCGTGTTGTTGGGCTCTAATTAAAATTTAAAGTGGCTTCTTCGCAGAGTTCGCGCGTGCGCCGTCGTCGCGTGTGCGGTGGTCGCGGAAGTAGATTTGTTTTTTTCTCGAACTCGTGTTAGGAGAAACGACGCCCGAATTATTATGACGCGAGCCTCTAACGACTCGAAGAGATTAGTGCGTTCTAGCGACGCGCGGCGCTTTGTTATAATCGTTCATTAAAAACAAGCTAGACAGCAGAGTGCTTCGAGTAAGAATATGTCTCGAGAACAGACAACCATGTAGAGCAAACGAGACGAAATTGCGCCTCGCGCCGCTCCCGCGTTTGTTTTGGAAGAGCGCGGTTACAGCGACACGAGGCAGCCTTTCGTTGTTTGTTTTCGGCAGGAACAATACAAAAGATAAATCTTCTGATCAAAGTGAACATCTGAGGCCGCTTACCTGCGAGTCGCTAACCGTCACACGTTAAAGGAGGAAAGAAAGAGCCTGCTCCGTGCAAACGTGACCACACGTCATGGGCAAAGAAGTGGCGCGACATTTAACGCACTCTGCGTACTCGAACGCTTCACAAGACTACACTCTCAAGAAATAAGAGTAAAATGGCGCATCGTTACACCCCTTTGTCCCATATAATACATCCCAAAACTTCATTTCGACCGTACAGAGCCCTATAGTCAAACAGACGGCCCCAAATTTTACGAGGGGCTTGATAACGGTGTGATATAACTTATTCAATAGCTAAAGTACGTATTAAAGACCACATAAAGAAAACCCCGAGTTTTTACAGTAGGGCCAAGAAAACCCCGATTATTTTTTTTTTCAGTCAGTAAAACGTACATTAGCTATTTTAATAAGTTGTACCACACGACTATCAAGCCCCTCGTAAAATTTCGGGCCGTCTGTTCGACTGTAGGGCGCTGTATGTCGAGTTGAAGTTTAGGGGTGTATTATATGGGATAAAGGGTGGAACGATACACCCTTTTACACCCTTTTTTCTTGAGAGTGTAGCCTAGGCTCAGGCACTACATTGAACAACTCTGCCGCCACCAGTAAGCGTGGCCGGGAAATATGGTAAACGCAGAAGCTACTTTTCTCATCACAGAAAGTGAACCCTGTTTCTGGTTGAAAGGGCATCGACTTGGTTTTCCGCAAGTGGAACAATAATCCATCAAAGCTGCACATGTAAGCGCCGAGAAAATGGAGGACATGAAAAGACGAGATAGTGCGGGAGCGTCCGAACGCCGAGCTCTGGTTAGAAGGATCAGTGGGTAGACCTAAAGCTAGCATCCTTTGTCTCCATAGCACGCTTCGAATGCGTTAGAACGCGGAACGCCGCCGTCTGGCGATTGGCTTTCGCACTCGAATGCGTTTGACGCGTGCAGTAGAGACAAAGTCTCTGTTCCAAAATTTACTCGATCCGGCTCCGGTGTAAAAGTTTCGTACAGTGGCGGTTCAAAATCGCTCTTACTCGATGTCGTGAGAACTCAGAACTGAAGCTTTGAAGGAAACATGTTTTTCTTTTTTTAATAAAGAAGTCCATATATACATATTCTTAGGAAGAAATGCCTTGTTAAAATTAAAATGGCACTTTCATTCGTCTGTGACGTCATATCTGTCTGTGGCGCAAACTTGTGACGTGAAACGTAATTTCGTTTAAAAGAGACCCCCCCCCCCCCCCCCGTAAATAAAAACACTTTATAGACGGTTTAAACATGCGCCAGATTGAGCCGCCATTGCCGACCTTCTCTTGCCTTACGGAGATGCTGAGCCACTGACGCGGGTGTTGACCGGCCTCCACAAATGCCTCTTTTGGGCAAAAGGACAGAGTAGCGTTTAAAGTGGCAGTAACATGTCCTGCTGTGTGGATGATGAAGTGGTGCAAACGGAATAAGAGGAAACAGAAACTGAAGGATGGTTATGCCGGCGCCCATGCACAGCTGCCTGAAAGCGTCTATATTGGGTGACCGCGGCGCTATGTTTCAAGTCCTGGACAGGAATGCCTTTCGAATGGCAGCCTTTTGCAGCCCGCTACCTTCACCGAAGTGAGCAACCGCGCCCCCAGACCGAACAGACTGCCAGGGAGTTACCATCTTAAACCTTCATTGAACATATTTTTAAAAAAATGCGCGGCAAGGCAGGGACAGAGTAAATGAGACAACACAAAGCGCACTCCTTGTTGTCTTACTTGCTCTGTCCCTGTCTTGGAGCGCGTTTTGTCAAAATAAATCATGTACCAACTGACCCATCTGTCACTATTGCTTTACTGAACATCCCACGATGTCACCTCGGCTCGCTGACTGACTCGCCTGAACCATCCCCAAACTCCTGAAACTAGGGCAGCGTTTTTCGTGACGATTAGAACAGGTCGTCCTCATTTTGCATAATAAGAGCATTTAGTAAACCGTCACCGTGTACCAGGTACCGTACTACCGAAGCCTTTGAAGCATGCTCTTAAGCGCGCGCCTGTGGTCAAAGCATCACTCGGGAGCGCACTTAAGAGCATGGCTCCGGTAGTGCGGTGCGCGGAACACCGTAACGGTTCGCTCAAAGTCCCTATTTTATCAACACATAATCACCATAATCTGAACGCGGTACCGCGGCCCACCATGTTACGGGCTGTGTTGCCTTTCTGTGGTGCAGCGGCTCTTCTGAGCCAATAAATATTATGATGATGATGATGATGATTAATATATCAACCTTTTAAGGTGTTCACGCGTAATGGAAATCGTATTTTTGCTAAAGCGATTCAAGGGTGGCTCAGCTGGTGCGCTGGCTCTGGCTAAAGTCACTGAATTCTGAGAAAGTAACGTGAAGCTCTCCGTATGGTCGCTATGTTAGTCCGTGAAATGAGTAATTTGTTCCTTGGCCCCTCCCTTCTCGGTGAGCCGATGTACATTCGCTGGTGACGGGTAGCATTATGAAGACGTTTCTTGTATACCGAGATTTTGCTATTGACACTCCGGCGAAACAAGCGTACATCTTCCACATGCTGTGTCGGTGCTTGGAGGAACTGAAAGATAGATTTACTGCTTTACAATAAGCAAGAAGAACAATATAATTGTGAGAGATCCGTGGAGATGGGCAAGATTGATAAGTTTGATTGCACACACAGTGCCAAAAACGCTTATATTGGCGAGGAACGCTTCCAGTACGATGATGCTACACGGTGATTTTGGCGCGACTGGTTTAGAACGATCCTCTGAAAGCTTTTAAGATTAAAAAGGACCGATATGGCGATTTCCACGACAACGTAGGCAGATTAGCCAATTGCCTTGTGAGGGTTTGGTCGTCTGTATGTTAGTAAATGTTTCTGCCCGACTAGCAGGTAGGGAAGGCAATGGCGCTACCTTCCCAGGATCGAGTGATTTTGGCTCTGGCAGGGCCTTCTTTCAACCAGCCTTTGCTCTGACGCGGTTCCTAGCAAGCTGGCCTTAATAAACAGTAATAGACAATCATAGAGTAATATAGTGTAACGTAGAGAGTAGCCTATCCCATGGGCACCAGCGACTCACTCGACAGTCAGCGCACCTGGCGGCTGTTGTGTGAAGCTGGTCTCTTCTTCCTGTTTCTCGAAGGAAAAATCCATCAATGTAACCCTGTTTGGCAGTCAATGTTTTCTAGTGGACCGCTGACTGTGCCTGACTGTACGTCAAGCATGTCTGATTGGTCAACAAGTTACTCTGACCGACAGTCAAACTCCAGTCAGACTCCGCTTGTCGGCTTTCTGATGGTTTCCTGGTGGCAGTCGGCCGCCGCGAACTGCCATCAATATGTCTTGGTGGCGATTCTGATTGTACATCGATTGTCTCTGACTGTCCGTCAAAAAGCTTTGACGTGCAGACAGACGTACGGTCAAAGGACGTAAAGTTCGTTTGTATACCACTATTTTGTCAAATCTATGAATACGAAAAATAATCTATGCACGAGAAAACGATTTCGGGACGTGAGCCCATAAAACCGCTGACGTTAGAGATACGACACGCAACCGACCGACAACCTTGATCAGACGCCCGCCGAAACGCCGAACACGCCACTATCGCTTCGCCCATAGAGGCTTCGCCGAGCTTCCGTGAACGATCGCTCTCGACTCGTTTTGTTTGCCCGCTTGCTCCAACCTGTCGATCCTGTCCGGGCTCTACAATGTCTTATGTTTCAGTAGATTTTCTACTCGACAAGACCCAGCCTGTTGTGAGTTCCGACGATGTAAGGGACTTTAGCGGTGTAGTTGAAGACGACAAGGTGTACCATGTCTACTGGGTCTACGCGCGAACAAAAGGATCGTTCTACGACGCGAAAGTACTCTACATGGCAGGTGAGTAGAACTGAAGTACGGCGAGTGATGTACGAGTGCTTTGCATAACATGCTGAAGGCTTAATTGCATATGCAGCCGAAGCATTCTTTAGAGCGATGCGCTCATTGTCGGAATCTCGCGCTGCAATACTAAAATGCTCCTGACTCGGTCCGAGAGGTTTGGGCTAGAAAGTTTATACCTTTCTATCTGGCATGGGCTATTGGCCTTACCGCTGTGTCGGGGCTGCTCGCGTTCTTCCGTGGAAGCCAGGGCTGTCTGTCGTAGCATGCATGATTGCCCCCTAGCTTTAACGGAGTTGCATAGGTTTTGCAAATTAAAGTGTATACGGTCGTCCCGAAAGGTTCAGACATCGAGGGCGTTTCTTTGAAACATGCTTACGCTGCATGTGGTCCCGTTTGTAAACGAATGTCCCTTTTGCCCGCAAAACGCAAATTTTACAAGGGGGAAAAAACAAACAAAGGACGGGTACACACTTTTCCTGATTTTGATGTCATAAATTACACTCATTTTAATGATTTGTGAACCGTTTCACAGCCATGCAAAATGGTCACCTCGGCTTGTGAACCGCTTCATAGTCATCCAAGATTGCCACCTCGGAATTTGGGCTTTATATAAAGAGTAAAGCTATACGCGCTCCGCTAAACTCGTATAAAACGAATAGTCAAATCGAATTTCCTAAGCGATGGCATAGCATAGGGGTTAAGGTCTCCGATTTGTACGGAAGTGGACGCAGGATCGGTCTGCGGTGGACCTGCTTTTTTTTTCTCGAACATTTTGTTTTGTCGAGGAATTTGGCGATATTTATGAGTGCGCATAGCTTCACTCTTATATAAATGCTGCCCTTGTTGATGAAATTCCCTTGGTAGTGGCAGTCAGACGTCATCTGATGGACCATCAGGGCACGTTCCACCAAGGATCCTGACTGGTAGTCAGTGTCCCAAATTACGTATCTTGAGAAAATTTTCAATAGGGTTGGGCGCTTCCGTTCACAACACGGCCAGAGATAATCTCGACTTCAGCAAAACGGACGCCACCAAGCGGGAAAACCGGGAACCAGCCGGACCAGGCCACTCCGCGCCCCTCCGCGTCTCTGGTGGCTTTCGCGGAAAGGTGTTGTTGGCGCGGTGGCGAACAATGTAATTTGACGAAGGTCCGAAAATTTCTTAAGTTTTCCTGAGCGTTCTTTAGTGTGGTGAAGCCCCAGTATATTGTTTCCTTCCATCACGTGTTTGAAAGCCCGTTTACTCCACAACACACGGTCGCGTGCTTTCAATTTCATGGATGGGGAGGAATCCCGGAAAAACGTTTTGATATCCTGTCTGTCTCGAATCATATTCAAAGTGACGACTGTTTGGTAACTGAGAATTGGTTTCTTTATAAAGATGTAGAACAGTGCACTCTCAGAAAAAAGAGTGTATTATTATACCCTTTGTCCCATATAATACACCCCAAAACTTAAATTCGACGTACAGCGCCCTATAATCGAACAGGCGGCCCCAAATTTTACGAGGGGCTTGATAGCCGTTTGGTACAACTTATTAAGATAGCTAATGTACATGTTACTGACTGTCACGTTACGCGGTGAAAAAAAAGAAGAAGAGGAAAGAAGAGGTGCCAGGCTAGGCGGTGGAAAGTGAAGAAAAAGAAAAGAAAAAAAAGGAGAAGCTCGAGAGAGTGGGGCTCGAGCAGAGGGACAGATTCGACGGTGCCCCGAGAATGCTGCCTACCTCGGCCGCGAACCGCAGAGGCAGATGAATTCGACGGTGACCTGAGAAAGCTGCAGTCCTCGGCCGTGAACCGCAGACGCAGGCCGGCTCCACCCAAACTCGGACCCGCAGCCCTCTACAGAGATCCAAACTATCAAGGCGACGAACCCTGATACCCAGGCGGGAAATTTCTCGGAGAAAAACCTGGGCCACCTCCAACAGAGCCCGGAATTACCTCGGCAGCGACCCCTGGTAAAAGCAACTGGCTCCGGCGAGAACCCATCATCAAGTTTCAACAGACACTGGTGACCCCAACGCGGGAGGTCATCAACCTGAACGGGGACGTGAGAGTTCAAGACATTTCTAACTGTACATGTGTAAATACTTAGGCAATAGGCATCTTTTCTATTTACGCATGTCGCTGTGTTATATAAATTGATTTATACCGTCCGACCGTGCACTCTCCTATCTTACTCAGACGGTTGACCTGAACCACGACAATATTGGCGAGCCTGCCAGGATACAACCCCTGAGTGAGAGAGGATTGTTTCACGTGTCAGCAGTTACCAGCCTGAGATTGTCAGAATGGATTTAGAAAAAAATATTGACGATGAGTAGTTCTTTGGGGCTGACGAAAGAAGAAACAATGACTCTCTTTGAGGAGGAGAAGAAACGCGTTAGAGAGGAAAGGTTGCTAGCTAGAGAAGATGCCAAACTCGAAGATGAACGAGAACAAGCCAGGGCAGAACGAGAACAAGCGAGGACAGAACGAGAACAAGCGAAGGCAGAACGAGAACGAGCTTGTTTCGAGCGTGAGCGAGAGATGATAGAACTAAAGATTCGGCTAGCACAAGCCGAAACTTCAAATGATCGGCCAACGGACAACGAAGGAGGGGAGGTACCACCGCGAAGAAGTGCATGTTTGAAAAAACTAATGCCGCCTTTCGACGAGAAACGAGACGACCTCGATGCGTACTTGCACAGGTTTGAAAGAATCGCAGTAGGCCAAAACTGGGCAAAGGAGGAGTGGGCGACATCTTTGAGCCTTTGTCTAGTGGGAGAAGCACTGACAACGTTTGGTCGTATGCCAGCATCAGATTCGTTAGATTACGAAAAAGTGAAGATTGCGCAACTTCAAAGATTTAGGCTTACCGCTGATGGCTTCAGGGAGAAATTCAGGAAATGTAAACCCGAAGAAGCTGAAACTGGGTTACAATTTTGCTCGAGACTAAGCAATTATTTTGATAGGTGGCTCGAAATGTCTGAAACAGCGAAGACCTTCGACTGTGTAAGAGATAGAATAATAGGCGAACAGTTCCTAGCTTGCTGTAATTCTAAGCTAGCCATTTTTTTAAAAGAACGCAAGGTTGATTCTACACAAGAAATGGCGAGATTAGCGAACCAGTACTTAGAAGCACAAGGGAAAGGGAATCTGGGAAAAACAAAGGAGGATGCTAATACAGGAGAGGACCCCGACTTCTGTAAAGGAAAATCCATGATTAGCGCTCGAACGGGAGGAGCAGTAAGAACAGCTCCCAAATGCTTCTTATGCAATAAGTTAGGGCATAAAGCTAGTGAGTGCAGAAGCGGGTATCGAAAAGCACAGGCGGGAATTCGTTGTTGGGAATGTGGAAAAACTGGACACAAGGCTGAGGAATGCAGAAACGTGCCGAGAAACAAAGTGGCATGTTTTTTAAACCAAGGGGAGGCATCATCGACCGAGCCCAAAGAGGGAAACCAGTACCAAGAGAGGACAAAAAACGAAGTGAAGGCGAGCACTGACGACCTTGATGCAAAGTATGGTTTGCATTTAATGATGCCAGTGGTGGAAGGTCGATTTCATGGCAATAAAATAGACGTGCTCAGGGACAGTGGTACAAACACGGTATTAATAAGAAAAAGTCTGGTGCACGACAATGAGCTTACCGGGGAGTCCACGGGGGTAATTCTAGTTGACAGGACTGTGAGGATGATGCCTGAAGCCATCATATACATCGAGACGCCCTATTACACAGGACAAGTAAATGTAAAATGTGTTGAGGATCCACTCTACGATTTAATATTAGGTAACATCTCGGGTGTGAGAAAAGTAGACTGTCCCGACCCAGAGTGGTTAACAGAAACTAACGAGATGCATGGTCGTGAAGACCACGTTGTGGGCAAGACAGAGAGCCGTCGTGAAAATGATAGCAGGTTTCCAGCCGTGAACAACTGCTCTGTGCCAGAGCCAAAAGGTGGGGAACACCTAGTTACCGAAATGGAGAAGATACCCAGCAAACCTGCGCAGATTGATACTAACATCTCGTTTGCAGTACGATCTAAGATGACTAACGAAACGGCAGAGAAACCGTTACCCCGACTAAAAACGCCGGTCATAAGCTTGTTAGAGGTCACGGCACAAGAAATAACCAGAGACCAAAAAGAGGATGATAGTCTCCAGCGATGTTACGGGAACCTCGACAGGAAAACACGGAAATGGAGATCGGGCGTAACGACGCAATACACTATGAAAGGGGATATGTTGTTTCGGAGATGCGAGTTTGATTCGGGCGACGTGATAGATCAACTCATCGTGCCAACAATGTATCGGGAGAACGTATTAGAGTTGGCACATGATTCCCTTATGTCGGGTCATCAAGGTGTGAAGAGCACAATTGCTCGAGTATCAAACGACTTCTTTTGGCCCGGGATGCAAAGCGATGTCAAACGCTATGTAAGATCTTGTGACGTGTGCCAACGTACAATTCCGAAAGGAGCTGTCAAAAGGGCACCAATGATACCCATGCCCATAATTGAGACACCTTTCCACAGGGTAGCTATTGACATTATCGGACCGATAACACCAACGTCATGTAAGGGCAACAGGTATATCCTTACGATGGTCGACATGGCCACCAGATACCCTGATGCGGTGGCGCTAAGAACGATTGACACGCCACATATAGCAGAGGCACTTGTAGAGATGTTCTCCAGGTACGGAATACCCAAAGAGATCTTGAGCGACCGAGGATCTAATTTCACTTCGGACCTCATGAAGGAAGTCAGTCGCCTATTATCATTTAGGCAGTTGTTGACAACGCCATATCATCCCATGTGCAACGGACTGGTGGAGCGATTTAATGGAACAATCAAACAGATGCTCAAGAGGATGTGTCAGGAGCGGCCCACCGACTGGGATCGGTATATTCCAGCCCTGCTCTTTGCTTACAGAGGGGTACCCCAGGCCACGTTGGGATTCGCACCCTTTGAGATGTTATACGGGCGGAATGTAAGAGGCCCCTTGACTATACTGAAAGAGTTATGGTCAAATGAGACTTTGGACGAAGAGTTAAAAACATCGTATAAGTATGTATTGGAACTGAAACACAAGCTAAAGAAGACGTGTGAAGTAGCACAAGAGAGCGTTGGAGAAGCTCAAACAAAACAAAAAAAGTACTACGATCGCAAGAGCCAGACAAGAAGATTCGAACCAGGAGACTTAGTGCTCATTCTGCTGCCAAGCGATCGCAACAAGTTGACCATGCAATGGAAGGGCCCATATCAAGTTACCCGGCGGAAAGGAGAGGCGAACTACGAATTGCTCGTTGGTGGAAAAAGGAAAACGTTCCACGTGAACTTGTTGCAAAAATACGAAGATCGCGCACCCAAGAATAAAAGTTGCGCTGTGATAGTTGATACATACACGTCGGACGATCTAGGATAAATCAGGACACCAAGTCTAAGCGAGCAACATGGAGCACAGAGCGTGCTTATTAACCCTAAACTAAGTCCACTACAAAAACAGAACCTGCGTGACGCGATAACACAATATCAAGACATATTCTCCGACCTACCTTGGACGAACGGACGCGCGGCAATGTACGTTACGACTAACCACTGAAAAACCTGTGTGCGTCAGACAGTATCCTCTGCCGTTTGCAATTCAAGACCAAGTGGAAAAAGAAGTGCAGGAAATGCTAAAATTAGGCATCATTGAGCGATCAACTTCGCCATACAATTCCCCAATCGTAATGGTGAAAAAGCCCGATGGATCCAATAGGCTATGTGTCAATTTCCGAAGCCTAAATACGGTATTGATTAACGACGCCGAACCAATACCGAGGGCAGACATGGTATTCACCAAAGTGGGTCAGAAGAAGTATTTTTCAAAAATAGACTTAGCGAAAGGTTATTGGCAGATACCTCTGGAAGAATCGGCAAAAGAAAAGACTGCCTTTTCCACAACTTCCGGACTGTATCAATTCAAATTCATGCCTTTCGGGTTAAAGACGGCAGCTGCAGTGTTCACAAAGTTAATGAGACATGTGCTTGAAGGAGTTCCTAACGTATACCATTACATTGATGACATATTAGTAGCCACGGATTCATGCGAAGAGCACTGGCCAACGCTAAAGGGAATATTTGCACGCCTCAGAAGAAACCAGCTCACGGCAAAACCAAACAAGTGCGAGCTCGGTTTTGATTCCATAACATTCCTAGGCCATAAGCTAGGTATGGGACAAATTGCTCCAAAACGAGAGATACTGGAAAAGATACAGAAGGCACCGGTCCCAAAAACAAAGAAACAAGTAAGAGCCTTCCTAGGTCTCGCTGGATATTACAGGCAGTTCATACCAGGCTACTCGGAAATAGCGGCACCGCTGACCGAGCTCACAAAAAAGGGACAAAGTGACGTCGTCGCGTGGACGACAGAACACAATGCCAGTTTTGAAGAACTGAAGAAGAAGTTGGCAGAACCACCAGTTCTGTTGGCGCCGGATCTGTCAAAACAGTTCCTGTTGCGTACAGACGCATCTGACACGGCAGTAGGAGCAGTGCTCCTGCAGGAGCATGAAGGTATGCTCCATCCTGTGTCATATGCTAGTCGTAAGCTAAGTGCGAGCGAGAGAAACTTCGCAGCCATAGAACGGGAGTGCCTTGCGTTAGTGTGGGCAGTAGGTAAATACGCTGTGTATCTTTATGGGAAAGAGTTTGTGGTAGAAACTGATCACCAGCCCTTAGAATACCTGAACAAGGTGAAGTTAAACAACTCTAGGGTGATGAGATGGAGTCTGGCATTACAAGAGTTTGCATTCCACGTGAGATACATAAAAGGAAAAGATAATATCGGGGCGGATTATCTGAGCAGGGTATAGCTAGGCACATGTGAAGTTTATTTCGTCGACATATGTTGAGGGGTGCTCACCGAAATAAGGGGTAAACCAGGAGCAGGTAGACAGCAGCTACTGAAAATGGTTGAATTTTTTTTTCTGTGAAATAATAGGTTAAGGTTTTTGCTGCCTATGTGATTGTGGAGTTCGTACTTTTGTTGCGCGGAAGGGAAGAAAAGTGGTGTTATTTTTTTGCGTGTATGCGAACTTGTGCACCGACAAAGTGAAAACAGGTAGAGAGCCGCGTAACCTGAAGGAATGAGAATTTAGATAAACTAAATACTGAAGAGGGGGGTTATTGTCACGTTACGCGGTGAAAAAAAAGAAGAAGAGGAAAGAAGAGGTGCCAGGCTAGGCGGTGGAAAGTGAAGAAAACGAAAAGAAAAAAAAGGAGAAGCTCGAGAGAGTGGGGCTCGAGCAGAGGGACAGATTCGACGGTGCCCCGAGAATGCTGCCTACCTCGGCCGCGAACCGCAGAGGCAGATGAATTCGACGGTGACCTGAGAAAGCTGCAGTCCTCGGCCGCGAACCGCAGACGCAGGCCGGCTCCACCCAAACTCGGACCCGCAGCCCTCTACAGAGATCCAAACTATCAAGGCGACGAACCCTGATACCCAGGCGGGAAATTTCTCGGAGAAAAACCTGGGCCACCTCCAACAGAGCCCGGAATTACCTCGGCAGCGACCCCTGGTAAAAGCAACTGGCTCCGGCGAGAACCCATCATCAAGTTTCAACAGACACTGGTGACCCCAACGCGGGAGGTCATCAACCTGAACGGGGACGTGAGAGTTCAAGACATTTCTAACTGTACATGTGTAAATACTTAGGCAATAGGCATCTTTTCTATTTACGTATGTCGCTGTGTTATATAAATTGATTTATACCGTCCGACCGTGCACTCTCCTATCTTACTCAGACGGTTGACCTGAACCACGACACTGACCAAAAAAAAAAAGATTATCGGAGTCTTCTTGGCCCTACGGTGAAAACTCCGTGTTTTCTTTCTTTGGTCATTGATACGTACTTTAGCAATTTAAAAAGTTACATTGCACCGTTATCAAGCCCCTCGTAAAATTTGGGGCCGCCTGTTCGATTATAGGGCGCTGTACGCCGAAATAAAGTTTTGGGGTGTATTATATGGGACAAAAGGGTGTACAGTGATACCCTTTTTTTTTAGAGTGTGGACTGAGGTCGACAGACGAGGCATTTCGTTGGAGGGAGCACCAATGTTGCAGCCAAGTGAATGGGAAGGTTCGATAGCTGCTTTTCTTGAGTTTGGTTGTGTTCGGTTAGCTTCATGTTTGAGCCACCCACGCCGGTCGGTGCGTTGGCTATTCATCTTGGTTGTTTTTCGCCGAAAAAGCCTCTTGACCACACTTAAGGAGTTAGGCTGATTTCGCAATTACTTGATTCAGGAGAAGCTGCTCGCTGCATATGATTAATGAGGGAAATTATCTGTTTTCGAAAGGTGGGGGACGAGTCTCGCAACGTTAGAAGCTGTCACGGCATTTTGATCTATCGCGCCTCCAATACTTATACTATACCCCCGTCGAAGCCAGCAGCAATATACGTATACCATGCTCAGGTTGACCGACCAAAAAAAAAAAAAAAAAAAAAACCCATTTTCTCCGTTCAGGATTCGAAGCAAAGTTCAATGCAGAGAGGTTCTGCGTGAATCTCCGATGAAGACTCTCTTCAGTTTGTCCGTATCCGTCTTCGTGCTACCGTCTAGAACCTTTTGACTAAGTTTAAGTAGTCTCTCTCTGTCTGTCAAATATACTTTTATTCAGTAGTTCACCTAATAGCTAGTCAACTAAGCTCATATTTCAACCCGAAGAATATACTAATATCGCTTTAGTGGGACATAGTACGTGATATAATACATAGCCCGTTCGTCAAAATGACTAAAACCTGATTTGAAATACGAGTATCAGCTGCTTAGTGGGGCGCCGGCGCTTTAACATGGTCCTTGGCTCAAGAAGCGCTTGCTTAATTTTCGTAATTTTCCTGCAGCCTGTGTTGTTGACCGAGCAGACGACTGGAGCTGTTTCTTAAACGCGGATACGCACAAAAGCTCGATTTCGCGAGCAGATAAGTCGCTGGAGGCATGCGAGTTAGCTGAAAATTACTCTCGGTGGAACAATTCTGTAGTCATCGCCGCTTTCTTTAGATGATCAAAACTGATTAGTATATTACCGTCTCTCCGGAGCCCATAGTTTCGGTTTTGAACGAAATCTCCGAAGCAAAAGTTTGACATGAAAATAACTAAAAACACCGAGAAAACAAAACTATGCTTTGCACGCTTATGTGCACCGGCTATACTTAACCGTCTCAGTTCAGATACCTATAAAATTGGGCATTAAACAAAAGAAAATCCGTTAAATTGAACGCGCAACCTGTTCAGGCGGCCCGGCCGAGCCGACACGACCTGGACTCAGCCGCCATGTTCGGTGACGTCCCCTATAGGTCGCTGGAGTCGCGAATAGATTCCAAAGCAGGCAACAATATGCAATATAAAATTAAAACCGTTATTCTCAACTGAAAACAAAAGGGGACAACCGAACAGGAGATTGAAGTAATCTGTCATTACAGACAACACGCTCCTGTTTTTAGCGTGATAACGCTCAAAATTATTAAAAACAGAAAATAGCCTTTCAGCGACGTAGATGCCTTCCAGGAGACGTTTAAAACACCCTCCACGCGATTGCGTTGTATACGTCTCTCATTCGCCACGAAGAAATAACGTCCAGAAATCCACATGATGACAGCAACTGCACGCAGCATTCGTCCCGCTCCAGCCTTGCTGGTGTTGTGGCAGCTGCCAAGTGATGCGTCTGCCGAAACCCCAGTCGCAGTCATCGTACTATATTTGAAAGGGGTCGAAGCTTCTAGTCGTTTTATAAAAACATGTAAATGAACGTTAAACTATTTATTACTACACGGTGATTCAAGGAGAGGCCAGGCTCTTTAAATCGACCGCGAAATTCGGTTTCTTAGCCTATCGCGCTACGACTTTGTGCAGCGGTGCCCACAGATGGTGCTTTTTTTTTTTTTTTTTTTTGCAAAATTTGTAAAGAGCGAATTTACCTGAGAAAAAATAAAGAAAGAAAAAGACTTAGCTCCTATCCAAACGCAGCGACGTTACCGGTCTTCAAACAACGCGGTGCCGTTTTGCATGGGAGACAAGAGATGGCGCAACGAACGCCGCCAACGTAAAGCACTGGATAAATTTTCGCCAACGAACGAGCACACGGCGCCGAGAGCCGGCGTTTTTAGCAGACGATCTTTTCAACTCAAACGGGGCGCGCGTTCCGCAGGCGGCGACAGTCGCAGAAACAAAAACAGGCCCGGTAACAACAAGGAGCTGCAGTTCCTTGTCTGCTAAAGACGCCGGCTCTCGGCGCCGTATGCTCGTTCGTTGGCAGCAGTTGGCGTCGCGACCGCTTGCGCCATCTCTTGTCTTCCGTGCGAAACGGCGCCGCGTTGTTTGAAGACCGGTGGCTTCGCTGAGTTTCCATAGGAGCTAAGCATTTTTCTTTCTTTACTTTTTCCTCAGGTGAGTTCGCTCTTTGCAAATTTTACAAAAAGAAAAATGCAGCATCTCTAGGCAACGCTGCACAAAGTCGAAGCGCGATAGGTTAAGAAACCGTATTTTGCGGTCGATTTAAAGAGCCTTGCCTCCCCTTGAATCACCCTGTAGTACAAATATGGCGAATGTATAAATAAGTAGGCACCACTGCATCAGCTAGTGGATGTTGTAGATCCTAACAGCCGGCCCGCGATAGGGCTTCAGTGGCCACTTTACCGTATCACTGTGTTCCTTTATGAGACTATGTCGCACAAATTTCAGTACTGCGAAAGCCGATGCCGTGAAAGCCCGGACTATAGCTAAGTCGTGGCTAGACAGTGTCCTAGGGGCACTTTAGGAAAACGAGAAAAGGGCAGAACGAAAATGATGGGTAAATGTAAACCAAGACATCATGAAATAAACAGTGTGATTTAAAGTAATATAACGAGACCAAAGCACTCACACCTCTCTTGCCTCATATTCAGTAAAGCGATTTCTGAGGGAATAATGATGATGACGTTTCCCTTGCTTGAACTCACAAAGAAAAGGGAATTTTGGGTGAGAAGCTTTATTGAGATTTGTTATTGACTCGTCAGCATCTATTCGTTATCGTTCCCTGGAAACGAAAATAAAACACTCGGATTTCAAACCCACCGATTCGCTAAAAAAGTGATCGGTAAAACGCAATGACTATATTTCGGGCAAACAAGCGCCTTTTATTCAGGCAGCTTGGCAAGCAAAGTCGATTATGGTAATTTCCGGGGCCTGTACCTAGCGCCGCCGCGCACGGAAACAGCCTCGAACCATATTTTTCTCTCAGTCTATCCGGAGAAGAGCTTTTCGCGCCAATAATCACGGAGGCTATGGCCTCCCTACTTTATCAACATAATTGGTATATTATCTGCAGATGTTGATGTACCCGTTGCAACTCTCTGTTCTGTTCTTTCTCATTCTTTTTCTCCGATAGCCTCAAGAACACTACTTGAACTATCCTCCACTGGCGGGGCGTTTCCTATGTATCCTTGCTGCTTTAAATTCTCTGTCATTCTATCGCCATCTAGGAGTCAAATTTTAAGCTCCTTCAAGATGGCCGCCATGGGACCGCCGCCTTCACCGAGAGAGGCAGCGCTCCATTAAGGAAGAATTAGATGCCGTGATGAACGAGCGCCGCATCTACGTTTAATCTCGCGGAGTCGTCCAAACCGAAATTCCGCGTTCTGACGGCTCGCGTCTAGCCGCACCGACCTTTGTTCCCTGAGAGTTTAGGAGCGACAGCTCTCCGTAACGTGAATTAAGCAAAACGTCTCTATTCGAGAAAAGCCCCACTGGGACCACAGGACGGACGTAAAAGAGAACAGAGAATGCACAGCCACGCCAATAAAAAAGGACCGTGTTTAAAAACAGCTTGCGTCTGGCAGCTCTGGAAAGTCATCCGTCACTCGAAGAGGGACTGCCAGTCGTCTTCGTTTAACTCCCGAAACTAGTTCGACGCCGGACTCCTCAGGAGGTTGCTAATGAAATTCAATCAGAAGGTTCAGGGGAGCTTGCGAGGTGCCGCGACGCGTTTGTAGATTGGGGGACCCCCACGGAGCACGACGGGCGGACAAAAGCCGTTCGCGGATCACTTCTGACAGTGGCTTAGAGTAACCGACTTGTGTTCGTCGACTGGACGGACGTTCCCGTCTCTCGAGAGGCCGCTTTGTTCGGGTGTCACTGGAGCAATCTCCGCTCTAGCCGGCTGGTTCGTACTCGGTAAGCGCTCAATAAGATCGGGCCTAAGAGGGTATTCAGGCAACGATGATGGCAAATGTCCGCGGTCCGTTTCTCGACTTGAACGTGCACCGGTTGATATTCGATTGTTGCTTAGATTAACGGGTTGCACCTGGAGCCCTTCTACTGGCACATGTCTGACTCATGTCGGCGGATTAAGCTGTAAATTACGACGATTACTTTGGATGTAGCGCGTGTTTTTGAACGGGCTAACACAAAACGGGGGACTCAATATTATATTTTCAAGATAAAAATATGGCATGTTATCGCGGATAACAGTTGCCTGACTAACAAGAAGAATGAAGGTTCAGTGACCGACGTCAAGCCCTTGCAGCTCAGTCGTACGTGGTGGAATAGTTTACTTTCCAGTGCAGCATATGATGATTTAATGTCTTCAAGGCTCAATTCAAACTCCTTTTATTTTCATTTTGAGAGAGGTTGTAGGAGAGAGTGGGTAGAAATAGGACTGCGCGAGTTGTGGGACACTTAATATATGCATTCAGTGAATAGTGACAAAACTACCGCTATCGGGGCGAGAAATGGCGCCACTGCAGCGGTAGCTTAATGTCAAAGAAATCACCTGGCGCTGATATAGACCCAAATATATTTTTAAAGAGACACTTAACGGGTATTTGTGCGCGGCGAGGTTTTTATTAGAGTATGACCTATAAGAGTTCAACAACCCAGAACATAATATGCGGCTCGAAATTCGTTTTCTTTCCACCCAAAAACAGCCGGTCGAAAATTGGCCGGTTTCAGTCGCGCTCATTCTCTTCTCCATGGTCGCGTGGCGTTCAAACTATGTGTACCGAATATACTCAAAAAGTTGTGGGTCATTTATGGCACACATTAAATATTAAAAAAGTGAAGATTACGAACCCCATTGGTTGTAGCGTCCAAGAACCTGCAAAGGCGCAAATCGAAAAACAAAATGTTGTGCAGATCACGAGAAGTAGATGCATACGTCATTCTAAATATGGCGACGTGCAGCGGACATACCGCAGTCTGGACGACGTGATGGCGGCGCACGCCGAACCAACGTGGTAACGGACGTGGGGCGGCTACTTCGGAACTGTCGTTCGTGGCACCGGTCAGTCGAGCTTCAAAAGCAGGACATCGAGCGGAACGGATATACGTGCGAAATAATCGCACGACAAACGGCCGCCGTCTGGTTAAAACTCCAAAAAAACAGAAAAAAAAAGACCACTGTGGGGTGTGGCCACGTGACTTCCGGCTATGAGCTTCCGTGCTCGTGTTTCGGTTTTAATTTCGAGCAGTTGAGTTTTTTTTTTTTTCGCTTTATTAAACATATATGTGACTCCGTTGCAAAATATTGATTTGGTATTCTCCTGACATTATATTAAAACGCCTAGCAAAAAGTATGTTTCCTTATAAAGAAAGATATGCTGTGTGGAGGTGTCTTATCCACTGTACATAAAAAAAAAAGCTCTGACTTGTGGGAGTCTTCCACGTGACTGCATATCAGGAAATACAGCTTTAATATCAAAGTCAGGAGAAAAATTAATTATACACTAAACTATCGTCCAATATCTCCCTCACAAGTAGCAGTTGTAAAATCGCTGGACACGTCATCGCTAAACACAACATCACATTTCTTGAGGAAAATAACCTCCTGGAAAAATATCAGTATGGTTTTATAGACGAGGTCGCTCAACAGTCACACAACTAATAGAAGTAACCCACGACCTAAGTTCATGGCTCGACAAGGGCGGACATATACGCCTCGCAAGTGGGCTCATTTTCGTCTTCTGCGCATGAGAAAGGAAGTAACGGTGACGTCAGAACGCCGAGCCCTGATTGGTTGATCATGATCCCCTATCTGAGCGTCGTCTGCTCCTTTGCAACGTCGTCTGCTCGCAACGTCGTCTGCGTCTGTCTTACCTCTCCTGCGACTTTCGGAGCGAACTCGACTTCGCCTTTAAGAGAGGGCAGACGAAATAACTCGAGCGGTACGTTGTTTTTGTCTAACAACTAGCAGACGCGCATCAAGGAGGGAATTCAAAGGACTCACTGGCGAGGTGTCCCGAGGCGCCGAGGTTTGTTTGCTAAGAACCGAGAGGTGAGCGTGTTAGTGCCGGCAAGTTCCCTTCCAAATACTTTTTTTTCCCTCCTTTCGTGTGCGGCGAGACTCCTCACTCTTTAACGGCGTCGGCAGGTTGGCGCAGTTAACGTAGTCTGCTTTACGTCTGCTAGTCAAAGCGATGGCTGCTTTACCTTTCCTGCGTCTGTCGGAGATTCACCGCTTTTTCACCGGCGAGAGTCACCGTTGCTTCAGAAAACAAGGAGATGACAAGAGGAAGAGATTGACCTCTTAATCTAAAATTGAGGTCAGCGATCAAAGTAAGTATTCTTTTCAGTTAATGAAAAGAATTGTGCGGAACATCGCGTATGGAACCAAACTCGAAAATATGGTGTTTGAAAATCAGCTGTCCGAACTGGACCTGTTGACAGTAAATAAACTGCGCAAATTTGTCATTCTAACGAATCATTACTTTACATCCGAGTTCAAAATAAAAACCATCAAACAAAGGCAACTGAGAAAAACGGAAAAGTTTCAGATACCAAAAATATACACTAACTATGGAACTAGGCTCCGTAAATTTTATGTACCCACATATTTCAACCAACTTCCTGAAAATTTACTCAATCTCCACTCTTTAAAATCTGTAAAAAAGGAAATGAGCAAATGGTGTATACAGGAAACTGAAGGCTAACTGGTCGTTCTCGTGAACTCATCTTTTTTTTTTCTACTGCGTATTTTTGCGTTCTTCGATTCCCTAAGTATGATACTCCAGTTACTTCTAGATTTCTACCTTGACCAAATGTGTTTTTTTTTTTTTTTTGCATTGTGTATTTTTTCTTTGCGATACCTTATGCTTGCTTTTGTCGTTTCTGGGTATCATGACTGCTCTTTTGTTGTTTGTAAGTATTTGGCGCATGCTATTTCCTTAGTACTGTAGACGTGATGTCTAAATTGTAACGAATATGTTTTGTTTGTTTGCTTTGTTTCTTTTGGGCTTCAACATTGAATAGATGTTTGAAGAAAATGTTTGTAGGATTGTAAAAACCGAGTACCCGTGTAAAACTACTTATTGTTTTAGTGGACTGCCCGTTCTCACGCACAAGCATGCAAGTGCTTTTGTGAGACGGTTTTTTTGTGCCTTGATGCGGATATGTGAATAAACTATTATTATTATTATTATAAGATGGGAAGGGTTCACAAGGGGCGCGCGGGCATATTCCATTCAGCACGCCAGCCGGTCGTGGGCAGACGGTCACCGAGCAGGAGTGCCTGCTAGGCCTATCTGCCCTGCTCGCTTGGTCGTTGTCGGTGGAATCGTGGCCTCTGAAGCTTTTCCTGGGTGTTTGTAGATCCAGCGTTTTTGTTCGTCGTGGTCTGTTTCAAGTACTTTTTACTTTTTTCTTGCTGCTTGAAGTCGGGACGCGTGAGAAGCGCACGTAGACAAATAAACATCCGTGGGTCGCCGCGACCACGACGCTGTTGGCCATGCTGATTTGATTGTGAGAAGTCCGTAAGACAGCTTCGGAGCTGTCGTAGGATTTGGTCGTAACCTGTGCAAAACTTACGAAAATTTCGTTTCGTGAATACGAATTCGTTCTCAAGTTTTGTCTTACGCATATTTTTGGCGTAAGATCGTTTCGTAAATCTGGCCTCTGCACTTCCGAAAGTCGCAGGAAAGGTAAGACAGACGCAGACGACGTTGCGAGCAGACGACGTTGTAAAGGAGCAGACGACGCTCAGGTAGGGGGTCACGATCAGCCAATCAGAACTCGGCGTTCTGACGTCACCGCTACCCCCTGCGCAAGGAGCAGACGAACTTGCCCTCCGCATAGATTTGGCGTGCTTTTATTTCGCCAAGGCATTTGCTCGTGTTTCTAACCCAAAAGCTACTTCATGAACTCCAGTAGATTCTTAACAGTAATGAAATTATGGCCAGGCAGATTATCTGCTTGTTAATGAGAAGTTCGGGCCGTTGAAGGATTTTATTTCAGACAACTTATCCCTTATATTAAGAGTGCCTCAGGTGTCTGTTCTTGGATCGCTGCGATTCATCCTCTATATCAGTGACATGAGCCGAACATGTAAAGCTGATGTTAAATCAAACAATTTGGCCGATGATAAAAATATATTTAGAAATACAAACATCAGATGATCGGGAGACATTGAATGAGCATTTACGAAAATTGACAAGCTGGTGTGACGAATGGCAGATAAAATAAACCAAAAACAATCTGAATACATGTATATAACGCAAAAAGAATGTGCCAGCGCACCTCATCTATCGTGTTAAGGATATGCCTTTAATATGTGTACAGGAATGCATTTGAGGATATTCACAGGACGCCATATTTGGAAACGATGAGTAGAGCGCATGCTCAGAACGAGCTGGCATATTTAGGCTGCTAAGACCGACAATCTTGATGGGGCGGAATGAACGTTGCAAAAGAACTGCGGAAGCTCACCGTCGACACGCGGCCAGCAGTCGCGCACACGACTATGGCCACCAGTGAATACATACCCCCTATACCTAGGCGTTATAGACTCCAATAAAGCGCTTAGAAAACTTTGGACACTAAGACGGTAGTTAGAATTGACAGGTCTTGAGCTCAAATTAATACCATACAAGTCAATCATATTAACAACCATTAAATATGCAGGCCCAGTCTGGGAACTATTCACACTAGAGTGCCTTAATATCCTTCTGTTTAGGGTGATGCCATCGTTTGTAGTACCCGATGCCGACAGCACGCGCTCACAGGGAAAATAGAAAGAAATCGCAGGAAACAAAATGTCGCCGTAGCAGTCAGCACCACGAGCGCGTGCAGGGACACGCTCTTTCACGCGCTTCAGAACAAAAAATAAAAATAAGCGTTAGAAACAAAATGGCCAGATGTCATAACCCCAAGCAAAGGGCACATGAAAGCACCCTAGTTCAAACAACAGAACATCCACAAATTAGAGCGCATGCAAAGTAAAGCAGTTCGATCTATTTTCAATCGCTATTAATTTACAACGTCTCGCTGCTGACGTTCGATGCGAACCTTCTGCCCATTAGTACCAGGATTTTGTTTGCTCGAACACATTTTATGTTAATTGCTACAATGTCATCACTTTATTGCTATTCAGAAATATGTTCTATATGCAAACTTTTAAAAGCAACTATAACGAAACATAAACATATTATTGTGCCTCATCGCTTCAACACTTATTCTTTTAGAAATGTTTTTTTTTTTTCGTTAAATGCATCGAAGAATAGAACTGCCTATACACGTATGCGTAAATAGTGAAAATGTGTGTGGTTTTCTCGGTAACATTTGTAATACATATGTACGCTTGCGCTTTAAAAATTCCTACGAACTTGCTTTGGCCAGACGGCAAGTGGTATGTTAAAAAATGTATTCTTTTAATTATCTAAAATTTGCGACCAACGTTTTGACTGTACGTTCCATGAGCCACGATGATTCAAACACCAAAAGCAGCACGGCAAAAAAAAAATCAAATACAAAAATGAAAACATCTGTGAGACATTTTTTGATCAGCCCTCGCGTCCCTGACACCTGATTACGAAACTAAAGGCAGGAAAGGTGTCAGAACCACGGTGGAACAAACACAGTGAGGTGATGACTCTGGCCGCTCTTCCCACGGAGAGCGAGTGACCAGATTGTGTTCGGAGCTAGCCTCGAACCAGGGGTAGTTAGTTTCGCGCCGCCGCGGAGGGCGCTGAGGTATGAGGTCCCTCCTCGGCGGCCACGGTGTCTGCGGCGTAGCGTGCTCGCCTTTTTCATGGTGTGGTGGTGTGGTGGAGGTGTGCGGCCAGTGGCTGGCCCCGTGTTTGCCTTTGGTGATGTGTCGATCACAGGTACAACCCTCGTGTATGAAGGTAAGCCTTAACCCGAAGAAGAAGGAAGAGAACACAGATTCACGGACTCTGGCGGCGGTGCGAGTGAAGCGCGCTCAGTGCGCCGAACATAATGTGGCCGCCGCGTCGGACAGAGAGTCATCACCTAAATGCGTTTCTTTCACCGTGGGTACAGCAAGAAGCGGTGAGCGAGGGAATGCGGGACCACCGCTGACAGAAACAACCGGAGCGGTCGGTTTGGGAGGGACCCGATATTTAGGCGCCGTCTATCCCCGTGCGAATGAAGCACACGGTGCGTCGAACATAATGTGGTCGCTGCGTCGGACAGAGAGTCATCAGCTAAATGTTTCTTCCACCGTGGTCAGAACTAAGAATCAAGACGATGCGTGGTAGTGCGACATAATTGTCTCAAGCCCCCATCATCATTCCGGCAGAGTATCCTTTGATGCGCAGACATCGCGTTGCCACGATAATGAAAAACTCAAAACCGGTCCGTCGCTCATCTACGAGTCACCAAAAAAAAAAAAGCCAGATCCTCACAAAAAAATAACAAAAAAGTTTGAGTTTATTTAGCGTAACTTCGGTCTGTCTTTGATGTGCGACAACGCGCGTTTACGCTGTAGATGATAGATTTAGCCAGTGCAGTACCACTGGTATTTTGGGGTTTTAAACGTGCATCACGGAGTAGTGGTACACGAACGATCGCCGGTACGATGCTCATCTAGGTCGGAACGTGCAGGGGGGGGGGGGGGGGGGGGGGGTTCAGGATCCATGGGTTCTGCAGTGCGAGCATTCGCCCCACCTGCTCCGGGCTGGTGTGCGCTAGCCTACTCGGTCACCGATCTCCCTATCTTGAAAGAGAATTGCAATAAATAGCATGCCGCGGTCTGTGAGAATGACAATCAAGTATGAAGAGGATAGAGCGAAAAAAAAAAGAAGCTGCATGAAGTGCCGTGGCCACTAGGAACGCTTTATTTAGCTGTACCTGTCACGTACTCCACAGATAAAATAGTGAGCCTTCGGAAACCGTTGCTCCCCGTCCGTTACACTCCACACAATGAATACTTTATTACTTCATGTGCATGGGCGTCACTAGCCTCGCCAAGAGACTTCCCGGTGCCGTAGTGGGTTGCGGAGAGCGTTTCGGCACAGCTGAAATGATCGTACGAAGACCCCTGAATTATCCTGCGATTGTTTAAGAAGCGTTGACAGCGGATATCAATTTGTACGCTACAAAATACATGGCGCCGTGGCGAAATCCGTCGGAGTGTTGCAGGCGGACTCGCTGTAGGGAATTCTGTTAGTTTAAAGAAATCTCACGAACGCAAATAGCTACTAACTTCACGGTGCATGCCAGTCAATAATAAGGTATCAACAATTTGTAAATATATCTCAGAGCGTTTGGCGTCTCCAGTTGTAGATAATGTGGTTAGCTTCAATGACGTTTTGAAAGTGTCACGGGACTGCAAGAAGCCATTGTTGGTCCTTAAGTCTCGTTGTTTCGTTAACCGACGATAGCAACTTTCCAACCTCTTTTACGAGTGTTTGCATTGGAAGTCTAGTAAAGTATTCGGGTCAATTAATGTCGCGAAGCTAAAGTTTTTTTCATGAAGCGGTGAATATAGAGGTGCCGCAGGTATTAGATTGCAGTGAACCCAACAACCTCCCGGAGGATTCTGCATTATCGCTGCCATGGTCTAACGTAAAGTATGGCGATGAAGATAATAAAGAAAAAGGCACAGGCGTTCTCAGCGTTTTGTATTTAGGGTTGAACCGCATGCAAGCGAGTTTCCGAGGGACGAGACGAGCGACGGCGCAAGCGACGAGAGCCAGCGACGAGCGACGGAGATTTCTCACTGCCGCTCGTCACGTCGCTCGGATTTTGAATTTCTAGAAAACGGCTCTCATCGCCTAGTCGCTTGCTCCCGTCGCTTTCATGCAGTGTGCCGCCGCTTGTCTCGTCGCTCACCAAATCGCTTACATGCGGTTTATACGTCATGCCCTGTTCGACCTTGAGGGGGGACAATGGTCCAATTTATGCGTTATCAGATGGCCGATAACCCATTGCGCTGTAGTTGGGCAGGCGTCACCCAGAGGAGCCACCACTCACTGCTGCTGCCCTGTGGCCTCATTTTGCCTTCACTTTCCTTGTACCTCAAACTAAAATTGCCACTGCTGCCTTCCTGAAATCTCTGAATCGAATGAAATTATAAATTCTAGCGCTCCTCTGGCGCAAGTGTTCTCCCTTGATCCTTGTTTTCGTTGCGCTATGTTTTTATAATGAATGAATATCAGCTAGTCCCACTTAGTAACACTTTTACTTATACAATCTTTGAGCATTGTGGGTACAAAAGCGATATTTTGTTATGACCCTTTTACCGAAATTCATAGTGCGCATGTGCGCTGTGCTTGGCGCTCTTTGGTTCGAAATTGACTGTTACCAAAGAGACCCTCATAATGTACGTTGTGCACAAGCCTCGTTTACCTAGTTCTGTTTGTAAAAAATAAAGTGTTTTTTTTTTTGTTTTTTTTTTTTACGGGGGCCAATTCGCTTTAAGCTAGACCGTGATCAGCCTTCTCAAAAGTTAACACAAAATGCCACGAGCAAGTGTGCTGAGGAAAAGAAGAGCAGAAAGACACTTTGGTCGCGTGGAAAGAACGACCGTCCAAGCTACAACAAAAACCTATAACGTCGACGCTTTGTGAGCATATATGTGCTGCAATTCAACGCTTTGTCATTTAGTTTATGACATTACATACTGTTCGTATATACAGTGACGGCCATCATCTTCAATCCTCACAGTAATTTTTGTTTCTCTGAGGAGAGCGGCATGGAATGGTAAGACAAGAATCAATGAAATAATGAAATCACCGAGGAATAAGGACAGTCAGCACAGTTCTTTCAACTAGCTCGTAGGGTTTGTCGTAAAGTATATCGTGGTCCTGGGAGGGGTTCGCGTGGTTTGAGACATGACGACTCAGTGGTCCGCCTTAATCACACGACAAGCAAATTTGCTCATCCATTTCATTTCATTTCATTTATTTATCCTTAAGGGACCGGGTGGGGCATTACATAAGGGGGGGAGTAGACGAGAACTAAAATACACTTTGACACTTGAAAATGACAAAAATAGGAAAAGGAGAGAGTCAAAATAACAATAGTAAAAAACAGAAAGTACTGATATGGTTCAGTCGGGAATGGTTAGTGGTTGTGTAAAGAGACTTCCTGGCGAAACCTTATTGGGTCAGTAATGACTACAATGTCGTCGGGAAGGGAGTTCCAGATGGCTATTGCATGAGGGAAAAAGGAAGTGTTGAAGGCAAGCGTTTTGCCTGCAATACGCTTGATGCATTGACTGTGATTAAGGCGTGATGATACTCGGTCTGGAGGAGCAAGAGGGGTGGTATGGGAGTATGGATAGTTATAGTAGAACTTATGCAATAAACATAACCGAGAGTTCAATCTTAGACTGGACAGTAAGGGTAGTTCTAGAGTTTCTTTAAGTTGGGTCACACTGATGCCATGAGTATAAGCTGATGCGATGAATCGGGCTGCGCGGGTTTGTATGCGTTCCAGGTTATCAGAGAGGTAAGCTTGAGAAGGGTGCCAGATGGATGACGCATATTCAAGCTTTGGTCGAACGAATGTTATGTATGCAAGTTTCTTAAGGTGACTGGGCGCGGACTTTAAATTACGTTTCAGGTATCCAAGTGTGCGTGATGCCTCAGCTATAATATTATCGACATGCAGAACCCAAGAAAGCGTTGAGGTTATATTTACTCCTAAGTACTTATAAGAAGTTGAAGTATTAATTGGGGTGCCGCCGAGTGAATATAAATACGTATCTGTAGATTTTCTCTGGGTAAACGAAACTACTTTACACTTGTCCAGGTTGAGAGGCATCGGCCATTGTTCACACCAGGTATTAATTTGTGTTAGGTCGTCCTGCAATATGAGATGATCTGAATCATTTGTGAGTGGGCGATATATCACGCAATCATCGGCGAATAGCCTAATTTTCGAAAGGATGTCATGAGGAAGGTCGTTTATGTATATTAAGAATAGTATTGGGGAGAGTCCTGCACCCTGGGGAACTCCTGATGCTACTTTACCAAGGGGTGATTTGTGATTATTAGCCAATGTGAACTGAACTCTTGAGGTGAGAAAATCCTGAATCCAAGCGATGATAGTCGAATCAATACCAAGAACTGAAAGCTTGGTAAGTAGATGACGATGCGGAACACGGTCGAAGGCCTTCGCGAAGTCGAGAAATATTACATCTGTTTGGTGATTATTATTCATGTTAACAAGTAGGTCATCAGTAAACTCTGCAAGTTGGGTCTCACACGAGAGACCTTTACGGAAACCGTGCTGGAGTGGGTAGAAAAAATTAATCGAGTTAAGGTGACTTATTATGTTCGAGCTGATTATATGCTCTAATAGTTTAGAAGGAACGCTTGTTAAAGAAATGGGGCGATAATTAGATACAAGTGATCGATCACCACTTTTATGGAAGGGGATGATTTTTCCAATTTTCCAGTCTTTTGGGCTTTGGCGATCTGAGAGTGATTGGGAGAAAATTAGTGATAGATACTCACTTGAAACAATATTGGTGCTTTTAAGGATTTTGGTGCTGATGTTATCCATGCCAGCAGATGATGATAGTTTTAGTTTGTCAATCAAGGCACTTATTCCAGCAGATGAAACGACAATAGGCGGCATGATGGCACTAGACAATGAGCGGGGAGATGCTACTTCGCCAAGGCCTCCGTCCGTGAAGACAGAAATGAAAAAGTCGTTTAAGGCTGTCGCACTTTCGTTCTCAACGATGGGATCTTTATTGCTGTCTGTCAGCGACAGAGATTGGGAGTGATATTTAGGTGACAGGAGTTGCCAGAATCGGGTTGGGTTAGAACGAAGAATGGAAGGCATGTCGGCTGATAAAAACTTTTCCTTAGCCCGTTTAATATTTTTTGCATATTCCTTTGAAAGTTGACGGTGTGTGTCCCAGTCTTGAACGTGACCAGTGCGCTTAGCTTTGCGATACACACGTTTCTTTTTGTTTCGTAGTATTTTTAGTGTCTTATCAAACCAGGGGTGGTTCCCGTCGGATTTAATAAGGACTGTTGGTATAAAAATGTTGATGAGACTGTTTATTTTATTTCGAAAAAGGTTCCAGTTTTCTTCAACAGATCTCGAATAAAAGTTCCTGCTGAAGTTTGTGTAAAAAGTTTGTAGTTCATTATTGATGGATTCAAAATCTCCTTTATTGTAATCTTTAATGAATTTTTGAGTTGACATTTTCCGAATAATAGGTAATGACATAGTCATGCTTAAGAGTTGATGGTCGCTTAATCCTGGTGAATGAATAATGTTTTGAATATACTCGGGAGTAGTGGAAAAGACGAGGTCAAGCGTATTTTCGAGTCTTGTTGGACGACTAACTACTTCAGCGAGGTTGAAGTCGAGCATGATATCAAGAAATTTTTTTGATTCATTTATGGCACTTTTGTTCGTCACCGTGAGTGAGGACCAGTTGATGCTTGGAAAGTTGAAATCACCCAATAGAAAAAAGACTGCTCTGGGGTGACTGGTTTGAAACCCGTGAAGAGCATCCTGCAACTTATCAACAAAAGTATTATCGCTCTCGGGCGCCCTGTAACATACTCCGATTATAATGTTTGAGTGAGGGGAGCTAATGCGAACCCAGATTAGTTCCAGATTGTTGTTCCGACTGATACAAAGCGATGAGATGTTGTTTTTTATGGCAATGAGGACGCCGCCTCCCCTTCTTGAGCAACGATCATGACGATATACATTATAGTTCATGTGAGGAGGGAATATTTCAGTATCATGCACGTCATTCGTTAACCAAGTTTCTGTTAGAATGATACTGTCTGCTGTGCTATCATCAATAATACTATGTAGGTCATCTTGTTTGGACATGACACTGCGTATGTTAGTAAAGATTACAGAAAGTTGTAGAAACTTTTCAGGTTTATTTGCAGGAATTATGGGGCTTGTGACAGTCAAGCAATGGCCTAGTTAGCTGCGAGTTTCAATGACTTTTCCTGATTTAGCATCGTACACATAGCAGAGATTACCTACAAAAAGTTTATCGAGCCGTAGTTTAAAAGAACATTTCTGAGGTTTGATAAATTCGAGCAGTTTGTTGCGGGATAATCGCGTCGCTGGTGCAAAGTCTTCGCGGATTGCAAAGTCTGTTCCTTTCAGTTTTCGTCCGCATGCTAAGATGGATTCCTTGTCCTTGAATTGATTTAGTTTAATTATGATTGGGCGATTTTTATTTGCAGTAAACTTCCCTATGCGGTGTGCTCGTTCGATGTTGTTTGAGTCAAAATTGAAATCTAAATATTGCGCACAAAAAGCAATCAGTGTTTCTTCCGATTGCCCACATGATATATGACTATAAATTGTGTAAATTCTACGAAGGTACCCAAATACCGCGGTCAAATGAGTAGGACAAGTGTTGCGAACGCGTTGTGTTCCCAATGCTTATGATGCAGTGCCGGGGAAGCCGGGAGACGCAATAGGGAGCATGAGTGGCGCATCAAGGGTCCATCGCTGCCTCATGCCGTTGGGCGCGTTGCGTCACCTGGAAACGCGACGATCACATCCAACAATACTTAAAAGTGTACGGAAACGAAATGTTTGCTCACATTTCTTTGGTTGAATGTGGTCTATGTTGTGCCGGCAGTTCAGAAACACCAGCCTAGACTAGTGTTTCTGGGCCGCCGGGAGAAAAGTAAAAAAACAATCTAATTTTAAAACGAATTAACAGATTTCAAAAATCCGTCTGGCGAAGCTCCGTTGGAATGCCGCCGGGTGATTTCAGATAAGATCGACCAAAGGGTGGCTGGTCGACATTTTTAAATCAACTGATGTTTTTATATGACATTGTCTAGTGTCTGGTATAAACGAATCCACACTTAGTTTTGACCAGAAAAAAAATTTGGAGACAAGAAAAATCGTAAGGCAGGGAGAGGTGGACAGTTGCAATAACGCGCACTGATGGAGGGGGCAAGTTTGAAAGTGAATAATTAAAACAATAAAATTAGGAGAATTTTAAAACTTTCTACAAACAAACTATGGGTAAAACTTGCTTGCAATATAAAGTAATAATATTTATTAAAAATTTATTTAGTTTTCTAAAAATTGCCAAACATGCCTGCTCGAACGACAAATGGCAAACTTTGGAAATCTGTATCTCATGAAATAATTTAATCATTATTACATAACTTGCAGACATTATTTTACTAATATATGGCTATTATTGAAAAAATAAATAAGGTATCTGAGTGACACAATAGTTACAATATATTTAGGCAAACATGGGAAAAAAATCAAACAAAGAAAAATTCCAATGCGAATAAAAAAAAAACACCACGTTCGATTTTTTTTTAATTTGGGTACCCTGTTATACTCTATTTCGGCATTCATTTCTATTAAAACATGTTGCATCATTGCACTGTGAAAGAAGAAACAACTCCCCAAAGTAGGGTCCTTTTTCAAAGCCTGCACTTAGCAGTGTCCTATACAAGAAGTGACTCTGAGTTCCAGTTTCATGAAACTTGCACAAATCTTTTATATACATTTATTCAGATGAGGTCATTGATAAAAAGAGCGATCGGTCACACAGTAAAAGGGAGGAGAAACTATATACAGCATTTTACATAAGCGTACAAAGTGGCATCATATTAGAGACTAAGGATTTGAGAAAAGATGATGCAGTGTGAAGTTGTACCTTCCGGTATATTTTACATCTAGAGTAAAATAAATAACTTCACTTCCACACACAAAAACAAAGATATAATAGTAAGATATTTAGGTTGGCTGTGTATTTACGATTACAAACGATTTCAGGTGACGGATGCCATAGTGCCTAACTGGAGCAGCTTCGATGCTCTCGGTGTATGAATGAATCGTGGCAAGCCGATATATTTTATCCTGCTCGAGGATAACATTTTGGGATTTTTTTTTATAGTGATCAGATAAAAATTATTAGTAACCACCAACAAAAACAGTAGGTTAAATACCCCGTGAAGAAAAATGTGATAAATAAGATGTCCCTGCATTCAAAATGAGCAGTCCTTGGGAAATCATATTCGGCACTTTACGCTAAGGTTTTCCTCGCTGTACCCATTTAATAAAGTTGCTTCCAAGCAGATCCGACTGTCCGTGCTACATATACGTCACAGGTCCCTTCTGTTGATGACTTGCTGAGCCGCCACGCGTGCCAAGACTGAATGCCAGGGAAGGCGCGCACCGTCAGCCACTCTTCTTTTTTTTTTGTTCACGATACCGAACAACCTCATTTTCGTCCAGATATACAAGATGCACGCCTTTCAGTTTCTTTGATACAACGCTCACCATTGTCCTGGCCGTCTGAATTGCACTTACTGAACGTTCTCTCAGGTTGTTCAGCGTGGCCTGGTGCTTCACGAGTCCGCCAACTCCGTCACATGCATTTTTCCCATGTCCAGATGCAGAAAATAACCACTGGGCTTGTGGGCAATCGTCCTTTGCAAATTGGTGAAGCTGGTAGCGATTCTTGAAATGACTGGCGGCGCCGTCACTTACGTACGTCACGTACGAGTATACCGCAACGTTATCTTCAACCCACTCCTTCACTTTTTCTAGAGCCAAGCAAGCGTGAGCGGCGTCGTGACACAGGTCCTCACTGATGATGGCAAAGCTGTCTGTAGATTTTCTTGTCGTCACTACACATGTAAATATCGAAACTGGTTTTTTTTTTTCCAGTGATATTCTTGCACTTCGTCAGGAAGCACGATGGTCCAGTTTTCAGCAAAGTCAAAATGAAAGACAATGCCCCCGCGTTGCATGCACTGTTTTTCATCGTAGATCGCTTTACCTTGCGTTTGCCGGATATGGTTGTGAAGTACCCAACTTCCAACCGTCACTTGGATGACTTTTAGGAAAGTCTCAGGTTCCAAAGTTTTTTTCACAAGGTCGCCGGACTCCCATGTTGCAAGCACAATCTCTTCATCCTCCGGGATATCAAGTTCCTGGAGTGTAAGAAACTGGCCTTTTGGGCAGTGATCACAGTCTCCTTGAAGGCACAGTTCTGTTGCTGGGTCGCACAGAAATGCCGAGTTCATTTCACCAGTGTTGAATGTTGAGCCTGTAACGTTCTCTAGAGCGGCAATACAAAGATAATAATTGGCGCAGCGCACACAAACGCACACTTCCTGGTGTGGAATACATTGGACCCATCTAGGGCGCAACGAATAAAATTTCGTTAGCCCAACGCCGGAATCGGGATGCTTGTCTTTGTATATACGGAAGGCCTCTCGTATTGAGCGTGTCATGAAGCGCTTTGGCACGAACGTTTTCTCTCCGTTGAGCATGACAGAGATGACGTCCTTCTGGTTGGGACTTTGGCGCGAACATTGTAGCTCGTCTTTCGCGAAGTACTCTAGGGCAGCAGACAGGTTCTCAGGGCTCACCTTGCACCTCGTGTAAGGATCCGGCTCATACCACACGCCATGCTTTTCCTTGAGTTTTCGGGATTTACTGATGAGGTACATTGAGGCCTGTGGAATCATCTTTTGAACCTCATTCTTCGTCAGTGTTGACGGCAGGAGTGTAAGCAGTTGACAACGTTCCCGGAGAGAGGTGGCGGTTCCAAAGGCCTGCCGAAAGTTGTCCACCCACTCAGTGCATGTGGAGCATGTTGGTTTGGACGACCCCGATGGTGCGTCCCTGTCGTACGCAATACGTAGCCTTGAGCGTATATTCTTGACAGCAACCTGCTCCAGTTCTGTCTGCTTTCTCTTGACATAGGCAGGCCTGTCCCGACTTCTTACGACGCTTGGTTGTCTCAGCGGCGACACATCTGTAGGTAGTATGCTGCGATTTAGATCTTCAATTGCTTCTTCAGCTGGCACAAATATGTCAGGGCACTGCTCTGAGCTTCGCATCGAGATCTCCTTAGTGATGTGCATGAAGCAATGGTAGCACAGGTAGTCCGTCGCACTCACTTTGGTGGAACAGTCAGGCGGAAGAATTTGCTTCAACGAGTTTAGGTCCAACTCGCCAACACTTCAAAAATTCCGCTGCTTTGGTATAGTCTTTTTGTGTTTGCAAAAGTAATCTGCACAAAACACTCATTCGGAGCTCCAGGACGTCTTCATAATGTATACATAAATAATAGAAATTAAACCCCAACTGATGGCATATAATTGCCAAGTGAAAGAACTACTGGGTGCACAAGTGACAAGTCCGAGGCTGAGGAGCTCACTCACTGCAAACGTACATTTGAAAAGAGAGGTCACAACTGAGGCTGTCGGCAAAGCTTGATCCACGTCAAAGGAAAAAAGTGAAAGCCGTTTACCACTCCCTGTAACGCCGAATTGGAGCGCAGCTCTTGAGGAGGAGGAGGGGAGGGTACTGAGGGCCACGTGTTCTCGGGGGGGGGGGGGGGGGGGTCACGTGACCTCGGGGGTCACGTGACCTGGGGAGTCACGTGACCCCCTCCCGAGGTCACGTGACCTCTGAGGGGGCACGTGACCAAAATTTTTCCGCTAGATTTAGCGGGGAAATTTTTTCCGCTAGATTTAGCGGGGAAAGTTTTCCGCTAGATTTAGCGGGGAAATTTTTTCCGCTAGATTTGGCGGGGAAATTTTTTCCGCTAGATTTAGCGGGGAAATTTTCCCGCTAGATTTAGCGGGGAAATTTTTTCCGCTAGATTTAGCGGGGAAAGTTTTCCGCTAGATTTAGCGGGGAAATTTTTTCCGCTACATTTAGCGGGGAAATTTTTTCCGCTAGGATTTAGCGGTGAAAGTTTTCCGCTAGATTTAGCGGGAAACTTTTTTCCGCTAGATTTGACGGGGAAATTTTCCCGCTAGATTTAGCGGGGAAATTTTTCCGCTAGATTTAGCGGGGAAATTTTTTCCGCTAGATTTAGCGGGGAAAGTTTTCCGCTAGATTTAGCGGGAAAATTTTTTCCGCTAGATTTGACGGGGAAATTTTTCCGCTAGATTTAGCGGGGAAATTTTTTCCGCTAGATTTAGCGGGGAAATTTTTTCCGCTAGATTTAGCGGGGAAATTTTTCCGCTAGATTTAGCGGGGAAATTTTTTCCGCTAGATTTAGCGGGGAAATTTACCCATAATGCACCGCGCGGTTACGCCGACGGCGACGCCGACGGCGACGGCGACGCCGCTCAAGCCGGGAACGGGCCCCTAAGAGCTGCGCTCTAAAAAGAGGGAAAGTCTCCAGACAAAAAATTGTGGTCAGCGGCCTTCGAAAAAGACTTTCCGGAATCGCACTGTCGTCCCTCCACGCGCTGATATGAAAGCACCCGAGCTTCTACCACGTGGTTCATGAGACAGCCTGAGCCATGTCGGCGACCGGTTCGCGAGGGGTTGGCGGTGGGGTTACGTTGATGGTCACTCGGATTAGCCCTTGCTGTACTGAGCTACCGCCTGCAGTGCCTTATCGCCGGCTGGTGTCAACAACGAGAACACACACACCCTGTCTACACCAAAACTACAAGCGTTCACCGCACACGCGTCGCCGCCGCTTTTAAGCTTTTGTGAAATTGCTTTCTTTTGCCGCGGAGAACCGCCTTATCTTAACTACGCGCCTGAAATCCTTCCAGGCGGGCGTACACAATATCAAGCGTTTCGAGAAATGCCCGTGGAGTAGAACTATGAGAAAATTCGGAGCCCGCGATGTCGATATCGTCGCCGTTGTGTTAGTACGCCGTCGCGTACTGCAGTCCCCCGTTGGGGGAGGGGGGGGGGGGCGGTCTTACTACGATAACATGGCGACAGCGTTTACACTCTATGTATTTACGCGAGGCTCGAGTATTTGGGGATAATGCTGCCGGTTGCTGTGCCCCTTTGTGCCTGATATTATCGCCCGTGACGCCAGCGAGTGAGATGGCGACAGGCATGACTGCTCAGTAAACAGGCGTCGGCGGCCATGTTTTGCTGGTTGAAGCGAACCCCCTTGTCCTTGACAGCGAGCGGGGAAATGCGAAAAAAAGATTGTATCGGCCGTTTTGCCAGAACTAGCGACGAGTGTCGTCTGCGGTTTCCGGCAACTATTTTGCCATAATCGTGAGCTTAGCGAGGAAATGATTTTTGCTAGCCACAGAACACTACCACGCAGAAAGGGAATGCTTGAACATGTTTTTGTTCTGAATATATATCAGGGATATATATGAGAGAGAGAGAGAGAGAGAGATGAAGGTAGAGCGGAAGAGGGAATAGCATATAGTGTCGCAGGAGAATAAAGTAAACTAAGTTCCTAGTGGCCGATGGCTGCATGATCTTTTCTCGGATCACTAGTCCGTAATATGATACCTCTTTGTACACAGTAGTTTCTCCTTAATTTAAGTGTGTGAACGATTTCTTTAGTTATCATTGGCCTCATCTGAATAAAAATATATAAAAGATGTGTGTTGGTTTCATGAAACTGGAACTCAGAGTCAGTTCTTGTATAAAACACTGCTAAGTGTAGGCTTTGAAAAAGGACCCTACTTTGGGGAGTTGTATCTTCTTTCTCAATAAAATTATGCAACATGTTTTTAATGGAAATGAATGCCGAAATAGAGTATATCAGGTTACCTAAATTTTAAAAAAAATCGAGGGTGGTGTTTTTTTTTTATTCGCATCGGAATTTTTCTTTGTTTGATTTGTTTTCCATGTTTGACTAAATATATCCTAACTATTGTATCACACAGATACCTTAGTTATTTTTTAAATATTAGCTATGTATTAGTAGAATAATATCTGCAAATTATATCATAATGATTAAATTATTTCATGAGATACAGACCTCCAAAGTTTGCCATTTGTCGTTCGAGCAGGCATGTTTGTCAATTTTTAGAAAAATAAATAAATTTTAAATAAATATGATTACTTTATATTACAAGCAAGCTATACCCATAGTTTGCACCTAAAACGTATTAGAGTTCTCCTAATGTTATCGCTTTAGTTATTCACTCTCAAACGGGCCCCCTCCATCAGTGCGCGTTAATGGAACTGTCCACCACCTCATGCCTTACGATTTTTCCTGTCCCCAAGTTTTTTTTCTAGTCAAAACTAAGTTTGGATTCGTTCATAACAGACACTAGACAATAACATATAAAAACATCAGTTGATTGGAAAATGTCGACTAGCCATCCTTTGGTCGATCTTATCTGAAATCACCCCGCCACATCATCAGTTGCTAAGAAGCAGCGCCAGCTCACCGCAGTATGGCTCTCCTGTGGAAGTTACTTAGTCCCGAATGTGACTTAGCGCAGAACGCCATGGGGCGAATATGTCGCGAAAAATCGACGAATTTTCCCCAGCGGACCTTGCTCTGCGCGTGGTGTCAACACAGTTGCTGCTACGTCGCGACATGCAAGCGTGCCGTTGGACCAAGGTCGTCGGGTATTCGCTACGTGAATTTGAGCCTTTAACACGTTTACTACGTTGTACTAGCAGCGAGATGTTACAGTGGTACCCTCGTTTGGGGCCCTCTCGTGACGTCATGACCTTGCGAACAACAAGTTCGATGGTGTCTGTCATGAGCTTGTTAGAAGCTTGAAATCATAGCGCTTTGAAACCAACTTTGCCAACACCGTCAAAATTGCAGTTAATACATTCCTCTTATTTCCGTCGATCAGAAATCCTATGCTGACGTCATAGTCAGCATTCGGCCAATCGTGGGAGGCTCGCCACAGAGACGCTTTCGATCACGCACGTCGCCATAACAGGAAGTCCCGACTGGTGCCCCATACCTGCAAGCACGTGCAGCGTGCGCGCGAACGTAGCTTCGACAAGCTTGCAATCGCGCGAGCAGAAGCATGGACGCGGCCAGTCGCTTTCCTTGCAATCGTCTATATATTAAAGCCTTCACTGTGCTTCCGCAATGTTCATCCCACACCATCGAGATCTCCGTTCTTTGCAGACGTTAGGCAGGAGCTTGACCTCAGGATGCGGGGACCTCTGCCAGGCCAGCCATACTGCCCCCCCCCCCCCCTCCCCTCTCCCTTTCTTCCCAACACACCCATTCAGCCGGATTCACTGGCGGCCGTATCTGTCTGCGTGGTTGCTGAGCGCGTGCTGACGGCGAGCTTCGACAGTTCTTTTGCAACGTGCATTCCGCACCATGAAGAGTGCCGGTCTTAGCAGCCTATTGACGTGAGCTCGTTCTGAGCATACGCTCTAAACAGCACCCACAAATATGGCGTCCAGTGAATACTCCCTATGGCGGGTTCAAACATGACATCTACACAATAACTTACATGCATAGCTTGCAGGTGTCGCCTTTGCTGGGCCCAGACGTTTATTTCTACTAGCTTGCTCTCCCGAGCTACTGGGTACTTCAGAGATGTGAAACTAACACGTACTAACCGACCGCTCGTGGCACATAAAATACCGGCATGGCCACGAAGGACTTTACAGGCTAGCCATGCATAGGCCATGGGGCCTATGCATGGCCATTCTCGGCACAGTTCTCGGATATTACTACCAGGCGAGATCGTCACGCATTGACGCCCCCAAGCGGCAACGTTCGCAACTACGGTACTCTTGGTTGTGCAGGAACTATGGACGTCACGAGCGTGATACGCATCGCGCTAATCACTGGCCGATTTTAATGCGAGAGGTAAAAAGCTCGGCTTTCACGTCATTTCATTTCCGTACCCCTTTAAAGTACCAAACTCGGGTACTATTGCGATAATGTTCTCTAGCCATCTCTACCCAGAGGCGATTAAGAGTAATCGAAGATGCTGGAACCGCTCCGCCGATGATAAAAGACCGGTGAAAAGTATCACTTGAGATTAGGGTCAAGACGTGCGACGATGACAGCCAACAAATAACTAAGTGTGGTTGAAGCAGTACGTTGTGTCATTCTCCTAGACTGGTAGTAGCAAGAGCAACCCAGCGATGGGAACTTGAAATTCCTTCGTTTACAGCTTGGGAAACGTGGATTCCCTTAAAGGGTCAATGCAGCCTTCGCAGGTGCACGGAGGGCACACACACACATAAACACAAGAAGCTGACGCGGCATCAGTATTCTGGGGCGCGGAAGCCCAGATTGATGAAAGGGAGCCCGCCTCCTCTCGGGCAAATCGATCTCAGCCCATCAAAAAGCGGCCTCTTTAGTAGCGCTTCGCCGAAAAAAGGAGGCCCCATTTGGGCATGCCCCAAGGGCAAGTCGTGCCTTCATCTGAGTGCCTGGTGGCAAACAACCTACAGAAATTGAAGTAGACTTAACTCCTTGACGTCCATTTTCCGAGCATGCGATATCACCACTGTGACAATAAAGTCATTGGAGGGGGGAGGCAGGGGGAGGCTGGAATTTCTTAAGGACGATATCAAACTGGCAAAATATGCTGGCCCTGATTTTCACAACAGTGAATAAGTAGGAAGCGTTGCATTTGTCTGGGCAAAACGTGGGACGGAGTCGATGCAACGGTATTACAGGAGAATAACATAGAAGACGAAACACCGTAACTTAACCAGCATGCTCCATTTCCTCGAGGATCGATGCAAGTTTCGCCTGTAAGTCAAAAGAGAAACCTGCGCCTCTCATTTTTGTTTAATCGTCCACCAAAACACTGACGTCGTCTTTTTTTTTTTTTTTTGGTCTTGCTCTATCAACAGTTGTAGCAAACTGTACGGTGTATTTTGGCTGAGCCGCTCAGTGTACCCGCTTCTATAGCGACGCGGTTTATTTAGATCAGCGGACTAGCCTGAGGTGTATTTCAAGGGTATATTTCTACAAATAGATTTTATATTCAAAAGTTGGGACAGTGGCTCCCAAATGGTGGTCCGCGGACACTTTGGAGTCCCTGAAGGCTTTCTTGGGGTCCCCGAAGCGTTAGAGTGTTTGAATACACCATGAGTTACGGTACACCTTCCGCAGTTGAAAACTTTCTGGTGAAAGCCTATACATCATCGCATTGGTATTAACAACGCTCGCCGCTGCCATGAAATTACTCGGACAGCTACGTGCTTCGAAGCGGCCACTTCTCTAAATTACGAGATGAAGCACGAGCGTACGTTTTTGCACTCAAGCGGTCGGTTGTCTGATGAAAGACCGTTGCTTTCTTAACGCGTCTACTTTCCTTTTTCTTTTCATTTCTTTACAGCTGAGCTGTTGCAACTTGGTTGTCAGTCACGTAGCCTAACTCGTTTATAAACATTAAGCTTCAGCGGTACCGGCCATACGGGGTACTCGTGGCAACAACCGCCGAAAACAGGAAGGAAGAAGTAATCGTAATTAATGATCACGAAGATGCGGCTCCAAATTTCCGTCTCGCTTCGTCTCGCTGTAGGGAAAAACTCTAGCCTTCTCTTGAGCTCTTTTTTTTTTTTTTTTCTCATAATTATCATTTTGCCGTCGGAGGTAATTTGTGTCCGAGATTAAGTCGAGGTCCTGTTGGTCATCCGCTTGCGCCATGACGTGGAATAATAAGGATAATTAAAAGAAGGGTGAAAAAACACTCTGCGCAATTTTGGCGCGAAGTACGTGATAGGGGGAGGCGAGGCAGAGAAGAGGAAGTGGAGTCACTTTCGGAATAAATGAACTCATATATAAACCATAAATGAAAAGAGCGGTACAGAAATGTAATGGCGGAACGAGGAGGAGGAGCGTGAAATGGGAATAAACGAAGCGAAGATTAATTTATAATAGGTGATGACCATAACACTTAAGTCTCCTCGCCCTTGCTAACCTAACGCCCGAACATGGTGCGCCTCCTAGAGGTGACTTGGCATTTTCTTTTTCGGCGTCTGCGCTTCTCTTTTTTTTCTGTTTGTGCAAGGATCATTTTGAAGCAAGGAGGTGGAGGGGGGGGGGGGGGGGGGGGCGTAAGTGTTCGAAAAGCGAAACTTTCTCAACGACGGAATTTCGTCGGATGCCCCGCGTCCAATTAAGTGCGAGCTTAAGAGGCTCGGCGTTCGGTGGAGTGTTTGCAGTAGCGCCAATGGCCGACCGATTTTCGGGGAGGACGAGGCTCCATTGCTTCACTCTCAAAAAAAAAAATGCAGTCTTACACCCTTTGTCTTATGTAATGTATAGGGTTCTCTGTTTCCAAGTTTTATTTTTGTCAACGGCTATTTTAATGTGCGCTAAGTTTTAACTTGTTCCGATGGTTGTGTCCCCATCGTACTTCGTGTGTCCTAGTTTAGCGGTTCAGATCTCCAAAAGTGTTCAAAAGGTTTTGCCTATTTACCTGTTGGGACCATTGGGCTTAACCCTCATTTTCTTTTCTTCGCTTTTCCGTCAATGTCGTAGTCCGAAAAAACTGCAAGGAACATAAAAAAAAATAGTTTTCAATAAAGTGAGAAATATGCAAACAAAAATTATCCCTCCATTCAAAAAATTCTCCCATGGACGTGAAAATAAATATAAAACCCGAAAACAAAGAACCCTAGCAATACAGCCCAGTGCTTCAGTTGGGCGTGCAGCGCTCTGACGTAAAACTGACGGCCCCAACTTTTACCGGGGACCTGATAACGGTGCGATATAACTAAATAAACAGCTCAATTACGTATCGAAGTCAACGGCAAACACATGGAAGTTTTGCAGTAGGGCCAAGAAAACCACGATTATTTTGTTTGTACTCAGTAACACGTACATTATCTATTTTAATAAGCTGTACCATTCGGCAATCAAGACGTTCGTGAAATTTGGTTTTGTCGGTTCAACGTCAGTGCTCTTTAGGTCGAACTGAAATTTTGGATTGTATTATGAGACAACGGGTGTAAGAATATACAGCTTTATTCTGAAAGCATCATATGTCGGGGCTGAGGAGTCACTCGCTCGAAATCAGAGTCATCGTGAGGTAGAGTCTCCAGCAATATGAAAGACCCATTGAACTAGGCAGTTTCGAGCAGTTATGCTGGATTAACTTTGGCCAGGCCCGCATTGCATGGTGTGTGAAAAATAAATGAGCATTTGCCCTCTACGCTCTTTTCCTCTATACAAAAAAATGCCTCTGACACACCTGCGCTTAGCGCCATTGCGTACACTCCCTCGGCGAAAAGGTCTTTCGTATTGGTCAAATCTGCGCACAGCTGTCCAGGGAAGCTTCATTCGTGCTAAGCGAGCATTTGATTTGGACCGCCCTAAGTATCTTTCTAGGCAGGGGTTGTGAAACTTCATGATTCCAATAGAACTCATGTCTGCCTCGACTGGAAGTCAAGAAACTTGTCTCGGCATTGACCCAGTAAAGCGGTGCAGATTACTGCAGATGTTCCACATAAGGTCCAAACACAGCCAACGCTAAGATCAAATGTAACGAATGAAGTAGAATCGAATGAGTATCGTGATGGCGCTCGTCGTCCATTGCTATCACCGTCCAAGCCAATCAGTGAATGAAGCCTGCTGCTGTGCTTTTCCCTGTGCCTGATTGGCCGTGTCGCTGATAGGAAATGCCCAAAGGTGACGAGCCCTGTGATCATAGACATTTTGCGTTGCTTGACTTGTTCCAGCAGATTTCAGCTTTGGCGGGCGGTCGGACCCGATGTGAATCAGAGAATAGTGAGTGTTCGGTTGATAGTTATCTATCAGTGAGTGGCTCAGATCTCTTGAAATAGTGTCTAAAGTGTAAGAACAGCTTTCGTTTGGGGCGGAGACGAACGAGGAAATGTTGGAGCTTGGGAACCCGTTAGGCGATTCTGAGGAAGTTCTGAGTTTCTACGAAGCCAGTTAGAGAACCCATAGTTTAAAGGATAGCTTACTTTACTTTACTTATGTTTTTACTACTCTTCTTGACTTGGGTGTTTGAGATTTTTGTTTTGTTTTATTTAGTTCCCTGAATGACCAAGAGGTGGGCACAGAATAAAGGCGTCATATGATGCCTGACAGAGCGTCTGTTTCCTGTTCACTTATAGCTAGAAGCACTTTACATGTTTATAGCAAAAATATGTTAGGTATCGAAGGCAAATACGAAGTTGTACAGCTGCGCTATAAAGAAAGAAGAAAATGAAGATTTATATCACAATAATTCATAACAGTCTAAGGCGTAAAACTTGAATGTCAAGCATACGTATTACTCGTGCAAAATGAAAAGAGCCGTTAGTTTGTTTTTAAGTTATATTAAAGCGCGACTGAAATGGACAAGATCTTAAATATTGTTTCAGATTTTACCGAATTGTAACTATTAGTTTCCTCACTATTTTCTGTGCGTATTTTGGGAGGTCGTGTAATTTTGTATTGAAAAATAGAATAATTTATTCTATATAAACAATGTAATGAACGTTTTGTTTTGTATTATTTTAATTATCTCGAAATAACAAATTTATTTAAACTCCCGATGTCTTTCTTGTAGGTGGTTTCCTAAAAAAGATCTTCAGGTTTGTTCGTGTAATTTTCAAATTTCCGTCAATTTTATGTTATTTTGTAGTTACTTGGCGTATTAATGCTTGGAAATGGGCTATAGTTTGTTTCACCTTATGTTGTACCGAAGCGAAGGCCAGAAGTGCGAGCTCGTAGCGTTGGCAGTTGCCCCCAATGCACGAGAGCTTGTGCCGCCGAGATCTGCCCTAGAGCAAGGAGCTCGCGCAAGTAGGCTTTTCTGCGGTACATCCTAAGGTGAAATAAAGTATACTCGGTGGTGCATAGTGAGCCTATAATTAAAACAGCGCAAACGAAGACAAGGACAAGTAGAAGAAGAGGCACAGACACAGCGCTGACTCACGACTGACTCTCTTTTTTTGTTTTCTTAGAACACATAAACATAAGAGGACAAAAAAAAAGGAAAGTGGTAAGGAGGTGTCCTACATGTGGAATACTTCTTTTTTTCTTTTCTTTCTTTGTCTTCTTATGTTTATATGTTTTAGGAAGACGAAAAAGACAGTAAGTCGTGAGTCAGCGCTGTGTCTGTGTGCCTTCTTCTTGTGTTCATTTGCACTGGTCTAATTATATGTTTACTAGACTTTGGTGTTCTTTTAATTGCAGATGCAAAAATATATACTTTGTTTTCATAATATTTAGCTGCGATATGGTAATTTCAACCTTACTAAATATATTGGCGAGATACCTCTTTGTCTTAGGTTTAAAGTGTAACGCGCAAGTAGGTGCGGAAATGTGTCAGCATCATTCGCCTAGTTTACATGCTCGGGAGAGTTCAAAGTAGTTGTGATATATTTTACATAAATATGAAATAACACGTTGGTCTAAGAAAGACCCTCGTGTAATACCATATTTATTTTGGGTGTTCTCGAAAAAGTTAATTTATGTTAACTTACTGCACGCAACTCTTCGACAGTGGTTTTAATAAGGTCAAGTCAACACCAAGAATGACGTTCCGATCAAGTTCATTAATTACTGTGTCATGCGTCGGATTCTTTAAATGGCTTACTCGAAGTTTAGGAACAACCTTCAATCGTATTTCTTATGTTTGAAGCTGTTTCCTTCTTTTATCCCTGATCGCCACAAGTGCCTGCCCACAAGACAAGAAGTTCTGAAAGCGATATACTCACATTTATATATCGTGTCGATGCTCAAAAAAAAGTGTGCACATATGATGATAAAACATGAGAATACCATGCTCTCTGATATTTGACGCTTAAGTGTTTTCTTTTTTTTTGTACATAGTTATAACATTATGGTACAAAATTTGCACATATTTTGTTACCAAATCGCTAAAAAATTCGACACTATAGTATTGAGATTCGCCACGCCCATACCAAGAAACCAATACCAAAAAAGGAAACAAAATGATGAAACAGTGTCCTTAGATAGTGCATGCCAAGAGTGAGTCTATGCGACAGAAAGCACCGTAGCAAAGTTAACAATCCGCAGCATCCTTTGAAGTCTTTGCAAAAGCGACTTCCGGAGCAAATGTAAATTTCCTTCGTCTTCATTGTGATTAATCCTGTGCGCGTTATAAAGAAATATAAAGAAATGAGTGGGTTTGATCATAGAAGTTACTTACTGAACTCCAGCAGACTGAATTAGCCCTACATAATGGATACTCATAGAGTAGAAAGTCAACCTTTCTTGAGACTACTACTACTACTACTTGGTCCGGCGGTTGTAAAAATGGTAAATTTATTTTACTCTGATTAAAGACACAAGTGCTTTGGATATTTCTTGCCAGATATTTTGGATCTGTCACAGATGTATTGGCGACACGTAAAAACAGCAGAGCCGCCACTGTCTAAAACTAAAGACGCAAAGCAAGATCCCGGAGCTCTGTAGCCGCGATGTGTAAAGGGTGCTTCACACACCTGCCTTTGGTTGCAATCGAGTGCGCTGCGGAGCCGTGTGCATCCTTCTGCGTCCTAACGACCAGATAAAACCCAGGCACGTTGGTGCCATCCATCAGGTGTCCCTAAAGCTGCATTTAACTCGGCGGATGCTTATAATCGGCACGTCTTATGAGGGCCTTGCGCAGTGCGACCGCCCTTCACAATCTCCTGGTTAAATAAAGGTTTTCTCCCTCACCCACATAGGATTCGGTAGTATTTGCGGAATAAAATGTATATACTATAGTAAAATATGGTCGTTTATCACGCTGTCAAGAGCGTTTTGAATCGATGGATTAAATAATCATGAGAAAAAAAAAAGTAAATACACGTAAATCGCGGGTGTTCGATTGACGGCGTCAGTATTTTCTGTAGTCCGAAGCAGACTTGGAAATAATCCGTTACAAGTAACGGAATTACTTGTAATTAATTACTTTTCTAGTAATTTTTTAATTAATCCGCTACTTTTTGAAACTGTAATTTGTAATTTAATTTCATTACTTTTTCAGGAACGCGTTACTCAAATTACTCGTTACAATTCTTCCGCCCCGTCAAAGGGAAAAATAGAGAGGAAGGGCGATGCAACGGCCTTCGCGTTTTAAGCATGTTAACACAAGACGGGGGTTCGCTTGCGAAGAGATCTAGTGCTGGCGAAGAAAAGGAATTCACGGAAACCGCGACAGCCCAGGCAGAGCCCGTTTCTGGACTTGTTCGTACGGTCAGTCAGGCTGGGAGGATTCGACTGTCTACATGAAGGCAACGAGCTTCGACTTGGAAAACGAACGGACTGCTTCGAGCGCATAAAAGAGCAGAAAACTAATGGTCCATAAAACCGTCGAGTGGGAGTCGTGAAGAGTACGAACGTGGACACTGTGACCGTGGTGCAGATGTCCGCTCGCTCCCCCCCCCCCCCTCCTTTCCACCCCACCCCCTGCGTTTTGTCCCCAAAAAACCAGTCAGCATTTCTTTTTCGTCACACGAGACCGTCCTTTGCTTGTCGATGTTCCGCATACACACACACACACACCCCGCAGACAAAAAACAAATTGTAACAAGAACTTGACCCTGTTCATCTTTGACAGCGCTGTGAAAGCTAAATACTGGCTGGACCAACCAGCTTTGTGGCTTCGGTCACTTGACTCCGCACTAGCGGATACGTAAGGCACAAACATAAGGGAAGTGATGCAACAGCTCATTGGTACAGAAAGAAATGTAGCGTGAACACTACTGTCAGTTCAAAAAGTAACTTTGGACAGCAGGCGATAAAGTGGCTGGGGAGCACAGCCAAAATGGCTTGGGACTTCGAAGCTGAACCCATATTCCTAGAAACGAGAATGTTGGGGTTCTCGTCAGCGGATTGTGCTTACGGGAACTTACTCCGACATTTTAGGGAAAAGGAACACAGCCCGAGTTTTCTGAGAATAAACAGTGGCTGACTTGGACAAGGCGGCTGTAAACGCGTGAAATACACTGAAGCCTGCTGTTCACTGGCAATGTGCCTTTTTAATACTTTCTAAACGGAAAAATTAGCTGAAAGATTCTGGATGAATATTTTGTGTGAAGTTTCGGTTTTGATTAGTTTGATGATCAAGAAAGAAGATCAAGTAGGTCAAGGCCGAATAACAACCTTCAACAAGCGGTACTCTGAAATCTACCCAAACGCAAGTACCGGATGTAGGTCTTACAGCCAGATGGTTTTAGTGGCTAAACCAGCCCCTATTTAGGCAATATACTGGGTGTTTTTGCGAAGACTTTCAAAAATCCAAAAAATTAGGGCGATTGAAAAAAGAAGAAACTCTCTTCGGGAACAAACTACCAGCCATGGCGGACGTCAGGAATTGCCAAAAACCTACTAATTAGCCAGATAATTAATTAAAACTTGTTAATTAACTTTTTAATTACGGGAAATAAACATATGGTTCCAATTAGAAAGTTGCAGAGCGTTATCGAAAACCACTAAATCAGTCATTTCCAGAAAGACTTTAAGCGCTTGAGAGGAGTAGTAGCGCACTAAAGTTACCACTCGCGGAGCTGGTACAAGGCTAGCGGTTACGGTAAGGCGCCCGCGCGATTTTTCCGCCTCTTATCTAGCCCCAGCCTTGTACCTGCTCCACGAGTGGTAATTTTAGTGCGCTACTACTCGTCTCAAGTCTTTCTGAAAATGACTGATTTAGTGGTTTTCGATAACGCTCAGCAACTTTCTAATTAGAATCATAAGTCTATTTCCATTATTTAAAAAGTTAATTAACAAGTTTTAATTAATTGTCTGGCTAATTAGTAAGTTTTTGGCAATTCCTGACGTCCGCCGTGGCTGGTAGTTTGTTCCCGAAGAGAGTTTCTTCTTTTTTCAATCGCCCTAATTTTTAGGATTTTTGAAAGTCTTCGCAAAAACACCCGGTATATCAATCGCAGAAAAACCACATCTTCGGGAGGGTCGTGTTCTAAAGTTTGCCGATGCCATGTTTCGAATGGTGTGCGTGCCTCCGCCACCGATGTGCATTCGTCGCATGTACATGGGACTCAGTTCTGTCCCGGTGGAGAGCGCTAGATTCGTTTATATCGAAAACCTGTTCCAGTCCCATCGTCGTAAAATTATTATCCTAAAATAATCGGTAGATATAGTACCGAATCTGTTTTATTTTTGATGGGGCCCGAAATACCCCCCCCCCCCACCCCAAACACGCAGTAGATTTTGCAGGTATTTTGCGTGTTTCTTTAAAGTAACGCAAAAGTAATTTAGTAAAGTAACGAAGTAATTAATCGGTTACTTTTTACAGGGAGTAATTTGTAACGGTAATCCACTACTTTTTAGGCCAAGTAATTGTAATTGTAATTAATTACTTTTCTGGAGTAACGGGCACAAGTCTGGTCGGAAGCGATCACAAGAAAGCACAAGACCGGACAATGCACTCGGCTGTTAGCAAACGCAAGTGTGCGACACAGCCTTGTGGTCCAAGCGCACACCCGACTGTAAGGCACCAGCTCGAGGAGGTAAGCCAATAAGTCGCAATACCCAGCGCGGAAGATCGGCCGAAGACCGAGTGGTCGGGCGGGAAGCGTGGCGGGGGCTGCGGCGTCCCGCGTAGCAGGCCGTCGGCCTAATTTGACGTGCCCTGTCGACCCTCCGCTGTCTACAAGTTGTTTACGGGGGGCTCGCCGAAAGTCCCCAGCGCGTCACCGAGGGGGGTCCTTCCTCACGTCTCTCTCCGGCTCCCCTCGTCGTCCCCCTCGTCGAGCTTGTAGCCAGTTGCACCTCTCCCAGCTCTGTTGGTGGCTGCTGCCTGTTTCCGAGGAGAGGGGTTGGTCTGACCACCGCTTAAACGCTTTTTTAATTACATCATATGCGCTGGACTCACTCTTTCGTCCCGGCTGCAGGACATCTTCAGAGACGAAAGGCGAGTTGTTGTTGTGATTGAACTTCGGAGGTTCAACGCCCGTCCGGAGGTTCTCGGAGTTGGACACGAGGAAACAGAGGTAGATGCGCAGTAAACGAAGATGAGTTTGATATTATGAACCTACACGTACGATAGTAAAAGAAATGGAAGGAAGAGGAAGGACTTGCAATCATCTAACCTGCTCTGCCATCCTGGTTGCTTCCGAAGGTGCGGCTACTGACGTAGCGTGTGCGCGTGCAGGTAGATTTCCAGCTCTCCTTTGGTCCCCCCATTCTGTGGGTATTCATATTTCGACGACTGCGAATCTCACGTGGGGTCGTTAAGTAGCTTCTTTAAATACAATCCAATGTTGAGCTCAGCAATCTAAACAGTAGCAACACGTAACAACTCGAACTGTTTGTTTGTTGTTTTTGTTTGCGTCTCGAATTGTGAATTAGACAAGGAGAGTATAAGACGCAACATTTCAAAATTGCGTGCTAACGTGATAAAGAGAAATATAGTATCACGTTCGGAATATATATGGAACTCGAGACTGACTTGAAAAAAAGAGATATACCACGTTCATATGTATAAAATTGTCCTCCGTTCTCCCTCTATATCGGATTTCAATATGTAAAAAAAAGCCACCTCTGTCGCCTAGTAACGTTCTCTTCAATTATCATGCTGCTCATTTGGATGTTGAATAACAATAAACCGAAACTCTGAACAGCTTTGTTTAAACTAAAATTATGTTTACAATTTTACTCGCACATGAGCACGCCCACCCATAAAACAATCACCGACAGGTAAAAAAAAAAAAAGGCAGTCACTATTTTATATTTGTGAACAACTTTTATGCCATTTAAGATGAGAGGAGTGCGTGAGGAAAGCTTTAATCGGCACACAAGCACGCGTTCCCGTACCTTTGATAGTATAGACACAGAAAGTTGTCCACGTTTATAGTTCGAGATAAAATATCCTACTTGCAAGCCTTGCGCCGGATGGGCTTGGGCCGCAGAAGATGACACGGACACCCTGAAGGCAGTACTCTAATTCTCTTATACTTCGTCGTACAAATGTGACTAGTAAGTTGAAGGGTGTTTCACTGGGGAGGTCAAGATCACGGTCGTTCGTCGATGGATTTCACAGCTTCCCTTGTCGTCCCGACGTAACCTAAAATATTGACCCCCTCCCTTAAAAAAAAGATAAATGAAGGAATTTGTTAGCAGTTAGGGGGAGGCGTACTACTCATGTAAACATGTATGACACGTAACGAAAAACACTATCGTAATTACAAAAGTGTTGAAGTTCGAGAGAGATACCGGTTTTTGAATTTGATATGTTTGAAACAGTAATATCAGTCATAGGAATTTCACACCTTGTAGGTGAGAGCGTTTATTGCCCAAGAAAGTTTGAGGTTGTCTGCATTTCGCGAAATTCCATGGGGCCTTAATATAAAAATGAGATTGCCAGAGTACGCCCCCTGAACCAATAACTAACCAACTATAGCTACATCATGCCAGCGAAAGAGTTAACAGACGTTTCCGCTTTTATATGTGTTGAAAATAACAATGCAAAAACGCTGGGATACAAGCAAGCTGCGGCGAAGAGAAGCTTCGAATGTGTCACAGTGTTAGCACAACGTGTCACAGTGTGATAACAATGTGACACATTGTGATACCGGCATTAACTATTTCACAGAGCTTATCGTAACGTGCCACGTCGTGATAAGTTAGTTGTTGCATCTGTGTTATTTTTACCTAATATAGAACTTATCGTAATCTTGAATATACTTAAATTGTTCCTGTAATCTGGAATGCATCCGAGGACATGAGCCACCGAAGTAAAACAGATCTGCTTGAATACACTCAACAGCATATCCGCGTTGTCGTTATAGCAGAAGAAGAGCAATTATCGTAGTATCAATCGCGGTCTTTGTGGATCATATGAAAGTAGCGAATATGGTGATGCCGGTTTCCTAGCCTTATCCCCAAACAAAGCGCAGTTATCTAAAAGCCCAAATATGAGTCCAGAGTTTCGCATGATAATTGTAATGAAATCTAGTATTTAACCGGGTACCGTCAGTTTCATAGGGCATGGCACGGAGTCATATATGTTTCGCCCTATGGCTCTTTTATCCCAGATACGCGCAAGTTACTCGAGAGAAATAGTTGTGTAACGTAGTATCGGCGTCAAAAATAAGTAGAGTAGAAAATACACACGTGAAAAGTAATTAAGAAAACTACTACTTGCCGTAAAAATGTAGTTACTTACTTCGAAGGAGCTTTTTATACCTTTTATGATATTAGGAAAAAATAAACGTATTGATCCCTTAAGAAAATTGTGTTAGCCTAACCGAAAGACAGTCATTTTATGGCTTGTGTTTTCACTGAAATGCTCCATTAGCTCGACGGAGCAGTTAGCTCTCAAAGTTATTTTCTGAAGGTTGTGCTTCCGGATGACTTTATGTTCAATTATTTTATTGGTGTTGGATGATGACGATCGAGAAGTGGCTTATAAGTTGGCGTAAATGAAATATGTTTCGTTTATATACATTGAGGTGTTGCACTCTCTGAGCATGGCTTTGTTGACACTGTGCTTGCAATTATTTTGTCGTTTATTAAATAAAATGGTGGGGAATTTCTAATTCTTCCATAACTATCCTCTAATATTTGAAGACTTGCATATGCTAAGTTTTGGTAACATATGCAAACGTAACTGAAAAATAACTAAATATATTTACTTGTTACTAGCTGAATAATGAAATAAGTACAATATTAAAAAAAAAGCAATGGCATATGCTCTTGGTTACTTTTCTATTCCTTAATTTTTCCGACTTTAAATGGTTGGCCATATTTGGAATTCTTATATGCCCGTTGTTAGGTGAGAGGTTTGTTTCTATTTTCTCTGCCTTGCATGATTAGTCTTTCTTTAATTCTAACCGCACCAACATGCTCTTCGTCCATCGATACCTAAATAAGTATGTTACTCGTTACCTATATTTAAAAGGAACGCGTTATTTCTTCTCGAAAGTAAATACCCGTACGAAAATGTCACATATGGCCGTGATATACTTTATATATGGCCATATATGATAATATAAAGAGTCAAATATGGCCATATGCCGCCATATATAGCAGCAAATGCGGCTAATATATCGCCATATAAGAGTGCAAATAGTGCCATACCTGGTCATGTAAGTGCGTAGATACGGACACATATCGCCATATATGCGTGCAAATACGGCCATAAATTGCTGTAAAAAAAGGTAAAACACTGCTATATATAGCCCGTTCACGACATATTTGTGTAAAAATATATAACCTGATAAGGATCTATGGGCCCGTTTCGGTCGTGCAAGCAAAAAGTCATATGTACTCGCGAAGACACTAGTTGGTTTATCTATATTGCAGGTGCCTCATTAATTGGTTAACTATTGTTAACAACCTTAAAGTGAGGTCATTCCAGATATTTGGACCAATTAATCAATCGCGCATTTTCAAGATTGAAAGACAAATATAATTCGATTGTATGTTTGACGTGTGACAATGTGAAGAAGTGCATAAGATCGGAAAGCGAGTGAATCAAATAATGGCGTTTAGATCACAGCTGTTAGTTGTCCGTTTCCGCGTTAAGCGGTGTCGCCGTCGCCGTCGGCATCGGTGTAACCGCCCCGAAGACACGAGCTTGCGCGAGACAGTGCGTGCTGAGCGAGGCTGGAGCTGGGCAGGAACGTCGGAGCCGGGCTGCCTGGCCTGGCCCATGGCGAACCCCGGAGCTGTCCACCAGCGAGGTTCGAAGTCCGGACCGGTGGAAACGGCGAGCCCTGGCCATCTGGCCTAGGCCACGATGATCAAGGGGTGGTTCCGCAGCGAGACTCGGGCTGCCATAGCCGTGGACAGCCAGCCTACGGAGCGCTGGCGTGGAAAGGACTATCCGCAGACCTGGACACGGACTCCGACTTTGAGCTCAGATCGACGGGCGACAACAAGGTTCGGCGAGCCCGGACTGTCGGCTCTCGACGGCGGGAAACCGGGAGTTACAGTAAACCCATTCGCTGTGTTCTCGTTGTTGCATGTCACTCCCTGGGTGACGGGCGAGCGCATACCGATCGGGCGGCGATTATTAGTAGAGCGACCTCCGTGAAGAACCCCACACGTCGTGTGACGGATCACGCATCAGCCGTTGTCAATTTCGGAATGCCTCCTTGGGGACAAATTTTGGCGTGTGGTGTGCCCTGAATGGCTGCTGTGGATTCTGCTTCTGTAGTAAATGGCATCTTGTTTGAAAAGTCCTACCCGTATCAAGCGATTTCTTCAAAGGAGCCCAAGAATTGTTTGTGATGCGTTTAGTGTTCGGTTCCACAAATGGCAGCTTGTGCTGCATCGTGTTGAATCTTCACGGACACCTTCCTTCTCCTTTTTGTGCATGAGGGGTTGTTCTGCCATGCTTGTGTCGACATATATCTGGGATCACATCTTTCAAGTCCGGTATCGTCAACGTAAGTGCGCTGCAACCTACTTCGCGACAATTGATCGTTTTCCTAAAAATTCTCTTCCAGATTACCTCTAGAATTAGGCCGTATCTATCTCTTGGGAGCCGGGAAAATAATTTCCCGGAAATTCTACCAGCAGGCACCTGCCACTGAGCGTCTGAAATCATGTCACAACTGCAGGTAGAATACTGAAGTTTATATTCTCCTTGCGTTTCGTGATAACACGTTACATGGCCACCTTCCGTGGATATACGTTTCATAGATATAAGTTTTGTCGACATTAACGTTTTATCGACATTCGTTACGCGAATGTTGATTCTCCTGCTTTCCCAGGGAGCCAAGTTCAGTGAAATCAGGAGTGACGTAAAGCAGCTCATGTAAAAAATTAATAAAAGTTGGTCCATGCTCAATATCCAATTGGTATTTTTCTTATACAGATGAGAAGTCACTTTTGGTAGGTATTTGTAGAGCACAACAATATACAGTATTTTCCGGGGCTATAGTCCACGGGCTGTACATGTTTAAAAGTTGAAATTTTAGGCTGTGCGGACTATCTACGCGTGCGGGATATACCTGAATATTGTTTTACAAGGTCCTTCATTATGACGAGACGTGACGGATTTTGTGAATGAAGTAGTATATGTTAATGATGATTTCCGTATAATACAAGCTTTTCTGTGAGCTAAGAAAGCAGAACATTTGTCAATGTGCACCGTCTATGAGGAGATTTAGATGCCCACTAAGCACCAGGTGCGGGTTACATCCGGCGAGCGGACTATGCGCCGGGTGCGGAACATCTCAGCAAAAATTTTGACCGCAAATTTGCCCCTGGGGACTATAATAATAATAATAATAATAATCTTTATTTGGACTCCTTGAGTCTCAGGTGGAGCGGCAAGAGGTAAACAGATTTACCTGACGAGGCCCTACCACCCTATGCACTGCTCAGCAGGGAATCAAAACAGAGTAGAAATGAACAATAGAAGACAAGTAAAAACGACAATAAATCTTATCAAACATTGTTTTACTGTGCGAAGTAGGCAGGAAACAATCCTTCCACAGAATAGTGATTTAAATAAACCACGCCTGGAGCAAAGTACAACTTGACAGGAGCTAGCAGCTTTCAAGCGAATAATAAAACAAATAACGGTGGTCAGAGCTGATGATACGCTATTCAACCCAATGCTTAGCCAAAACGCTATTGCCTATTGTAAAATATAACGTTTTATGTTACTTTTGAAAGCAGTAAGGAAAGTAGCGTTCCTCATTAACTCAGAAACACTTGGAAGATCGTTCAAAAGCGTTGGTACTTTATATGCTAGAGCTTGGGAGCCATAATTTGTCCGCATATTGGGCTTTCTGTATATTTAATTTTCTAGATTATATTGTGCTGTTTTAGGGTGGTAGATCTCACAAAAATCAGTTTGGTCACTGCTGTACTCGCGGTATATTATCATAGCTAGTTTTAAAATAAAGAGCTGATGGATATCTGAAATTCGATATCTTGCAAAATATGGGGCTGAATGATCGGTATAGTGAAGGTTTTCGATGCAACGAACCGCTTTTCTTTTGTAGGCCAAAGAGTCTGTCTAGCTTTCTTTTCGCTGTGGTTCCGAAACTAGTAAGTAATAATGTAAGTGAAGTTCTATAAAACTGTAGTAAATTTGTCACTGAAGCCAACAGGGAAGTTGATGTTTAAGTTTACACAAGATTCCAATAGATCGGGATATGCTAGAGCGAATATGATTGATGTGATCTGTCCCGCTAAAGATTTCTCCGAACCACACCTCTAACAATATTAGGAAGGACACTCTTTCTAATTCTGAGTTTCTAAATTTTACCGAGAAGTTACTACGGAGTTGCTTATGTACTATCGTGGACACTGTTAGCTATAACACCGCAGCGGCGGCCGCCTCGTACCCCCAGCGCCCCATAGCAGGCGCCGTCCGAAACTCCGCGCATGCGTCGTGTGGCGTACTCGCTCTTCCCGCCTGCAAGCTCACCCTCGCTTTGTCGTCTGCTATAGGCACAGAGCAGACGACGCCACTGCGCTCGCCAATTTTCGCTGAACATGGTTCAGCGAACCACCACGTATGAGGTGCCCACGGTTGATTCCCCGACTCCGCTGGCTAAGGATAATCATCGTACACTAAATGTAACATCACGGTAGATTAAATATTTTTATGAGACAAACTTGCAGTTATCATCCGTTTCACTTTAGGTCTAAGTGCTGCGGACGCTACGAGACGATATAACCCACCAAGCAGCGACAAAAGCACTTTTTGCACTTTATTGGGTGTTCCCGGGATGCACTCCGTGACGTTGCACCTTTGCCGCTATTTGGTTGGCTCTATCGTTTTGAAGCCTACGCTGCGGTCGGACTTAAGGTGAAATGGAGTATAACAGTCAATTTCTGTATGACACCTGCTGCGCTCCTACTGATTTGCGAACGCATATCGGTAAAAATGCTGTTTCTGACAAAGCAAAAAAAAACAACCTTAAACAGGGGTTATGCCCTAATGACTCTGCAATCTGCCCCAAAACAAATCGCCGGTTGAAAATGAGTTTGAGACCACTTCGCTATAGCGAGGGTACCAGACGAGCAGCACTGTAGCATCGCCTGATCTGCGCCTAGCAGACGGTAAAGCGAGGGTGTGCTCGCAAAAGGGAAGAGCGAGTCCGCCGCACGGCGCATGCGCGGAGTTTCGGACGGCGCCTGCTATGGGGCGCTGGGGGCACGGGACGGCCGCCGCTGCCGTGTTATAGCTAACAGTGTCCACGATAGTACAGGCTTGAAAATAACATATTTTGTTTTGTTTATATTCAATTATTTAATATACACCGGGTGCGGACTAAAGTCCAGAAAATACGCTATATAAAGTTTGCCTCATTTTATTGGGACATATCTCGCCTTATATGGAAGGCAGAGATACCCCTATTTGGCACACCCAGATATGGATATATAAAAAATTATGCACATATGACCAGATATGCCTTATATAAGCTGATATGCTTTATTTGGCGAGTTATGCCTAATTTTTTAGAGCGCCGCTCTTAGGCGCCCGTTTCCGGCTTGAGCGGCGTCGGCGTCGCGGTCACCATCGGTGTAACCGAGCGGTGCATTATGGGTAAATTTCCCCGGTAAATTTTGCGGAAAATTTTCCCCGGTAAATATAGCGGAAAAATTCCCCGCTAAACTTAGAGGAAGTTTTTTTCCGTTAAATTCAGCAGAAATATTTTTTCGCTAAGATTAGCGGAAAAATTTCCCCGCTATATTTAGCGCGAAAATTTCCCCGACAAATTTAGCGGGGACTTCCCAATTTTCCCAGCCAAATTTAGCAGAAAAGAATTCCCCTCTAAAATGGTGGAAAAAATTGAACTCTAAATTTAGCGGAAAAAATTCTCCGCCAAATTTGACGGGAAATTTTCGCCGCAACACTTAGCAGAAATTTTTCCCGCTAAATTTAGCGGGTAAACTCTCCGCCAAATTTAGCGGAAAATTTTCCCCCTAAATGGAAGGCGAGCAGGAGAGGAGGAGGGGCATAATATCCTCCCCGTACCTTCCCCTCCTCCACCTCAAGAGCTGCGCTCTAATTCGGTGTTGGAGGGGATTGTAAACATCTTTCATTTTTATATGACCATATCTGTTTTCTTATATAAGTCCAATGTGAGAGAGCCCACGTCGTTAGAGTCAGAGTCGACCACGAGCCTCCCTCGATGGGCCCCACGGTCTCATGAACCGCAAGACCGCAACGCCAAACCACCAGCTCACCGCACTCACTATGCTTCCCAAGCCTTTCCCTCTCGCCCGTACGCTCTCGCCACCGCCATCTCAAGCTTCTCCCCTCCGCATTCACAGACAGCTCTCCCCCGCTTTCTTCGCTGTGTTCTCGTGCCGTGCCCGCCGCTTACTTCGCTTTGTGTGAGAGACCGCCTTCGCCTCTAGCCCTCTTAACATGAAATCCTCTAAGCTCTTCAATAAAGTCCCTAATTATCACTTCTACGCCCTGCCTCAGCCCTGCCATGCCTCACACCAGATATGCCATTTTTGTAAGGGTAGTTATATTTCAGTCCTCTGAATGTATACCTTATTTTAACTTAGTCGCCACTGTACAATAGTTTGTGCCGCTAATAACGCCTTGCTTTTTCAACGAATTCTTTGTTATATTGAGGTAAGGACCCGTGGAACACGCCGCAGCTCGGAGAGCGTGCAGCGGAGCTCGCGCTGGAGAACCTAAGGATCCTGTGTCGTTCCGTATACTCCTGCCCGGTTCGATCTGAATGAGCATTGTACTGAAGTGCCGTTGCATATAAATACTGTAGGATGCTCCTCAGGTTAATTTACCGGTCTTACCGCACAGGCTAAATTTCTTATCTATAGCGGAGACTCTGGAGGCCCATTGAAGCTAACTTATTTACTGCCTAAATAAACACGCAGCGTAATAACAACGTTTGATGTAATTCTCACACCATCCGATATGCTCATTGGAAGAATCACCTGGTGATTTGCCTTGATGAGATTGTAAGCATCTGTCATGGATGTTCGTATAAACATAGATGTGACAAACAAAAATAGATATCTCCACTTTGATGTGCTAGCCGATATCTAAAGTAAGGATTCCTTTGAGTTTCTGCGCAGAACGTGCGTTAAATTGAACATTTTTGTCATAGAATTAAACTTCTCGGATACAACCGAGGTGACGGAGACGTCGGGTTGGGTATCAGTGGCGCTACCTTTTTATCGAGACTACTTGCGACCGCCATAGTTTATTAAAACGAGTATGATCGTTCGGTAATGTACCTTTGGTTTAAAAATAAATAAAAACAATAAAAGCAAAACTAAAAAAAAAAAAAACGCGTTTGCCTAACAACGGCGTTTTTGCTGCCAACGGATTTCGTCTGCGTAGCGTCTGCTTTCTTTCGCTGGTCGGCCACACCTTCGAACGCTGCTCCCGACGCCATCTATGAATACGAGCGCCAAACACACCCGTAACTCGACTTGGTTATATACGTCGCCGCCCGCCGTTGACCCTGGCAAGTTCTTTGGTTCTATTTTTTACAGAAAGAGAGCTACGCTTTCTAATTTTACAAGAAAAAACCGATCTGTGAAATACAACTTTGAGGAAAAGTAGAATTCTACGTGCAGGCGTCGATTTTTACGGTCCATTTTAGATCGACCTTGGTGACTTGGAACACCCTATATTTGCGTAATGGGCGAGAGTGACTACAAGGGCAAAAAGGGCAGGAGGAGGGGGGTAAGAAATTGTTTCAAACGCGCTCAGGTCATACCTCCGGAAGCCAAGTGACAGGAAGAAAAATGCTAGTCCATTCTCTCCTGGGTACTCCGCTCTACTCGAAAACACACTTGGAGAAAAGCCTTCGAGTTCCGTGTCAGGTTCCGACCATCCTTGAGGGAAGAACAGCTTTCCCAATGGATCGTCTTGAGATGAGGGGTCTTCCTTTTTTTTTTTTTGTTGAAAATATTAGCTTCTTTCCCGGCATTTTATTACTTTCTGAGCACCAATGTATATTGAGAAGCTAACTTAGCACTACATTTCGAAAGTAATGCGTAATTCGACTAGAAGTTGCTCGTACAGGTATTTAAACTAAGCTAACACTTACCGAAGTACGAATGTATTCGAAAATTACTAAAAAGCTAAAGAAAATCGGTTAAACAATACTAATTTGAGTAGAGTAAGACTCGAGAAAGAAATTGAACGTGTTTAAACTTCATTAAGCCTTTATGTGATAGTGTACACAGGGTGTATGTTTTAAGATTTACAGATTTGTTTCACACACATACACACATAAGTTTATTGCATAATAAACTAGTAGATGAATTATCCAGGCACGCAAAAGCACTTGTGTGTTTGTGGGCGGGAACACTGTTGCAATGGACAGGATATTATTACTCTTACAAAAAACCAAACAACGAACCTGTATAGCTTCGGCCTGAAATAAAGATACCTTTGTTACATGTCACAAAACCCAAATAGTTACAAACTCTCTAAATTTAGAACTTTTAAAGTAACAAGATGCAAAAACACAAAACAAAGCACAGACTTTAAAAAAAGGATTAAAGGTTGCAAACTTGGTTAACCAGCAAAGTTATTCCACTAATCTCTCAGCTCTCTCTAAACAATCCTAAGTGTCGGCACATCGAAAAGTCGATCCGGCCATATGATATAATAGTGTGGAACATAAAAAAAAGCCATACCCTTTTACCGTAGTTTCCGATAACCGTTGGCAGAACCAAACGCTCCATTTTCTCCAGGACCCCTTGCTTTTTAGTGGCTGCTTACACATGTATTTGTTGTCATTGTGTACTAAGATCGTATAGATATACAATCTGTCACCTGGCAATATCCGAAGTGAACGCATCTTTAGGTCATTTACCAGTTAAGAAAATTTAGTTTCATAGGCAATGTTTGTTGCTATGTCTCGCAAAATAATATCAAATTTTCTTTTATTTATAATACGAGCAGGAACCATAAACCCTTATTCCGTATCGTAGTAGACTCCCCCTAGTGCCTGATATGTCTTACATCTATTACGCACATCGGTCAGAAAACGACGGCGGTAGGTATATATAGGCAGATGCCGTTCGTAGGCGTCTCGCCAGGTAGTCCACATAAGCTCCTCGTTACTGATGTTCATTGAAAAGCACGTCCAGATACCTTGTAGATGACATATTATCTTGTGGTGCTTACCTGTCGTTTTCACAAGTGGAAAAGTTAAAGACTAATGGGGATGAATATTTTATAATTTTGTGCGGGTTATGAAAGCCCTGCTGAACCATGCCCTTAGGTGGAATATGTGATTCTGAAAAAAATGATATAGCTTCGAATTCATCATTTCCAAATAAAACAAAAGCGGTATCGTCGGCGTACTGAAATACCCGCGAGGAAAAGTGAAGAACGTAAAAAACGAGCGTATTGGTAGATACTTGAACAACCGGAAAGAATAAGCACAAATTCAGGACATAAACAGACGATACAACTCTTTGTATCGTCTGTTTGCGTCCCGAATTTGCGAAAAGTGAAGCTTCTCGGTTTCATTAACGCAGATGTTGAAAAAGGAAGGCCCTAAAGTCGAACCCTGGGGAGCACCGTACGTAAGTGCCACCAACTTTATCTTAGCGTCAGCAACCTTTACTACTTGTTGACGGCCTGAAAAATAGTCTGTCAGGAAGTCATTGAATGGGCCTCTGAAACCAATGTGCTTTGATTTATGTACAAGCAACCCATGACCAACAGTTACAAATGCCTTTTTGAGGTGTAGAAAAAAAGAGAGCACAAAATTGTTACGATCAATATTTTCGTCCATGCGATCGGACAGGTCTTCGTGTAAGAACTTTCTGCCTGTGTTTTGGGGAAAGCCGTACTGGAAACTACGCAGTAAAGATACTTCTAACATAAAGATGTTATTGTTTTGACTAACATTTCCATGATTCGGGAGAGCACGGATAAAATTAAAATAGGTCTGTAGATCAAAATGTACTCTCTACTTCCATTTTATAGGCCTTACAACTGCAACTTTTAGGCCGCTGGGGATTCTACCCGTTGAAAGAGACGAGTTAATTATCTTCAACGGCCCGTATTTAAGCTGTGTTAAAGTTAGCCAAGATGTCTCTGAAGCGAACAGCGTCATTTCCAGATCCTTGGCCGCTGACATATACTTATAATCAGTCATGGATCCACTTCCGGCACTGCGGCAAATAAGCAGAGTTGGTGCAATCCGCCGCAGAACCGGTAGAAATATTGATCTAGCTATACCCCGTCACTGGGAGGCCTTCAATACTTCAGACAAATATTTTATTGAACCTCTCACATAAAGATTCTTTATCTAGCTTTCCGAAAGATCTCTAAAATCATACATCACATTTGGCTAAACTCTAGAATAATCAGGCTCTGTGTTGTCCGCCTAGGTTCCTGATCTCTATTTTTTTTTTTTCAGTAGCCACAGGCCGCCATTAGCCTTTCGCAGATGCCACACATTCATTTGACGTATAGTTGATGAGGTGGCCAGACTGAATTTTGGACGGAGTTTATTTTTCTCCGATATATCTCCAACTTTCGTGAATGAATTATTATTTCTTTGTGTAGCTGAATGTGGTTTCATTAAGCTAATGTGGAAGATATCTTTTTACTATTTTTGCTGGTTAAGCTGTGGTGAAAAAATATCGCAGATACATGGTTTTAGCGTGACCAAGATATCAAATGGTGCTGGCAAACACAGTTTTAGAACCAGGGTAGTGCTGTACCGACATCTTTGATTATTATTGTTTGAATTTATCGAAATAAATGTTCCAAGATTATAAGTGATATCAGGCAAATGTAAAGAGATTACTTCAAACGAGAGAAATAGCAGGTAAAAAGGTCATGTCGACTTTAAAACTTCCTTTAAGAACCAGCCTTGAAATAAGAGTTCATTTATGCGCACGCAGCAACTCGTAATTACAGTGGGCTTGAAACGTAAACATGTTTAACAAGGATCTGTATAGTTGGGTAAACGTTGGGAAGTTAAAAGGAATTAACTTTAATCAAAGCCCTCAATAAATATAGCACAACGTTTCGAAACGCATTCCGTTTATTTATCAGGGGTGACTAAACAGCACGGGGTCGCAGCAGCTTTCTTCCTCTTTTTGCTCGTCGAGATACCTTTTTCTTCTTTTTCGGGTGTGTTCACTTGGCAACATTGCTTTCCATGTGCGGAGGCCCTGGGCGTTCACTTTTGGAAAAGCAATCAGGCACCTGGTTATATTCCCATGTGCGTGTTGATATGCCATGACTCAAGAAAAAAAATCACATTTTCCAGATATGTGGTTCCAAGTCAGGCTCGCGCTTGTTCGCGAAGCCGATTCGATGGTGGAGGTCTTCCCAGTATTCGGAGACGGCGCTGCGCTCATGACCAAATTTTGCACGTTGTTATTATGCTGACGGAATCGCTCTGGAAAGATCTTCCTTTCGCCGATGTAGGAGACGGGAACCTCTGCGGATGGAATCTGGTAGGCCACGCCTTGAGCTCTTATCTTTCTATGCCGGTCCTTCGGTCGTGGCACGAATCGGCCCAAGGCTTGTGGGGTACTTGAATACCCTTCTTCCTCGGCCCACGCTCAAGCGCTTTATTGGTGCCCTTTGCGTAGGGGACACAGATGCGCACGACGGGGCAAAACCGCGTCTCATCCGATGCCTTCTCTTTTTGGTGGGGGCTCCCTTGATGTCGGGCGGCGCGTTCAGCAAAACTGTTAGTATAGGCGTTCTTTTAATTTTTTTTTAGGCTCAGCAACGATGGTTTTCTTCTCTTTTCTTCGATCGGCCTCTCATGAGCCGATAGTTCTTGTGCTTGATAGCAGTGTCTTGTTAAGACATACCCAGAATCAGAGAGCTTTAACCTGCGGCTCATCTACAGAAATGGCCCTGCTCCAAGCTTGGTTAGTGTTTATTCCTTTTAGTTACATTGCGAAGACCTTGGATTCCCATTGACTGTACATTGCGAGGTACTTCGTTTTAGTATATCCAGAGGCAGCTTCAACGCTACGAGGTAATGGGACCAATAAAAAAGCGTCTAAAGCTCATGTCACTAGGCCCTGTCTGTTTGTGATTGGTTCATGGGTTATGGAAGCCGTACGGAAACATGAGGAACACCCTGATTGTACGCTTTTGACGATGATGGATTGGTGCGATCTGGTCGTAGTGTCGGGTGCGTCTGGATTTAAGGTGATGCGATGTATAGCATTTTAAAATTGCCCAAAAAGTAGGCATAACAGTCGACGGCTGTGCGTGAACACCTACGAAGTCAACGGAAGCTCCAGCGCACCATGCGATTCCTAAAGCTCCGCGAAAAAAAAACATCGTACAGATCGCGGAAAAGGTTCATGGTTCGCACGGTGCGTATCCCAACACACCTTGCACGCGTGATCTTCCCGGAGCCACCAATCACGCACTGATCGTGAATCGCATTCATATCTGCCACTCACTCAAGCGTACTCTAATGGGCAAAAAGACACTGCTTGTCCTCCAGAAGGCGAGCAATCCAGGAAGCTTGCTAGGCACCAAGAAAACACAAACTCCGGGCCACAATTCTTCTGGCCGGATCAGGGCGGCGCTCGTGACCAGTTACTTAGGCGGGCGAAGGAAACGAGGCTGCTAATTGGACTTTAATTTATCGAGCTCGACTCGAAGAACGACATTCGCGTGCAGTGCTTTTCAGTCGGCCCTCGGCCCGATGATCGATGGACGCCAGCCTAATGGGGCCTCCTCGGCCGCGTGTGGGGCACCTCGAAGGGGGGCTCTGTTTGTCTGCTGCGAAGAGAAAGCGAGCAGGAGACCAACCACGAAGACGCCGCGGAGCGAGGACTCGTACAACCGGACCAGGCGCGCCGAGGTTGGAGCAACTTTCGTTGCTTTGAGCTTCGACTCGATCGTGCAGCATGCTGTGCGATTACGATCCTCATAAGGCCGGTGAGCCCGGGAGGGCCCTAGTTGACAGGAATTGGGCCTTACAAGGGAGGCCTGGCGTTGGAACTTAGATACAATAGCCATTGAAAGCTTGCGACAAGAAGATAGATCCAACGTGCGGCCTTCTAGAACAAGCACTTCGCATAGACGTCCGGTGTAGCAGCGGTTCATACTTTATAGATTCTAATTAATATCACCTTAGCTGAGCACTGCGCTAAATATAAAGTTTAGGGCCGCAGTAGGCGCTGACGACTTCTGGACAGGACCTGGAAATGGAAAAGATAAATCTCCTTTATGCGCCAGCAAAAAACGGCCGCGGTCATCTCAATCCAAGTACGCCTACTCGATCTGCCCGCAAGAGGGGAACAATTTGATAAAAAGAGGAGCAAAAACACTTATCATGTGGTTCTTATCAACTACCGTCATTGGTGAATGTCGTCTCGTTGCGACTTCCGAACAGTCGAACATACACTCTAAAAAAAGACCGTGCGTTTACTTTCCCGCACAACACTTGGAAATCCAATCACCGCAACTTACAGAGGCAGGTCAGCTAATGGCGATGCCGAGACATACGTTTAGACTAGAAAGCGCAAAATGAGTTGTGACATTAAGCAATGCTAGCGTGAGGTTTTCCATTGCTTAATGTCAAAGCTCAGACATCGTTTCTTTGGTTTAAAACATGTTTCGTCATCGTCATTCGCTGACCTGCCTCTGCAAGTTGCGGTGATTGGCTCTCCGAGTGTTGTGAGGGAAAGTAGGCGTACAGGCTTTTTTTAGAGTGAATACGAGCGGTCTGGAAAACCATATTGGCAAAAAAAAAAAAGGCATGTAGGTGTGTTTCCCTTGCTGCCGCTGACAACTGTCGAGGACACGAATGAACCCAGACTACGAGTAGCTGCCGCGGTTTCAGAATGTCGTGAGAGCACGCTCAAAGCAACGGTGGGCATGAATACGTTTTTGAATGTCGAGGTGCCATACCTTTACGCAAGAGTGAGGACGATAAAGACAGCTGCTGGAATGCGCAGACGTAGTCAAGACGTTGCAGAAGCATTCTAATAGATAAGAGCGGGCAGCGCTTCAACATGCAACGTACTGCGGACGCTGTCGCCGGTTGCGCCGCCAACCAGCTGCCAAGGCGGAGCGGCGCACGCACCCCTCTAGGTACGCACACTCCCAATAGTCGCTTTCTGTGCGCGTCCATTTTTCGCGTGCTGGTTTGAAGAACGCCCTCTTAGCATGAGCAGTAAGTTCCTCGAGAAAATATAGCAGCCACCACGCATGCGTCCACAGCCGAGTGACTTTGCACTACTGACCCGCGTGATCAGCGCTGGAAAGGTGGATATGGCGGTTTCATGCCATGTGTTTAGAGCACGAAACATCGCCGGAATTCATGCTGCAGCAAGAATTCCGGTGATACACATTATGTGTTTTCAGGTACAGAGGATCTCTTTTGTTGGAATCAGCTGCGCTGTCGGACCAGTCGTCGATACAAAGGAATGATTGGATCATGCTCTATTGGTACCTGTTTTTATTTAGTTAGAACGAATCAGAGTTCGAGCAGGCCACTCGCCTGCGTCTAATATACTTCTCGGATGGATGCTGCCGGGGCTAATCCGACGCCGAAGCAAATGTAGAAGGACTGGCGCTATTAAACCTAAATATTTCATCGATCGTGCCTCTTGAGTTCTCTCGTGGGCAGAGCCACTCGCCGCGCTTCCCGGTGAAGGTCTGCACTCTTTAAAGGTGGCTATCCCCAGGTGGTCTAAATTAATCCTCAGTCCTCCGCTGGGGCGTGCCAGATGCCCGTCGTAGGTTTGGCACGTAAAACCCCCAAATTTGACTTTTAAAGGTGACTAGTTATAACGCGGACAACTGTACACCCAACGTTCCCTCTAATTCCTGCAAAAGTGAAGTACATATAACATAACATATAAACAGAGAGAATAACAGAGAGAGAAAGACGTTTACAATTCTTTGTAATGCCGAATTAGAGCGGAGCTATTGAGGAGGAGAAGGGGAGTTAATGAAGGGGAGGGTATACGCCCCTCCTCCACCTCTGCACCCTCCTCTCCTCCTCTCCTGTTCCCTCCCATTTAGTTGGAGATATTCCCTAAATTTCCCGCTAAATTTAGCGCAAAATATGTCAAAAATTGTCCAGCTAAATTTAGTGGAAAACTGAATTTGTGTTGAGGCCACGTGACGTCGATTTCCCTGCTAAGTAAAGCTTAGCGGAAAAAGTTTTCGCTAAGCTTTTTGGTAAAGGTTTTCCGCAAAACTTAGCGTAAGATTTTTCCGTAGTCAATGAAATGGCGGCATTGGGCCAGACTAAGTCCGAATAACGAATCACTGATCAAGAACCATGAACATAAAAGCCACGTCCTGGTTTCTTAAGCTGTCAGACTATACTCTAACGAGTTCAGTGTGTCTATTTTACTACAAAGTACCTGGGAAAGGCCAATCGCTGAAATAGAAGGACGCAGCTCGACGAATGACGAAGTTCAACTTGTGATTAGAAGGAAAGGTCTGCGCTGTGGCAAATTACAAGTGTTGTGTAAAATTAAAAACAAATTATTTAAGATAAAATACTAAATACACATTTGAAAATATCTTTAGAGTAGTATTCATGTTACTTTTAGCACAAATTATCTTGAGTGGAGTACAAATATTTTGAAAATTATTTGAATTACATTCAAAGATACCTGGCAAGTTTCACAAGCTGGTAATATAAGAATTAAAAGTGAGAAAGGGGCGCTCTGCTTTCGATTAGTTCTCTGAAAATCATATTTTGCTGTGATCTTTATGACCGCCAAGAAAGGATTGAGCTGCATTACTGTGAAATAATTCGGTATATGCACCTATGCCTGCCGATATACTTTAGAACGTGCTTTAGTTTGAAAGCAGGCTCGGCTCATGACAATCTCCGCAATAAGTTAGTAATATTCCCAGCCGTGATTCGGGGGCTATGCATCTGGTCCAGCATTGCACATCTATAACAGCAGAACTAGAAGTTGATGAGTCAGCCAGAATTGTTGATGAGTACGCGAGTGAACGACACACGTGCGCGCTAAAAAAAAAAAAAAACAAATCGCCTGGAGGACAGCAGCCTGTCGCTGATTAACAACATAAAGCGAGTATTTTGTCCCCCCCCCCCCCCCCCCCCCCAGTCTTAAGCGAGAAGGAAACACAGGAGAGTGTCCTCGAGACCCCTTTTAAAACCCCTTCCCCTGCCCCATCCGTACCAGTTCGAACCATTCTTGACGCATTGAGGTCAAGATTGTCAAGATTCCAGATTCAAAATCCACTAGTTCATAAATGACACCACCGTACGGAAAACTGGTTTCGAGGATTTGAACATGAAACAATGCGCGCATTCAGAACGAGATGAAAGAAACGCTTTTGGACGGGCTTCAAAACAAAAGTCAAGCAACAATAGCCAGATAAGGAGATTTGGCGGAGCCCAATCAGGGCCCCAGCAGCTCAATAAAACCAATCACAATCTAACTTTTCTTTCTTTTTCTTTTCTTTTTTGCCGAGGAAAGGCCTGTGTTCGCATGAAAGCGTTTTTGCGCATTTTCATATTGGAACCCTCTGAACCGGCGATTTCCGAACATGGGTCATTGTAATAATACATAGCGTTGGCGTCACAATTCTGCGCTGACGGAACCACTCTAGGTCCAGAAAAGGGGTGAGGTCCGAGTATAAAAACCGGATGACGTCAAAAGCACTTTGCTAACCCCAAGTAAAGACAGCTTGAAAAAAAGAAGTGCACAAGAGGACATCCTTTTGGTGTTATCCTCTTGGCAAATGTGGATTTCCATTTGGTCTTGGAACTTAAAGGCTGCGTTTTGCTCGTGCCTTGTTTTCTGTTTTGTGTTCGATCGCTTGGCTCCAAGTTTGCAATCAGTTCAGCTTTGCACTGGAGTCTCCTTGTTCCGTAGATTGTTCCAGTGAAATATTTTTTCAAGGCTGCAAAATGTTGTTGACGTATTGAGAACAAGATAGTAAGAAATGTAATTAAAATAAAGTAGAAAATCATCTAGAGTGAAAGTAATTTCAAGATATCAAAATACTTCCAAAAGTATTTTAAAGACACAATCTCGAGTTGAGTATTTGAGATAGGCACAAGTCTGCAAATTACCGATTGCAAAGTGAGAGCAAGTAAAATGCAGGAAATAAACATGCATTGCTCAACCTGCAGCCTCAATCGGTGGAACAGATTAAACCCAATGAACGCCGGGAGTGATACTGAGCACGACGTTTCATGTGCTTACGTCATGCTCAGTGTCAGGGGCAGACTTACTTTCAGGTTTCAAGTTACTTCCAGCCCCGCCATTCGCCGAGCTTCCTTTGCATATATCAGCGACTGGCCCTCGCGCCACAAGCGCTTTGGGGGGAAGTTTGCGGAGGCACTGGATTTTTTACAGCATGCGTCGGCAGCGCGCGCCGCTTGCAACCTTGGTTGCAAGCGGCGACACAAGACGACTCCTCTATATCCCGCTAATGGCCTCCCGTCGCGTGCCCGGTTTCCCATGCTATCTCTATGGGAGACATGCTTGTTTTTAAAGTCGTTTTCTGCGTGCAAAACGACATGAAGAACTTGGTACCTACGCTACGCGTGTTGTTTGACCCTAATTTTGTGACTCTACGGCGGCTGTAACCGTTTATCAACGCGTTGAAGAGAAGAAATCTCTGGCGTGGTGTTTAAGTCAGCGTCCGTCAAGGTCAGAGCAAGCGCTTTGGGCGGAAAGAGCGCACGGCCAAAAAAGATACCATTTTTTTTAAATTTTAGTGGCGCCATTTGGACGGCGAAGTCGCTGTCGTCAGAGGCTACTCGGGCTCACGCCAAGAGAACTATATCAGGTCCATCGCATTGCAGCGTTCGCCGTTCTGCTTTTTCTCACTTTATACAGTGTTTAATTTTAATGCGACCTGAGTTTGTTTTAAGAGGGTGAGGGTTAGATGAGTACCGTCACCGAAAATGTATTTTTCAGGCAAGGCGGACATTATACGAGTGTACAATCATAGTGCGAAATCGCCTAATTAACTAGATCCCTAGATTAACTTTTTAATTCTTGTTTTTTAAGGGTCATTATAGATAGGCAGCACACAATATTGGTGCGATATTCGCTTCGGGCCGGGAAAGTCGTGCGAGTATTGCCGATTTTTCCGTTGTATCGGGAAAATTCTGCCGGTAGCACTTTGATTCTGTCGATGTCGACAGAATATGTGTAATATTGCGGCGACGGAGCCATGATATATATGGTACACGAACCGCGTTTTTCCCTGAATATTGTTTCTGAATCGGCAATAACTGCGCAGTATTAGGCATTTTCGCCGATTCGAAAATGATATCGAAAGAAAGCTGGTACCATTTTGACACGGTCGATGTCCGCATAATATCTGTTATATTGCACCGACGCAATCCTGATATATAGTTTACGCAAACCGGGTAACCACGATTGACACGAATATTGCTTTTTTCTTTTTTTTGCCAAAAAGGTAACTTAGAAAGGAAGATGAGAGAGACGGGACGAGGCCAGTGAGAGAGGAGGCATGATAAGAGGGAGAGTGAGCCCAACCTTTTTAGTTCAACGAATTCCGAAACTATACGTAACCTCACGTGACCAGACTCGCGGGCGCCTTGGAAAGCAAACTTGTGAAAGGGAGAGGGAGAGTGGCATTTGTGACGTACCCGTCTTTGGTTAATCCTTCAAAATAGTACGCTCGGGCCCAACGCAAGATCCGGCTAGGTGCGCGCGCGCGTATGTATGGGTGTGTGTGCGTGTTTCAAGAAGCGAGACGCAACGGGCAGTGACTCATGGCTATCGGGACATGCTTTGGAGAAGGCGCCCCCCCCCCCCCCCTTTTTGGACGTGACAATCTGCTGGCCTCCTCCCCCTCACCACGAGCAAGAGGAGGACCACGTTGCCCAAGCAAACGGAAACAGGCGAGGGACATTCCAGCAGAGCCTACGACTGAAAAGATTTCAAGCTCTCCCCTCCTTTTCTGCGGGAGAAATGGGTCACCCCGGAGGGGAACAAAAAGGAAGGAAGAAAAAGGATTGGGAAGGAAGAACGGGGCCAGGGGCTGGGCGTACGGGACGATGCGGAGACCAGGAGGCAGATTTTTCCTCGGACGGGACGGCCTGGAGGCAGCGAGACATCGACGGACAGAGGGGATATTGAAGAAAGGCTGATTTCCAACGCCGTGGGAACTCGACGTGGCTTCTCCGAGACCACCAGATCTGCGAGTGCTTGCCAAGCTCCCCCCGCAAACATCAATCACCGAACTTTGAGTCAGCCACGAGTCTTTATCGCGGAAAGACTCTTCCATGAACTTCATGAAATGCTGCAGTCGATTTTTTTTTAAAATCTCGTGATAGAATGGATATTTGTTCTTCGTCGTTATCCGCGTGCTGTTACGTCGATATTTAAAAAATTGCGTGGTAATATTCTATAACAAGTTTGTGAATATTAAAAGCGTGTTGTTGGTGCTTATGTGTTTATTTATACTAATGTTACCTTAATGCCTTTACCGCGTTTATACTAGAATCTTAACTGTATTAAGCTAATAGTATTATTGTATACAAAATAAGTTATATTTTGTTTTAACGCAGTTTGAGCCCATAGGGAGAAGTAAATTAGTTGACTAAATTGTAACTTTAGTACCCCTGCCACACGGAAAAGTTAATATATTTTCATTAAATGATCTGGGATTTAATCAGTTTGCGGTCTTGAGTGATTATACAAGCGTCGAAAGCTGATTTGTGAACCCTATAATGTCATTCGATCGAAATCACATTATTATTGCCATGTGGCCAGGGTATAATGCAAGAATTCAGTGACTGCACGCGATAACAGTCACTTACATGATTCTAAATGACACTTGTCTAGCCGTGTCCGCGTTGACTGCGTCTACCTGATTCTTAACTGTGATTTGTTTTGCTGTGTCCAATCACTGCGTGTCTCGCCATTTTGCCGAAGTATTTCTGTATAAAACATGCATTCCTACTGCAATAATTGCATGACTCAATGTTTTCGACTTAAAACATTCCGATTTTTCTGTAGACGTCTTGTACGCATACCTCGTGCCATTTCGTACTGATTATTTAGCGGTGTAATGTTTTGCCCGTGTAATAAAATGTTCTCTAGATCCGTTTGTATGTGCGGCATTCATTTTAGCGAACAAGACACGCGTATGCGACTGAAAGCGCGTTACGACGGTCGATCCACGCGCGTTGCCTTCGCTTCGACGCGCGCCCCCAATGGCCTTCCGTTGCGACGTCACGAGAAGAGCGCTACGGCCTTCTTTCTAGGAGGTGTTGGTTAGTGTGCCGTTGGGCTGATGCTTGAATGTGCCGCGTATATGTGCGCTCAATGTATATGTTCAGCTGATGCTTGTGGTATGCATAATGTATCTACATGTGTGTGTAATAAAGGTGCCAAAAAAGCTCGAAGCGTAATGGTAGCGTGAGAAAATAAAGACATTTTTGTAGCACATAAATTGTGCGGTATCTATAGTCTGTTGCAACTCGAGACGGTGGGGCGAGGGTAAGACGGGCCGGGGAAGAGGAAGCAGACGGAACGCTAAAGAGAGAAGGAGGTTTCCCCCTCTCTTCTCCACCGTTCCGTCTGCTTCCTTCTCCCCGGCCCGTCTTACCCTCGCCCTACCATCTTGAGTCGACGCTCCAAGTACTCTGTAGATATACGTGCGATATGTGGCGGGTGCTCATACTGGATTTACATACGGGATGCCCGGGGGATACTCAGTCGACCCTCTAAGTGCTTTGTGGATACACGGGTGATATCTGGTGGGTACCCGGACGACAATGACGGCACTCGATTGACACGCGATGCCCGGCGGATGCAGAGCCGACGCTGGCAGTACTCCAGTGATATTGTGCTGGTACGGCCCCGCTTTTGAAACGATATTGTTTGGAAATCGAGTGGATGGGAAGAAGCGCATATTCGGAGTATTTGCCAACAATATTGTGTAGATGATCGCCTAATATTCTTGTGCCACTTGGGCGAATTTCAGTATAGACGGCAATTAAAATTACCAATAAACGGAAAAAATGCGAAACGACAACGGTATTTAGATATTAATCGATACATTTACGCGTTTCTTCGCCCGATTTAAAAATTGCAGACAAAAAGAGCGCAACAAGCCCTGCCCACAATGACGCTTGGAACAGTGACGAAGTCGTTTCAGTCACGTTGCCACCAGTGTCGTCGGCGCACCCACCAAAGACACGCTACTGAGCTACTGCAAAACCTTTAAGGTTCGAAAGCCCTTCATTTTTGCGAATTTTGAGTATTGAAAAATTCGCGAAATTTAATGGCACGCGAAAATTTCGACCTTTAATCGTTTCAATGCAGGCGTCTGGAATTCGCGAACTTTAGTGGCCGCGATTATGTCTTCTAGCTGCGACCGATCTGAGAAAACTATTGGCCGAGAGGATAAAGGGTTTTACATTAGCAGATTATAATTGAAACAACGACGTCATTCTTCCAAGCGTCGTCGTTGAAAGGGCAGGCGACACTTTTTTTCGGCGCAATTTTTAAATCGGGCGGTAAAAACGCCAAATATTGATCGATTAATATATAAAAAAAACGTTAGCCTTTTGAAGTTTTTTTTAATTGGCATGGCCTCTAATTGTAATGACCGCCAATACAGCACTTCTCCCATGTTCTCTAAGCCCACAATTATAATGTTAATGAAGATAATTTCGCTCATTAGTCTACTTACCGTGAATATTATCCCCTCATCTAATGTATGGTGAAGAGACAACTCGTCGTACCCTTACCCCTTACCTATGAAATTATGTTCGAACAAAAAGCAAACACCCTGTATATCTAGCACCATTGTATCTTGACATGTCCACAATTTTTTCCCAACCCCCCAAAAAATGTTTCGTGTATTTATTCCGAGGTGATCAAAACGTTTTATACCCGGCATAACCCCCCCCCCCCCCCCCCCCAAAAAAAAAAAAAAAAAAAATTTGAGGGCACGAGGCCGTTTTTGTTATGCAGACACCATTTAAAGAACTCTCGCTGCTAACTGTGATGGACCCTACTGGATATTTTGTACATCAAATCCAATATATAGACCGATCTCACCAAGCGTTCGCATGCGTGACGCCGCCATAACTGTAGTTCGTAGGAGGCAGACGCCAGTTCACGCGACAGCTCATGCCGCCTCGTGCTCTGCTCGCGCAGACCTCCAGCAGGGTTGTCGCGCGTGCAGAAAGACTACAGCTCCCACGATGCATCTCGGCAGCGGTGGCGAACTCAAACTAGCTGGTGAGATCGGTCTATTCTCACAGAACGCGATTCTTACCACGCTCCTATGCATGCTCCCACTCGTCACGAGGAGGAGCTCGAGGCTGTCAATTCATGCCTCATCCAAACACTCTTCTCGCTGACACGCGCCACAAGCCTTACAATGAATGACGTACGACTGATCACTGCCTGAATGGATTAAGGACAACACACCGCGCATTATTTTTTGCCGACTGCGCATACATATAAATTACACGCGGACGCTGCCAACACTGCTCGCGAGTCTTCGTGTGTTACATAATCTGGAAAAAAAAAAAAAAAAAGAACCTGGCCGAAAGCGATCGCCGATATTTCGAATTCCAGCGTTTGCGTCGAATGTTTCGCGCAAGCTATGTCCTGCAAAGAAGAGGCAGAGATGGTTGAAACACTTAAAAAAATGCATCAAAGCCCATATACATATTGCCTTGACAAAAACATATATAATTACAAATGCCATTACATTTTTTTAAAGAAGTGTTTTAACTTCAAGATACTAACACAACGAAAGTATTTGGTTCTCTTCAAATACTTTTACACATACCTTTTTCCCCACAGTCTGCCAGCTTAGGCTTAAATTTATCACCGGCTAAAAACAAGAGCTTGTCCTAACAAAGAATTGAGTCTATATATACCAAGAATTAAGCGCCAAAAGAAAGTTGTAACAATAAGAAATTAAATTGGTTTTAATAACGAGCGGGTACGCCAGGAAACACGATGTACTCAGTACAAACTTAATTTGAAAGGCTCACTTCAACTAATACCTCATTCTCGAACATCTCGTTAATGCGACATAAAAAATTAAATCAGCTAACGAAAAATAAATAATTTTAGCTTTACTCTGCTCTTGTTTTTTGTTATGCTTATTATGATCAAACGCAGCAAGTCTCGTGCTGTTCAAATATGACTGCCATTGCGAAAAGTACATAATATCGCATTGAAATGCGGTACTCGAAATTGTATTTGACTAGTATTTGAAATACTAAATTTTCAGTATTTACATACAATACTCAGATATGTTGGTCAAGATCTAATTAAGTAGGAAATAGAAAATACTGCAAATATTTTAATTACGTGTTTCATATAGCTGTGTATTGAATGCTGCTTCACCCTGGCCGAAGCTAGAAACCAAGCACAGAATGGAACGGTCTGGTGTCGCCATCTCTGAACCGACGCACCATCTATTTTGTAAAGGGGTTTAACTTTTGGCGGGAGGCTGTGCACTTCACTTTAAAGGGTCCGTGCAACGCTACTGGGTGGAAATGAGAGCGGTTTATATCGGCACAGCGAAAGAGCTTGTTTCTACACTTGCACAGGAGAACAATATCACAAGGGATCTATAGAGCCTGCTCTTTGCGACGGTAGCGTTTAACAGGTAGCGTTTAACGACACTAAAACGGTTTTTGCTTCAATTTCTAAAGCGGCCTTAGAATCTATGACAAAAAGTTATCAATGTGACTTGAGAATAATAAATTACAGCGAAACGTACATACACACACACACACACAATATATATATATATATATATATATATATATATATATATATATATATATATATATATATATATATATATATATATAAGTGCGACAACACTAAGGTGGCATAATGAAAATATAGAGGAGGTTACACAACAAAACGTTCGTTGTGTGTGGTTATGTCGAGAGTTATAAGTTGCAACACGCACATAAATAAGCTGAGCTCTGAGCTATCCCAAGACTTTGGATGAATTTATAAGATAAGAAATCTCATACCCTAATGGCTAAAAACAAATATATATTACGCATTACTTGCGTCCAAACTGCGGTTTTGAATTTTAGACTCGGGCACGACATCGGCAACCAAATATAATAGATTGATCATCTTAGAAAAACAAATTCTACGACTATTTGAAAATTATAAAGGTAAGCCTCGGGATCTCCTAACTGAGCCTCTATTCAGCAAATATGGCCTACTTAAAGTAAACCAAATTTATTATTTTAAATTGTTCCAGATAATACACACAAATAAATTCTATGTGATTCCGCCAGAAAACACAACCTATCATACACTTCGACATAGAATCAGACAACCTCCAAACAATCGTACGAATTATGGAAGACAAACGAGAAACTGTCAAGTCTCCAAAATTCTGAATGATACAGCAGATCTAATACATTTTAACTGCAATAAACTCCAATTAAAAAAAAAAAGACTAAAGACACTGCTGGTGGGCAGTGATATTGTGTTCTGATATGTGTGTATTTTATACTTTTTAAATCATGTCCATATATCCATTTTTGATATGTTAAAAATGTTCCTGATTAATTTAATTTGATCATTATTTGTTGAAAAAACATCCTGTGATAATTGATTGACCTGGTTTTTTGTTCGTTTCTGAGTTGTATAGGATTTTATAGCTTATTTTTTCTCTAACTCTCGTGTTCAAAAATCTATGTACCCTCCACTGCTATGTTAGAACTGTAAAGGGGACAGAGACCTCGTCAGGCCTCATGCCTTTAGCCTTTTCCCGGTCAATTTGGGAAAGGAGAAATAAAGAAAGAAAAGAAAATGCGTGGTGTCAAACGCCCAAGGGGACACTTCATGACATCGTGGCAGATATGCAACTACAACGGGAAGTCGAGAAGAAAATCCGTATCGCCCACAGATGCTTTGTTGAAAATACGAAGTCTGTTAAAAAAGTATCAGGCCTTATTTATTAATTTTTTTGCGAACACTTTCTGGATATTAAACAAACGCGGTTGCATCAGCCGACCTCGAACCTTCGTACGCATGCTTGAATTTTTTTCCCGCGTACCGAAAGCGTAGGTCGCAGCTTTTGAGTGAGGTAGTGTGTGGTGCTCTCGTCGGTTTGTTTAGTTGCAAGGGAAATGGCGGAGAGACTGGACCAGCGCTACTGCATCATATTTTGCCAGAAACTGGGCGACAGCCAAGTCGAAAGCATATGGAAGATTCAGAGGGCTTTCGGCAACGATGCTATGCGCAGCACAGAGATTAAAGAGTGGTACAACCGGTTCAAAGACGGCCGCACATCGGTGGACAGCGAGCCACGCACCGGTCGGCCATCAACATGCCGAAATGGCCAGGTCATTGCCGAAGTGAACGCTGTGGTGATGGGGGACCGTCGCGTGACCGTCCGATAAATTGCGGAAGAGGTGAGCATCAGCACTTTTGCTGCAGATTCCATTATGACCGAAGATTTGGCCATGAAGAGAGTTGCGGCGAAATTCGTGCCGAAGCTGTTCACGGTAGAGCAAAAGCAACTTCTTGTAGAAGTCTCACAGGACATGCTGGATTCCACAATCAGTGACCCCAACTTCATGAACACCATAATCGGTGGTGACGATTCATGGCTGTACGGGTGCGACCCGGAAACCAAATCCCATTCGTCAGAGTGGAAGCGTTCCACGTCATCAAGACCGAAGGAGGCCCGCCAAGTGCTCAGCAACGTCAAAGTGATGCTGACTTCTTTCTTTGACTCCCACGGTGTGGTACACCACGAGTACGCACCACAGGGTCAAAAATCCCCAAACAGTACTGGAGTGATGTCCTCCGTCGCCTACGTGATGCTGTGCGGCGCAAGAGACCGGAGTTGTGGTCAACAGGAAATTGGCGCATCCATCACGACACTGCTCCAGCACATTCCTCGCACTTGATTCAGAATTTCTTGGCAAAAAAACAGACTTCTGTAGTTCAACAGGCTCCTTACTCTCCTGATATGGCCCCCTGCGACTTTTGACTGTTTCCCAAAACAAAGGCGCCATTGAAAGGAACGCGATTTCAGACAAGAGATGACATTATGGTTGCAACGACAGTTGAACTAAACTCCATTCCGAATGAGTTGTTCTCGAAATACTTCCAACAATGCCAGTTTTGTTTTTTCGGCCGAATGTCGGATACTTTTCTAACAGACCTCGTATTGCCAGGAAAGTGGGTAAGGAACCGAAGATTTTCTAGACGTACATAAACTCACAGCGAAAACGGTCCAAGTGCCCTTCTCTTCTCATCAATGATGACTAGGTCTCCTCTCCATCTCTTCTCGCTAAAGCGATCAGCCACCACTACTCATCGGTGTGGGCAGCTGGTTCAGCCCCACCCTACGCCTTGCCCGGGCCAGCAGATAACGCTGATCCATCTATCGCACCCACACCTCCGAGACTGTTCACTCTGCGCAAATCTGGTGAAGACGGTTAAGAAGCTGTTTCCATATAAGTCCGTTCCAAGGTCCCGCGGTCCTGATGGTATCCACAATTTGATCTTTATATCCATGCGCAGCTCCCTTCATAGGTCATTTTTTCTGCTCTATGTTCAAAAATATTGTAGACCTGTGAGTGAACCCTGACGCATGAAATATTGCACATATCGCACATGTTCGCAAGGGCCCTGGTGCCCGTGTAGACCCGGTGTCGTCCTATCGGCCCCAACGCTTCCACCTCCATCATCTGTCGAAACTTCGAGTGAATTTTGAACACCAAGGTTCACGCCCACCTTGAGGAGCATGGGCTCTTGACTTCGGCCCAGGACTATTTTTGCCTCAATCGCAGCTGTCAGGCTGCTCTGGGAGCACTTGTACACACAGTCAGCGCCCTACTCGAGCAACGTACTCCTAGCGATCTCGTCCAGCTTGATCTGTCTCGTGCCTTTGACCGCCTGTCACACTCTGCACTATGTAGTAGCGTTCCCTTACAAAAAAAAGTTGCGCAGTCAATTGAAATCTTTGCGACTTCTTAACGATCCTTGCGACTTTCTTACCTACCCACTTTCTAACAACGTATTTGTATACATTGTGTATACACCTTTTTTAGACACGGTTCTATACACTGCAGTGGTTAATATTTTTATCGAAATTGGATTCATTATTATCGCCCGCCTTGTATATACGTTTTATCAATTGTATGTTTCAGTCTTTGTATAGACTTTGTTGAGGTGAACGTTTGCGCACTGCGGTTGTTACAATGTGTATCAAAATTGAATTCATTTTTATCGCTCGCTTTTTATGTACTTTTGATCAATGGTAGTGTTCAGACTTTGTATGGCCTTTGTTGAGACGAAAGCCTATACACTGCAGTTTTTCCAATATGTGTCAAATTTTGATTAATAGCTTATTAGTCATTCTACTATACTTTTTATCAACATCAGTGGTCTATGAAGCTAGATAACGTCACTATATCTGTAAAGTACGTAGTGTAAAGAAGTTAGCTCATTTACACTTTCTATGGACACGGAAATTATAAATACACATTGGGTAGTCCGATGCTGTTTTTAGTCAAATGAACACATATTTCACAAGATGGAGGGTTACATTGAGATCACATAGAAAGACATGTACAAATTACTCAAAAAAGGTAGTTAAGTTAAGTTACTGAGTATCGACGTTAAAAGTAATTGGAGTAGAGTAGAAATTACGCATTTGTAATAGTAATTGAGTAAACTACTAACTACTGTAAAAAGTAGCGAGTTACTTTGAAGTTACTTTCGAAGTTACTTTTTTATGTTTTTGTGGTAGCAAAATGAACAGCAGTTTTGATCAATGAAAAACCCTGCCAGCCTAAAATAAATACAGTCTATTTATGGCTTGCGTTTTCGCCAAAATAGTTTATTCGCTCGCAGAAGCAATTGACTTTCAAAGTTCTTGATAGGAGAGTTTTCTCCTTTTCCTTCTAAGGACCTCCCCAGCCAAGCTAAATAGACGTTCCACCGACGGGCTGGATGGAACGGCATGTTGAATTTGAGAAACCGGCTGCGCAGGGCCGGGTAAGCGAGTGTCGGCATCTTAGGTGTCTATCACTAAGCACGTGAGGTTTGCCTCGGGTAGATTGTCTTTTATAACAAACTTTCCTGATTTTTTTCTTTTTTCTTCGTGAAGTTGAGATTGTTATGACTGGTCCCTTTTTATTCCGACGTCGTTCTGAGTGTACGCTGAGCGAGTGCACCAGACCTTCAAGGGTTCAAGTCTCGCGCCACGGCGATGAGATCATCCGAACGACTGCGCCTCCCGTTGTAGTGCTAGTGCTACGCTACTGAAAATAAAATTGTTTTGGTTTAACAGAAGATGAAAAGAAGTATACTTCGCCGCTGACGCCGGGTCCAACAAAATGATTTCCCAAGGGTAACTCGCAATCCTCGCCGGCGACTACAATATTCTGATGCGCCTCACCATAGCCTCCACGCCTGACAAGTAAATCGTTTTAACAAAGAGGAGGTGTCCCAGGCATGGATGGTCGGAAGGACGCGAAGGATTACATGAACAAGCATCGTCGCTCGTATACAGTTGCAGCTGGAAGCGGGAACGTGCTCCCATGAACGGATTATCCGTGCCAGGGTTTGTGCGCGGGGAGTCCGGTTTTGCAAAGACGTATGCGCTGACGACAAGGCGACCATAGGAACAGGCGCCCAGCTGCGAGGTCATTCCAGTGGAGCCTCACGTGGAACCTACCGCTTGAGTCAGAACTCCGCTAAAGACAGACAACACGAAAACAACCCTCGGAGTGTCCCCGTCTTTCACGGTTGCAGCTGGAAACGCGGCGCCTGCGTGCATTACCGGATTAGGTCAATACCCGACCAAGGCTTGTTAAGCATCTCTTCCTGCGTTCGTGCGTGCCGGTGTTATATTTTGGCTGCTCGTCGCCACCTTGGCCCAAGGACGCCTTCCCGAACAAGGGGGCCCCTTGTTCGGGAATGCCACTTTATCTGCCGGCGTCTTATTCATTTCTGCGCTCAAACGTTCGTGATGGGCAAAATTAGAACTATATAATTTCGAAAGTAGTTAGTAATTTGAATAGAAGTTACCTGAAGAAAGTAGTTAAATTAAACTACTAATTACCCAAATCAAGTTGTAATTGAAAGTTACCAAGTTACTCGAAAAAGTAGCTAAACTACAGTAGTTTAAGTAGAGTAGTTGAACTACGTCCAAGTCTGCATGATAGAACCACTTTACGGTGTAAAGAGATAGGGATGCAAAGCCTGCTTTGGACAAAACCATGTCGGACGCAGTTATTAGTGTGCAATTATTCTATTTTTTTTTTTTTGCCATTACACTTTTTTATTTTAACATTTTGAGATAACTGTCTTTTCCGTGTTCCGAGATATTCGCCTCCGAATTTTCTACCTAATTTGACTTTTTTCCCCACTAAATCGGGCAAACTTTTGCTTCATTGGCCGTATAAAAGTGCGAAATTCGGGGTTCAATATCGCGGAACACACGCTGGTTACGCGAATCATACAAAATGAAATTCCTGGCACTCGACCGCCTTAAAGTTTGTAATATAAACATATATAGTAATTACAGTAATTTAAACGTTAAATACCGAATTTTAGTTGATTATTATGATAATAGTGATGGTTATACCCCCATCTAATATCCGTCGAGCTATATAAAAGGCCGTGAAAACCGCATTCATCTTACTTTTCCCCCCTCTATTTAAAAATGGGGCGTAGCTAATAAAAAAACACTGTGTTTTGACGTTAAACAGAGACTCCCAGATTCAGGACGAACGCAACCGTGGCGGAAAAGCGAGTTCCTCCAGACAGCGGTTTCTATCGCGCTGTAGCAGTCCGTGTCAGTCAAACCGGTTTCAACCCCCGCATACAGTGACATCGGTTGCCCCTGGCAGTGGGGGTCCTCCTCTCCCTCGGAGAAGCAGAGGGCAAAAGGACAAAGAGGATACGGCGAGAAGCACAGAACGGAATGGAAAACGAATCTGTGCACACGCCATTTTGACTATTGAACGAAAGTTGTTCGCAATAGAAATAATATAAGTGTTGTTCTTGTACTCAACGGAGCGCCTCATCTGCCAGCAAGAGACAACAGATGCAAGAGAAAAGTTGGTGCTGGAAACCCGGGATTACAGCACTGCGAACACTTGGAACGCCGAAAGAAAAGTGAGTGATTCTTCCTTTTACCAGAACGACAGCACAGAAGTTCACAAGAAAAAGCGCAAGGCGATTCGGTCACAATTGACGCGGCTAGTGAACGACGTTGAGGCGTTCCTACAGTCCGCGCAACCTAACAGCGAAGACCTAGAGCTACTTATCGAACGAGTGGTCCTGGAGCAAGTTCAACTTAAATGGGCACTGACAGGTCAAAATCATATGTTTTTTTATTATCTGAAACGGTTAAAAACCCTGTTTACACATTATCCTCAGAATTTGAAGCCTGGGGACTCAGTATTTGTGAAGTAAAAAAACAAAATCCAAAAGCCAAATTTGAAGTTCTCGCGCTCTACGGGCCAGAGGAGTGACGTCAAAAATTGAGGCGACCTGTGACTCGAGTTTTTCTCCTGCCTCCAAAACCGCCCCAAGCGGAAGTGGCGTTGCCCGCGGGATCCGCGCATCACGCATCCTCCTTCTCCCTTCTCCGTGCGTGTCGTCTTTCGCTGCAAGCAGACGACGCTGTACTTTCCAGTTCGAAGTTTCAGGGATTTCAAATTCTTTGAGATCCCAAATTGTTTGAAACTTTGTGAGGTTGAACGGGACGCGTAGTGGACTCGTGTCGGCGACGTGAGGGACCATGTCGCGCCGGTGCTGCGTGAAAGGATGCCCCGGCGGAATCGCAACCGAAAGCACGCTGCTGCACAGGTTTCCAAAGTGTGCGCCAGAGAAGGCGGCCTGGCTAGCTGCAATTCATGAACGACTACTCGAAGGCTTTGGATCTAAGTCCTTTATTTGTTCCCGACACTTTGTCGACGAAGATTACGAGGTCAGTCCAAGCGTATCTAGAGCGTTGGGGGTTAAAATGGTACCTCGGTTGAGGCGTAGTGTTGTACCGACGAACTTCCCGCAGCAGGTCACACCACGCCAAGCAAAGCGTCCAAGACTAGAGGTAAGTCTACCAAATATATCTCACTAAATGCAACTTGGACTTCACCAGAATCTCGATGAACGCCAGCCGACACTGGTGCGCGGCATGAATTAATATCTGCCTGCTCTTTGCTCGCCACTCGAACGTCGGCTCGTCCCAGCCGCTGGGACGGGCCAACAAATTTGCACCTCGTTAACGGAGCACACTACGTAGACGTTTAAATTTGTAACTAAAGCCGGAAGGTTGGGTATATTTATTTGCCTCAATTATATCCCGTTTTTTAACATCCTTACATATTAGTTTTAGAAAAAAGCCATGAAAGCTACACTCATGCGGTTTGCGCGAGTGAGTTATACGCCCAGGGGGACATTATGTGGGTGGCTAATTGTTGCGATAAGTCGGCTAATTAATTAAAATTCACTAATTAACTTTTTTATTAGTGAGAATATACATATGGTTCCAATTAGAAACTTGCTGAGCGTCGTCCTAAACCCCCAAAATCAGTAATTTTTAGAAAGACTGAGCGCGGGAGAAGAGCAGTATTGCGTTGAAGTTACCACTCGTTGAGCAGACAATATGTTTTGAATAAATTTCAAAAAACATATTTTGTGATAACAAACGGGTCGATGACGTGCTTATGACTACGGGGGGGGGGGGGGGAAGGGGGGGGGGGAAGGAAGGAAGAGGAGGAGGGGGGAGTATTTATTCATTAACATGTGTAAGTATTCATACTGCACTGAAGCCAATTAGCAGAAAATACCATTTTGTTGACCAAGGCGTTTGGGTACATGTTTGACCGCTAAAAGGTGATGTAAAAAAAAAAGAGATAAAAAAGGTCACTTTTTTTAAATTTTTTTTAATGATGTAGTTTTAAATCATTGCATTGGATAAAATTCAGTGATGGAATTTCGAATTTAATGCAAAATACAACGCAATTTCAAGTTAACCAAAAGTGCTACCATTCGATACTACACAAATATAGTGTTGAGTAAGCTGTGGGTATGATGCATCATGAGCTCTGAGGCCTCGAATATATCATGAGAATATCTGAATTTTGATATTTGTCACTTTATTTTGGGTATGTGTAAAAAAACTGCCGTATAAATGCAAAAATAGGTAGTGGATACCATACAGAAAACAAAAGGAATGCCAGATTTTTCAGGTGTTTGTAATTTATGCTGACAAAAAACTATCTACCTTGTCCATGGTAAACGCCACACTAACACGAAATAAAATAACTTCAACATTTTGGGTGCAGATTTTGTGAACCATACTATATGCTTTGTGGATTATGAAAGGTCACTTGCGACACGCGATGTACAAAGTGCATCGCAAAGATGTACTGGACAACTGTTGTATAGTACCCAAAGTGCACAGAATGATAATTTCATTACATTAGGAATCTCCGGGTGACAACGCTGCTCCAGGACTAGCTACTCCCGACCAGTCAGCAAGCTTGGCAGCTGGGCCAACTCATGTGAGTTCACACCAAATCACCATGACACCTTATACTTGTCACAAAGCAGCAAGAAAAATTATTAAAAATTAAAAGCCGTACTCCGAGATAAACTGAAATTACTTAGAACAGAATGTGTAGGTTAGACTGGTGACAGGCGATAGGTTCATTCCCAGTGTAGGAGCCAGAAAAAGAGGGGATGTCATCCAGAGACTTCATAGGATTCAAGGGGGGGGGCGACAGGCGGCCCCCCCCCCCCCCCCCCGCCCCTTCCCCCTTCTCCGAGGGCAATTTCACATGAGTGGACCCCCCGATGACATGAAGGAATGGGAAAATAGTCTTCTAACAAATTCACCCCCCCCCCCCCCCCCCCCGAAACGGAGTCCTGGATCCGTCCCTGGTCTTTTCTCCATCGTTATGCGATGGGTCAACACCACACGTGCACATGCCTGAACAGGACACACGCCACCAGCAAACACAGGGAAAACGGGACCGCAGCCCAAAGAAGAAAACAAATAAAAATTCCAAAAGAGTGCACCCACGAGCAGAGCCATGGGGGTGCTCCCCTCCCCACTACTCGGCAAAATTCCGCTTATGTACCACCCAAAAAATCACTTTTCCAGAGAAAAACCTTGGCGGAAGCTAACAATTCATAAAGGTACAAACAGATGTCAGGGTTATCACCCACATGACAGAGCAGTTCTCACATTCAATTGTCCCCGATGACAACCCACAAGACTGAAGAGCGACAGATATAATTTTTGTGGTTCCTAACCAGACTGAAAAATTCACACCTCTTTCCCACACAAAACACAGTACCTCGTCGCATTGGGGTGGGGCGGAAAGGTGTGCTAAAGATTAAAAGATTGAACCAACGGCTGCGGACAGTGCGCTCAGTGCAAAGAAATAAAAAATAAATGTCACCTAAACTCGTGACAATTGGGGACCATAAATTATCTTGTGCATGACCTATCAATTTAGAGAACCACAAGCACTGTTTCTAATGAGCACGATGTTGCACATCGAGTAATGAATTTTTCTGTGTTCGTCTAAATTAGGTGTAATGCAGCTAATTTCCTTTTCTTAGTGAGTAAGCCATATATCTTGAGGAGCCTGGAGGTGCAACTCCAACAACTTATAGCTGATTTTCCCCTACCTCCTCTCTTTAATTTGTAGAGGAATAAAGAATTTTAAGCTGAAATAAAAAAAAATCGAAATTTTTTATGTCGCGCCGTCTGGATTCTAAACATTGAGATATTTCATACTTCCAGGAATGTCGGGGCGAGGAGATACCTTCTCCAAATACTACTTCAAAGGATATCCACTTGGTAACTTGTGCCTCCACATTCAACACCTGCTGTCTTCCACTACAAGACGGAAGAATGATGAGGTTATTTAAATAGCATCATCATCTGTTCCAGAGGTGCGCTAACTGTTTAGGACTGCGACCCCAAAACCTGGGCCAAACACGCTTATTAAAGAGCACAGCCTGGTTTCGTTGACTTTACCCTCGGCTGTACCAGCCACTTTACTTAGGGGACCGTTATTTCTGTGCTAGCTTTATGCATAGTCATTTTTTTTTTCAGGAACTCTCCAAGGCCGCGTGACCTCGTACAATAGCCCGCGACTGTTTGAGGGGTCACAACACACACTTTCCACGTCTCTGATCTGTATAACGGATGCTGCAAAAGAAGCTCCCTCTTGAAAAGCGGGCAAAATGCATGGGCCAGGCAAGGGACATAGTTTTAAAGTAGCTTACCAGACTATGGAACTTTCCAAAGATTATTTCAATACATGTTGAAAAAATAAAGAAACAGACAAGCATTTTCATTTAAAAGCAGCAGCTGACACCAAAAGAGTGAAGACATGTGTTCATACACTTGCCCATTGCATTCCTTTCTTCATTCTTTTTGAGTGACACTACTCATAACTATGTGTAGTCATTGCTGTTTGCAAATATCGACTTTACTTGTGCAAGTAACATACTCGCATAATTAATTTACCCGCCATGTAATCATAAAGAAAGTTCCTTTTATTATTCCTGCAAAGATTTTCTAATGAAAAATATGATTGCAATCAAGTGGTTACTACAAGAACATGACTGAAGAGCTGCCAATATAAACATTGTTTTGTCCTGCAGTAAAAACATTGCTTTCTGTGGAAACTTTGTGTGCTTGAGCAAAAGCTTTTTTTTTATTTTTGCATTTAGGTTGTTGTGGTGCCACGCACTGAGCTCCCTACAAGCAAGCCACCACTGGATTCCACAGCCAGAAGACAAATGGGAACTGTAAGAGGTAAGCCCGAGTGTCTTTCTGTTTGAACGTAAACAAATTTAACAGAAGCCCCTCTGGTAGGGTTAAAGCCAGGAAAATTAAGAAGTCACCAACAAAAGACCAAGTTCCACGGTCCCAACATTTCAAAAATCGAATTGACTTCTTCAGGTGTGACTATATACAAATGTGAATGATTGCTTTCATAATTTGATTACTTCAAACATTACTAACTTTCTGGCACACCTATACTCTATCGAGCCAGCCATTCAGTTCACTGCGGAATGTGAAAAGGACGACACCTTGCTGTTTCTGAATGTATTTCTAAAGCGACAAAGAGAATATCTGAGGTTTACACCATACACCTTTTCATCTTAGCAGTTCCCTGACTGGCGCATAGTGTACTGCCGCCATTAAGTGGCTTCACTTCGGTCGGTTTTGGTTTTAGCGTACTCGTGGCTATTGTTCTGTGCTTTATTATATACATTTAATTTTATAATATAAATATCATGTAGCAAAAGAACAATCAAACAGTGTCATAGCTGCATTGAGAACTCCTACCCTTTTGCTTTTTGGTACACGTGGCCGTGTGCTTCCTTCAACGTTGACAGCCATGAACTGCCACAGCATTAGCAACAATGTTTTCGTGCTTTAGCCATTTATGCAAAAGTTCCCTGTACAAGAAACCAAATTACCAAAACCATGCAGTTCTTCGGACGAATAAAAAAATAAGAGTACGGAAAACCTAAAAGCTTCCGCTATCACACACGTGTATGCTTATAACCGCCGGCATCCATTGAAACTTTTTTTCAGTTTGTTTAAAGGCCCGAAAGATTGTGAACTCGCTGTAATTGTATCGTTTAAAGATTTAATAGCACCAGATAAAAGGCCGAGATAACCATCCACTATTTAGTGTCTCTGCGAGTTTCTCTTTTGATTATCAAAACTGCTTTCGTCTGCCTGGATGGCACAGCGCAAACATTTAAGATTTTCCTGTGTCTTTTTTTCTGTCACCTTCATTTCGAACACGAGGCAAGCGAGCCACAATCACTGAGCAGACGTTGCCTTCATACCAGTGAACTATACTTAGCCCTCGTGCTGGTCTTACCGTCAGCTTTCGATTCGACGACGTCAGAGCTAGCGCTAATCTCAGCATCCCGGCACACATATGCAGTGCGCCGTGGCTGGATGTAAAGAGTGCGCCGTGGCTAGATGTAAAGACAACTCTAGATATTGTTAAGATGATGATGTCCACTACTTGGAAAGCAGACATAAGCATGTAAAAAAGAATGCCACCACAGTAGAAAAAAAAAAAACCTGCTGCTCCTCGCATGTAAGTAGCCTCCCCCCTCAAAAAAAAAAACAAAAAAAGACAAGTCGGTTTTGAAACATAGGGACCCTGAATCTTTAAGGCTTTGTTGGCGAGTGTTTTTATTTTTTTTATCTTTGTGTTTATGAGTATGCAAATTTTCTAAGAGCAACTCACCCCAAAAAATTTCTCATTCCAGCGACACAGACTGACATGCTGACAGAGCTCAAGGTTTTAGTCAGCCGTGGCACTCAGACTGATTACATGCGGAGATCTTCGCCTGCCGGACTGGAGATCTGTCCATTTGACTTTGTACCAACATCACCTGTTCCATTTATCGATCCGGCATATCAGGTTCAGCCCGCAGAAGAACCGCAGCCTCAAGTGGAACCTGAGCCAGCCACACTGGCAGGGATTGACTGGTTGTTCTGTGGAACGGAACAAGACATGGAGGTAGAGCTGCCTTTAGAGATGGAACTGCCCTCAGAGCTAGATGGAGACGACTTCCCCACTGAAGGAGATTGCTGCTTTGAAGCCGACCCTGCCTTTGAGGATGGCCTCCCTTCAGAAGTAGACCCGCCCTCTGAAAGTTACCTTTTCTCCGAAGCCGACCCCCCTTCTGAAGCAGAGCCATACGTACGATGCCGCAGATCACACATACTACCCCTCGAACGAAGACAAGATTAACAGGTTCGCCTTGCTTGATATACTGCAATGAAGCTCTAAATAATTTATTTTAAGTTATGTAATTTGCAAATTTTATCATAACTGTTTGGTTTACTTCACACACTGTCTCAGTTATGGTGCTAATTGCTTTGGAATGGCACTTCCTGTGTTTCACAATCTGACCACCAAGCTGCACTAGTTTGCACAGCACATAACTATAGTCCGCCCATTTTCCTGCCTCAGATATTTATCCATACATGGCTTTATTTGGAATTTCAAATAAAGAATCATTATTTTTACAAGTAGTTTTAACATGATGCACAAAGCATTCAACATTACATGATCTTTTTTTTTAACTCTCTAAAGGTCTCCAGGCAAAAGCAGAGCTCCGACACCCGACAAGGAAAGGAAATATATAATCTATGGAGGATCCTTGTTGGTGCTGTTCAAGTTTTGTAGAGAGTGCCACAAGCCCTGCAAAGCGGAACTGCATCCTGACGGCACTTGCGTGACAGCGACCACAGGGTGCCAAGATGGACATATCAGGAAGTGGACAAGTGAGCCCAGTGTGTCGGGGAGGAACGTGGGAAGCCTTCTTCTCACCGCCGCAGTTTTCTTCAGTGGGCAAGCCCTGTCGTAACACTGAGGATGCTGCGGCACATTAACATTCAAGTAATCTCCGATCGCACCTACTACAGATATCAAAAGCATTATCTTCTGCCTTCAATAGCCAGGGTAAGGCTCTTTTTCAATACTATGTTATGATGGACAGTGTTCATAATGGGTGACAATCACACCCAGAATCTACAAGATATGGTCCTCACCACCTCAGACCACAATTCCAAATAACGGACGTTCATATCAAGAATTTGTTAAGGCCCGTTCACACACCTGCGTTCGGAGCGACCTCTATGCTTACGAACTAATGCAATCGCTGCGACTTCAACGACAACTGTGCGCGACGTGTACACACACATGCAACCGCATGCAACCATACGAATCAACAGCCAATGAGAAACGAGTTTCAGCTCTTGCTCGTAGCCAATAGTAAGCAACTCAGCTACGCTTACAAACATGGCGGACGGTTTCCTACCCGACGCGGGGTAGCGGGGCCACTGATCTCTATTGTAGTAGGCTGGATCACGGATCGGGAGCCCGTCGGTGTCGCCACCGGCGGCCATTGCTTAACACCAGGCAATACACGAAGGTCTATGAGAGAAACGCACAAAAGTAAGAATATTGAAGCACGTACGCTGTGCTCAAAGGCGAGTGTTTTATGGTGAGCTGCGATCCTTATGTCGGGTGTTTGGAGATCGAATCGGTATTTGTCAAACGTTCGAACCGTGATGGAAAAAAGGGAAACGTGCCGGAGCAACTACGGCTCTCGTAGTGGAGTAAACAAAGGAACTTGCTGTCAATGAGACCGTCCTCGGGGAAGCCCAGAAGTTGATGAATGACAAAGAAGTTCCATCTCGACAGCGGCTTTCTGGGAGTGAGCAAATTCCGCGTAGCAAAGGCTTCGAGCTAGTCGTCTGGTAAACCCAATTCAACGAAACCGCCACCGACTCCGCGGTAACTCTAAGTAACTCTCGCCTCATTGAGCTATACTACAGCGGAGTCACTCTCGACCACAAAATATTTCTTTAAAAGAACTGCGAGGGCTGTCAGTTTTAATATTTGTACGCAAGCTATTTGACGGGCTTATCGAAGAGCATCTTAAAAGTTTCAGTGCTACAACAGCTTAGAAACGAAAAAAACGGCAGTTTTTCTCGTTCTCCCTATAGAGTCCCATGCATTGGCTGGTGTCAATCAATGGCCGCCGATGGCGACACTCGGCCCCAGCTGCCGAGGCCGCGGTCCGCGATCCAGCATACTACAATAGAGATCAGTGAGCGGGGCCCTCACCGGAGCAGCCTGAGGTTTCGGCTACGGCGTACAGTCACGAAGATCTGCTGTGCGCCTACAATAGCTTTGTAAAGGTTGTTTCAGACATCTAATATGAACCCGTTATCCGCGACTGCGTCCGTTGTGACCGCAGTGACAGGAACGACCGCTCTGCGCCGCGCGTACACTCCTGCTGCCACTGCAACAAGCGCAGCGGGTCGGCAGCACGGCGACCGCCTCTCCGTTGCCGTCAGCTGTTTCAGCGGTGCCTCTATAAAGAAGGAGACGCGCTGCCACTCACTTGCGTAATAGAAAATAGAGAGACCGTCTTTTATGACCTCAAGCTTTATTACTGTTTTTTTTTTCAGGATACGCTTGCAGGTTAGTGCATTAGAAAAAGAAAACATGCAGTACGCCGTCTTGCACGATCACGACTTTAATACACGACTTTGCCAACAGTAGAAATCTCACCACAGTCTTTTCTACGATTATAAAAGATGATGTAATCTTAGCAACGCAACGTAGAAATATAATTTGATAGACGTTGCGAGCGTTCAGGATTGCTAACACTAATCACCTTTTTCGGGCGATGAAAACGCGTGAAAATTTGCGTCCTTTATACGGCACGCACCAGTAATACCTTGAACTTGAGCACACGCATGGAATGCGCCAAAAATCCGGGCCATGTGCGAGGACACAAATGCTAAGAAAGCACCACTATAGTCGAAGTAAACAAACATGACGACACGGGCGTCTCTGCCGTCTTGAGAGTGCCGCCACGAGATCGCCGCACGAGTAGGTGGATCTTCCCTTCTAGTACGTGCTGGGTTATCATAACGACACACAACGAAAATTTACAGTCAAGGATAGCGCTTTTACGGGGAACGATGAGCTTCCACCACGCCGTCCACGTCGAGGAGCACCACGGACGCCATGTTTGAAGATCGAAGGAACCCGGGACGACCGGCATGCAACACGCGCGACCAAGCTCTCTTAGACCTGTGATTGGTCTGTCGCTCCCGTCGTTCCCGAACGTAAAGAAAAAGTTCAGCCCGGCTCAACTCCTTGCGTTGCGAACGAACACGAACGAAACGACCGTTTGGCGCTTCGTTGCTATGGTAACTCGTCGTTCCAACCGGTTGCATTAGTTCGTAAGCGTAGTGGTCGCTCCGAACGCAAGTGTGTGAACGGGCCTTTAATGTTTGCGAGCCTCTCATGTGCTGCAGTCACTAGCATAATGAACATATTTTTTACCCACTAACAGTTACTCACATTTGATGCCGAAATGTCATCCTGCAGCAGTATTGCAGTGTTAAATCACATACTGGGTCCACTATTAAAATCTGGACAAAATTGAATTGGAAACTTCCACTCGACTACTGAACTCGAGAGCTTTGACTGACTATTTTCGCCTTACATGCGAGACTTCCTTTGGTTCATACCCGATTTGCAGGGACATTAGCATTGCTTTCTTTCTCCGTGCTAGAATTGTGGGGGGTTTGCAGTAATAAATAAAATAAAAACAGAATAATCTCTTATACCGTGAGGTTTTCAAATTTAATTTTGTCCAGATTATAGTGTTGGGCCTAGTGCTCCACAACTTTTAAAACGACTTGTAACGAACGACCGAGAGTATGCCCTCAAAGCAGTGAATGAAAATGGCAGCACTAATTATGCGTTTGAGTGGTGGCAGAAAAACACTACTTCAAGCTTCCTTGCATAATCCTCGCCAACATCCCCATCCGTAACACGCACCATCAACGTTTCACTGTTTACCTAAGCTTGGGCGCTTTCGTCAGGCACGAAGAGGCATTATGGGATATGCCGTTGTAGCAGGCGATGGAGGCACGGCAGCGCCTCTGTTGTCTGCTACGACCCGCTCTCTCTACTTGTGCCACGTGGTAGTAGGAGCAATGAAGGGGGTGAGGAGTAGGGTGCCCACCCGTCCTGCGACTCGCGGGACTGTCCCGTATTGAGGGCTCGTGTCCTGCGTCCCGCAAGAAATACCAAAGTCTTGAAAATGTCCCACATTTCACACTGCTGTAAACTTCACTATGCAACCCATGGCGCTGCTGAACAACTGGGCGCGTGGGAGTGCGGAGGTCGCTGGCAATTGTGTGAATCACGATGGTATAGCATTTTCGATCCAAGCATTGCGGGAAGCGTCCGTCGTTCTCGCATTAGAACTGACGGGCATGAGCCGTTGTTCCTCTCTTCTTTTGGTGGGAATATATTGGAGAGAAAATTGCTTGCCAAAAGTTGAAAATGAATTATTGTAATTATTTTCCAATCGTGCTGTGTCAAATGCAAAAAAGTGGCTGTCAACATTTTTTTTTTTTGTGAAGACGGTTACAAGACGAAACGACTGCAACTCACAACGGTCAAAAACAACAAGACTCAAAATTTCTGTTGGAGCATGTTGGTAAAAATAAGAATCAAAAGGAAACAAGAAGTTATAAAAGATTTACTGCTTCTTTTTTATTTCTGATGCATTGAATTCTGCTGCAGTCGATGTTATGGTTTCAACTTAGGCGCATTTGACAAAACGCCACGCTCGCAACTAAGATTTAAGGAAAAACCAAATCTCATATACTCGTGGCAGAATACACAGTCACACCCTTCGTAAAAAGCTTACTCTTTTGCCGATAATGACACGGACGTGTCACCAATGCAATCCATACCTTTTTCTTTTATTTTAAAGGCCTCGTGCAGCTCCCTAGGTAGCCGATTGGGTTATCTAGCCAAAAACCTTTTGTCGCTAAATGATGGTGCACAGGAGCAGAGGCTGCAATGTGAAGCAAATTGTCTTGACAGGTCTCTTCGTGTAGGCGCAGCATGTTCGCGCTTGTGATTAATAAAATATCTGCCCGTGTGGCCGATGTACGACGATCTGCATGACATGGCACTTTCATATACCAGTCCCGTGGTGCATTCTGTGAACCTGTTGTAGTGCTTTGTATCACAAGAATCTGTGGAATTTCGGAAATTGTTGATTTTGCGGCACATTTGCGATAGCTTATTGCGTGCAGAAAAAACAATGAGTGCATCGTACCGATCGGCAACCTTTTTAAGATTGTGGATTAATGAGTACACCCACGAGATTACCGCAGGACTTGCAGAGTCTCTTTTCCGAGGTTGCCTCAGTCTCTCTTTAGCTTTTTTTATTAGGCTGTCCACCACCTCCGCCAGAGCGCTCCTGCAGCAGCCCGGTTTCTGCAACCATGCTACCTGCTCCGTGAAGAAGATCTCTTAAGCACTATGCGCACAGGACCTTTTAAGTAACGCCTCGAAACATTGTTTCTTTGTGCCTATGTGAATGTGTGTGTCGGTTGCAGAAAGCGGGCTACCGTCGGAGCACTCTGGTGGAGGTGGCGGACAGCTTAATAGGAAAGAAAGGGACACCGAGGCAACCTCAGGAAAAAAACTAGGCGAATCCTGCATGAGCACTCATTAACCCGCAATCTTAAAAAGGTTGCCGATCGGTACGATGCACCCATTGCTTTTTCTACGGCCCAATAAGCTATCACGAGTGGGCCGCAAAATCAATAATTCCCGAAAGTCCACAGGTCCCTGTGATACAAAGCACTGCAACAGGTTCACAGAATGCGCCACGGGACTGGTATATGAAATTCCCATGTCATGCAGATCGTCAGCCACATGGGCAGATGTTTTAATAATTGCAAGCGCAAACATACAGCGGTTACACGGACAGCCCCCCAAGGGCACCTTGCTACACGTTGCAGCTACTGCTCCTGTACGCCATGATATTCCAGTTGGATATCTAGGGAGCTGTACGAGGTCTTTGAAATAACAGAAAAATGTATGGATTGTATTAGTGACTCGTCCGTGTCGTTATCGGCGAAAGAGTAAGCTTTTTTGCGACGGGCTACACCACACGTAGGCGTGACTGTGTATTCCTCTACGAGTATAAAGAGATTGGGTTTTTCCATAAATCTTAGTTGGAAAAGTGCCCCGTTTCGACCTTTTTTTATTGTCCTTGTGTAGTTTCAACTCCTTTTTATTGTCCTTGTTAGTTTCGGCACTTTGTAGGTGATAATGAGCCAACTAGCCCAAATCACCATTTTAATGCAACCGCTGTTTGTCTTTCTTTCTGTTCTCAGTCACGGGCTCTCGATGTGGAGTTTTGTTAATTATATTGCAGAAATAAATAAAATGATTCATGCCATTCAGGTCTGGAACGCCGAGCAGGAATGCATCCTTGAGGAGATGAGAAGTGCAGGAGGCGCCCATTTATCGGGTGATGGACGTTGCGACTCCCCCGGATTTAGCGCAAAGTATAGCACATACAGCTTTTACTCCAACACCCTGAACAAGATTGTGCACACAGAGCAAGTTCAAGTTGGTGAGGTGAACAATTTTATTCATTCATTTCTGTTATACCAATGTAGGACAAACCAGCCTCCATGTTAGCTAAAACTTCAAATTATCACTACACTTAAGTATCCGTCCATATAGGAACAATGCTGCAGTCCAGGCAGTGATAAACAATAAAATGATAAAATTGCCGCGATCAGAAAAGAAACAAACACTCAACACTGCATTACCACCAGAAACAAAAAAAACAGCACAACAAATGGCACACAAGTAAGTTATTAGACACAGTCGAAGGAAAAGAGGTACGCATGGAATAAAATGTAGTGGTGAATGTGTGTAAAGGAACGCTATGACAGCGCGGAAAAATTATGGAAGCGATTTCTACAAATCCATCTTGCATCCATTTACAAAGAACCTTACGTTAATGGCTTTTGGGAATGGATAGTGTGAGCGGTAACAATCACAACGGTGAGCTAAGAAAGGCAGGTTCAGAAATTTCTCTTTTGCTATAACGGACTGCGATACGACCAGTTGAGCTGCAACGACAGGTTGCTATGGCAACCGTTGCCCGTGCACATGGTGGAAGGAGACGAGGTTTGCTCCGTGGCGAGCCCACACAGTTCAGACACCTCCTCTATTCTTCTACCGCGCCTGTGAATAGTGCCAAAGGAAAGCCAAAATGAGCCTACCTTGTTACGGGTTTTTATGACAAGATTGGCAATACTGGAGCTCTGCATACACTCTGTGTCCTGGGGCTTTCACTAGTATATTTTATCTTTTGACCTTTGTGAACGTTTTTAGAGAACCAGTGTAAAATATTGAGACGAAAATGCATCTATCTGCATTAAGGTGGCGATGCAAGCGAGTTGGTTCATGACTTCGGAAATTTTTCGATAGCATGCGCTGGAGGCGCATGCTATCGAAAAAGCTGGCGCGGGGCACTGTGTCAGCCAGCCTTCGGTTTATCTGCACAAAAAAGAGATCGAATTTATAGATGCATGGTAAGCGACACGCCATTGGTTGTTTCGGCGTTGGTTAGCTGTGTGGTGTTTTCTTGTTTGAGCCGTTTTTAATAAAACTTCAGTTGATAGTCAGCGCTTGCCCTGTGCTCTTCTCTCGTCGTCTTCGTCTTTTTTTGCGCGCTGTTTCCAATTTCCGACATCGATCTGCCCAGTTTCCAAACTAGCTTTCATACTCTGGACTGCAGATTCCCATATTAATGGGACAGAACTTTGTGAGCAGAGACCAGTACCCCAAAAAATGTCTACATAACAAGGGGTCAATGTAAACGAGACATAGCTGTCTACCAGAATGTTACAAATGATGTACTTGTGTAATGGGGCAGTTCATATGATTGACTCACTGTATTTCTAAACATAAATAGATAGCATTTTACAGTAACTTGTAGTGAAGTTGGATATATTACCGACTGAGGTCACCACCTCACCTGCGCCCTTATGTTCTGTTTTTATGTCAATAGTCTGCATGTTTTATGGGGTGCTTCTTGTTTATTAGAAGAAAAATTGCAGCGATGAGCAGTCGGCATAGTCTTCCCGACGATGACATCATGAAGACCTAGACATTATTTTTTTAAATAACGAAGATGAGGGGAATACTTGTGATGGTAGCACCATTTTGCAGAATTCTGCCAACAACAAATACACTTTAAAAGGACTTGTGAGTCGCAACTACAGAAAGGCACTCCTAACTGTGACGCATCATCGTCAGAACTGTTGCTAGACGAGGAATGAGCAAAGCATTCCAGGTTGTAAACAAACGTTTCCTTATTTCGTCTTCTTTTCATTTATGCTTACTGGAAAGCATGCTAAAGAAGCAAAAGATTTGTGCAAGGAGTAGCTCAGCTCTAGGTGGAACAGCTTGTCATGTGGAGGGCCCGGCAGTGCACGCTGCATGCGGTACCGAATAGGTTAAGAGAAGGGCAACTGTGGTCAATGTATTTTTTACTCTGGCATTACGACTGTTTTTAGGTAAGTCAGTGTCCCTGAATAAAAAGGTACAATTTTGTTTTTTACATTGCGCATAGTTTATAAATATTACGGCTCAAAGTTTGCTTTTGGTCGTCTACGGCAAAACCAAAAGTACCTGTTAGAGGGATGGCAACACTGATCATCAGCCGTACTGCTGCAACGTGACGTCACAAGGGTGCTGCGGTACGTGGTACAACCAATGAACTGCAACTCCACCGTGGCATGACGTCACACAGGTGCTGCACCAGTTTTCCTTGATTAAAAGCTATCCTGCTTGCCGCGTGCTAAAGAGCAGCTGGTCGCGTCTTTAAAATAAGTTTTATTGGAGAATGCGGTTTCACTTTGACATAATATTTCAGCTGTGATCATATTTCGTTCTACTAAAGCGACACCAGTAACTTGCTTTGGTTTCATTTTCAACCAGAGTGGCCCTTTTTAGAGATGTTCCTGGCAATTGTGTACAACTCTCTTGCTTTTTTTTTTCTTTCTTCACTAGAATGACGCAGTGCAGGCAAGCTCGCACATGGAGAAGGTTGGCTTCATGAGAGGCTTCAACTACCTGCAAGAAAACAACATAGATGTGTTATAATTCACCACAGATCGGCATGTGTCAATCAAGAAAGAGATGGCAACTAATCATCCCGGTGTCAGCCACTACTTCGATGTGTGGCACTTTGCAAAGGGTGTGAAATAACAGAGCTCTGAACACATGCAGCTACCTGGACATATACAAAAGTACACAAAACAAAAGTGGTAGATGCCGGTATATATAATAAACTTTGCTGCTAGCAGATCAGATGTGGATAATAGGGGTTGCAGTTGAGGGCTGGATGTTACCCCCGTAAATCTGATATTATCATAAAATGTGTGTACTTGGGGAAAGCGTGTATGTGCAATTGAATGTGCGTCAAAAGTGCCTGTCAAGTTTAAAATATATAACGAAATGTTGTACATAGCTGGTTGGATGGATATGAAGCCTATTGGAGACTGGATGCAAATAACAAACCAGCTACCTGTGTGGCGAGATATTACAGTAATGAATATTCAGGAAAATACTGTTCTCATAAGGAAAGATTTGGAAGGGCCCCTACAGCACGGCATTTACTTTACCCTCGTCGTGCAGAATAAAGCTCACCAATCAGTTACTTGTTGGAGTTCTAATTACAATCCTCATTGTTCCATTCTACGAATACAACTCCTTAGTTCGAAGCACTAAAACCAGTCAAACTTTATAGCGTTTCTTCACTCTGTCCATCCAACACAGGCATCACAAACAAGCTGCGAGCAGCCGAGCAAACGCCCTCAGAACAAAGATCTAAAAAGATGGATGGAAAAAGTGACGAACCGCGTGTACTGGTGTGGAGCTATTGGGAATGGCGATGGCCAAGTGGTGCTTGATGCGTGGAAAACAATCAGGCGCCACATCATCAACGTTCATGACGGGCATGAGGGCTCCATCTCAAGATGCATGCATGGGCCGTTACACAACAAGTTGTGGCTCAATGCAGGTGGGTTCTTTTTAGAAACTGTTCAGAAGCTGAGATGACAACTAACAGATGCCATTTTTCTTTTCTTGCTGACGCTGACGATATGCTGACGAAAGAGTCATCAGCATATCAGGCTTTCATAAAATTTGCACTTGCCTCACTGCTGCTTCGGGACATCAGGCAGCTTTCGCTTTCCTTCTAAACCTACAGCTTGGAGTCATTCCATAGTGTGCTCATGGGATTCGCACCAAAGTCTACCGTATTCACCTATGAGGGGATGCGTGCCCGGTATGCTACGCCACACCTCACATCTGTACACTGCTCTGACCATGTGTAAATCTCTTCCAGAACCCTACTGGCTGTGCTGCATTTTAATGTAAATGCAAAACGCCTGCAGCCCACAACCAAGGACGGCCAGGGCAGGTACAAGGTCAAAGCATTAAAATCAAGGAAGGATCATCTGGCGGCATTCCAAATGGCAGAAGGGGCAAAAGTCGGTAAACATACGCAAAATCTCACTCTCACTCAATGTGTAACCAATAGCATTGAAATCTTCTCTTTGCAGAGTATATCAGTACACTGATGAACGTGCTTGAACGTCTCGAGCGTCTGCCATCTTTCAGGGCAGCTGGTTCTGAGCTGTCGACTACTCCCCCTCCTCCACCCATGATTGCCCGGGTGCAACCCAGACCGTCTAAGGCAGACTTGGTAGCTGTACACAAATCCCGGTTTGGCAAGGCCTAGACACCCATCCTATTCAACCTTTTCTGCCCCAACGTTACTAGATCGGCTCGGTTGACAAGCTCCGCATTAGCCGCGCTTGGGAAAGCCAGCCCCCTCCGCTCATGCGAGCGGGGTGGGCTGGCTTTCCAATCCGGACATTACCACAATGCAACAGTTGTTAGTAAAACACTTTCTAAACCCACACAGAAACTATGTGACTTCACGGTGTATCCAAGGGTACCCAATCGTTGGACCGAGCGGGTTGTGTGGGCTGCGACACGAATGCCGCTACACGGCAGTGAATGGCAGCGCGTCACTTTTTTCTCTGACCTTGCCAACTTAGCCGACCCAGTAACGTTGCTCTTCCCTGTACTTGTATATAACTCTACCTCGAGCTAGTTTGCTTTCTGTTGTGTAATGGTACCTTTTACAACTGTAGATAGACCGTAAGGCCAGCAGGACGTGGCCGGCTGAACAGAAATAAAGACGAGCGAGAACCGAACGAAGATTGCGAAGGCGATCCGGGTCAGACTTGCCAGTGACAAGAATGTCCTCAAAGACACAGCAATGTGTGGCTATCCAAAAACAAGTTCTCTATTTCTCGCTGGAAGATAGCTGGAGCAGACGACAGTCCGAAAGGAAGACGGGTGTGCTGGAACAAGCCCATGTGTGTTGAAATGGTCATTTATCAATCAGTATTTATATATACATTATTTACATATCAAGTGCAGATTGCTGTCACGGCCTTCGGAATCTAGCCGCACAACTTGCTCGCGAGCCTCTTCTACGTGTCGTCCTCTTCTTTCCTCTTTCAAGAGCTGGCGCGATGACCGCTACAGTACCCACCCTCTAGTCGGTTTGACGATTGAAGGTAGAAAAATGAACTTTGCGGTGCGTTGGTTTGAACACTTTAGTCTCTGGGGACTCCTGACGTGACGGTTGGATATGCGCGGGCTTGAGCCTGTCTATCGATACATTCTCTGTTTTCCCGTTTAACAGTATTTGGAAGTATTTCGGTGTCCTCTTCAAAACCGGAAATGGACCATCGTAGGGTGGTTGGAGACAGCGGCGTAGAGCGTCCTTTCTGACGAAAACGTGTGTGGTTGTTGACAGTTCGCGGCTCACAAAAACAGGGCGTGTCGATGACGGCCTTGTAGGTGTGGGGCGAAGTTGTGACATAGCATCCCTGAGACGGTGAACGTAGTCGGATGGATCGGGGGTGACTAGTATGTCAGGCGGGATGAAATATTCCTGTGGTAAGCGAAGCGTCGTTCCATAGACAGGTTCGGCGGCTGAGCATGAAAGTTGGTCTCTGAAGACCGTTCGAAGACCCAAAAGCACTAGAGGTAGCGATTCGGTCCGTTGGGTGTGAGCCTCGCGTGCGATGAGTGCGGTCTTCAGCTGTCGATGAAATCTCTCAATCATTCCGTTTGCTTCGGGGTGGTAAGCTGTGGTTCTCAGCCTGCTGATACCGAGGAGAGAAGTGAATGCCTCGAAGAGCGCAGATTCGAATTGTCTGCCCCTATCCGTGGTGACAATTGCTGGTACACCGAATCGCGAAATCCACACGTGTAGAAATGATTGTGCGACTGTCTGAGCCGTGATGTCAGAAATTGGAAGCGCCTCTGGCCATCTCGTGAACCGATCAATGACCGTGAGAATATATCTGGAACCTTGTGATTCCGGCATGGGCCCGACGATGTCTAGATGTACATTTTCAAAGCGAGCTTCAGGAAGTTGGAAAGAGCCTGTGGGGCTTTGTGTATGTCGCTGAATTTTCGCTCTTCGACATGCCAGGCAATTTTTGGCCCAGCTTCTCACATCAGTGTTTATGTTTGGCCAGACATATCGAGAGGTTATGAGCTTCTGTGTTGCTCGTATGCGTGGATGGGATAACCCGTGTAGCGATTCGAAACGTTGCCGCCTTAGCGAGTAGGGAACGAATGGGCGGGGAGAGCCGGCAGAAATGTCGCAAGCCAGGGTCCTTTCTAGCCCAGGGAGACTGATGTCTTTGAGGTGTAGTGCTCCCGGTGTAGTTCGAAGTCTATGAAGTTCTGAGTCCATATGCTGGGCATCGACCAGTGCGGCCGGAGTCAGAGGCGCGGCATTACCACCAGTGACTGGGGCTGTGCTTGGTCGAGACAGTGTGTCTGCGACTACATTCTCCGTGCCCTTTATGTGTCGTATATCCGTTGTGAATTCCGAGATAAAAGACATTTGGCGTAGTTCTCTTGGAGAATGATGTCCGCTGTCTGGCGTGAGTGATTGTATGGCGCCCGCCAGAGGTTTATGATCAGTTAGGGTGTGAAATGATCGAGCTTCCAACAAGTGTCGAAAGTGGCGGATTGCCGAATAGACGGCGAGGAGCTCCCGACCGAAAGTGCTATAGCGTCGCTCTGTAGTTGCAAGTTTGCGGGAAAAGAATGAAATCGGTTGCCATTCGCCGTTGATAAACTGCTGGAGGACAGCGCCTGCTGCGACATCTGAGGCATCAGTAAGCAGGCATGTCGGCGCGTCTGCTTTTGGATGTCGAAGCAAGGTGGCACGCGCGATGTGTGTCTTGATGCTGGTGAATGCCTGTGTAGCCGCATCACTCCATTTAGGAAGGCCTGTTTTCGACGGTGGAAGAATATCTTGAAGAGGCTGAAGCAATGTAGCACAGTGAGGAACAAAACGTCGAAAATAATTAACTAAGGCTAGAAAAGCTCTAAGAGTGCGCGCAGACTGAGGTTACGGATACTCTCGTATGGCGTCCACTTTGCTGGGAAGTGGTCTTAGGCCATGACGGTCAATTTGATGGCTCAGGAAAAAGACGCTCGTTGCACCGAAATGACATTTGGAAGTATTAATCATGAGGCCATTTTCGTCGAGTCGTTGGAAGAGGCTGCGAAGGTGGTGCTTGTGTTCGTCTTCGGATCTGCTCGCAACAAGGATGTCGTGGCGTACACAAAAGGTAATCCGCGGAGGACCTGATCCAAAAAATCTTTGAAAAGTCTGGGCAGCATTTCGTAGTCCGAAAGGCATCCGAAAGAATTCGAAGAGTCCGAATGGTGTGGTGATTGCCGTTTTTGAGATATCTTGAGGTGCGACCGGTATCTGATGGTACGCGCGAACAAGATCTACTTTTGAAAATATGATTGCACCATCGAGAATTGACGCAGCATCGTTGATGTGGGGCACCGGATAGCAATCAGGGGTGGTGGCTTGATTGAGGGCGCGATAATCCCCGCAGGGGGGCCAGTCGCCAGGTGTCGATTTTGGAACCATATGTAGCGGTGAAGTCCACGAGCTGGAGGAGGGCCGTATTATGCCCAATTCGAGCATATGGTCGAAAGCTTGCTTGGCGGTCCGGTGTTTTTCGGGAGGAAGCCTTCTGGGTCGTGAATAAACGGGGGGTCCTGTCGTCTCGATGTGATGTTGGACGTTGTGTTTGACTTGACTTGTGAAAGTGCAGGGACGTACTAGGGAAGGGAACTCTTGCATAATATCAATGTAGGGAAAATCTGTCAGGACGAGCAGTGGAGCCAGTCCAATTGATTGCAGCTTCGTGCGGGTCCCTGATACAGAAAGGAGCGTAGTGGCATCAATGAGACAACGGTTGCGGATGTCCACAAGGAGGTTGTAGTGTTGTAGAAAATCTGCTCCGAGGATTGGATGTTGGATGTCTGCGATAGTGAAAATCCAACGCAAAACTCGACGCAATCCTAGGTTGATCGTGAGAGTGCGGACTCCGAAGGTGGGAATGACAGTGCCGTTAGCTGCCTTAAGTTGCGAGGGTTGCTGATTACGACGATCTTGAGCGGTTGGAGGCAATACTGACACCGCGGCGCCAGTGTCAACTACGAAACGAATTTTTGTGTCCTTATCTGGGAGAAAAAACAGGCAAGGACGACGTTGCAACCGGCCAGGCGTACTCGTCGTCGCTAGTAGCTGGCGTTGCTGTTTCCCGGCGCCGTACAAGTGCATTTCTGGGCGCGGGAGCCGAATGTACGATGATACCAACATTGTTGGTTAGCAGGACTGTAGGACCTGCTACGTCGGCGGGCTGGCGAGTTACTTCGACGTTGTGATGGCGATCGTGAAGGGCGAAGAGCAGCCACCATTTCTGTCAACTGATCCATCGTCGCTCCATGGTGGTGCAGAAATCTGAGGGCTGTTGTGGAGATCGAGTTGTTTCGTAAACTTCTGGGCCCGTTTGCTCGAAGCGCTAACCGCGGCTAAAGTTAGCCGCAGTACCTAGGAGAGGGATTTTTTTAAATCACGTGACTGGCTCGGTAGGGATGCAGGGAAACATGGCGGTGCACCAGTGAGTGAGCGCCGCTCGCTTTGGAAATAATATGTCGTTGTAGCTGCAATATCGGGCGCGTTAGTCAGCAACGAATTGTGCAGGAGGCTTTCGCCTTGCTTTATTTCACTTAAACCACAAAGCATGGGCAATGACATCGCCGCATTTTTTAGATAGTCTTTCGATTCTGGGCATTCCTAAGCCTAAATGAACGCGATAATTGTCGGCATGGCAACCTTTGGAAAGCAGATTGTTGATAGCACACAGAAGCAGACAGCGTCCCAACAGACCTTTTTTCTTAATTATGTAAGCACCGAGGTGCATGCTACGACTGTAGTTGCACGCGTCGCACGTGCTGGCGTCTGCAGTAGTAACCGTTCTAAAGCAAAAAGTATAAAACAAATTTTGCATTGCACGCGCGTTCGTTAAAGCCTTATTATGATTTTTTACTTCGAATCTTTTATAAGAGGAAGGCCAGCGCGCGTGGACCGTAGAATTACACTTCCAGCGTTCTCCTCGCGATGCTTGGATAATTTAGAAGAAAGTCTGTTGGAACGCTGTCTGCTTTTGTGTGCTATCAGTACCCGGCCGATTGAGTCGAGGCAATCCGCTTTCCAAAGACGTTGCCATGCCGACAATTATCGCGTTCATTTAGGCTTAGGAATGCCCAGAATCGAAACACTATCTAAAAAATGCGCCGATGTCATTGCCCATGCTTTTCGGTTTAATTGAGGTAAGGCAAAGCGAAAGCCTCCTGCACCATTCGCTGCTGACTAACGCGCTCGATATTGCAGCTACAACGACATATTATTTCCAAAGCGAGCGGCGCTCACTCGCTGGGGCGCCGCCATGTTTCCCCGCATCCCTACCGAGCCAGTCACGTGATTTCAAAATCCCTCTCCTAAGTACTGCGGCTAACTTTAGCCGCGGTTAGTGCTTCGAGCAAACGGGCCCTGGACGGCGTGTCGTTGATACGTCGACAATGCGATCTGCCACCTTTGCGAGGTCATCCAGGCTTGCGCTGTCTGCTGACGCGAGCATCATACGGACGTCGTTGGGCAGACGCTGCAGGAACAATTGTCGCAGAAGTGAGTCCTCAATGGTGGCGTTTCCCAACAAGTGCCTCATCCGACGCAGTAACTGAGAGGGTGTTTTGTCTCCCAGCTCTTCTGTAGTCAGGAGCTGTTGTAGCCGTCGTTGTTCGGATAGGCTGGCGCGTCGAACTAGTTTTGCCTTCAGGGTGTCGTAGGGTGTTAGCGTGGGTGGTGCTAAGATAATATCGCGCACCTCCGCTCGATCTGCTGATGACAACGCGCTTACGACGTGATGGAACCGCGTCTGCTGGTCCGTGAGGCGCCGCAAGGCAAATTGTGACTCTATTTGCGCAAACCACAACTGTGGATCCGCGGGCCAGAATGGCGGAAGGCGGACGGCGAGGGCCGCGACTTGGGGCTGCGGCGCTGCAGGAGAGCCGTCCGTTGCCATTGCTGCTCACCTTGGTGTTCTGTCGGGACGTCCGGGTCACCACTTTTAGTAATCAGTATTTATATATACATTATTTACATATCAAGTGCAGATTGCTGTCACGGCCTTCGGAACCTAGCCGCTCAACTTGCTCGCGAGGCTCTTCTCCGTGTCGTCCTCTTCTTTCCTCTTTCAAGAGCTGGCGCGATGACGGCTACAGTCACATACTTTTTGGAGTCTTGTTCGAGAACTACTTACTGGTAGAGCTGGAGCAGACGACACTCCGAAAGGAAGACGGGTGTACTGGAACAAGCCCGTGTGTGTTGAAATGGTCGCATACTTTTAGAGCGCAGCTCTTAGGCGCCCGTTTCCGGCTTGAGCGGCGTCGCCGTCGCCGTCGGCGTAACCAAGGTCACCCCAACGTCACGTGACCCCGAGGTCACGTGACCCCTCCCAAGGTCACGTGACCCCCCAGGTCACGTAAGCCCTCCCAAGATCACCTCAAGGTCACACGACCCCCCCAAGGTCACCCCAAGGTCACGTGACCCCCCAGGTCGTGATCCCAAGGTCACGTGACCTCCCGAGGTCACGTGACCCCTCTCAAGGTCACCCCAAGGTCACATGACCCCCAAGGTGACCTCCACGTGACCCCCAAGGTCACGTGACCTTGGGGGGGGGGTCGTCCCCCCAAGGTCACGGTACTGAGGGTACTGAGAAGGAGGGGTCTACCCTCCCCTCAGTACCCTTCCCTCCTCCTCAAGAGCTGCGCTCCAATTCGGCGTTACGGGGAGTTGTAAACGGCTTTCACTTTTTGGAGTCTTGTTCGAGAACTACTTACTGGTAGGCATCCCTCAAATTCAACTTTGTGAATTTCTCGCCCCCAAAAAGCGTGGCCCACAGATCTTCGATCCTTAGAATGGGGTACTTCTCTAATGTTGCCACTTGATTTACAGTAACTTTAAAATCTCAGCAAATCCTCACACGGCAATCCTTCTTTGCCACAGGAACAATGGGTGCAGCCCAGGTTGAAGTTCCTGACCGGTATAATAACACCCTCTCTTTCTAGCCGCTGGTGCTCTTGCGTAACTCCATCCTTCAAATCAGAAGATAGCGGGTGTGGCTTGAAGTGGGGTGCATGAATTGTGGCTTCGGTGCTCTTGAAGGTGCTAAGGCTTTTCTCGAAGACTTCCAATAACTCGTGAACTAGACCTTTCACATCCGAGAGGGAATGAACGGTTGCCTCCACCTCCGAGAAATTGATTCCCAGCTCTCGAATCCAATTGCGTCCAAGCAGTGTAGGCGAACCATCTCCTGTACTCCTGAAAACAGTTTTTTTTTTTTACATGACGGACAGAGTTGCTTTTGTATCCATCTCCATGCAAAGTGGCTTGCTGCACACATTGACAGTGACGGTGAAAGGCGGTGAGGACGCAGCGCTGTCAATTCGCCACATGTCAAAAACCTCGGGACGATGTCACTCCGGTATCTTCAAGGTTGTCATCAAGAACGTTCATTGGAAATGTCTGAGGTGGACGGGACTTGCGTCCTGGCCCTTAAAAATGCTGCTTCGCAGGTTTGTTCTTGGACGATTGGGCGTTCTTCTATTTTGAATTACACTTTCAACAGGTGTACCCGCTGCCTGCAGTAGCTGCACGTGGTATTCAAATGCTTGCAGCTGTATGCAAGGAGTTCATCTCCGCAGCAGTAGCAGGTGACGTCTCGCGCCAATGCCGTGACACAGTGAGTCGTGAACGGATTGCTGCTAGGGCTTGCCTGGCGAATCTCTCCAATGTCCTTCTTCGCTGCTTCCATGGCCAAAGTGGTCTGTACAGCATCCTCGAACGTGAGGTCCAGCTGCTTCAGGAGCCTGGTCCAGATTGTAACGCTGATTATTCCTCAGACTATGCTATCTCTCGGCATGTTTCTTAGCGCTGTTCCGAAATTACAGTGCTCTAACAGGCTCTTCAATGCTGCAACAAAATTCCTTACGGTTTCCCCTTCTGTGGGAACACGCAAATTGAAACGAAAACGTTAAACTATACAAAAGGTTTGGGGCAGTACTGGCTCCCGAGAACGGTAAGAACTTTGCCTAAAGACTTATGTTGTGGTTTGGCGGGCTACACCAGATCTCGGAGTAGGGAGTAGGTTTCCACGCCGCAACTAAAGAAAATTTCCTTTTTCTTGTCATCGTCAACATTGCTCGTTGAAAAAACAAAAAACAAAAAAAAAAAAACTCTAAGACGTTTGACGTATGATGGCCTCTCCTCACTTTTTCCCTGAAAAGGTTCAATTCTGCCGAATGTAGGCATGGCTAACTCAGAAGCTTGAAGAGAACCTGATAGCTGTAGAATATGTCGTGAACTTACAATGCCCGAAGAACCTGAATGAATAGACCGATCTCACTAAGCGTTCGCCGCATGTGTGACGCCGCCATAACTTTAGTTCACCAGAGGCAGACGGCAGTGCACGCGAGGGCTCCTGCCGTCTCGTGCTCTCTACACACGCAGACCTCCAGCAAGGTTGACGCACGAGCAACGAGGCTAAAGTTTTCTCGATGCATTGCGGCAGCGGTGGCGTAGTGAAACTGGCTGGTGAGATCGGTCTATTCTTTTTCTCTTCATCAATCGTTCACGTGTAGACAGAACTTGTGACGCCTGAAGAACCTGAATGAATTATTTTTCTCGTCACCAATTGCTACAAGTGTAGATAGAACTTGCGACGCCTGAAGAACCTGAATGAATTCTTTTTCTCGTCACCAATTGTTACAAGTGTAGAAAGAACTTGCGACGCCTGAAGAACCTGGATGAATTCTTTTTCTCGTCGCCAATTGTTACAAATGTAGATAGAACTTGCGACGCCTGAAGAACCTGAATGAATTATTTTTCTCGTCACCAATTGCTACAAGTGTAGAAAGAACTTGCGACGCCTGAAGAACCTGAATGAATTCTTTTTCTCGTCGCCAATTGTTACAAGTGTAGATAGAACTTGCGACGCCTGAAGAACCTGAATGAATTCTTTTTCTCGTCACCAATTGTTACAAGTGTAGAAAGAACTTGCGACGCCTGAAGAACCTGGATGAATTCTTTTTCTCGTCGCCAATTGTTACAAATGTAGATAGAACTTGCGACGCCTGAAGAACCTGAATGAATTATTTTTCTCGTCACCAATTGCTACAAGTGTAGAAAGAACTTGCGACGCCTGAAGAACCTGAATGAATTCTTTTTCTCGTCGCCAATTGTTACAAGTGTAGATAGAACTTGCGACGCCTGAAGAACCTGAATGAATTCTTTTCCTCGTCGCCAATTGTTACAAGTGTATATAGAACTTGCGACGCCTGAAGAACCTGGATGAATTATTTTTCTCATCACCAATTGTTACAAGTGTAGATAGAACTTGCGACACCTGAAGAACCTGAATTAATTCTTTTTCTCGTCGCCAATTGTTACAAGTGTAGATAGAACTTGCGACGCCTGAAGAACCTGAATGAATTCTTTTTCTTGTCACCAATTGTTACAAGTGTAGATAGACCGCAAGACCAGCAGGACATGGCTGGCTGAACAGAAACATGACAACGTTACTTTCACTTCTGGACATGATGAAGAAGTGCTTTAATGTCTCGTGATGGTGATCGCGGTAGCAGACAACTACCACTACAGAATCCGGCAGTGCTACTAGCTTAATGGAGATTGTGACAGTACCCTATTGCTGTTCACAGATGACATCGGACTCTTCTCAGTGTTCATTCTCTTGCCAACTGCATTATTCTGATGTAGAGCAGCGACATGGCCTTGTGTATATTGTGTAATGCTTGCTCCTCCTTCAATATATTTTTATGTTTTTATCTGTTAATTTATGCAACGAAATGAAAACTGTATAGTGCTTCAATATATTTAGATTTTTTCATCTGTTGGTTTATGCAACGAAATGAAAACTGTATAGTTGTTTTGTGGCATATGAAAATAAACATAAGTAAAATTGTTGCACCAAGACTCAGCTTGGAAACCTTGGGTACCTAAACCCCGTCTCCTCTTCACTAGGAAATGCCTCCCTGATTGTCCGCACAACACAAGAAGGCAGGACAAACCTGGTGCCCCTGCCAAGTCGCCCCCACACCCAGCGCACAAATCGGCGATAGGCAACATACCTATAACGCCTGGAAGAAAAAAAAAATATACTGTAAAACCCTTAATGTTCGCGAGCCCTCAAGTTTCGCGAATTTCGCGAATTGTAGAATTCGCGAAATTTAAGGGCGCGCGAAAATTTCGGTTCTGAAGATTTTCAATGCAGGCGTCTGGAATTCGCGAAATTTAGTGGTGGCGATTATGTCATTTGTGACCGATTCGCGAAAAATAGGGGCCGCGAAAATAAAGGGTTTTACAGTATCACAACATAAGAAGAGTCCCAGTTTCTTCTGTCACATGTTGGGTAGAATCTATTCGACCCATTAAGCAGTCGTAATAAGCGCAACAATGGCCCAAAATTAATTTTGATAATTTCGAAAAAATGCCTTAGCAAAAATTTGTGAACACACTTTTTTTATGAGTGTTATGTGTTTATACTTTGAGATAATTAATCTACCAACCACCTGCGGGCACCTCTGTATAAATAGCAGCGTGACACGTTAAAAGGCCAATTTATTCGGTCACATCGGAGGACCAACGTGAACGCCCGAGAGATCGCATCAACTTCGCCGAGTCAAGTATACAGAATATATTACCTATGCATGTCGTGGTGCATGGCGAATCTTCGGTCGTGCAACTCGAAGTAGGCTAGCCTGAGCATCACTAGGTTGAGGCACACCAGGGGAAACTCCTCGTGCGTCGTGATGCAGCCCAGGCGCTGAGTCCGAGTCAACTTGGGACCCATATCCCTGCAGCAGCGGCACTCGTCGGGCACGAAGCTGGGCAACACAGCACATCGGCTGCAGCTGCACCTAGTGAAGGCCACGAAATAACAATATCACTTGGGTGAACTGATCTATGACTTTTAGATTGGTCTCACCAGTCAGTGTTGTCGAGACACCACAAATCAGGATGGGGCGAGAGCTCCGACGACTCGGAGACGGCGTCATCCGGATCGTCCCGTTCCCGATCAGGGGTATATCGTAAGGCACCAAACCCAGTTGTTTCGATCGTTCGACTATTTGTTTCTCTAAGTCTGAGAGGTCGTCGGGCACCGAAAAGGGAACTTCGTCCGATTCTCCGACCATCCTCACTATGGTCATTGCTACCCGAGTTCCGGCTCTCACTGCTAGCCTGCTACAGATGCCGAGCTCCGCCATGTTAACTGCGGGTGGATAAAATGCCAGGAGGCCGCATAACTTCTGGACTCCCGATTTCGGATATTTAAAAAAAACGGTCGATTAACGTTCAAAATTGCATTAAAAACATGTTTTACGAATGCCGGTATTAAATGTTATAGAAATGGAGCCTACAAAGCTTCTAAATTTTATGATTTTTGACGTCACCGATCAAAAGAAGGGAGGAGACGAGAGGCGGGAGAATCAAACGCCAAAAATAAAAAGGCGCGTGCGCGCGCGGGAACTTTTTTTTTTTCGCGATGCGTTTTTTTTTGCGTGCCTATGAATGCTACTTGTATCGTTTTAGACTATAAAAAAAATACGACCTTTGGGGTGTCAGTGCCCCTTTAACACCGCCGACGCCACCATCGAGCCGCTCATTTCGGAGCAAATGGAAACCTCAAATTTACCCACGTCCTCGAATATGCGGCCAAGATCGTGACCTACATAACAAAGTTGAAGAGCCAGCTAAAATGCAGTGCGGAAGGCGGCAATGCATCCAACAAAAGTAACGTGATCGGGAGCACAAACAGATCGCCAACGCCAACGAACTTCTGAACTTGAACTTCTGAAATTCAGCTGTCAACGGAAGAAATTTGAGCCTTTTTGGGACCAGCTCGAGAACGTCACCCATCTGAACTCGGACCTATTGCCGGCGGAAAGGTTCAACTATACCTGCGATCAGCGCTGAGTGGCGAAGGAGCAGCTGCCATTGCCGGCTTAACAGCCCACCACACAGTGCTACTCCGACGCCGTGGACCTCCTGTGGACGACGTTCGGAAGCTAGGAAGCACTCATCCAAGACCACACGGAAGGCCTGATAAATATTTTTCATGTGTCGTCGTCACGGAACACTAAAGTCCTCGTACGTTTGTACGACAACCTACACGTGAGCGAGGACTCAAGGAGTTGGGGGTGAGCGAGGACTCCTGTGCAATGCTCCGCCCGGTCCTACGTCGTGCTCTCCCAAATGACACGCTTCTGGAGTACAACCTAAAGATGGCTGCGGTAGACACGGAGGACGACATCAGCCGGGGCCGGCCACTTTGGATACAAACTAAATGGACATAAATCTCTGAAACTTCCAGAATAAAAGTCTACTGGAGTTCTAGCAAATATTTTTTATTCACAATGTATCCACCTTTTTATCGCGTTTCTTGAGCTAATTGGCCGACCACTAGGGATCGCAAAGCTGTAGACTGAAGTGTCTGAACTTTGAATAGAATATCTACAAACATTCTACCAGTATTTGCTATCCACAATGTATCTCCATTTTTAACGACTTTCTTCAGTTGATTGGCACGTCAATTTAGATACAAAAGGTATGCACTAAAGTGTTTTAACATTGGATAGAAAGTCTACAGGCATTCTATCTAAATCTGAGACACTTTAGTGAATAGCCTTTCGATTCCGAGTGGTCGGCCAATTAGCTCAAAAAAACGCGAAAGGCGGATACAATCTCAATAGGTAATCTATTCACTGAATGCACAATTGGGTATACAAGTTGGGTACACAGTCACTCATTTTTTTTTTTTTGTAAAGGACAAAAGACAGGGTGGTCTCTCCAGACATCACGAAGGAATCATCAGCGTACACACCTCATGCATGTTCCGATCATGTTTGCTTCATGTTCGTCTGCAGCCAGCTTTTGTGTCCCCAATATCATACAACAAGAAACACGCTTCAGTCAGACTGTCTTTTGAATGATGCTTTCATAAGTTTATTGCAGGTTTTCTTTGCAAATCATACAGTGTATTCTGTCTTACGAAGCACTTCCTTGCTTGTATGTGAAGATAGGCAGTTCATAAAATATCAAATGTCACGACTGTCACAACAGCCACGATATACTGTCACGATATACTGTCACAACTTTCTCGATATATTGTAGCACTAATCTGGGTACCGTTTCTTGCTCAATAATATTTCAAATTGCAAGATTTACTTTATTTTTCCTCTCATTCGTACATTTGTATGTACCTGCTCACATTCTTTGCGCCGGACAGCGGTATTCACAAGCTGCTTTTACAAGCACAAGTTTGAGTCGGCACCCAGGTGTTCTGTTGAACCTGATGCCGTCCATACGGATTTCCAAAAACATCTAGTTTTCAGTGACTTAACAGCCAAAACAGGCAAAGGTGAGCAAACTCTATTCAGTTTCTAATTAATGATTTCAGCTAACGCAGTGATGTGATTGGTCCAAGTCATTTTGAAGCGGCTAAAAGAACCTTTGGAGCGAAAGCATACACACAAGTCTCGTCCATTGCACAGCAAAAGCAATGTTAGGAGTTGGCTTCTGTGTTTAAATGACAATGCCTTTTCGCTTCTGCATTTCTGTTTAACCACTCTCTTGAATAATCTTGCACAGTAGTTTTATTGCCTCAAACACTGAACTAGTTTCGTTGTGATTGAAAGCACAAGACAAGTCAGCAATAATGCCGTGACTCAAGCCATTTTAGTTATTTAAAAATGATGACTGCAACAGCTTAAATATACTAACTTGCTGAAGGAATGAAAGAAACTGCAGGTTGGCTATTAGGGAATGGTTATTTTAAGTATGGAATCAAAGCTTAACAAAATAATTCCACGTATATAATGTTAATTTGCAGAAAAACGTTGACTATCAAAGTGGCTGCTCAAACCAATGGCCTGTTAAATATAGTTTTATCAGAATAAAATTCAGAATATGGGGTTAAATGTGTCTAGAATAACCCCGCCTAATTTGGTCGTTGTAGCGCTTTTATTCTTTAGCTGATTCTGGGTTAGTTACACGGGTACTGACTATGCACTGAAACATTGGAGGCACTCATATATTGTGCCTTCAGTTAAACATATAGCGGAGTCGAGCTTCATTTATAGTCACCGACAGTGGGAGAACGGCAGGGCGTGGCCTGATACACATACCATCGCTCTCCATCGAGCCTGACTGTCTCACAGCGCCATCCATAGAAGCCCATAGACTACCTAGTATTTTATAAAACACAAATCAAAACATAATCGATTGCTCCGCCCATCACACTACCAACGGGTAGCGTCTTCCTCTTTCAGGCCGTGTCGTCTGTTGGCAATTCGTCCCTTCATACGAAGGATTTGATTCGTGGTATGCGTGAGACGTTGAAGCGCGTGTGATCCTCCGCCGTGTTGTTGGAGAAAGAGGCCGAGACTCCCAATGCACGTCACTTGCGGAATGACTTCATTCTCGAGTGTGAGAGTAAGCTGTGGCGGGTCATAACGAACGTTCCGGCATTTCTTCTTTACAATGAGCAGTTGCGATTTTTCAGGCGCGCACTGAAGACCGCCACCACGTGCATACCTTTGAACCACGTCGGTCGCGCGCTGTAAGGCATCTTGGATCTCCCCGTCAGAGCCGGAGGTGGCGTGATAGACACCCTCTATTTCCGCGAGTTGAGCAGGGAGCTTCGTTATCGCCACGTTAAACAACATAGGCGACAGAACCGCTCCTTGTGGCGTTCCCCTGTTGGGAGTGGGGAGAGGCTGGGTCCAAAGGTCGCCAATGCCGATCGTGGCGGTGCGGTTTTGTAAAAATGCTTGAATGTAAGCAAAGGTTCGTTGACCACAGTTTTGATCACTGAGATAGGTAAGTATGGATGTCGTGACTCTATTGTCAAATGCCCCCTTCAGATCCAGCGTCAGGATGGCTCTAGTGCTGTGACCGGATACTTGTTGATTGATATCCTCTTGTAGTTGAAGGAGGATGTCTTGCGTACTGAGGTGTGGACGAAAGCCGAAGATTGTCGGTGGTAGGAGGTTGTTGCTCTTGATAAATGGCTGGAGCCGGTTGAGTATCACGTGCTCGAATAGCTTCCCGATACATGAAGTGAGGGAGATGGGCCTCAGGTTCTCCAATTTGGGTGGTTTGCCGGTCTTGGGGATCAGGATGATATCGGCATGTTTCCACTCTGCCGGTAATGTGCCTCCCTCCCAATGCTGATTAAAGAAATTGGTGAGGGCTTGGATGGAAGGGTCCTCTAGGTTTCGAATGATGATACGGTTTGTAATCTTGTCCGCACCGGGGTTGGTATTGCGGGTAAGAGCCTGGATGGCTTGATTACTTCGGTCAAAGTGATTGGATTATCAAGGTCCGCGTAAGGGGCACCACGGTATTCCATGGGCTGAGAGGGCGAATGTTGTTGCCCTATGTACTTGTCCCGCAGTGCCTTCGAGAATGTCCTTGTTTGTCCCCGGATATTGATGTAGGAGTTTTGTGATGATATGCCGGGTGGCTGACTTGCTTTTGTTGGGGTCAAGCAGGTGGCGCAGCACGGACCAGGTTTTGGCGGTGCCCAGGGTGCCCTGAAGGCTGTTGCAGAACTGTTGCCAGTTCTGTTGCATGAGGTCCACAGCGTAATGAGCGGCCTCCTCTGTGAGCTTTGCTATCTGAATCTTGAGGGTCCTGTTTTGCTTCTGCCGACGCCATCGCTTGATCAAGCTTCGTGGAGCTTCCCACAGATGGAGTAAGTGAGGGTCAACGACTTGTCGTTCGTCGGTTAACATGATATCTTTGGCATAAGCGGAGACGTCGTGTTGCAGAGTGCTCACTCATTCGCCGAAGGAAGTGATCTCTGAAGTGGAAGTGGCTTCTTTCTGCTTACGAAACTCGTCCCAATTAACGAGTCGTGTCTTTTTGATGTAGGTGTTCTTGCGAATGAGGGGGACCGTAGTGATGAGAATGCAGTGGTCACCCCCGAGCGTTTCCTCGGTGATGCACGCTTCAGCGTCTGCGAGCCTCTTGGTCATTGTCAAGTCGGGGCACGTGTCACGCGACACACTGTTGCCAATCCTGGTAGTGCAGGCAGGGTCTGTGTGAACTGTGAGGCCCTGTTGATGGATGAGCTCCCACAATTTATTGCCTTTCACGGTCGCCTTGCCGTATTCCCAAGCTGGGTGCGCCGCGTTAAAGTCGCCAAGGACGACGACCCCGTTCTGCTTTTTGCAGGCAAGATCTCGATAAGGTTATGATCGATGTTACTGCCATCAATTTGGTGCAGAACAATGGTGAGTGATTTGGCAGTGAGTGTGGCGACTCTACTATCGGCGGAGGTTGTGTGACAGTTGTAGCCGGATTGCGATGGAACCGATCCGGTTTCTTGAATTGCTATGACATCAGGGGGGGTTTCGGCATCGCGTATGTATTGACGAAGAGAGGCATGTTTTTGTTTGTACATGCGACAATTCCATTGCCAAATGGTTAGGTTGTTGGAAGTTTGTTGGGCCTGACCGGGTGTATGACCGGGTGTATGAGTAGGAAGGGAGGGGGATTCTAGGTTGGGTACTAGTTTTGCTTTTTTTTGCGGTTTGCGTGGTCGGAATCTACAGTCGTAACGAGAGTATGAAGGTGCTGGAGGGACTGTTTCATCTCTTGCAGCTGTTGTTGGGACTGCTGTTGGGACAGCTGCCTTTGCTGCGGGATCTGAATGATTTGCTGTTGCATTTGTTGTTGTGACTGTACGAGTGTTTCTCCTAGTCCTGTTTCTCTTTGCGAGGGCATGGGGGCAGTGCGTTCAGAGATTACAGCCACTTCATCGGAAGCTGACACTGGTAAGGGTGTTGTTTTCCCCGGTTGTGGTTTGATTGCGGGTATGACATGGGAGGGGTCTCAGGGTGGCGAGGATCTTGAAGGTGCGAGTAGTGTTCGGAGTTGCCTATTCTCCTCTCTAAGTTGCCGACTCTCCTCTTTAAGTTGTTGATTCTCAGCCCTTAGTTCCTTTAACTGGTTTAAAATTTCGGTTAGCTTCTGGCTAACATTCGGCGCGCAGGACGAGGAGGGAGTGGTCCGCTTCTTTTGGTTGTTTTCTGGGAATAGCCGCGCTTTCCAGCTCACCGTGTTGTTGTCTGTTGGTTGACGGAGTGCCGCTGGTGCCTTGTCGCATTGTGGGTTGCTTGATCATGACCTGGAATTGGATCTTGGTCTTGAGGAATACCGTTGCCTCAATCCTGTCCTTTGTGGCCCTCTGGAGCGGGAGCGTGACCGGGAATTGACGCGAGTGTCCTTTCGTCTTCGGTGGTGGTTCGAGACAGATGTTGGTGGGCGGTGAGCCAGCTTTTTAGGGCACTCCTTGGAGCCCGTAGGGTGGGAGCCTGTGCATAGAGCACATCGGGGCGTAGACTCGTGGCCTTTCGTAGGGTTGGAAAGGCCACACGTCACGCACTTAATAGTGTCCGGATTCGGGCACACATCGGCGTGATGACCGATCTCGTGGCATATGTAGCAGGCATGACGGGTGGGTAGATACCAACTGCATGGAAGTGCTGCGCGCTCGAAGATGACGTATTTCGGTAATTGCTTGCCGGTGAAAGTGATAAGAGCTGTCGATGTTTTTCCGATCATTTGGGCTGAAAGAATTTCATAGCCCGGCGAGTAGAGATTGTCGATTAGTACTTGGCCAGTGGTGCCGGGCGGGAAGCCACGCACCACGCCGCGAGCCGAGTCGTCGGGGGCGGCAATATACGCGGTAACTTCATATTCGTTTTCACCAAAACGCAGGGTTGGAATGCCTCTGATGTGTCGGGCAAGGTCTTCACTTGGGGTGTTTGCGATGGCGATATTTTGTATTCTGTCCGTGCGGACTTGGAATGTTGTCGAGTTCGGTCGGTCGCGGATATGTTGCTGAGGTTTCTCAGCGATGGCGCGAGAGAGGTGGATAGTCTCGAGGTTGGCAAGATTTAAGGCTCCTCGCGGGCGAATAATAATTTTGAAATCGTCTCGAGGGAGAGGAGGTAGTCTTGGTTGTCTAGTTAGGGCCCTCTGCGGCGTCGGTTGAGAGACTGAGATTGTGGCTTTGGTATTTTGTGGCTTTATCTTTTTGGATCTTCGCCTGCGTATTTCTACCCAATCCTCTCGTTCGGGTTGGTCTTCTTTAAGAAAAATGCCCGTAGCATCGCTTGCCTCCATGGCCGTTGCCATGCTTGGGTTGTAAGCCGGAGGCGGCGTGGGACGAAGGTTCACGGGGATAGGCTATCGCAGGTGCACCGGGTAAAATGCTGCGTACCTGGTTAGGCTTACCGTGGCGGCCGTCGCTTGGGAACTTCGAGAAGTGATATTTCCGAGGAAAATTCACTCATGCGCTGGATGATGGTGTGCACTTGTTCCTTGCGACGAACTGCGTTGATTGAGACCAGAATTGTTGTTGGATTATTCCTTTTGCCGGTGATTGAGACCTCTGAAAGCGGCAGCCCGTGAATGGTACATTAGCGCCAGTTGGCCCTCGTCTTCTTTTTATACACTGGCGAAAACAGCTTTGAAGTCAATGATAGCCTTGGCACGGCAAAAGACGTGCCACTTGAAACCTCGTTCGATAGCTGCGTAGCTTCTGATGTGGCTTGCTCGTAACAATGCACCTTAAGCCTGCCTTAGAAGGGACAACTCTCCCGCAGGTTCGAGGTTGCTGGCGAGTTGTTTCATAGATCCTCGCGACACGAATTGCTGGGTTTGGGTCCGTATCGAAACGGGCTAAGAACTAAGAGCAACTTTACTTTTGAAGCAGCATCAGCAAATCGGGAACGCGTTGGTTTCACGCGGTACTGCAGGAGTGACAAGTTTCAAAAGGCTAGAATTCATGGAGCGCATATGCGGCGAACAACCGACGAACTTCGCCCCTCGGCACGTTCGCTCCGCGCGCGGCACAACAGCTTTACTAAGCTAGCTACGCAACAGCTATAAACGCGCTAAACGGTCGTCGCCGGGCGAAATACGTCGCTCAACCGCAGCGTATTGACACCGTGACGTCTGTGTCCCAAACAAACCGTTGCTATAGTCGGGGTCAACTTTCTGTGGCAATGAAGAGAAAGCTATGGAGCGCAGCTAACAGCTCTGTGTTTCTCGGCTACGTAGTTCCCGATAAATTGGTTTCGGTTTCGGTATGGGCGTTGAAGGCGCTGAACCGCGATTACCGAGCATGCAGGCACATCGGCGTGTCCTTCCCTACGCTTCACCTGTTTCTAAACACACACAAATGCTTTGATTGGGGAACTCGGACCGACTTATAAGGAAATTATACCGTGGACGATATCGTCAAATTCTGCCTGTCTTGCGACCGACGCTAATATGCGGCGTCAGATTAAGAACTATCTTGAATTTCGTCACCACCGCAGTTTTGAGGGCGCTGATATGTAAACTCTTCTGTTGCTTAAAACTGGGACATGTGTAGCGTGCTTACATAGCGCGGGCGTGGTATGCCGGAATAGGAATACGCGCATCACTACGGCGAAAAGTCAAATGCCATTTGAATCGCGTTCAGTTACCGCCGGCCAATTGTCCTAGCGCCCCGCAGCACGGAAGGAGCATAGCGAAAGCTCGACCTGCAGAACCCATGCATCTTGTGCTAAATCCCCACCCGTTCGATTCGATCTTTTTGATGAACATTGTACCGGCGTCGACTGCACTCGACGAGTTGCTCATCTGCAGCATAGAGACGTGTCCAGCCCTGGATGGCTGACAAAATGTCACGCCGTCTAAATATTCTGCAGGTATAAAAGGGAGCACGTTGATCAGGTTATTGTCAATGAAAAAGTAATTGACGAAAGTATGGAGATATCAAATCAATTTAAAGAATTCTTTCAAACAGTTTTACGAAATACGGCGGGAGAAGACACATTACAATAGCAACCATTTCAGCGTAACCTCAGGTGGCCGGACTGACTACAACATATGACGAAATTTCCAAGCATGGATCCCAAAAATCTCAGGGCCCATATAATATTCCAGGAGAATTTCTTAAAAGATACGCTGAATGGTTCTCCTATCTTGAGGCAATTTTTAAGATGTCCTTAGAAACTAGTTCTCTTCCTTCTGATTGGTTCGAGGCTAAGGTGATATCGATAATCAAAAATGGGAATTGTTAAAAGATAAATAATTACCGTCCAGTCTCAAAGAAGCACCTGCTGTAAAGTGATGAAGCATTTAGTTGCAAAACATAACTCAATACCCAGGACAGCACCGCATTACTTAATTCAAAACAGCACGGCTTTAGGTCGGGCTTATCAACGACGACCGAACTGGTTGAACCTTTTCACGAATTAGCCACTGCAATGAGCTCAAAAACACAAATTGACGTCATAAGTACTGATTTCTCGGAGGCATTCGATCGCGTTTCGCGTGCAATTTAGTAAAACATATAGAACATTTAGGAATACATAAATATATCACCAGTTCGATCAAAGCGTACTAACGAAAATATCACAGACAGTTGGAATTCGAAAAGCCTCATCAGACTCCCTAAGCGTAAAGTCAGGTGTGCCACAGGGGTTTGTGATGGGACCGCTATTGTTTCTTTTTTATATTGATGACATCACCAAAATGATTAAACCTCCAATGAAAATCAACTTATTCGCAGATGGCTGCCTTATTTCTTCACCAATCAAGAGGTCTGACGACTAAGCAGTGTTAAACCAATTTCTGGATGAGATTAGTCCGTGGTGCCTTCATTGGCAAATGGAAAGTAACTTCAGCAAGTTATCATGCGCCCAAATCACAAAGAAGAGCATAACCTCTTTTCAGTATAAAATTGCGCGTTAAGAACTGAGGAAAGTAGAAACCTTTAAGTATTTAGGAGAATCAATAAGTCAAAATTTGGAAGGGCGGTCAAACAATATAAATATTTGTGCGACAGCGTATCGCAGATTAAGCGTGTTGAGACGGAAACTTAAGGATGCCAATATTGAAGCAAGACTCACAGCTCACAAAACTCTCATCGGCCGACACTCGAGTGTGCCTCCGTTGCTTGGGACCCCGTTACTAAGACCTATTTAAACATACCTTAGAGAACGCAAAGACAGTCTGCACGCTCTATACAATCTGATTACAGATCCACCTCGGTTACGTAAATGCTAAACGAGTGCCAGAGGGGTCAAAAGAAAAATATCGCGCCTCATGTGTCTGTTTTGGATTTTTCATGCTTAGCTAAAAAATAGATCCTGATGTTTACTTTGAACCTGTTATCAACCGGTTTCCTCATTTATATCATTCCAAAGCACTGCTATTATATTTTTTAGAATTGACCTGTTTACATACTTTGTTTTTGTGAAAACAATAAATTACTGCAACACACTTCCTGAAAACATTGTTAGTCGTGACGTGTCCGCATTTAAAAATGCGCTTCCACTTTTTTTATTTAGATTTAGACAGACGAAGCTTTCAAGTTCTCTGCTATAAGTTAACCCATGTATATGTCCAGCAATGAATTGCTTTCGTTGCTATGTTTTCAGTGTGTTTTTTTTTTGTATGATTTGTTTTACATTTCCGAATTGTGACACACCAGAACACGCATTTCAAAGATTTTTTTTTCGCATGTGCTTGTTTAATCTTCAAAATGCGACGCATCCGACTTGTCTTCAAATAAGTGTTTACTTTTATGTTAACAGAGAAATAACTATCATGTATGCTATATCTGGTATATTTCCCTGTAATGGTCCATTGGCATCTGAAAATAAACAGAAAAAAAAACAATAATTTTGAAATTTTAATTCATATACCGACTAAGTTTTTAAGAAAATAAAACTTGGTTTATTAAATAAAAATGGAACGTGTAGACATGCATGACTTCGGAGCGAGTGTTTGTGACTGTACGACCTCGCTTCATAACGGCCGCGCTGCGTGCGAGCGCCTTGCAGGCTTCGGGTATATGACGCCACCTCGTGTGCCGGTGGCAAACCGTAAAGTACACTCCATGGCCTCCAAGATTCCGAAGCGCGCGAACGCTTCTCCGGCCGTCCCTTTCGTACTGAGGGTGCGTAATCGGAAAAAGAGAAGGAGGCGGCGTTTCTCCGCGGGGAGGCGCTCTCAACCCAGGCATCGACAGCATGACGCGAGAAAGAAGAGTTTAAAAAAAAAAATTTTTTTACGTCGACTTGCTGCAACTTTTACTCACATATCTTTTTGTGTTTCGCGGTAGAACGGTGAACAGCTGCTCTGGGGAAATAAATAGCAAAGTTTTGATGCTTATTTAATTTGATATATTCATCTGGACATGTTGCCGCTATAGCTACAAGCGCGCCTTTTGATATATTTGAATGCAATCTGTAGGGAGTATAAACAAAAAGTAGCTCCGTACATGAAAAAAATTCGGATTTCCCTTAGTAAAAATAGTCATGCTGCACTTTCTTGTCTTTTATCTCCACACACTACTTGACGCAGCGTTTTGAGCCTGAGTTCGAGGTTTGATACTATATAGTACAGTCCGTGTTATAGTTCTTTCTTCTTTTTTTATATTTTTAATATTTATTACGCAGCTTTGGCGGGTAATATTCCGGTGTTCGCTTCTACTGGAAGCACCTTTAAAAGCAGGGGTAACACTACTTACACGTTATAAAAAATATTAGTCTGCAGATATCTGTCACCACGATTATCCGTGGTTCATTGCCGTGCCGCATTCGAACGTCAGATGTCGTGGTGACTTGTGTTTAAATCTGTTTGCAAACTGTCTTTTGTATGATGTATAAGCAGTGTGCCGCCGGCGTGAGGGAAAAAAGTATGGCGGTGAGATACGACCACCTCGTAAGGATTTCACCATTTGTTTATGAACTTTGTGATATTTGTAGGTACTGATTCAAAAGGTGGGGCGTTATCTTGTAAATGCCTAGTTTTTGGCACATGTAGCACACACCATTGTATCCCCTTATGCATTTTGTGATGTAACTTAATTGATATGCAAACCGAGAATTTTAGATTAGACGCGAAGTACTTTGCAATGCAGTGGCTTCGAGCAGTTTCTTTCAATACGCTACCCTGTCTGTCATAGTCTTGCCTATGTTGACCAGGAGTGGCCGTACAAACGTCTCCATTATAATCCTAGATTGTTTTTCATGGTTATCTCTTGTAGTGGAGATAAAAGTCCAGAAAAAAATTAGCATCATACAGGAAAAAAAATAAAACATATATATATATATATGTATGTATGGTCTCCTGTCTCCAGGGAAATATATACATTGTCTCCTGACATATATATATATATATATATATTTCCCTGGGTAGAAACAACCATGTTCTACTTTTTATATCCGCACGTTGTTTGGCGTATCTTGTCGATCCTAAGCACAAGGTTTGATAGTACAAATGTACTGTCCTCGTGTCATCCTTCTTTTCAAATATTGTTATCATTTGTTACGTGAATTATGCAGGCAATATTGTTGTTGGCTTGTTATGCAAGCACGTTTATGACAAAAATAATGGCGCTAAGATATGACCGCCTCGCAAAGATATTGCAATTTTGTTTTATAAAGTTCGTAATATTTGTAGGTACTGATTAAATAGAGGGTGTTTTTCTAGTACCTGTCTAGTTTGTGGCACATGTAGCTTATACCATCACATCCCGTTATGATATGAAATGGATGATTTTAGTATAAACATTGATGGTGTGATGAGTGCTATTCATCGGCTATCCACAAAATCAAGCTCAGGGCCTGACGGGGTATGTTCCAAGCTACTAAAACTGACTAAAAGTGTGTCAGGCGTTGTGCTTGCCAGCCTTTTCCAGCAGTCACTTGACACCGGTTGTGTGCCGACCGACTGGAAATTAGCAGATGTATTCCCAATTTTTAAATCCGGAAACCAAAACTGTGCAACAAACTACAGACCAATATCCCTAGCATCTGTTTCATTTAAGCTTCTAAAACACAATATATGCATCAGTGATGAAGCACCTTGCTACTAACAATACACATTTTCCGACCCAGCATGATTTTCAACGCGGTCCCTCATGCGAAACTCAGCCATTCGAGCTGATAACTGACCTGCACACCACCATCTATGCATCCTTGCAAATCGATGCAGTTTTCATAGATTTCGCAAAAGCCTTTGATCGCGTACCACACAGTCGTCTCATTAGGAAATTGCAATATCTTAAAATTAACACAAAGGTAATTACGTGGGTTCGAGAATACCTCAGTAACCAAAATCAAACCGTAATAGCAAATGGCATAAGTTCAACCCCCCGTAAGTACTAAATCTGGAGTGCCACAGGGATCTATTCTTGGGCCACTTTTTTTTTTAGTTTATATAAATAACCTCCCTAACAAGGTTTCATAAAACATTCGACCTTTTGCCGACGACTGTGTGGTATACCTTCATATATCAAATCAATCAAATTGCATTGCCCTTCAAAAAGACTTGAATAGCAAAATTCTATGGTGTGAAACATTGCAAATGCAAATAAATATAGAAAAAACGAGAACGATGACATTTATAAACCGTTCTTCCATCGTACATCATAACTACACCCTCATAGATTCAAAATTAGATAAAGTAACGTCCTTTAAATATCTGGGTGTTCATCTAAGTCCTAATCTTTCATGGAATAATCATATAGACTACATTCTTAAAAGAGCAAATCAATCTTTAGGATTTATGAGAAGACATTTGTACATGGCAAAAAGCAAAGACTATAATCTTTTCTATAGGGTTTTCCATGTACCCTCTTTTCGGTAGCACTTGTACGTTTCTCCTGTATTGATTTTTAATCACTTACACATTATTACATGCCGGTGTGCGTGACCATGCACCACGTTACGGGTATTTAGTTCTTTTAGCTTGATTATGTTTCCTTTTATATTTTCATGCAATTGCAACATTGTACGACTATTATGATATTCCATGTTCTCTCTATTTGATGCCCCTGTGGGCCTTTAGAGGTAATTAAGTAAGTGAATAAATAAATAAATACCTGGAACTTTGTGATGTAACTTGTTATGCAAAGAGACAATCAGATCTAAAAAATAATTATGGTTTATTCATAAATTCTAACCTTGTTCCTACCTGTATTTTGTTTTTTTATTATTCCAACTTTCAACCTGGTTTATATAGAGATTGAATGCTGTAAGCATCTTTTTTTTTTTTCTGCTATGATTAGTCGGACTAATCTGCAGTCCTAGGTAGGTTGTTAGGAAAAATCACCCCGAGTGTCCTTTTCTGCGACCAAACCAGCGCGGAAAGAACGGTAAAACACAAATGACAAGCAGAAGTTAACAAAACCATGTGTCAGAGTTGAATAAAAAGGGAAAAGTTGCGACGGGTTCGGACAAAACACGAACAAAGTTCTGAATTAGCGACTCTCTCTGCGTACAACCTAACAAAAAAAAAAAAAAAAAAGAAAAGAGATGGTCTTCGACAAATTGTTCAGGAAAAGCAGCTCTCAAGGGAACCTCTTCACCCATATTGGGCAAGCAAGCACTCGTACGCACAGGTTGTTTACACCGGCGGGGGTGCGCATTGTCTAGGCGCGTAAGTGTGCGTGTTAATGGGTGATCAATGTTATTAAGGTGGCGCCGCCGGGCACGAAAAGGAACGCCGCGCCGCTAGTCTTCTGGAGGAGCATTCACTGCACGCACACCGAACCGTACAAAACATGCACGCACATACACATGCCTCAGAATCTGTTTCTGCCGTAGTGTGGTTCCTCTCCCAACCCCCCGAACACGCTTACAAAAAACATGTTACTACAAAAAAAAAATTAATGGCTGGTTTGGCCCGCTTTGGCCCGCAATGTAGACTTGAATGCAAAGCCCGTACCCAGTCCGGGCCCTATTGATGTAGCTGTGAAGCCCGAGCCCGGCTCGGGGGCCGAGCCGGCCGTGGCCCGCGGGCTGGCTTGTACCAGTGCAGATTTCTACCTGCGACGCTGACGGCACGTCGCTTTGTTATGACTGGGCGGACGTCTCAACTTCGCGGGACTGCCAGAGAAGCTTTCGCGCGCACGCTTCGGGATCTCGGAGGCTATGTACACTCGGCCGTCCTGATTTACCGGTCGTCCCGGTCGGAATCTTCTGCGGACTCCTGCAAATCAAAGTCGTCTGTTCTCCACGGCCTGAGCTTGTCCACAGGCGAAATTCCGCAGTTGGGTCTTCGGTATCGCTGACTCCCTAAAAGGCCTCCGATGCGGTAGCTACCATCGGGGAGCCTTTCCGTGATAATGTACGATTTCTTGTACATTCGTTTCACTTTTTTGGACTCTCCGCTTGCTGTAGACTCTCGTTATACAAGTACTATGTCTCCTGGCTCGCATGTCGTCGGCTGAGATCTCTTGTTTTAGAGTTCTCGCAGCCTTTTTTGGTCTTCGCAGCTGTTCTGGATCGCTGTGGTTCTCTTGGCTTCCACCCCGCGGTCGAATTCCTCTGAAAGGGCGCCTTTCACACAGTCACCAGTAATTCTACGTATACGATAGTTGAACAGGAGTTCAGGCGATGTAGTCTTAATCACCGGGTGGAAAGTAGTGTTAATTCCCCGCTGTACATGATGCAATGTTGAGTCCCAATCCCGGCCGTCTTGGTGCGTGGTGAAACTTGCCACCGCCGGAGTTATCGTCCGATTGTACCGCTCAACGTGTCCGTTAGCTCCAGGCGTGGCCTTGGCATTTTTGACGTGCGTGATTTGGAAGGATTACATTGTCTTGAATTTTTGCTGGTGAATGCAGTTCCTCGGTTCGTGATCACCAGAGTCGGGGGCCCAAAAGTGCTGACCCAGCTGACGCGTTGCGAACTGCTCTCAACAGAACACACTTCTCGAAGCCGTCAATGGCTACGATTATGTACGCGTTGCCAGACTGGGTTCTGACAAACGGTTCGAGGTGGTAAATATGGATGGTATAGAAGGTTTTCTCGATCTCCTCAATGCTTGCAACTTTCCCGGTTTATTCCTGGAATGCGCGTCTTGTGGAAAAGACACTCGGTGCAAGCCGCGACGTATTGCGCACGTAGCTTTTCCTACCTACGAACCAATACGCCTCTCTGGGTTTCGCGAGGGCCTTAACCACGGCAAAGTGTCCAATGCCATCGTGCCTCCTCTTCACCGCCCTCCAACGTGCCTTGCTTGGAACGACACAGAGAGGTTCCCCCACAGAGTGGCTGTCTCGAAACTTCCTGAAGGCCTTACCGTGACGCCATCAGTATTTCTTTCGAACGCGACGGTTTTCTTTGGTGAGGTGTTGCTTTCTCTCGAGTATCCCCTTCAATGCCATGATATTTGGAATCATTCCGCTGGGCGATAGCGAGGCAGTCTTCGATCCCGACGTTTGTGGCGAAGAACTGTAGAACGTTGAAAACTTCCATCCAATCTGGAGGGTCATAATTACAGCAACTTAACGAGTCGGTATGAACCATCGTTGTCCGCTGCTGGAATTTGATTTCAAAGGTAAACTGCCGGAGACAAAGCCAACACCTGCCTATAAGCGTTATTTTGCTCATAGTTGTGTTCACTGCATTGCATTTGGTCACCACTTCGAAGTTCAGTCCAACCAGGTAGGTCCACAACTTTTCGAGCGCCTACGCGACTGCTAACGTTTCCAGCTCATGCAAGTGATGTTATGCGATGGAATTAATACTGACAACCTCAACGAATACAGACACAGGGACACTCCTTTGGTTTGGAAAACCTTCTTGTCTTCTTCCGCTTGCCGTGCGAGTGGTCGCGTAACACGAGGCACACACAAAATATCAAATCTCCCCCGAATGAGCTGTCGAACCTCATTAATTACACAAATCTAAGGGGTACAACAACTTGTCCCCAGGGCAACAAAAGTCTGCAAGAACGCAGCCTGCCATCCCTTCCCATGAACGGCTCCTTGATTCGGCACGTCCTCCAGAAGTGCCTAGGCAGGCGGTCTTCTTTCAGGAGCGCCAAATCACTCACCTGGAGGTCGCTTGACGTGGCAGGTCTACAGAGCTGCACCGATCTCAGCTCCAGTAGGTACTCCCGATGCCACCTCCGCCAGAAGTTTTCCATGGTGGTAGGACGGTACCTCCAGCGCCGTGACAACTGTGCGCCGTGGTCGCTGAAACCGCTGGTAAGCGGTTAAGTTAGAAATAGCTCGTGCCGAAGCCTAAAACATGTCGCGGTTCTCAAAAGCACCCCCGTTTTTTTAGTTCGGCGTACTTGGACTGAACTATATCACTGTGGCGGAAACAGTACAGCTTTAAATAAGATTCCATGCACAAAAAAACAAAAATAAAACAAGACAAACTTGGAACGTAAGACGGACCGAACGGAACATCTCACTAGAACTGAAGTTCACTCATTAGGTCCACAGTCGCGAGATATGTGGCCCTGCTGGCCGCAGATGTAGCACGTCTTGCCGTCATCGGGGCGCACTGGCGATATGGCCGGTTACGCCACAGTTGTTGCAGGACATGGGACCCGAAGAGAAGGACCGTAATGACCCATCTGCTTCGAGCCGCCTCGTATGCCACCAGGACCACCAGGACCACCTCCGCGACCACCACGAGAGCCGTACCCGCCGGAACGGTAGGAGCTGCCGAACAAACCACCGTCCGCGTAGCCGCCACCACTGTAGCCGGCTCCGCAACCGCTGTAGCTTCTGCCGCCGCCGCCATAGCCGCCGCCGCCATCACCACCATATGCGCCTCCGCCTCCGTAGCCGCCGTCTTAGCTCCGGTTTCTGTTGCTGCTGCTGCGTTTGTCACCTTCCGGGCACTCGCGGGCGAAATTGCCCTGCTTGTGGCACCTAACCACTGATGTCCAGCTGTCTCGGCAACTAGGGGCGAAAAAAACTCGAGATTCAAGCGGAGAAGGACTTGAAGCAACACGCCGGTCGGGTTCCTTGCAGCGAACAGATTGCCTTTGATTGGGTTGTTCCGACCTGGCCCTCCGGAATCCATCCAAACACCGTGTCGACTGCCATCAATTTGCGGCTCAGGCGCATCACGCTTCCGGTGACGACATTCCAGTAGTGATTGGCCCCGATCAGAATCCCGATTCCGTCCTCGACGGCATTGTCTGGTGCAACGTCCGCGATGGTCTTGCCCTCCATATTCATCTGTGTCCCCACGACCTCCAAGGGGGCCATCATGAGGTCAGCGCAGATGCAGGGCACCTCGAGAGTCTCCACCCGGACTTCTTTCCTGTCGAGCCAACTCTGCAGCCAAAAGCTTCACCCGGCGGCACTTTGCTGGATTTGTCGTTGCGTTCCCGCCAAAGGTAAAAATGCTGAGGTCCTCCTCGCCCAGCATCCTGAGATGCAGCCTTTCTGATATGTAGCGTCGGACAAATGTGCGCTGACTACCACCATCCAGCAGGAGTCAGAGGAGCGTAAGGCCCTAAAGACCTTCGGCCCACACATCTGCTGTCTGCAGGAACGCCTACTTCATGCTTGGTCCGGTTGTGTTGTCTTAGATTCCGAGTGATGATTGCAAAACGTCTCCTCCCGCTACCTCCTCCTTCACCGCTGTGATCGCTGCGTCCCTTTCTGCTTGCGCACCGCGTCTTGTCACGTTCGGACTGCACATGGTGGTGACGTGTCGTCCGCCACACCGCGCACATCTCAGCGATCTGGCGCCTCTGCAAACTTGTGACAAGTGCCCTCTTTTTGGTGCAATGAAGACAGCGGTTTTCTCGCTGCAGTACGGCTCTTCAGTCTTCCAGCGATATTCCAGAAGCACAGCCGTCCGGGCCGTGACCGTTCGTGCGACAAAATACGCAGTTATTGTCTGCATCGGTTCCTCTGGTCAGCGCCGCCGCCGATGCAACTCGGGGTCCCTCTGCGCTGTCGCTGTGGCTCCGCCGACGTACCGTGCCCTCAGTTGCCGGTTGCATCGTTTCGCCACACTCCACCTCACCTTTCAAAAACCTCAAGAAACCTCGCAGCCTGATCTCTCGGTTTTCTGACTGCGTGTTCACCTTCCGGCTGTACTCCAGCCCAATATCGGCAGGTGTCGCCTTACGTAACAACGTCAGGAGCAGCACTGCATACGATTTCTCGTCGAGCCCGAGGGCCTCAAGGCTGCGGACACCCGTCTCGATTTGATCGTACATCGTCCTGAGTCTCTCGACGTTCCTGGATTCGTGCACCGCTCGAGTAGCCATCAACCTAGACATGTGGTCTTCGACAATTAAGGCCCGTTTGGCCAAATCTTTGGGTAAGAAGGGCGAGGGCAACCTTTTAGTTTTCGGTTGTCGTTGGAGTCACCCGATGGGCGACGGAAGTCCTACCAATGAGGTAGCTTTTCAGGTATTTACATTTGTCAGTGTCGCAGAGCGACTCGTTCTAATGGATCGTTGCGCGCAAGTGGCCCCAGAAGCCGGACCGTAACCGAATGTCCCCTCCGATTTTAGTGATCTCTAATTTCGGTAGCCTTACTGTTGTCAGGGTGTGGTTAAATGAAGGCTTTCCTGAGTCGCTGCCGTGTGTCTAAGAACCGAACGCTGTATTACTCATCGTCTCGTGTTCCCTGAACTTCCGCTTCACTCGTGTTTTTGGCTACGCTGATGCGTTCAGCATACCCTGCAGAGCCACTCACTTCCTCTTCCAGAGCTTCACATTCGACCGACGGCCCGATTTCTCTGTCGAACTTTTTTAGGGAGGCTTCTTTTAGAAGAAGAATGTGAAGCTTTTCTTCCAGCTCACCTATTTCAGTCGGATCCGAAGTCAGCAGGGCGCCGATCTCGTTGATCACTTACGCTGTGGCGGCGCGCAGTGTTCCTTTTTTTTAGGGCGGTCGACACTTTCCTGGCTAGTGTGCGGCATGTCCTGGTTGTAGTTAATTACCGGGTTTCGGTACCAAATGTTATGTGATGGAATTAATACTGACAACCTCAAAGAAGACAGACACGTAGGCGCTCCTTCAGTTCAGAGAACCTCATTCTCTTCTTGCGCTTGACATACGAGTGCTCGCGCAACACGAGGCACACACAAAATACAGCAAGTGATGCCTTTCTTCGTAGTCGGTTGTCCGTCGGCTGGCGTAGATGATTGGGAGGAGCTCTTCGTTCGCTTGATCTTCTAAGACGATCGCCCCCGACCTATACTTGCTTTCACCTGCACTGACTTGTGTTCTTGAGTCGAAGAAGAAATGTACCAGGAGAGGCTTTTCAATCAGTCTCTTTTTCAGCTCGTCAACCGCGGCCTCGTGCTTCGTCGTCAATCTCCGGTATTCGTTCTTGAACGTCAGCATTGTCAGAGGCTTAGCGATGATGGCGAACCCCTTTACAAATGGTCGGAAGTAAATCGTAAGACCCAAAGATGGATGCACCTGGTGGACGTTCATGGGCTTTGGAAAGTCGAGGACACACCTTAGCTTGAGTCTTTCAGGTCACACCCTTCCGACAAAGTAGCGATATCCGAGGCAGTCCACTCGGTCCCCCCCCCCCCCCCCCCCAAAAAAAAAAAAAAAAAAAAAAAAAAACTTCCTCAGGCGTAACGTTGGTCCTGATCCCCGGAGGACGTCAAGCACCATCCAGAGATGATCGAGTTTCTCCTCTACGATCGCTGTCGAGAGCGAAATGTTGTCCATGTACGCGAGTGCCAAGGAGTAAGGCAGGGGTCACAGAACAGCGTTGATCATCCTCTGGAACCCCGCCGGAGCATTTTCAATTCCAAATGGCATTCAGACGAACTCGTAATGGCCGTCCAGAGTGACGGATTCGGTCTTGTGTCGCCACTCTTCTGACATGGGAATCTGGTAGTATCCCGACGCCAGATCGACGCTCGTGAAGAAGCACATTCCTCGAAGACAGTCCAACAGGTTGTCAATCAGTGGATGTGGGTACCTATCTTTCTTTGCCTGGCGATTCAAGGCGTGATAGTCCACGCAGAGTCGTCGCTCACTCGCCTTCTTCCGCACCATGAGGATAGGGTTCGCGTATTTCGAAGGTGAATCGGCGACGCTTCCCGCTTCTTTGAGTCCTGCGATAGTGTCCCTGGTGTGAGCTCATTTCGAAGTCGCCAGTTTGATCTTTATTTCGGCCATTTTCGCATGACGAATTTCAGAAATATTCTGTGCGTAGCAGTCACTATACTCGTCGATGCGTTGTTCGAGTACCTCTCGCTGCTTTGAATTACACCCTGTCTCGTTTGGATTTTCTCGTTTGACACGGGCTGCGACTCGGCCAACCCACGGTTACTTACACAGATAAAATGGAGTCGATCTCTAGGCAAGCTGGGTGCTCAGCAGCGCTTCTGTGGTGGGAGGGACTCATCACTGCAGCGAGTCGAACACACGTTGCTCAATCGATCAATTGCAAACTGAAATAAAAAGCAAACACCATGTTCATAAAATGGTACGCTAACGTTTTAACAGCCCCTTTCGACGCCGTCGAGCTAGGATGAGCGGCTGCTTAGCCGTCTGCGAAAGCGAAGCCTTGCAACATTTAACCTGGCGCAGGCACTCAGACGTGCCATACCGCTGCTCCCTACCAAGGTACCGGCGGTACCGCTGCTGCGGTAGGTTTCACTTTGCAATTTACGGTTCGCGCTTTTCATGCCATTTGTTATGGTGAAGAATCGCAAGTTCTGCTTGCCTACCTTGCGTTCAGCAGTTGACAGTCCGCTATGCTAAAAGCTGCTCGACTCTTACCACTTATCATTTCCGTTGCTGAAATTACGAACGCACAAGAAGGCAAGGAAGCCCTGGATAACGCAAGCGCTCTATAAACGGATTAGTGACCGTAACATGTTATACGACAGATTCATTAAGAGCAGAGACAAATGTGTTCTGGCAGAGTATAAGAGGGTGAGAAATAAGGTTAATTGTGAGATTAAGAAAGCACGACTGGAATATTACAAGCATAAGTTTTTGAGCATTCAAGGCAATCCAAAGAAGATTTGGGAAACAGTATCAAGCTTTAGCTCGAAAGATGTACATAGATTTCCGGACCAATTAACGATTGATGGTGTCCTGTTCTCTGGTGAATCATTAGCAAATAAGTTTATTTCCCACGTTGTAGCCTCTGGTGCATCACCATTCTCGAGGACCACGATGGAGCGGAATCTTACGTAAGCAAAAATGTACCTGCCTCAATTTTTCTGTCTCCTACATGTGAGGAGGAAATATTTACTATGATCAATGCTTTGGCTAACAGTACCGCAGCTGGCGAGGATGAAATAAAAGCTGAACCGATTAAAGCGGTGTCTAATTTAATTTCAGCACCACTCGCTCACAATTTTAACGCCGTATTAAGCTAAGACATTTTCCCAGAGAGAATGAAAATCGCTAGGGTGTGCGTGTTGCATAAAGGGGGAGCACCAAATAAGCTAAATAATTATCGACCAATATCGGTTTTACCATTGTTCTGAAAAATATTAGAGAGACTTGTAAACGCAAGACTTACCAGCTTCCTTACAGCCAATACTCTGATCGTAAACCAGCAATATGGGTTTCAAAAGGACAAATAAACCGAAATGGCGTTATCGAAAGTAAAAGATAAGATAATCAGCAATATTGAAAATAAAATCTTTACACTTGGAATTTTTTTAGATTTTAGAGAAGCTTTTGACTCGATTAAGCATGATATTCTTTAAAAAAAAAATGCCAAAATGCGGTATAAGAGGTACAGCGTTGGAGCTAATTCGAAGTTATCTGACAGAACGGTCACAGTATACGGTAATAAACGGAGTGCAGTCCAGGCTTGAAACTATTGAGTATGGTGTACCTCAGGGATCTATCTTAGGTCCCCTGTTATTTCTGCTCTACATAAATGACATTGTTAATCTGCCACAAACACCCGACATTATTATGTACGCAGACGATACAAATGTATTTTTTTTTTCATTTGAACTTGATGGAACTAGAATTTTTGTCGAATGAGTGGCTGAACAATTTGTCACTATAATTGCGGTCCAATAAGCTTAAGCTTAACACTGGTAAAACAAAATATATTCTTTTTAGACCAAAAAATAAACCGGTTATAACATGAGTATCACATTTGAAGGAACTATTATCGAAAACGAAAGCTCACATAAATTTCTTGGTGTCTGGTTTGATGAAAGTTTGACTTGGTCGCGCCATGTTGAACACCTCTGCTCGAAACTTTGCCAATCTGTTGGCATATTACGCAGGCTTAGATTGTTTCTTCCATGTTGGTTAAAACGTCAATTATATTACGCATTGTTATACTCTCACCTAAACTATTGTTTACTTATCTGGGGTACAACAGGAACTACGAATTTTAACAGGTTACTTGTTCTACAAAAGAAAGCGATTCGATGCATAGACAATTTAGATTTTTGCGCTCACGCCGCTTCTTCTTTCTCCAAATACAAGATTTTTACAATTCAGCAACAACATAACTTCAAATTAGCAATATTAATTTATAAAGAGATAAAAAACAGCGGGTCCTTGTCTATAGATCTATATCCAAGGAAAATTACGACATATAATTTACGGCAGGAGTTATTCCTTCAGGAGAGAATTCGCAGAAATTACGGGTCAGAGAAATTGAGCTTTTTGATTCCGGAATATTTAAGCAAATTTTCAGAAGTATTAGATTTTATAAATTGCTGTTCTTCTTTGTGGAGCTTTAAAAAGGAAATAAAAGAGCACATTTTTACACTCTCGGCTTAAATATTGGGCCGCTGCTTCTTGCTCTCCAGATTCAGGAGATTACTATTTTATGAATACATTTATGAATCGATTAAAGGCAAATCATCTCAGTTTGTGTCTGGTTTGTGTTTAGTTTGTGCTTAACTTGTGTTTTGTTTGTTTTTAATTTATGTCAAAACAGTTTCTGTGAAAATATTTTCACCTTGAATTTTATATGTATGACTTCCACACTGCTGCTGCGACCGCTGTAGCGCCGAAAAGGGGAGTGGAGCCTCGTCAGGTAGCTTCGGCAACCTTTTGCTCCTCCCTCCCCGACATTTCATATGTCAAATAAACTTCAATTTAATTCAATTCAATGCTAACGGACATGTCGTTGGCGTGTTCGAGGGAAATGTAACAAAAACAGCATTGTTCGTACTGGTTGACACATTTATTCAGTCATTTGCATGACAAGACAACATTACGCCGTCACTTTGAGCAGGTGTTTCAATGAAAAGAATAAATAATAAGCGCAGCATCTACGTTAGCAAGCGGTACTACTGTGAAGATACAATGAAGGGCGCTCTTAACGCGAACACGACATAAATTCTTTTTTTTTTACTTTTAAAAGCTATCAGTGCGCACCAAACATTATTAATTAGGTTAGTTCTTCAGGTAACTGTTTAAAATTTTGTACACACAAGTGCAAATATTACGCTAGAACATCTGTCTTTGTGATTTTAAAGCAATAGTCTCATATCTTGTAAATATGGACCCTGTTTGTATTGTATGGGGAGTGATATCTGTCCCCATATATTTCTAGCTCGCTATGTTCATACAAAAACACGGACTATGGAGAGCTAGTTTGGGAACGAATGGTTAAATACATGTTCTTTTATCTTTTTTATTGTCAACACCTTTGTAAAGGCGTAACAAAAAACGCAAAAAAGGAAAACAGATTAGTGAAGCCTTTGGGTTACAGAATCCACCCAGAGCCTCACTATTTTCAGATAAAACTTGGGCACTGGAAAGGCTTAAAGTTTTAAGGCTTTGCGGCATGGGTCACTTGCCTTTCTTTCCCTATAACGGTGACAGATGACGATCGTATGGAACAAACCACTTTGTTTATTATTTGTGATCTCGGCTTGATTAATGAATATGCATGGCTAAGAATATGGACGATTGTTCTGGGGAACGGAAGGGTCCATATTACCGTGACATGACAGAAATAGCAAATAGAAATGTCCGTTCCCGCGTCATAAAAACACAATTATTATAATTTGTGATACTTTTTACATCGAAGCAAACCCAATGTGAAGTGAATGTGCAGCCCTGTCGGAAGGGGGTATGCAAACACCACTATCGGTGAGGTATGTCTAAAAAGATATTTAAACTGATTTTAGCTCCAATTGCTCATTCCTCTTGATGTTATTGACTGTGAAATATCAAATACCACCCTGTATGTAAATTTGTGATACAAAGTCAATTGTTTTAGCTGTGTAATAAAACAACAAAGAAAGTTAGGTGGGCCAGATATTGATCAGCAAACTTGACATCTGGAACAGTTCAACTATCAAAGTAGTCTAGATTCTATCTGCCATAGGTCTTGGTATCACCGGTTCGAGAAAACGAATGTTCCTAAAAAAATACACCCAAAGATTGTCGACCACCAGCAGGGCAACAACTCGTCTGAAGAAAGTGGATGCGTAGAGGCTTCTGTTATCTGTGATCTTGCTCCAGAGAAAGTACGTAAGGAGAAACCTGCAGACGTAGTGAACAACATTGTCCCTCACTACCGAAGGGTCTCAAGGAGCGCAGCTGACTGACTTTCTGCCCAGTTTGAAGCTCATATCATTCTGACTGTTCCATGGAAATAAAAAGGTAATACACGGCAGTATTATTCAGCCAGACTTCTACCTTGCTTTCAAATAGGCCAGAACCAAAATCTTTCAAGACATATTCCTCAATGCTTTGTAGAACTTGCTGTCTGTAGACCACTTTGGGTTTATCATTTCTGTCGGCGTTTTGATGGGCTTCCAAAACCTGTCGCTTGTGCCGTCAAGTTGAACTATGAGTTATGATGATTAGGTTTCCTTGGTGTTGCCACCGAGATCCTATGGTGCGCATAGAATGGGCAAGTCACAACATTGTTCTTTATCATTTTTGCTGGATGTGTGTTCTCTATACTCTCACGGTCTGCACAGGACAATGTATACTCACTAAACTGAGCGTGCTGGTAAAGTTACGAGGATAAAGGTAGGTGATTAGAACGCAGGAATGTTGGTTTGCTTTATCCTCGTGACAATTTAAAAACACATTAGTTTTGTCATGTCACAACACACACTTACAGACGAGGAACTGGGCTACGAAACATTACATATGGTTGCTCCTAAGCTTGAGACTATCGTTACGTTTTTATTATCAGTCTTTTTCCCTAGCCATTCACGTTTTCAATTACAGCTGATCATAAATTACACTCCATAAGTCACTATGGCAGAAGCTACCATGCTGAAGGTTACATATTCAGCTTGACAGGCCGTCCAGCAATCAAGTGCACTCCACGAAAATTGACCACGGACACTGCTTTCTATTTTTCTGGGTACTTGTCCCTAAGGCTTGTTGGAGTAATTTGCATTCCTTGAAAACATGTACGGATAAACAAAAAGGAACACAAAATGCAAATAATGCTATGTTATGTGCTTTAAAAGAAACAACGTAAAACGTGAGTTTTAGTTCCTTTGAGGTGAGTGCGCTAGTGGGTGTAAAAACTTAATTACACAGACGAGGACGGACTGCACATCTCACGAAAGCTGTGCTGTGTGTGTTCTGTTCATCTATCTTCAATCCTCACCCCTGCCCGTTTCGTTTTAGATGAGCATCGTACCGGCGTGCGGTCGTGTATCTCTACTGCGTGATGCACGGTAAAGAACCCAGGCTAGCGGTTGCACTGCACTGGCTAAATTGCTCATCTACAGCTGAGAGAAAAGTCGCCCGTTGAGGCAGGCCAAGTTCAGGTTGTATGAGCATACACACACCCCGATTCTATGGCAATTCTTTTGTGAGTTTGAAAGTCTTTCGGAATGAAGTTATTTTACTAACCTTTTATACATTTATCAAATAAATAAGCATGGTGGAACAGTTGCAGGAGTGCCGTGGCCTCTACAACAAATAAACTAGCACAAACAGGCAGATATTGTAAGATATGAACTCTATAAAATAATATAAACCTGGAAGAGCTATATTTATACGTAAGCTACAATTTACTCGACGGAGATTTAAACCGTTCTGCGCAATAGTGTGAATCTCTGCCGAGATTTACACTGTTGCGACCAGAGTTTAGAGAAGGGGAAATTGCGCCAACAGATCATAACATATTTGCAGGACGATCTTTATCCGCAGAAGCACGTGCTGAAAACGTTCGCCGAAATGTGTGCTGTCGCAATGAAATCACAGTGGTATCTTGTGAACTTCAAACATAAAGCGATATGTACAACTACATAACCTTCAAATGATGCATGTTATGGCTAGACAATCTGTTTAGGAAAAGCCTCAATAAAGGCGCAACGTTTCAAACTCACCGTTGTCACTTAAGATCCGAACGAACTGCCGCTTTTTGTCTCCAACGCTGCTTGCGCACAATTTTGCGTAACCGCACGAATGACGCAGTCCAAAGACACCGAAAACATTACACTCGCCGTATCCAAAATCCAAAACTCGCGCAGAGCGATGACCGACGCGTCGACGCACCGAAGGAGAGCGAAAGCGCCGAGCAGACGCCAGGATGCACGGACTCCAGAGCAACGGCCTCCAGGTTTCGGAGCGCGTTGAGCACAGGCGCGAATGCGCACAAGTAGCGGTTTCGTTTTAGAAGCGCGAAAATAAAATCCGACTAAAAAATGTAGCCAATTCGATAATGAAGAAAACCTGAAAAAAAAAATACATTGTCACGAATAAAACATAAAATCGATTGATAAAAACTTGCAATGAACGCTTAATGCGTCAAACTTGTGCCAAGAAACCTAAAGTGAATAAGACCGTTCAAACTATGACGGCGACGGATGGACAACTGACTCAAGCAGCCATGTAAGGCTGCTTTTGTAAGCGCGTGGGTAACTAGAAGTTTCCGAGCTCGAGCAAACAAGAAGATTCTCGAGTCATCTGTAACATTCCAGTCATGCGAACACAATAACTATAAAGAGGACAAGCGCTGGCGGGGATTCAACCCAAGCCAGCGGCGTGGGAGTCGAGCCCGCTGTTGACTCAGCCATTTGCACGCCGCAATATATGTTATAATTTTGGAAATACGCCATTTATATTTATTGAAATAATATGCAGTTATAACTGCAGCTAAATGAAGTCTGATTCTTTACTGTTTTCTTTAGGTTTTATAAATGAGCGCCACCCACCACACGAGTGCTGCTGTACACCTTGATGGTGGCGCCATCCGTGTTCGTGCTGCGCAACTTCTTGTCTGGAGGTTGGCTAGGCTGCGTTGATGTTAAGGTCTCTTTACATAAAGGGCTCGTCGTCTGTCTGGATAACCAACTTACACTCATGCTAGCCGTTCGTGCTCTATGATGTCGAGGTTTGGACTCGCCATGTTCATGATGGGGGGGAAGGGGGGTGTTTAGTTGACCTCATCGACGCTTGAGACGCCGCATGCAATGCAGTGCTCACTTCATTATTGGCATCTGCACTGTGCTTCGACTACATATTCGTGCGGGGTGCCCTGCCCGTGATATGGAGCTTGACGAATCCTGCATACTTCGGGGGCACTACTTGGCTCAGAAACACAGATGTTTGCGATAAGTCGGGGCTCTCGATTGAACGGAGCGTGTCGTCGTTTTTGTGGACGTTCTCGCGCTCTTCGAAGATTCTAACCCTGTTCCGCCGTTTTAAAATCGTAACGGGCGATGGCTCCGTGGAGGGCTGGTCCACCAAATGTGGTATGGACTGTGCTCCGCTGGGCACGACATTCACTTGAACGTCCGCCGTCACTTGGTTGACCGTGATGGAAACATTTGCCTCGCCGCATAGTGTGACACGTCCAGATCCATACCCTCCGACGGTAAACGGCGTTACCAGCTTCGTGTAGGCGATTCTCGGGAGCGCGGGCGGCCAAATCACAGAGCGCTCGGCTATCGCGTCGCGATTGTTGATTCAGAACTCTGCCTACCCCATGACATGTGCGCGGGTGTTTATAAACGGCTCCTCTCGACTGCACGCGGGTGAAATGAACCAAAATGAACAGCTAACAGCGCGATAGGAATCGGGAGCAACGGTAGTACTCACCCGGGGAACGACGCGCGAAGCGGCGTGTTGTCCGTCGGCACTCCCGTCGAAAAAGGCGAAATAAAGACATAAATACTATATATATACAAGAAATACCGCGCGCAGAAGAGAATAGAAGCACTTAGAAGTAATAAAAAATATACTTGAATAGATAAAAATTGGTAATGGAATCGAAAAACAAAGGATTCAGAGGAGGCAAGCAACAAGGCAATGCGATGTCAAGGCGGAGCGGCCAGGCGAGGGACAAGCTCTCCCATAATTCCTCGCGCGCGGGCCGGGGCACTTGGGGGATTTCGCAAAATGTCTATTTAGGAGTGTCCTGAATTCCCCTGGTAAAATATTTGCTAGCCTCCTCGTTTCCTTCTCCGTGACCTCTCCTCTCTCGTTTCCGTTCGTCTTTATTTTTATTTGTTGGCTCGCGTGTCGTTGTGTAGGGTGCAGAGGGCGTGTGGCACTTGCTTCCGCTTGTCTCATGCGTCGCTTTCGTATGTTGCAAACGGCGATATCGTACCGTGCCAATATCCGAGTTTGGTGTGCTACAAATTGCGATGCTTGTTCACAAGCGCACAGCCCACTGCCCCGCCGATGCAATGAGATATATTTGGAAGAACATTGGGATGCATTTAATTTGACACATTCTACAAATCAATCGTTCATAGACTTGCCAGAACACATTACGATAAGAGCTGGACAAGTAGTAAGGTAACTTCATGTGAGATTCAGGAATAGCAATAAATATATAAAACTGCATAGCATAACAGATGTTGCCTGAATGCCTTTCAAATTTTTCTCGGTTGTTTAATGCGTTTTGCAAGATATTAAACAAAGAAATATTCAAAATGCCAGACACACAAGTTTAAACCCCAGCTCACAGCAGTCAATTAAAAATTTACAATATTCACACATGTCAAAAAGCAAACTTGAAGCTCCAGCTCCTTAATACGGACACAAATGGACCTTCGCACACGATGTTAAGAGAAAAATATGTACACCAAATGAAATTACACGTAAAAGCAATTACAAAGTTACTTATAGAGGCAATTGCTAAAACCCCGAGCTACAGAGAGGCATCAGCTTATTTAAAATGTTTTAAGAGCCAAAATGTACACCAAACAAATGAATGGCACGAGTTTAAAACATAAAACCATTTACTGACAAAATTTTTCAGTTACAAGTATGTACAAGTACCCCTAGCTAAAAAAAGTAGGTGTCAGGTTGTTTGCAAAATTTGAAATACTAAATATTTACATTAAATAAATGAGCAACATGAGCCCAAAAGAAATTAAGCTATTTACAGGACTTTAAGTACGAAATGTGCACACCGTACCACCTTTAAATGCACGAACAGACACTAGTACAAGTCTAACCTAAAACAATGAATCAGCTAGCTAGTCGCAAGGTTTCTAGGCGCAAGGAAAACTACAAGTCATTCTTACTGTCTGGAGACGTTTTAAAAAGTGTAGAACCAAGAAACGAGATTGCATACAAGCTGTAATAGAATTTCAACTAAGCAGAATATTTTAGCATTGACAATTACGACGAAAGTGTTTTTCGTTTCCGTTGCTCAGGTGGTTTAGGGGCATGAAACTTCAGTATTCTTAAATTTCACAAGTGCCACCGTAAACGCACATTCACATAAAAATCAAGAAAGTGCCCTGGTACAAAAATGATGTTCAGGGGAAGACATCAAGATATGTAAAACGCGCTCCACAGCTGTTGGCATGAGAATGTGGTCCTGTACGCGCTGAAAAACAATGTGTGATAAGCCCCTGAAGTACTCGAAAAACGAAGTGGAAGAGGCGGAGAAGGAACCAAAAATTGAGCCTCGGACGTGTGCTTAAAGGCGAGAATGAAACTGTGCCTCTGATGTGCAGTTCTCACTTGCAGCCTTCAAAACGTTTTGATGAAGCTGGCATGAGCTTTTCTGAAGGAGCGACTGAACCAAGTACCCAGCAAAGCGATAAATAACATTTGCTTCCACAATGATGTAATCTGGTTCATTAAGTGGCAATTCGATTTCTTAGCTTCAGTGCCAATTGAATCCAATGGTTCATGGCTGGTAACTGACTGCAGTGGATACAAGGAGACGCCTTAATCGGACCAATTGTGGTGAAGTGTCCCATTCACCGTTCCCTTTAAGGGAAAGCTGGAACATGTTTCCGAGGAAAATCTGTTTTAGTCCTTCCACAAACTGGAAGGGTAGGACGTCTCGCTGCATTCATGCTGCTATCTGATCATGCCGAACATGTTTTCCAGTGGGTCCTGGTTCCGTCGCCTAGTTAGAGGGTGGTTGGATCCGAAGTTTTGGCTCAGATTTTCCCACAGCGAGAGGATGACATTAATGGTAGTTTGCAATTCTTTCACTGTGTGAGGCCGTCGTGGCAACTGAAACAGATACTGCGAGACCCTTCAGCTTTTTGAGAGAATAGATTCAGTATCTCCAGATGAATAATTTAAAGCAGATCTCATTTTTCGGCGTACCGACTGCGTGCTTGAACTGTTGAGAAATCAAAATTTTGTCCATATCTTTGAGCAAGAAGCAAATATTATGTGCCGCCACTTTTTGGTCAGCCCGGGAACCTCGGAGCTGCATCCGGCCGGCGGCTCGTCAATTTCACGGACAAAATTAATGCAATTTGGAGACAGTCTCCCTTCAACGTCTATGAAGCCGAGGACTCCATGCTACTGTGGCGCATTTCTAAGTGGTTCAAGCAATGAAAGCAATTCTTGTGAGGGCTCATATGTGCGCACGCTAACCGCTTAAATAGCGTTTTCGTCGCCGAGTCTGGTAATGATGTATTCGAAGCACGCCTCGTCATTGAGGTTACGCCGGCGAGCTTTCCAAATGTACCTTAGTAGTACGACTCCATTGGCTCACCTTGCTTGCAACGCAAAGCTTACATGTCGCGATGCACACACTGCACCGATACTGTCGATGGAAACGCACGCTTGAACTCTTCCTACTATTCCGTCCACGTTTTGTCCACCAACAACAAGGAACCCTACCTGCTGTTCGCTGGGTCCTCGAGCTTCGTGTGCGTGTTACAGGACGTCAACCTGTCTGACGTCCTGCAACTGTCTATTTGTAGATGTCCGCAGGGTTGTCAGTTCGTAGCATCCACGCGCCAACCGTCGGGCATCTCGTTGAGAGCATGTCGAAGGCATCAGCCGGCGCCGTCTCCTCCGCGCCGATGACGGGCACAGCAACCTCCGGCTGCGTCAGTAAAAGCGCCATGCCACTGATAGCTTCTCTCACAACCGTCTGGACTGCCGCCTAGACAGTTGCCGTTACGTCGGTCTCTGAATCTGGTCCCGTCGCTGACGGAGTCAGGAGTTCGTTCCCAGAATCGTATCTGCTTGCGTTGCCAGTCCTTACGCTTTGTCTTGGTTCCCACCATTTTCTTCGCTGTTCGTGGCGGTCAAACATGCTGCGTGGCGAGTCACAAAACCCATTGTCGGGGTGAGCAGACGATCTTTTACGTTTGGGGCGTTCGCTGTTGACTTCACTTCTGAGTATTTAATGCCGGATAAGGGAAAATAAAACTGGGCTTAGTACCTCAAGAAAGGAACGGCGTGGAGCGACATAGTTCCGCTCCCGCGGCCATAGCGAGTGTAGGTGAGTATCAGAGTCGTTCTTACCTTGGGGTAGCGCAACACCATCTAGATAAGTAGAAGGAATTCACACAGTCATCACAGTCAGATCGATCGAGGCCTGAGATTTGGCACGAAAGCTGCATCAGAGTTCGGCCGGGGCTCGTGTTCAATCAGCGCGTCAAAAGTAGGACTCGGACCCAATAGCCGAGTCACCGCGATCCGACTGTGATGATGTTTCATGAAGCGAGAAGAGGCGATGCGGAGGCTTTGAATATTCTAGGTGGTGTTGGGTAGCGCCGCTTGCGCGCGCCCCACAGGCTTCGAGTATGTAACGCAATCTCGCGCACCCGTGGCAAACCGTGGGCTACAATACAAAAGAAACGAATTAGGTTCAAAGACTGATCTCTTAGGAGGATTCCGAAATTCACCTTAACTATTTTTGGTGAATCAACCCCCCCAAAACGAAGTTTTCATCGTGGTTGTTCAGGTACCTTAGTAAACTTTTGCGAGCTTCTGGCTCACACTATGGGATATATCGGGTCATCACATAAGGTCAAGAAGCAAGCAATAGCATTAGGACCGTCATAAACCTAGGCCATTGGGATATATATAATACTGGGTAGCGGTAGCACAGAGCGGGTGGAATCATAAAAAAATAGCCTTAAAAAAGAAACAAAAATGTTCCCTTTTTAACCCTTACGTTCATAGTTAAACCTTGTGAGGGGTATGATCTATTAAATATGAAACGGCATTCACGTAACCGTCATGCCTGTTTTTATAATCAAAATATTCTAATTAAAAGAAAAACGTTATATTAAAATTATACAGTTTCGATATAAACAAGCTATATTAAATATTGTTAGAAAGGATCTTAAAGGAATCATTACTGTAATGAAGTTATAGGACACATCAAGATGTCAAATTAAACTCGTAGTTAAAAAAAAAAGAATACCCGCAAAAGAGTAATTTTGTAATGGAAGGATACTAAAGAACAGTAAGAAGCTTTAACTCTACAATTCAGTTTGAGTATCATCTTCAAAGTGTATGTTACTAAGAACAATGATAATCGACGTGAGAACAGCATTTGAGAATAGGAAAGTACTAGTAATCCATCAAATCATGTCATTTGCAAAATGACAACTAGACCGGCCTCAAATGTTTCCTCTTTTCGAGCTATATAACGGGTGCCGCAGCTAATGCACTGCAACTGCAACCTTGATTCATAACATACATTAATTACGGGGTAAGGGTTGTACAAATACAGATCGAGTTAGCGCACTCTATATCGAAACATATATGCTGTTGGAAATGAGATTCGTCTTCAATTCAACGAACGTTTACTGCTTGTGAAATAATGAAGGGAACGCTGATTATAAACATTTGAAACGTTCTTACGGCAACAACTAAGCACGCTAAGGTTTTCTTCAGAATCTTTAAAAAATTTTAATCGAGAGGCTTATGCCTCACGTTTATACTCTTTTTCTGGAAAAACACTCACTCATCGGCATAATACCTCCATGCCCCGAGCCACCAGAAGAAAGGCGACACGTTCCGCCCCTGCAGTCATGCGCACGATATGGCAGATTATACACATCCGCGCCTTGAAAAAGTGCCATCCGGGTAGGCGTGGCGATGACCTCGACATTGAAACGCCGGCTGCCAGAGAAGGGCACCCGAAGACGGAGCTGCGATAGCGCGGAGCAACCGACATGTAAGCAGCGCCGACATGGAGCGCGTCCCACGCCTCTCCGGCGCCTTAACAATAGCAAGTCAGGTACCATCGTACGTCAGCCTCGCAACCTTGATAAGTAGGCCTACAGCCGCGGCGGAGGACCTCGACCATGGCGGAGTGAACGACACGGCGGGTAATGCGCGAGTTCATCCGGACTCCCTGGAGCGGAGGAGTCGGTGCTCGGCTCTTGCAGTAACCGGCCCCGACTTTGAAGCTTCGAAGACGGGCGCTTGTTTCTCCCAGCGGAAGGCTTCGAAGATGGCCCGTGCAGCTGCTGCGATTCAGGCTGCTGTATCAACGGGAATCGGAGTGAGTCTGGTTGTGGGCCTCGTTTCCGCCATGGTGATGCCCGGGCTGTGCCCTACGCTCAAAGAGAAGGACGAGTTCGAAGTGAACAGGGTGAGTTCTCGAGGAGGGGCTCCAAATCAGATGACTTTGGATTCTATTCAAGACAGCCTTCAGCAGATTATCGCGGATTTAAGCGGATTTAAGCAGATTTAAAAATAGTCTCCTTCTGACTCTTGGGTACTACCTCATGTCTGACCCTAGGCGAGCAACGTAACTATCCTCCGTCTCTATATTGCATTTGGTTGGTTCGCTGCACGGATTACATATGCCAGGGTGCCGAGTTACAAACATTACGAAGCATTGACTGCATTTACATGGATGCGACCGTAGCGTATCGAGTCGAGATTTCACGATTTTGATTGGTAGCGGTTGGGAAGAAGAGGAAGAAGTAAGAAGAAAGGCTGCGTGTGATTGGTCCCTGCTCGATTCGATGCGCTACGATCGCATTCATGTAAACGTAGCCATTGTCAAAGGGACTGTGCTCCGTAACAATACCTTTTGCGACGCAATAGCACGACACAATATGTTGTACGGATCGTACTACATGTAGTGTCGTGATTGGTACTTGTAAGAAGAAGGCCTAGCGGCTTCACCCCAGCTGAGGAACATGACCCTAGATTATTATTAATCACATGTATCAAGTTGTGGGAAATATTCCTCTCTGTTTTCATTGCTGCGCCGCCGGAGGTCCCATGCTATAGGGGTTTGCCCCCTTTTAATTCAAGACTGGGCGCTTTGCAGTAAGCTCTTTTCTTATAGTACCTGGTTTCTTTTCAACAAGGTTATCTTGAATGTCATCTCCGTTTGATATCGAAAATATGCAATACATATAGATATATATATCCCAAAACAGTGAAGCAAACAAAATGTTCAAAACACGAATAATAGGGGTCACAGAAGTGTTTTATTATTTTCTGTAAGCAAAATATAATAAAAAAATGAAAACCGTTTCCGATCCCCTGTAACCCCGAATTAGAGCGCAGCTTTGAGGAGGAGGAGGAGGGAAGGGTACTGAGCCGAGGGTGTACCCCTCTTTCCTCCTCCTCACCTCCTCATCCTGCCTGCTACTCCTCCCTCCGAGCGGCGTCGGCGTCGCCGTCGCCTTCGGCGTAACCGTGAAGTCTAGTCACCCTCGTGATGTCGCGTGACGCTCGTGACCTCACGGGAGTCACGTGACCTCACGAGAATCACGTGACGTCACCCGGATAATGAGACCTCACGGGGCTCACGTGACTTCACGGGGGTCACGTGGCCTCACAGGGGTCACGTGACGTCATTGGGCTCACGTGATGTCACCGTGGTCACGTGACCTCACGGAGAGTCATATGACCTCATGGTGGTCACGTGATGTCACCAAGGTCGCGTGACCTCACGGTTACGCCGAGGGCATCACCGACGGCGTCGCCGACGGGGAGGGTGACGTCGACGCCGCTTACGGCGGGAACGGAAACCTAATGCCCTTGTACCACTAGAGCGACATACAGAAACAAAAGACAACGAAAAGCCTGAGACCAGAGTCTTTCGCGATTGAGAGGCTTCGTAGAATGAAGGAGGCTATGCTCAAACACGAGCATCATGCACGCGAGGGTATTTTTGGCAGGCTTGCAATCGCTTGTGCTTACTTCACGAGCACCGAACGACTAAACGCCTGTCAAAGGTACCATCGCGAGCATGGTGCATGGGTTTGAGGCTTGTCCTTGTCATTTTTCTCTGTCTGTCGCTCTAGTGGGAGACGGGCATTCGAGCTGCGCTTTAAAGTTGCTTTCATCCTTTTTGAACCAACCCTCAAGCGTTTTACCTGTATTCCAGTCGCTTATCGGGTACCGCGGAGCTGAGAAATATAGGACATGAATGGGCATGCGATTTCATAAAGAAATTGTGGGGATTGGCGGTTGAAAAACAATTCGCATGATTCATAATATTAACGCCTATATCCTAGCCACTACCTAGTTTTTCGCAGTGAAGCAGTATCTATGTTATTGGTTGATATTTATTTATTTATTCGTGTTTCTTGCATTTTAATGACGAGGTGGGATTGTACTATTTTTTTCGCAAGGCATAGCATATGCTGCGAAATGATTGTAAGGGATCATGATTATACACGTGGATGACACCTGATTGTAAATAAATAAATATATGTTTGAAGCATTTGAACATTTCAGAAAAGTTTCAGAAATACTTCTCCGCACAATAAGGCACATTAAATACTAAATCTTAAAAGCGCCTAAGTACTGTTAGTGAACACGTTACTTCAGCTGTTAAGCCTAAATCCAAATATTTGAAAGGGGGGAGGAGGGAGGGGGACCTTGATGCTATATCTACATTCTTTATGAAATTCTTGGGATGGTGTAAAAAGTAGTTTTTCATATTTCAGCACGGTCAAGTAACACATGACTTCATATATCCTCTACTTTAAAGAGCAGCTCATAAGAACATCACTCTAAGTTTGCTGACTGTTTTGTGCCATGAAATTTTGCTCTGCTCGTTCAATTTGCGATTGTTCCAAGACGCGTTTGTAGTATCGACCACAAGTGGTTGGAAGCAGACATTTACACGTCACCCAAAAAGTAACCAGATAACTTTACTCATATCTCGCTCAAAACGTACCTTAATATGTTACTCGTTACCGATTCTCAAAAGGAACGCACTACTTTACCTAAAAAGTAGCTTATATTTCTCGTTACTTTGACGACCAAAAATGCAACTTATTTTGTTTTATTGTGTATTGTTTTGTTTTCAGCACTTCTTGCACTTAAGCAGTAGCTATAACTCGAAGTTTTTATCAGTTATGTTTTCCCGCTTCCTTAAAAATGCATCTACGGCTACGCTGAAGAGTCGTTCTCGTGACGCGCTCGAAGGTACGGCAGTGTTGTGCTTTAGGAAGAGCTGGTGAATCTGGGATCCCCCTCTCTCTTTTGTTCTGCACGCTTCTAAAGTTCGAAGCTGACAAGGGGTTCTGTGCCTTCCTGTGTTGCCAGCCACTGGGTTTACATTCGGTCTGCACACAATATTGAAAGGTTCAACCAACAAACCTTATTTTGTTCGCTGGGTGAAGGACATTCCAACCTGTAGACTTCAACTTACCTGTTCAGCGATAAACGTTGCAATACTGTCATACTGTTTAGCTTCTTTTCGGGTTGTCCATCTGCCTTTTTTTTATAATCGACGCATACTCAAGTTAGAATTACTCGCTACTTGGCCTTAAGAGTAACTAAGTACGTTACATGTTCCTTTTCGAAAAATGCACCAGTCAACGAAAAAAATAACAAGGTAGAAGTAACTCGTTACTAGTAACACGTTAGGTACATGTCTGGTTGCAAGCACATTGAGTGACACATATTACAGTGGTATATATTGTGGAAGGTGCCGGATAAGGATTCCGTGTTGAATATGGGGACTTGTCATATCTTTGAGGATAACGCTGGCAAAACATGTCTTTCCGGTGCAGTTCATGGGAACCTGGTTTGAAATCTTTCGAACGCCTTTCATCGTCGAGTACATGGTGAAATGCGTCAGGTTCCACTACTTGGACAAAGGTGAAGAACAGAGCGTCGCCGTCAGGCTTCTGGGTGAACGAACCACGTGAGCATATTGTACACATTTTTAGGTGACAGAATTTTTATTTCAGCGGTGCAACATATGACTAGAAGATAAAGGACGTTTTTTTGTCATTGAGTATTCGATTCCGACGATTATGAATAGCTCGCGTGGAAAATACCTGCTACAAAAATTTGGTTGATAATATGTTTACAATGATTTAAACAACCATAGATCACAACATGCAGGTTACATTTGCATTCTTTAAATGGTTGTCATATCAGTAGGTGGCATCGCCACGTTACAGAGGATGCCAAACGGTCACTTTTATTATAGAGTAACCATTAAAGCACGGTTTGCTGAGACGAAATTGCGTTGGCAGTAGTCGTGAAAATGCATATTTAAAAAATGTGCGACCGAAGATAACAAGTAAAGGAGTGCGGTCATCAAGAAAGATACGTCAATTTATGATGAGAGAACCGGGCATGGCAAAGTCAGTTATAAGCAAAATTTTTCATTTCACAAAACAAAGTGTTGCAAAAGAAAAATCAGTTATTTGCATTTCTCTACGATTGATGGATATATACTTCTGTTTAATGTTTTAAAGTGGGGATGCAGGTGAGACTGTTGATGATAATGCCGTGCGCGCAGCTATACAAGTACGCAGCATGCCCGTGGCCGAATGGTTATCGTGCTTGGCTCCCATGCCAAGGACCGAGGTTCGATGCATGGGAGCGGAGCATTAGCCCCGACGCCATGACGAGCAAGTGCCATCCGCCCACCAGAAGTCTCGTGCACCCTGGAAGACCGACGTGCGGGGAATCGCCGACCGTCGCCCTTTTTGCTACCATTGCGGACAGGCCGGCCACTTAAACCGACGGTGCAGCTTCCGCCAGGTGGCCCTCCGATGGTTTGTGCCGAATGATCCTCGGCCCCGCCTTGGTGAGCGGCCGAGAGACGTCGACAAGTACCGGCTCCGATCGCCGTCCCCGATGTCGGCTGCTCCCCAAGGATTTCTTTCGCCGTCCCCGCGACGTCGAAAGTAAACACTTCACCGTTCCCGCCGATAAAGCCTGTCGCCCATACCAAGCCGGGAAAACTAAGCGCGACAACTCCGGGAGGTGGAGTTGCCGTTCATCGACGAAGTAAAGATCCTCCCCAAACATTGTAGGTCTCCCACTCTAACGACGATAGGCCACGGAGGAACGCCTCTGCGACGGTGCCGAACAACCTCAACATAGTTATCGATGGCCACGACGCGACGGCACTCATCGACACCGGAGCAGACTACTCGGTTCTCAACAAAAATCTTTCGGTGCTTTCGAGAGGTTACGACTCTATGAGATGGCCCACATATACGAACAGCTGGAGTAAACCCGTCACACTTGTCGATGCATGCACCGCTCGCGTCGATATTCAGGGCGAACCTGTCAGTTAAGATCGCCGCTCTTGAGGACTGTGCGGGGGTCGTTATCTTTGGATTGGTCTTCTTGTGAGTGCCGTTGTCATTGATCTGGGAGCGAACAGGCTGAATATACAAATACCTGTCCCACCACCGGAGGAAACGAAAACGACGTCATCCATGGTCCGTGACGTTGCCGACCTTGTAAACCTGACTCTGCGGTCAAGTGTTTTTGTCCTTGTCGGGACCAATAAAGCTTCCTGCGTCGACGTTCTGCTTGAGGGTAGCGTCCAGTAGAATCTAGGAAGGGGGCTCGGAGTCGCAGGGGGTTTAACAGAGTTGGAGACGGGCGCGCCACAGTCCTCATTACAAACACCTGATAAGAACCACAGCTCCTTACGAAAGGTACCGCCATGGGCCACGTAGAGGGAATTCAGGACTCAGTCGCCATCACTTCACTTTCGGAGGAATCGAATTCATCGCCGGCGCAGAGAACGCCGCTGTCAGAATTGGGCATCGTTCTGAAACATCCTGCAACAGAGCGACGGCGCATCCTTGAACTCCGCGGCGAGTTCACTGAGTCCTCTGCCACCTCTTCAAGGGCGCTACAAACAACGGTTGCGAAGCACCTCGCTGTTACCGACGACGACGCGCTCCCTGTGCGCTATTCGCCGTACCGAGTCTCCATAGAAGAAAGAAGGTAATCCAAGAACAAGCACAAGAAATGCTCAATGACGGCATTATTCAGCCTTCAAGTAGTTCGTGCGCGTTACCAGCCGTCCTGGTAAGGAAAGATGAACGCCGTGATGGAGGAAGACGTCTACCCGATGCCCCGAGTCGACGACACCCTGGACCGGTTGCGCCACATCTGATATTTTTCGTCGATGGACCTGAAGAGTGACTTTTGTCAGATCGAAAGGATTAACGAGGCCATGAGAAGAGGAAAAATGATTTGTTGGCCTAGTTGGTTAAACATTACGAAAATTAAAAAGCGCAAAAGACAAGGACAAGAGGGAGACAACACAGGACAAGCGCTTACTCGCAACTGACGTTTTAATTCGGAAGATAGGAAGATGAAGAACCCTAACGTTAAATGTTAGAAATATTTATGAGAAAGGAGTGAAAGGATCTGAAAAGATTGAGAATTGAAAAAGAAAAAAAAAATGTGTAAAACCAATAGGAAATGGTGGGCATGATTAAAGTAACAGTGAAAGAAATGAGTGAGTATATTAAGAAAAAGAAAGAGGAAAGTAAAGCAAATTAAGAATATCTAAGGAAAATATTTCATGTACTCTAATTCTTTTGATGACAAAGTCGCCGAAGGAGCACTGATGCAGGCGTTTCCTTTGGTCGCAATCACTTCAGCCTCAAGAATTTCTCGAGTTCGCTTATCTGGTTACCTCTTCAGGATCCTTGTGCTGGACAGTAGCGGGGCGCATCTACAGTCCCTCACACGTAGAGCGAGATGCCCCGACGGAGAGGATTTTAAAGATAGCGCATGTTCTCTAAGCCTTACGTTGATGCATCTTCCCGACTGTCCTACACACCGCATCTCTCACAACTTCAAGAGAATAGCCTTTAAATACGAAGTGCCGGTTGTGTTTTCAGCCCCCAACAAGCTTAAAAAGCTCTGCGCCAAAGTCAACACCCCGCGCACAAAGCCTGACATATGCAGTGTCATGCAAGGCAACAAATACGTCAACTGTTGCAGCGCGGTAGTGTATTTGATCCCGTTCACCTGTGGGAAGATATATGTAGGACAGTCGGGAAGATGCATCAACGTAAGGCTTAGAGAACATGCGCTATCTTTAAAATCCTCTCCGTCGGGGCATCTCGCTCTACGTGTGAGGGACTGTAGATGCGCCCCGCTACTGTCCAGCACAAGGATCCTGAAGAGGTGTCCAGATAAGCGAACTCGAGAAATTCTTGAGGCTGAAGTGATTGCGACCAGAGGAAAGGCCTGCATCAGTGCTCCTTCGGTGACTTTATCATCAAAAGAATTAGAGTACATGAAATATTTTCCTTAGATATTCTTAATTTGCTTTACCTTCCTCTTTCTTTTTCTTAATATACTCACTGTCATTTCTTTCACAGTTACTTTAATCATGCCCACCATTTAATATTGGTTTTACACATTTCTTTTTTTTCTTTTTTCTTTTTCAATTTTCAGTCTTTTCAGATCCTTTCACCCCTTTCTCATAAATATTTCTAACATTTAACGTTAGGGTTCTTCATCTTCCTCATCTTCCGAATTAAAACGTCAGTTGCGAGTAAGCGCTTGTCCTGTGTTGTCTCCCTCTTGTCCTTGTCTTTTGTGCTTTTTAATTTTCATGAGAAGAGGGCCTTCGTCACGCCCGACGGGTTGTAAGCGCTTAAAGTGATGCCATTTAGACTTTGCACGGCGCCCGCAGCCTTTCAGCGTGTCATGGACACCATGCTAGCATGTCTGAAATGGCGTAGCTGCCTTGTCTACATAGACGACATTGTTGTGTTTTCACGAGATTTCGACGAGCACCTGAGACGCCTCCGAGCAGCACTACAAGCGATCAAGACTACTGGATTCACACTAAATTCACACTAAAGTCGACAAAATTCCGTTTTGCCTATGACGAACTGAAGTTCTTAGGCCACGCCATGAACAACGAAGGTGTTCGTTCTGACCCCAAGAAAATGCGGGCCTTAACCACATTTTCGTCGCCACCGGACAATAAGGCCGTTAGGAGAGCCATGGGTTGATGTGCCTAATATAGACGCTTCGCTTAAGGTTTCGCCAAGCTTTCTGCGTCGCTCACGCATCTCAAAAAGGAAGCTGTGAAGTTCCAATCGGAAGAACAACAGCGGGCATTCGACGAGCTTAAGCAGCTACTCCAGACGCCACCGGTCCTCGGTCCTTTCGACCAGTTCGCAGAAACGGAAATCCACACCGACGCAAGTAATACCGGACTGGTCCAAGGGCAGGAGGGCACAAGTCGAGTAATCGCTTACTCAAGTCGGTCGCTTTCTAAGACGGAGGGAAACTTCTCAACGGCAGAAAAAGCGTGCCTTTGTCGTTGTCTGGGCGATAACGAAGTTTCGCCCGTACATTTAGGGTAGTCTATTCCGCGTAATCACAGATCACCACTAGCTCTGCTGACTCGCGAACCTAAAGGATCCCCTGGACGCCTTGCTCGCTGGAGTCTCCGAATGCAAGAGTTTCAAATGACTGCCTGTCGAGAGCCCCCGTCCGACTGTCTCTCGAGAGCTCCCGTCGAGTCACCACCTGCCAGAACTGACAACGAGGAGATTGAAGGTTTCCTGGGCCCAGTCGAGGCAGCCGACATGGCAGGCATTTGGCGTGACGACTGCGAACTCCGTGTCATGGTTCAGCACCCGGAAGGCCAAGGAAGTGCCGTACCCTGCGTTTTTCTCCAAGGCTTGTCAAGCTTCGCCATCTGACTGGGTGTTCTCTAAACAAAAGGCTCGAGGTACACCTAAGCACTTCTTATGAGCTCTGAATGCGAAAGCATGTACATCCTTCCTCCGCGCCGCTCTGCTGGCAAGGGCTGTTACCTTGGACGTTTCATGTTGGGCAACGCCATGGGGTGGCCGGTCGTTGAAACAGACGCGCAGCGTCCGTTTCAACGACCCCATGGCAGTGCGTGCCCGGCCAAAGGAAGCCTCGTCGACGCGAGCCAGTCAATGGAACTGAAGCCGAAAATTCATCAGCTTTACTCCGCTGCTTCAGGATCGGGTAATTTTGGTGTTGTTGGTTAGCTTTGCGCGTGGTTGTATAGCTGGGAGCTAGCTTCGATTGGAGAAAGGATTTAAGTTGCCGTTTGGCGCGGTTTCAAAGCTGAGGACGTCGGCTCGCTCCATGAGACAAATAATGCTTTCGCATTAAACACTTCCGGATCAGCAACCTGGCATGGCTACCAGTAATACCTAGCAGACTCAGGGAAGAAATCTTCCCAGCCTGCTATGATGATCCGACGGCTGGGCACCTTGGCTGCAGCAGCACGCTTGCCAGGATTCGTGAAACGTACTACTGACCGAGGCTCCCAAGACCGTTCACCTCTACACTCGATCGTGCCATGAGTGTCAGCGACGCAAGAAACCACCGACGAAGCGGTCGACTTATGCATTCGATTGCCCCCCGTTCATGCCGTTTTAGCAGATCAGAATGGATTTACTTGGCCCTATTCCACCGTCAACGTCGGGAAACGGCTGGGTAATCGTCACCACGGATTGTCTCACGCGGTACGCCGAAACAAAAGCTGTTCCTTCAGGGCCTGCTGTGGAAGTTGCCAAGTTGTTCATCGAGTCCACCGGGCTCCGGCACGGCATTCGCAAAGTTCTAATTACAGATAGCGGGTCATTGTTCATGGCACACCTGATGCAAAAGATCTTTCATCCCAGCCATACCAACCACCGGTAAACGGCACCCTACCGTCGTCATACTAATGGAATGACGGAGCGCGTAAACAAGACCATCGCCGACATGATTTGATGTATGCAGACGTGGAGTGCCGAGATCCTCCCGTATATCACGTTCGTCTACAACATAGCCGTTCAAGAGACCCCCGGTGTTACACCATTCCATCTGGTGCGTAGTCGCAAGGTGACGCCGATGCTTGACGCCATGCTACCTCACGAGCCAGCTGGTGACGGAAGTGACGACGCCCAGGTAGTTGCGCAACAAACAGAAGTCCGCCAGCCCGCCCGAGTCCGAAACCAAAACCAGCCCGCTAAATCCTTCGTCGTCCGGACGTTCACTTCCAGCCCGGAAACCGGGGTGTGAACACCGATACGACGTCGTGGCCTCAGTGAGAAGCTTTTAAAGCGCTACTTTGGAGTATACAAGTTCCGTCGGCGCCTGAAAAATATCAACTACGAAGTGCTGTCCAAAAAACAAAAAAAAAACGCATGCATCATCATGACGCCGACGGCTACCCGAGGTGGTTCACGTCGTTCGTCTCAAGCCCTTCTATGCTCGATAGGATAGCAGACGTTTCGTCTTCGAGGTTACTCTTCAGTGGATTGTTCCTTTTTGTTTTGCTTCATTTAGTTTTTGCAATGCATCTGAGTGATGAACTTTAAAAGTTGGCATGCCGCTCGCGAGGGCAGCAACCACGGGCACGCGGCAGTGCGCGCCCGTGGCCGAATGGTTGTTTTGCTTGGCTTCCACGCAAAGGACCGATGTTTGGTTCCTGGGAGCGGACGCCCCTTCTGTTATTTCTCTAAGTCGGGGTCTGGAGTATTCGGGAATTCGGTTGTTTATTCGAAGTAGGAACCTTCCACGCACCGAACCTTCTACGCCGATTGTTCCGTAAGCCCACGCGAGTACATAAGAAGCTCCGTGTGTCGAACCGGTGTCAGCCTTTTGCAAGCGCTCGAGCAAGCGACCTCGCCGACGCCCGCGACGCCCTGTTATTTTTTCTGTTATTTCCCTGTTGCGTTTAGTGGCACAAGTTGGCCATTAAACTTTAGTTTTTTTAGTTCTCGACCGCTCCATCATTCGTCACTCGTGACAATGTAACTATAAGCAACGCACAAATAACAAATACAATGAAGGTGTAGACGGGATAAGTGGTCGACTATAAACTATTTATTTAATAAAAAGAAGGAAAAACATAAAACTACTTATCCGCAAATCTATCGCGCTGACGCGTGCTTTGAAACGGCTACTTCGTTCTTATGTAAACAAACCGCAGTTCGACTGACGCAAGTTGAATTTTTCTTTTCTATCTCAAACTAATCCAGCAGTTCTCAGTTTTCTCAACCGAGTTCCCCAGAATCGTGATGAAGTAAAAGTTTGGCTTACACATGTAAGTCACACAGTGTAAATGTAGGTAACCCTTCTACTGTTGGTCTCAGCGACAACGCGTGCTCGCGCGTTCGGTCTATGACGCAATGGCCCGTCTGTCAAGTGTATGCTCTACCACAACTCAACAGTATTTGATACATAACGCCCACGGTATTCGATAGACCACGGGGGGAAAGGGGTGTATCGAATCCCGTTCAGATGGGTCGTTGTGTCATCGACTGAGTGCGCGAGCACGCGTTACCGCTGGGATGAACTGTGGGAGGGCACACATCTTTACACTGTGTGGTTTACAAATATAAGCCACACTTTGACTGTATCCACGATTCTGGGGGAATGTGGTGGATAAGACTGCAAGACAACTGCTGGAAGCCTTTGAGATGGGAAAGGAAGGCGCAACATGCGTCAGTCAAATGTCGGTTAGTTTACATAAAAATGAGATAGCCTTTTCAAATCACGCGTCAACGCGATAGTGATATGAATGGTTATTTTTACGTTATTTTTATTTTTTATAATTGTTTATTAGGTATAGACGTATGTTTTAACAGTATCTAGTACCCTGTTTCGGTGAATCCCGTTGAAGATTACGATGTGGCTTGAGAAGTCGCAAGTTGTAGTTCTGTTTAATGCACCGTTGTCCTCGACAACTCAGTAAACATATGATAAAAAACAATGAATCTATACAATCTAAATTCGTATATTTTGTAAATAGAGCTAGCGCAAGGGGCAATTTGATGGGCGGGCTTTATTTGTGGCGGAGTCATATGTCTTTGAAAGGGTGTATTTTAAGCGCCAGTTTTTTCATGAATGAATGTATGTTTCAATGCAAATTATTTTGTAATTTATTTAACTTATTTTAAGGTTATATATACAAAGAAAGAGTATTGGAGGCACAATTGAACTCAACTGAAGCTAGTGGCTAGAATAGCAATCTTTCCAGGCAGTTTACATCGCCAGCTCTTTCGAGCTGATCGAATAATCGTACGCAGTAAAGGACCAAACAGAAGGCCGTCTAAGCAGGTTCAAAAACAGGTTTAGCCTTTATGGGCCTTTAAAGGGCACTGACACCCCAAAGTTCGTATTTGTTTACTATTCAAAACGATGCAAGTTAAAGTAATAAACACGCAAAAAAAAAAAAAAAAACATCGCGAAAAACAGTTTCATTACGCGCGCGCGCGCCTTTTTATTTTTGGCGTTTTTCTCTCACGCTCCTCACCTCCTCACTTATTTTGATTGGTGACGTCAAAAATCATTAAATTTAGAAGCTTTATAGACGACATTTTTATAACATTCAATAACGGTAATCGTTAAACATGTTTTTCTAACGCAATTGCGAACGCAATAAGGCCCTTCTTTTTGAAATGCCAAAAATCAGAGGCCGGTGTGATGTCGCCTCCTGGTTTTGTATCCTCCCTTGGAAAAGTTGGTAGCGCTCGAGCAGAGGATGATTGGTGAGTCGGGGAAACGGACAAAGAAACCGGTTTTTCCCGGTCCGCCGGCGCCTTTCTCTCCCGCTCCTGACCACCTCGCTTCAGGTTGCGCTGGTTTGGAGAGGAGGTGAGAAAGAAGGTTGACTCACAGGAGACCGCAAAATTCTACGTCACTGCGCTGGCGCGGATCGCTGGTAACTTCAAATTTGGCAATTTGGAAATTGTTTTTTTACTTCACAAAATACTGAATTCCCAAGTTTATTTTGAGGGTAATGTCCCGGTATAGTTTTGAATCGCTTCGGATAATAAAGAAAAGATGATTTTGATGTGTCAGTGCCCCTTGAAGCTTTGAGTAGAAAGCATGAGGTCTTGCGTTGCAGGAGGTATAGCCTCTGTATTAAAGACACAGCCTCACTAGATTTGTTGCTGTGAACAAATACGAGGCATACGAAATGTTCATTAAAACTGGAAGTCATACGTAAAATTCTATCAAGAGCTTGTTCCATGATAACCGTGTGTTTTTCTCGTTTAGGATGTCATCAATATTCACAAGTGGTAATAGGTGAGTACACTTAGATGCTCAAGTAAATATTATAATATATATTTTGAATGGTTTTAATAAGCCAAATAAGCGTAAAAACAGAAAATGTGCGCGCTAAAAGGTTTTATAAATTTATTTCATAGATTCTTACAGAATATAATTCACTGCACACCGTACTCCTTATTACATTTATTAAGTAGTTGCAAGACGAGCACCTACTTTTCTGGATTAATTTTTTTAATTCTCACGGCATTTATGCTTGTATTAAGCTAATAATTTCGAATACGCGAGGAGAAATATTGACATACAAATGCCCCATAAATGACAACGATCTCGTTAATTTTAGGAGCATCCAAACACGAAAAAGAGTTGAAGAAGGGGAGGTTCAACGAGTTCCGCGTTATACGCGCACACATTGCTTTCAATTCTACACCATGTGTGGGCATTGCGCGTGCGCAAAGACTAAATTCGCGTGAGATAATTCATCTGCGCATGCGCATCGCCGACAGCAGCGCCGCCGCGGTGACCAGACGCCAAAGGGTTGATTTTGTCTATAGTTTACTTGCGTGTTTGAAAAACAATTTTTTACGAAATAAAATTAACAAACTTGCCCACGCGTTTAGATTTGTTTACTTTCAACTTCTATTGGCTCGTGTTTTTTTCTTGTTTTGTTTATAGGGGAGATGAAATCACAATAGATGGCGAACTCTTAATGAGGGATGGAAATGCACCTTACGGAATCAAGTTAAAAGCAGGTAAGTATTATTTATTTGACGTGTTCCCTATAAATTAAAGTAACAGCTCTGAGATCCATGGGGCTGAAGTGATGCCTAAGCTCGAAAAAGTGTAATTACTCAAAATAGATGTTGTTTTCTTTGTTCGGGAGTACGTAGCAATGCCTTGAAAACAGTAGCTCGGTATTTTGTACATTTATTACACCAAAGTATATATTTTTTTTCTATTTATTTTGTGTTAGACTAAGGCATGCATAACACAAGGGTAGGTAACCTTTGTCTGCAGCGAGCCGATTAGGCGCAAATCGGAGATCGAGCGGGCTGGATTGAAAACTGGGGAAGAGGAAGGGGGTTAATCGGGAAAAGAAATTGTCCCAAGATCAAAGTGACGTGAACATTTTTTTCTTTCTTTAGGCTCACGTAACCTAAGATGTCTCTAGCTCCCTTTCACTCTCAGCAGGAATTGTGATGTTTCATGTTGATTGCCATGATGTAAACATTTACATTTAGGGTAACTGCGAGTGGTAGAACTCCCTGGAGGTGCTCATTTGTCATTTGTCATATGCTGAACTTTGTGATATTATTATTAAAAATCATATGTTCTTCGGTGTGCGTATTGTAAAGAACACTGCAACAAAAGCTGCTGCGAGATTTTAGCGTTGAGGCCATTGATTCAGGAAATTCAGAGTTAAACCGAACAAAGTCGTTCGCTGGGAATTCATCCTACAATTTTTTTCGTGTGTTTAGAATGTCAACGATTCCTATCTCGCAGGCCTCCTTAACGTCGCCGAGGTCTGATTTGAATGCATTTGCGAAAATGTGAATGTCATTTGAGTATTTAGGAAAATAAGGAAATCCTATATCGACCCTGTTCAGATCGCGTTCTATCATACAAATACTTTCTTTTATAAAACAGTGTGCTCCTAATTTCACGAAATTCTTTACAAAGAAAATTTGATAGCTTTCTTATTGATATAGCGCCCTGGTATTGGAAGATCTTGAGGCAAAGCTCGAAAACGTTCGCATCTGAGAGATACCGCCACGAGTTTACGTTCGCTTTGTAATTTTTCGTTCCTGTTAGTAAGTTAGGGTGAAATATAATAAGGATATATCAATCAATCCATCAATAAATCAACCAATCACGACATCAATCAGTTAATGTGGGTGCACTGAATCAATATATTTTGTATAAAACTACAAAAATCAGCTCACATGAGCGAATAAAAGCCTATTAAAAGACACACACATGTCATGCATAAAAGCCCGGCGGTGCTACGGCCACGACCAATTTTTAGGTAGAGGGGAAAAGGAACCCAGAGTATAGAATTTGCCTATGAACAACACGAAATAGTGCAGGAAACAGTAAAATAAGTTAAGGTGTGAAGGTTTAGTGCTTTAACTCCGGTGCATTACTGTTAAATTTAAGCAAAGGTGTCTGAAAATGAGAAATTATAGGTTCGTCCAATGCTCGACATGGGATCATTATTATTAATTAGACGCGCATTGTAGAATGATGTATTTCGTCTCGTCGTTCTTAGAAGAATTTTCAAATGTGCTTTAGACACGAATGCAGTGCAGTCAGTGACGCCGTAGATAAGTTTGTATAGAAATTGAATAGATTATTCTCTCCTAAGCCGGAGAGTAGGAAGCGTCAAGCTACATTGAACTGGGACGGCTAGGGTTGTATTCCAAATCTTACCCAAAGGGATCCGAGTTACTTGGCGGGTCGTGTCACGTGACAACACTGATTGAAAAGCGCTGGGCGCGGGTAGGTTTTGGAACGCCAAGGTACAAATCCCCTACCCTGGAGTAAGATCGAGTAAATTTTGGAACACGGCCTAAGTCATCGACTGTACTAGACGCGTTGCCCGGTCCGTAGCGATGTCCGTAGAAAGAGAAAACAACTTGTTCTGAACAAGTTCGATCCCATTGGAATTAGTCGAACGAATTCTATTCGAAGCAGCAAACTTATATTCGAGGTGCGGTCGATACAAGGCACTGTAGAGTGGGAGAAATGTGCAAGGACTATTTACCTAGCCTGCGTAAAGCCGCACTTACAATTCCATTATAATGACTGAAGACACGTAATGTACTGTCCATATACCACTCCAAGATCTTTGATTTCGTTCACACCTGCCAAAAGATCTGAGTCAATGTGATAAAAAGATATAGCTTTATGTGTCTCTCGAGTGTACGACACGACTTTCGTTTTTAACCTATTTCGCTTTAAGCCTTTATGGGTGCCCCATTTTTTGGAAGCATTTATATCATTCTGTAGGAAGATATGGTCGCGTTCGTCTCGTACCTCTATAAACATCTTGGTATAATCTGCCTACCCTAGGAAAGACGAGTGGTGAATCGCAGTTGAGATATGATTGACAAAAACTTAAAACAGAAGGATATCGAAAACAGATGATCGAGGTACCTCAGGTGTAGCCTGGTAAGTAGCAGAATAATTACAATTCGAGCTAACAAAACACTTTTTATCACGCAAGTGACCTTTGTGCTAAGAAAGTAACGAATTCTGAACATCTAGTTTTGACCGCTTCGCTGGCAATATCTCAGAATTTAAAAGGTCAAACGCTCTACTTAAGTTAAAGCAGGTCACGTCATATTGGCCTCTATTAAAGACGACATGAGCAGCTGTTGAAATGAAAAATGTGAGATTAGTTGTGGTCGAGCGGCACGCCATAAAGACAGGTTTGCTAGGGACAAAGTAATTTATGAGCAGAAACGGCACTATTTTGTGCAATACTATTTTGAACAGTCGCGAATCTGCAAAAAAAGAAGCGATATACAGTAGTGAACAAAAAGATATGATATTTCGTTTCTTTTACAGAAGTATTGCTGGACGTCTAGTGAATAGCCAGTAATATTTTTTTTTAGATATCATGGCACACCATAATGCAGCCTTTTTAGCCACCAGGGGTCGGTTGTTTAGCCACCAGGGGTCGGTTGTTATATCTGTATCAAAGTTCGAAGAAACATTACCCACGTAGAACCGAAATATCATATCTTTTTGTTCACTACTGTAGGTCTGTAGTCTGAAACGTTTGTTTTGGAACTAGATTTATGTACCGGTACGACATGTGCTGTTTCCCACCCGACGTAGAAAACGTCAGTTTTTATACCATTATAAAAATGAGTACGAGGACAGTGATGAGCACTGCACTATAGTCCTTCAATACGTCTGACAGAATGCCACCGTGAGCAAATGACCAAGGCGGCTTGATCCTCATTACACATTCATGTAATAGCTCTTCATATGAAACGCAGTGCAAGTTGCATTACGAAAGGCGGCTGGTGGGGAAATATTGAGAGAGATTTCGGGTCACGCCTAAATACGGATTGGTAGTGGTAGGCACATATTTATGGGCAAGTTTCCTGGTGAGTTCAAGAATGTGATCTCCTTCATACCTTTCGTCTGGGGTCGAAAGCGAACATATTTCGAAAACTCGTTAGGATTTTGAGTTAAATGCAATTCAACGGAATTAACGACCATCTGATGATCACGCTTCATGATTTTCTTCCAGAGAGACCTGAAGCGCGGAAATTGTGATTATTTATCTAGAGAGATCGTTATTTTTGAGTTTTTTATGCGCATGCAGCCTCTTATTCATTAAGTTGCGCAATTCATGTGTAAATAAAAAACGACAAACCTAGAACCTGTGGTTTATTTAATGGGTTGAACTGGTACATCCCCTCTCGAACGATGCGAGGGAAATCACGAAACTGCTGATCAATATCAGTGCACCAAATGATCGATGACGAATCGCAATCAGCAAAATTGTTGCACAGACCAACATAATCTTTAGCGGAAAATGGTGACTATTCACATCAAAATAATCATGATGATAATAATTTTTTTGGTGCCCCCAAACGCGACCAGAAGGCCGTCTATTGGGGGCATCAACGCAAGCACAAAGCAGAAAAAGCAACGCAACCTTGAATATTTTCACAGAAACCCAGTAATAAACAGAACTGCAACAAAAAAAAGATATGATGTTAGCACAAAGTCATTTAGCTGATGGCGATACCTGAAAATAGGAGTGCAAATGTCGGTGCGAAATGGCACAATGCTGATGTGTGGCGTCTCTATACAAGAGTGTGGTGAAGGTACAAAGGATGAACGAACATCGAAACAAATGAAAGGCCTTTTAGGGCGAATAGAACGTTCAAATTAACTCAGCTAAGAAGCTGAGAGAAATAAACTAAACCAGTCACAATCCTGTTCATAAATACTAAATCCCGCGCAGTCATTCTGTTCGATAGAAATCTCAACAAAAATTGTGTTAGTAAATTGTTTGTAATTATAATGGTCGCGCCGTCAAAACTATCTGTCGTAAATAATTCGAGAATGTCTTTTCTGCAGATGGGCAAAAGCTAAAGCCTAAGTCAGCGATAATTAATTTCAAACCCCAGACGCAAATTCAAGTCTTGAAATAACTGAAGAATTAAAAAGTTGTATCAAGCAATGGGGCTTTATAAAATGCTTCGTCAAATGCGTTATGATTCCCCACACTCGCATTACACTACCCAGTTCAAAATAAACATGATTTTTTAATGTTGAAGCATAATCAATGAACACTCCAAGATCCTTCACAAGAAATACTCCTTCGATCGGATGGTAAACAGGCCTTCTCGGAGAGGTACCACGATATAAAGGAGGGCGGGGGGGGGGGGGGGTGCGTCCGTCAGGCGAGACTAAACTTGAGGCGCACTCAGTTATATCTATAAAATCTTAATTCAAGAGGCGCAAACCGAGCTTGTTTCCCTGGAAATTTGGGATACTATTTCATTGCTTTGAAGTTCGTAAACTATTCAACGTTAAGAGAGACAGTAGATTTCTGGGTAAGGTTGTAATTACTGGAACACGCTGTGGCTGTTTCCCAGCATATCTTAGGATTGAAGTCACCAAGAAGCATAAAGTGGCATTTGTCTAGAGCGCAAGTAGTATTTTCAATAGCAAGAACGCATTAGCTAAGTTCATCAGGAGAGGTGTTAGGGGGCAAATAATACGCGCCCAGCAGAATACGCCCCCTATTGGCACTTCGCAGTTCTACCCACAATGGCTCAAATTATGTCTCAAGACCAGGACGTGGAAGTATCTTAGTTACGCATCAAGTTACACCAAAAAGCCTTACCCCGTCTTCTTCCTGGTAGAAATTTGGCGATCACTTCGGAATACCGCAGAATGTGGAGGTGAAAAAGACACAAGAAAAAAACGTTGCGATAAGGCCAAGTGTCAGGGAGCCCAGAAATGGTAGCGGTAGTTAAGTTTGCTTTAAGAACGAACATGTTGGCCTTTGTGCGAAGACCTCGGACGTTTTGGTACTCAAAATCAAGGTAATGTAGCTTTGTCGTCATCATCGGGAAATGGCGCCGTTTGGCAGACCGCCTGACTAGTGCGGCTCTCAATAAGCTGGCCAGTGAATTCCTTAAAAAGGACTATCCTCTGGCCAGAGAAGTGGATCGAAAAGATTTTCCGCATCCTCGTCTGCAGCAGTCGTGTAGAAAGAGGATTAACCCTTGTGCCGCATCTTCAGTCAGGCGCACACAAGCTTTGCTCGATGTGGGCTTGGAGGCTTCGGCGAACATGTCACAGACACGACACGTTGTCGCAGGGGTTGAGGGGGTGGTGGTGCCACAGGGATATTGCTGCTGCCGCGCTGCTCCCCCGATATAAAGGAGGGCGGGCGCTTGTCTTGCGGGAGCCCCCTCCATTCAGGTTGGTCCGTTCTTAATGCCGCGAATGGCCGCCGAATCAAGAATGGGGCTGCGGTGCGTGCCCCTCTGAGGACAGCAGACACAGCGGCAGCACCCGACGCGCGTGGAGTAGCATCCATCATGGGCGTTGGGTGCCTCCTCATTCTCGCGCCGAAGCAGCGGGATCCTGACGGCTGGTCGACGCAGCGTACGAAGATGGCTTCCTTCAGCCTTGGCTAGGTTCGAGACAGAGGATTTTCTGCCTGAATTTGGAAACGCATGATTGCCTGGTGCTGCCAGTCATGCTTATGCTCTCGACAGAGTTGCGCGTTGTCGTCTCTCGAGGCACCGACCTGGGCAGTGAGGAACGAGATCCATTTGAGAGCGTCCAGCAGGGAGGCCCGTTGAGATTTAAAGCCCCCGCTGCAAACGTAGTGACAGAAAGAAGAGGGCTCCTCGGGACGAGCGGAACCGGTAGAGCTGGGCGACTCGGAAAAGTGGGAGAAGGTCGCCAAATTGTATGGGTCTCTGGAGACCAATGTCCGCGCATTTGGGCTGGCACAACCGCTGAACTTTCTACAGCTTTTGCAGGTGAACGAGGGTATGCCGAATCGAAGAAAGTATTGTTCGTTATTGGCGGCGTGCGCGTACAAAAGGGGTCGCTTCTCAAGCTATCTTCATCATCGTTTGTAGCGCCGCGGGTAGGACAGACCGGGAAGATCTGGGATTCCTCGGCTCGTCAGCTCGCTTCATGCGCTGTTTGCGTAACACGCGGTAAAGCCTGTTTCACACGTTGTGTTTATTTTATGAGGTAGTATTTGTAGTAGGACATTTTACCAAAGCTTAAAAAAGGTGGCAGACGTAGTCGTGCTAGAAAACGCTTTTGGCGCTGAGGTGTCGAAGCGCTCCGATGGTAGTGTGCTGTTCCATAACCCGGTACAAAAAGCTTGATAGTGAACAGAGAACATCCAGCGCTTTTCCCTACTTCAACATCTATCGCGGTGAACAGGGTGCATTTTTATATTTCGAACGAAATAAAACTGAAATAAAACTGAGAAAGGAATGTCTCGTCATATTGAAAATAGGAAAGCAAAGTTCGAGAAACTCTCGCGTGTGTAGTGAACATTTTGGTGAAAGAAACTTTGTGTATCCTGTGGGGTTCAATGTGTTCTGTGAGGGATAGTCTCTTAAGAGTTTCAAGTTTGTTCCTTTTTAAATTTTGTAAACTAGTAAACACACATTTCCTAAATATAGCTGGAAGGAAGAAGCGGAGTTCTATCAATTAAATTTCTGCTTATTTACTCGGTCGACGCGAAACAAGCGTGGCCCCTTCGCTATCAAGGTCTGTTATATCTAGTAAGTCAACACTTGTGCGTACCCCCCACCCCTGAAAAAAAAAAAAAAATACACTTTCTGCTAATGACTACCGCTTGTATGATTAATTTTGCTGACCCAAGGAATGGCGTATACTGCGCGATGCACTTCTCAGCGAGTGATATTTTATTGGTAAACAATTCTTAGTAAAATTATATATAACAAATAATCAATCACCTGAATTTGCCGGGCAATGGCCGACAATTTAAGAAGTTATGCAAATTTATGTTTATTTTTCAAGCAGAACTTGCGATGTAACAAACTTCTTTGCCACGTATTCGATGCGGAACAAGCTAGGCTTCAGTTGCTGGCGAGCTTTTTCTAGGCAGACGCTGTCAAACCACACCTGGATAGAAGCGTCGGTATAGGCAAGCTCAATGTAGATAAAAGAAATGTGCGGCGCTTTGAAACACAACTGTGCACGTGCACAGCTAAGATGACAGCACGTCATTTGCTCTAGTGAATGCAAAACCTTTTGCCACAAAAACCTCCACAGATACGAAAAAAAAAGAATCAGAGAGGCTGTGAATAGCCCTGACGCACCCAGCGCAAGCTGTATTGTGAAACTTCAGGCTTGTTTTTGAACATTTTATAGGTTTTTAATTTGAAAACGCCACTTCGAAGCGCTGTCATTCATTAAAAGGATCACACACAAAAAACATCATACACGCTTTTTTAGTAAATAAACCGTTTTTAATCGACATAGATGCGAACTAACATATCCACTCCGTGCTATTACATAGCGCGACGTCTGCTCGCATCTTACCCACGCCGTCACAGGAGAGCACCCGCAAGGTGGCGCCCCCAAAACATCTCGTCGTCAATAGCTGATTCACACGACAGACCGAATCGAGATTTTCGTCTGCAGACCCTGTACGACGGGACAGGCACTTCGCCGATTCTTTGCGGTCATTAGCAGGCCAGCCTACGTACTTGGTGTGAGCACGACCCTTGCATCTAGGGAGTGCAATATAGCAATTTCCATAGAAATTGCTATATTCCATAGAAGCAACGGGAGAAGATCAGGCACGCGAGTTTGCTGAATAAAAATATAGTTAATAATAGTAATAATAATAATAATAATAATAATAATGAATTTTATTTCCCCTTCGAAAAACACGAGTTCAGGAAACAACGATAAAATCTGTAAAACAGTTAACTAAGCTCCTTACGTCCGTGTAGTTCCAGAGGCATAAGAAATTCGACACTGCAAGAGCAATAAATATATCTCCACAATATATATAGTATTGAATACAACTTAACATGCGAACCAAAACACGTGAACCTATTTCAACTTGAAAAAAAAAAGCCTTGGACTGCCAGGTTTTACTTTTTGTCGTCGGTGCCATGATGTAAAGACGCAATTTGAGCGCGATGCGTGGCGGCGAACATAGGTTTCGCGTTTTGGCCCCAGGGCGCTCACATGCTGGCACGGAGATGCGCTCTGACAAGAAACTGAAACCACCTCGAAAATCTCCCAACTAATGCAATAATTCGGAACGCTGTAAATTGTTGCGCGTGCCTTGTATCATCGTATTATGCGGGGATGGATTACTTTCGGATCATTCGCATCAAATTTCTTAGTGAAACCGTACCTTCAAAGATAATAATTTGAATTTGAGTCACTAATAGCAACTAAGTACTAAATTATACTGAACGTTACTTATTTTCCTTAATAGGCCTCAGTAGTGGAAAATGGGTTAGTTGGTACATAATTCTTTTTGACAAGAAGCACCGCAAGACAGGGACATACATTAAGAGACGCAACACAAAAGAGCTTCGTATTCTTTCTCTTACTTTCTGTCAGTGTATTGCGGCGCTTATTGTCAAAAGGAACCTTTACGGGCCCCTTGGCGCAGACAACTACGACATAAACCATTCCTTTTTCTGCGGTACGTAGTATCCGCAGGAGGGATTTGGCCCGAGTTTTCAGTTTACACCCCGTGTAATCAAAGTCAAGGGAATTAATCACCACCATTTTCTAGAACCACCCGAGACTGGTTGGAGAGCTAGAAAAACCAAACGTGGAAGGGACAGAAAAGACGCCTTTTGTCCTTCTGTACCTGTACCTTCCATTTTTGCTCTTTCTAGTTCCCCACCCAGTCATCATGTGGTTAAAGAAAATGGGAAATTTACACCAGCTCGGAGGCCTGCTCCATCACAGTCTTATCGTTAATCGCAACCATCGAGATTCACTAAGGGTTTCATTGGGAATCGAACCCCGCCTTGCGCAATACACAGGCCGGCACCTTTGCTCGGCACGGCAAGAAGGAGGTGAAAGAGAGTGCAAGAAGCTGACTAAGCATGACTTGCCACTGACAGTCATCTGCGGTAGCGTGCGACTCTGCGACGAGTGATCTTAGCCCAGGACGTTTACTACGCAGACGACCGTCGGCGGCGTGCTATACTTAGCCCAGCAAACTTTGTTATCAAGCAACCGTCGAGGATGAGCCCTACTTACCCAGTTGACTGCCCACAGGTGACCATCGGCGACGAATTATACTTAGTCCTGCATACTTACTTTGCTCATGACCGTTGGCGAGCGCAGCAGGCTCCAGAATGACGAGGCGTAGCTCCCCGCACGGATTCACATGAAGGCGCGGGTCTTAACGTAACAAAGGATAGCGCAGCAGGTGTATGACGTCACATTTTTGAGATAGGAGTACCACATGCAACTCCTCGAAATTCAAGAGCACTAAAAATTTGAGGCCCTACAGCACCTACAATAAAACATAACCCATGGAAGCTTTTTTATAGAAGCATTCTCATTATACACGCCACGCCAAGCTAAATTGAAACTTGTCTTAATCATTTTTATAAAGCGGGAGGCCACGAGAGTCTCTCGTGTGTAGAGCGTATCTGAATTCATCCGAGGCCAAACATAGCAAATTATAACAAGCGCATGATGCACGTGCGACACATTCTGTTCTCTCCGTGTATATCAAAACGACCAAATCTTTTTTTTTCCCCTTTTTTTTACCAGATTTTTTTTTCAAAATGTACACTCAGTCCATATAAACTGCATCGATTTCCTCCTCTCCTAAAGCCAGGTGGCGATTTGCTCCTTAAAGGAGGCTCGCATCTCTCCCAACACACCCCCTTTCTCTGTACCTCAACACATCACCTAAAATCAACTTTGTATAATTACGAACGGTTTGGGACTGGTAAGGGGACTTATGGATATTAATGCCGTTTTGTAATATGCTGACTGCACTTTTTTCCGTATTTTAATTATGCCCTGCCCAATCTATCTCACGTTTTTTTAAGCAATATGCCGATTCGTATTTTTAGTTTTTATGCTCAAAGATGCCGCTAGGCGAGAGAGAAATCACACTCACTAAAGTGCATGTTTTTATCCACTAACTATTTAATCAATACTATTGCCTAAAAATGCAGGTTTCCTTTAGACGTTTTTCGAATTACAACAAAAAGCTGGAAGACATGGACTACTTTATTCACCGCAATCGGTGGAAGTTGATAACACGAGGGCATCGCAGTAATTAGTGCCGCAGTGGAATTACGGTGGTGTATCTTTTTTTTTTTTTTTTGTTCTACAGCAACGCACAACGATCAGACAAGATTTTCCTTCGGATGAGTACTTGTAATACCTATGTAAAACCCTTTGCACATTGTAAAAAGTACTGCAAATAAGACAAGGATGAGAGACAAATGCAAAAGAGAAAAAACGGAAGCGCGCCGGGGCCCGTCGATAGGAGCCGGTAGCGAGCTTGTGGGCAATCAAACATCGGTGAATAATGTATAAGAAGAATACACATAGGAATTCCTCTGTTAGCAAAATAACATTCTGGTTTTCTTCGCAGCCTCCTTCCAGTACTCATCTCCTATGTTGGTGCTTGATTCAGACTACAGCACATACGCCGTGCTCTGGGCTTGCGAAAACAATCTGATCAGTGGCATCGTGCGAAGAGGTAAATGATTCTTGCTCAATGACATCTCATTATATTTATTACATTATGATTAATTATCACTAGCTGGCTTGAACACGCACTGTTATATTCTCACTGTGACTGCTCCTGTTTTCTTTGTGCTTCTTAAAGCACCATTTTGTGTGTGTGTGTCTGTGTGTGCGTGTGTGTGTGGAATTTGGCTCATGAGATTTTTAAATAGAACGGAATTTCGATTTGCCGCGTGAAAAACATGTTTAGCGCATAGTTACCAGCGCTATTTTGAGTTAATTTTAGAAAGTACATATTAATGCACGGAAAAAACTATCGCATTATTCATTCCTCGCCCCAGTGATCCCACACAAGATGCGAACATTCAAACGCATCCTTTCATAATGTAGATGCATGTACGATAAGAAACACCATAAGCGTAATATGACAGCTCCCCTATTGAACCCGAAAAATTGAATACACAATATATGAATCACATTGTACAACAAGGGGTGAAGTTCTACTTCTACTTGTCCTTCGCTTTTTGAGGCTGTTTTTGCACCTCAACACACTGCACAACTTTAAAAAAATGTACACGTAGTTGGATTTAGCTAGTTTCCTTTTCTGTGTCAGTGGTAGCAAAAACATAGTCGTTTAGATAAGTTATTCGCCTGTATGACTTGTTTAAATTCTGTCAGATGACGTATAATAAGGATAGATACCAAACGAACAAAATTTATTACTCAGATGCGAAGTTACCAGCCTATGGCTACACGTGCCGTAGCCGCACTAAATTGCGCTTGTAGGCTGTTGTTTTCTTAAAGAATTAAATAAAAAAAGAGCCTCGGTCAAAGTCTACTGCGAAAATGTACCAAAGCAGCAAGGCTGACGAAGCTGTTCAGAAAAGGCGGCTCGTCTACGCGCTACGCGTGCAGAAAAAAATTTAAAACGATATAAATAATTGTCAAAGCCTGAAACCTGTGGCATGAGATGTTGATGTATGTTTATTTTTTATCTCAGAAAAGGGATTTGATTGTTTTTTTGATGTTTCAGAAAACATCTGGGTGCTGTCGAGAACTTCAACCTTGAATGCCACGATGCAAACCTTGATCATGGACCACCTCAAGAAACAAACATACAGCTCCTACTTTCTGATGCCTACCGAACAAAAATCATGTCGAACATATGTTTGACCCATCATCAAGAATTGAAATGAACAGGCAGCAGTTTGATTGTATGATACCACCTGTATAATTCGAACACCTAACCGCGTTGCCGTCATTCGGCGTCAGGTAATGATTTCGTTTGACATGCACGTATTATAGCGTCTTACGATTAGCGAGAACCTAGCGGGTTGTGCCACATTTAAAAACCTACACCGAAGCCAATAAAAAGCCTGACTTTGTTTTACTTAATTCACCAGGCTTTATGAGAATAAACCGCATGACTTTTTTCTAGGCATGTGCATTTCATTATATAGTTCTTAACTTATTTTTGATAAAAGATGTGGCATAAAAAGGCAGGCCTTTTTATGTCATATCTTTTTTTCTCGTCTTTGTGTCTGCCATGAGCACACCCCACAGTTATTGGCGCAAAGGTTTCTAAAGAGAGCGTTTAAAAGTGAGTGCTTCCCGAAAGCACGATCGATCTCATCAGAGACATCCCTCGCCTGGATTCAGGAGCTCCTCGACTTCAAATAAATGCGTTGCGTGATACCGCGATCAAGCCGCATCATCATACTTTGTAAAAAAATTAACAGCATTTTTTTACATGCTAGGAAACGTGAAATGAATTAAAACGTACAAAACACTTGCTGGAAGATTCTACTGACGTGGACGCGCAGCCAGAAGCACAAACAGATCTGGGGCACTAAACGCTTCGTGGACGTACATACCTGTTGGTGGCGTTTGATCGTGAACATTGCAAGTGTCTGCATAGGGGTCTGTGTTTTTCGAAGCCTGTGTGTTTCATAACTTAGCGAAGAATTATGTGTGTCTGTGTGTGTGTGTAGGGGGGTTAAAATATTTTATTTGGAGACTTTATGTTAATCCAATAAACTTAATTTAATTGTTCAGATTCATGTTTAGACAAGGGAACCACTGCAATGTCACTGTTGGATGTAGGCAATTCGACAATTTCCCTGCAAATGCTAACTTGGGGTACTCGCATCGATCGGAAGTGATTGAATGCCCACACGCCCGATAAAGAATGTACAAGGAAATATTTAGAGATATTTGCCTGCATCGCATTTTATATAAGTAGGGTTTTGCTTTTCCTTTTTAAATTTATTTGAAGTTGCTGTTAGGCTGAGTGTATTCGGGTGGCTCATGGGCTTTGATACATGAACGCATTATAAAAATTAAATGTTTAGAAAGAAACAGCTGGTGTCCTAATAACTTTTTACCTTTTAATTCGTCAATTCTATGGTCTTGGATATTCATATTTGGTTGTCCCGTCTCTTGTTTCTTCACAAATGAAATGGGAACGGACGTTTAAGCAGAAAATTTCTTAATATTATATATTGTAAGCACTATAATGGAAAGTGACAAGTCAATTCTGAAAGGCGGGGAGAGGAGGAGGGCCGAAGACATATCATTTGTTAAATTCTAGCTGAAGTACTCATTTTTAACCGCCAAGAACATTTCAACATGGAGCTTCTGAGAACAAAGCAAAAGGCAAACTTAACACGGATCTTCGTTCAGGTTAGAGGAGGACAACTTTTTTTTCCCTCATCACTCCGACAACAATTAAACTTAATATAGATTCAATATACGTCATAAGTATATGCTTTAATAAAACTAATGAACAGCAAAAAACCGAAGTTGAAATAGCTTTAGAGTTTTTTTTTTTTTTTATTCGGGAATTGCCCGAACCGATACATGACCAAAAGAGAAATCTAAATTATCTATGTTGTCTTTCTCCAATCTTCTGTCGAGAATAAACAGCGTCTGTGCTCTTCCACGCGCCCTTGTTTTTTTGCGTCTTTTGTAACATGTACTACTGGATCCCACAATACATACTAAAACTACAAACATCACACTTCCATTGCGTTATAAATATCCTGCCAGACACGCTTCTATTGTTGTTGCTCCAGCTTCCTCATGTAGTCCCGGTTGAGCTGGTAGAAGCTCCAGCCTTCGACCTCATTCAGGTCGCTGGCCTGATGCTTCTGAAGCAGCCTGATGAGACCCTTGTTCCTCGCCCTGGGACAGCAGTCGATCCGCTGACATCCCACGGCGCGGCACATCTGCGAAACGGATGCACGTGATCATATCGTCTGCTCAACCGAGTCAAGGTGGACCATCATACCTCACTAGATTTGCTAGAATGGTCTTTGTTTCAAGATATTAGGCAGATATTAGCAGCATCTGACTAGGTTGTGAGAACGTACGTTAAGTTACTACCGCTAGTTACATAGACGTCGCTGTGAAGCGTGGAAACAATGCACACGAGACCTACGCAACACGTATACTGCGGCAACTCGCGGTCTTCAGTCCTCGTACCGTAGTCAAGAGCAACTGCATAAATTGGTCTTGAGTCTTGACTCGCGGTCATGTCTTGAACTCCTCATGGCGATGTCAAATACTACGACGTGTAGATCCAGGTCACTCTTGGGTACCAACGCCGCACTTTAAGATCTCTGCTTTGGTTGGATTGAACGGGTCGGTGAACTTAGGACCTCCTAGACACGCTGTATGGTGCCCGTAACAAGCTCCAACATTCGGAACAGCACAGCATTCAGAAGCGAATTTCAATATTACGCGCTCGAAATCACGCAAGTATGATAAAAAAAAAAACAAAAAAAAAAAAAAAACGCAACATTGAGAAACCGGAAATACATATATCGCCCGAAAGCTGCCATCTCGTCTCTTTTTACTTAGCTTAAAAACGTATGTATAATAAATATGTGCAAATTTAAAACAACCGTATCGTTTTCGTTTTTTTTTGTTAACAGCTTTATATTTGATGAACAATTTTTGCCAGTTTTGAAGCGAGCAATTTATGAAGAAACTATCGTTGTCGGTGTAATGAAAATACTTGTCGTGACAAAAACGTCGCACCTGACTTTTGTGAGCTAAATGTACTGCCTACTTTTCCTGTGAATTTGTTGCCATGTCGAAGCTACTTAGTACATATGGTCATTGCATATTTAGTGGTTCTCTCTCGAATTGTCTCTTATAATCACGACGATGAATTTATGCTAAGCTATCACCGGAGTCAAAGTGCCAAGTACGATCTGACATGGTGCCCTGGACCCAGTTAATACCGGAATAAATATGGCTAGTCGACCCTAGAATACAATTTGTGCACAAAAAAAAAGGCATATGAAAAAAAATATCATCTTCTGTTTAAATCTTATATTTGTTTACGCCCAATTGCGAACCCTTATTTGGCCTGACAATTTTAATCCTAGTTTTGATCGGCCATTTTTTTACAATCCTGCTCTGAAGGAATATGCTTTTAGCAGATTGTCACGCTGCAGCGTCCCCAAGTTCTCACAACTGAATCGTGTTTGAAACACTTTACGAAACCTTTAAAGCACGCGGAGACGCGCTACAGCAAATTGTGTCTAGATTTGATTGCCAAGTTTGGCGTCAGGACCTCGGCGGTTTCATCTGAAAGTTTTAATAACTGTAAGTGAACCTCGACGCGAGCTTTTAGGAATATTAGAAAAATAACTATTAATGCGTGTGACACTAATGCAAGCATGGACTAGCGCTATGGTGTTTATCTGGCATGTTTTGTCATTCACTCAGGGAAGTTGCAACATACTAAAAAGAAAGCAACGTAATGTTTTAGATACCTCTAAACCTGTCTTGTAGAATAATGTAGCTATTGATATCACGTAGAAAACAATAATCTGCAGGAAAAAGACATATTTTACACACAAGTTTTGGGCCGCTATCACATTCACTTTTTTTTTAGTACAGGAAGAAACACGCCTACAGCTTACTTAGTTCTTCAAACAAACAGAGGAGCTGTACTCATAATTTTTATCGTTTGTGTTGTGACGAACTTAACCTGACACTCTAGAACTGTCATATATAAAGCAATTGCACATCTTATAAGCATGTCATTGCTGAATTGGTTTTTGGCATTTAGTCTGTCCTTTTATATGTTTCCTAAAACACTAACTAATCTATATAAATTATTTCTGCTATCATTCTAATTTTGTGATATAGTGAAAGCTGCAGATTTCTTCCCACTTGCTTTAACGAAATCGAATACCACAGCAGTAGAATGTTTGGTGTGGCCAGAAGATCTTTCCTTATACTGTGTTTTTGTGTCTCTTTTATGTAGTGCGTTTAATGCCATGCTAAATGGTGCACATGAATGACTTTTAAATAACTAAAAGTTACGGGAACTGAAAGGCCTGCTTCATCTGAAACGGTGTTCCACATATCGATACATAGATCACTTTTCCTATAACCACCTTCTTAAGGTGTGTGGAACAGCTTTCTAGATGTCAGTATGAGTAGGGCTGTTTTTTTCTACCACCCTCCCAATTGATCTGAAACAAAACTCTGAACAAACTAAGATGTTTATGCAACACGGTTCCTCTTGAATAAGTGGAACTTTTTTGCAAAAACGTGCGGGTCATGATTGGAGCCTAATCGGAGCGAGGTTAAGAGTGTAGTGCACTATAATATAATGCCGGAATGCAAGATGTCAACAAACGTCACGCGTCAGCATGACCCTTCCCAATGGCTCTGAAAAGAAACCATGTCAGAGCGCTCGGCGACCGGGCTGGTAAATTAGTTTATGAACGACTGCTCCGAATCGGTCGTTTTTTCGGCGACGACATTTGGTTGAGGATCAAAAAGTTTTCGCACGACTGATGGTAGCCGGAAGTGTGAACTTCGCTATTGATCGTAGCAGGATGAGTCCGCTTTCGTTCTCCGTTCTTGCGTGGCGTTTAGAAGACGACTTTGTTTTTTTGCGAGACTTTGTGGAGACAAACAGAGCACTTGCAGCAAGCATTTGTCTTCTATCATATTACAAATTCATGCAGAGTTGATATTGACTGTACCATTTGCATCAGACTGTAGGTCGCACCATTTAGCTTAGAAACTTTAAATTTTGGTATACATTACGTCTCTCGTTAAATCATCCATCCCATCAATTTTTTTGTATCATCACGGTTTTTTAGACCTGCTACACGACAGAAATGCGAACTTAAGAATATCTAACACCTAACAGTGTTGGGATATATCCTACCTGAATAACGCTTCTGAGCAGTGCCGTGCCGACACCCTGTCTCCTGAAGTCGGGTACCACGAAGATGGTGTCCAGTCGGAGGCTTCTTCCCTCCCACGTCGAGTAGATCCGGGAGAAGAGGACCCAGCCGACGATGGAGGCGCTCCCTGACGACACCACTGGGAGTTTACCAAACACTCGGTTCCAAGCCCACATCTTACAGTCAGTCGCGTGCAAAAGCCTTCACTCATGATACCTTCTCAAGAGGAAGGCCTTAAGGTCACGGATTTTCGGCCGAAGTTTCGGGCGCTTGTGCGTTATGATGTTTTTCTTTGGGTTTGCCTTCAATTAATAATTTAATTACGTTTTTTTATTTTTTTATTTATGCTTTAGACTTAAGCTGTGGCGTTCATAACGCAATTTACGGGGTATAGCTCCGAGCTTGGTTAAGCTCCCATAGAATAATCAAAGCCTGCGCCCTACAAATGCGTCAGCGTGACTGGTCCGTACCAACCCGTTGAGGACGCTCGGCTCGGACTTGGCATCAATTATTTCATTTGCACCATCCGACAGGAATCACGTTTCCTGGAGGAAGATAAGGATGTCCGAAGGGCCTTAAATGTTCTAGATGGTTTTGGCTTCGTGACCAAACTCTTATGGACGATAATAGAGAAAATAAACGACTGTTGACTTCTCCCAACGGCGTCCGGATCAGGCTGTCGGCTACCCCTTTGGCGGCTTGCGCCGTTAATGATCATTACAGCCACGTGTCTGCATTGGCAATGCTCAAAGCACGTGCTGTGCTCCGGAAGCTGTTGGAGCTCAGTGATTTCTGTAACCGCACTAATAGGCAACGAGCTTGAAGTTGCCGACGGATTGATTATTATCCAGTGTAATGGAAGCGATAAAACAGTACTCGCATCATGCTCACTGATTTAGTGGAGCACTGGAAGTTCAGTTCTGTAAAACAACAGAAAACGGTCAAGAGACAGAAAACGGTCAAACGGTCAAAGACAACAATGCTTTCTGATTTTAATATTTTGCAACGACAACTGTACTTTGGACCATTATTTTATTGCATCTTCCTGTTTGTGTTGCGAATCATCTTATATGGTTCCCACAACAATACCCCTGAAAATACTTGATGGGCAACTCTGGTCGAAAACGAAACCAGAATAAATGACTGGAATCGCTGTAGTGGCACGAAATATAATCACAGCCGGAAAGATACGTCAAAGTGAAGCCGCCTGGTCCACTGAAATGGATTTTAAAGACGCGACCAGCTGCCCTTTAGCGGGTGGCAAGTGGGTTAGGTTTTAGTCAATAAACACTGGCGCAGCACCCTTGTGACGTAACGTCGCGGCGAAGCAGCGATTGATTGGCTGCACCGCGTACCCCGGCTGCCTTGCAAGGTCACGTCGCGGCCGTACGGCTGATGATCAGCTGTGCCATCCCTCTAGCAGATAGTTTCGGCTTTGCCGTAGACACCCGAAAGCAAACTTTGAACCTTGATATCTAGAAACCTACAGACAATATCGAACAAAAAATGTAAACCCTGTAGTTCAGAGACACTGCTTTAGTTAAAACAGTCGTAGTACCAAATTCAATATATATATATATATATATATATATATATATATATATATATATATATATAATATTGACCGGAGTTGCTTTTGAAGGCCGGCTTACTTATACCTTAATTAGAATGTTACTCTTAACTGTGATTAATCTAAGGACCGCGGACCGCTTGCATCCCCCAACTGTCATAGAGCTCAACTAAGTCGTCGGTGTTACATGGTACATAGGCCTAACAACGCCAGTTGAGATGCTCGTCAAGGGACACAGTTAGAACCGGAACCAACCAAAGCTGATGTCACATTACCTAATTTAAGAAGTGATGCAAATGAATTATTTGCACACTTTCCATTCATTATAAACATTTAAAGCAAAACGATAATCAGAACGTTTCACACGAATTATAGCAAAAGAGGCATGAACAAAGTCTTATCGGCACCGAGATCCTCATGGCCATCCTCGCAGAGCTTTGACTTCTGCGATTTGCCATGATCTTTCTAGAGAAAGCTCTGGCCTCGAATCATACCTCTTTTGCACTGATTTCTGCCACGATACTACTGAAACACTACCCTCCTCCATTTAACAATTTTCTCTTCTATCAGCTGGTATCCCCTCCCCTAACTAACAATGACCGTTGGGCCTCTGGCTGAAACCCCCAAGTTAGTATTTCCTCTTTTGCAAGTCTTCTCTCTCTCTCTCTCTCTGTAATAGTAAGTGCTTCACTGGCGCTGGCCATAGGCGGCGATGCGGCGGACGCCGCCATCTTTAGCTCTATTGGGGCCAACCCCCCTCGGTTAACTGAGGTAGGCCAGCTCAGTTGAGCTAAATGATCGTTAGCGGCTAATGACAGTTAGCGTCTTTGGGTAACTCCGGCCGATCGCGATTAAGTCAACTGTTGTTGGCTTAATGATAGTTAAGAGTGCTAGTGTAACTAGGGTATTATATTATTTAAAATGTAAATTGTCGCAGAAAATATTATGATAGATATTTGCATGGTAAGGACGATTCTAAAACGTTAGTGGTATTGGCTGTTGTTCATTAGTTTCATAGGCTTGTGTCCCCTGAACAAAACTTTGTAAACGAATTTTCCTTCACTCTTTCGTTTACTTGCACGTTTATTTATCTCTGTTTATTGATTAGATCACAAAACATTAGTAGCATCAAAACTGTCGTATGGCCTTTTGATGCTACATATGGTACAGCCAAAATGTAAATAAAAATAATTTGCCCTTTAATATACATTTACTATAATACAGTTGATGCTGCTTTGAACCATACAAAACTAGATTGTAAAAACACAGAGCAAATTAAGATTAAGGATTACATTAACAAAAAATGACTACACGCCATTAAGTATAAAATAAGACTCACCTTGTTGCAACCAGAGTATTTTGCTTAGACTGCTGAATTTAACCATTTTTATATATTAGCCAGACTGAACATTTTAGAATCATTATACGTTAACGGAAAGAACCCCGGATGTGTATTCGTTAAAGCAAGGAATAATGTTCAACAGAACAACCTAATCCCGAGTATTTGTCTGTCAGTCTTGCATGTCCCCGCAAAATTTAGAGTGGACATTTACGTCATATGCTGGCAACCGGACTTGAGAATGGGGCGTTGAGTTTCTCGCTAAACGTAGACGGGTAGTTGATGTTAGGTCACATGACCACGACATGTCACCTCAGTTAACGTGCCATAAATGTTCCCTTGAAGTTCAGTTGAGATATTGACGGCAGATGACGTGATCATGTCACTTGACCCCACGACTTGACAACGTGTCTTCAAATTAGTCGCTACATTTAGCGAAAAAAAATTGACGTCAAGTACCCTGGCGTCATGTGACATTAGGCCCCGTGAGACCGTGACGTCAAGTCATAGGAGCACCTCACGTGACCACAGGTAACGTGAAGTCCATTTTCGCACTATATCTAGAGTAAAAAAAAATGACGTCTCTTAAAGTCATGTAAAAACATACCTTGACTGACGTCAATATCCTCCCCTTTAACTTTAGCGGGGAAATTCATGCTACGTGACCTGACGACATGCGAGGTACGATCAAGCGAAACCATGACGTCACGCCACGTCGCCTCAAGTCACATCACGCCTTAGTATCACTGGTTATCGCGATTTCTCAACCTCAAGTCATTTCACATTAGGTCACGTGGTACAGTGACTTCACGGTGCCGAGTCGTTGTGTCGCCTTATACCACGACGTGACATGATGCCAGGCCGCTCGACGTCTATTCCGTTAAAAACTTTAGCGGCGACATTAAAAAAATAAATATGTCCCCCCCCCTCCCCCGTCCCCCCAAATTCAGAACAAATTTACGATGATTGCTTTCCTGTCTCCCGACAACTTAGTTTTCTGGACACCTAAATAAATAGGCTGCACATGACCGAATATGTACGAAATGCCTCCCTACCCCTGCTACGAAAACGAAAATATTGAGGGTTGTTGTTAACGCAAAAACATACTATATTAATATTTGGCGGTAAGCTTCCATCTCGGAATACTCATTCTCCACCCAAATGTAGCATTAGCGGTTTGAATGAGATGCCAAGGTTTAAGAACTAATGGTAATCGTATTAAAGAATCATGGGCGAGTTTCTTAAGCTTGAGAATGGCAGTATATGGCGTTCTCCAATTAATAGAAATGAATGGTGCCACTTGCCAAGTACAAACACCAATTTCCGATTAGAATTTGAAAAAAATCGATACACTTTTGATTAAGATAACGGTTAGTTCTTAAACATTGGTGTCTGGTTTGGACAGCTAGCGGTATATTGGGGCGGAGTTTATTTTAGGGCGATAGCTTTATAGGCGACACATTGCAGAGATTTTGTCGTCGTCCCTTGTCGTTACGGCATGCGAGCAAAAAAAAAATCCGATCTTTTTTTTTTTTTTTTGCTTTGAAGAAAGTGAAGTCTGCACTTCCCGTACGCTGTGCCGCGTGAAGAGAGCGAAGAGGGCAACACTGGCGTCCAGCCAAGAATTGCGCAACGACGGAAGGTTCATCGTCTCGTCTGTTTGAAAGACTTGTTTTCCAATATTACTGGTGTTATGCGAGATCCCACTTTGGCAATATCCAGTTTCTACGCGTAATGGTGTATGTTTTTAGAAACGTTCACCGCCCTTACCCACTTCACGGATCACTGGTGGCAGTCGACAGTGGCATCCAAGGCGCCAAACATGACTGCTATGAGAAATTATTACGTCGCAACTCCTTTTCATGTACATGAAGGCACCATTCCACCCGCATTGTGCAACCGTGCCACAGCTACCGCTTTCGTTTCTTCGTATATTATAGGATAGAAATAGGCCTTTTCAAATTAAAGACCGCTAAATCTTTTTTTTCACACATGACATTACACATGGATGACTGAAATGAACCCTTTTGTGGATTCTCAGTTGGACAGGTTTTCGGTGTAATGGCAGCGTGGCACAAGCGGACGCGAACATTTCTTCAAGCGACGACGTTGGATCATGTTGGCTCCGTTCAGCCGCGGTGGCCTAGATTCAGCTTCGAAGATATCGGATTTGTGCCCACCACAGTTTATCTTTCGCCACTAAGTTAGTACAAACAAGCTTTTCTACTGCCGTTCATACAGTCGCATTTTATGTTTACACTTATAACTTGTTTAATGCTCCTAAAATAACGAAGTGGTTCCGAATGATATCGGGCAGCGGAATATCCACACCAGCTCTCGCCAGTCTCGTGCTCTGGTACTCTTTCTGGTTTCGTCGTCGTCTCCTACTATTGTCCACTACAAATGCCCCTCTCCTAGGAAAGCAGGCTGCAGAGAGGCGTAGCCCACGTGACGTGACGACGTAGGAGCTTGTGTTTAATGGTGTAAAAAGGAAATGGAGACGGTTGGCTAGCTGAAATATGACGAGATGGGCGAGTCTTCGAGGCCGTTTCTAAATGGGCCTGTTTAAGTCGTTCAACAGATATGGTGTCTGTTCGACAACCTTAATCCAGAAGAAAATGCTTGTCTAGTCGTTTCATGACTTGAAAGAATCCGTCATATGGCTTCTGTAAGGGCAATAGAACCGGATCTCGTCGGACGAAAAGATGCGTGGATGTTTGAAAATATTGTGACACATATATTGACGGCTTTTGTTGGTACCTTGGTTGCACTGCCCGAACTTGTCTTCTGAGAGCTTTTAGTTCGCTCGTGGAGGTTCCGGGATCAAGCTCGACTTTATGATAGGGGTCGGGTAAAAAATGTCCGGGAAAGCGTAGAGGAGTGCCATGGACGAGTTCTGATGGTCTGCAGTTGAGATCATCTTTGACTGGCGATCGAAGTCCAAGGACAACTAGAGGCAGTTCTCTGGCCCAATGTGTTAAATCCCCTCGTGCTTTGAGTGATGACTTGAGTGGTCGATGAAAACATTGAACCATGCCAATTGGCGATGGATTGATTTGAGGTTGTGTGTAGCTGTTGTGCACCGAGAAGTTGTGCCAGTGAAAGAAATGAAAATGATTCAAACTGTCGTCCCGGTCTTTTTTTATGCTAAATGGTACACCAAACTTTGTCACCCATCCGCTCACGACTACATGTGCGATGGTAGCAGCTGTACTTTTGGGAATCGCGAAGGCCTCTGGCTACGAGAAAATTTGTCAATACAGGTAATTATGCAGGTGTTGCCCTCTGACGGAAGTAATGGACCCACGATGTCAAGATGAGCGTGATCGAAGCGGTTGGTCGGTACTGGGAAGGATTGAAAAGGTGCTGAGGTATGGCGATGAATCTTTGACTTTTGACCGCCTATACAAGTTCGTGCCCATTCCCTGGCGTCCTTATTTATGCCATGCGAAAGGAAACGTTCAGTGACCAAGCGTTGTATCGCGCGTATGCCGGGGTGTGACAATCCATGAAGTGCATCAAAGACCTGGTGGCGGAAGGCCACAGGGGCAACTGGACGAGGCATTCCAGTTGATATATCACAAAGAAGCGGATAATCGCCAAGCGGGGTTGCGATATTCTCAAGCTTCAACTTGTTAGAAAACTGACTAAGCAAAGGATTGGTCTTGCAATTGAAAGTATCTGAAATGCGCGAGAGAGCGTCTGCTGCTAGATTGTGAGGTCCCTCGACGTGTCAAATGACCGTTGTGAATTCAGCGATGTATGTGAGGTAACGTATTTCTCGTGCAGAAAACTATCGGTGTCCGATCTTAACGCAAAGGTCAATGGTTTGTGATCCGTAAGTATACCGAAATCTCGTCCTTCAAATTTTTGTTGAAGTGCTTGATGGCGAGGTAGATAGTGAGGGGCTGACTGCCGAAGATGCTGTAGCGGCACTTTGCAGTTTCCAGCTTATTTGAGAGGAATGAAATTCGGTGCCAATCCGTTCCGACATACTGCTGCAAGATGGCCCCAAGAGGAGTATTAGAAGCGTCAACCATAAGATTGAGTGCAGCATTCGGCCTCGGATGGAATAGGAGAGTGGCCTTGACTAGCGTTTGTCTAGCTTGGTCAAAAGCTTGCGCCGTTTCGGCAGACCACTGAAGCAATGCCGAAGGTGTGCGGGTGCCTTTGAGGGGGTCATTTAATGTTTTGAGTGTCTCAGCGCAGTTAGGAATGAGACGTCGGTAAAAATGATTCAAACCCAGGAATTCCCGATGTTTCCGGATGCAGGTAGTACGAGGTAAGTCTTGAACAGCTTTGACTTTCTCGTCGAGATATCGAAGTCCATGCTGGTCGAGGTGGTGGCCGAGAAACTTGATTTTGGTGACACCGAATTCACTTGGGCTTGTTCATTATGAGGCCATATTTATCAAGCCTATAGAAAAGAATTTCGAGATGTTCCAAGTGTTCTTTGGGGTCAAGGTTGTAGATGAGGACGTCATCACGATATGCGTAACAAAAGGGAAAGTCTCAAGTTATATGGTCGAGAAAACGCTGAAACGTCTGAGCAGAATTTCTTAGGCCAAATGGAATTCTGGCGTATTCAAAAAGACCAAATTGGGCTGTGATGGATGTCTTGGCGACATCAGCAGGGTGTACAAGTACCTGATGGTACGCTTTGACGAGGTCTCTTTTGAAAACGATTTTAGCGCCATGAAGGTATGCCGTGATTTTTTTATATCTTGGAGAGGATAGTGATCCGGAACTGTTGAGTTCTTCAGGCCCCGGTAATCACCACAAGGTCACCAATCCCCAGGTGTCTTTTCCGCACCATCTGTAGAGGCGATGCCCATGTACTTGATCAAGGGACGTATGAGCCCCAATTCAAGCATGTGGATGAATTCTTGTTGTGCCACCTTTAAGCGATTCGGGTGTAGCCTACGTGGTCGAGCATAAACAGGTTGGCACATTGTAACACTGTGCTGGGTCACGTCATGTTTGATTGGATGTTGAAAGCTATAAGGGCGAGTTAACGATGAAAATGCTGAAGTAGCGTTTCGTACCTCGACTCTGCCCCTTGGTGCTCTCTAGGACGTGAATCAGAGGTAGTGATTGCTACTCCCTGAACCTTGAAATCAGTGCCTCGGTCTGCTAGACGCTTGTTCAACATATGAAAGCAATGATGTGGAAATGCGTGAGAAATTCAGGACCCAAAATTGGGTAGCAACGTCTGCGATTAAAATTACTTATCGGAAAACTCTTCGTAGTCCGCTGATGCCTGTCAAAACTCGCTCACCGTAGGTTGCAATGGTTGTTTTATTGGCAGCCTGAAGGGAGGCGTGCGGTTGCTGAGGCTGACAAGGAAGTGCAGATGAAAGCAGTACGCTTACTTCAGCGTCATTGTCGATAAGGAAACGCTGGCCGGTGTCGCGATCGGTGACGAAGAATAAGCGGCCATCATCCGTCCCTGCTCCACTCGCCGCTTCTAGTGGTGGGAGTTTTCATTTTCCGTCGCTGCGCACGCTGGTGTGCAGTTTCTGGCCCTGTCTCCGAAATTCTGGCTGCACCAGCAGAATCTGGATTGCGGTGAAATTGAGCGGTTCCTAGGATAGCGTTTATTCTTGCGTTGCCGCGCTGTCGATCGAGAGCGCAACAAAACTGCAGCTATTTCGTATCGGAGTTCATTCACCTCTCGTTGGAAAATATACCGTAGCTAGTGCAGCTGTGTAGAGAAATTGGTAGATGGTGAATCAACAGATGCTCTTGTCGATATTGCAGCGCGCACGGCCGAGAAAGCAACGCTCGGTCACAGACTTCTAGAAGGTTCACGTTTATTTTTGCTCCGGACATAACTTCTCTCATTTATTATTGCTTTTGTTCTAGAAAGTGCCTGTTCATTCTCACCCCGAGCGCGCGATGCTCGAGCCTTCTTCGCCGAATCTTCGAGACAGTGACTCACTCTAGATAAGAGGCCGCCCGCGACCTTGTCGAGTCAGTCTCGCCCCAGCGCTCGATTCTGCGGTTTCGCCGACATCGACGCCCACGACGCTCTGCTGTTTTCTTCTCTTCCCTTTTTATTTTGGGCACAAGTTTGCCCCATTAAACACTCAATTTCTTCAGTTATCATCGCCTCATCAATTGTCATTTGTGACATTTTCGTGGACGCGTGGGGTAACGCTTTCTATGCCCGCGAAGCGTACACCTACAAAGACATCCCGGTCAACTGAAGTGCTCAGCCCCGGAAGGCTGCCCTTCGTAGAAGACACCGACGCCCGATCAGGTCGCCGTAACCATGGAATACCTCGGGAACTCGGTCCCCTGCCGAAGAAACAAAAGAAGATGATCGCAACAATGACCGCTCCACCCGTAGTTGTCCTACCCGTCGCCGCCCGTACGCCCGCGTCCTTCCATGGTGAGCCTTATGAAGACACCGAGGACTGGCTACAACAATACGAGCGAGTGGCCCAGCACAACCGATGGACGGACGAACAGTGCCTACAGAATCTTCACTTCGCGCTCAAAGGAGCGGCCAGGCACTGGTTCGAGAATCGCGAGACTTCGTTAATCTCATGGACCGCCTGCAAGCATGCGCTGACACGGATGTTTACCAACCTATATCGACAGGAAAGGGCATTAGACCTTCTTCGAACGAGGACCCGCGGTGCAAACGAGACTATCGCCAGTTTCGTCTAAGATGATCTGCGGCTGCTCGCTCACGCCGACCCTCAAGCCACCGACGAAAAGAAGTTGCGGATCCTGATGTAAGGTGTTGAGGATAACATTTTCGGATGCCTCGTTCGCAACCCGCCGATTACCTTCGAAGCCTTCGTCACGGAGGCAACCAACATTGAGCGCGCCCTCCATGCGCGCGCCTCCCACTTCCAGCGACATCCAGGCGTCGCTGCACCCACGCTGCTTAACGTCGAAAACACTATGGGTACGCGGGACATCCGGGAATTTATACGGGAGGTCGTCCGGGAGGAACTGCGAAGGTTGCTGCCAACCGCCAGTCGTCCGCTAACCCTTTCTCTATCCGAGGCTGTCCGAGGAGAAGTGCATCGGGCGCTCCAACCAGAGGTTCCCGTCACCACGGTGGCACCGGAGGAACCAACGTTGAGCTACGCCGCGATGGCCCGACGACCGCCGCAAGCTCCCTGCGAAGCCTCGGCTCCACCTCGAAGAGACGCCCCAACGCCGCAGTACCTCCGACGCCAGGAAGATCAGGCCTGCGTTCACCCAGAGCAACCTGCGCCGAGGAAGACCGACGTCTAGAGCACGGCCGACCGACGCCCGCTGTGCTACCACTGCGTTGAAGCGGACCGCATCTACCGACGATGCCCTTACCGCCAGCTGGGCGTACGAGCGTTTGCGCCCACGACCCTCGACCACGTCTCGGAGAGCGACCTCGGGACATCGAGGACTACCTCCGCCGCTCTTCATCCCCTGACTCGTCTCCCCACCGAGGATTCCGTTCACCGTCTCCCCGACGCTCGCCATCGCCCTTCCGCCGGTCTCACCGAGACAGCCTGTCACTTATCGCATCCAGTCAGGGAAATCAGGCGCGGCAATGCCGGGAGGTGGTGTTGCAGAAGACAAACGATGCCAAGATCCTCCAAGATCGTCGGAGCCCTCCCACTCTAACGCCGCAACGCCCCAAAACGACGTTTCTGCAGCAGTGCCGAATAACCTCAACGTTATCATCGACGGCCACAACGCGACGGCGCTCGTCGAAACCAGAGCAGACTACTTGGCTTTTAGTGGGAGACTCTCTCGCCGCCTTCGGAAAGTTACGACGTCGTGGGAAGACCCCAGATACGAACGGCCGGCGGGCATCTCATCACACCTGTCGGCAGGTGCACTGCTCGCGTTGAGATCCACGGTGAAACCTGCCCTGTGAAGTTCGTCATTCTGCAAGACTGTACGGGGGACGTCATTCTCGGAATTGACTTCTTGTGTGAATATGGCGCCATCATCGGACTTTGCGGAGAACAACCTAACGCTTCGGAAATCTGTGCCATCGGCGGAAAAACCGAAAGCGACGTGAGCTGCAGTGCGAGTCCTTACCAGCCACGTAAACCTGCGCCGCTGTCGAGCGTCTTTGTGCCCGTCGGGACCGAAGAATGCATGCCACCTGCGGTGTAGCACTGTTGGAAGGTAGCGTCCAACTTCTCCTTGGACGAGGGATTGGCATTCCAAGAGGCGTAACTGAGCTCAAGGACGGTTGTACCGTAGCCCTTGTCAAAAACTTCTGGCAAGTGTCCCAGCACCTTACAAAGGATACAGCTGTGGACTACGTCGAGAAAATTCAGGACCCAACCGCGATCGTCGTCATCTCAGAAGACGCCTCTCCGACACAGCACAGGAGAACCACGCCGTCAGACCCCGGCATCGACCCGTGCCCTCCAGCCCCATAACGACAGCTGACTGACGTTCTCGCTGAGTTCAGTGACTGCTTCGCCATATCGTCAAGGCTACGGCAAACAGCGGTTGCGAAGCATCGAATCGTTACTGACGAACGAGTGCCCCCTATTCATCAGTCGTCGTACCGAGTTTCGGTTAATGAGAAGGAAACCATCCAGAAGCAAGCCAGAGAAACGCTTGAAGACGATATTATCCAGCCTTCAAACAGTCCGTGGGCCTCTCCAGTCGTGCTGGTGAAGAAGAAGGACGATACTTTTAGGTTCTGCGTGGATTATAGGCGGCTGAATGCTGTTACAAAGAAAAATGTCTATCCGCTTCCCCGTATAGACACCCTTGCCCGATTACGCCACACCCGATACTTTTCGTCGATGAACTTGAAGAGTGGCTACCGTCAGATTGAGGTCGATGAACAGGGCCGCGTCGTGCCCGATGGACTCTACGAGTCAAAGGTGATGCCCTTCAGACTCTGTACGGTGCCGGCGACTTTCCAGCGGGTCATGGATGCCGTGCTAACGGGACTGAAGTGACAGAGCTGTCTGGTTTACCTGGACGACGTCGTGGTATTTTCGCACGACTTCAATGAGCACTTGAGACGGCTTAGGGCGGTGCTGCAAGCCATCAAGACCGCAGGGCTCACATTCAAGCCAACGAAGTGCCGCTTCGCCTACGGCGAACTCAAGTTCTTTGGCCATGTCGTCAGTAGCGAAGGAGTACGCCCTGAACCTGCGAAGACTTCCGCCGTAGCCGAATTTCCTCGACCGTTGAGCAAAAAGGCCGTCCGCAGATTCCCGAGGCTGTGCGCGTACTACAGGCGCTTCGTTCAAGATTTCGCAAACATTTCGGCGGCCGTCACATATCTTACGAAAGACGCCGTGAAGTTTCAATGGACAGAACAAAAGCGGGCGTTCGATGAACTGAAACTACGACTTCAGACACCTCCAATCCTTGGACATTTCGACCAGCACGCAGAAACCGAAATTCACACGGATGCCAGTAACTCCGGACTTCGCGTGGTATTGGTACAGCTACAAGAAGGCACGGAGCGAGTCACTGCCTACGCAGGTTGGACGCTGTCGAAGACGGAGAAAAATTAGTCCACGACGGAAAATGAATATCTCACGGTCGTACGGGCGATCACAAAGTTTCGTCGATATATATACGGGAACCTGTTCTGCGTGGTCAGGGACCACCACTCGCTCTGTTGGCTTGCAAATCTCAGAGACCCTTCAGGACGCCTTGCTTGATGGAGTCTTGGACTGCAAGAATTTGACATGACCGTGGTCTAGAAGTCAGGACGGAAACATAGTGACGCCGACTGCCTGTCCAGAGCCTCCGTCGAGACTTCTAGTGGTACCGACGACGGTGACGACGAAAGTTTCCTAGGTGCCATGGACACCGACGACACGGCAGGCCTTCAACAAGACGATCCGGAGCTCTGCGCCCTGATTTAGCATCTACAAGGACGAGGAAGTACCGTTCCTCGTGTCTTTTCACGAGCCCTGCCGACCTTCGCTATTCGACGAGGTGTGTTTTATAAGAATAATTTCGGAACCAGTAATTTGCCGTAGCTTCTGGTAGTCCCTACCAGCCTTCGAGAAGAGATTTTTGAAGCCTGCCACGACGACCCGACTTCAGGACACCTGGGTTACAGCCGGACACTAGCCCGAATACGTGAAAAATACTACTGGTCCAAGCTTCCAAAAACCGTTCATCTCTACACACGATCATTCCATGACTGTCAGCGGCGCAAAAAACCGCCGTTAAAGCCAGCAGGTCTCCTTCAGCCGATTACCCCTCCAACCAAGCCGTTCCAGCAAATTGGAATGGATTTGCTGGGTCCTTTTCCACCGTCGACGATGGGAAACCGCTGGATAATCGTCGCCACAGATTATCTTACTCGTTAGGCCGAGACGAAAGCCCTTCCGTCGGGGACTGCTGTCGAAGTCGTCAAGTTCTTCATCGAGTCCATCGTCCTGCGGCATGGCGCCCCCGAAGTCCTGATCACAGATAGAGGCTCATCGTTCATGGCACAGTTGACCCAAGAGATCCTTCGTCTAAGCCACACAGACCACCGTAGAACAACTGCATACCATCCGCAGACCAAAGGGTCGACGGAGTGGATCAACAAAACAATCGCCGACATGGTCTCCATGTACGTCGACGTGGAGCACAAGACCTGGGACGAAGTGCTGCCCTACGTCACGTTTGAGTACAACACGGAAGTGCAAGAGACCACAGGAGTGACACCCTTCCAGCAAGTATATGGCCGGACGGTGACGACTATGCTAGACTCCATGTTGCCGCACGAGCCAGTCGACGACGACAGTCATGACGCCCAGGTGATTGGTGACTCGAGATTGGATTTTTGCCTCCACGTCTCTCGCATTGTTGGACAAAGACTTCGTCAACCGGGTGTAATTTCGCGGCTGACAAAACAATTTCGTCGCTCTGAGTGTCTTTTATGCCTGTATTGTGCATTGGTTAGATCACGCCTCGAGTTTGCGTTTGTGGTTTGGAACTCTGTATCGATGTTACATAGTAATCTTATTGAAAACGTTCAGCGTAAGTTTATAAGAATCTTAAATGACCAATATATCGGCCGCCGCCGTTTCTGCAATTACCATTCCCTGCTCACAGACCTCGGTCTAGTGCCTCTGGGCGATAGACGAATTGCAAGAGACATACATTTCCTGCGTCAAATTGCGCATGGTACTCTTGATTATGCCCAGCTGCTGATGTCGCTGAGGTTCCGGGTACCGTCAGGGAGGACATCGAAATGCAGAGACACGTTTTATCCTGATGTGCGGGCCACTTGCCCAATGACGCGTCTGCAACAGACTAACGATGCCTTTTTTGGTGAAACAGACATTTTCGCCGGATTGTGTTTTTATCTCATACTTTTATGTATCTGTGTACAGCAGACTTGTGCCCGTTACTCCAAAAAAGTAATTACCTACAATTACAATTACTTGGCCTAAAAATAGTGGATTACCGTTACAAAATACTCCCCGTAAAATTAACTAATTAATTACTTCGTCACTTTAGTCAATTACTTTTGTGTTACTTTAAATAAACACGCAAAATACCTGCAATATCTACTGCGTGTTTGTGGGGGGAATTTCGGGCCCCTATCAATAATAAAACAGATTCAGTACTATATCTTCCGATTATTTTAGGATAATAATTTTACGGCGATGGATCTATAAAGCTCTTAAGAACTGGAACAGGTGTTCGATATAAAACGAATCTTGCGCTGTTCACCCGGGACAGAACCGAATCCCATGAACATGCGACGAATGCACATGGGTGGTGGAGTCACGCACACCATTCGAAATATGGCAACGGCAAACTTTAGAACACGACTCTCTTGAATATGTGGTTTTTCTACAGTTGCTATATATTGCACAAATAGAGGCTGGTTCAGCCGCTAAGACCAACTGGCTGTAAGACCTACATGCGGCACTTGCGTCTGGGCAGATTTCAGAGTACCGCTTGTTGAAGGTTGTTATCCGGCCTTGACCCACTTGATCTTTTTTTATCATCAAAGTCAAATTTGGGGGTTTTACGAGCCAAACCAACAACGGGCATCTGGCACGCCCCAGTGGAGTTTTTTTATCATCAAACTAATCAAAACTGAAGCTTCACACGAAATATTCATCCACAATCTTTCAGCTAAGCTGATTTTTCCGTTTAGAAAATATTAAAAAAGCAAAATTTTCAGTGAACAGCCGCTTTGCGCTGCCTTAACTCCTGTGTAGGCACCCTACTGTGTCCAAGTCAGCCACTGTTTATTCTCAGAAAACTCGGGCTGTGTTTCCTTTCCTTAAAATATCGGAGTAAGTTCCCGTAGGCACAATCGCTGACGAGAACCCCAACATTCTCGTTTCTAGGAATATGGGTTCAGCTTCGAAGTCCCAAGCCATTTCGGCTGTGCTCCCCGGCCACCTTATCGCCTGCTGTCTAAAGTTACTGTTTGAACTGACAGTAGTGTTGGTGCTACATCTTTTTCCATTCCAATGAGCTGCTGCCATCGCTTCCCTTATGTTTGTGCCTTACGCATCCGCTAGTAGAAGTCAAGTGACAGAAACCACAAAGCTGGTTGGTTCAGCCAGTATTTAGCTTTCACAGTGCTGTCAAAGATGAACAGGGTCAAAATCTCGTTACAATTTTTTTTCTGCGGGGTGTGTGTGTGTGTACGCAGAACATCGACAAGCAAAGTACGGCCTCGTGTGACAAAAAAAAAATGCTGATTTGTTTTAGGTGGACAACACGCAGGGGATAGGGCGAAAAGGAAGGGGGGGGGAGGAGGGGAGGGGGTGAGCGGACATCTGCACCGCGGTCACAGTGTCCACGTTCGTACTCTTCACGACTCCCACTCGATGGTTTTATGGGCCATTAGTTTTCTGCTCTTTTGTGCGCTCGAAGCAGTCCGTTCGTCGTTCGAGTCGAAGCTTGTTGCCTTCATGTAGACAGTCGAATCCTCCCAGCCTGACTGACCGTACGAAGAAGTCCAGAAACAGGCTCTGGCTGGGCTGTCACGGTTTCCGTGAATTCCTTTCCTTCGCCAGCACTAGATCTCTTCGCGAGAGAACCCCCGTCTTGTGTTACCATGCTAAAAGCGCGAAGGCCGTCGCATCGCCCTTCCTCCTCTCTATTTTTCCCTTTGACGGGGTGGAAGAATTGTAACGAGTAATTTCAGTAACGCGTTACTGACAAAGTAATGAAATTAGATTACAAAATACATTTTCAAAAAAGTAACGGATTAATTACGAAATTAGTAGAAAAGTAATTAATTACAAGTAATTTCGTTACTTGTAACGGATTACATCAGAGTCTGGGTACAGGACAGTACACTGCCGCTCAGGCCACTTGGCTGTTTGCAGGCACGCAAATAAACCCCATCTATCTATCTATCTATCTTTTGTTGAACGAGCAGAAGAGGTCCACCAGTTAGACAGACTACGGAATCAAGACCAGCAACATATTGACGCCGGCCGCTACAATCTTCGCCGGCGTGACGTCCACTTTCATCCCGTGTACAGAGTATGGGTCTGGATACCGATTCGGCCACGTGGGCTCAGCGAGAAGCTTCTCAAGCGCTACTTTGGACACTACAAGGTCCTTCGCCGTCTCGGAGACTTGAACTACGAGGTGCTTCCCGACGGAACTCGAATATCAAGACGACGCCAGCCGCGACCCGAAGTAGTCCACGTCGTGCGCCTCAAGCCGTATTACGAACGATAGATGTTTGGACTCTCGTCAAACTGTGAACTGTGGCTCGCGATTATGCTGTGCTTCTGTTGTGGATTTGTGTTTTCGGCTTGTGGTGCATCGAGACGATGCGCTTTTAAAAGGGGAAGAGGGGGGGGGGGGGGGGATAATGCCGCGCGCACGGCCGAGAGCGCAACGCGCGGTCACAGACTTCTAGAAGGTTCACGTTTATTCTTGCTCCGGACATAACTTCTCTCATTTATTCCTGCATTTGTTGTTCTAGAGAATGCGTGTAGATTCTTGTAGAGCCTTCTTCGCCGAATCTTCCAGATAGTAACGCACTCTAGATAAGAGGCCGCCGCGACCTTGTCGAGTGAGTCTCGCCCCAGCGCTCGATCCCGTGGTTTCGCCGACATCGACGCCCGGGACGCTCCGCTGTTTTCTTCGCTCCCATTTTTCTTTTGGCACAAGTTCGCCAAATTAAACGTTCAGTTTCTTCAGTTATCATTGCCTCATCAATTGTCATTCGTGACAATATTTGCGATTGATGTAACTCTGCTACCAGCGGTGTGGCAACCTCCAGAATGGAGTCTGCGAGCTGTGCCATGGCGGGCAACTGGAGGTCTGACGTCGTGGCAAGCTCCGCGCGAACATTGGCCGGTAATCGTTGAAGAAAACGTTCCGTCAGAAGTGACGTGTCGAATAATTCTGCCTTCTCGCCGAGGAGCTGTTGGAGGCGTCTGAGCAGCTGCGACGGTTTGCGGTCGCCGAGTTCTCCGCTTGTCAAGAGTTGTTGTAGGCGGCGCTGTTCAGATTCCGACGTGAGCTTCACCAGTTCCGTCTTCAAGGTGGTGTAAGGTTCGTTCGGTGGTGGAACGAGGATTAAATCCCGTACTTCGGTTGCGATTTTGGGTGGAAGAGCGGCGACGACGTAGTGGAACATGCGGATTTGCGAAGTGATGCGATACGTGGAAATCTGGCTTTCGACTTGAGCAAACCATACCTCCGGATCGGTGATCAAATACTTAAGAAGACGAACGTGTACGGATGAGATTTCGTCTGCCGTAGAGTCTTCGTTTTTGCTCATGACGGTGCACCGAAGGCGAAGGTGCTTTGTCCGGGTCCCCACTCATAACTTGTTCAATGCTCCTAAAATAAACGGAGTGGTTCCAAATGATATTTGCAGCGGAATGTCCACCTGAACTCTCGTCTGTCTCGTGCTCTGGTTCCCTTTCTGGTTTCGTCGTCGTCTCCTACTATAGTCCACTACACTCTCATCAAATTTTGTACCATGATAATCCTTAGACAGGCGGCACCCATTTATCCGAAAAAAAGTTGATTGTTAAGTGACCAGAAAGTTTAAAGAACGTGGTCTCTTTTGCGAACATTAATATATCTTAACGTCTGCCTTGTGTACGGGTTCATTTGGCCAAATATGTTGATGAGATAGCTCTTTGTTGGCAAGGAACACAGAAATTCATGTGCTTGATAGAGCGCCTACGAATAACTTGGTTTATCCCACGCAACCAGGCCCTTCAAAACTAGATGAACGCAAGACTTCTTTTAGTATCTAAAACTTCCTGGTAAGATTGTTATTGAAAACAAAAAAGAAATGACTTGAGGGCGGGCTATCTCCACAACGTGGTGGTAACCATTGACGAAACAGGGCTCGAACAGTTTAAAAGTACACTGACACCCCCCCCCCCCCCACCCCCGCCCCCCACATATTTTTTGCCGGCGGTCTATTATGATTTTAGAAGAGTACACAGTCAATATTTTGCTACAGAATAGGTATACTTTAATAAAGCAGCAAAAGGTAACTGCTTGAAAACGAAACCACTGGACTGGGGAGAAAGAGCAAATATTAAGGAGGAGAAAGGTAAAGACCGTCAAGTGGCTGTGCAAATTTTTTTTTACATCAACGTATTTGCAGTTTTTTAGAACCCACAAAAATGGGTATCACATTTTTTGTCCATTTCTAGTATTGAGTGTGTGCCTTCGATGACTCTCGGCTTTGATTATTTTTTGTGGTAATGTCTAAACCATAGAAAACAAAACGTGACCATGGAGAAGAGAGTGAGCGCGACTCAGACCGTAAAGTCCTTCATCGGCGGTTTTCGGGCGGAAAGAAAACGAATTTCGATCCGCAAATGGTGCTTTGAGTAGTTGGGCCCTCATATGTAATATAAGGGCAAGGCGGCAGCCGAACGATGCAGCCACGGCACAATTTCTTCGCTTTTTTCGTCCAGGTTCTTGCCTCGTGCATCGACCCGGTCTCGTTCGGTGATGTCGGCAGCGCGGATGATTCCTGCTGCGTCAAGTGCGTCGACACGGTTTCTTTCGGAGATGTCGGCAGCGCGGGTGATTCCTGCTGTGTCAAGTGCCACCAACCAGTACCGATGACAACGTTCGACGATGGTGATTCAGCGGTACAAAACGGAAGCATCGCTCGATTTTTCGAACTTTATCCTCTTCGAGACAACATCTTCGAGACAACATCGACACCAACAGGACCAGCGAGCAACGCCCCTCAGGCTTTTTTCGTTAGTGGGCAAGGCGGCAGCCGAACGATGCAGCCACGGCTCAATTTCTTCGCTTTTTTCGTCCAGGTTCTTGCCTCGTGCATCGACCCGGTCTCGTTCGGTGATGTCGGCAGCGCGGATGATTCCTGCTGCGTCAAGTGCGTCGACACGGTTTCTTTCGGAGATGTCGGCAGCGCGGGTGATTCCTGCTGTGTCAAGTGCCACCAACCAGTACCGATGACAACGTTCGACGATGGTGATTCAGCGGTACAAAACGGAAGCATCGCTCGATTTTTCGAACTTTATCCTCTTCGAGACAACATCTTCGAGACAACATCGACACCAACAGGACCAGCGAGCAACGCCCCTCAGGCTTTTTTCGTCAGTGGGCAAGGCGGCAGCCGAACGATGCAGCCACGGCTCAATTTCTTCGCTTTTTTCGTCCAGGTTCTTGCCTCGTGCATCGACCCGGTCTCGTTCGGTGATGTCGGCAGCGCGGATGATTCCTGCTGCGTCAAGTGCGTCGACACGGTTTCTTTCGGAGATGTCGGCAGCGCGGGTGATTCCTGCTGTGTCAAGTGCCACCAACCAGTACCGATGACAACGTTCGACGATGGTGATTCAGCGGTACAAAACGGAAGCATCGCTCGATTTTTTGAACTTTATCCTCTTCGAGACAACATCTTCGAGACAACATCGACACCAACAGGACCAGCGAGCAACGCCCCTCAGGCTTTTTTCGTCAGTGGGCAAGGCGGCAGCCGAACGATGCAGCCACGGCTCAATTTCTTCGCTTTTTTCGTCCAGGTTAGTAGAAAGCTTTCTACTAAACAATTGAAAAGTGATTGTTTATGTTTGATTGTGCTGCCTTGCCCAGGCGTGTTGTGCGATTGTATAGCGGGTTGTTTTGACTGGTTTTGTTTTCTTATTCTTCTTTTGAGCGGGGATGTTGAAATGAACCCTGGTCCAACTATCAACGAGCAGTTGGCACAAATCATTGAAAGTCAAAAAGAAAACTCGAAAGAACTAAAGTCAATTCAAGGAAAATTAGACTCGCACATATCGGAAACAGATAAAAGATTGACTTCTATAGAGGGAAAGCTGGAGTCATTTTCGCGTACAGTAGAAAGAATGGATGACTGTGAGCATGCAGTGAACAATCTAAATCATCAGGTTGCAACGATAATGAGCAAAATAGATGATCTCGAAAACCGCAGTCGACGGAATAATTTGATTGTATACGGGGTAAATGAACGTGAAACTGAAACGCCCAATTCTCTCCGGGAATTTGTCTTGTCGGGAATATTTGAGGAAAAGCTGGGCATTAAGGTCAGCAGCCTCGAACGTATCCATCGCTTGGGTAAAAAGACACCAAACAAAACTCGCCCTATAATTTTGCGTTTGTTTGACTTTAACGAAAAAATGGAGCTGCGAAGAAACTCAAGGAAATTTAAGGGAACGAAAATTTCAGTCTCGGAAGATTTTTCGCTTAAAATTCAGAACATCCGGAAACAGTTATGGGCTACAGTTAAAGATAAAAGAAAACCCGAAGATAAAGTATATCTTAAGTATGATAAGTTGGTTATTAATCAGGATGTGTATGTGTGGGATGACGTAAATTGTCGAAGATGTAAGCTAACGGGCTCTGGGATTGATGACGTGAACGACGCACAAGATCATCTTGCTAGCACTTCCCAGTCCGGAAGAGGTAGGGACGGTGACAGGCTGCCCGAACACACACGCGAAAGAGTGGCCAAATCTATTCCGGGCGACCGTGACCGAGTACGTTCAAATGAACAAGCGTATTCCACCCGTGCTCGTAAAAATCAGGCAGCGACATCTTCGAATTCGCAGACACTGTCAGAAGCGTCATAGCTACGTGCAGGAAGTGGTGGCGAACATGTTACTTTCTTTCCATCTGTTTCAGTTACGTTTACTAACATAAGAAGTGTTATGAATAAACGAGATCAGCTTAACTCTGTTGTCAGCTCAACGAACGCAGACCTAATCTTTCTTACGGAAACATGGCTTAGTAAACATGTCTGCAGCTCTGAAATTTTCCAAGGAGATAAAACATATAATGTATATCGTTTTGACAGAGATGGTAGACATGGGGGTGGCACACTCATAACCGTATCACAGAGCATACCTTCATTTTGCGTAGATGTTCTTTCCAATCTAGAAATTGTTTGGGCTTGTATCACTTTAAATAACACAAGAATTTTATTCTGCGTCTGCTACCGCCCCCCAAACAGCGCAGTGACATTTATTGATGATTTACATGACGTTATGAATTCTATTGTTTGTCAGTATCCCAGTTCTCCTATTTTTTTATTAGGAGATTTTAATTTTCCTGATATCATGTGGTCTGACCCACCTTCTTTTCAACATGTTTCAACTCAGAGTCAACTTTTTTTGGATCTGTGTGCGTGTTTTAATTTGACACAGCTGGTAATGAAACCAACAAGGTATGTCAATGATACAGCGAACACACTTGATTTAATTCTGTCCACACACCCTGACCTTCTATCTTCCCTTACGTATCTTCCAGGCTTAAGTGATCACTCGTTGTTAAATTTTGATCTCAAAGTTGCTCCCCCAATCAATAGTAAAAAAGTAAAGCTTATTTCTGATTACAATAAAGCCAATTTTGATCTTATTAATGAAAAACTGTGCAGCTATCTGGACACATATCTGCCAGAATTTGATCAGCGAAGCGTGCAGGAAAATTGGAGATTATTTTGTTTAAAAGTAAACGAACTGATTGATGCGCATGTACCCGTCAGGCGTATTCAATCTGATGCTAAAGCACCTTGGTATACTAACGCCCTAAAACGTCTTTCCAATAAAAAACAGCGACTTTTTCGTTCAGCTAAACAACGTAACACGATTGATAGGTGGGAAGCATACTTTGCAGCTGAGGTCGAATATTCCCTAGCTGTATCTGACGTCAAAGAGAATTTTTTTAAGAACACTTTACCGGGTCTATTGTTGAATGACCCCAAAAAGTTCTGGAAGACTGTTAAACTAAATGACGACGGCTTAATTTCTCTTAGCGATGAGTCTGGGGCGTTAATCCCTCCAGCAGAATATCCATCAGTGTTTAATAATGTTTTTTCAAATAGTTTTTCTGTAGCTGATGGAAATGTATCGTATGACGTTCCACGTTGTGAGTTTAGCCCTATGTTTCCAATTTCCATGGAACCTACTGGAATTGTAAAGCTAATTGATTCTTTGAAAGTATCATCGTCATGTGGAAGCGATAATATTAACTCAAAATTTCTAAGACAAACTAAAATGTACTCATCCTTTTTTTTGGCCAAAATTTTCCAGCAATCTCTTGAGTGTGGAACGCTCCCAATAGAATGGAAAACTGCGAAGGTGGTTCCACTGCATAAGTCCGGTAACAAGCATTCTCCATTAAATTATCGACCCATTTCACTAACAAGTATTCCTTGTAAAATAATGGAGCACATTTTGTACTCTCATATTTTCAATTACTTAGAATCCAATTCATTTTTCGCTCCTGCTCAACATGGTTTCCGTCGCTCATTTTCTTGTGAAACGCAGCTGCTTCATTTCACCCATTGTTTGCATGCTATACTGGACAAAAACCATCAGGCTGACTGTATTTTTCTCGATTTTTCTAAAGCATTCGACAGGGTTAATCATAAGTTACTAATGCTTAAACTTTCTTCATTAAGCCTAGATCCTAACTTGTTAACCTGGCTGGAATGCTTTCTAACCAACCGCTCACAATATGTAACTCTAAATGGCGTTAATTCATCCCTGACTGATGTTGTATCGGGCGTACCCCAAGGTTCAGTTTTAGGCCCGCTTCTTTTTCTAATATTCATTAATGATTTACCAAGTTGTGTTTCTTCCTCCATGCATTTATATGCAGATGACTGTGTAATTTATCGGGAAGTTCATGATGATGATGACGTACGCATTTTGCAATCTGATTTAATTAATATTACTCTTTGGTGCAAAAAATGGCGTATGGAATTAAACCCTAACAAATGCAAACTAATGCGCGTTTCCCGGCAAGGCGCACGCCCTTCAAAATATACACTAACCGACATTCAACTTGAATCTGTAAATTCATACCGTTATCTGGGTGTTACTATATCGTCGACATTAACCTGGAAGCCTCATATTGATATAATAATCGCCAACGCTAACCGCATGTTAGGATACTTACGACGAAACTTCAGAACGGCCCCAGTTAACTTAAAACTTCTTCTTTATAACACTCTTGTACGGTCAAAATTGGAATACGCAGCCTCTATTTGGGATCCTAACCACACGTTTCTGCATAAAGCTCTCGAACTAGTTCAAAATAACGCCGTTCGTTTCATTCTGTCTAATTATAATCGAACAGCTAGCATATCATCAATGCAATCCAGTTTATTGTTACCCTCTTTATCATTGCGCAGAAAGTTTTTTCGACTTTGCCTGTTTCATAAAGTGTATCATCATCAGTCGCTGCGAGACCATTTCTTTACATTGCCTAGCTATTACTCTTCCCGTCTGGACCATCGGAATAAAGTTGGATTAACACGTTGCCAAACAAACACTTTTTTTTATTCATTTATCCCGCATACATCAAACGACTGGAACCACCTTCCAGCAGATATCGCAACTATACCTGATTATTCTCTTTTTCGCCAATCTTTGTCTACATTTCTGTTTGGTGAGCCAACATGAGTCATTTTATTTTGTTTATTTTTTTCCGTAAAATATATTGCTTGCCGCTTTTGCCAATGGCTGTGTGTTTTTGATATTTCAATTTCTTGTTGTTTGTTTTTTATTGTTTTGTCAGTTTGTTTTATTTTGCTTTGCCCCTCCCCTCTACAATGCTTCGGCGCTTGAGGGTATGTACAATAAATAAATAAATAAATAAATACAAATAAAAACCGTGGCGAGCATAACTGCCCTGTCAGTCTCCCGTTAAGGCACGCGTGTGACAAGGCAGTGATAATGTTGTTGTTTAGAAAGCGCCCTTACATTGTGGAGCACTAACGTACAGTTTAAATTTGATATACTTATAGTCAAAATACCTCTAGCGGTGTCCTCTGCGATGAAAATGGAGAAAACCGGCTTTTCTGAAAATCCGTTTTTTGTCAGACCTAGAAAAAAAAAACAAACAGAAAGCTGCGCTATTAGGGATTGTCATTCACCAAAAATACCCGGAAGAGTTTATGCAGAACACAGTGAGGAATGACGATAGAAATGTGACTTTAAATGCCAGTGCAGCTGTGCAGCAACCCCCACGGTACTAAGTAAACTTGTATGCGCAAACATAGAAGACAAACACGAAGGGTGGATTAGGACAGGCCCAACTTTAAACTAGTTTCATTCGCGGCCAAGAGACCGCGAAAAGCTCAGAAGGAGAATGTGCTGCACTCTGAAAAAGGAGGCCAAAAAAAATAAGAACCCATAAAAACTAAGAAATACCCTTCTGAACTTTTCGCAGTCGCTTGGCCGCGCATAACAAAGTCTTGCTTACCGTCGTCCCCCTTCATGTTCGTCCTCTGTGTTTTCGCATAGAAGACGCATTTTGTTGCGATCATATTTAGACATGTTTGATGCCAGCACGTCTCAACGGATGGCTTGTCTCTTACCTGTAGATGAAAAATTCAGCGAGTACAGTACAATCGCTAACCTGCAGCCTTTAACGTGTACCACGGAGTAGTGATTACACAAACGCTTGTCAGTGCGAAACTCACCCAGATCAAAACGGGCAGGGGATGGAGATCAAAGCGCGCAGAGGATGGAGATCGAACCCAGTAGGTTCTGCAGCCCAAGCTTTTGCTGCACGCCCCGAGCAGAGACGCGTTAGCCCACTTGGCCACCGATTCCACCTGTTTTGTTCTCACATTCAAGTTTACTCAGTGCCTTAAACCAACTACCTCAACCCAAAGACTTGCTAAACCCACTCTGTGCATTTTTTTTATGGCGGAAGCAATAAAATAAAATAAAAGAGGCTTTCAAAAAAAAAAAAAAAAAAAAACTTGGGCTATTGTTGGAAGCACCTTTCCAAGTTCAACGATTTCTCCTACCAGGAGAGGGAAAGTAAAGAGTTGCACTTATGGGCCTTAAGGTGACGTGCAAAGGAAAAACATTTCTTTTTAAAAAGCCTAAATGAAAAAAAGGATGTCATAAAACAACATTTACAGCGAAAAAAAAATTACAGCTATATCTGGCGCCCGCTGGAGCCCGCAGAAGAGTGGCCGCTATGGTCACGTGACTGGCCGCCATGGTCACGTGGTCTTTGCGCTCTTTCGGGAGCTTCATACGGGTTCTAAAAGTTACTTATTATTCTTCGTTTGAAGTGTCAACAAAGGACCCCGAAGGAGGCTCCTGAAAGAGCGCAAGCCCCATGATAGACCTGCGCGTTGGTCAGAAATTGACGGCGGCGTCGCGCCGGCTGCGGCGGCCGCGGCGGCGGCTGCGCCGGCGTGGAGAAAAGCGTTCAACCGACGGTGCGCCACGCTCAGCGTACGACGGCGGCGTGACTTTGCGGCGGCGCACAGGTCTATCACGTGACCAGTGGCGGCTCTCGCGGGCGCCAACTAGAAATTCGTTTCGCGCCAAAAATATAGCTCTACATTTTTCTTTCGCTATAAATTCATATTTTTGGCTTCCTTTCCCCGTTAGGCTGCTTAAAAAAGTTTTTTTTTTTTATACTTGCATGTGTTCTTAGCGCGAAAGGGTCTCTTCTTGGATGTTATCGGCTCAACACAACTCGGCATTGGGGTCTCTTGTTATAAACCACTTCTGTGCGTCCATTGTCGGCAACGGAATGTCGACTGACCCCCTTCCTTGGTGGGCCATGGCAGCAGATAAACTGCCCGTTCCCACACACAGGCACGCATGTGCCTAAGTGAGACGGATTTGAAAATTGTATAATGGACGAAAACTGAAACAAACTATTCTGTTCTATACCATTCTATTCTATTCTATGTCAAGAACGGATCTATGGCTCCGCTTCCAGACACCCATCGATTACTCTGTTTCCTCACAAAACCTTCCTGTCAAACATGCATAAGACCTCAGTCGGATTCACAAGTTACACCAACACCCGCAACAAACACAAAATACACAAACGGATGACAGATCTACATCATCGAACCACCCAGCGCAATAGCATTTGACTATGTTGCGGGGACATAGGCTGAGAAACCGCTGGAAGTTACCGGAAACTCGGAGCACTAAATTTCGAGTGGCAACCACTATAAAGAGTAGCATATGGCACACAGCATCCAAAGCACAAATGTCCCGGTAAGTGGCACTTGTTTCTCGTCATACCCTCATACCTGAGTAAAACGTCACTGCGGTAATAGAACTCATTCGGTAAAAAAATAGTACAACTGGCGATAGGTTAAGGTTACGCAAAGTGAGAGGCTCGCATCACAGGCGACGTCTGCGTCCTTCAGTTCCCTCCACTGCCGACAAAATATTATGTCTGCACTCGGACTTCATGCAGGACCGGGGGGGGGGGGGGGGAGGGGAAAAGGACAAGTTTTGCTGATTCAGAATGATATTTTCGAGCCTGGCTGGACTTCTAAGAATTTACTGAGATGTGGGGGACATACGGCATAAGCCGACGGTGACTTTCTTAACACCCCTCAAAGGGGGGGGGGGGGGGGGGGGTGGAGGGGGAGGACGAAGCAATTATTATTTGCCTGCAGTACCATGCAACCATTTGCCTCAAAATAGTTTTTTGTCGACGCCACATTCGGCAGATGAGAAAATTCTGCATTCTATGGCTCCGTCGTCGTCCTGACAGGCTTTGTGAGTATAGAGGAGGCTATGGTAGTGCGTCGCGAAACCGATAACGGTCGGCGGTGGAGCCAGGCAGGTCTATTTTATCGGTACGTGTTTTTGCTCGCGTGTGTTCACGTGAGTCGCCAAACCCGGCGTCGGAGTCGTGCGTCGAGCGTTTGGGAACACAAAACACTCAGGTGGATGCACACACGTGAAGGAATGCCCGGTCGATACCTCGCTGAAATGATGTCGTAATTCTCGATTCATATCTTGCGTTTTTACTTTCAATTTTGGAATTGCGATGTCGCTTGTACGGTAGAATTTACCATTTCAAAGCTGGGGCACTCGACGTCGGCACGGCGAAATCGGGCTTTTCGAGGTGTACCACGTTTTGCTTTTGTTGTCTTCGTCGTTCTTGAGAGACCATATGGTCCATTTGTTCCTACTAAGCTTAATGCAAGTAAAAGAGATTCTCTTTCAGTATTTATTTGAGCTACGAGCTACACGCAGCAAAATAAAAAGGGAGATGATAGAAGAGGATACAGTGGCTTCGGCGGCGACAGGTTTTGACATCCTGAATGGCTGACTGTGTCACGGCGTTGCACGTTATGCATTGTTCGTGCGGTATGCGTCACTACCGGACGAATTTCCCGAGTGTTGAACGCGCTGTACGGTCGCGGGGACGCAGGAGTTTCTTGAATTCAGACGAACAGTCAGTTGGTGACTTGTTTACGAGGCGTGTATGCGCAGCATAATGCCAACCGGCAGGAGGGCTTGTGTGGAGGATTTGGTCGGCGTAATGTTTGTCAGTCCTTCAGAGGGTCGGGTGCATTTCCACTGTATTTCAGTATATTGCCGGCTAGTGCAGCTTGACTACTAACTGCACCACGCTGTACGCAGAACCAGAAGCTGCGTGCGTTCATGTAAACACTACTGCTTGGTGCGCGTAAACATCCCAAGCTATACTCCGTTTCTCCTAAGGATGGATCGCAGCCGATGCTCTTTTCCGCTTGCCGCTAAAGCTACAAGCGCGATATAGCTCGCTCTCCTAACTTTGAGATGTTCCTCTTAGCACGAGGGCTCGTTTAGCGGACGAACGTTTCAAAGCGGAGATCTCGGGCTCTCATGCTTCCGGTATCGACTCGACTCGCAGCTTATAAGGGTGAACGGAGTACAAAGCCTGTCCCAGAAAATCCGGCGGTGCGAGAGCGCCACAAGACATCTCGCTACACAGAACCGGAAAGTCACGTGATAGACTCTCGGTGCAGGATCAGTTTCACTGGCTCGCAGCGTCCGCTACGGCCAATCATAAGGTGAAACCGAGTACAGCTGCCGCACGGCCCTAGCTACATTACTAATTTTTGGGGTCGAGACATGTCGCGCCATGAATGTCTGCCAAGCGTCGCGCTGTATCAATGCTCAGAAACACCAGACAGATTTGTGTTGAATGCGTAAGATTCAGCATCTTCATTTAATCTGTCCGATCTTTTTCGGATAAAGAAAAAAAAATTGAAGAGGGTTCTCGTAGCTGGTTGAACAACGAGACCCCAACGATAACGAGCGTGTCTGTCAAATCAAGTGTCCGCGGGAAAAGATTGGGACCTCCAAACATGTAGGGCCGTCATTGTTTTGCGGCACTCACTGAGTTAACTTTTTTGCACCAGATTCTCGGGTTTTTACATATTTCGCATAAGCTATAAATCACCTACAAAATCATCCATAATACATGTGTTTAGCGAGCATAAACGCGACACAATCACATTTCAAAGACGTGCGAATGCCGTCATCTTTCATGGCCGTGGTGGGGCCTTTTCCTGTAACATATAGACAAATCGATCACACGACTGTTCATTGCGAAATATACATGCACTCTGTGTTGATCTTCTTGTATGAACTAATTTTAAAACAAAAATCTACCCTATCATAAGCTGTACTGTCACATGCACGGTAAGTATGAAGCTAGTCAGCATGCTTTTCAAAAGCATGCGTTTCTAACCTGCCTATTAAATCGCGTTCGTCAGTAATATCGTGTAATATTAAACGGACGTCGTACGTCGTCTTTAGAAAGTTCGTTTCATAAGCTCAATCTTGGCATTTCGTAGATGGTTTCTCCACCTCAGACTACGCGACATCTCCACAAATATTTGTATACCCTGGATCTCGCACAACACCTATTGCGAGGTTTGGACTTTTCTGCGGTGTTTCTGTGAGCACAAATGAGGAGAAACTCGGTTGGACGTATTGGTGCTTCATTCACATTGGTAACATTATCATGCTTCACCGGAAACGTGACACAATAGAGTTTGATTCGCACTTTCACGCGTGTCATGTAAATTATGCTTCTCACTCAATTTACCGTCATGACTGAGTTGACGTTCATCAACTTAGCTCTGCTGAAGAGAAGCTTGATTTATTTTCACCACTCGGACAAAGTCGGTACACACAAAATGTGCTTCCGCAGAATTGTTTGCGGTTTGTGATTTATATTTCAGTTTTTATTTAATAACAGCAAACATGTCTACGGGCAAGATATCATACGAAAAGTGTAACTATCGAGTGTAGCGAAATTACTTTACACGGACGCCAGCGAAACATAAACGTTACATGGCCCATAGAAGGCAAGCTATTAGCATCCGAAGCATCCGAAGCACATGAAATACATAATTAGTCCTTGCATCCTAGAGCATAGTATATCTTTGCACATTCCTGCATTTTATGAACCTAATTCTGCCAAAATCTCACAATCTCGGGGCCCTAAGCAGCATCAATATTGAAAAGAAAAAAAAAAACAAGAAAATGAAGCAGAGACTTACGTATAGTGAGAATATCGATATCCGTCTCCTGATTTTCCGGCCACGTTTTCTAAAAAAAGGAAACAAAAAAAAAAACATAAGTGGTCAGAACGGTGGTTGTGCTTCCTATTTAATGTGATCAAGCTATTGTCATTAGAAATATGCGTATAATGTCAATGCATTTCTTATTATGAATACTTACCATTTTACGTCATTTCAAAACCTTAAATGCACAAACCCTTAGACTGCATAGTACCGAACTAATAGCAGTAGTACAAACATAATGACGTCAATTTGTTCTAGTGTCTGATTAAAGAACGAGAAGGTAAACAGGTCATTTGAAATTACAAGAGCGCGTACAATATTACATCCCACTAAAATTTACCTGCGTATAACTTTTGAGTCGACTGTTATTCCTACATTTGAACTCCGACATACAACGTTGAAAGCGATTGGATTACCAGCGTACGTGCTATACCAACACATAGTCATCGAAACCTTGAGCTTACCATAATCTCAGCCAGCTGTCCGCAGTCGGCTCTCCGCGCGGTACGGATAAAAAACATTTCAAGGCTAAGTTATGAGATTGTGAAATAAATACAGCTCTCGATTGAAACGACGGAGAAGTATTGAGTATTTCAAATACAGAGAATTCGGCGGTCACAAAAGCCCTCCCGATGGCAGTCGCCCGCAGATAAAGCCGGCTGCTGCCTCGTTGTACGCTACCGCCATGATAACATAGCAATACGTTCAGCTATCAGTCAAAGCAAGTCTGATATGAGGACAGGAAAAGAGATAACCGCGCACTCTGAACGAAAGCCGAGATAATAGCTAGTTTGCCGTTCACGAGATAAAATAAGCGCCACTAGTTCTAAATATAAAAAGGAGACAGTAGGGTATTGTTAGGGCAAAAATGACCTAAATCAGGGACTTTAATTCACGCTGATTTTAAATTCATTGAGTTGCTAAAAAATTTTAAATTAATTGAAGTCTAAGAAAAAAAGGTCACATTATGTGCCGGGTTGGTTTTGGTGCGCTCCAAGCTGACATCTGGTTTTCGATAAAAAGACCTGTAATTTTCTTCTGCTTACTCTGACGCTATTTGTTATCTCGGGCTCAATATTTCCCCAATTTTTCAGTGTTTGTTACGTGAAGGTTTTTTAGGCACAAACTTTTGGACATATATATGCTGTTTCCTTCTCTTTTTGTAGGATCCCAGAAAGCTTTCACCTGCTGTGCAGCGAAGGCGGCAACAACAAGATGGACTATGCTCTTAAATTTAAAACAAGTTCTTCTAGGACAATAAAATGTAGCACAGTGCAGCAAAATGCAGGGCAATGTGCTTGCGGTTTGTTTTACTATATGGGGCATATATTAATTCACTGGACGCCATATTTGAGGTTGATGCGTAGAGCGCATGCTCTGAACGTGCGCATGCTCAGGATGCGTGCTCAGAACATTAATAGGATGCTAACACCGGCAATCTTGATGTTTCAAAATGCATGCTGCAAAACAACTTTGGAACCTCGCCGTCAGCTCGCGCAAGCCCGAGTAGCAGTTGCGTACGCAACTCTGGCCGCCTGTGATAACTTCCAGTAGGCCACACTGGTAAATCAAATATGGCTTTGTGGTCCGGGTCCGGATGGGGTAGGACATGTCGAACATTTAGCTATATTAATCGAGCGGTTGTCTTGAGAAAGCACGTAAAAAATTCCCCGGAGTCGACTTCACGCACGCTGGCGACATCCCAGAACGTCAACGTCAACGTCAACTTCCCTGATAAAACTTGGACCCTCGGGCTCAAGGGACAACCGTAGAACCAAGAGGAAATGGGAGTTGAAGCTATATTGAGTGAAGCGCAAAAATGTACTGCTTTAAGCAGTAGGTGATATACGGCGGAACTCTTTGAGTCGGGCGGCAGCTTGGGCCATCTAGAGGTGAACGAAAGCAGTAGCGTATTCCAGCGAGCAATTTAAATTATCGATGGCGTTTCGATGTTCAAGCAAAATTACGTGTTTTTACAGACATACGTACTTTTTATTGAGCGTGGTTTGATCATGGAAAATGGCACGAGTGCAAAAGTTTAAGATAGCTAGGTGTGAATTAAAAAAAAATTGTATCGTATATCTTCCATTGGAACATGGCATTGCAACTCAGTGCTGGCGTTCTTAACGGTGGTAAAACGCGCGTTGTTCCTTTTTGTATAAAGTTTCAGTACAATCTGTAACTTAACGACCAAGCGTCTACACGGCCTAGTCCACCGAGGACGTTCAGGAGTGGCGGGCCAATCGGTGTCGTCTAAGTTTCACCACTGGAGTGCAGGAGATTATGACTGGAAGCAAATGCGTCCAGGCATCAGCCTCAACATGACAAAGCAAGAAAAAAGGTACAAGAAAGGTACAAGCGTGAAGGAAAGGTAATTTAAAGGTTATTTTACAGCCAAAACACAAATAAACCATTTTCTTTGTGGGAATTTCATTTGTGAGAGGTATTCTTGGCGGGGGAGAGGGGCAATGTTTTCTTCCGACACCCAAGTTCGTTGAGGCAGGTGACATTTTTGTTGTTCGGAACTCTGAGGAGATGTTCAAACTTTTACAGGGCAGAACCTGGGAATAAATAACTGAGTTTTCGACTGGCATCAACTCCTATTGTGTTCAGCGTGAGCAATCGCTTACAGCTGCCAAACAAGGCATTCAGTAAAACGAAAAGGTCGTCTTTGATAATCCGCGTGGTCTTTCCATGGTTTGCTATTGGAGTGGCTGAACCATTATTGTAATTGCCTCTCTCTTCCCTACGAGAGACACGAATAGTAAAGAAACGCTCTATTGGTAGAGGTTCGAAAGTGACACCGGTTTGCTTATACTTTTCTTGCCTATACTGACACTCAAGTAAGTGAAACATTTGAACAAAATGAATATGAAATGGTTTTTAGAATATTTATTAGATAATCCGCGCAAATGTCCCAGTTTCCGAAACTTTATCTAGTCAAGCTTCCTGCTGCAAGCTTTTTGTCTGCTGTCCTCGGCACAAATTTGTTCTAATAGAGTACACAGTTCAAAGCTTCCTTCTAATGAATGAACAAATAACATCATGGCCAATTAAATCCTTTACTAGCTGTGCATGCAGCTCACACTTACATTTCACTCATAAACAACGGTCTGAGGCAAGTTACAGTTCTTAGATTTGGGCACATATTTGAAAAATAAACGCGTGTTGGGGTATCAATCACACTCCAGGAAAAAAAAGCTACTGTACAACTCGGCGCACTCTAAATTTGTGGAGAGAGGGGTATTCTCCTCCGGCGCAAGGGCCGCTGCGGAAAAATCATGTCATTCCCAAATGAAGAATAGATTTCATTCACAGCTGAGTAGAAATGAAGAGGCTGATTGTACCTCTTACTTTCTCATAAGAGTTTCAAAAACCTCACCAAAAGGTAGAAAACAGCGACATATGATAGTGGGGCAGGACTATCAGGAAAGAGGGCAGACCCGTGGTCCTACCTTACACACACAAGACGTCACATAGTTTGATTAATGTGATCAACTGGTTTCGCATTACACTACATTTCTCAGCGCCAAATAAATTATCACCCTAGAAAAAATTTCAATAGAGGATCCTTTTTGTATAAAAATATGGTCCAGTAAACCTATAGACCAACAGAATCCTATCCTAACCAACAGGTGTGACCTATCTGTATATTAGAATCCTGTTGGTGTATTCGCCCGATTGAGGCCTACTGATGTATTGGTCCTATAGAAGCATATTGGTGCATTGGTTCATTAAATTTCGCAATAAACCAATAGCCTTTATAGGAACAGCCATCCGACTGGTGTGCTGGTCGGGTCTTCATTTATGGTTCCTCGATCTCCGTTCCATGACGTCACAGTTTTGGCCTGCTGTACTCTGCCGCGATATTGGCCTTGGCGCAGCAGTGGAGCTGGAGAGAGCAGTCCCCTTTTTTGTGTGGGTCGCTATCAGCTTGACAGTCACAGAAGCATTATCGGCAAGAAAGTGTGTCGCTGTGACGAAAGGGACACTTTCGTTTTGTCTTATTTGCTGAGACGGATAGGACAAACCACCGGATTTGCGACATCCTAGCGCACGACATGCCAGCTTCTACGACATATTTTGTAACCACTTCGGGGCCACTTTCAATATAGAATGCCAGAAACACCAGTCAAATAGGCATTCCAGGCACCTTACCATGCACTATTCATTAGGGCCACTAGGCATTAGAAATCATGGTCCCAGAAAAAGCATGAACAGTACAAGTGGCATAACCAGGGAATGCGGTTAGCAAGCCTAACATGCATGCAATGCCTAATGTAGAAATCATCTAAGCTGCAGATATTTAGTTTAGCTTTATTGCTTCGAAGGAAGTTGCGGTTAAACTTAAAGTTCTGCAGTTTGAGATAACAAGTGTGTAAACACTTTAAGAGCATGTACGCAAACTGCTCTATACCTTTCACAACAGGGCAATAAACATTGTGTTCTGGACATTTTATTGAAATTCGAAAGTGGTAAGCATATTCAGGGTTTATCATGACTGAAAATATTTGTAAAAAACTAGCAAATTAATAAACATCTAAAACACTGTAGAAGAACACAATCAGAAAAAAAATTGCTCAAGATACTTGTGATAATAGCAATTGTTTTAAAATCTAAAAACTACACCTGTACACTTGCTGCATGAATTTGACTATAAATTTAAACTGCTAAATGAAGATCATACTTTAAGCGGGAATTGAACAGTATGCATCTCTTGTAGAATAAAATTGACTAGGACTTGAAACATCTAAATGAATGTAGTACTCTTTAATCGAGATTGAACATTGGATAACGGTTAAACAGCGCAACAGGACAACAAACAGAAAGAAAGACACAGAAACAGCGCTGTGTCTGCGTCTTCCTTTCTGTCCGTTGTCTTGTTGCGCTTTTTAACCATTTTGAATCACCAACTCACCCTAAACTCCACACTTATGAATATTGCACTTATTCTTTGGCCTAAAACTGATACAAATAAATGAAAGTTGTATTTAAGCTTCTATTGAGCACATTGCTTGACAAATGAAAGGTTTTACACCCACAGCTCTGCAAGTCCCAAACCGCAGGCAGGCAAAAACATAATTGCAGTGCTTGCAAAAGACCCTTGCAAATATTTTGCAAATTTTTGTACTTCGTTTATAAAAGGCTGAGGAAGTGGAAGCAAATAAAAACATGAATTAAAGCGCACTAGTGATTCCTTAAGAATATATATATATATATATATATATATATATATATATATATATATATATATATAAAGATGAAGACAGAACAATTAAGAGATCACCCCAACTGGCTGCATATACATTTTTGAAACACCTGCAACAAAGGAAACGGTTGTAGTAATGGCCTGGGTGAAGAAAGGTGACAGGAGAGTAAGCAAGGGAAAGGAAAGGGAAAGACGAAAAGGAAGCGACCCAGAAGACTGGAAAAACCAGGGTGTAAGATAGACAGGTGGGGAAACGAGAGCCAAATGAGCGACCGAATTGTGTCCCCCTCGGGTTTCTCCTTTTCTGTGGCGCCATCTATGTGGAGCACCGCGTACTCTCACTCCGGGTGGGCAACCGGTGGCGACCGGCTAAACTGACGGAGATGGTTTCTCGTGCATTTTAAATGGAGGACTGTCAAGCACTCGGTTTATTTTGCGCACTCTCCCATAGAGTTCCATGCAAATCCGATTCCAATTTTTTCCCTCTCGCCGCAGCGCCATCTGTCGCAAATCGGGGGTACCCGCAACCAGACGAGTACACAATCCGGTCACGGCGCTGCAGTAGGCTTCTATGGGCCGTTTTCCCACCTGTCTATCTTACACCCTGGGAAAAACTGAGCGTAGAGACTTAACTCTAGACCTTCGAGGAAGATTGTAGCTCTGGACGGAGATATGCTCTTGGAGTTTAGTACTGCAGGCAGGGGGGGGGGGGGGGAGGGGGGGGTCCAATATTCTCCAGAAAATGACTCATGAGAAAAGGTTATGGAGACAACTAAAGCTTTCTCGATGTGTCATTTTCCAGGGAACTGGGAATCATCGTCTCTCTGCTTGTCCTACACCGAAGTATCATATCTTTGTACACAACTACAGCCCTCTTATGTGGTCTAGAGTCACATCTTTATTCTAAGTTTTCTATCTTCTAAGTTACTTTCTTTTTCATTTTTCTCCGCTTTAGTTTTCCTCAGCTATCTCCATTTTCCTCTTTCTCTCTACCCTGTAAATGTTCACACTGCGAGAGTAAAAGGTGTCTTGGACTCTCTTGATCCTTTTTGCTGCTTTTCATTTATTCTTTATAAATATAAACAGCACGAAAATGGTACTGTGACAATTGAGCTTAGCACTTTTGCTGGCTTAATACTGTGACTTGTAGATTTTTAAAAATGTAAATAAAGGTATGAAGATTTTACAGTAAGTGTCTCTCATGTTAAGCTTGCATACTTAGCGAAGTGGTCACGAGAGATGTCTGTCAGTTCTTGTGATAGGCAACAACCAATCTGTTTTCAGTGAGCACGTTTTTTTTCCCCTCAGGTGTGCGCTGTTGTTCCAGGTAGAAGTTGAAACACCTAACAATATTAGAAGATCCTATAATGCAAACAATTAAACTCCATATACATTTCCTTCACAATATTATTGCTTGTTTTGCGTCTAAGAAGCTGGGCAAACATTTAGAAGACATTTAGGTTTCAATATGTTCATGCAATTTAAATGGGACCTCTGCACAATAAAGAAGAGGAAAAACAAGTCTTTTTTCTTTCAATATTACATGATGCAACTATAAAAATTGGGAGTTTCTTTTTTCAAAATAAGCCAAATGCATAAGCCGAAACTAAGCCTAGTTCGACTGAAATTCAGAGTATATCTGTGGTTTCATCCTTTCTAAAGGGTATTATTCTGAAATCGGTCATATTCTGCGAGCAAATGTAATCTAAAGGCGGCCGCGGTGCACAGCTCAAAACTAGTCCGAGAACCACAGATTTTTGCTTATGTCAGTTTCACTTCAAATAAATTTGGCTCATTTCGAAAAAAAAAAATCTCCTGAAATAATTGAAAGCTAGATAATAGGAATTTAGTTGGTATAAGGAGAATGAGAAGGACAACCTGCTCACAAGTGTCAAATACAGTTGGCAGCGGTCTGTGTTGTGCAACCCATTGATTATTGCACCGCCATCTTCAGTATCCACATAAAATAAACTGCCTTCAACACATCAAGTGAGAAATATTTAACAATATGTTGTTAACAGCTTTACATCTGTGGCATTTATTGCGAGATTTAAATTATTTTGCTCAAAAATGGGTCGGTTTGTAAGCCTAGATCAACGATGAGGGAGGGGGAAAGGACCAAGGCTCTGCTGTGTGGTTATTTTGACCGCAAAGAACCATCCACTTTGCGCATACTCAATCTCTGACAGGATATAATTTCTCGGGTTCAGTGTATGATATATATTGCAAATGACTTTCAGCACATGTATATTTCAACTACTGAACAATGACTATGAGATGTGGGTAGGCAGCGGATGCACAGTTTGTCATAATTTGCAAGTGTGAGGCTGCACACGCCTTTGATAACGATGAGAGCACAGAGCACTACTCTCCCAGCTGTCTGAATTCAAAGGCATTGATGGTATAGTTAGCTGCATTCTCCGGAATAAAGGCATTCACGAATTTACAAATACAACTTGCAAAGCAACCAATGAAAAGAAAGATTGGTTGTTAAGAGCGATTTTAGGAATGAAAGAGAATTATATTGAAGGATTAAACGCTAAATAAGGAAATAATGATCATCAGTAATTTTCAATTTGGTACAATAAAAAAATGTTTTACAACGCAAAAAGTGTGCACTACTGACACAAGTTCTTCTTTCTCAAACCCATTTTGCTCAAGTTTCGTGCGGCAGTTGCGGCGCACAGCAAGCCTTTACACCACCACTGAGCGTGCGCAAGGTTTGATGAAGTTAGAGACAGCTCCAAAGGGAAAACAGGTAAAGGTAAGTAAGCACAGTTTGGCGACAGACTACTTGTTAGTCCTAACGCGTCGTGGTGCTCCAGGAATTTCTTAAACTCTTTGATATTGAAAAGAATCATGAAACTTTGGTAAACTTGAAGAAACTGACATAATTTTACGTCCGTCAGCATCTCTTACCCGCGGTACTGGCGGCACTTGCCGAGCACACCAATAAAAAAATCAAACACCTCCTGATGTCATAGTGATGGGGCGTTTTATTGCAATGTCAAAACGAAAAAAACTGAACGGGAAATTGCTATTGCCAAAATACCCTTTCCGGCATGCCATTTAGTATCTAGAAATGTACAATAGTTATTGTGAAATCGAAAACATTCAAATACAACTGCGCTTTGTAGTGCTGCGACGTAAGGGGAAAGATGGCTTTCCGATCAAGCAGGCAGTCTAAAAATTGAATATGACGAGCATTTTTTTCGTGCTGTTGCGCGGGTGCTGGAGCGAGCTTCCAGAGCATTCATCTAACACCATGAAACTCTATTGTAATCAATTGGAAACAAAGTCTACACTCAAAGGAGCGAACCTGTGTGAGATAGTTTTTGCGGAAGAGCCGTTTGCCCCCGCAAAAAGGACGACACAGAGACTTTCTGATATAACTTTTAGTTATGTGGTTCAAACAGATTTGAAAAGTGAGGAAAGAAAAAAAGAACGTAATCAAATAAAAAAATATGTACAAAGAAGAATAGTCACTCGTGACGGTATTACGAGACTCGTAGATAAACTAAATTACAGTCCGGATTCGCGTACAAGTGAGGTAGGGCAGAGAAAGGCACTTCACCAGTTTTTGTATGGTGTGGTGAGCGATGGCAGGAATGTGCAGTCGGTGGTTGTAGAGCACGCAGCTTTCTTCTTCCTCGTGGCCGCCATCTTATGCTCTGAGGTGCCAAGGGTTCATCGACTACGAACCGCCCTCGCGCCTCGGGATTGCGCAGAGTCTCCCCAGGTTGGGTAACGGCTCGAAGAAGGTCTGGCCTTGCCTCCACCTTGACCTTCCGCTCATCGCCCTCACTTTGTTTTTCTCGTGCCGCCCCTACTTCATGTTCTATTTTTTTTTTTCTTTTGACAATGTTCTCCTCTTGATTTCGCTAGTCTGCTATATACAGTTCATCACACCCTGCCTTCCCCTGACGTCAGTTTTTTTTTCTTTGCCAGTGGAGACTTCTATTTTAAAAATCACGGTGAGGAACGAAATTGTAAATTTAATAACTTCGGCTTAATATATGAGTTACTATTTCAACCATGCTTGTCAGTGTATTAAGCAAGTTTTCAGGCTGATCTGAGACAATAAACAAAATAAAAAAGGAGTACACCCGTGACGATATGAGAGTGAACACCCCTCTTCTTGTTTTTGACGCTCCTGCAGGTTTTGGAACAAGCTCTGTTCCAGAGGAGGGCTAGAACACAAAGTTTACACCCCAAGCCACGTACCATTTGAGGCGTTGAGAGTTAATATAGCTTTGGGGAGCCGTAAGACAGGCAAGAAACCAGGTAAGGTGTTCACCTTCATATTACGGGCAGGTGTACCTTTTTCACTCTTTATCAACAACGCGATCTGAGGGACGATATATGAGTTACGTTTCGCCTGCTCAGTCTTATAAAGGAAATGGTATATTTGTGTCGGAATGTTTAGTAAAATTCATTATCGGCTGGTTTCTATTTCGTGTACCTGAATGATTGAACGCGCAGTTTGTCTGAACATAATCCGACGGGAATTTATTTCACATCTTTCCAGGTTTTTTTAAGAGAAACACAAGGGTTTCAATCCACTGTTCCCTTTAAGAAGTAATGTGTTATGGTGAGAAGCAACGAGTATAATTTGGGCCAAGGAGCGCCCTTTTATTCAGGCAGCTTGTCATGCAAGCACGATGATGAAGATTTCCGGCCCTCCCAACAAATGGAACGACGGAGGAGAGCTCAGCGCTTCAGGCATGTCAGAAAAAAGACCTGATCCCGCCAGTTTAGTAGTCTTTCACTAGGTGCCGTCCGTTTCTCTAGACGCAGATAGGAGTGTCATGTAAAGCTGTGAAAAAAATAAAACATCTTGTCTATGACACAATTATTTGTTCAGAACAACACACAGCCACTGATCAGAAAGAGGGTATGTGGATTAACTGAAATTGGCAATTTGGTGGCACGATTGGGAAATGTAAATAAACAAAACAACAATGTGTACATAAATACAACGCGGCAGAGGCTACCAGCACAGTTTACTTATAGTGTTGGGGTCATGCCTTTGGAATGTTTCTTGGGTTACAATTACGTAGGTGTTCTTTTTAAAAGGGGCCGTAACAGGCATGCACAAACAAAATGTTTCAAATAAAGAGCTCAAAATAAAATTTTGACACTTAAAATAAAGTTAGCATGTGGCCGGTCTAGGGCTCTCATTAATAAGTAAAGTCACTCAAATCACAGATGATTTAATAGGCACACCATTTTTGGGAACCATTTACGCAACAGAACGTTTGCAAAATATAATCCATGCAAAGTAAATCTGTGCTTTTTATTTTCGATCGCCCTTCATCCTCAAACTTCGAGTCCCTTCTAAGTCCTATACAAATATTCTGCCTGTCAGAAACAGAAAAAGATTGACCCTGATGATGCTATTATTCAATTACTCCATGGGCATTGCTTTATAGATATTCACGAATATATTGTGTATGCAAACTGTAGTAGCTTAACAAGTACAAACTGAAACATATTCATTCTACTTCAACACTTAAATATGAACTCTTTTATGACCTGTTGTATCCACGGTTGAAACTGTTTACCGACGAGTACAGGAAATAGTGCACTTGTGTCTGCTTTCTGAGATTATTTTATACTTTATTTTATACTATTTCTTGCTACGTGAGGATACTTTTTTTAACATACCTACCTACCTGCTTCGAGGTCACGGCTAGCAGCGTGTTCAAAATAAATAGGATGGATTACGCCGCGACTCAGCCCACAAGCTCTTCGCTTACAGTCAGGGAGGCGTAATCCATAGCACGTCATGAAAGAAGAACCAAAATGTCGAATCCCAGCTCCAAATCTCCGGCTGCTTCCTTGAACATGTTTTGTTGTGTTTATTTCTTTTACTCGTGTTTTTTTTTGTGTGTGTGTTTGGCGTTCCATATGAAAATGGTGCCAATGTATCACTTTTTGCTCTGTATATATAATATATACCCCTAAAGTGGAAATTTTGGACTATTGCTATCTTTAACAGGATGAGAAGAATCTGAAAAAGGGCTTTCTCAAAATCTTGTTTTAGTTATTTATACAATATTTTGGAGCAAGAGTTTTTACCAGAGTGCAGGAAAAATATGTTTTGGGGCGGAAAACAATAAAGATAGAATAACTTTATATTTGTTTTTCTTCATAAGTGCGAGCAACGTCACCGCTACAAACTCGAGCATGTCTTGGATTACGCTTTATTTTTCTCTCAAAGCGACGAGTTCGCTGTCGTATCCTCTGCTTTGCTTGCACCTATGGTGAAATTCCGCGCGGAAGTTGCCTCAAGGCGTAACATTTGATGAGGAAGCCGGTCAGTCAGTGGACGGCGGCGTGCAATGCGGGTGCCTATGCAGGGCGACGGTGGAGGTGAACTTCCCCGCCATCAGGTCCCAGGAGGCCACATCGGCGGTGTTGAAGGACAGGCTGCCGCGTTTGCCGAAGATGGTCGCTATCACGCGGCTGTCCGATGTCACGGTCGAGGAACTGCCCCGTTCGTCGCCAGCGCTGCTACGCCGCAGACGAATCTGCGAGAGGGGGGGACGGGCACCGATGAGTCGGGGATCCCAATAAAAAGAAGAAAAAAAAAACGCTTGGACGCGAAGCACACAAATCTAGAAGAAACACATCTCCGTTACCCCCAGAAAACGCCTTAACGCCTCCCCGGATGGAGAATTCTGAGTAGTCCCTGACACTAAGTAAGATGTCTGATTGCTAAAGATCGCGTTCCTGCGTGTACGTGACGATTTTTAATATGCCAACAAATCGCCCTTTTTGCCGCCAATCACTTTTTACTTCTTTCACTTTATTTCACACTCATTTTCTTTATTTTACAGCTTGTTCTGGTGGTTTTGATAACAAATAATACAACCCGATGGTATTTACTACACTCACTGACACCACGAGAAAGGCAAGACGTCTTTTTCAGATGCCCGGACCCCGTCACGCGCTCTTCACCTTAGGACTTGTTTTGGCTGCGTGTAAACACTTAACACCCACGTGATGTCGAAGCGCTAATTAAGGTAGAAATCTCGCGCTCCAGGCGGGGCAGCCGAAGGACTTCCCCGTTGTAATTTTGTCCGTCACTCTAGCTATCCCATCGTGGATTCGTGCAATGCATTAAAGCAGACACATTCTTTGAAAAAAAAAATGCAGACATATACTGAAAATCTGCTGGAAAATGATACAGTATCTAGCTTTCGTTTTAGAAGGTTATAAAAATGCCTTCAATTTGTGTTATAAAAATACAACGTGATTGCAAAGTACAAATATTGCGAATATAGTAACTAAACAGATCCGAGTTTGTACATTTCAGTAGGTACATTTCGAGATACCTGATGGTTGTCTCAGCGAACAGCTAGGATCGCTCAAACTTCGCCAATATGTTTGGTATTGGTTCGCAGATATATATGCCAAACTAAGATCTCAAGCTTCTGCGGCCAGAAAGCCGCGGATCGAAGGTATTTAGAGTTAACCAAATTGATAATCGCTGTAAAAAGGAAAGTTCGAAAATGAATATCGCAATTGGCAGTGGAAGAGAGGGTTTCGTGCTAAAATAATTAAACAATAGTTTTCAATGTTAGTAGATTGAATCTGAATTCAGCTGCCGTAATTGAAGTAAAGATAGAATCCTGTGGATCTGCCAGAATGACCGAAGTCGCTTTGGCATGTCTGCTGTAGTGGTGGTGTCTGCTGCGGCTAGGCTCCGGTTCATTTCCTTGATCCACATGGCCACAAAGTATCACTTCCCACCGGTAACTTCGTACCGTTAAGGTATATAATTACGCGGCAATTTGATAATTTTAGACGTTATAACGTTATGCATTTTTGCCCGGTAAGGGTTTTGATTAAATGATTATCAGAAAGCTTGCGGTCGCATTTTTGATAATCTCTAGTGTCAGGACTCAGCCTAGTTACTGAGAGGCAATATTTCGAATGCAAAAGGCAATATAAGATAAGAAATCGATATATCGAAATACAGATACTCAAGAGATACGCCTTTTTTCCCGAATGAAGTTATGTTCTTCAAGGGCATTTAATATTGCAGAATAAAATATACATTAGACTATGTAGAGCAGGTCTATCACATGGCGAAAATACTAACTACATTTAAATGTCAAGCAATGCATACTGATGTTTTTATTTTGCAATAAAAACACAGGAGAGATTCTCTAAACAACATTAGTTATTTATTTGTTGTTGAAACGCCGAATATTTTCCTCTTCCATTCATCTAACATATTGGATAATTCTTTATTATTAACTACAAATTTTGAGCTAAAAAATGAAAAGCGGAATAGCAAAGCTAAATAGCCGACTCCCCTAGATGGCAAGCAATAACGCCAGCACGCCATTCTCAGTGCTTACATTTCTTTTAGCATATACATTTACCTCTTGCTTAAAAATGCTCAAAATCACATTTATTTCAAAGGTGCTAATGCCATACATCTGTATCACAATAACCCCTAGCCCTTCCTAGTAGTACGGGCACGCGAGAGTTAGAATTAAGCTGTTTTAGTGAGAGAGGAGAGACTGCTGTGTTCAAAAGCACTCGTACTTTTTGGGCGACGCTTCTTGATGGTATATATTAGACGAGTAACTTTGTATTGTATACCTGACTTTAAGTACATTCCAGATACATTTCAACAAATACCGTTCATAGCATGCCGCGGTCTACCTGCGACGTGCTCAAAATCCGTGAGAGCCAAAGGTGCCATGGTCCTTGAAGCCTGTGGTCATGTTTAGAGTGCCACAATGTTGCTGGGCTGCAACGAGGTGCATCCAGCAAGCACCATTGAGACCCTCTATTCTCGTTGATGGCGTGGAGCCATCTACGAGAGCTAATATCAAACGGCCGATTCCCAACTACTTTGTAGGCAACGTTTTCAAGACTTTATCAGACTTTGTATCCAGATGCAGCTGAAATATAAAGCTTCATTGTGCCCTGAAGCCTTGGTATGTGAACTTTACTTCCGAGATGGAGATAATGCAGTGAACTCTATAGTAACATAGCTTATGAGCGAAATCTAATGTTAGCAGTGTTTAACAACCCCTAGATGTTGTCAAACTTTGCGAGAAGACTTGCTTCAAATAAATCAGTAAAATGTCCCTTGACGTGATTTCCTGCAACTTCAGAATCCTCTCATTTTTTCATGTTCACAACCAAGAGATCAGTGTAGTTGTGCAAATGCACAGAAATAATAAATTGGACGCACAACATTTCGGCAAACTGAAACAAGGTAGAATTCACTTGTGTACCTGAATAAAATTTGGGGCCATTTTGAAATTCGAAATGACTCCATACGTGTGAAACTTTCATCTTCGTATTGGATGAAGGAATCCTACGGAGAAGCATAAAACATTTTGGTACCAATACCGGCATGCAGCGGTTGAAGAACTGCGTTGATTCGAGCTTCTGGAACATCAGCCTCCTGACGCTGCGGTTCAAGGCGCAGTGGAACACGAAGAAGGCGCAGCCCTGTGGGCAAGAATAGAACAGAACAAAAGATAAACATGCAAGACTTTCTCTTCAGCAGAAAAGTTTGGTGCTCCACGGACACCAATTGGTCGCACATAATTCGTGTCTTTTTCTGCTCAGTCCGGATCATGAAGCAATATATCCCCGGAGGCTACGGAATGAGAAGCCACCTGAACAAAGATGTCTGTCGTAATCGCCGCTAATTATGGCTGTCACATACGTTTGCTTGGGGTAGTGGCACGATTAGGGCTTGACCTGAAAGGTGGCGCACCTATATTTCTACTTTACTTTTTTTCGGTTACTTCCCCTCGCATTTGCGGTTTCCATCTGCGTATGTGCATATAAACTTTATTGTTGCTGTTCACACAAGCTTTCTTTGTACCAAAATGGTTCAAATTCTAATAAAATGTTAAAAAAGATGCGGGGCAAAAGCGTTTTTTTTTGGCCAATTTGCGATTTTTTATTTTGTTTATTGTATTATTGAGTATATCCGAGAGGCTATCACTCAAGACAGCGGCGCTTAATTTCTACGTTTTTCCGACTAATTTTGCGACAGACAACGCTAAAAATGGAAACTTACGCGTTTAGAAATATTGAAGCAAGCACAAGTTTTAACAAAGGCGGTGCGAGAGTAGGTGGACAACACCAGCAGAAGTACGTTTACCGCGGCGTGCTGAGCCGAATCACAGCAATTGCGATTGTCCCTGCGCAGTCGGCTTTCCGTTATGTTGACTTAGATACTTTAAACACGTGCAAGATTACGGCCATCATTGCTGTCCTTCACCTTTCTTTGCGGAGATGCCGAGCCGCTCTTTACGAGCGATCAAAAAGGACATTACTCCGGAGGGCACATTATAATCTAATATGGCAATGAACTGTCCTGCTGTGATAACCATGAAGTGAGGTACGCAGAATAAAAGGAAATGAAAACTTAAGGAAGGCTTGCTGGACCAGCGGGTAGTCTAAATATAGACTATGCCGGGCATTTGTTTCATGCTGCTGCGCGGTTGATGGAGCGAGCTTCCAACACGTTAATTTGACGCACTGGAAAGGCCTCTAATCAGTTGGAAAGAAAGGCTACAATTCTAAGAGTGAACTCCTGCCTACCCCTGATGTCACTTTTTTATTACTACCAGTAGAAACTCACTTCCAAAAATACGGTGAGGACCAAAATTGTAAGTTTGGTGAGTTGGCGAAAAAATTTCGTTTCTTCCAATATTTGTTACTATTTGAGCCATGTTTGTTGGTGTGTGTAGCAAATTATCCAGATAATTCTGGGACTCTTAAGAAGACGCCGGAGTAGCCCTTTAAACGCGTCTATAGGGGTAGGGGTGCCTGGTGCACCAAGCGCTTTGCGGTATTTTAGAGCGCAGCTCTTAGGGGCCCGTTTCCGGCTTGAGCGGCGTCGCCGTCGCCGTCGGCGTCGCCGTCGGCGTAACCGCGCGGTGCATCATGGGAAATGTTCCATAATGCACCGCGCGAGCCCCCCACTGGGGTCACGTGACCTCGTGGGGGGTCACGTGACCCCCCGAGGTCACGTGACCCCCTCCTCGATGTCACGTGACCCCCGCCGATGTCGCGTGACCCCCGATGACGTCATCGTCACTGATGACGTCACCGGCATCCACATCGTCATCATCATCACTCATGACGTCACCGGCATCCACATCGTCATCGTCATCATCACTGATGACGTCACAGGCATCCACATCGTCATCATCATCACTGATGACGTCACCGGCATCCGCATCGTCATCGTCATCATCACTAATGACGTCACCGGCATCCACATCGTCATCGTCATCATCACTGATGACGTCACCGGCATCCACATCGTCATCGTCATCATCACTGATGACGTCACCGGCATCCGCATCGTCATCGTCATCATCACTGATGACGTCACCGGCATCCACATCGCCATCGTCATCATCACTGATGACGTCACCGGCATCCACATCGTCATCATCACTGATGACGTCACCGGCATCCGCATCGTCATCGTCATCATCACTGATGACGTTACCGACATCCGCATTGTCATCGTCATCATCACTGATGACGTCATCAGTGACGTCACTGATGTCGTCACCGGCATCCGCATCGTCATCGTCATCATCACTGATGACGTCATCAGCGACGTCACTGATGACGTCACCGACATTCGCATCGTCATCGTCATCATCACTGGTGAAGTCATCAGTGACGTCACTAATGACGTCATCGGTACCCGCATCGTCATCGTCACTGATGACGTCATCAGTGACGTCAGTGATGACATCATCGGCATTGGGGGTCATGGGACCCCCAAGGTCACGTTAACCCCCCCCCTCTGGTTAGTTTAACCCCCCCCCCCCCCCAGTGCCCTTCCCTCCTCCTCCTCAAGAGCTGCGCTCTAATTCGGCGTTACAGGGAGTTGTAAGCGGCTTTAATTTTTATTTTATTTATTTAGTAATATATTTCATTTGAGTGATCCACGAACAACTTGATGCCACCTTTATGGTGCATTTATCAATGCCTCCTGCGGTCCTTGAAAGTGAATGGTGGCGGACCTCCATCTCGTAGAACGTGTCTCGTGCATTCGCAGAAAAAAATGTTTGTCAACACTAGTTACAAACGCTAAGCGTGTATTTTATAAAGGGGCTTCACAACTCATGGTGACGTCGTGCACATGTTTTGTCTTTCAGGCGGTATTGGCTGACGAGGCTCTTCATAGAGGAAGTACGGATGAGGCACGGGTGCGGAATAAAGTGTGGAAACAAAAATAGCTTGAGAATTCTCCGGATTCAGGCAAGGAGGCGGCGCAGAAACGACAGCTGCTCCACAATACTAGCGAATCACGCACACGCCGAGCTGCTTTGGATGTGACACATGTTACACGTTAGCGTAAATGCACTCGGACAATTTTATTACGATGATTACGGTGATGTTTGTGGAGGAATAAAAAGACGAAGAACCGACATCTACAGTATTGACGTGCTTTCCTCAGTATGTTGATCATCAAACGAGCTGGAGATGATGGTAGATGTTAGTTTAAAACCCCGAGACAAGAGGGAACGAAAGGGACAACACGACTCAGAATTGTTGTGTTTGAAACTTCTGAGTTGTGTCGTCCATTTTGGTCCCCATTGTCTCCGGACTTTAGTCAATCGTTAACTTCCGTACACTCCCTGCTGTCTGGCGCGTCTACTTTCCCTCAAATCTCTTGGAAAGCCAATCACTGCAATTAGCAGAGAGAGTTTGGCGAATGACGAGGCTGAAACTACAAACCTATGCATAGTAAGAGCCCTTGCTATAACCGTAAGCATGACGTAAGCACGTGAAACGCCAGGCTCAGTGCCCCAGCACGTACGGATTTTCTAGCATCAAAATATTTCCTCCTCTGTCATTGGCAGAGCTCCCTCCCTCCGTGGGTTTCTGCGGTTGACTCTCTCAAGTGCTTTGCAGGAAAACAGAATCGCTGGATGCTCCGTGGACACCAGTCGCTGGAGTCCTGTTAGCATCTATTTTCTTCTGTATCTCTCTTTATGCCTTTTACTTCAATGGGCCACTGAATTTCTTAGAGTGTGAGATACATACCTGAAGCGTGTTGAGAACGCAGAAGACGTAAGTCATGACTACAGAGAACCTGCTGTTGTCCAGGAGAAGGAAGCCAGGAATCCAGGTGAGTCCCAGCAGAGGCAGCATAATAACGGTCGTCCGAATCCAGCGTCTACGGGAGCCAAAACATATAAAAACGATAGCAGATTATTCGCGTCGGCACTCCAGTGCGATGTCGCTATAAATACTGCTTTCCTTGTGAACCTTAGAACTTGTCGCCGCGAGATATTTCTGTAAAAAATCCGTTGCCGCGACACCTACGTAACCTAGTGTTTGCACGGTGGGGTCGTTTCCTTCTAATTCTGCTTCTATATCTCCGCGGAAGAAGGAATTATACTGACTTCTCGGTGAAGGGGGCGATTCAATCGGAAAGCTTTGTTGATGAACGTGGTCATATAATGTTTCACGGTGGTGCAAGGCTTCTTTTTCTAAAAGATCAAATAAATATGAATATAAATAAATGATTCACGTTCTGGACGTAGCTCTGAAAAACGTGAATAAATGACCAACGCGTTGTCAAGACCAACGCATGTGGCGGCGTGGAATAAACGTGGCCGAGGGTTTTGCAAGCGAGTAATAAAATAAACTATAAAAACATATTGAGTTTCAATTTTACTATAAGATACACGTTTAGAATGCGCCACAAGCTACTCCATCACTCCTATTACAGCCTGCCAGTGTTCCGCCACGCAATAATATTTTTGTGCCGAGACGCACGTCGCGCTGACGTCTATGGGAATCGGTGCGTACTGCTCACCCACAACATGGACAAGACCGACTGGAGACAGGAAAAAGTACACTTTGATCTGAACAGTCCCAGTCATAGAGTGCTTTCTCTTGGCGTTCCCTGGGCCACGCCAAGGTCTTTGTACTCCACACCCCGTACGTCACATAACTCTCCGTGGCTACTGCATTTCCTGGTTGTTCGCAGAGCCATTTGATGCCAGGGATGGGCAGTGGTCCTGTTTGTTTAGCGCGTTCTTGACTTGTATCTGGCTGTACCTGCATATCGCTTAGCGGATGCTGCATTGTAATCAATATAAAATGTTACGAGATTAACAACCTATATCAGCCGTTAAAAGTACGGCAAGAAATTTAGCTTCACTGACTTGTGATGGAAAGGTTTCAACTACTGTACATGCACTAAAGCTCTCAGTAGGTGATAAAATATAACGGCGGAATCAATAATACGAAGTCATATAACGGTTGATTAGATAATGTAATGGCAATACACATATTCTGCTGGACACTTTAGCAGCATGGACTTATTTAGGCGTGCGCTGCTAACGATGTGTCCTACTGCGAACACACACCATGTACTTTCGTGGACGCCGTTTTGTTTGTGTGCTGGTTTGCCGAGAGCCGTTTTGGCAGGTCCTCTTCCGTCGCTCTTTTCTTTTGATGCCATGCTGTTTTGTCGCGTGCTGTCTTGACGCGGTGCTGTTTCGTCGCTGTGCTGTTTTGACGCGGTGCTGTTCTGACGCGTTCTGTATGACCGTGCTGTTCTGTCGCGTGCTGTTCTGTCGCGTTCCCAACCATTCTGGGCCCTATTCTTCCCTGCTGAAACCCGAGGGTCTCGCGTTTAGATGGCACATGGCACGGAACGACCTGTTTTAGACCGCCATATTCTCTTGATAGATGTGACCCCATGGGTCGCTGGAGTCGCGAATACTCCTTCTCACTTAGACTACGAGCGTAACAAAGTTCACGAAATTGAGCCAAATTGAGTACCGAACCTTCTACCTCTATTACATTCCCGCGTGCTCGTGTCGTACAAACATCGTTCAAGGCAAACAAAGAGAACAACAGGACCGTTGTACGCAACGTTCTTATATTCCGTTCACCCCTAAGCTGAGACTGCACTCGAAGCTAAAAGTGCAAGCAAGTCCGCACTTTTGGCTTTAAAACGTGTCTTCCTAGCGCTAGCGCGCTTTCCGCAAAAGGACTTTTCAAAGCTGCAGTTTGGTGCTCTCGCGGTTGTAGCATTGGATGCAGTCTCAGCTTAAGGATGAACGAAATATATTAAAGTTTGTTCTGACAGTGTCCGAGCGAGCTGAGGTGAAGTAGCTTGGTGCACCCGGGGAAGCAGCGCGTTTAAAAATTCCATCCCTAGCAAAGAAAGTATATAATTCAAATAAATTTTAAATGGCTATAATACACGTAATATTTCTTGTCAGCATTCGAAACGCATGTCAATATACTAAAAGATATTCCGAATGGATTACACACATATGTATATATATATATGTGTGTGTGTGTGTGTGTGTGTGTGTGTGTGTGTGTGTGTGTGTGTGTGTGTGTGTCAAGATATATTATAAGTGCATTAAAATGTCTTTTAAAAGTATATTTCAATTTAGGTTTACAAGTTTAGTTCAAATGCATTTATAATTTACTAATATAACTAAACATTTCAGTTTTTCTTATTTTATATTCTTATGTATTTCGCGCACGTTCTACACATATTTAATTTTGTATTTACAAAGCTTGCTTTGCAATATATCTCAAATGTAGTTAGTAACATCATATTTATGAATCTTGAATGTATTTGAGGAGTGCTTGGATTATACATTTAACACACATATTGTCAACGAGTTTTCTTAGATATACTCTTAATAGTAGGGGAAAATTGTTGACTGTATTTTAGTAGGCGTTTACTTTTTATATGTATGCATGTTGATATATACAGGCTGTTTCACGAAAGGTGGACAAATTCGATATTGCGAAAACTACGCATCACACCAAAAGAAGGCGTGTGTCGTTTTGGTCCTAGGCCAAGGACCTATGTAGGAAAATTAATAAAGTTCGGAATAATTAGGTTGTTAATTATTTTTGCGTAATTAACTTTTTGATTATTGCGTTTAAGGGCATGGTTTCAATTAGAAACTTGCTGGGTATAATCGAAAAAACACTAAATAAAAAAATTGCAGGACGATAGATGGTACGCGCGGCATTTTACTGCTTTTAGAAAAACTGCACAACTTCGACGGGTTTTTAAGTTTCGTTGGCAATCGGAGCGCTTCTCGACACCGACAGCACCGCACCCCGTGGAGGGATAGTGCAACCAGCCTCTGCTGCGCTGTCTTCGCGCAACGCAACAGAGGCTAGTTTCCCTATTTCTCCACGGGGCGCGGTGCCGTCGGGGACGAGATGCGCTCTGATTGCAAACCGAAACTTAAAAACCCGTCGATATTGCGCGATTTTTGAGAAAGCCGTAAAATGCCTGGCGCGCCTTCTACCGTTCTGCAATTTATTGATTGAGTGTTTTTCGATGATGGTCAGCAAGTTTCTAATTGAAACCATGCGTGCCCTTAAACACACTAATAAAAAAAGTTAATTAAGCAAACATAATTAAAAACTTAATTATTCCGAACTTTAATCATTTTCAACCAATCAATCAATCATTTTAGTCCGTTAGATTTGAGGGAGTTAAATCAAAGCTATGCGGAGGGCAAGTTCGTCTGCTTCTTGCGTAGGGGGTAGCGGTGACGTCAGAACGTCGAGCCCTGATTGGCTGATCGCGACCCCCTATCTGAGCGTCGTACTAGAAATAGAAATAGAACCCACACCCTATCTGAGCGTCGTACTAGAAATAGAAATAGAACCCTACTAGAAAGCAATAATGCAGTGTTTGATAAAACAAAGTATAATATAGTTGTACTTTTAGCCAGATAGACAAGATACCCCTTGTTTTATAAATTGCTCCTATAGCTCTAGATAACTATTTCTTGTTATTCATGGTTAGTGTAGTCCAAGATAATTGGTCATTAAACCATACACCTAAAAACTTGCAGTCAGATATTTGTTCTATAGAGCAGACATTTATTTTCAAGCATGGTGGTCTGGCAATTTGTTTCCCCTGCATAGCATATATTTGGTCTTTTTAGTGTTTGGTCGCATTTTATTTGCCTCCAGGCAACTATTTAAAGTTCGTAAATAATTATTCGCACCGCGTTCAATGACGCAGGCCTTTACGTCTAGGTGCTGTCGGATCGAACCTTGTTGACATGGCTTCGATATGGACACTCAATGTGCCAGCGTGATGGCTTGTAATCACTACAGCCTAATACACGCTAAAGACCCCAGTCTAGCGGTTGTACTTTACCCATGCCAAAACCACCTCAACCACACTTAACCCGTCTATCGCCAAAATGCATTGTTGCATTGTCATTTCGCTGTTTAGAAGTCATTTATATCGTCAAATTTGCTTTTCTCTTTGGCGAGTTTGTACGTCAGCGTCCCTCAAACAATTATTTATCGCGGCCCAATTTTCATTTTCAATTCGAGGGTAATATTTTGTTTTCAACGTTTTTGCAACATCTCCGTCTGACTTAACTAAACCCATTCAAACCCCATTCGTTGGCGGGTGGTTTGCCTTAATAATAATAATACTTTATTTTCACTGCCCCCCAAACAACCACAGCGGTCTTTTCTCTGGTGCACTTCATGATCATTAAAAAAAAAAAAACAGTTGTTACCAGAACACAACAAACGTTATACTAAATTAAAAGGTTATTTAATTAACCGCTGTTCAACGAAATAAATGTACAGAATTTAAGGACTGGAAGAGTTATTTTATTTATTCATTTATTTATTTGAAATACTATCGGTCCTGCACAGGACAAAGATAGGCGTGGATTTGCACAACACACAAACACACGCTCAAAATGCCCAAATCAATAACACGTATACAACACAACGATGAAATGACAACTCTAGGTACTGCTGGCAGAAATGTCTGCAACACGAAAACTAAACTCTTGTTGAGTTCCAGCGGTCACGACATTTGCTGGGAGCTCGTTCAAACTCGCGTTGTTGAAAAAAAAAAAAAAAAAAAAGCTTTAGACAGTTTTTGGAAAACTTCCGCTCTTCCACATACCGAGCATGTATGCGTGTTGCGGGTTACGGGCGACGTGCTCTCATTGATATACTGTTGCTTATTTACAAGAACCAGGTTATTCATTATGTTATAAAAAAAGGTTAAGCCGCTTCTGCTTCCTCCGCACTTAAAGGAGGGGTAGACTCGCCCTTTTATAAAGAGGTGACACCGAGTCCATCCGTCTATATCAAGACGCAACAAAACTTAACGCATCCCGTTGTACTTGCTCTAGATTTGAAAAGAGATATTTAGCATGCAAGTTCCAGTCTTCTCTTGCGTATTCTGGTAAAGGTCTTATTAGCATCTTGTATGCTGTGAGTTTTGTTTCTGAGAAAGCGAGTTTAAGAGAGCGCCTGATGTATCCTAGACATTTGTTAGCTCTTCCTCTTATATTGTTAACGTGCGGTGTCCAACCTGGGTTTGCAGGTATGGTAAGACCAAGGTACTTAAACTGTAGTGTTCGGGTTGGTGCTTTTCCGTGCAGCATATTCACATATTCTAGCGGCGGTCATTTATGAGTGATCGTCATACATACTGTGCTGTCTTGGTTTAATAACTTTTGCCAGTTCACCATAATTTGATCTCAGACAAATATTCATTTAGCATAGTTTGATCACTTCTGTTATATAATGGATGAATCCGGGTAAGCGGTGAAATGCCACACGGTTAATCATCGTCAAAGCGTACAAGACACCTGGTATGAGGGAAGTTAACATGAAAATTTACTTTGCTAAGCAATAGCGGCAAGTGAATGACACAATGAACAACCTGATGTAAATATACAAAATTATATCTAGTACTTCTGTCAGACAAGTGTCAATAAAAAAAACATTTCAAGAATACCTGACCACTTGTTATGAGTTGTGAATGCGTAATCATGAATGTCCTTCTTCTGCTGCTTCCTTAGTTTGTCTGAGATGTAAGGGCGTGGACGGCCGCGTTTCACTACTGCCGAGGTTGCGGCCGCCAACCATATATACTGTAAACGACTTCATTTTTGCGAGGACCTAATTTTCGCGAACTTCGCGAATCGCCTACAATTCGGGAACAATAGGTTACGCGAACAACTCCAGTAAAATGTAAACACATTGGAATCTATATTGAAATCCCACCGCGTCGCGAAAATGAAAAAAAACGCGAATTATTCCAAAACTTCAGCTTTGACCTAAACCTCTAAACATTGAGCCCGCGAAAAATCAGCATACCTGAAGTATACCTGAAGCGCCGCCATGTCCCTTGGCGCCGAAAAAAAAAACAAAAAAACAAAGCAACCTCAGCCCCCCCCCCCGTATTCCGAGTCAAGAGGTCCAACGAGTCAAAAGATCCAACGCGTCAAAAGATCCATTATTGGACCTTCAGACTCGTTGGATCCTTTGACTCGTTGGACCTCTTGACTCGCCGTGGATCTTTCGACTCGTTGGATCTATTGACTCGTTGGACCTCTTGACCCACATTGGATCTCTTGACTCGTGTTTGGCGAGTCAAAAGATCCAACGAGTCAAAAGATCCGTTCTTGGACCTTTTGACTCGTTGGACCTCTTGACTCTCTGCCCGATCACCGAGGAAGGGGGAAAAGGCTTTGAAGAAGAGCAGGAAAAGCAAGAAATGCAAAACTACGATGAATGACGGCTTTCGGGTGGCAAGGAGGGGAGTGACGGTCACTGCACTGAAGCAGGGTGGGATCCCGCGTCTAGTGGCGAAGCAACAAAAAATAGGGAGATGAGAGAAGAGGATACAGTGGCCTCGGGGACGACCGATTTTGGTATACTGAATGGCTGGCTGTGTCACGGCGCTTTGCATTTTCCAGTTTAATCGGATGGTGACCAACGCCATCTCATCGTGCGGTGTGCTTGACTAACGCAAGAATTTCCCGAGAGTTGTGCACGCTGCACGGTAGTGGGGACGTAGGGTGTTTCTCGAATTTAAAAATCAACGAACAGTTAATTGGTGACTGAATTACGAGGCACGCATAGACCAACACGCGGCGCTGACGTCCCGCCCCTGCGGTGGTGCTGCTATCGGCATTGCGCACGCGCAGACGGTCCACTTGAGGCGCTCCCTGCGCACGTGCAGTGGCCACACTTCGTGCGGAAACTGCGCCTTTTTCCACACGTTGTGAGGGCTTGTATGGAAACAGCGCGTTGGTCTATACGCAGCATGAGCTCAACCGAGAGGAAGGGTTATGTGGATCACTTCGACAGTACAATGTTTGGCAGTCATCCAGAGGTTCAACATGTCGCAGTATCTTGCCGGCCAGTGCAGCATGACTGCTAACTGGCACCACGCTATACGGAGAACCAGAATCGGCTTACGTTCGTGTAATCACTACTGCGTGCTGCCCCTAAAGATCCCAGGCTATAATGCCTTTCACCTAAGGATGGACCGCAGCCTATGCTAGAAGCCGAGAGCGCGACGCCTTGAACACCTTTGTGCTCGAGGCATTTCAGAGTTGGAGAAGGACCCTAGTACCACTTGACTTGCTGTGCATGCACACGCTTCACTGGCTCGTGTTCAGGTTGAGCAGTGTTGATCAAAAGCCATGCACAGTTTTATTAGTCTTTCGATGTATCGCGATAGTACCGATATATATATATATATATATATATATATATATATATATGTATATATATATATATATATATGGGTGTCGAACCGGAACCGAACCGAACCGAAAACCGGAACCGAACCGGTATTTTTTCCGGAACTGAACCCGAACCCGAACCGTTATATTGTTATCGCGATGAACCCGAACCGGAACTTAACCGGAAAAAAAATAACGGTTACCGGATCATGTCAAAACGGTTCGGCCACGCGCTGTTGACCATGAATGTGCTATCAATGCCATTTGTTTTTTAAGTGCCGTCAACTGACACACACCTCGCTTACATATTTTTCTTCTCCACTCAGTCTTCGGAATATAAACGCTGCATCCATGAATCTTGACATAGGAACCAGTATTGCGCTGGTCGCGGCTTGCACGGAAGAAAGAGAATTGGAAGGCTGTGCAAAAAAAAAAAAAAAGAAATCGCGTCACGGGATTTCGTTTTCCTACAATCTCGTAAATCCTAAATGCTGCTGTGTGCTCATTTCTTAACACGTTTCTAGAACGCGCGAGTTCTTGAAGCTTGCTTCCATCGGAATGAGAAAAGAAAAGGCTGTGGAGTTTGATAATAATGCATCCGGTTTCGTATAGGCACTTAGAAGCTAACATATTTGTGAGACAGCGAACTCTTCTATTTTAATATTTATCCTATTACGTCCTTCTGGCGTTGCGTTCGGTGAAGTGTTTTTCATATTCCGTACCTTGTTTAATGAAAACTTCTTTAAGGGTCTAATTTGAGTTACCGAAGGCTATTTCAAAAAAAGAAACCTGTATTTTCTCCCCACTGTTCCTTCAATTGCTTGCACGCCGAGGTGGCGGGATAGTTAGAGAGTTCTACTTGTAAGTGGGTTTGTAAGGTGGTCACGGATTTTACAGCTACTGCGTCGGACGCAATTAGATGAAGTCCGAATGCGTAAACGTCGGTGAGGTAACCTTTGAGTGCACATAAAGAAACAATTCCTGGTAGAAATCCCTGAGCCTTACACTACGATGTATCCCGTTTCGTATGTGCTTATATGAGATGTTTTATTTGTAATTTATTCTGATGTTGCAATTTGTCATTTATAATTTCCGAACCGGTTCGCGAACCGGTTCAGCGCCCCGAACCCTACTGAAAAAACCTGTACAAATGTATACCGGCCTATACCGGTTGACACCGGAGTCCTGTATTCTCATATCGGTAACCGGTAGCTCTGTACCGGTGACCTGTAACCACGTACTGGCGAAGCCGATACGCCGTACCGGCTGCCCATACCATGTACAGGCGGCCGGTAAACACGTACGGGCACAGCCGGTAGGCCACTCCGGTAACCGGTAACCACGTACCGGCGAAGCCGATACGCCGTACCGGTTGCCCATATCATGTACAGGCGGCGAGAGAACACGTACAGGCGAAGCCGGTACGCCACACTGGTGGGCCGTAATAACGTACCGGTGGCCAGTAATCGATGCACGGCTAACAGCAACCACGTATCGGAGCGACCGGTAACGCCTTACCGGCGCCGACACTTAAACCGGCGGTCGGTAACCTTGTACAGGCTCTACCGGTATACACAATAGACCGATCTCACTAAGCGTTGGACGCATGCGTAAAGCCGCCTTAACGTTAGTTCACAGAAGGCAGACGGCCGTGCGCGCGAGGGCTCGTGCCTTCTCGTGCTCTACACGCGAAGAGCTCCAGTGAGGTTGTCGCATGTGCCCAAAGACTGAAGTTCCCTCGCTGCATTGCGGCAGCGGTGGCGTAGTCAAACTGGCCGGTGAGATCGGTCTATTTAACGCGACCACAAATTATCAGACCTCGACGGGAACGCGCTCATCGCGAAACTACACTGGGATATTTTTTTCAATAAAGAATTTTAATCAGAAAATCACATATTAGGTCATTTCAATTTAACAGTTTCAGCTATCAAACTCAACCATTTAATGACATGCATATTTGAAGTCATGAAATGAGAAAACGAAATCCATGGGAAGCGAGGCCGAGAGAAACGAGAGTTTGCTTCATAGCTTTGAGCCCTGTACCGCGGTAGTTTCGGTTTCGGTTTATTGACGTCAGATTGGATTGGATTTCGTAGCTGCAAGGCAGAGTGCAGAAAGACAACCAACGACGGACAAACAATCTTTTTCTTAACAATAAATAAACTTAACATGGTTATTTTCTATGCTTTTAAATGTTCTAAAACTATTTTGAGTAATAATAGTACTAATATAAACTAAGGCAGATTATTTCTTCAATCCAATCCAATCCTTACGTACCAGCGCCGCTGGCCAGCTGGCCAGTGCCAGCCAGTGCTCTGAACCAAAGGCGCATTGACGTTAGGGCTATCTCGATCGGTGTGTATCGGTGTCGATATGTACTAAGCGCACGTGATTTATGTTGATGGCGCGAAGGCAATAGTCAGCGTGAACCGTATCAAGAAGTTCAAACCGGCGAGCGTTGGCGACTTCGACCCCGACGTGCCGAAAAGCGTCTACTGGGAGGCTGTTGGAGCGTGCGCCGGCGAATGGTAAGTTGTTTTCTACGCATCAGGGGCTCGAAGCACAACGTATACTGCAAACCGTTAATAGGGAGTTTTCGTAGATCGTTTTCGCTGTCCCGCAACGCCCTCCCCAACTCGCTATATACCCGGAACTCTACAGTCAAGGCTATCGGCGTGCAGGCGCAGTTGTAACTTCGTTGCGGAAAGATTAGCGGAGGGGGAAACGCGGTCTACGAACACTCCGTAATGTTCGCCAGCCCCCGATTTTTTGCAAATTCCACGCGTCCAAAAATTAGCGAAATTTAAGGACACGTGGAAAGCGGAAATTTCGTGGGCCCCCGTTCCGGCGTCCCCCGTTCCGGCGTCTAAAATTCGCGAAATGTGGTGGGCACGAATATGTCCTTGCGCCCGATTGGGTCCTTGCGCCCGATTTGTGAAGAACTGGGCGGCAAGAGCAAAGGGTTTTACGTTGTTTAACTACAGGGCGCTCCAGATGGTAGCCACGACACTCAAAATAAATCGCAACAAATCGGCTTTGTAAGCTATGACAAATTTACCACATAAGTCCGACTAGGTGGTGCATTTAATGTGTAAAAATATCGAAAAAAATAATTTTTGAAACAAGGGTTATAGCGCAGGCTAGCTGGTGAACGGTCATATTTATAAACCCCGATACAAGGTGAGAAAGGGAGACGAACACGACGACTTTGAGATGTAATTCAGTGTGCATGTTTTGTTTTACAGAGACACGAGCTGCGCTGGTTGCTGCTTTGAAAAAGAAGCACGTGGCCATCCCTATGGTATTGAACTCAAGGTTCGAGGTTTATGTGTGCCTTTAGGCTGTTTTTCTTACCTCATCTTCGACTCTGTTCAGAAGGAGGGGGTTCGTCTTTTGTTTCCCTTTTTCAAATCAGCAGCATACTTCACTTCCGTTACCAGTGGGCAGTAATTGTGGGTAAAATTGAACGGTTAGGCTAAAGAATATCTTGCATTTTGTTCGCTTCATGAGTAATTGTGTCCATTCATTATGGCTGGTCAGGACTATTTGTACAGACACTTTTTAAATTGCTTGCTATTCTGGTACACAGATCTGGTGGGTAGATACGCTCTATGAAAGTGGACCACAAGCCGTAATTTAACACACAAAGTGCCGCAGCTTGGCCACTCCTGGTCTCAACTGTGCTGTAGCCACAGTTGTCCCTCTTCAAATTCAAGAGACACTCTCCTGCTTGTTTCTCGACCGCATTAAATCTGAATTCGACACTCTTCAGTCTTACGAGATGTGCTCACCTGCTCACAGTCAAGTCAAAATCTCGCTGTACACGAAGTTACATCTCTTCTCCACTATCGCAAGACGTCCTCATTTGTTTGGCGTCCTGCTTGCGTTGCAGCCGAAGTTTCCTCTCTTTAATATTTTCATCCGGTTCAATGGTCCTCTTGTTGCTACTTGCCTCTCCAGCTTTCAACAAACATGTTTTATGTTCCGAAGTACCCTAGGCACTTTGCTTTCACTGTGCCTCAGCACGCTTGCGTAATGTTCCTCTGGTGAGACCTGCTTTCGCATACCGACAACGAAAGATGATACTCAAGTCTGGTTCACAGAGCTGTCCTCAGATGTGGCTATGTGCGACTGCGACCAGATGCGGCACACATTGCTATGGTAACAACGGCGTTGAGTCACTGGCACGTGCATCAACGCAGCTCTTGCCTGCAACCAGTAGCTCTTTCGCAAATGCTTACCCATGTATGCTCGTAGTGAAGCGGATACGATGCCCGGCTTAGACTCCAACAGCTAAAGGTTTGAGGCGCAGTGCCGGCGGCATATTTTTCTTTTCTGAATTATAATGTGCCTGCACATGCTGTTTTCAGAAGCAGTTACAAATCCTCGGACCAACGGACGCCTAAAGTGCATATGCTTTACTTATAGATGCTATCGTATTTAAAAGCACTGAATTGCAGGTACAAAGCAACTGAGAGTTTACGTTCCGCATAGAAAGTACACTGGGTGCAAAGTAGTATGATCATATTTTACTTTCTAACTTAGAAGTACCTTTTAACACATTATTTTATCATACTATTTCGTTTACCTACACAGTGTTTTCTGCCAACAGGTATCGTCCTTTACACACTAGAGTATGTGAAGGACGATATACCAATTATTTCCTGTACTGACAGTGAATACCGGATATCTTGTCAGGGGTGTCTGGAAGCATTTCTTCAGGGAGGGGGCAATCAGAGGTATAGGGCTGAAACCTACACCCAAAAAATAAAGAGGGGGGGGGCAATTTAATGTGAACTATGTGTGTCTCAATTATGTGTTGGAGTTTATATTATATGAATATTAAAACACCTGGACCTTTTTCTTTTCCAGATTGAGATGTCGCCATCCCTTGCAGTGGGTGGCAAGTACAAGAAAAAAAAAAAAAGCAGAGGACAGGACGTCCACTGTGTCGCTTGGAGAGCATGCCCGACTGGTTGAAAAGCTGAGGTCGGCAGAGCAGAGGGTGCTGAACCTGGAGCAGGAGCCCCAGATAGAGAGGACGCTATCAAGAAGCAGCTGCTGGCACTACTAGGTAAGCATGGAGGCACTTTCAGTTGCTTACCTCACACACTACACATTATGTGCTCACACTTTATCTGAGGGATCAAAAGTAATTTTAATTTTTTTTTTTGGTCGCAAACAGAAGTAAGCATATACTACAGGGGTGCCTCAATGTATCGATGAGTTTTTGAGGTGTCTATAATTCTTTTTTCTTCTCTTAGGGTGCAAATGGAGCTTTGAGAGTTTGTTTCTTGTTGCTGATGGCGTGAGCCCGTTTTGCTCGGCAGCACTTTTGCTTTGATTGAAGAAATATTTTTCTGCAGTTTGTGAAACAATCATGTCCATACCAAGACATTATGGTCTGTGCGCATAGATGAGGCTTGAAGTGAAAGTTTGTTCTGTCGGTCAAAACATTTTAAATATGCACTTTCTGATGAGCCCGGCCAGCACACATCCTTTCGTCATTGGGGAGAAAGGAGTTATTTTTGTTGAAGAGGAGGGAGTGAGGAAGCTGGTCGTAGGCATGACCACAGCACCAACAAGGCTGAACTTTAATCGGGCGGCAGATTGTGCCTAGCGACGCAACTGTGCAACTGGTTAAAAGGTGAGCAGACGATCTGCTACAGCATTGGATTTCGTCAGAAAGATTGAGCTTATATCTCGCAAACCGTTGGATATGCTTGGCATGAATATTCATTAGCTATTCACCGGTATTTGTTTGTAAACTAAACAACCTCTCTGCCGCCCACTGCCGGTGAACTTGAGCGCATTTCTTTTCTTTCTCTTTTTTTTCTCTGGTTTTGTTTCTCATCCTTTTGTTTTGTGTCCTGCTCGCGCTACTTTTCCAGTCCCGGTGTGTTATGGAAAAACAAATAAGCACACTGCCGGTAGTCTTCTGTGTCATGAAGTACTACGAAGCCCTCATGCCATCAACGAACCAGGAAAGTGCTGAAGTCCGAATAATCAAGCTTGTCTGAATTTTTGCGTCCGAAAAATCGGTTGACTCCTGTACCGTGTCTTGTTTCTAAAGAGTGTTTTATTATGTTGCAGTGGACAATGTCCCGTCTGGCGGTGTTGGGTCAGCTCCTCCAGCTTGCCCAGCAGTGGTTCCTGCAGCTGGCGCTCCTGCTTCAGTTCACGTAGTGCGAGCTGGTGTGGATCACGCTCGACCCGTACCGGCCGCTGATGCTGCTGCTCCAGCAGCGGGTCTTGTAGCAGGCCCGCCGGAGGCATTTCCCGAGTGTGTGCCAGTGCTTGCAGAGGTTGATGACGAGGTAAGTTCAGAATTTCATGGAATATTCATTCCAGATATTGGGCAAGTGACTAAATTTTATCGTTTCCACAGCTCTTTGAATGAGGTTTTTTGTATGCTTCCTTAAATTGAACCATCGGGCTGCTTCAAAATGCTGATGAATGTAAAGAGTAGGGCCGGGCATTGATAAGATATTTCTTCCCAGTTAATTGGCACTTTTCTGAAACGTTTTCTATCTAGTGTCCTTGTCTTATTTCGAGCTTTTTCATAAATCATGTACCAAGTAGCCAAATTAAAATTGTGTTATAATTGGTACCCTTCTTTCGCTTTCTCTCTTTACTCTGAACTCACTTAAACGGACACTTACACCCGCCAATAAAAGTTTTCATTTTTTGCCAGCCGATATATTATGGTTTCGAAAGACTACTAAATTAATATTTTGCAACAGTCACATATATTTTTATTAAAGCCAAAAAATGCAACTGCTCAGAACCGAAACTGAAACCCGCGCACGGAGGTCGGAGAAGTGGAGAGGAGAGAGTGAGTGGGCGGAAGTCACGTGGCTACACCCGACCGTGAGCGTTTTTGTTTTCCCCTCCGAGTTTTTTTTTTTTTGTGTGCATAGCAGACGACATGCGTGGCTGGAACTGTTTGCTATGCGATTCCTTTGCAGTTATGTTTGTTCCACTGTCTGTTCTGTACTTCAAGATGAGTTGTTCTTTACATTGAGAAGTTGGAGATGAGTAGTGAGTGCCCGTGGTGAATTTCTGTGATCGGCTCCAAAAAGAATACCCCCAAGATGTTGCGTGAAGAGCTGCCTCGCATGTCCTGCGTCCAAAAAAAGTGGCATTGTGCGGCAGACGTCTGCACAAGTTTCCGAAAGATCAATGAGATCGGGACCAATGGCTGGCTGCATTTCCTGTAGAGCATTTCTATCTATTTCTAGGTTCACCTTTGCCATGGTGTCTTGGTGGGAAAGGACAAACTGTTCTACGTGAGGGGAGCTCGGGGAGACTCCATGTTCGTTAAAGAGGCCACGAAGTTGATCTTCGGCAGGGAGAACCTGCATGGGCGGAGTGTGACTGGGGTGCCATGCCGGCGCTTCAAGGGCGCCGTCGCCAAGAGGGCCCTGACTCCAGTCAAGTTGGCAGCAGTAAGTGCCCACTTCTCACAGATGTCACGTACTTGGTGAGTCACTCAAACCTTATGGCTTCTGAAGTTGCAACCTGCTACATCAAAATTTATGTGATAAAATATTCCAAGGCTTTCAGAACTTTCAGTGTTATAGGCTGTTGAAGGGTCACAGTTCGACTAGTTCGAGCTTTAGGAACGTGGAGCTCCGAGCGCAAAACCGAAATGAAGAAGCCCTACCTCCCTCTTCGTTTTTAATATATGAAGAAAACTAAAGTGTCCTTGTCACGGTCATATAGGTCCCTTGGTGCTTGCTGGTGTATTCACACTGAGGAGGTTTTACAGTAACATGCTCCCCATCGCAAATATCTGCTAATCCCTGCAAGTTTTGGGGGAGGTCCATGATATCAGTGGCCTGCTCGCAGGACCTTCTGCTGAGGCGCTCATTTTTTCTTTTGAACGAAAAGCTGGCACTAGCAAAGTTGTAAAGTGAGTCTGTTTCTTCACTAGAACTGCTGCAACCGAACCATGTTTGGCTCTGTCCTTTGAGTACTGCCCATTTTTTCTGAACCGCCTTCTCATCGTGGGTGTTCCTCCTTTCTAGTGCTCAGTTTTCTTACCAGGGAACTATCTCGTATGAATAGACCATTGACAGGTCGTAACACAGATATTAAATTAGTTTAATGATTCTTGATGTCAAATCTGTGTTGTCAATTTATATACATGCCCAGAACAACAATTGCGCGTCAAAATCTTTCTTTCGCACTAAAACTGCCAGTCGACAATTGTGTGTTCAGTGTTCATTTCACTTGATCCCATGGTGACATTGTTGGGCATGAAATAAGTTAGAGGTTGTAGGCAATCGGAGGCCCATGTTCATAATTGAAAAAAAAAACATATTTAAATTTATAGAACATACTTTTATTTTAGTTAACAGGCAGGCGAGCTGGTTAAGGATAGACGTGGTAACCCGGGAACGTGGGGAAAAAAAGGGACAGACAGACACGAAGCTCCGGAGCTTCGTGTCTTTCCGTTCCTTTTTGTCCCCTGCTCCAAGGTCTATAATTTTCATAAACATTGAAATGCAAGGAACACACTGCTGCAAGCAAACTTTAAGTGCATAGTTGTGGAAAGTCACACTAGGTCTTTTCGATTTGCTTGAACTGGCCGATCTAGTTCAAATAGTGTAAGAACTGACTCATTAGATTCAACTGGAAGTTGCATGGACGCTGAGCTGGCCTGTTTGATCTATTCCAGTGCTGCACGGGCTCAGCCTCAGTTCCACAGAATCTTGCGCTGGCCGAAGTCAGTTCAGCGTTCATGCAGTAACAGATGGCAACTCTTCTGTCTTTCGGAAACCAATTACAGGGTCGTTTGTAACGCTGCAGCTTAAGTTCACGCAGCCGCAGCCCGACTTGCGCACTGCTTCTGCACTCCTCTGAACTCGGTTTGAACTGGTTCAAAACTTTCGGGCCGAATCATGCATGCCTGCTCTTGGGGTCTACATGGTATCACAAGATATTAACAAAGCATAAATTGTAGTGGAAATTGCTTGCTTATAATTGCAGGAAGTAAAATATTCAATTTTTCAGGAAACTGCAGATATACATGACTTGTTGTTGTATTCTTTTCTCCTGCAGATGCCTTCAACGAGTACCTAGGGAGGCATCCTCGAGAGGCCTCTCCAAGGAAGAAGAGAGCTCGGGTGAATCTACGGCAGTATGCAAATTTGTTAATATTCTACTGCAGGATATTAACTAGAAGTTTGACTTCTAAGCTTGCTTAGAGGTTAAGCTTCTTGTTGGTGTTCTGCAGATGCCAATTTGCGTTCACTAAATACATATATAACCTGAAATGACCTGGCTCATGCTCATTCTTTGCATGACAAATGCATGTGAATTGTTAAACCTGCAAAGATACATCCATCCGTTTGCAAACGTTGGACACCATGTTGATTCCTATTACTGCATCAGAACGGATAAACCTTTAAAGATATTGGTTTCTCTATCTGAACAGATGAACATGCATAAATATTGGTTCCTATATCTAAATAGGTCAACCTGTAAGGTACGGGTTCCTATATCTAAACGGGTCAACCCGTACAGGCACGGTTTCCCTTACCTAAACGGGTCAACCCGTACCGCTACGGGCCCCGTATCCGAACGGGTTCTTGTATCTGAATGGGTCAACCTGTACAGGTACGGGTTCCCAGTAGCATACGGGAGACCCGTATCCCATAACACCGTATGAGATATACGGGTCAACCAGTATGAATTTTTATACGGGTTTTTTCAGTAGGGAACCGGTTCGCGAACCGGTTCGCGGATCGAATTAATCGAACCGGAACTGAACCGGAACAAAATAAATTTACCTGAACCTGAACCGTAACCGAACCCGTATTTTTTTCGGTTCGACACACTGATATATATATATATATATATATATATATATATATATATATATATATATATATATATATATATATATATATATATATATATCCTTTTAATGTACGACACCTAGCGGATTTTGTTGGTGCAAACAGAATTATTTTATTTGCACGTAATAAAGCCGAGAAGAAAACCCATTGTACTTTCCACATTTTCGCGATATATTTTGAGCCTTGCATCCCATGATCCATTACAGCGACCGCTTATCAAACGCTAATTAAAATTTCATTATATCTTGTGTCGAACCTAAAAGTTTATTAAAAAGGAAAAGTTCACCATAATATCAACCCGCCTTTAAAAAATATATATATTTTAAAACACTATTTTGAATTATTTTTTGTCATTTGCCTTCCCATTGGCCAAGTTCGATATCTTATCTGCACGGAAAGAACCGGTCAATTATCGGGAGTTCCTCTTTTCGAAGTGGCCATCTAAGGCGCATCCTAAAGGAGCCTTGAAACAATTTTTCTATTTGTGCTAAATACTGGTTAGAATCACTCCCTAACATTAATCACTGAATAAACTTTTATTAGTTTTTCTTTCTAAGCACATTCGCCAAATAAATTTGAGAACAATAAGCATCGTTCATCCCCTCAACTCGGAGCCAGAACAAGCGGCCACGTGGCCCGGCGCATATCCTATACCTTAAACGTTAATCGTAACCCACGTGCTGGGTTTGACAAAGTAGAAAACGGGTGCTGAGCTTCAGGCATTGTTAGAGTTCGGCTCTTCTCATCACCGCAGTGCTTCGACACGAGCCACTACCCGAGTGTCTGCCGAGGCATCGATTGTTAGGAGCCGAAGTCGAGTGCTCACGTAGCTCTCGTGTCAAATCTATGCATGAGGCGCGCTCGACCGTCGTCAGTCGGGTGATTTCGATTCCCAATCACGTCATTCAGCTTTGCAAAGGCAAGACTGAAAGAAATAGTAACCTTTTATCTTGGCGATTTCACAATTTCACCGCGACAGAGAAGTTTCTGAATCAGTGGCGGTCTGTGCGGTTATACTTATGCCAGGCTGGGACCAGTACAAACCGCCAAAGTCATGAACGTTCCAACCCGATAGCGTTTCATGACCCCTTTTAAAGGGGCCGTGAAATGATTTTGATGTTCAAAGAATCTAGTGCGTCAAGGACCCAGGAACCCGGGGGGGGGGGGGGGGGCAACAGGGGCTTAGGCACCCGCTGACATTTTGTAGAGGGTGCTCAGCATTATGCTGATCCCCCGTGCGTTTGGCTCAAGGCCTACTGAACTGATTCCTACTGTACAACGCCTCCCCGCGACTAGGGAAAAAGCGGTGAGGGGCTTTCCGTGACTCCTTTGCAATATGAAGCGGCACTTCTGAAATAAACCATGAAACTGAACGTTTCATGATGAAGCATTCTTGACACGAATTACCTAACACTTGTTTGTCGATATCATTTACTTTTAGTTGAAATCACGCGATGTGTTAGTTGGTTGGAATTGTAAGATAGTGGGTTACTTGCTCGTTCATTTTTAGAAAGTTGGGTCATAAAGATTGAAGTCGATTGAAGAACTGTTCGTGTCGGAAAGCAGGTCGATCTCTGAAGCCGATAGATCTCTACTGTGTCCAGTGCTAGGCCATGGCGACTGGAAAAATGACTAACTTTACATGCCATGCTACGCCAGGGCAAACTGTCTCTTCAAGTTCTTTGAAGACCAAGCACTTCAAAATATCAAGGAAGCTATTTTGACGAGACGTGAACAAATTTAAACAATTATTACAACTTTTGAAAATGATGTCACAGAAATAAAAAAAAAAGAGCTGCGTTCAGTTATCTTGACGTCAAACGCCGTAATAGTGCTTTAGTGAGATGGTAGACGTCGAAATAGCAAATAACTATGGACATATCTTTTGTATGTGACGAAAGATGTGCTCAAAATAGTTTTACAATTATTTCGAACCCGGATGTCAAAGTAGTCACTTCCTAAAAAAAATGCATCTCAAATCTCGATATTCGCGGGGGAGAGCAACACGGGAGGTGCAGATTTACGACTTTGTGGTTAGGGGTAGAAGAGAGAAGGCACACAGGTCCCCAACAAACGAATGTTGCTATAAGCTTGACAGTTTATAACAACAATGATTTCCGGTGTTTACAAATACAGTGCCCAGCATGCGAACACCACAGCCCAGCGCGCGCGTATCTGTCGCTTCAGAAACCAAGCAAATCACGGGTCATACGCACAGACACTGATTACATAACCGGCCAGAAACGATGTATCAAAGCTGTGTTCGTGAGATCCCCCCTGCCGCGTGGAAGTCTTCACAGCTCAACTTTTTGCTCTCTTTTCGACATTTTCTTCTCCGCCTTTATTGTTAGCATCTCTGTTGTCTGCTTTTTTAATGCGCGAGCATTACCTGGTTGAGTCAGCGAAAAAGCCGTCGGCAAAATTCGTCGTCAAAATCCGTGACCTGTCCAACTCAATCCAACATAATAATAATTATAAAAACTCTGGGAATATTGGACCTCTTGACGCGTTAGACCTCTTGACAGATCGAGGCACGAGTCAAGAGATCCAATATGGGTCAAGAGGTCCAACGCGTCAAGAGGTCTAACGAGTCAAGAGATCCACTGCGAGTCAAGAGGTCCAACGCGTCAGGAGGTCCAACGCGTCAAGAGGTCCAATATTGGACCTCTTGACTCGTTGGACCTTTTGACGCGTTGGCCCTCTTGACTCGGAATCCTCGAACCCGTCTTCCGGCCGCAAACCGGAAAACGGTGCGGAGTTGAGCGGCGCGTCAAACTTAAATCTGTTTAATTTTTTTTTAAACAAGAACTAAGGCTAGGCAACAATAGTTTTCTGATCTTCATTGTACAACGCCTCCCCGCGACTAGCGGAGAAGTAATGAGGGGCTTTCCGTGACACCCTTGCAATATGACGCGGCAGTTTTCGAGGAATTGGACCTTTTGACCCGCATTGGATCACTTGACTCGCGGTGTCCGAGTCAAGAGATTCAACGGGTCAAAAGATCCATTATTGGACCTTCTGACTCGTTGGACCTTTTGACTCGTTGGATCTCTTGACTCGCCGTGCACCTTTTGACTCGTTGGATCTCTTGATCGTTGGACCTCTTGACCCACATTGGATCTTTTGACTCGTGTCTGACGAGTCAAAAGATCCAACGAGTCGAAAGATCCATTATTGGACCTTTTGACTCGTTGGATCTTTTGACTCGTGGATCTCTTGACCAGAAGCGCCCCCCCCCCCCCCCCCACCCCTTTTCCGGCGTCGGCTGACACGAGAACGACGGCCGAGCGCGCTCCTTCCTGTCGTGCGGGCCGGAGAGCCAGGAAGAGGGCTTCTCTGTGGGGTGAGATCCCTGGAGCCATAGCGCGTCCCAGCCAATGGCCATCTAGGAGCCGTTTCGCTGGGAGTTTCTTTTGCGTTTCTCCTTGCTTACAGAAGCCGCCGGCTCCTGGGAATTTCTTTACAGTTTTTTTGCGGTTGCAGACGCCGCGGGCTCCTCACATTGTTCTCGGTTACAGACGTCCTCGGCTCCGCTCCATGGGACTGTTATTGCTCTCGCATTAAAATGCTTTTTGTATAGACTCATAAACATAATAAAAACGCCTTTCCAAATATCTAGCATAAGCGATACGAATCAGACTTTTCTGAACATGTTCGATGTTCATGCCTTGTGTTTTAGATATTGAGTTGCATATTATTGAAGCATATTCCAATTGAGACCTAATTAAGGTTTTGAAAATGTGTAACAAGCATTGAGGTACAAATTATCAGACATGTACAAATTACTCAAAAAAGGTAATTCAGTTAAGTTACTGAGTTTCGACGCCAAAAGTAATTGGAGTAGAGTAGAAATTACGCATTTGCAATTGTAATTGAGTAAACTACTAACTACTGGAAAAAGTAGCGAGTTACTTTGAAGTTACTTTCGAAGTTACTTTTTTATATTGAACAGCAGTTTTGATCCGTGAATGAACAGCAGTTCTCATCCGTGAAAAACCCTGCGAGCCTGAAATAAACGCAGTCATCTTATGGCTTACGATTTCACCAAAATAGTTTATTCTCTCGCATCCAATCAAGAACCTTCAAAGTTCTTGATAGGAGAATTTTCTACGTTTCCTTCTAACGACGTCCCGGAGAATTTTCTACTTTTCCTTCTAAAGAGGTCCCCAGTCAAGCTGAAAAGACGTTCCACCGACGCGCTGGACGGAATGGCAGCGTTGAGTTTGAGAAACAGGTTGTGCAGGGTCGGGTAAGCGAGTGTCGGAATCTTAGGTGTCCATGACGAAACATGTGAGGTTTACCTCGAGTAGGGTTTTTTTTTTTATAAAAAAACTCCCCTCCTTTTTTTTGGCAAGTTGAGATTGTTATGACTGGCCCCTCTTAATTTCTTCGACGTTCTGAGAGTAGGCTGAGCAAGTGCACCTGACCGTCAAGGGTTCAAGTCTCGCGCCACGACGATGAGATCATCCGGACGACTGTGCGTCTCGTTGCAATGCTAGTGCTATGCTACTGAAAAGAAAAAGCTTTGGTTTAACAGAAGATGAACCGAAGTATACTTCGCCGCTGACGCCGGGTCCAAAAAAGGATCTCCCAAGGGCAACTCACTATCCTCGCCGGCGACTATGTATCGTGACGCGCCTGACATGCCCGACATGTAAATCGTTTTCAACAAAGAGGAGGTCTCCCTGGCATGGAAGGTCGGAAGGACGCGAAGGATTACGTGAACAAGCATCGTCGCTCGTACAGTTGCAGCTGGAAGCGGGAACGTGCTCCCATAAACTGATTATCCGTGTCTGGGTTTGTGTGCGGGGGAGTCTGGCTTTGCAAAGGCGTATGCACTGACGACGAGGCAACCATGGGAACAGGCACCCAGCTGCGAGGTCATTCCAGTGGCGCCTCCCGTGGAACCCCCAAGCCGCTTGAGGCAGAACTCACTAAAGGCAGACAACACGAAAACAACAACAACCCTCGGAGTGTCTTTCATGGTTGCAGCTGGAGACGCGGCGCCTGCGTGCATTACCGGATTAGGTCAATACCTGTTCAGGGCTTGTTAAGCACCTCTTTCTGCGTTCGTGCGCGCCGGTGTTATGTTTTGGCTGTTCGTCGCCACCTTGGCCCAACGACGTATGTGATGCAGTTTCTATGGCTGCCGAGTGTAAGTGCATGGGAACGAAATGTGAGGGGCCGGGCCCCTTTTTCGGGAATGCCACTTCATCTGCCGGCGTCTTATTTATTTCTGCGCTCAAACTTTCGTGATGAGCAAAATTAGCACTAGACTTCGAAAGTAGTTAGTAATTTGAGTAGAAGTTACCTAAAAAAAGTAGTTAAATTGAACTACTAATTACCCAAATCAAGTTGTAATTGAAAGTTACCAAGTTACTCGGAAAAGTAGTTAAACTACAGTAGTTTGAGTAGAGTAGTTGAACTACGTCCAAGTCTGCAAATTATTCATGATTTTTAAAAGACAAGGCCCTATCAAAGAACACTCGAAGATCTTTCACATAAAATACACGTTGAATTGGCGTGACAAATAAATTATACGCAAAGTGGAAAGGCCCATGACGTCGGCACAAATATTCCCCATTGTTTTTGCAAGATTAAGCAATAAAATTTATGTTCGCACAATTATAAATAGAAGACAGATCAAGCTGTAGGTTAACACATTCCGCAGTAGAGTGAATAATTTTAAACAACTTCATATCATCGGCAAAAAGAAAACAACTAAGCACTTTGGGCACACGACAATATATAATTTATAAAAATTAAACACAAAAGATGTCCAAGGATTGATGCTTGTTAAACACCAGACGTGGAAAAATAACTATCGGAATAACTGTCAGCAACACGGACAGAGTTCGATCGCAGTGACAGGTAACTCTAAAGCCGTGTAGATAACTCTCGAGATAAACCATAAAAATCAATTATTGGAAGAGCAATATATGACTAACATTGAGAAAAGCTTTGGTCATATCAATGCAGGTTTGATCAACCTGCCCCCTGTTTTTAACAACTGGAGTGCTAAAATTAAAAAAAAAAAGTACATGAATTAGAGAGACCGACCAGTCAGGAAGCCCTAATGGAACGGGGTTGACTTTTGGAGGAAATAAAAGAACAACCGAGTATCTACAACAATCTCTAAGACCTTCGAAGACCCACAAAGCAGGGAACAAGGTGGATAATTCGCAACAACCGAGGCATCACCACTCTTAAAAATGCGAACGTAAGCGATGAAAACACGTCTGTACTAAGCGAAATATTAAATCTGTGTTTTAATAAGAATAAACGATTCACCCGATCACTTGATAATAAAACAAAGTATAGCATCGACACCGCTCGAAAACTTCTGTTTTGAATTTCTAATGGCTTCCGCAATTTAAACATTATTTACTCCCACGGAAGGCGAGCAGTCATGGCAGCTTATTTTATCGTCGTCAGGTTAAATCCACTAGTGGGAGCTAAATTAACACTTGTTAAAATAGTCGCCGAAAGTATTCAAAACCTCAAGAGGCGGTGAACGTTAAGTAAGAGTATTCACTACATCATCACACAAACAAACGACCTGACTTGCTTCGCGGTAATGGTAGTTTAAGTAGTAGAGCGAACCTCCAGGACATTTGGCGTCAACGATTCAAGCTATTTTCCACACCGTCAACATGACATCGTTTACCACGCTTAAGCAATTGTTTTGCTAGGGCACGATATATGCTAAATCTGGTGTACCAAAAGGTAGAACTGGTATTTTTAAATAGCATGTGAAAAAAAAAAATGTTTTTCTGCGCACGTATCCTTTCAGTTTTTTTTTAGAGGCTCTTCGCATATATGGATGGTTCGTTTGGCAGTTGTAGTCTCCATTGCGGGTTTGCTTCAGTGCAATATTCTTTATTATTTTGTTCTACTCTCATGCATTCAATCTGCACGTGGAGTTGATCCATTTTATTTTCTGCATAAATAGCGAAAAGCTTGTTCACGTGTTTTACTTTGGCACTTTATGATATCACACATAAGGTAGACGAATATCTTTTTTTGTGTGTGTGCGATCAGTGCAGTTGTTAAGTAAAATAATATCAATTCATATTTGCGTAAACTCTTTTACTGCTCTCAGAACCGTAAAATATTGTGCTGTAGTTAAAATGCAGACATACCATTTTGTAGCGTACATGTTTCAAAAAGAGTGTATTATAGTGGAAAAGCACCTTACCTTGCCGTTTCCAGCCTGATGCCTGAGGTAGGCTGCTTAGACAAGCGACAGGTTGTTCGGATTGTAAAAAGCAGTACGGCCACGTTGACCTGAAAGAAAAATTAAACAATGGCAACCTTAGAATAATACTTGGCGTATCCTGAAACCTTCTAGAATTCATCTCGGGTCAGCATTGTAGCGCTATACAATTTTCAAATATTGTGTTATAACAATCACTTAATATCAATAATTTGGTTAACTGATCTTCGAAAAGAAATACAATAATGCTTTCATACATCATAATTGCAGTCTGAGAATGTTTTAAACTCAACAATTCATGACGAAGCAATTTTTATGAAAAAAATCCAATCAAAAGACACATTTGTTTGAATAAAGCCCAAGTTGGACTATGATTTTTCGCCTCATTTCTTAATACACTTGACATTTTTCTAATGGTTTTCAAGTCTCGACTTCAAGGGCGAAACCAGGATGCCTTTACAATCTGAATGCGGCAGCAGACCACTAGAGCCTGTTCGATCAGTGTTAACGTCAAGTGATTTTGGAATCCTTCCGTGTTATAAGGAAGATTTGGTACCGTCTAATGCCAAGAGGAATGCGCTTCTGCGAACAATGTGGGCCCCCACACGCAATCCTCGGCACGTGCGTCGCGTCTGCAAGCTCTTTCTTGTACCGCCATAACCGCTTGGAAATTAATTGAGAAATAAGCAGTTTTGGAGGCTCAGCAATCAGGTGCAACTGATTTCAATGTGACGTTAAGGATTTGAAAAATAAAAATAATATTTATTTTCCATTTTCTAAAGTGCACTAGTGCAGAATGCGAAAGCTTGTTAATGTTCCACTGATATCAACCCAGGCTCGTAAGAGTTATGTAGTTTGCGGGGAACCTTTTTTGCCATTAAAGCTTATTGCCAACGTTCGAATTGCGTTCTATGAAAGCGTCAAAGAGCGAAACATTAGGATTCCATTTCTTCTTAAAATTTTAAGCTTGCAAATACTGTACACAGTATAAGAAAAAACGCTAATTATATGAGGATAAAGTTGAAGCCTGGGCGAGTTGGTATGACATTCTTAAAAGGTTAAAACAGCGCAAAAAACGACGGACAGGGTAAAGAAGGACACGGACAGAGCGCTGCGCTCTGTCCGTGTCCTTCTTTACCCTGTCCGTCGTTTTTTTGCGCTGTTTTTACCTTTTAAAATAATATGAGGATAAAGTTTTTTTTTTTTTTTTTTTTTGCTTTACAATATTCACTGCTGTTACCAAGGTTAGAGCGCCTCTAAGTTTAGTAGTACTTATTCAGAAAATGAGCGTGCCTTTTATCTACGGGGTGCCTCAAATAGCGACCAGGTTCTTTAAAACGACCTGAAAAATTGATTTCTTTACCTATTGCGCTAGGATTTTGTGCAGTGTTGCCCACAGGTTGTGCATGATTTCAATAAATTTGCAAAGAGCGAACTTACCTGAAAAAAAAAGTTAAAAAAAGGCTTAACTCCAGGGGAAACGCAGCGAAGCCACCAGTCTTCAAACAATAAGTCGCCCTATTGTTTGTAGAAAGGTGGCTTCGCTTCGTTTCTATAGGAGTTGAGACTTTTTCCTGATCTAATTTCGCTCTTTGCAAATTTTATAGAAATAATGCACCATCTGTGGGCAACGCTGCACGAAATCATAGCGCGATAGCTTAAAACCCTATTTTTGCAATCAATTTAAAAAAGCCTGGCTGCTATTCGAGACATCATATGCACCATTTAACGCTGCGGCTGCCATAAGCAGACAACAAAAGGCGCTAAAATTTATAAACTAAGCTTGAATGATTTCTTTTGGTCTTCCAACAACTTGGAGTCTCTTAGTTTATGCTGAATACTTGGGAGGTAAAGCTTTTTTTCAGCCAATTTAAAAGTGAGTTGATCTCGGTGTGATATATTAGGAACGTAAAAAACTCTTTGAAAAAACAAAAACCTAAATCTGTCCACTGACATTGTTTGAACTTTCTTACCTTACCAACCTAACTTTTAAATTAAATAACTTGTGCAAAGCTGCGCGATGTGCTACTTCTTCGAGTATTCGAAGCCAAATTGGTTTATATTTAGGTAAATCATGCGTAAACAGCCGGATATTCTCATGTTCCATTTATTTATTTCACCAGTGGATGCCTTGTGGCCCAGGTTCAATCAGACTTTGCGCCGTGAAAGGAACAACTAAAACATGAGGCCGGAAGCATTCAAATTAGTAAATATTGCTTTGGAAAATTTGAACCCTGGAAAATTATATATGTCCCACTCTTGTGCCGATTGTGTTCGTGCCTGTTTGATTTTATTAAGTTGTCTTAGCTCGAGTCTGAAACTCCCAATGGAAGCTTCTTGAAACTAAGTCCCGATGTTGACCAGAGAGGACAGCTGTCCTGATACTAAGAAAATCAGCGAATGCCTGACTCTTACGTCGTCAAGTATTCAATTCCGTGCCCATACAAAACCGTCTGCGATCTGGCCCAAAGTAATACACATCGTAAATATGCTCAAGTAAACATAATGAAATTCACATAAAAATTAGGCTCACAGTCAAGCAGAAGCAGAAACGCACTCCTGAGCAAGTAAAACAAATCTCATAATCTTGTCTTTAAAACTGGCATAACTGAAAAGCTGAACTTTGTACGCCTGAAATAGTTTACACACATCTAGATTTATGCTATTATTGTTTACACATATGTATTCTGAATGTAAAAGTAAAAATGCTCCTATTAGGAGGAGCTGCTATATTATTATTCGGTATGGACAAAAACTTGTAATCTGTAAAACTGTGTAATATTGTGTAGAAAACATTAGATAATATGGCAGCCTTCTGGTGGATAAAACTTGAGGACCTCATTTATAGCCATAAAAATGTGTTGGTCAAACTATCTGTCGCAAACTATGCGCACGGGGCATCACTGTACGCACTGAATCTGTATCAGATGCACTAATATAATTTCAAGCAATAGGACCGAACTTTAAACATGTCAAATAAAAATGTAGCGTAGCAAAATTATGCATGCAGCATTCACAAAAATGTACAGCTATAACATTCATGCATCCCAGCATTCTAACATCAGAGCAGACACTATCAGCATCTCACAGCTTATAATAACACATTTATTTTGAATCCAAGCGACAGAAGAGTGCGGAAAAAAGCTGCGAAATCAGCTTGAGTGAATCCCCCCTGCCCAAACAAATTAAACAATTAAACATCTCGAATATATTCAGTACACTACATACATAACAAAAAAGTATTATGCAAATACGCTTCTATGCCAAAAATCATTCGCACACGAGTAATAATTTTTCAGTGAGTAGAATATAGATGCTAACGTATATTCACCTTGAAAAAAACAGCTTTAGTCACATTTCGACTAAGTCTACATAACTGGAGAACCCTCATTTAGTATAGGCATTTAGAATAGGCATTCAAGCTCTCATCGCGAAGCATGCACGCGTACATACATTCCTTTGCCGATGCCAATTCAAAAATATTATATGAACATAGTTAAATTTAGAGAAATCAAATAAATGACATCAGGGGCTTTGCCAGTTACCATTATGATGACAGCAACCGGTCCTGCGAAGCTCCACACGACACCGGCGTCTCTTGAGAGCCAGCAACTGCGGAAAGGCAGAAAAGAAGGACCCTGGCAAAAAGCAGCACATTAAAACACTTTACGAAACACATATATACATTTAAAGCATATATATTAGGGTATTAAGCATACGTGTTATATGCCAAGCACACTTTGATGCACTCTTAGTGTACCTCATTCTTTATACGGGTGCTCGAGGTATCGGCACCCTGGCAACTTGCGTGTACACTGAAGTTTTTTCATTTATTCTCAGCAAACCAAAACTCAAATTGAGGTATTCTTATTGGACGGGACGATTTTAGAAAAGTATAGGAATATAGTTTGACGGAAAATTTAAATTACTTTTGTCCGACAATCTATATTGCCATGTCTTCGGTGTAAGAGTTACGATTTATGTTACCAACACAGAAATGAATGTCTCTAATTATAGTCTAGCTGAGAGTGTAAACCTTCTGCTTAGAGGCGAACTCTTATAAAACTTTGAAAGAGCACCATAGGAATATTAAGAGTAAATTATAAGCTAGAATTCCAACAAAAGACATGCCATGGATAATAATAAGTTGAGGTTGCCATGTAAAGTGTACTCTATAAAACTTTCTGGCGCTGAAGCTTGAGTAGAACGTGTCCACCTTTCTAAACGTGTGCGCCTTTCTAAACGAGCAACAACAGCGTGCAGAGCATGAGACGGCACTAGCCATCTCGGGCATTGCCACCCAACGCTCTATGATTCAGCAGCTGATAAGCTCGGCAGAAGAGCGTTGTTCGAAAGCTGCACTTCCTGGTTCCGCGCACGCGAGCAGGCACGGGCGGATAGCGACACTAGCACCAACAGCGGCACCCCTCCCATATCCGACGGCGAAAAATCATTTTAGTCAAAGTTTTTCGCAAACGTTATGTTCAGACAAAAAAAAAAAAAAAAACACTAGAAGGTTACTTTTTACCCCAGGCAATGCACATTCAAATTTCCATCCGTTCCGTCGCTTCTGCCCGTCCATCCGGAATGACAGCGTATTCGGCGCCACCGAGCGGACGCGCCACGAAAAGGAGTTCGGTTTTCAGAGAATCTTGATAGTTGACTGTGATCTAGCGACGCTGGTCTGCCTCTTATGAACTAAAACTATGGCAGCTTCACGTATGCGTGGAACGCTTGATGAGATATATTTGTTAGGAAGTGACGGGCTAAAAAGAAAAGCGCACACAATCGCGCGTATGCGACCGGCAGGATTCATCAAACGATTTTTCGACGAAAACCACACCAGACATCTCTGTTTATCGGCATTTTTACCTACGGTGAAAGTTTCTCTTAATTTCGATATTATTGGTTCTTGTTTAACTGTCATCCTCCAAGGGCATGCTTTCACTAACGACATTACTCATTTCTTTTTCATAAATACCTTTTGTAAAGCCAATGTTGGTTTACAATATATATATATATATATATATATATATATATATATATATATGATCAACAGTATCAGTCCCGTTTTACGACCGCTCTAACTTAGCGTTCCTGTATTAATAAACTTGCTCTCGATTCCTACGAGAAAGAATGCATCTGCAGTAGCGTAATTCACGAATTGATTTGTCTGCAATTAAAGACAGTGTCTATTCCCTGAAGCTAAAGTTGAGCTATGCGAACATTTTGACACGTGTTTTACGCTGCTTCCAATGGCGATGTCTCGGTTGGATAAAGCTCGTTCAGAGAAAACATCTTCCAAATATCTATGCTTGCTATAGCAATTGGGTCATTCCATGCGAAACGTCCCAGATGTTGCGCTCGACCACCTCCAATTTCCAAATTAAAAAAAAAATCATGGCCTTTTGGTCCAATGGACGTAGCCATGCTCTACAATATCTTTGAAGTAAAATATTTTTTGATGACGTGAGCGCGGTTTTAGATTTTAAAAACAGCGTAAAACTGCTACCTGGGTAGTCATCGTTCAATAATTGATGAAAAATCAGTTCTTTAATGAAACACCCAACAATATTTTTTATTAAATTTGCACGGCTTTCGGCTTACAATGTGGTTGGGTCTTGTGCAGTTTTTATTATAAATATATTTTTTTAGAAAACTATTAGTTTTGAAACTTTTTACATTTTTGTTATTTTGTTGACAAATATCTAATTGCTCCCGGAACTTAATAAAACTTTTTACCAGCTGCCCTGCAGGTATATGATCTGCAAAAACATGTCTAAAACCGCTGAATTAAATATCTCGCAGTAAACAAAACAAAAATCCTGAATTTGCAAAAAATAAAAGGCGTTTTAACGCATAAACAGCCGTTTATTTCACCCTGAGGTAGTCCAGGTAAAGTTACAAAATATGGTGGGTTTATAAGGATAATTGATTGCATTTCGATTCTGAAAGTTTAATCAAAATAATTTTTGTTTCAAGCGAGAAAACAACTTTTGAAGTTGAACTCTCGCACCACAACCTGGCGTCGCTCTTGGACGCCTCTTCGCCGCACAGCACGCCACGTGCGACGAGAGCTGACAGGATTAGGTCCAAAGAAAGAACGGAGTTTTCTGCCGCTTACCCTTCTCCGTCTTTCCGGCTGCAAGGGAAGAAACTTTGAATATCGAGTAATAATAGAAGGTGCCGCCAGCGCGTAGCCATAGCAGGCCCGTTGTGCCCTTTATACTCGAGGGCGGGTCGAAACTCGATGCCTAAACGACTAGCGGCGTCAAGCGACGTGGAGTTCTCCGTGCCATGCCAAAGGTCCAAGGGCCACCTCCGATTCCTGAGATAAGTTTAATGGCTCTTCACCGTAATGTTTGTGGTGCCTCTCTAAGATATCTTATGACGAAAAACAAATTTCACGTGGTGATAGCGGTTTTAACTCGTAAAAAAGGAGTGGAACTAGGAGTCATTTAATAATTGATGCAAAGTAAGATTTTCTTACGGAACACTGGAATATTTTTGCCTAAGACCATACGGTATCTGGACTGCTATGTAATAAGGATCATGGCATTTGGTGTGCTCAAAGAAGTTTAAAAAGAAAAAAAGGAATATATGAGCATTTTAGCATATTTATATTTTTGTTACAAACTATCACTTTGTTGCATGCGACTGTAAAAATTCTTATTGACATCGCTGACGGGTGTACTGTACACAAAATAGGTTTCAGGCCGTTCAACCAGATATATTGTAGAAAAAAAAAGAACTAAATTTGTGCTAAATTGCGTTTTGTCGTTTAAAGAGCAGTCAATTCTGCCTTGAGGTGGCCCAAAGAAAAATACGTAGCATGGTGACTTTTACAGAAGAGTTTATTGCCTTTTCTTCTTCAGTGTTTAATTAAAATAATTTTGTTCTAAAGAGGAAAAAAACATTTTGAAGTTGAGGTCTCGCACCGCAATCTGGCGTTGTTTCCTTGCGCCAAAGCGTGCGACGGTGTCACGGTGTGCGCACGCAGGAAGACAGCTGAACCTCGAGTTGTCGAATACATCTTGGTGGGAAGAGGCTTTTTTTCTACTCTTGTTGCTTTATGGATTTTTCTATTTCAACCGTTTTGCGCGGCGGTGTCCTCCTGTGGTCTTCCACTGTCTTGATATCAGCAAATGCTGAGCGCTGCCAGGTAAGAACATCCACTAGTAAGCTAACTGTTTCTTGCGTGCACATCGCTATCACTTTCTCTTGTCGACGTCAGGACAGATGCAGACAGCAACACAAAACCCCGTGGACGGGCAATCTCAAACGACGAGGCGATGTGGTGTTACCGAATGCGCGCCGTTGGAGGCTCACGCCTCGTTTGTGTTTAAATCGGCTTTGAAACGGCAAATTCTTGCGTCGCTGGATAGTTCCATTTTTCACCGCAGTATGCTTCATGGCTAGATTTCGCGGCGATATAAACGCGTATAACTTTTAAGAGCCGTTCACGTCAGCTGATGCCGCCCGTATTAGGCATCGCGTTTCGAGGCGCGCCCTCGGGTTCAAAGGGCACAACGGGCCTGCTATGGCTATGCGCTGGCGGCACCTCCGATTATTACACGATACCCGCCATTTCTTCCCTTGCAGTCAGAAAGACGGACAAGGGGAAGCGGCAGAAAACTCCGTTCTTTCTTTGGAGCTAATCGTGTCAGCTATCGTCGCAGGTGGCGTGCTGTGCGACGAAGAGGCGTTAAGAAGCGACGCCGGGTTGTGGTGCGGGAGTTTACTTCAAAAAATGTTTTCTCGATTTAAACAAAAATTTATTTGATCAAACTTTCAGAATCCATAGACTATCGATTGTTCCTCCAAACCGATTATATTTTTTTATTTTTCTTGGATCACCTCAGGGTGAAATAAATCGCTGTTCATGCGTCAAAACACGCTGTTTTGCAGCTTCACGGTTTTTGTTTACTGAGATATTTAATCAAACAGGTTTAAACATCTTTTTATAGATTATATACATGCAGCGGCAGCCGGTGAAAAGTCATATTAAGTCCCGGGAGAAATTAGATATTTTTTTATAAAATAACAAACATGTCCAAATAAAAATATATCGTTTAAAAAATTTTATTAAACAAAACTGCACAAGCCCAACCACATTGTAAGTCGAAAGCCGTGCAAATTTAAGAAAAAAATATTGTTGGATGTTTCATTAAAAAGCTGATTTTTCATCAATTATTGAGTGATGCCTAGTTTCACGCTGTTTTTAGAAGTTAACACCGTGCTTACGTCATCAAAATTTGTTTTTCGTCAAAACTATTTTAGGGCGCGGCTACGGACATTGCGGAAAAAAGGCCATGAGTTTCCTTTTAGAAGTCGGAGGTGGTCGAGCGCACCATCTGGGACATTTCACATGAGATGACCCAATATCATCTGCGCTGCAATCAGGATGGGTACCGAAAAAAACAATATTTGAAGTTTTAATAATCGCACGTAAGTGTGTCGTGACCACAGTTTTATAGCCACAATCTTAGGGCGTTGAACTTTTGTCGTAGGAACGATAAGGCACCTTTGCTTAATTTGGTGCACTTGACCATCAAAGTCGACGAAGTAATCGATTTGTCAACGAAGATATTACGATTTTTTTTAATTGCACTAAAACACACAAGATGTGCTTACTACTGTGGAGTCCCGTACCCTTGAGGCATGATAGCTGCTGTGATGACGACGATGAGCAAAGGCAAGCCTGTGTAAACAGATAAGAGAAAAAAAAAAAAGAGTCAATACATTGCTTCATCGTTTTGAGTATTCATTGTGTCTCCAAACACTTTGGTACAAACGTAGTTATGACTTTGAAAGAGTAAAGGCTTATCTAATAAAATACTAACATTAATGTAAGCAAGAAGTTCACATACGGGTTGGCCCCTCGCTACAGCCCAATAAAAACGTATTAGTGCCACTGAACAACCTAAGTGACAGTATACGCACGTGACAAGTAGCACGGCAGAGACTCCCTAAAACCCTACAAGACCAGAAATATTACAGCAATAAAAAACGCGCTTCAATGCGGAGGGTATCAACACAGTACATCGCCGAAAGAGCACGTACACGCATTTAGGTGGTGTGGTAAATAAACATATTGCCCAGTAAGTAATTTTGAAGCTTATTCAAAAAGGAAGGTTTTTGTACCAACCCGTGTGTTTGATTTGACAGAGATGTCAACTTAAATTAAATTTAAAAAAGGTGGATACTTTAGTGTTTATGTTTACACTATATGTTTATAGCTTTTATAGTTAATATTATTGGAGTGACCACAGGAAGCTAAGTGAACGTTGATAAGCTGACATTGTCATGCATTCATGCCAGTTTTAGATTGTCATAGATCGATTGCGTCTGTTACTTCAAATTATGGACATTAATGTAGCCAAATACACCTTAAGCACTCTGCGGATACTAATTTCGATACACTTAAGTGGCTGTCCGCCACGGACTTTGTAGACGCGCACAAATAGAATCTACAAGTATCGTGCGCTTGTATCAGAGCGAAAAGAAAAAAAAAAAAAAAACGAAAACAGATCGAACGTTTTCATCGTTTGTCCAGCAAGTGCGTGAGTAGGCGGCCATCTACTAACTCAAGCGATAAAGGTGTTTTCTTGCTACACAAGCTGTCATTAGCAGATGAAAATAGACAAGTGGCTAGCTACGCATCATCTGCTTATGAAATATTAAAAAGCAGAATCCCTCGCTGTAAATTGAACACCGCGGCGAACTGATATCGGAGAACTAAGATAGCTTTCTAAGCTTGCTGATACGATGTAGAGGGGTGTATTAGGGGATGAGTTTCGCTTCAATGTGGAGTATAACAGCTCGAACTCGCTGCAGGTGACAAAATTACAGTCGCTTTGGGCTGAAAAAAGCAAGAGAAGTCTTGTAGAATTGAGAGACTGCGTTGTCTGTCTATTTTATTTATATTCCCCCTCTCACGGTTCACACGTACATCGTCTCTTGAAATGGGACCGTCTGCTAAGCAATTAGCAAAACCTAGAACCCTACTTTTTTTTAGAAATCTGACGTAAATTTACTGCCGTACACTAGCTGACATCCAAACATCCGCCATGTGTATCAAGGAGCCTTTGGGAAAAGCACGTCAAAGGACGCGTGACCTCTTTAACCATCCGTTTGTACGTGTCAAGTCCTTTCATGTTTTTTATCTTTGCTTTTTTCTTTTTTCTCTTTTTTTCTTGCTTTTTTGCTTCTTTTCTCCTCTTTTACTTCTGTCTTAGTTTATATACATTTTTACAGGCAATGCCTGGGAGGAAGGCATCGATAAAAGGCATTTCGGCCTGACGGTGTCCCTAATCCCATGCAGTTCACAGCATATAAGCAGGACTGTTTGTTTTACTAAGAGCTATGAAACTGAATCTGTAAGGTCCTTAAGCACCAAAATATCGTATTCAAACCTTGGCAGGCGCTCCAGCTTAAATAATTGTAAAGCGTGGGCTGTAGCAGTCTATGCGGGTCGTCACAGTAATCGTTCCATTTCCGCACAACGAGCAACACTTAACTATTTACATGCACCGTTAAGAATAATACATCGACAGTTGAAAGCTTACAAGGCCAAAACGTTCACTCGTTTACGTTCATCGTCGTCGTTCTTCTTTTCCTTTCTCTGTTTGCTCTTTCGTACCCACGTGCCGGGGCATCTTAGCAGACTTCTTTCTTTTCTGCTTGTACTTCCTGTTCATCTAACGCCAACAGAGGTTTATCCGACGTTAGTTGCAACATGGGCAATAGGCTACTCCGCTAAATCCGCCACCGAGCGTGTCTCCTTCTGGGAACCCTTGGGCCAGCAGAGGAACGCGTATGAATTTAGCTTCCCGCTGAATTCCGCAATGCATAACGTGTCATTACGGCGCAATGAGGATCTTCGAGTTTTGGAATAAGTCTATTGTAAAGTAAGTTGGCACGGCAGCACCGGAGCCATGCGGACTCAACTGAATCTGTTCCCCTTGTTGGTGTAGATTAATTTGGGCGTTTTCCGCCAAACACATCGATCATGACTATGTCAATTACAGACAAGCGACCGAGGAAAGCCTATTGGCGGTGTGTGCGATCGAAGGTGTCACTGTGGTCGGCCTTCCACGATTGGCCGAATGCTGACTATGACGCCAGCAAAGGTTTCCTCACCGACAGAAGTGAAAGTAATGCAAGAACTTCAATTTCGACGGTGTCGCAGTATTGATTTTAGAGCGCTATGATTTCAAGCTTGCACCTTGCACATTTCAAACACCATCAACCTTGCTATTCGAAAGGTAATGACGTCACAAGAGGGAACCACAGGAAAGCACCATAGAAACATCTCGCCGCTAATGGCATTGCAACCAGGTTTTGCGGGAGGTTTCTACCGGCAAAGGGACCTATATGGGGTATTGACTGAACGTCATATTTGAGGGTGATGTTTAGAGGGCATACTCAGAGTGAGCTTCCATTAAGAGGTGGCTAAGACCGGCAATCTTGATGGCGCGGAATGCACGTTGTAAATAAACTGTGGAAGCTTGTCGTCAGCAAGAGCTCCGCAGCCGCGAACCTTGCTATGGCCGCCAGTCAATGCTCCCTATTTTTGACAAGACAAATTGCAAAAAGTGCCAGTGAGATGAACTACAAATAAGATATATGACATAGATCCTTTATTAACAACACGGCTACCTAGCAACCTACCACGAAATTGAGAAACTGTTATACCTACATTTTGTCTCAACTGTGCGTACACGAACGACTGTCGCATTAAAAATAAAACAACGCGCGACTCTGTATTGTGAGAAATGCGGTGCGCCGGAAAGAGTCAGACACATTTTACTCACGTGTCAAGCATATGAAAATGAACGCAACGCCTACAAGAACTCCACGGACGCTCTGGACTGTAGGCCTTCTGATCTACCAAAAACTTCTCAAACCTTAGCGCAAAAAAAAAAAAAAAGACATCGAGCAGCTTTAAAAGCCTTCTTTCAATTCCTCTCGAACATTGACTTGATGGCAGTCCTATAAATATTTTTATGACCTTTTTCCCATTTCTCATTCTGAAACTAGACAATCATAAAAAAGTATATATTTTAACACTTCATCTCATTATCATTTACCCTTTGTTGATCGTCTTTATGTCCCATGTCCCCTTCTATTTCCGCCCCAGGTCCCCTACTCTAAGCCCAAAGCCTAGACTCTCTGTTTTAATAAAGGCATTCTCTTTCTCTCTCTCTCTCCCTCCCTATCTCTGGCCGGCGAAAGAATCTTCAAGCTCTTCTCAAGAAACTGTGGCGCCAGGATGGCCTCCCGCAGTGTCATCCTGAACTACAGGGGCGTTGACCCCTGTGCCTCGCGACGTTCTGTTCAGTGAGCAAGGTAGCACCGGAGTCATGCGCACTTAACTAAACCCGCTTCTCCTTTTGGTGCAGATTCTGGCGTTTTCCTCCAACACCATCGATCGTGGCTTGAGTAAGTATGGTCAAGAGACAGAGGAAAACCCAGAGCAATGCAAGACGGTCTTACCGGAGTTTTCTCTCGGCAACTATTCCTGGTCGGCGGAAAAATGCACACGCTCTTTTAAGAAACCGTGGCTTCAAGCTTGCCTCACGCGCTACCATCGTCTACAGATGCAATTTTAATAGACGACGGTGTTCGAGAGCAGTCTCAATAAACAAGTTGCGAAATCTACCTCCTTATCGATGATGCTCGCAACGACAGTAGTTTGGTAAAATGAACAGAATCTTTTGCAGTATACCTTGGATTGAAACTAAATGTGGACAGTGATAACTAAACTGGAGGTAACAATAGTAAAAACGCGGTTGAATAACGGCGTCGCTCTTGCTGCCCAGAGATTTTGCTTACGCGTCGTCTGCTTTCATTCGCTGGTCGGCTACACCTTCTCACACTGCTCCCGACGTCATTTATCAATACGTGCGCCAAACGCGCCCCGCCCCTCGAGTCGATCACCTATGACGCCATGGGCCGTTGACCCTGGCAAGTTTTTTTCTTTACTTATTTTTTTCTTTTCAGAAAAGGAGTTTTGCTTTGAAATGTTACAAGGTAAACCCAACTGTGAAATACGCCTTTGACGAAAATTTTAGATAGCTACTTGCTGGCGCCGATTTTTACGTCTTATTTTAGATCCAGCCTCGGTATTTTATTTCATACACCCTATATCTCAAATGCCCGAACGCCTACGGCGCTGAAGAGAATTATGCAAAAAAATGTATGCCTTGGGTCTCTTGACCGTTGTGACTAGAAATGTCAAAAGAAAAAAAACCTGTTGAACTGGAAATAAATACTGGCTCTTTTATGAGTCTAGACTAAAAAAAAAAAAAAACGGATTGCCTCACCGATGTTTAAAACGCAGCCCAACAGTCAAAACCTAATACATGAAGATACTTTATGCCGAATTTTACGTATGCAGAAACGAACGAACACAGCGAAAATATAGGAACATGTTGAAAAATAGTGTGCTCACGAGGGTTTTAAAAAATTCGGATCGTGACCTATTTTCCTAATCTTGAGTTATTTTCCGATCACTTCGAGGAATTAGTTTTAGATACCTTGTTCATGCGAATTATGAACGAAACCCTCTGGGCGAATCAAAATACATTTCTTCAGCGCGTCCCTTCTACGTTTGTTGTTTACCTCCTAGCTTTATACGTCGGAACGGTGGTATTTGATTTTTCTGACTTTCTTGAACTTTCTATAATAACATCTCGTGTGTCCTGCATGCTAACGTTGCTTGCAGAAGTATGCAGGATTGTATAAACCTTACACATAACTTTTAGGGGAGCAAACTTCTACTGAATAGCATTACTCTTTATTTATATAAGTGTTCAGTGACCCTATGATGGACATGCTCAGATAAATAGTGGTACCCCTTCGTAAGCCAGTCAGAACTTTACTTAGCTTTATGTTGTGAGAGCTTTATTTATTTTCCTTCTCATTACACTGTTGCACATATAAGCTCTCTATTTCGTCGACTGATGACTTTGTCGGTGACCTTGTGAGGTCGATTCGTGAAAGACAGGACAACCGACTTCGTTGGGAACCTTCGTTTTTACTGACCTAATGGCTCTCCTCGCGCCAGCCCCTGCCCCTCATCCTCTTCTTCATTGTAAGCGGACAAGAGTCTTATGTCAGTCCCTGTTCAGTTACAATTATTTTACATATATCCTCCCCGCCCCCACAACGCGAGGAAAATACATTGAAGTTCAAATGGCTTCCAATGGGTACAACAGTTGTACTGGTCTTCGTGTCACTGAACCGGATGGTAGTTTTATGGTACATGCCCTCACATTTCCGTCTCTTCCAGATAGTACATCAATGACACGAACCAAGGTCCACAGATGTCTCGGGGCAATGTCGTCGTGCAGGAGTGCCACGTCTCCGATTTTCGGTGGTCGGCTGTTAAGAGGCGTTGCTAGGTGTGCTGATCGAAGCTCTAGGAGGTATTCTTTTTCCCAGCGTACCCAGAAATTGTTCATGAGCTTCTGTCGATATTGCCACCGTCGTGAAAGCGCATCTCTTGAGGACGCGACTGGGTGTGGCGGCTCCGTCTCTGGCAGGGTTGTCAATCGTCGTCCGATGAGTAAGTGAGCCGGAGTTAAGGCTGTTGGTTCGCTGTTATCTGCGTGTAAGTAGGTCAAGGGTCTAGAGTTGATTGCTGGTTCGATGTCGGTCAGTACGGTAGTTAGCTCTTCAAAAGACAGACTTTGTCGTCCCAGAACTTTCCTCATGCACGTTTTCACCGATCGCACCATTCTTTCCCACCAGCCGCCCCACCAGGCGGCCCGCTCTACGATGAACTTCCACGTTATTCGGTGGGTACTGCAGAAGTCTTGTGATCCGGTACTGCGAATAGCCTCCCATAGAGCTTTCAGATCCTTCGCTGCTCTTTTAAATGTTAATGCGTTGTCGCTATAAATTGTGGTCGGAATTCCTCTTGTAGCCGCGAATCTCCTCAAAGCCAAGAGAAACAATGCAGTGGTCGTAGAGGATACTAACTCGAGGTGTATTGCACGAGTAGTCGCACAAGTGAAGAGAGCAATGTACGTTTTAGCACATTGTCCCTTTGAGCTGGCGAATAACGGCCCCGCGAAGTCGACTCCTACAACCTGGAATGGGTGTCCCTCTTCCACCCTGTCCCGTGGTAGTGGAGCTACTGGAGCCGTGGCTGGCTTTGCGCTGAACCGCCGACAGGTCCGGCACTGAGCGAGGATCTTCTTCACAATTCTTCGTGCTCCTGGCAGCCAAAATCTTTCACGTAGTTCTGTCAATGTGGCCTGCAGGCCTCCGTGTACTGTTCTGAGGTGTGTTGCAGTGACCAGCAGCTTAGTGTACGGGTGGTCTCCCGATAAAAGGATAGGGTGTCTTACGTCTTTCGTCAAGGTAGCTTGATGAAGTCTGCCTTGTATGCGCATGATTCCGGTTTCATCAAGAAACGGCTGTAGATCACTTATTTTAGATCTTGTAGCAATTCTCCCAGTTTGTATTATCTCTTGTATCTCCTTATCGAAGCATTCCTTTTGAGTGTGTTTAATCCAGAAAAGTTCCGCATCCGTAATTTCTTGTGTAGTCAATGGTAACTCAGCTGACCCATTATTCTGGCGGCAATTGTGCACAAATCTTTTAACCCAAGCAGTTACCCGCAACATCTTGGTGTAGCTGCTGAAATTTTCAATCGCCAAAAGCGCAGCTTGTTCATGTACAACAGTCAGCAGCGTTTCGGTTCGCTGCTGTCTCTCCCCATCAATGTCTTCAAGGTTCTCTACGGGTGTACTAACTGGCCAGTTTCGCTGTTCGAGGGCAAGCCATTCCGGCCCTGACCACCATACCTGTTGGGTCTCTAGCTGTACTACAGTCTTTCCTCTAGTGAGAGCGTCGGCTGGGTTCTCGTAACCTGGGCAGTGGTGCCAACTGGACGGATCACTGAGTTCTTGTATTTCTGTCACCCTATTGCACACAAAAGGTTGCCACTCGGTTGCCAATCCCTTAATCTAGCCAAGTGTTATAGTAGAGTCTGTCCAGTACCATATTGTAACGGTGTGGCCCAACAATTAGCTACGAAGATATGTAGCAATGCGTGCTCCCAATAGCGCTCCCATCAGTTCTAACCGTGGAAGGGTTAGTGTCTTCAGTGGAGCAACTCTAGCCTTGGAAAATATCAGATTCACGCTGACTTCTCCTTTCTTGTTCACTGCACGGAGATATGCGCAGGTACCATACGCCAGAGGGCTAGCGTCGGTGAAGATGTGAATCTCCAGCTCGCTTTCACCTTCGACACCCAGCAGATATCTCGGCGTCGTGATTTGTGGTAATTCCGTTAAATCGGCGCACCAGGATTTCCACTCTTGCAAAAGAGCCTCTGTCAGAACCTCATCCCATCCAAGTCCGCATTGCCATATACGTTGAAATAAAATTTTCACTCTTATAACATACGGCGACAGGAAACCGAGGGGATCGAAGATCCTAGCCGAGGCCTTGAGTACGGAGCGCTTTGTGTTCAGATTTGTAGAAAGTATCTCCAAGAGATGATCAGCAGAGAACTTGAAATGATCCGCGTTTTTATCCCACACCAATCCCAATATCTTGGTGACCTCGGGGGACTTAAATGGCTTATTTTCGAATGAATGATCGACGTTATCCGCTCTTTGATCAAAGAGTTCCTGGAGTTGAGAAGAATTGGTGTTCCACTTTTGCAGTTCCATGCCTGCTTCCCTGAGTAAAGTGAGTGCTCCGTCAGCGAGTCGCTGTGTTTCCTTAATGTTCGCTGCTCCAGTTAGCAGGTCGTCCACGTAAAAGGATCGGAGTAAAATAGTTGCGATGTCGTTGTTGGGTCCACCCACGTTTTGCAAGTGGTGCTGTATCGTAGCCCCGAGTAGGAAGGGACTGGAAGTTGTTCCAAAAGGAACCCTCGTCATGCGCCACTCCTTCGTGTTTGGCAGTGGCTCGTTGGGTTTGGGTGTATTTTCAAACCAAAGAAACCGGAGAGCGTCCCTGTCACGCTCCGAGATGACTATTTGTAAAAACGCCTTTTGAATATCTGCAGTGATGGCCACCTTCTGCATTCGAAATCTGAGTAGGACGGGCAAAAGCTCCGTGTTGATCGTTGGACCCTTTTCAAGGTGATCATTGAGAGATCCGGTGTTTGCTGCATGGGAAGATGCGTCGAATACTACTCTAAGTCTAGTTGACTCCGAGTTAACTCGAATTACTGCTCGGTGAGGCATGTAATAAACGTGCCTGTAGGTTGATGCATTTAATTCTACCTCTTCGGCGTGTCCATCTTTAAAGTAACTACGTATTGCTTTGTCATACTGGGCGATAGAGCCATCTTGTGAGAGACGGCGTACAAGACTTCGGAGTCTGGTTTTGGCAATCATTTAATTATCTCCAAGGGTCGTTTTTGTCTCCTTCCACGGCAACGCGACCTCGTACCGACCGTTCTTTTGTCGGATGTTTTCCTTGAATTGCTCAAACACCTTTTCTTCCTGTTGTTTCTTATCCATAGGTTCATCCACGATTCCAATGGTCTCCAGTTCCCAGAAATGTTTTAACGCTGCATCATCTTCTTCGTCAGCCCCTCCCACGCTCAACACGCACACCATCAAATTTGTGGTATTATCTGAGAAGACATTCACTGTGCTCGTTGGACCCTGAAAGGTCCATCCCAAAGTCGTTGCGATGGCTACTAGCCCGGTGTTGCAAGGTGAGCGGCGCGTCTCGCCGGTCAACGATTTCCACATTTGGTCCGCTCCAATTAAAAGGCTTATGCCCGCTTCCACTTGAGTCGATGGAAACATCAACTTGTCGGCGATGTCTCCTGGGATAGTCTTGAGAAATGTGTGCTCTACTGGAGTTTCTATGATGTTTTGACAGATGAAAGGCACGACGACTGCTTCTAAGACATGATCCGCTGTCTTATATTGGCCCCTAATATGGATTCTAACTACGGTGAACTTCTGCCTACACCTGTTTGAGTCACTGCAAGCAAAGGTGTTGAGTTGCATGATACGTTCCCCGACAACCTTCAAATTAAGCTTCCTAGCCAAGTCTTCCCTGATGAAAGTCTTTTGGCTCCCTCCGTCGATAATGCCGCGGATGTAAGCTTGGTTCAGGCCGGTTCCAACCCAGCTTCGGAACGTTTGTAATAGGACGCTCGGAGTCTGTTCTGTCGGGGTACTACCGGCGGTAAGAACGTTGGCAGTCTCCTGAACAGTTGATAAAGCTTCCCACGCCGGGTTACACATTGAGGTGACATGTCTTCCCCTGCATCCGGTACATCTCTGTTGACTACGGCAATCCCTTGATCGGTGACCTCGCTTCGTGCAACGAAAGCATCTCATGTCTTGCGCTAGCATTTTCTTTTTCTCATCTAGTGTGATATCCGATGGACAATCACCGGTACGGTGAGTTCGGTAGTTGCAAAAGAAGCAGGTGTTGTCTGTTCCGCTAGTGTGCAACACCAACGTTGATGGTGGATTGGCGCCTTGCCTCTGATTTTGCGCCACTGTCGGCACGGTTGTCGGCCTTCGCTCGAGTGGCGATGACTGTTCTCTGCTCTCTATCTCCACGCGCATAAAACGCAAGAGTTTATCCAACTCCTCTTATGAATCTGTTGGCGAAGGCGAGACGTCGTCTAACGGTTGTCTATCGTCAGTCGTTCGGGCTCTTTCTCTCCCGTTGATTGGAACTCCAAGCCCTATCCCGTATCTTTTGAGTCGATGGTACTCCACCACTATATCGGTCGGGAGGTTGGACAGGAGTACGTCCACCATCATAGTAGAATACGTTGCACTCGAAACGCCTAGGGCACGCAAGCCACGAATGTTGGTCTGGACGTGGTCGTAAATATTCCTTAGTCCTCGTACATCTCGATCTGACTTCACCGTTGGTAGGCTTCGCAGTCTTTCGAGGTACTCACGCTGAATGCGTTGCTTGTTCCCGAAGCGTTCGGACAGTATTTCTATGGCGTCCCTGTAGCACTCTGCCGTTGCTTGTAACCCGAAGATAGCACTGGCAGCTGGCCCACTCAGAAGGGAGCGTAGATATTGGAATTTGTCTCCCTCCGTGAGTCTGGTGTTACGGTGAACGGCAGTTTGGAATTGCTCCCAGAAGGGCTGCCAGAGGGTAAGCTCACCTTGATACTGCAGTAGTTGTAGTTTAGGGAGTTTCACGCCCGTGGCCTGGGGTATGACTCTGTCACCGTCGTCTCCCACCTGGTAAATGGCTGGTGCTGCCGGTTGACGCTCGATTTTGTTGCGTACCTCACTGAGGGCTCTTGCTACTTGATCTTCGTAGTCTGCCACAGCAACATAGTCCGCTTCGAGGTCGGCATCGGTGATCAGCGGCTCAATCTCTTCGTTGACCTTGCGGAGTTCCTCGTTGCTGGCGATCAGCCTGTCTCGTAGGTTCTTCAGGGAGTTGATGTCAAGGGTTGTTGACTGGAGCGCAGTCGTGATATCGGCAATTATCTTCGTGTTCTGGCTCCGTCGAACCCTCCGCTTCGTCTTCAGCCGATTCATCCTGATGTTGATTCCTCACTTCCAAAGGTCCCGGGTTTCTTGCACCATTAATTGTGGCACATATAAGCTCTCTATTTCGTCGACTGATGACTTTGTCGGTGACTTTGTGAGGTCGATTCGTGAAAGACAGGACAACCGACTTCGTTGGGAACCTTCGTTTTTACTGACCTAATGGCTCCCCTCGCGCCAGCCCCTGCCCCTCATCCTCTTCTTCATTGTAAGCGGACAAGAGTCTTATGTCAGTCCCTGTTCAGTTACAATTATTTTACATACACGTCAAGTTTTCTTTGTGAGTGTTTGAGATCTTTTCACGCATTGTAAGGCTTGAACCACTCGTGTACTTTGACCTGAAGGGACGATGAACGAGTTATTTATTCAAGCGATGTATGTTATTGCAATACATTAGATAACAACGTACGTTTCTTCAAAACGTTAAGGCATAATGGAAGTCTCTGAATTTGATCTGTTTTTTCAAAATATAATCAAGGAGGAATACTTTTTGCAAGTTAATACTTAAGTAAAGAAGTTGTAACATTGCCCTGTATGTAAAAACCGATTATAACTACAGAAGCAAATGACGAAGTAACTAAATATTAGCATATGTTTCTCCTAAAGTACAATCTCCTGCAATATGAAGGACCCACTGGGAGCGCCTGGTCAAGAGAGCGGCGGATGGGGTGCTGCACGCGCTCCAGGCGTTTCCATTGCACCTCAAGGTGAGGACACTTACCCGGCGCCCAACCGAACCGGACCGAGTTTAGTAGTTTTGGGCTTCGGCTTAGCGGAAGAGCGCGCTTCGTCCGTGCCAGGCCTTTAGTCAGGCCAAGAGATGTGGTAACCAAGGCTCGAAATCAGCATAGTAATCACGTTTTCTTATGGGTTGTTTCAGATAACTGTCAGAACAGACACTGTAAAAAAAACATATTACAGTTATACATGAGTTGTATATTTAAATGATAAACAGCGTTGAAGAGTGCATTCGATCGTAGGAAAGATGGCACGAATCTCGCACTTTAAGGCAAAATAATCGCCTTGGCTCAGGCCTGTCTCTCTCAAGCAGCAATTGTGACGTTAGTAGGACATAACCGTCGCATGACGCAGACGAACTGCTCTTCACCGCCAAATTTTAGCTCCCCCCCCCCTTTGAGATCCCCCCTCTGGGCAGAATGGGATCGCCCGGACCCAGCCAGTCATCGTCTCGTCCACGCGCCCCCAGTGGGTCTTTCGTATTGCAGGAGACTGTAAACACTTATTAGGGTGAGGCAGTGTAAAATGAGAAAAATTCAAATCAATGACTTTTAGCTTTGCGAATGAATTGAAAAATCGTATGAATTTGCTTGACGACTTTGCATTGCGGTCAGTAAAGATGATTAGGTTCGAGCTAGTAGAAGAACAAGATATTGATTGAGAATAAAGAGTCAGAAATGTTTTGTTTTGTCCCGACACCCAGTGCAAAACGAGGCACCTAGTGTGAAAAAAAAATGAGAAATCCCGGCCAAAATAAAATATATTTCAGTTATTGCGCTCGGAAGATTTGAAGTATACTCCCTGGGCCCCTACGCAACCTTCAGGAGCCCACACTTTGAACGTCGTACATTGGATTCACACAGAACAAAGAGCTCCTTTGCTTCTTTTTTTTTTCGTTTTGCAGGCGCGCGTGCACGCCGCTTTTAGTTTACCGGCTTATTTAGCGAATGAAGAGTCTGCAGTCCATATGCATCAAGTAGAAGACTCTCCCTTTTTGGTTTATTTGTTTCACAGTATGTATAAACTATCCTTCAGACATCCTCGTACGCGAGCACAAAAAGGGGACCTCCACACACAATGTGCTAGAGGAGTGGTTTTTCTTGCTGATCGGAAATAATTTCACGATTTGACGATAACTAAATTTTGTAAAGCACTTTCTTTTTACATTCGTTGTGTTTCCTCACACACTTTCAAGTGGATCCTTAGGTATTCCGAAGGCTTTGGCTGCAGCACGAATAGACTGACGCTTGCTGAATCCTACCTTCATATGCTGTCTTGATGTTACTTTCGTGTCATGAAGCCCTGGATGATTTGCTTTTTGAACGTCGAAACCCTTCTACGCAATAAAAAAAAGTCATTGCTCGGGAGTTGGAACGAAACACTGAACTGGGCAAAAAACATGAAAGGCGTTTACAATTCCCTGTAATGCCGAATTATGGCGCAGCTCTTGAAAAGGAAGAGCGGAGGATACGGAAAGGAAGGTATGCCACTCCTCCTCTTCCTCCCCTCCTCCTCCTCCTCTCCTCCTCCCCATTCCTCCCTCCCCTCTCGTGACGTCACTCGTGACCCTCGGGACGTCACTCGTGAAGGCCTTGTGAAGGTCGTGACCTTCGTCGTGAGATTCACGAGTTACCTTCGTGATGTCGCTCGTGACCCTCGTGACGTCACGTGTGACGTCATTGTGGGAAACGTCCCATAATGCAACGCCCCGTTACGGCGACGCCACTCAAGCCGCAAATGGGCCCCTAAGAGTTGCGCTCTAATAAGTTTACGCTTCTAGATAGTGGGATTATTTGAACGATTTTATTGTCACAACAATAGAAGCCTTGAGCAATAACATTTCATCAGCACTTAGCTAATAAAACTGACAGCTAACATAAAATCTTTTTGAGGGGCAGTAGCTGTTCTAAGCTCAGCTGTACGCCTCCAGAGGGACGCAAGTCCAGTATTTCACCTCATTTTAGCGGCTCGTGGAACCACGAACCGGCATGCACAATTCGGCGTCCACAATATTACTGTGGGTCCTACGTCGGCTATGCGAGGGCAAAGTTGGCGTAGTTGAGCCGAAAGTGTGGGCTTGCCCACTTCGGCTGCCCACCCAAAAACCTTGTCGGTCCCATTTCAGCTACGCGAGGTCATGTCCAACTTGCGATATCCCTGAAATACCTACATGGGGCTTACCTCGATGATTTGGGGTCAGAGTTGACGAAAAGGTGCGCTCCACAGGGGCAAGTTTTGCACATGCGGAACTCAGGCTGCCCGTGCAATACCGCCGTGAATTCCACCCCAGCTATGCGGGGGTAAAATTGGCGTAGGTGTGAGCTCCACCGTGGCAAAGCGCGTACATGCCCAACCTGGGCTGTCGGTGCAATGCCTCTTGTGCGTTTAAAGCTCTCTCTATATCCGCCGACTTTGATAGCGGCGCGGAGGTCCTTTACCGAAAGAGTGGAAGACCAACTTCAACGGGAAAACGTTTAATACACTGACTCGTCAGCTTTCGCTAGCTCTATCTCATCAAGCCCCTTTTTCTTCTAGGGGAAATCACAATCCTCTGCAGTTGCTATTTCGCATTAAGCATTCAACACCCTTTTCACCCGAAAGCTGAGAAAAGTATAAAGTTGTGCTATCAATACGTTTCCAAGTGGTACAGCACTCCCGAGGTCACCGTGCGGTTGTTCAGGTTCTTCCTAGCACTACTTTAGCGAGTGGCCGTCCGCAGCAAACATTTTTTTTCCTCCTGCAGTGCCTTGTGCACTCCAGGTGTCTCGTGCGTTCCCAGCAAGACCTGCAGTTCACAATATTCAGCCTCGAGGGTCCGTCGTCATTTATGGTTAAGGCTTCGCGTTCTTCTAGGATAATACGCTCCCGCTCGTTCCGTAGCCGGATCCTGGTGGGGTCCGGTGTGCTATTGGGACTACGATAGCTTTGGCGTTTTATAAAGCATCTTACACACACCATCGAACACAAATTAGGACGTCGAAGGAAGGACATCGCTGACGGCCAACATGCACTTACCGAAGCTTAGGCGGGAATATATGTGCGACGAACGATTTCGCATACACTGGAAGACACTACAAAGTAGTGGAGTCCAAAACACAAACTAGTCGCAGTTCACATCTATACCGAGAGTGACAAAAAAACTGCTTCTCGGATCGGCCTACTACAAACCCGCCGTCGGAAGGCGAAGTCGGTCCGACTTTACCTGGATCGCGGATCTCAGAGGTCCCGAGCGAATACACAGTGTTCTGTGGAGACATCAATGCCATGCACGAAGCGTGGAGCTCTCAGAGCTATACTTAGAGAGGGGCGGAGCTCTACGACGCAGAAGAAGAAGCAGAAATAATCTTAGTCAACGATACGAGCGTCCCCACGCGGTACAGCATGCGTGCCAGGCAGAAAGATTCGTTGCTGGAACTTACCTGTGCCCAACCGAAAGCAGAAGACAAACTCAACTGGAACACCCTTGTCCATATAGTACAGCCCAGAGCGTCAGTTCGACGTACAAGCACTGACTTTGAACCGACGGTACCAACTTTCACGAATGGCCTGATAGCCGAGTTATACAACTTATTAAAAAAGATAATGTACGTGTGACTGACTGCAAATTAAAAAAATAGTCCGGGTTTTTTAGGTTCTACTACAAAACCTCAGTGTTTTTTCTGTAGTCCTTGATACGTACTTTATCAGTTTATTAAGCTATATCCCACCGCAATTGAGCCTCTCGTAAACGTTTGGGCGTCAGTTCGACGTCAGTGCGCTCGCTGCAGGTCGTACTGCATTTTGGTGTCTCATATATGTGACAAGGGGTGTAATGGCTACACCATTTTTAGAGTGTGGTGACCATCTCCCCATTGAAATATCGATGACGCTGGACTCACCTGAAAGGTCTAAGAGGACCACGCGCACACAGGCTTCAGGAGTTTTTTCAAGGGACGCATTGATCAAGTCTAAAGCGAAATCCCGTCAAAACTCTTAACCTAAGCAGTCGAGGCAGCCACGGTCACTCGGCAGGTGAGCCGAGACACTCCAACACCAGGCACTTACCACCTCTCCTTATGGGACCAAATAAAACTCTAATGAAGAATACACCAGGAAGTCCTGGTGTGACATCATAGAATCCTGGTGTAACACCAGAAGATCTGGTGTGCCCAGCAGCAACGCTCGTGTATCGAGCACATTAGCCTGGTGTGCCCACTAGCAATAATGAGTTATCGAGCACACCAGCCTAGTGTGCCCACCAGCAATGCTGGTGTAGCCGCACACCAGCCTGTTGGGCGCACCAAGTGAGTCTGTTGTCACACCGCACGAGCTCATGTGCCCACCCGGTAGCCTGGTGTGCACACCACGCATTTTGATGTGACACCCCGTCCGCGAGCGTGTTTTGATTAGTTTGTGTGACGCTCCATCCCCCGACGTGGTGCCTCGTTTCCTCCCGTCTTGGTGGTCGCCGGAGACCCCGCGGCGGGCTCATTTTTGAAGAAGTGTCCCCCTCGTCCCCAGCAATTTCTCGGGCGGCCTTCAGCAGCGTGGGGCGCTCGCATCTTCGGAGTTTTCCTTTCCCTTTCCGCTAGTATTCTTGTTGAAGTTTGAGAAAATAAAGGAGCCTTCTCTGTGAGTCGAAGCCGAAACGATGTGTGTTGGTGCTTTCCTGACTTTGGACGAGCTAAATATATTTAGACATGGTCTGGTAGGAAAACAACAGAGAAAGCTAGTAATTATTACAGTCTTTGGTGCCGAAACCCGGGAATGAATGACCAGGTCATACCTACTACGGGCCAGGAGGGCGTGGACCGCCGGAAGCGAAAGAGGACAACCCTGCAAGCCGTCACAACAAAGATCATCAACGAGATTGGCGTCCTGCTGGCCACAGATCCAACCGACATCGGTGAGCTCGAAGAAAGATTTGATATCATTCTACTTAAGGGAGGCTTTTCTGAAAGAGCTGGACAAGGAAATCGAGCAATTTGTCGAATATGATGCCTTAGAAGAGAAGATAACTGGCGCGGAGGGGTACGCGGAACGTCTCGGCGTAACTAAGACACGAGTCAACCGCAAGGTGAAACGCCAAGAATTGCAGGACGACAGGGTGTCCGGTTATTCGACGAGGGCAGTGGCTCCGGACACGCTCCAATGTGTGTGGTGGTGGGCACGGCGGCAACGCACGCAACATGTCGTCTAACCACTTCCTTGTTGTCATGCAGCTCTTGCTGATTGCCGGCGGGCGCATTCTCGATTCAACTGCACCATCACCAGAGACATCGGGAACAGAAGCGGACGAAGCAGCGTGTCACCTTGGGCAACTGGACCACGTGATCTTCGGCTTCGTTACGTCATCGACACAAGGGCCATCGACTATAAGAGCCACAGCCTACCCTCAGGCCATCAGTGGGCACGGCGGCAACGCACGCAACATGTCGTCTAACCACTTCCTTGTTGTCATGCAGCTCTTGCTGATTGCCGGCGGGCGTACTCTCGATTCAACTGCACCATCACCAGAGACATCGGGAACAGAAGCGGACGAAGCAGCGTGTCACCTTGGGCAACTGGACCACGTGATCTTCGGCTTCGTTACGTCATCGACACAAGGGCCATCGACTATAAGAGCCACAGCCTACCCTCAGGCCATCAGTGGGCACGGCGGCAACGCACGCAACATGTCGTCTAACCACTTCCTTGTTGTCATGCAGGTTAGTAAGAAGCGTTTTTTCGAATTCAAGAGCAATTACGTTTGCCTTGTAGTGCTTCCGTGCCCCGGCTTGTTATTATGTATTGTTGCCGACTGTGCTTACTCCGTACGCTATGTATTACTGCTGTTGGCTGGGGACGTCGAACTTAACCCGGGCCCGATGACGGATGCTCAGGCAAAACAGTTCGCTGAGATGCTGAAGCTTCTCCAGGATCTTTCGACGCGCTCAGTCAAGATAGAAGAGGGCCAGTGTAGCCTGATTCAGACGGTTCACGAAATCAAAGCTAACCAAACACTAATCGAAAGTAAAATTGAAGTAATTGGCCGAAGAATTGATTCTGTTGAGTCGGTAACAACTGATATCCGGAAAGAACTCACTGAGGCACGCGAAGTAATCAAATCTGTGCAAGAAGACAACGCGTCTTTGCAAAGTCGCTTGGATGACTTCGAAGATCGGTCGAGACGCGAAAACCTAATTTTTCACGGGGTAACAGGGGATTCAAGGTCGGAGACGTGGGCACAAACAGGAAGTAAAATTATTGAAATTCTATCTCGTACAGTTGACCCCAAGATAACCTCGGAGAGCATCGATCGCGCCCATAGATTGGGATATTTCTCGGACGACCGATGCAGACCGGTTATCGTGAAATTCGCGTCGTACAAACTAAAAGACAAGGTTTTATCGTTCCGTTCGACGCTGAAAAACGCCGGGACTACAGTGAACGAGGATTTCTGTCTGGCGACACGACAGGCAAGAAAGAAACTTCTTCATTTCGGAACATCTCAAAATGCAACCTTCAAACTCCGGTACAACAAACTTCTTATTGGCCAAACAAGCTACTTTTATGATCCGCTCACTAATAGTGTATGACAAGCAGACCTGCGCAGTGGCGGCGTGTCTGCACCCACTATCGCTGTAAATAACCAAACTCAAAATGCCAGTCATGCAGCACCTACATTGTAGCATGTTGCGAGGGGTGGTGGCCCTATTCAGACATCGTCCACTGCGCAACTCTCGATTCTTTTTAAAAATATTAGGAGTGTCATCAATAAATGGGACGACCTTTGTTCAATAATTGACTCATCAAATGCTAGTTTTGTTGTTTTGACAGAAACTTGGCTGACAAGTAAGATTTGTAACAGTGAAATTTTGCACTGTCAAAAAAAGTTTAATATCTATCGGCAAGATAGAGTTGATAAAAGTGGCGGCGGTGTTATGATTGCTGTGGCTGATAATGTTTCTTCATTTCTTGTAAACGTTGCCACAAATCTGGAGATCCTGTGGATTTGCTTTTGTTTAAATCATCGTAAATATGTTTTGGGCGTTTGCTATCGTGCTCCTTCGAGAAGTTCTACCTTTGTGTCTGACCTTCATGACGTCGTAAATGCTGTCACAATCCGTTTCCCTGACGTCCCAGTCTTACTGTTGGGAGACTTTAATTATCCGAACATTACGTGGTCAAACGACGGCCCCTGTTTAAGTACGTTTTCCACAGAATCCAATGACTTCATAAATCTGTGCGCCGATTTTAACTTCACTCAGGTTGTTGCGCAGCCTACTCGGGTTACTTGTTCTTCGGCCACGGTGCTGGACCTCGTGCTGACGACGTCACGCGAGCTTATATCGTCTCTCACGTACCTACCTGGTCTCAGTGATCATTCATTGCTCCACTTTGATTTTGTTGTTCCGGTGTGTCGCTCTCCAGTGCAAGTAAAACGGATATCTGACTATGCCCGAGCGGATTTTGGAGCTATTAATCATGAATTGGGTACTTTTTTAAGCGATTATCTGCGTAATTTTTCTGAGCGTTCGGTTGAGGATAATTGGATGTTGTTCAAAGAAAAAGTTGCCTCCCTTACAAATAGATATATACCTGTACGAACTGTACGTAATTACACTCACTCCCCATGGTTCAACCAGACGCTCAGAAGGCTCTCAAATAGGAAAAAAAGAATGTTTCGTGCTGCAAAGTTATCCGTGTTTCCCAATGCAGAGCATCGTTGGGCAGCATATTATTCTGCTGCAGCAGTGTATAAGACGTCTATTGCCGAAGCCAAGCGCAGTTTTTTCGAATATACCCTACCCACTATGTTTCGCAACAACCCTCAACAATTTTGGAACGTCGTAAACCCTTCTGAGAGGCTTGACGTAGTGCTGAACAACGAGGATGATGAGACGATAGCGGCGAATGAGTGTGCAGCTGTGCTAAACGAATTATTCACAAAATCATTTTCGAATGTAACCACTAATTCCTATCCGGATGTTTATGAATACAATATTTGTGCTATGAATTCCATTGATATAGAATGTGCCGGTATTGTGAAAGTCATCGCCAACCTTAAACTATCGTCATCGTGTGGAATTGATAATATTAACTCGAAGTTTCTGAAAAACACTACTATGTATTCCTCTATTATCTTAACAAAGCTATTTCGGCAATCACTCGAACTCGGAAGCCTTCCCGAGGACTGGAGGGTGGGGAAGGTGATTCCTATCCATAAAGGTGGTGACAAATCCAGCCCAAGTAATTATCGCCCAATTTCCTTAACAAGTGTCCCTTGCAAAATTTTAGAGCACATAATCTATTCGCATCTCGTTAATTTTCTTAATTCCCATACATTCTTTTCTCCTGCTCAACATGGCTTTAGAAAACTGTTCTCATGCGAAACTCAGCTATTAACACTTACGCATAACCTTCACGCTTGCCTCGATCGTTCATCTCAGGTTGATTGCATTTTTTTAGATCTCTCTAAGGCATTTGACAAGGTTTCACATAGGCTCCTTTTGTATAAACTCAGTAAGCTGAACATTGACTCTCATGTTTTGACTTGGATCAACGCCTTTTTAACTAACCGTTCTCAATTTGTTCATGTTAATGGCATTAACTCGCACCCCTCTCCTGTGACTTCTGGTGTCCCCTAGGGTTCAGTACTCGGCCCTCTTTTGTTTTTAATATATATCAATGACCTTCCTTCGCATATCTCATCCTCAGTTGGTCTCTTCGCAGACGATTGTGTCATCTATTCTGAAGTAACTAACGATTTTGACGTCCTTGCACTCCAGTCTGACCTTGACAATATTTCTCGTTGGTGTGATAAATGGCAAATGGAACTCAATATTAACAAGTGCAAATCCATGAGAGTATCACGTCAAAATAACACCTGTCCCTCGTACCATATAAGAATTGTTGAGCTGGAATCCGTGTCCTCATTTAAATATCTTGGTGTTCATATCACTAACAACCTCTCATGGAACATTCATATTGAGTATATAATTAAAAACGCTAACCGCATGTTGGGCTTTCTAAAAAGGAACTTCTCTCTTGCCCCGCTGTCCTTAAAACTACTTCTTTACAAATCATTGGTCCGCAGCAAACTTGAGTATTCTTCCGCTATCTGGGACCCCGGTATAACGCTTGCATTATCATTAGAAGCTGCTCAAAACCGTTCTGTTCGTTTCATACTGCATAACTATCATCGCACATCTAGCGTAACAGCAATGAAAACTACCCTAAACTTGTCTGACCTCTCCCTACGTAGAAAAATATCTCGTCTATGTTTATTTCATAAAATTTACCACCACAATGCAAATCTTCGTCAGCATCTGTTAACACAACCATCATACGTCTCATCACGTTTCGACCATGAAAATAAAGTTGGCATCCCTCAGTGTCGCACCTCAAGCTTTCATCAGTCTTTCATACCCATGACATCACTGAACTGGAATCGCCTTCCCGCACCTGTTGCCAGCATAGCCGAGAATGCCGGATTCAAAGCTGCACTTTGCGAATATTTTTTGGATTTTGGTTGACAGTGTTTTTAGAGCGCAGCTCTTAGGGGCCCGTTTCCGGCTTGAGCGGCGTCGCCGTCGCCGTCGCCGTCGGCGTAACCGCGCGGTGCATCATGGGAAATGTCCCATAATGCACCGCGCGAGCCCCCCACCGGGGTCACGTGACCTCGTGGGGGGTCACGTGACTCCCCTGAGGTCACGTGACCCCCTCCTCGAGGTCACGTGACCCCCCGAGGTCACGTGACCCCCGCCGATGTCGCGTGACCCCCCGATGACGTCATCGTCACTGATGACGTCACCGACATCCACATCGTCATCGTCATCATTACTGATGACGTCATCGGCATCCACATCGTCATCGTCATCATCACTGATGTCGTCATCGGCATCCACATCGTCATCGTCATCATCACTGATGACGTCACCGGAATCCACATCGTCATCGTCATCATCACTGATGACGTCACCGGCATCCGCATCGTCATCGTCATCATCACTGATGACGTCACCGGCATCCACATCGTCATCGTCATCATCACTGATGACGTCACCGGCATCCACATCGTCATCGTCATCATCACATATGACGTCACCGGCATCCACATCGTCATCGTCATCATCACTGATGACGTCACCGGCATCCATATTGTCATCGTCATCATCACTGATGACGTCATCGGCATCCACATCGTCATCGTCATCATCACTGATGACGTCACCGGCATCCACATCGTCATCGTCATCATCACTGATGACGTCACCAGCATCCACATTGTCATCGTCATCATCACTGATGACGTCACCGGCATCTACATCGTCATCGTCATCATCACTGATGACGTCACCGGCATCCGCATCGTCATCGTCATCATCACTGATGACGTTACCGACATCCGCATCGTCATCGTCATCGTCATCATCACTGATGACGTCATCAGTGACGTCACTGATGTCGTCACCGGCATCGGCATCGTCATCGTCATCATCACTGATGACGTCATCAGCGACGTCACTGATGACGTCACCGACAATCACATCGTCATCGTCATCATCACTGGTGAAGTCATCAGTGACGTCACTAATGACGTCATCGGTACCCGCATCGTCATCGTCACTGATGACGTCATCAGTGACGTCAGTGATGACATCATCGGCATTGGGGGTCACGTGACCCCCCCCTGGTTAGTTTAACCCCCCCCCAGTGCCCTTCCCTCCTCCTCCTCAAGAGCTGCGCTCCAATTCGGCGTTACAGGGAGTTGTAAGCGGCTTTCATTTTTTTTGTTTTAACAATGTTCTGTTTTTGGATTTTTATGCTTACCCGCCTAATTACTGTTTGTCTTTGTGTGCAATTAGATGTGTGTGTCCACTCCCCTCTATAATGCCTTCGGGCCCTGAGGGAATGAATAAATAAATAAATAAATAAATTGATCACGGTCGATTACCACAACAGTTAAGCTTCCAAAGCTTTACTGTTATGATTTTTTGCTTTTTGAATAAAGTAATTATGACAGCAGCGTTATTGTCAAACTTAGCCTGGTACCCTTTTTTTGTGAAAAGCAACAGCCAGTCAACAGGTGCTTTGGCATCACACCACAACAAGCCTGATGTCTCACTAGGACACCAGAGCCCTGTCACACCAAAACACCACGGCCCTGATGTCACACCAGAACACCATCGCGCAGGTGTGAAATCGTCCCAAATCATATCTGTGAAAAAGACTGGTGTCACATCAAGTTACACCAGCCCTCGGCCTGGTGTGTTTTTCACTAGGGAACTGTCATGCTCATAAGGTACAGTATAAACAAGTAGCAATTTATGCTCGATATTATTAATGCGCTTACTGAGAAAGCAACAAATGAGGCTACAGTGTGCCAACCCTCGAGTAATACCTTGACATGGCTCTACGCCTCCACAGAACATATCACACGAAAGTTTCCCTGCAGTGGATACCCGGCCACTCGGGCATTGTCGGCAACGAGGCTACAAGGGAGCGAAACAATTTCCACCCTTTGCACGCTCTTCCTGTCGAAGTGTCTTCGCTGCCACAAACGACAGAAGCCGCCAAGCTGTACTACCGATTTGAGGCTCTGAAAACGCATAAGAGGGAATGTAAGCGCCGCCTGAAGGAATCGTAGGGTCCCGAGCCCAACCCAATCCCACCGGGCCACTTCAAAGTGAGGCAGACGGTGATCCTACGAAGAATACATACGTGCGAAGCAACATGCGCCGTAGATGCTTCAATCTTTTGAGACGAGATGTCAGCAAAAACTGAACCTGGACTACAAACCGTCGGATAAAATATTGCAGCTCTGCAAGGGCTAAAACACACTAACTAAACGTCAGTATCTAATATGGGAATGCGACGCCTTAGCCGGACATCGAAGAAATGCCTAGGTCGACTTAAGGTCTATTCACACGATGGATCTTGTCGCGAAATCTTGTGTCGCGAAACTAGGTTTCGGGAAACAAATTCCCCATCTGAACTCGACCGAAACAGTGGCGCGCCCCTGAAAAAAGTTGCGCGTGTTCCTCGCTTCTGGAGCAAGTTTTCTCTGAAACCTCATCGAGGCCTGTCAATCACCCGAGCGAGAAACGCGGACGCTGCCAATGGCCGCTCGACTTCGCTATGACGTCTGGCCTTCGAGGAGGAGCGAGCTTTTGGAGGCGTCTGATTTTTGTCCGATTCCGTATCCGAGCCAAAGCAAAAAAAAAGAAAAAACAAACATGGCGAGCGACAAGTGGAGAAGCGGTGCGTACGGGCGATGAATTTTGGTCCTACTCGGTTGCAGATGTGTGAACGGCGCCTTACCGGTACGAGTTGATGGCGCGGTGCAGATTCGTCAACAGTCGCGACGAGTGCAAGCACCGGATATAAACATGATGGCTGGCGATAACTTTCTTTACTAGCGGTGCAAAAGTTTCCGAAATGCTTCGAGATTATCCGCCGTGTCTTTGACGTTCGCGGTCTTTCCCGGGTCTGGCAGGACTAGTAAACCCAGTGAGCCGAATCTGACGAAGTTTCTTGAGTGGTATTAATAAAACAGACTGTCTCTTCACACTGTGCGTACTTCCTATCATTTTGATGCGAAACGCTTGGTATTCCCGGTGCAGATGACAAGGTTTGGCGAAATTCTCGCGAGTCAATACGTCACAGGTTTCGCACGTAAAACTCCACGTGTGAACAGGCCGATTTCGCGAAATCTGAGTTTCGCTAAACTGTGGCGCGTTGAAAAGATGCATCGTGTGAATAAGCCTTTCAGGCACGTCTAGTACCCACGAGAAATGGGTGCGACCCAGCGGTAACTTCTTAAGAAGATCCTGAAGCCTGGAAACGCTGTTCGACTACGTTGACGCCACTGGTCTCTATGACAAAACATAGAAAGGATTGGGGATGAAGAAAGAATTCCCGCCGGGGCGGCGATCACTCCGCTGCATTTACCTACATATTATTCCGGGCCAATAAGCATTTTCGCACACACACAAACGCACATCATTAGTCGTTCAGTCGTCTTAAATACCTCGGTGCCACCTAGATGTTGCGCATCATTAGGCGTGTATCAAAGAATCTGTCTAAGCCCACTTATTTATTTTTTAAATTATGTTAATGGTCGAACACTATGTTCCTTCTGCTATCCTTTTTTCTGAAATAAATAAATAAATAAATAATAAATATATATGTTTTTACTGTAATTTATCGTATGTCGACAATCATTTATCGCTCTAAAATCACCTACTGATAGCATTTGGTGTTTTCAAGGCTTATATTGCTTAAACTTGAAAGGGTGTTTGTTCTTTAATTTAATTTTGCCGAAATTTTGGAGTTTAATTTTTCTGTGTTCCCAACTTATATCGATTTAAAATAGGAAAAAAAATATCGACACGGAGACGGGTGATTCATTCTTATGAACTTAGCTCGTTTCATATTATTAAGGTAGGCTATTTGGTTCAACGTTCTAAATATATAAAGTGCAAGCGACGGTGGAGAACTTGAATAAGAGAGGGCAATTTTTCAGTTGCGTTTTACATCGGTGCCCTTTCCATTCGCAGGGCCAGTGACACGGACATCACATATTATAAATATCTGGGTCTTCATAAAACCATCAATTTAAAAGGGATCACTCGGATGAATTAAAATATATTTATGGCAAGCAGTACGCCGAGTTTTCTACAGAGGAAGCGTAAAACAGATTTCATGCATAATTATATTACGTCTCAAACTAGAATGGGCTGCAATCGTGTTGTCCCCGTGGCATTGTTAGCTTAAAGAAGAATTGGAAGGAGTCTAATAAAGATTAATAACATTATCTATGTTCATATATATTTTTAACGCCAGTGTATTTGAAGTACGAGAGCGAGCGAAACTTTCTGAAATTGAAGGTGAAAAATATTACGTCTAAAACTGTTTTACAATATTCGTCAGCGTGTTCCAGAGATTAGAAACGTAGCACTACCATATTTATGTTTGTCTGTCTACAAAATTTGAACACCTTCTAACTAGAAACCGTCTACCTATTCAGCCCCTTCTTTTCAAATTATTTTGTGGTAATCACAAGAGGAATTGATTGGTTCAATAAAGTGTGTACAGCGCACGGTGTACATCTATATTGATAATTACAAAGGAACTGTTATAAATTCGTAAGCCACTCCTGGTACTTAAAAATCAAGTGGCAGCGGATAGTTAAGTTTTTTTACCCATATTGACGTGGTCCTTTGTTTCTCTTGAATGTGTGTTCCTTTATGCCTGTAACTGAAATATTTAGTCGTTTATTGCACAATCACTTGTCCGGAGCTCTGCAAGGTATTCATGAACACATAAATAACACCTTACAAAGCGCAGAACTACTCTTATAGGTAGCTAGCATGACGATCCAATCTCACAGCATGTGTTTTCACATGAAGTGCTTCTCCAGAATCTTAGTCTACTGCACGAAGGTCACTTGCCGTATCCGAAAACGTAGTAGCGAAGGTATCGCTTCCTCCACGTGTTGAAAACAGTGACCAGGAGGAAAGTGATGTGAAAGCCCTCCAGAAGCATCCACGAGAACGCAGCCAGAAAGAAATAGTGGAGCAGACCGGCCACCACGGAGCACAGGGTCTGAGTGAGAGAAGAGACGAGACTTTCTTCAGAGTCCTTTATTGGCACTTCTCCTTCTCGGACAAGGCGCGCCGCTCAAGAAACTTGGTCCCTGGCAGGGTCACACCGCCAAATTCGCAGAGCACGAGCAAAGTGCACAATACAAAACAGAAGTCTTTGCAGACTTCCGTGATGTCTACCTTGTCCTGCGTCTGGTCCAAACCGAGCATCAGGACGATTTCGGCTATGAAGAGGCTGATGCACAGGTTCAGATGAATGGACGTTCGGGTATTTCGCAGCGACCTAGAAAATGGGAGAAGCGACCAGTGCTTATTTAACGACCCTTAAGGTATTAAAAAAACGTGCGCTGTCGGATAAAAAAAAAACGTCCCTAAACGCGACAACTTGCTTTGTAGCGGTTACATTTGGCATGAGTGGAGAGTTGGGAAAAGCAGCCGCGAGTGAGAGCCGTTGCTATAGTAGTCTCAATAAAGATTTGCAATGGATATAGATCTGTTAAAGCTAATGACATCAACTCAAATAGCCCATCTTTGCTGATGTTGGAAGACAGTTTTGTTACACCACTGCGAAAGGGGCAAACTCGCCATTAGACTTATTTGAGTGCAAGAATTTAGCTTCACTGCTAGCTCTATATTTCTTGTTGATTTCAGTATCTGAACATTTTATTACCACTTTTTCTTCAACGTATTTTACTATACTATATCATACTATACAAGGCTACGCTGTACTATAGCTTGTATTTTTTTTTCAAGGAATAGTTTCGGAAAACGAATTATTGAATGTCCACCAATCAATCCCCCCACTTCCCCCTTATTGCTTTAACCCATTAACAAAACTCATGAAGCAGAATACAGCGATCAATGAAACATCCATCTCCACAGTAGTTAACAGGTTATTTTGGTGTTTTATGACATTGATTGAGCAGGACGGCAATAAATGATACTTTGTAAAGTAATCAAGGCAGCGTAGATGTTTGAGAATGGAAAGCAACACATGGTTATGTTTAGTATGTGTGGTCTTCCCACCGATGCCTATTCAAAAATTACTAAAAATATATCATTTATAACTTTAGAATACTCGATAAAATATTAAAAAAAAATCAATAGAGCCTTTGACGTTAATATTGATCTTATCCCTGACATATATTTAAGCGCAATTAGGATTTAAATACGTGTAGACACGTGCCGTATTAGTGATAATATCTTAAATTATGAAATACTACTACACAATAAATAAACAAGCGTATTTCTTTAGAATCGGTAATTCGCGTCCCCTGACATCTGTGTAATTTGTTCGCGTAATACAATCACTTGTTCACCAATTTTATATATTGCAGGCGCACCCACGCCAAGGTTACGTCGATAAAACCTTATCGAAGAAAACAATAAACGTCAATTTATTGTGAAGAATAATGTCAGCAATAATCGCCACAACTAAACAAAATTCCCATATATAGCATTAAGATATCACGGGAGCCGTGCATCTTATGGCATATCCCAATTCCGCCTACGTAAGATTACGTTTCATTGGTGATCGCGTAATCACGGTAATCAGAACCATGTTCTTGTCGGTTTTACCTTATTCAGCAGAATGCTTTCTGCGAGAGTCAACGATTATTGCGTCGACCCAGCCATAGCTATGGCTTGTTTTACAATAAATTCGACCAGCCCTTGAGGCGGTCCAAAAGCCGCGAAATAATATAAATATTCTCTGTAGCGTGTTAAGAAGAGACTACAAGCCTCTCCCACAAATATATCTTGCCATGAATGGCGGTTTCTTTCTTTCCACACGCCTCCCCCTCAGGCGGAGAACTTCGTGGCAGGTGAGTGTCGTGCTTTTCTTATTCGTCAAAAGTCTATAAGCAACGCATACTGCCTAGTTTGAGAAAATTCCTTCTGTGATGATTCAATATCCTACACCGTGGTGCGCGACGCTGGGTCATCCCAAGAAGCACAAATTCCAAGAAAAACGATTCATAGGCAAAGCGCGACTCATTTACTACCTATAGCTCCACAGTGTATTAAAGTATTTACCTGAAGCATCCGAAGACCGCAATGCAGATGGCCAGGCAGATGACCGACACGCTGCAGCCGACCAGGGTGATGATCTTGAGGGACGTGCCTGTCAGCGCTTCGTCGAGGACTCCGTTCAAGTCCATGAGAACTCCGAAGTTTGAGAGATGTCGACACAGGCAGATCACGTGCGTGCCATTCCGAGATCCCACCTCGCAGCCCTCTGGACTCCACTCACTGCGTTTCGAACGCGTCCAGTAAGTATTGCGAAACGCATGTCATCCTAAAACAAATTTGTGGCAGTGATTGTAGTGTAATTAATGGAAAGGTGCTAGCGAACTGGACAGAATAAACGATAATAAACCCTGAAACCCTGAAACAGGGGAGAAACACAAATCTCCAAACACAACTACGTCTAGATTACTGGTGCGCACAGAGAAAAATCCGCCTAGTCCTTCTTTCGAACCTATGACAAATCGGTCCCTGGTTTGTCATCGGGACTGGGTGGATTTTCTCAGCGTGCACCAGTCATCTGGTTATGTGTCGAGATTTGTGTTTGTCCCCTTGTTCCCTTTCTTTCCCTTTCCCAAGGGTTATTAACGTTTATTCTGTCCAGCTCACCTGCACCTTTGCATTCATTGCATTAAATCACAACACTAAAAGGCGACCCGTTCACCCTCGTTGGCGTTAGACTGGTGGCAGCTGATAAAACCCGCTTGCTCTACTCCTGGTTGGCTCAGTTGGTAGAGTGCTTCACTGGAAATGGAGAGGTCCCTGGATCGATACCAGGACCAGTGGGGTTTTTCAGCACGCACCTGTCATCTAGTTGTGTTTAGAGATTTGTGCTTTTCAAATGTACCCCTACCTCGCCTTTTTCCAGAGATTATTAACGTCGGCAGGGTTTTGGTCACACCTTACAAAATGTTTATTCTTAGAATATGTTCTGGGTCAGTAAATCTCGGTGCAGTAACTTAAGTATCAATACTCATACCGCGACATTCGACGAGGTCATTGCTTGTCGTTATGTTCACAGGGTCGCTTACGATATCCAAAGAAAGTGCAGCGCCACCCTTGAGGAAGGGCAGTGATACCTAGATATTCTTCCTTCGGCCGTAACAATTTTGAGTGTCGCTTTTGCGTCTTACCTTTGAACCGAGATACAATCGAGATATAATTAGTATATTTGGAAATCCACATAAGTGCCATTGCAGAAGTGTGGCAAGCTGGGCGAATTATAGTAATGATACGGTGAGCAGTATAGAGCACAGAAAGACAGGAACAGAGAAAAAAACGATGCACGACACACAAGCGCTGACTCGGAAATTAATTTATACACAAACAGTAGATAAAATGTACTGAAAGTCACTCTGTGCCGGAGCTTGATCGACATACACCACACAACACCATCTAACTAATTTGTCTTTCCCCATCGTCATATATAAAAACAATGTTTCCAATTGAAGCAGTGTCACCAATGCGTGGCTAATGCAGCGGTCTCCCAAACTAATATTACAATCCGCTTTCAAGATTTTGCGAGTCGTCTTGTCTGAATAATGTCCAATTATTGCTGTGCCGTTAAAGATTGGAGAACACGTGCAGGTAAAGCAACTTACGGGGAGACGCCCGCCCACCGTAGATTTTAGTGAACGATCAAGATCGAGAAGGAGGTCATTCAGAATCCAGCCTGTTCTACCCAAATAGCTTCTACTAGTGCCTCTACATTAGCTAAGCTTTTAATTAACGACACTTCCCCATTTTCTGGCTTAATATCATGGCTGCAAGTTATCTGAAGCTTTATCTGAAATCACAGAAAACGTTTTTCCGCCCTCCATAAATGTTCAAACAGTTCGCAACAGAGCAAAGCAATATTAGATGAGCTTCCTAACAGCAAATATATTGCTGAGGAAGTCGCACTTTTGAAGCACGACGATCGGCAGTTGCGTCTGCTGTACACACAAGATTCAAGATGGCGGCGCCCACAACAATCTCAAAGAACAGAGTGTCGATACCCTAAGCGCAGCTCATTTAATGGCTCTAGCTCCTACCACGCGCTATGGGGATTTCGTACAAAACGCCAGTTGAACACGACACGTAGAGGTGTCTGTGGCGCTTCTGGCACATAATTTTTTTAAGGTCTCTCGCTATGGAGCGAACCTTGGAGCAAATTTACGGGAACCTTTTGGGAGCCGAAAACACCATGGGAACATTGTACCTTTCAGCTACTCTTGTTAAATTTTATAATGTTTTGTGCATATGTAAATCAACCTCCATTCGCTTCTGGTCATCCCTAGGTTTCGAACGAGGTGGTGGGTGCCATAGTGCGTGAGATCAAATGGAGTCAGCAAAGAAAGCCTAAAGATCGCCAGAGACGAATGGCAATTGTTTTATATATGCAAAAACCATCGCATAATAAAAAAAATCGCCAAACGGTACGATGTGCCCATGTTGTTTTCGGCTCCCAATAAAATGGCGAAAATCGGCTCCAAGGTTCGCTCGATAGCGGAAGACCTCAAAAAAGCCACGTGGCCGAAACACCATTTCCACCCCTATCTGTTGTGTTCAGCTGGCGTTGTGTGCGAAACCCCACTAACGTGTGGTACAAGCTATTCGGGCCAAACAGGCCGTGTCCTGAATGACCGTCTTCTCGAGCATGATCGTTCACTGAAACCTACGGCGGGCAGTCATTGTAACACCTGCTCGTGTTCTACAGTTCGCAATGGTACAACAATAATTGGACAGTGTCGAGACAGGACCACTTGCGAAATTTCGGAAACGGATTGTATTATTAGAGTGGGGAACCGCAGCATTAAACACCCATCAGTGACACTGCTTCGACCAGAAATCTTGCTTTAGCTAGGACTAGAGCCATTAATAAGCTACGCTTTACAGTAAGGACACCTCAGTCGTCTTGGTGCTTAAAACACTAATAATCAGTTGTCTGAAGATCTATCAGGAATCGTAGGAAACGCTTTTACGTCCTTCGTAAATAGTTTAAACAGTCGCAAGAGAGCCAAACGATGTAAATTGAGCTTCATAACACTGTATTCAAATCTGTGGAAGTCTCATTTGTTAATTGTGATGATCAACAGTTGTGTCTGCTCTGCTCTAAGCACCAGGCTGGAGCCTCACACTAGCAGATCGGAGAACAGAGCAGCGCTAATCTATTACTCTTGTTACATGGGCACACTTAAGTGCAGTTAGGCTAAGCCACAGTTACACACAATACTTGCAGACAACATTATCCGGCTATGCAGTCAAAGCTATGGGCCCACGTACGCTTGAGCATCTTGAGCACCTATCAAAGCTGACCACGCGCACTCTTCACTTCTTTTTAAATAGCTGTCCGAGAGTATAGTAAGGTAACTGTGGTGACGCGTCACAGCAGGTTAAGGTGAGTTAACTGCGGTTACGGGTGCCCGTGTAACGCCGCTATTCTCGACTCCAGCAAAACGAATGACACCTAGCGGAAAAACACTGAACTGGCCGGAACAGGTCCTTTTGCCATTTCTGCTCGTCTCTTGTGGCCTCCGTGTTTCCATGTTGTCGGTGGTTTGCGCGACAGAACAGTTCTACCGGTGACTGTGTCGTAACTGTAGTGTCGCCTTGTGACCTAGGTTGCTCTGCACGCGACCTATGTAACCGCGCGAGCCAGACATTCTGCGTTGATCAACGTTCATCAGCACCGTAACACGACAGTGGGCAGTCCCTTCCTCGTTTCCTCGAAGAAAGTTCAGTCTCTGGAAGTTCGCTTACCCCAACACATCACCGCACGTTCGAAACATGGAAGATAAAACGCGAGGCAAGCCATTTTGAGTCGAATGCCTGCTTGCTTGTGCCGCAGCGTTGTGCGTTGAGCTGGCACATGGCACGGCACGACCTGGATTCGACCGCCATATTTGCCCGATAGTGGCGTCTTCTATAGGTCGCTGGAGTCGCGAATAAGCGTGACTCATGTCCTGGCTCTATAGTCCGTTGCAACCTAAGAACGAAGGGCGAGGGTAAGCTGGGCCGGGGAGGAGGAAGCAGACGGAACGCTGGAGAAGAGAGGGGGAAACCTCATTCTCTCTTTAGCGTTCCGCCTGCTTCCTCCTCCCCGTCCCGTCTTACCCTCGCCCTTCGTTCTTAGGTTGCAAGGGACTATAGATAGGACCATAGGGAAAAACATATTAATTACATGGTGTTGTATAGAGTATGTCATGCCCTGGCACAGCATGCATTTTAGTTCGTTCTCCTCTTCCGTTCGTATACAAATTCAGTTCCGAGAACGCGCTTTTCTGTCGTGCATGTTCCTTTTCTCTCTCCTTGACCTTTTGTACGTCGTACAGTTCACCATTTTACTGCAATTGCCCCTTTATGGCTTGTATGCAATCTATATGAGTCCTGATTACTGAATCTCCAGTAGAACGCGTAGAGATAAAATAATGTAATTTCCAGCGAACACAACTTTGACTATATACGGACAAAATAATAATAATGAGTTACACAACCTAAAATCGTTAAATTATTAAAAGCTATGATGAATAGTAGGCTAATTAACTTAAATAAACTATTTCCGTAGTAAATGGAAAAGGAAAACCTGATTTAATCTTTGACTACATGTGCAATACTATTTAAATATAATAGTACGATATTTTTACTGGGAATGACATTAGTTGATTTCATTACAGCTGTTTTTTTTTTAATTGCATATATCACCAGAACTCAGTGGCGTCTTTGCATCAGGGCTGTCGTCAGAACCTCAAGCATCAAATAGCGAATTTCACGAAAACCTTATTTCTTCTTACATTTTTAAGTTGCAGACAACTTCTTTGAAACTCGGTTAAACATTTACATTTGGATGCCTAAAATAAATACATAAGTAGTAGGACATATAAGTAATAATATTGCGTTCGCGTTTCTTATTGTTGCAATTGCACTATTGTCCTTTTGATAGGAAAGTGAAATTCAGATTACTCAGCCGAGAGCACTGCCAATAAGTTCCCGTGAAGTCATTCGGTACCGTATGTAATTTTTAGAGGATATGTAACTTTTTTTTTTTTCACGAATCACATTGCGAAAGATTTTTCCTCGCTGGAAAATTGTATTTATCTTTCTGTGTAACATAGTTATTAGTCTCGCAGCCTCGTTACAAATGCATTTTTGTTACTCTAAGGATGCGTGAACGGATAAACTGTTGCCGGAAAAGTACTAGTGATTTCAGTAGCTTCCGGTTTTAAGAATAAATATTGTTATATATTTAATACAAACAACCCTGGATTCATGCGTTTTCAGCATTCGAATATGTTCTGTTTGCATTACACTGTGAATCTGTTGCACAAAAGGTGACGTTGTACACATGGCGTCTACCGTGAATGCTCCTCGTCATTAGCATTTTTAATTGCTTGCTCTAAAATAACCGGTCATTTTATTCTGTTCTAATATTAGGCGTATCACAAGTAATTCCCTTTTTAAAAACGCTGATAAGAAGTGGTCCCGGCGTTCAATAATACACGATACCAACCTGCGAGGGGCGCTCATAAAGTTTGTACTATTATTAGATGAAGCAACAGAGCAGTGATCAAGAGCATTGGTGCCGAGCTCAGTTCATTTCTACAATTGTACCTGATAAGGCGACAAAGCTCACTCCACCAATTGATGTGCTGGAAGATACAATCATTGCAGAAATTCTCATTTTTGATCACGAGGAACTGCTTTACCCCGATAATAACCTCGTCATCGCCCTGGAAACACTTCCCACGCAATAGGTTATTCACGAGAGAAAGAAAGCATAAGTCACAGGTTGCCGGGCGCATGAATACAAGGAGAAAGGCAGACAGTCACCGCCTAAAAAATGTGCATGCGTACGTCTGCTGTGGACAATTAGCTGGTTCGTTGTGATGGAACGAACGCACTCCCCTTGTCAGCTCCCTGCGACACTTCAGGTCCTTTCCTAACTAGTCAGGTCACCCAATTTCCTGCGGTTTGGCCTTTACGGCCATAACCTGTCTATGGTGTTGGTCTGGAACTTCTGCTACGCTTTCAGAAATATAAGCACTAACTACGAACAACAAAATTTAATCGCTCACGATTGCTGCTCAGGGTTCGAAGATGAGAGAGACAAGAATACGCAATTTGCTTGCTACCTTGACAAACAAACTGATAATCCAAATTTGCATCGTTGTTCATTTCAAAGACATGCTATTTTCATGATAATAATGCAACTAATGCAAAGGCACAATCCAGCTGGACAAGAATGCTATTTTTGCTTCTTTTCTTCACAAGATTAAGAAACATTAAACAAAGTGTATGTCATCCATCGTCCCAACTGTGTCTTATTCTGTCGGTGTTCGCCTTAGTACTTTTTCATGAAATCAAGCTGTTGTTTGTCTTTTAGTTTTACCTTGCTCTCGTCTATTGACTCATGTAAGTATTTTTCATGATCTCGATCAAATATGCTGCTTTATTTATTATCGCAGATGGTATGCAGCACAAAAAAAAAATGCATTATCCTGAAGAAGTTTCATACAGGAACTCTCTGGTAATTCTTGAAAGGAGGAAATATAATACATTTATTTCCCATCAAAACCATAGATGTGATCGCGAAACAAAACCAGGAAAGGTCTGCTTTGACAAGCTCGCTCCTCCCTTGAAATTATACAACTTAAGATCACGTAGGCAGACGGTGCACTACGTACATTGCGCAAAGACACTCTACATGAAAACAAACACAAAAACTCAAATGGTATTCACCAATGAGAAACTCACTTGAGGAGCGTGTCCCAGAACACGCAGATTGGATTTTCAGCCTCTGACTTCAGCATCGGCAGCGTAATCTCGACATTTCTGCTCAGTTGGAGTCCTTCGGATTCACTTCCTATCCGAATGCTGATTACGGGCGAGTTGAGTTCCTTCTTTAGCTGTTCTATGTCTTGCTCGTCTCTGGGTGGAAGAAATACATTTGTTATAGAACTTAAAAAAAGAAAAATGAAAGCCGTTTACAACTCCCTGTAACGCCGAATTAGAACGCAGCTCTTGAGGAGGAGGAGGGGAAGGTACGGAGAGGAGACTATGCCCTTCCTCCTCTCCTGCTCGCCTCCCATTTAGAAAAAAATTTTCCGCTAAATTTAGCGGAAAAAATGTTTCCGCTACATTTAGCGGGGAAATTTACCGATAATGCACCGCGTGGTTACGCCGACGCCGCTCATGCCGGAAACGGGCGCATAAGAGCTGCGCTCTAAAGACTAATTGTAGGCAGAATGACAAACAGCCTAAAAGGGACAGGACACAAAGTAGAAGAAGGACACAGGACATACGCCGACTAACAACCGAAGACATAAAATTGAAAGAATAAAACAGAAGAAGAACAAGCACAGGACAACCACTTTCTTTCGTTTGGTCCCGCTTGACATTGCGCAGAGTTTAGATAGTTCGCAGGGGGCCGTGAAGACAATGTCAACGTTGAATTTTGCTCCTACACGTTTCTGATTGTGAGAGATCCTGTGAGCGTAGGGCAGCACTTCCCTACGGTCACAGATCCTATGAACGTAGGGTAGCTACCCTACGTTCACAGGATCTTTCACAATCTGAAACGTGAAGGAGCAAAATTCAACGTTGACGTTCTCTTCACGGCCCCCTGCAAACTATCTAAACTCTGCACAATGTCAAGCGGGACCAAACCTAGGAACGGCCCCTGTATACGAGGCATGCCAAGCAGTTTGTGCTTTGTTATGGAAGTCGTTTACTAGATCCCTCTCAGCTGTGGTAGGGTCTACTTGGGACAGACTGGTCGCTGTTTGAACGATAGGCTGCGTGAGCACGCGGCTTCGCTCGGCAGTGGTCACGGTTCCCATCTACCTATACACTGCAGGAATTGTGGGTGTTCTCCTGCGTTGGACAACACAAAGGTGGTGGGACGCATGAGGGGCAAGTTGGAGAGAGAGATCATGGAAGCGGCGCGTATACTTGCCTGTGGACCAGATCACTGCATTACTGTCACGTCAGTGCATCTGACCAACAGGCAATTACCATTTCTCAATTGTGAGCGCCCTTAGTATACTGTACACTAAATCTGTAAAGGTCTAATTTGTGTCCTGAACGCGGTGTGCACGTGGTGCGAACGTGGAGTGCACGCAGCGCATGATCTTATTGTTTTCTCTTGCCGCTGTCAGAATCTTAATATTTTCTTTAATATTTGTTATGATGACGTGTTTTGCAACGTCCTTCTAGTGCCGCTGTTTCCTTCTTTATTAGCATTTATCTCTTCTGAAAGAGAAAGAAGAGCTTTTGCTTGCGCGGGCCACTGTGCGCGCGTGGAAGTTATAGCAAACCTTTGGCTGTTAGTCAGCGTATGTCCCGTGTCCTTCTTTTACTTTGTGTCCTGTCCCTTTTGCGCTGTTTCTCATTATGTCGTTCAACCAACCAGCCCAGCAAGGTATACTGTTACAGTGATTGTAGGCCCCGTCGTTTCTTGGTGCCAGTAAAGTCAAATATGCAGGTGCAAGCATGCAGGGTGGGCACATTGACGACACGTAGAGATCACACATCTGTATACTGCTTTCTTCGAACCTGAGGTGAAACTGGGTATTGATGTCAACGGATAAAGATAACAGTAGAGATAGGCGGATTAAAGAAAGGGGTGCAGACCTACTCCGCGTGCTGTCTCATAAAAAAACATTTTTTTGTAAGTTTTAATGCGCTTTGGGAATTTTGCAGTTTTGTTGTTTCTCTACTCTGTCTTCTCCTGTTCCAAAAGCTGGGAGCCGATGTGCAATGAACCGAGATACAAAAAAACAAACCTTTTCGCTTATTCCACAAGAAACATTGACTTGCCTCATGCTCTATGAGTTTATATGCTCTAAATGACATGTTCCGCCACTCCATTTGCTTACTTTTCGCAGTTCGAGAACTTTGGGATGACTGACGTAGATAATCAAGTTATGTGGTTTATTCTTAAAAGTATGAACAGTGCAATGTTGAAAACTGAGATGACAAGGGTTGACAAATATTTGTGTTCCTACGGCCTGAAGCCTTAATCGGGAAAACGCTTTGTTCGAGTGTGACTAACCGCGGTCGCTTGATTACTGCCGATGTACTATGATTTACTGCTTCATCGGGAGATATATATAGCAAAAGAGTTCCAGCTGAGCGCCTTGAGATTGCAGCTCGAGGCATATAGTTCCATTAACGTGGAAGAGGCTAGCGACGCGACGCGTTACCGAGTGACTCTTTATAATTCAGACACTTCGACGCAGTAATATGAACTCTTGCTCAAATTTATCCATTTTATATGTGTATTTTATAAATAGCGCTTAAAGCATTGTTTCATTATACATAACATCGCATTGCGTCTGTATTTCAGAGACACTTTGTAGCTACATACTTTACCAAGAAAGAGCAGTTGAATATATTCAGTTAGTTAGTGCGGTCGTCTATTATTACCGCGTGACGCAAGTTAAATCTTACCACGTGTAAGAGGCGCTGTGCTCCTGCCAGGCATTAAAATGCCACATAATTTCTGTCGAATAGCATTATCCACATGGGAAATAAAAGCGTGACTCCTGACACAACGTTGCTCACGCCGGACGCTGTTAGTCAAGATCGCGAGCTGATTCGCCCATCACTAAATGTAATTAGATGCAAATGGAATTCAAATATCATACCCCTGCCTCGTGGCAGCTGTATAACGACCCGATTTTTAGACAAATACGGAAGATAATTATATTTTAAGTGTGACACGGAGCGTGGTTGGCACGGTCGCCATGCCCCGTCACCGGTTGAATCTTTCGGACTTACCCGTCGTCGTAGAGGAGCTTGTCCAGCCGCGGGAACTCCGTGAACACGATGACGAGCGCCGTGCTGTCGCCATCGCTGGAGACGCTGTTGGGTGTCAGTCCGATCTGCGCCGTGCTCTGTGACAGGTTGAACACAGTGCTCTTCCTAGGAAGCATCACCGTCTGGTTCACAATGTTGGCCGTCGTACCGGACACGATGTTCATCTCTGTCATTGAGGAACACAGATGAATACGAGTTAGTGACACCTTGAATCCGTACGCTCGTTCCGGACACAAAGTGTCGTCACCAACAGCTTAAGAATTGCGAATATTTACATGCTTGCGCTTCTTTCGATGCTTCCGTCGGCCGATTTCGTAATTCTATTGACTTAATGGACATCGTGAGATTATCGCCACACTCTGCGGGGTTTAAGCCTCGGTTACACCGATAACACATCGTACAAAAGACAGCCTAGACACACTGTCTGAGGCCTTCCTTGTATGACCACCCTTTCCCATTGGTCAAAAAATCTGTCTACAGACGTCTTCGAAGCATACAGGCGTGCCCGTAGATAATGCTGCCAGCATGTCTGCAGTGGACACCCTGTCATTTGTAAGCTGTAAGAAGCCTGGAGCGTCTGCTCTCCCGCAAAGCTCCTTGAACAGCCAATCGCTGCAATATCCACAGGACGCTCGGCGAATGACGGGGCTAGTAATATGTTTAGATCCAAAAGAACTGCCTGAGCTGTGGCACTGAACATGACGTATCACCGTGCTCAGTGACGCAACGCGGAGAGCTTTTGCGGTGTAAACATATAATGAGCCCCGTCTTTCGCCGAACGCCCTTCGTGGACAGCAGCAAATGGGCCTCCCTAAGTGCTTGGCGGGGGAGAAGACGCTTCAGGCTTCTTAGGGGGTTGTCACTAGAGGCACGTCGTGTTTCGGTTGCGAAGCTTCCTATGTCGCCAATACTTTGCGCCCGAGCGGAAAAAAAAAAATCTGGCGCCAACCGAATTGCAGTTTAACAGGCGACGCAAGCGCCACGCGTGGCTGGCAGGACACTGAGAGAGCCGCGGGCGCCTCTGGTTTTGTCAGCTCCGCGCTTCATCCAGACACATGTTCTAAGCCTAGCAGTTGCGACCTTTACAGGCGCGGGGGCACAGAGAGGAGATGACGTAGTTTTGGAATTTCCGCATAACTTATGGAACGAGCTCCCATCTTCCTCGCGATAACTCCACAATGTCTCGCCTATTTTGTGTTCGTAAACTGTCAGAACCTCCCCGATGTTAAAGTGGAGTTCAGACACATGGTAATTTGCCGAGAAGGACTTGCCCGTGCGCGGTGTAGCGCTGTTCAAAGCTTGTGGTTCTTATTTTCGGCGTCCTCCGGTGACCTAAAGAAGTGCCGTTTTTTTCGTTGCTCTTGTAACCGCTCGTAGACCCAGGTACACAACACGTCAGCTTCATTACGAATCTACATGCCCTCTGCGTTGCCCAGAGGGCACTGTGTAAAGGGACTTGTTAGGACTTGTTTTGAGTGGTAGAAACTTGACCGCCTCAAACTGTCACGCATGTAGAAGCGTGCCTCCTCTGGTATAGAACGCGATCACGAGGAAAATAAAAATAATCAACATATATTTTAACGCTCATGAAGCACAGGTCAAAGCTATGACGCTAAGAGCTTTAGCCAAGAGACGCCGCCACCCATTCCAAAATAAAATGAAAAAAAAAATGAAAGGCGTTTACAAATCTCTGTCATGCGAAATTAGAGCGCAGCTCTTGAGGAGGAGGAGGGGATGGTAGGGACGGGACGGAGGGTATTCCCTTCCCCCTCCTCTGTGCCCTTTCCTCCTACCCCCCAGTCTCCTCTTCCTCCCCTACTCTCCTCTACTCTCCTCCTCCAATTCAGTTTCCTCACTAAATTTAGCGGGCAAAATGACGTCACATGACTTTGTGTGAAGTCCCCTAAGAAATAATTCAGTTTTTCCGCTAGATTTAGCGGCAATATTGATGTCACGTGACCTCGACGCCAATTCAATTCCCCATAAATTGAGAGGAGAATTGAAGTGGTCATGTCACGTGACGTCAATTCTCCCGCTAAATCTAGCAGAGAAACTGAAGTTCCCCGCTAAATTTAGCGGGCAATTGAATTGGCAATGAGGTCACGTAGCGAGGAATTGAATTGGTGTTGAGGTCACATGACGTCAATCTTCCCGCTAAATTTAGCGCGGTTACGCCGACGGCGACGCCGACGACGCTCAACATGGAAACGGGCGCCTAAGAGCTGCGCTCCAAAAATAGCGTCTGGAAGTTAGTGTGACGTTACCACCCAGAGAGAAGAGACGTGTGCCCTAGCGGTGATGGCATGAATCTGGCACTTTCGATTGTCTCATGACGTTGAATCTACAGCGATTACGGACGTCAAAAGCAGTTTTTCCGTTCTTCAGCACTACACAGATGTAAACAAGCCCATCGAAGGCGCCACAAGTAGTGCAAGGCACAACCAGGTGAGCTTGTACTACCCAAAATGGGGCCGCCACAGTTTCTTTAAAGCCTCAGCGTAGGAGGCGTATCCAGCTTCTAGAAAAACATTTTTTTTTCTTTTTCCAGAGGGCTTTTTTTTCCCGATGGAATTTGAGGTGAGGGAAGGGAATGGGTGACACATTGAGGGTGGCATCGTTAAATGTCGGTTGATAGTATAAAGAACTGTACTCTCTGACTTCATACCCACATGTTTTTTTTTGTTTTTTTTTGTGTTTTTCAACTTCAAGAATAACATTTTAGTGAACTATACTTCACAAGCTGTATATTTTCGATGGATGCGAAGATGAACGTGCGAGATATCGCACGCAAGATGCCACGGCAGCATCTGCATGATGCCGTGAGTACCAACGTAAAGAACCAGAACATGCAAAGGTTTTTACGCGGAACCGGCAGAGACAGGTGGAGTCATTGTCGCTCTTAATGTACACCCATCCACTCGAAGGGCTTGCGTAAACTGTAGAGTTCCAACAGAGTATCCAATGTAAGTTTCACTCTACCTGCCAAAGCCGCTGCTCCTGCGCTCCAATCCCGCAACTTCTCCTCAAAGCACCCAATCCGCCCCTCAACGCCCTCAACGAGCACAAAAAAGAGAAAATAACAAACTAAGTAAAAGTGACCCTGAGCGCGCTAACTTCGCAAAGCTGAGACTAACGCTGGTTGAGACAGCGCCTTGCTCAGTTAAAACACGCATAACACCACCCTGCGCTATCATCGTGCGTAGCGGTTTTCCGGCGATACGTAGTTCTCATCGTGAAGCCCTATTGTTATTCATGTGCGGCAGGTAGTTCGCAGATGACTGACGGTCTGATACATGTGTTTGTCCTACCATTGCAATCTACCTACAGGGCTAGTCACCGCACGCATCATTCGGTCTTCCAGAACGTGCAGCGAACATTTTGCCTACATTGCCCCATCATACTGTAAGAGGGATCCCGGGCATCAGGTTGTCTGCAACGGCACACGTCGGAGGCTGATTCAACGTTGTCGTAAACGAGCACTTGGCATACCTCTCCCGCTCATGTAATATGACGAAAGCGAGGACAATTAGCGATTTGCAGGGTCTTAATTAGTTCACCTGTACACCTCAGGCGAACTAATTAATCTGCTTTACATTCTTAGCGTTTTGACGGCAGATGTGCTATTGTGAAAGTGAAAAACTGGTGACCCCTCTAGACACTTCTGAGGTTCACAGAGCCAAAATTTATGACTTTCCTCTGCTAGTCTGTCCAACTAAACACGAGACTCATCACCGTGTACTGAATCGTTTCATTTGCAGAAAGTTTTTGGGTTCTTTTCTAGTAAACTATGCAAACTATGCTTTCAGTGAAAAATAAATAAATTAAACGTTCAACACGTTTGTGCGGAGGGCTCTTTCTCGTAAGTTTCACAAGTTGAGGCAGAGATCTTGCACGGCATGGTCCCCAATAAGCGTAGAGATACAATCAATATACGCTACATTGTACGTACATACTCTCCACAAGAATAATTGCGTCGGGGACATTCTTCCACTCCGTGGTATATAACAGCCAGACGACAGACACCGGCGAGGGGTCAATATCTTGCCCGTTGCCTTCACGTAAGCCAATCAACGCCGCGAGACGATTGTCTTTCATCTAAATGGCTTTGATTGTGTTACGTTGAGTTTAACGTGTGTTCTGCAAGATTGCCATCAACTGCATTCTATTTTTATTTCAAAATAAACTTTTTCCAATATAACACTTTTTAATTCAAAAGTTTACATGACACGTCTGGGCTCAGATTATTTTTCACTCGCGTTTTAATTCGTCTGAAGCCATCTTGCTGCCCGTGTCTTCCTTCTATGTTTGATCTGTATGAAGCGATAATTTTGTATTCCTCGTAAACCAGCCACAGTCCACAAGATTAACGCGAACGACTGCCAAGGGTGACTCGCTTTACCGGCACGATACCCATTCCCTAGAGTGCACACTCCCTGCAATGCGAAAGGTTGTCTTCACCGCAAACACGGCGCAGCTTAGCGCCACAAGCCGGACACCTCGAGCGCGTTTTGCCGGCTGCCTTCGTACTGCTCGTGCTCTGCGTTTGCAGGCATTGTGAAGCTTATGCAGGAGGCTCTGGTTTCCCCCGGAAATTTCTTGGCTCTACCGCAGAACGCGAGTTTCGCTACTGATATGAAGCCTCTAGTGATGTTGCTATGAGCAGTTGGACTGCAGCTGAAAGCTGTCAGTCAGACAGTATGTAAACTAACGCTTCCAAGGCTAATTAGACGACACTGGAAAAATCGGTTTCTCAACATATCGCGATGCAATTTGTCACAGAGGTGCAAGCAGGTGATGAAAGTTTACAACAAAAAAAAATTAACTCTCCTAGTTCAATAAAAAAAAAGTTTTGGGCAATCAACGACCCGACTATGCAGATGATGCAAGCGCAGAGAGAAGTGCTGACGCCAGATGGCGCACGCTGCGCCGAGGAAGCGCCGGCCGATTCGGGTTCTTTTGCAAGATCGTATGCTATGAACCCGAATCGTCCAGCGCACCCCCCCCCCCCCCCTTTTTTTTTAGGGGCGAAGCTCCTTAGGGTCTAGCCTTATCCGTCCGGCGTCCGTGCTCACATCGATTGCCATCCCATCTGTCTTCTTAAAAAACGAAAAATGTTTGCGCAGACGACAGGATTCGAACCTGTGCGGGGAGACCCCAATGAATTTCTGGTCCATCGCCTGAACCACTCGGCCACGACTGCGGGACGAGTAGGGGGCTCTGAGATGTGGTAGTAACTCAAGAGCTGGGAATGTTATGGATGAAACGTTGCGTGTCGCCGCTCAACGTCTATACAGAAGAGGGCGCTGCGGTCAAATGCTCAAATGCGTATATAACGACGTTCCATACCACACATTCTCTTTCTGACATGGACCGTTGATTTAAGCGGTAGAGATGCGTTCCCACGGCTTCTAGCGGATCCAAGCTGATCCGCTAGAAGAACCACTGGCTCTGCATTTCACCGACCATAAAGCAGTAATAATGAAGTCGAAACGCAACCTGGAACTCAGCACTACCTATGAGCAATAAAAAAAGATAAGCACCATCAGTACTACCTATGAAGAATAAAATCAGTATCATCAGCACCACCAGAGCTTCGCCCCAATCAACATCATTCACCACGTGGAGATGCGTCCATTTTTTGTTTCTTTTGAACGAGGTAAGTTCATTTCTTGATTTTATAACTGTAAACTTTCACCGCCTGCTTGCACCTCTGCAGTAAATTGCAGCGCGATTTGTCGAGAAACAGATTTTTGCGGGCCGTCTAAACTGCCTTAGATGCGTTAGTTTACATGCTGTAGAACAGAACGTAAATAAAAGAAACAAAACAAAAAAAAAAAAACATAGCGCACGCTAAAGACACTTAAGACTGCTTTCGAGCAGGAATGCCGAAGCATTCCTACACGCAGCGCGCCGCGTCTTCCTTTTTCAAACGGCGGTCCGGCAGCGAAGTCACGCTCTTTCCTTGCTCAGGAGGAAGCGAACCCTGCCGGCTCCACGGCTTCCGTGACGATGCATCTGCGGTGCTCTGCTTTTTTTGTGTGTGTTTTATTCCTGATGCGCGTCCGCTTTGACCTTGAGCGCCCGCCGGCTTTTGTGACGAAGCATCTGCGTTGCTGTGCTTTTGGCTAATGGGAATATAACTGCCGTTTCGCTGCTACAGATGGTTACTGACAACGCCGGCTTCCCTCCGTGGAACAGTTAATGCTCTCGGATTAATAAGGCGTGGATATGTATCACTTCACCAAATACAATGCGCCAATATATGAAAATATATTTGGCGTATGGTCGTGTCTACGAAACACATAACTAAGCTGCAAAAATTCTGCAATTTGAGCTGTATTCGCTGACAATTTAGGAAACGCGGGGAGCGGCTTGCTATGGTTCACGCATCTACCTTCATCAATCACTTTCCGCACTTGTTATCGCCAAATGCCGCACTGGCCGAGGAGTGAGAAAAACTTCCTTGGGATTAGTAGCGCCCTGCTCAAGCTGGCAGCGGCTAGACTTGGTACTTGGTACGAGAATAACGTGAGCAATTTCTCAAACATTTTTTTTCTTGACATAAAAATAAGTAATTATGAACTTCTCTATATTAACGTTACTGTATGAGCTCCAGATTTGATCAAAGGGGCACTATCCCAACCGGTTTTTGTTTCGATAATTCTTCTTTCATCAGGTCCTTAATAGCCTCGTGAGACCCCACGTGCATTTTATTGCACACTCGGTCTCATCAGGTTTACGATGATCGAAAGTCCGAAGGAGCAGAGTCCCGCTGTGCAATATATTATGCGGCCGTGTGCTGCCATCTGGTGTAGTGGGAAAGACCCCAGCAACAACAGAACTTCCGCTAGGAGGGTTTGAAGATGACCTCCATGTCAGAAAAGACGTTCCACGGGACTGGGCCACGTAAGCACTTTTTTATGTCTGTCAAAGTAGACTAAAACACTCTACTTTCGCTGCGAACATGGCTGTAAACGTTGCAGGATTGCTTATAGCACGGTTTTCCTTGTGGCGCTTGACTTAACTATGTGCAATGCAGCTATTTTGTTCCGTGTACATTCTGTGGCACACTGGGTCTCAGCTGACAGATATTTGGTTTATTTCGGTAAACGTGACTGCGATGTTCCCAGCCGGTGTACATATAGGATTTAGTTGATATACAGTTTTAATTATTTAATTTGTTCTGGTTTTAATAAATTTACTTAGATATTTTGTCATTGGTCCGTCACTTTCAAGATCACGTAAAAAGACCGCGGAAGAAATCTTGGAGGCTATTGCCAGCCAGGAGGCCTCGGACATCGACTTGTCAGACGAAGATGATGATGCAACATTACTGCAACCAGCCGATCCAGAAGAGTATTTGACTGATGGGTACATATGTGTCAGGCGTAAATCATAATGTTTAAAAACAATATTTTAAAGTTTTCAGAATCATCAGGCGATGACGACTCCGAGGACCTGACATCAGCAAGCGAAGGAAGACTGCCACCTTGGAGGCAAGCTGCTCTATTTACGTCTGTTTTTCCTGATGTTCCTGGTACACCACTTTCTCACCCTGATTTCCGAAAAGACTGGACACCTTAATGGTTGCAGCACAAGGAAGACTGTCAACTTCTGGAAGTTCCAAGGAAACAGCGGCTGAAGCTCCTTGATTTCATATTGTCTATCCCGCATCACTTGCTAACAGAAGGAACAAGCGATGACGAAAGCGAAGATGAGCCCCCCAGAAAACGCCCTTGTATGACGACGACACCCCTGCCTCCCTGAGGTGGTCAGGACCACGGGAGCAAAACATATGCCAGACCTGTCAGACCAAAGGTGAGCTTCCAGATACCGAAACCCTGCTGCTCTCAACGCACGAAGTTCCGTTGCAAACACTGTAACGTGTTTTTGTGCATCGCATCTTCACGCGATTGCTTTCTTTCCACAGCTAGGAACGTTTATGTATATCGGAATAAAGGTGATATTTTCAATCTTTTAAATTTTACCAGATTTTGTGTGATCTAAATCCCTATGTGCAATATATTGCACATGACACAGACGGAAAACTAAAAAATGGTACACTCTCACAACTTATTTTTTTTGTGATCAACACCGCCAATTGATCCTATAAAGTAAGCCAACTTCACTTATTTCACACAGTTGTTTCCTCCGGTCTCACGAGGATAGAGCAACAATTCTTTCTTTCTCTTATCGGGCCAGTTTTAGATTATGCCTGCGCCACAGAGGATCCCGCACATGGTTACCTCTCAAATAAAGTAGAGCGGGAAAACCAGGCACTTAGATATGTGTCAAAGTGTCTATAACCTCAGTGCAAATTGTGCGAAAGTGAGACGCAGGTTACGTTGTGACTCTATTGAATATCGACGAAAATATTTATGTTTACATTTTTCTCTCGCCATATATTACGAACGAACAGGCGTCGAACGAAAAACTGTACATTCGAAGACAACTCCAAGGATCTTCGAGACTGGAGCACTCGCAGAAAATAAGGGAATTTCGTTATCATAAACATTCCTTTTTTCACCGCAATTTTACTGCAGATCATTCGGGAGTGGAATTTATTCCCAGAAGAGTTACTTTAAATTTCAAGGGATGCTGCATTTTACGAAAGAATACAAAGTTTCGTTCGAGTATAAATATTTATTATTGTTGTTTTGTCTATGTATTTTGAAAATTTGCTTCTTTAAAGACATTGTTTAATATATCGCCTGCATAATGCCTAATGACGCAGCAGGTATTGTGTAAATATTATTAATCAATAACAAATCCGTTATGCCGAATTCACGATATCGCCTCAATATGTCTAATGAGGGGTAAAAGTTGGATATAAGGGCTGTGTTGGCGTTTGGCTGAGATCCGTGTTCAATTAGTGAGAACACAAACTTCAGCCGAACGCAGGAGCCGTGTCACATTTCTGCTTGGTGTTGCCCTTCTTTAAGCCAAAGATTCGGCTCCGCGGATTCAAGGGGGTGTTGAATAAATGAACGCCCTAAGATCATTCGGGCGACTCACTGATTGCTTATCTACCAATATCAAGCCGAAATCAAGAAACAAGCTACAAATCATCGACAGTCATTTCGGGTCGTGTATTGTGTTGTCGCAAAAAAAAAAATAAACCAGCAACCTTGGGTACGGAAAATTTTTTTTCGGCGCGCCCACTACGAAAATGATGTATATGTGAATTTTGCTGTCGAAACCAGGAGTTGCATTTATACGCACGCGACCACGTGTCAAACGCGAGCACTGACGCGCAACCTGATGAAATCGGTCGGCAATTAACGGCCTACATTAAAGGACAGCCAAACAGAACTGCTCGCCATTAGTCAGCCTCCTGAGTAGTTCTTCCCCCCCCCCCCCCCCTTTTCCTGCGGGAGGTTGGGTATGTCTTGTCAAATGAGGAGCAGTTCACAGGAGGGCCGCTAGGTTAGCGCTTATTTGCCCTAGTTGGCGGGTGAATGCGTGGCGGAGTTGGATCTCAAAGCCCTTTACGTGATCGGAGAGCAATGTGCAGATATGTTTAGTAGGTTGGAGTCTCTGGAATGTTCACTAATGTTGTAGTTAACGGCGACCTCAATCTAATAGTAATAGCATAAAAGAGTGTGGAACAATTTATTTTTGAACCGGATCCAGATGAGGCATATGTTATTTCCACAATTTATAAACAAAAAAGGGGGTTCTACATACAGCTGAATTCGAAAATAGTTCACAGGCTTGTGTTTTATTGAGGTCATCATATTTATGCAATAACCTATTATAGTTTATTCGGTGGTATATTCTTGAATCAAGGTAGTAAACGTTACTTCGCAACTATGCGCTTCCGCTTGTTGGGTGGGTCAATGGCAGGCACGCTCAGATTTTATTCCCCCTAAACCGAAACAAAACGTTCTTCACCAAAACCACAGTTCAACTTCACATCCTATTTTTCAATCATGATAACGTATGTGTTTTTTATGAGCATTATTTCACTTGTTTGAAGAAGTATAACGTTTAGCTGTCAAAGAGGTTCCGCCTTGTTGAACTATTTGTAGTATTTGCTCATTCCTGACCGCCCTTGAACTGTCCGGGCTGCCCTTGGAGCGTTTTATAGAGGTGTAGCTTCCAAGAAAGTGGCGATGACGAACACATACAAGGTGACAAGGACACCACGGCGTTCAGAAGGACCAAAATCTTCTCTCAAATAATATTGATGATGGGTAGAGAACAAAATAAAAAGAGAAGATACAAAAAAAAGTTTACCTGAAACATTTGATACAATGTGTATGATTTTATTCTTTATCTATTCGACCCTTAAGGAAGAAGCATTCTCTGATATCCATGACCAAACAGAATGGCATGACCAAACCAAATCTCCTTTGACAACCGATTGGTAGGCTCTTTGAGAGCCAATCGGTGATAAATGCAGCAAGTCATGTTGCGACATAGGATTGATGCCGATTGCAGTAAATGAAAAGAAGGAGGGTAAGCTTTTTTTTTTCTTTTTTTGGAAGTTGGCGGGCACGCGAGCAAGATCTGCCATCGCCATGACCCAAGCCAAGTCACGAGGACAAAGGACTCACTGAAATTTTTGAAGGCGAGACTGCTGTCTTTGAGATCGATGGCGCTGAGAATGATTCCGGCAACATCCAAGGTCTGTAGGAGTGTCGTGGCACAACGGTATCGTGTTTGCTGCAATGGAAAATGCAAATTCCTGGTTCATAGTCGCTCAATATCTTTTTTTATTCCCGAAAATTAAAGGACTTTTAGATAAGATATATGCAATATGTCTCAATTAGCAATTCTTTGTCATAAACAAAATACGCAGGGAGTCTACTATATGTACCAAACAGTGGTTTCTGTTCTAACACCTCATTCTTCAGCTTTGTTTACCATACACACTTAGATTTAACCTTATTGTATCCATTGGTTTTGGAAGCTCCACAATAAATAATACGGAATGACATTACTTCCTGAAACTAATGTTAAACAGCCTGCTACAACTCAGGCACCAGTTACTCTACGTTCCATTTTGATATGACCTGCCAGTGTAGTGAATATCCATGTTGGTCTGACCAATCAATCACTGGACTCGCCCGGAACCGCTTTATCTCCATAAGCGCAGTCACCTGGGGCTTGGAGAGGGGTTGACAATGAAAACCAGGTACGTACCTGTTACATTAAAGTTATTTTACAATACACGTGTCTGCGTGCCTCTTTATTTACGAAGCAAATATATATTTTCATGTAGGACGCGAAATAATACGAGTGTGAATTACAACTCATGCAGTATAATATTTTAACGTTTTGCTAAAGGGGAGCATAGTGAGTTATGATATTCGCCCAGTACATTCGGCAGATGCAGAGTTAACGCTTGCAGTCACCGATGTATCTGACATGGCGTGGGTAGGATTACTATTAAATTACTTAACCAATGTTTTAATTGGATCTTAATACTTCGGTGCTAAAAGGTCCACTGATCGACAATGTTAGCGCGAAGACGACATGGGCGTTCTTTTTTTTTTTTTCCTTTTACTCAGACAGAGCATAGAGAGTCTGGAAACTTTACGGCTTAGGTAACTGCGCAGAATTAAGACTTTCGACCACACTAGTAATTTGTATGGTAGCCGTTCAGTTTAAAAAAAAAATCAGAAAATCCGGCAATCGCTTGTCCCCGGTAGCAATATCCTGCCGTGTATCGTATTTTGCGCACTGGTAGTGCGCGAACTATACATTTTGGAACTTTATATTTTACGCGGTGCGGACTATCTACAAGAGCAGACTATACAATAATTTTTTTTCTAGATTTGTTTATTATTATGAGACGTGACGTATTTTCGAAATGACTTAGTAGGTTTATAATTATTAATGCACAATAAGTGTTTTACCTAATAAAGAGAACATTGGTCAAGGTGCATTTACCTTTACAAAAAGCCCAAAACCAAATTTAACGTTTCTGTTTGCACAGCGTAAGGTTGGTTTGCCAGTGAGCTGCGGCGACACTGGCTTTTAATAATTACTAAATAATAAACTAGTTTGGCTAATAAATAAGGCCTTTGTAGATGGTTAAATAACAAAACAAACAAACAAGAAATTTGACTTTCGCGTTTATACAGCGTAGGTCGGTCTATGCTTGAGGTGCGACGACACTGGTTTACGCCGTCGAAGAAATATTTCGCCAGTGAAGTACCAGTGCAATTAGTAATAACGTTAAAACTATTATTTATAACGTTAAACCCAACCAGGCAGACGTCTGCCGAACTGTTCAGCTTCAATTACCACTGCAAGCATGTTGTCTTTAACGTGCATGACGAAGTAGTGGTGCATGACCACAAACCGGTTGGTTCGTTACTCATCAAGACTGAAACCTGCAGGGGTGGGGATTGAATCCAGGATTCCTATGTTCTGCAGCGCGAGCTTTCGCTCCACATGTTCCGAGCTGGGGTGCGCTATCAAACTTATCCTGCGATAACCCTTTTTACGGCCGGAATATGCACCGGGTGCGGGCTGTATCTCAGTAAAAACTTAACTCTTCCAACCTAATTCCCTGCGGACTATACACCGGGTTCCGATAACCTAAAATGAACGACTATATCAACCGAAATATTTCCCTACGAAATATATACAGTTGGCGTGGAATATCCGAAAAAAGAAACGTAAGTTTTTGAACCGTATCTGTTCCTGCGGGCTACACACCGGCTGTGAACTATCTAGGAAAAAAACTACATTTTCAACCGAAACGTGCCCCTGTGAACTGTAAATCGGGTGTGGCTACCCAAGAAACAAAAATTTACTTTTCAACCGAATGTGCCCATGCGGACCATACACCGGGCGCTGACAATCTAAGAAAAACACCTTACTTTTTCACTAAAGCATGCGTTTGCAAAATATACACAGAGTGCGGCTAAGAAAAATTCAAATGTTTCCTACTTTATTATATGAGCCAATGTTAAGAAAAGTTGCAAACCCTAGCTTTGTTCTCAGTTGCCAAACGAAAACAAAATACGGTGTGTATATTTGTGTTTTCGTACCGCAGGTATTTCGTTCCAAGGTATATCAAGACTAAGCAGCTTATCCACGGTCTTGGCAGTTTCCTTCCCAACACGCTCGGCATTTTCGAAGTTGATGTCTCCCACTTGGACGTCGCCGCTCTCCAATCTCTTGGTAGCGGTGTCTAGGAGGTCGACAATGGCCAGCAGGTCTCCGCCCACTTTGAGTTCGCTCTGGCGCATGAACTCGTTCATTTGTTCCACGGTGTTGGGTAGGTTGGGTCCCTGGGTATCGAAGCACAAGACCCCGCACATGGATTTCCCTTCATTCTCTCCAGTTGCATGCTTGGAGTCAACTACACTTCAGCACAGTGTTATCGCAGTATTCAGCGATGGTGGTTTCGTCGTGTGACAGTCTCGTTCTTTCTTTTTTCTAGTTGAAATGAATGCTGCTTGCAATACTCACCAATTTTTCGCCTTTTCCAGCTGCAATCTGCAAGATAAGAGACGTCTTACTGCTCTGAATATATAAAGTGCAAAGGGACAGACGATTGCATAAAGTAGACATGAGAGCGCTATACCCAAAGTTGTTTTAATTTAAAAAAAATATCGGGGAGAAAAAAATAAGTAAGAGATGTTATAAAAAAGAGAGGAAGTATCGCATATCATCTTTTAATATTTTCTTGAAATTCGAATCCCTTCATGTGATTTTGATGATTTCCCATCAAAGAACGGCATTTGCGCTCCCGGCCTAGCCACCAAGGACTCAAGAAGTGGCATGAAGCATGGTTCAAGGCGGAAAAAAAAAACACAAAGAAGAAGATACACGCTCAGGCACCTGTGTGTCTGTCTTCTCCCTTGTGCCCGTTCTTTTTTGCGTCTTGCGGCGCGCTTCATAACGTTCACCAACTAGCCAAATTAGAAGTCCGTACGCAGCAGCCCGAAGCAAAGAGAAACCGCCAGAAAGACCAGGTGACCTCAGTCTCACCGGGAAAAATCATCCAACATTCATACTCGGCTGAAACAAGCGTCAAAGAAAACAAGCTGCCTGATCTGGGCACCAACAGCGACACACAATCAGCTGAGATCACTCCCGCTGGACAAAGCTAGAAGGCAACACCGAAGTTATGGAATATTAATCTAAGATCGACGATGCAAACTTCCAAATATACACGGGAAAGTGCAAGTGTCAACACATAAACAACGGTGCTGCACATAAAACTGGCCTTCTAACAGCTTCGCTTCATCGGACAACTTTGACTTTCATTTTTGTACCAGCAAATCCAGAAATTTCTCTGACAAAGATAAACATCCTGACACTTTGCAACATGCAAGGAATGTATCCTAACGATCCGCCTATGGGACATCTACGCTTGATTGCGGTTGATACGAGCAACGCCCACGCTACAAGAATCTTGCTCAAGGTTACTTGACTTCGCCAAGCGGGCGTTAGTTTACAAGCTTCGTCCACGCTTAAGACCAATCGGTGTCACAAGGGGCATAAATCAACAGACCATAGACACACTTTTAAAATTAACTGAACGATGATCAGACACGAATTCTAGTATATGCTCGCAGACTTAGCAGGCCTACAATTGTTAGAATACATTTCGCATTCACACTACTGCCAAAATGCGCTCTTATTTTTATGCGTCCTTTATCGAATCGTTCCATTCGAAGATCGTCCCTTGCAACTGTGGCTGCTGTGGCCACAATACTCTTGCGTGAATTCGAGAAGCAATGTGCGAGAAACAAAAATGCGTTAACTGTGCCAGTTCCCACGATTCTCTAGCTGAAGCATGCCGAAAACGAGTTGCGCAGAAATAGTTAGCAGAAATTCGCAAACAAGGCTAACCATAGTTTCCAATAATTCCACAACGATGTCCAACCCAATGTTTCTCAGCAGTATCACCAATCACAAGCGCGGAACCTTAATGGTTTTCTGAAGCTTAAACTAACTTCCACTGAAAAAATAAAAGAATCTGAATCTGGTCAGTCACGCCATATAAGTGTAAAGAGTATAAGCAGAGACTCGTTGAAATAAAAAAAAGCTCGCGGGTTACGTCTGTTTTAAAGGACGATGTCAATAACTCAAGCTTTCCATCATCTACTAACAAAGAAGTGCAAATAAAAACATCTCCCAAAAAGCATTATCAAGTATGCCGGTAGACAGACACAAATAAATTTGAATGCTGAGATGCTAAATAAGACGAGTCTTTTCAGAGCGTCAATACTACAATTTGTGATTGACATGGTAAGCAGTTTCCCAAATAGTGAGACTTGGAACACAAAAGTACAGAAGGGCCTTGGTTTTAACACCCATTTGCCCTTTTCGTGAGTAATGTAGCATGCTGTCAAGAAGCTTTGAAGGAAACAATGATCTTTCAAAGGAACAGTAATGGCGTTCTAACAAAACTCACGGATTTTAGGCAACTTCTATTGAAGTATCTTTTTCCTAACTTGGCATCTTTCGAAGCAAATATAAATAAAAAAACGAACATTAAACTTTGAAGATACTCGTTTTTCTTCTTTATCAGAACGTCTGAAGCCATCAGTTTTATATAGAATATAAAAAAAAAATATTTACAACGAATTTGATGTGACACCCGATGACACAAATGAATACGTCTGAGCTATTGTGAGAAACATATCGTGTAGTTTTTCTTCCATTCGTGCGTACGTGAAAACAAGAATACCGTTTGATTCCCGGCGGCATGAAAATATTGTGCAGAGCACCCCCCCCCCCCCTTCCGCATATACACGTATATGCGGTTATTTTGATGTCCACCATTAATTCTGGGATAGCGCACGTAACACTAAAGGGGGTCGAAAATAATGATATCTAAGTGAGCCTAAATGCAGACCTCAGGACCGATGGTACTTTAACTATTTATGGTGTTAGAATCTGAGTTGTGTTTTATACCTGACATTTGTTTTGGCAGGCTTCGCAGAACTGTTTTGTTGTTAACTGAGCTAGAAGCAGGAGGGAATAAACACCTACCAGTCCTAACATTGGTCTGTGGTAATGAGAGCGATCAGAAACCTCGCACGGTGTAGGTCACCGACTGGAACAAGCACTTAAAATTAAAAAAAAAAACCTAATTTCAGCTGTAAAGGGGACGGAAGAACTAGTACCATTTCCGAGGGGCTTTCATAAAGTTCATAATATTGGTACAAAAGATTGAAGAAGGGGCACCAAAGAGGCACAACACGAGCCCACGCTCCTCTAGTTTGGGCACGGCATAAACATCGCGTATTATAGTAGCGCGGAACGCCACTATAGGGCCTCCAATTAAAAATGGCCGTTACCGTCGAGAAATTAGAAGAAGGCAGTGATATGTTTGTTTGTTTTTTTTATTTGAAGGGTAGCAATTCTAAGGATGGGGCGGTGTCTGAGGAGAACGCCCCATTTTATGACAATGTAGTTACATGGCGTAGACGCTTCCAGCGTGGCCAAACAACGGGAGTCAAAGAAAGAATAAAAACACTTAAGGACAAGGACAGACAGCACAGTTCTTTCAACTAGCAACACACATTTACTGGTGTCTCCTTCAATAGTGCTATCTTCTTCCTAACGTTTGAGACTAAAGAGGAAGATGCGGAATTAATATATTTATATACACCCGGAAAAAAACACAAATTTACACCCAATACACTAAAGATAAAGAATTCAGAAAGAAAGAAAAAAGAAAAAAGAAAAAAGAAAAAGGAAAAGAAAAACACTATTGACAAATTGAGATAGAGCGCCCTTTTGGCTAATCCAGCTCTGGTTTCAGGTAGTTGATCTCGTTTCTGGACAAGGCGAGAGAAGGGGCAGCGATGTTGTGATCGTCATGGGCTATCTTGTATGCCTCAATGATCTCTCTCCCGAGCTTGTTCTTATGTCTCCCAATCGTGCAGGTGTCCTGGAACCGGGCTTCACAGTTCGTACAGAGGCGTTGATGAACCACTATTGGGTGAAAAGTGTCGTCCGAAGCACGAGAGACCTCGAGGACGTGCTCTCGTAGGCGCGTGTTAAGGCAACGACCTGTCTGTCCAATATATCGGTCGCCACAGGAGAGAGGGATGGAGTATACCACCCCCTCTTCACAGGGAACGGTCTGATGAGCGTGTTTGATGGAACATCTTTTGATGGATTCGTTATTGTTCACGCGCCTGCACAGTTGTTTCAGGCGCAACTTGCACGAGAAGACAACCGAAACGTTGAAGCGCGCTGCAATTGCCTTCAGTCTGTGCGCTGAGTTGTGCACATAGGGAATGCAGATAGCGCGTGAAGGCTTACTACGTGGAGCACGGGGCCTTTGGGTGGTTAGAATTAACTGAACAAGAATGGTGCTCAGTAGACCTTGCGGATATCCTGCTCTGAGGAGACGTTCTTGTTTTGCAATGCTGAAGCTTGCAAAGTGAGAACATGATTTGGTGCGAGAAGATGAGAGGAGAGACCGGATGATTCCATGTTTTACCAGTTTAGAATGGGAACTGCAGAATGGAAGAATAGGTTTCCGAGACCGTTGTTGGAAGGCCCAACAAATGCCGGTCGGAAGAAGATGCAGACGAAGATCGAGATACTGGAGACCATCGCCTGAGCTGTCTTCCCTTGTAAAATTCAGGCCTGAGGACGAAGAAGTGAAGGCTTGAAATACAGAATCAGAAGCAACTGAGTTCGGGTGAATGACTAAATAATCATCCACGTAACGAAAAACATGGAAGACAAGTGACAACTCTTCAAGGCGTGCTTCAATCTCCCTATCCACATACGTTAGAAATATTTCGCTGAGGACTGGGGCAAGGCAGGAGCCTATGCAGACACCTTTCTTTTGCCTGAGAATTTACTTTCCATGTTCGACGAGTGTTGATTGTAGATATAGGGCCAAAAGGTCTAGGAAACCCCGTTCAGATACCCCAGATGAGTTCTGAAAGTCGCATGGGCCATGTTCGTGGATGGCACTTGACACAGAATCCATAAGAAATGCGGGATCTAATCGGTAATATAGTTCCTCAATGTCTAACGAAAACATGGTAAAGGCCTCGGGAGTAGAATGGAGGTCATGAAGTCGAGATACAAGTTCTGTGGAGTTGGCAACTCTGAAAGGTTGGTTGAGACTGATCGATGACAGATGCTTTTGCAGAAAAAGACCGAGAGGCTTCTGCCAACATCCCTTTTCTGAAATGATGCTTCTTAAGGGAACTCCTTCTTTATGGGTTTTTGCTGTGAAAAACACAGTTAGGTATTGCTTGGAAGGAGCCCCAATGGCAGCTTTAAGAGCCGGGAGATTAAGGGAGCAGCAAAGTTGCTTTGCCTTTGAACGGAGAGACCCTGAAGGCCTGGTCTTCAGAGTATCAAAATTCTTTTTCAATGCCTGGCTCACCTTCTGCCCATAGGAACCTTCATCTAAGATGACAAAAACACCTGTTTTATCTGATTCCAGTAGTTTCAGGTGACTTCTTTGCAATTCTTCGACTGTAGCCCGGATCGGAACTTTGCCCGTAGGTGGAGGAGCATGGGCGCAGGCGGATCGGACTCCAGCATCAAGAAAAGCTTGCCGGTCTTGTTCTGGAATGTGAGTCGCAACAGAATGGACTGAAGTTAGTTGGTCGACCCTTGTAGTCGGAAGGTTCGGGGAAAACTTGGGACCCTTGGAAAGGAGATCCAAGGTGCCAGAACTTAGTTGATGATCACATAGAACGACCGGAGGCTCCAATTTCGTTTGGGGGGTCTTATGTTGAAAAGTGGTCACACCGGTGACAACGTTCTTCCATGAAGATTCGAGAAGATTGGACGCAGCCTTTTGGAGGAACCGGAAAGATGGGTGGGTTCCATAACTTGGACCAAAGATGATGGTCATCTGTTGTGGGAGGATCGTTTCCATAAGGCGTAACTGTCGTGACACCTCCTTCCTTGAAATTTGCATGAGTCTGTAGTTTGAAGCCCAGTTGTGGCAACAGAAACCCAGCATAGCTTCCACTCCAGGGTGAGGAATGCCTTTGCGGATGTGAAGCCCAAGGGAACGTAGCCTGAGGCGAAGAAGGGCCATGCTTGAGAAGAAGCTTGCTGCTTGAAAAAACCTTACAGGGTCGAATTCAGACGGTTTGAAGGTGGGACATGGACAAGACATAGAAAGCTCAAAAATATAAGAGACAAAGATGAAAGAGCGTGTTGGTGAAAATACGGGAGTCAAAGAAAGAATAAAAACACTTAAGGACAAGGACAGACAGCACAGTTCTTTCAACTAGCAACACACATTTACTGGTGTCTCCTTCAATAGTGCTATCTTCTTCCTAACGTTTGAGACTAAAGAGGAAGATGCGGAATTAATATATTTATATACACCCGGAAAAAAACACAAATTTACACCCAATACACTAAAGATAAAGAATTCAGAAAGAAAGAAAAAATAAAAAAGAAAAAAGAAAAAGGAAAAGAAAAACACTATTGACAAATTGAGATAGAGCGCCCTTTTGGCTAATCCAGCTCTGGTTTCAGGTAGTTGATCTCGTTTCTGGACAAGGCGAGAGAAGGGGCAGCGATGTTGTGATCGTCATGGGCTATCTTGTATGCCTCAATGATCTCTCTCCCGAGCTTGTTCTTATGTCTCCCAATCGTGCAGGTGTCCTGGAACCGGGCTTTACAGTTCGTACAGAGGCGTTGATGAACCACTATTGGGTGAAAAGTGTCGTCCGAAGCACGAGAGACCTCGAGGACGTGCTCTCGTAGGCGCGTGTTAAGGCAACGACCTGTCTGTCCAATATATCGGTCGCCACAGGAGAGAGGGATGGAGTATACCACCCCCTCTTCACAGGGAACGGTCTGATGAGCGTGTTTGATGGAACATCTTTTGATGGATTCGTTATTGTTCACGCGCCTGCACAGTTGTTTCAGGCGCAACTTGCACGAGAAGACAACCGAAACGTTGAAGCGCGCTGCAATTGCCTTCAGTCTGTGCGCTGAGTTGTGCACATAGGGAATGCAGATAGCGCGTGAAGGCTTACTACGTGGAGCACGGGGCCTTTGGGTGGTTAGAATTAACTGAACAAGAATGGTGCTCAGTAGACCTTGCGGATATCCTGCTCTGAGGAGACGTCAATTTGTCAATAGTGTTTTTCTTTTCCTTTTTCTTTTTTCTTTTTTCTTTCTTTCTGAATTCTTTATCTTTAGTGTATTGGGTGTAAATTTGTGTTTTTTTCCGGGTGTATATAAATATATTAATTCCGCATCTTCCTCTTTAGTCTCAAACGTTAGGAAGAAGATAGCACTATTGAAGGAGACACCAGTAAATGTGTGTTGCTAGTTGAAAGAACTGTGCTGTCTGTCCTTGTCCTTAAGTGTTTTTATTCTTTCTTTGACTCCCGTATTTTCACCAACACGCTCTTTCATCTTTGTCTCTTATATTTTTGAGCTTTCTATGTCTTGTCCATGTCCCACCTTCAAACCGTCTGAATTCGACCCTGTAAGTTTTTTTCAAGCAGCAAGCTTCTTCTCAAGCATGGCCCTTCTTCGCCTCAGGCTACGTTCCCTTGGGCTTCACATCCGCAAAGGCATTCCTCACCCTGGAGTGGAAGCTATGCTGGGTTTCTGTTGCCACAACTGGGCTTCAAACTACAGACTCATGCAAATTTCAAGGAAGGAGGTGTCACGACAGTTACGCCTTATGGAAACGATCCTCCCACAACAGATGACCATCATCTTTGGTCCAGGTTATGGAACCCACCCATCTTTCCGGTTCCTCCAAAAGGCTGCGTCCAATCTTCTCGAATCTTCATGGAAGAAGGTTGTCACCGGTGTGACCACTTTTCAACATAAGACCCCCCAAACGAAATTGGAGCCTCCGGTCGTTCTATGTGATCATCAACTAAGTTCTGGCACCTTGGATCTCCTTTCCAAGGGTCCCAAGTTTTCCCCGAACCTTCCGACTACAAGGGTCGACCAACTAACTTCAGTCCATTCTGTTGCGACTCACATTCCAGAACAAGACCGGCAAGCTTTTCTTGATGCTGGAGTCCGATCCGCCTGCGCCCATGCTCCTCCACCTACGGGCAAAGTTCCGATCCGGGCTACAATCGAAGAATTGCAAAGAAGTCACCTTGAACTACTGGAATCAGATAAAACAGGTGTTTTTGTCATCTTAGATGAAGGTTCCTATGGGCAGAAGGTGAGCCAGGCATTGAAAAAGAATTTTGATACTCTGAAGACCAGGCCTTCAGGGTCTCTCCGTTCAAAGGCAAAGCAACTTTGCTGCTCCCTTAATCTCCCGGCTCTTAAAGCTGCCATTGGGGCTCCTTCCAAGCAATACCTAACTGTGTTTTTCACAGCAAAAACCCATAAAGAAGGAGTTCCCTTAAGAAGCATCATTTCAGAAAAGGGATGTTGGCAGAAGCCTCTCGGTCTTTTTCTGCAAAAGCATCTGTCATCGATCAGTCTCAACCAACCTTTCAGAGTTGCCAACTCCACAGAACTTGTATCTCGACTTCATGACCTCCATTCTACTCCCGAGGCCTTTACCATGTTTTCGTTAGACATTGAGGAACTATATTACCGATTAGATCCCGCATTTCTTATGGATTCTGTGTCAAGTGCCATCCACGAACATGGCCCATGCGACTTTCAGAACTCATCTGGGGTATCTGAACGGGGTTTCCTAGAAATTTTGGCCCTATATCTACAATCAACACTCGTCGAACATGGAAAGGAAATTCTCAGGCAAAAGAAAGGTGTCTGCATAGGCTCCTGCCTTGCCCCAGTCCTCAGCGAAATATTTCTAACGTATGTGGATAGGGAGATTGAAGCACGCCTTGAAGAGTTGTCACTTGTCTTCCATGTTTTTCGTTACGTGGATGATTATTTAGTCATTCACCAGAACTCAGTTTCTTCTGATTTTGTAGTTCAAGCCTTCACTTCTTCGTCCTCAGGCCTGAATTTTACAAGGGAAGACAGCTCAGGCGATGGTCTCCAGTATCTCGATCTTCGTCTGCATCTTCTTCCGACCGGCATTTGTTGGGCCTTCCAACAACGGTCTCGGAAACCTATTCTTCCATTCTGCAGTTCCCATTCTAAACTGGTAAAACATGGAATCATCCGGTCTCTCCTCTCATCTTCTCGCACCAAATCATGTTCTCACTTTGCAAGCTTCAGCATTGCAAAACAACAAGAACGTCTCCTCAGAGCAGGATATCCGCAAGGTCTACTGAGCACCATTCTTGTTCAGTTAATTCTAACCACCCAAAGGCCCCGTGCTCCACGTAGTAAGCCTTCACGCGCTATCTGCATTCCCTATGTGCACAACTCAGCGCACAGACTGAAGGCAATTGCAGCGCGCTTCAACGTTTCGGTTGTCTTCTCGTGCAAGTTGCGCCTGAAACAACTGTGCAGGCGCGTGAACAATAACGAATCCATCAAAAGATGTTCCATCAAACACGCTCATCAGACCGTTCCCTGTGAAGAGGGGGTGGTATACTTCATCCCTCTCTCCTGTGGCGACCGATATATTGGACAGACAGGTCGTTGCCTTAACACGCGCCTACGAGAGCACGTCCTCGAGGTCTCTCGTGCTTCGGACGACACTTTTCACCCAATAGTGGTTCATCAACGCCTCTGTACGAACTGTGAAGCCCGGTTCCAGGACACCTGCACGATTGGGAGACATAAGAACAAGCTCGGGAGAGAGATCATTGGGGCATACAAGATAGCCCATGACGATCACAACATCGCTGCCCCTTCTCTCGCCTTGTCCAGAAACGAGATCAACTACCTCCCTACTGAAAAAAACCATTTGGCGCCCATATGAAAATAAACGGGTCCATACCGCTAACCGTTTAACCATACTGGTCACCAGTTTGTCAAAGGGGTCGCCCGTATGGCTCAAAGGGGTCCCCCGTATGAGCCATAACGGTCACCTATTTGGCAAACGGGTCGCTCGTCTGGGCAAATGGGCGACTCGTTTGGGCAAAGTTGTCGCAGGTTTGCTCAAACCGGCGACCATGTTGCAAACTGCACCGGTTTAATCAAACGGCTCTCCGGAGCCCGTTTGATATTGAACGTACAGATCGGCGGCGTGGGCACGCCTAGCGTTTCAGCCGTGGCAGCCAATGTTTTCCGGAAGGTTGGGAGCGCCGGTTCATCGATTTCAGATCGTCCGCATAATGCAAGTAATTATATTTATATTTCAATTGCGCTGATTTTCGATTATACTGCAACTAAAACTAACACCTTTTTTTTTTTTGTTTTACGTAAACGCGCGACGTTGGTGAGCCGATATTTTTGACAGACCTTTAATACTTTGTCCATCTTTGTTGCCTCAATTTACTTATTCAGCTCGAATCTCTCTCGCAGAAGACGCGACCGCGTGAAAGAATGTACGTCTAGACTCCGTTTCACTTTAATTCAAGACGCAGCGAAGGTAGCACGCGTACACGCGGCTGCAAGAACATCGAGCATTGCGAGAGCACGCCCGCCGTTGCAGCACTCAAACTACGAGCTTGCGCTGAGTTCTTTCTTCGCTCGGGCGCAAGCCGAGCTTCTGGCAGCCCCGCCGCCATTTCCAAAGTTCGAGCGCGCGCGCGCGCGCGCGTTTGTTCTTCGGGACTACAAAAACGCATCTCCCTGGAATGCCTGGGGAGAGGGAGAGGGGCTGTCCCGGTGGTCCCAGCGCCTTGACCTCGCCCCCTCCCTCCTCTCTTGTCACCCCTGTCACGTGACCCACAGCAGCGCGCGAGCTACACGCTGATAGAGATCCGGAAGGGCGCGCCTTGCAGCCGCTTTTTTCTTTGTCTGCTTGTTGTCAGTTGCTGCTCGAAGTTCGCTCGTCCTACCTGCATCAATCTGTCGCCTAACCCTGCAGTCTTATTGGGATGTCTCTCGACAACGTATTGGATGTGCACCAAAGCTATCAGTGTTCGAAAAGACCCACGTGTATGTCGGCAACGAGCGATTCTTCAAAGAAGTCGCAAATTCTCGCGGTTTGGTTGGGTTCGGCAAATGACAGCTTGTGCGCCGCATCGTGTTGAAACTTCCCAGGAGCCGTTCCCTCTCGTTTGTGTTTGTGTGGTTGTCCTGCTTCGACCGTGTCGACAAATATCACGGATTACCTCTTTCAAGTCCGCTATTGTTATGGTAAGTGCACTGCAACCTACGTGTTGGCAACGATTGACCGTTCTTCTACGCGTACTCTTCTAAATTATCTAAAGAATTATGCAGCGCCTATTCGCGCGGCAGTTAGGAGAATAATTTCCCCGAAAGTCTACCTGTATAGTGTTCACAGATCGCTTGCACGTTTGTACTTGTCTACAGAAGAGGTAATAAACTTCGAGGAGAATTGAAAACAATCTTTCGTGTCGGTTTTCCTGTCCACTTACAAGCACCTACGCGAGTGCATTTGTTCTACGTGTTTTCTCCATGTTATAAATACGTTTATGAGTTTCGGGACGTCTTAAATATGTTTAAGATAACCAACCTCCCAGACGATACCCATTTAGGGCTAGCGCATAATTTGCCATTTCGAAGGGCACGTTCAAACGTGTGGTCACGTGCCATGTCGAACGGGTACTCGTACCATACGGCACCCGTATCAAACGGGCACCTGTATCAAACGGGTACCGTTTCGAACGGGTACCGTTTCCAAACGGGTACCCGTATCCCATAATCACGTTTGATCCAAACGGATCGACAGGTTTGATTTCAAACGGGCGACCAGTTTGCCACCCGTTTGAATTTCAAATGGTTTTTTTCAGTAGGGCTGAAACCAGAGCTGGATTAGCCAAAAGGGCGCTCTATCTCAATTTGTCAATAGTGTTTTTCTTTTCCTTTTTCTTTTTTCTTTTTTCTTTCTTTCTGAATTCTTTATCTTTAGTGTATTGGGTGTAAATTTGTGTTTTTTTCCGGGTGTATATAAATATATTAATTCCGCATCTTCCTCTTTAGTCTCAAACGTTAGGAAGAAGATAGCACTATTGAAGGAGACACCAGTAAATGTGTGTTGCTAGTTGAAAGAACTGTGCTGTCTGTCCTTGTCCTTAAGTGTTTTTATTCTTTCTTTGACTCCCGTATTTTCACCAACACGCTCTTTCATCTTTGGCCAAACAAGCCTGAAAACATTTTAAGTACAACGACCAAGTGATTGCTGAAGTGGAGCGATAACTGAACACTAAAAACGAAGAGTTCTTAACAATTACCTAACTCAGGTTGTCCATCGTTGGCAAAAGTGCGTGACTTTGGGTAGCAAATATATATAAAAGACTAAACTCCTACCCGTGTTTCTTTGCCGAATCTCTACTTCTTCCTGACAATAATACGAACTTTCGCATTGCATGTCACGGAATTTGCGAGAGATTACCCTGCCTTTTAATAGCACAGGCATTGATATGGAATATAAAAGGCTACGAGCGCTCAAAGGCAAGCAGAGAGCGAGCCAAGCGTACGAAGAGGCGTGTTGACTTTCAAAGTGCACGTACCGCGAAAAAAAACAAAAAGTGTGCAAGGAATAAGACGCTTTTCGCCTGCGCCGATGCAGATAAATTTACTCATCGTTGGATGCAAAAGGAAAGCTCACTCAGCTCTGGAGAGTGGTGCGTAGAATTTGAACTCCGGCTCGCCAACATTTTCCTTTCGCGGTTCTTTCGTCACATAATGGTATCTCAGATATTGAAGCTGCCGATGCCTTTTGCCGACTTATGGTCTACGAATCATGTCGCATATAATGTCAAGACAACACCCGAGTTGATAGTATAAGGTCCATAAGAGCTTCTTTGGACTTTATATTAACTCCTGAGGAATTAACTCTCGCAGAACTAAAGAAATTACTCGCCTAGTTGAGATGCTCCAACGTATAGCGCACTCTTATGCATATGCGAGCATTCGAGATTCCGGCATCAAGAAGACCATCACAAGTCATTAAAGATTAGGTGCTTCTGAGTTAGTGCAAACAACGCGAGGTAGCTTCAATGTTAGAACCATGTCGCTCACCACTTGGTCGTAGATATTCCCCTCCTATTGTTTTGACAAGCTGTGCATGCAAAATTATGCAAAGCATAATTGTATATAAATAGCATTGTATCTTGCGAAAACAGAGTTGTATCCACACGAAATGTCTGGTTTCTGAAGTCGACTATCGGCAAGAGATAGTGTGATTGATTTCGTTAGCATAGTTGAGCAATTTCTTGCTTTTAAAAAGGAAGATCGTACATCAAAAGGGCGTTTGATTCAATTACACATCAAGCTATAATGGCTTCAGTGTCTGAACGTAGCACTGGTGGCACTATGTTGAACTGAATAAGCGGTTACCTTTCTTGCCGTGCTGTTTGTATGACAAGTATTGAAGGAACTACAAATGAGCGTACACTTGAGCGAGAAGTACCAAAGGGAGGCGTAATAAGCCCCGCCATCTTTTAATATGGCTCTCACTATTTCTAGCTCAAATTTTCAAAGTAATTTAAGATCTCTATATACGCGAACGATATTTGAATGCATTTAAGTAATGCTAACAGTTTTGTTAGTGATGCGAAACTCCAAAAAATTCTTGCTATAATCAGTCACTTACTGCGAAGCCGTGGCATGTGTGTATCACCCGACAGGCCAGTTACAGTGGCTTTCCCTGAAATATCAGTCAGGCGTTCTCCTTTGATCCTTGCTGGGAAATCTCATAGCCTATGTACCTTTGACAACATTTCTTGGGTTTGTTATTGCCAATAATTTAGCCTGGACGCAACATATTCAGCACTTCAGGGCTTGGTTCAGCCTGCAACGTTCTTTGTAGTTTAACTGGAAGAACGTGGGGTAAGCCATATTGTCACGAACGAACAGGCGAGGAAACAAAGAATAACTGGGGAACTGAAACGTTTAATGGGGCGAACTTGTGCCCAAAATAAAAAAGAAACAGAAGATAACAGCAGGGCGTCGCCGGCATCGAAGTCGGCGTAACAGCAGAATCGAATGCTGGGGCGAGACTGATCGACACCGGCTCGCCACACGGAGCACCTTTTGTATCGGCGTGTGTTTCTGGAACATTCGGCATAGAACGTTCGGCGCGTAGAACATTCGTAACTCGGTAAGACGAGAAACTTCTCGCACTTGCGAAAAAGACAAATAGAAAGAATAAATAAAAGACACGGTGCTCCTTGGAATCGAACCCTGGCTCTTCGCGTTCGAGGCAAGCACGATAACCACTAGGCCACGGCCACGATGCCTACTTGGCCAGCTGCGCGCCCGGCAATATACCTCTATGCTCCAGCTACAAAATAGCTTATTTAGTTGTCTACGAGTATAGAGTATTAATGTTTTGCACTCTATCTGAGTAACCAATACAAAAACGTATCAAGACAGAAATTAACAAATTAATTAGAACATGTCTCGTCGCGCATGGTGGGACCTTTCACTGAACGGAATACTCACTGAAGCAAGAGACCTCTCTCAAGATACCATACGCATGCAGGAGACACTCCTTATGCAATTGCGGTACGAAGATCAGCATAACTATCAACATCCACTTAACTTGATGCATGATCGACCGTGCTCTGCGATTGCAAAAGCTGTGCAACTGTTACATACGATACACCCATCATGCGGAATATTATACGAAACACTATTACGCCCCCTCAGCCCCCCCCCCCCCTCCCCCTGCCTCCTGGAAGTTAACAATTCCGGAAATCAATCTTTATGTGCCAGGACTCGACGGCGTGACAGTGCAACCACAGTTAGGAATCGTGCAGCATGTATTGGACCACATACATAGCACAAATATTAATCAGATCTATGTATAGACGTATGGTTCATCGTGTACTTCCAGATTGCAACTGCATTTGTCATGCCACACTTCTTAAATTTATTTTTGTTTCGTAGGACGAGTACTCGAAGCTTTAGAATTCGCGCATCAAGTATATGACAAAATGACTTATAAATTCTGGACTGTTTAAACCTTACGTAATTTTTGTGTAAAACCGCTAACGAAAGTTCTTACATTATTTTTGTCTACAACCGAGATGATAGATGAAAATGGCACTCCAGCAGATAACCACAGAAATGAATCCAACCAGATACATCTCGGACTTGCATGCCGCATTACAATTTTTGAGGCATTCTGCATTAATTTCGTCAAACTGATGTTTGCATCATAATGTTTTGTCTACCTACGCCACAGCCGGGAGATGCGGACATGGCGTAATGTTTTAATGAATACCGTGCCATTCACGAGTATCGAGACTCTATGCAACATACAGCGGCAAAAAGGCATATGTTTGGACATTAAGCCAGTTCCGACTGCCAACATTGTGGCGTACCTCAGGACAACTGCCATATAATTCATGGCTGTCACTTTGTTGACGATTCCAGACGTACATTAAAATATTTGATTCAGAAACTAATGAAAGGATATTTTAGCTTGGACTAAACCTTGGGCATCTCACGCCATCAAAAAAGGTACTAGACGCATAGCCAATACTTCTGAAAATAGTCATTTATCGCTTTATTACTTTCTTTTTTCTCTAATACTTCGTTTATGATATGACTTTTAAATAGTCGTACGCATACATGTATATGTGTATTGTGTGTTCTATCCGCAACATAACTAACTGCATGCATCTTCATTGAGCAACGTCTTGTGTATTGTGTTCCGTGATCCACCGTCCCTGTACTAATGATATTTGAAAAAAAATTTCTTTGTTTAGTATCACGAACGCTACAAACACCAAAAACCGCGTCATGGGTGTGGCGAAAGAACTTTTAAACTGTTGACCTTCCTCAGTCATTTGTGCTCTCCCCTTCCTCCTTTCGATGCAGAGTAGCCAGCCATAGACATACCGTGGGCACCCTCTTCGCTATTTCCCTTTCTATCAAAACAAAATGGAACAGGATAAATTAAGACAATTTCAGTGCTAAATGACCATAACAATTGCATTATTGAAATCAGTAGAATGAAGAAAAAGCAAAAGGCGAGTATAGTAATCCACGTCCTGGCTATTATGGTCTGCATACTCCGGCTATCCCATGGCATCAAAACGGTTGCATCCAAGTCCTGAATTCCGCTCGTATTTTCAGCCCCAGATAATCTTAAACGTCTGTGCCCTAAGACGAACTCTTCGCAAAAGAACAACAACAACATCCTAATGTCTGCAGTGGGAAGCACAATATTAACTATATGCTATGCCACATCCGCATATTTACAAGATAATATTCACTCGCGAAAAAGTTTGTGGCACAATCTGGCAGGTGTGTAAATAACAGACTGAGAGCATGCACCATCTCTAAACTCCTCATTGGCGGGACATCTCGCCTTACATGTCCGTGACTGGAACCTCAAGCCGATCTTCAAAAAGAAGGAAGCCCTCGGACATCTCCGGAGATTTTACGAGAACTTTACGAGGCGCAGACCATCGAAATGTGTGGGGACGCCTATGTCAATGAGCCTTCTGTGTCGTTGTCGGAAAAATAGCTACTATACCTCCACATGACGTGTCAGGACGTGGCAGTTCAATACTTTAGGGTTAGGTTCAGGGGAAAATAAAACCAGCCGCTGAATGTCTTAGAAAAAAATGCATTTTGTATAACGATAGTAAAAAAAGAAATTGGACTGTGTGTTTGTTCATACCACAACGGCCGACGAGTCTCCAAGATGTAGATGAGCAATTTAGCCAGAGCAGTACAACCGGTGGCCTGGAGTCTTTAACGTGCACCACGCAGTAGTGGTACACCCGCAGTCGATATGAAGGTGAACGCCGGACCGTTGACCGGTCCGTGCTGTCAGCGCCATGACGCGGCTGCCGTGGCGGCTCGCTTTCTTATCGCGCGCTTCCCCGAGAGTAAGTGCCTGGATCGAGCGCTGCTCTCAGCTCTGCTGCTACTCCCCGCAGAAAGCGTGAGGATTGGGGAAGGAGCCTTTCAGACGCTATCGGTAGACAATGTGATTTAGTAGATTTTTGTTATGAAATGTGCTAAACCGGAAGGCTGTGGAACAAATGAAAAAAAAGTGAAAGCCGTTTACAACTCCCTGTAACGCCGAATTTGAGCGCAGCTCTTGAGGAGGAGGAGGGAAGGTACTGGGGGTGGGTCACGTGACAGGTCACCTGACGATGCTGATGACGTCATTAGTGATGATGACGATGACGATGCGGATGCCGGTGACGTCATAAGTGACGTCACTGATGACGTCATCAGCGATGATGACGATGCGGACGCCGGTGACTTCATCAGTGACGTCACTGATTACGTCATCAATGACGATGACGTCATCACATCGTCATCGTCATCAGTGATGATGATGATGACGATGCGGATGACGGTGACGTCATCAGTGACGATGACGTCATCGGGGGTCACGTGACCTCGGGGGAGGGTGGTCAAGTGACCTCGGGGTGGTCACGTGACCTCGGGGTGGTCACGTGACCTCGAGGGGGGTCACGTGACTTAGAGGGGGTCACGTGACCTCCGGGGGGGGGTCATGTGACTTTGGGTGTCACGTGACCCTGGGGGAGGGGTCACGTAACCTTTGGGGGTCACGTGACCTTGGGGTGACCTTGAGGTCACGTGACCTTGGGATGACCCTGGGGGTCACGTGACCGTGTGGTGACCTTGGGTGTCACGTGGCCTTGGGACGACCTTGGGGGTCACGCGACCTTGGGGTGACCTTGGTTACGCCGACGGCGACGCCGCTCAAGCCGGGAACGGGCCCCTAAGAGCTGCGCTCTAAAAGTAACAGAATGTTAAGTTGGGCTAGTTGGTTCTTCATGACTGGAAGGAAGCGCCGAAAGACGGGGACAAAAGAAGTAGGTAACGACGACACGAGGCTAAAAGTAACTCATACTTTTCGCTTCTTGAAAAGAAGAACACGATTTTGTTTCATTTGTGTGATGTGTCAGCAACCGCGTCGCAATTCCGACGATGTTATATTAGCCACATTACAAAGAGGGCATCATTATTAATCTTTTTAGAGCGCAGCTCTTAGGGGCCCGTTCCCAGCTTGAGCGGCGTCGGCGTCGCCGTCGCCGTCGGCGTAACCAAGGTCACCCCAAGGTCACGCGACCGCCCAAGGTCACCCCAAGGTCACGTGACCCCAGAGGTCACGTGACCCCTCCCTCAGGGTCACGTGACCCCCAATGTCACGTGACACCCGAAGTCACGTGACCCCCCGAAGTCACGTGACCACCCCCAGGGTCACGTGACCTCCTCGATGACGTCACCGGCATCCACATCGTCATCGTCATCATCACTGATGACGTCATGAGTGACGTCACTGATGACCTCACCGGCATCCGCATCGTCATCGTCATCACTGATGACGTCATCAGTTACGTCACTGATGACGTCACCGGCATCCGCATCGTCATCGTCATCATCACGGATTACGTCATCGGAGTCCGCATCGTCATCGTCACTGATGGCGTCATTAGTGACGTCACTGATGACCTCACCGGCATCCGCATCGTCATCGTCATCATCACTGATGACGTCATCAGTGACGTCACTAATGACGTCACCGGCATCCGCATCGTCATCGTCATCATCACGGATGACGTCATCAGTGACGTCACTGATGACATCATCGGCATCGACACGTGACCCCCCAAGGTCACGTGACCCCCCTCCCCACGTCACTTCACCCCCCAGTACCCTTCCGTCCTCCTCCTCAAGAGCTGCGCTCTAATTCGGTGTTACAGGGAGTGGTAAACGGCTTTCACTTTTTTCGATGCTTAACACTTTGCAGTGCGCGTCAAAATAATTTGTTAAAAGTTAGGGCTCTGCTGGAACGTGCATGCGAGCCCCCCCCCCCCCCCCTATTAGTTATATATGATTTGTGATATATGATTCACGTTACTGCATACTGAGGGCTACCATGGCGCGATGATTGTTTTATTGATTTTAAAGCACGTGTGCTTTAAAATCAATAAACGAACGCCATTAAACATAGGACAGCTCGCAATTTCGGCCATTCCTTTATATGGGATTCGGACTTCCGGTTAGGCAAAACATGAGGCAGGAACGACGTCCCCTTTTTTCTTCATTCTTGACAGTTCCTGTTTGACATCCGACAATATTTGTCGAATTTGAGCGGAGCCTTAGTATCTTAAGAAGTTTCCCTGTCCGTGAATTAAAGATTCACGGACAGGGAAAAGTGGAGCACCAGGTCGTCGTTGTTGCGCAGGTCGTTCCACTCTCGTTGGACAGCTTCCCAGAGTTCGTTTGGAGATGCACATTGAAGCTCTTGAGTGGCCAGTTTCGACTTTATGATGCCCCAGACGTTTTCGACGATATTGACGTCAGCGCCTTTGGGAAGCCATGGCAGCTCCCAGGGATGGGCAAAATACATGCAAATATGTATCGAAATACAAATACAAAATACTTCGTCAGAAATGTATTTAATTACAAATCTAATTACATTTCCAAAAAAGCATTTAAGTACAAGATACAAATACAACCCAATGTATTTGGTCTCATGCAAATACTTTTCCAAATACATTCCTCAAAATTTGCGTCAGCGACTTCAGGGCACCTGTAACAGGTTTCTGGGTATCTCATTTTAATTTTGCGTCGCACACTCGGGAGTTAGTGTGCGAGGCTCTAGTAACGTAATAGAAATATAATCACAAAAAAAATGTAATCCGCTTGGACGTAATAGGTGAAAAAAGTACAGAGCTTAAAGCAGCTTTTTTTGCCGATTACATTTTGGTATAGAAAAACGAAGAACCGAGACGACCAAGACGCGCAGCACTAGCTAGATAATATTTTATTTTCGCAACTCGCACCAGTTACGAAAATCTGGACGACCCGCACATTTAGAATGTTCCAGGCAAAAATATGGATGGAAATCAGGCTGGAAAACATCACAAGTTGTCACTGGCACCTTTTTAGCCATTCTGCCCGTGAACGCCGATTTCGTCACTATTCTTGACCTGGACTAGCACCGTAATCACAAAGTCACTAAACGCTTGTGCTTGATTGAGAGACACTGCATTCGGTACAGAACGTAATTTCCTTCCTGCTCTGGAGAGTGCCTTTAAAGTTAAGCCGGGGGAGAAAAAGTAAAAAGCCCCGTGGCCGAATAAAGGATGGAGACTATACCTTACAACCACATGCATAAAAACAAGATGTATTTTCGCCCACAAAATTGTATTTAATTACAATTGTATTTGAAACACCCACGTTTTAGTATCTAAATACACACGTCAAATACATTACCCAATTTGTAATTAAATACAAAGGCAAAATACACAAAGTATTTAAAATGCGTATTTCAAATACTTGTATTTGAAATACTGCCCATCCCTGGCAGCTCCCGTATGCCCCGTTTAGCAAGAAGCGTCTTGGTGGAAAGGGAGGTGTGGATGGGACTCAGGTCGTGTTAAAATCAAAAGTCCCCATCCGCAAAGGGCCCATCTAGGACGTAGGGGATCAAGACGTGGTCAATTATGTCCGAGTAAACTTCCGACGTCAGGCGCCCGTCGATCCTGAAGATGGGGCCAAGTCCTTGACGGGATATGGCACCCCAGACATTCACGCACCTACGACCACTGGCGGCAACTTCCTGGATAAAGTGAGGGTCGTATCTGCAAGGCAGTGCAAGCGTTGTTGTCTCTTTCAGTCACCGCTGAACTTGGTTATCATTACTTCAAGTAGTGCTAATATTTGTTTGTAGTTTTCAGACTTTAGCGGCGGGCGGGAAGCTTATAGCTGACCATTGCTGATTTCTCAGAAAGTCTTGGTCACTAATGACCTTGGACGTTGCAGCGGGAAAGATAAATCAATACAGTCTATTAGCTTAAAGGTCTGATAAAGCTTAAAGGAAGTTGTCAGGCCTCCAAACTCGCCTCTGCTGGTCTAACTGGGTGCAAAACGTAGACTCGTCACTGAAGATGACGTGGGTCCAGTCCTCCACAGTCAAATTCCCAAGACATGGGCGAAGTCAAGCCGCAGCTGCTTGTGCCTTTCCGTCAGCAGCGGCGACTGGCAAGCTACACGGCTGTGTAGGCCAGCATCGTAGAGGCGTCTCCGAACAGTAGTGTCGCTGATCTCGAGTTCCAGTGCGTCCCTGATATTTCTGGAAGCGCGGAAAGGGTCGCCCAAGGCTGCCTCGGGGATGTGACGGTCCTCTGTTGCATTAGCTGCGCGGGGACGGCGACGGTTGGGGGCATCGTTCAAGCGTCCATCGTCATCCCGAAAGGCTGCAATAATCCTTTGGACGGGTTTGACGGGCCTTCCAACTCTGCGCGATATTTCCCGCCGTGAAAGTCCTTCATGAGCACGGACAACAATCTGGACGCGCTTGTCCCTTGGAACTCGAGGCGGCATTTCTGCTGAAGCGCTCGAAAACGAACAGTGAACTAAAAAATAAAGGTTTAATAGGCGAACTTGTGCCAAACAGAATAAGTAAAGAAAGAGCTTGGAGGCAGCAGAAAAGCAGGCGGCGATTCGGCGGCGTAACAGAGATCGAGAGTGAGACTGACTCGACAAGGTCGCAGGCAGCTGCTTATCTAGAGTGCGTGACTATCTCGGAAGTTCGGCAAAGAAAGTTCGAGCGTCGCGCGCTCGGGGCGAGGATAATTTGGAACTTTCGAGAACAAAAAGGCAGGGGGAAAGTTGCGTCTGGTGCGAGAATGTACGCGAATCTTCTAGAAGCCCGTGACTGAGCGTTGCTTGCTCGGCCCTGTGGCGGCAGTGTTTATTGCTGACTCACAGCCCATTTCGCATTTGTTGCAGTTATTAGCGATCGGTCATGAATGAAGAAAGCCGTTGAACCACGTATAAACCATGCCAAACAACGTCCGCTCTAGTTCACGTGCAATGTGCAAATCATTTGCCGGCAATGACGTCGGCACGGCGACCACAAAAAGAGACGCCGAAATCAAAACCCACTTCCACGCTTTCAGCAGGGAGTAGCAGCAGAGCTGTGAACAGCGCTCGATCCAGGCACTTACTCTCGGTAGAGCGCGCGATAAGAAAGCAAGCCGCCACGGCAACCGCGTCATGGCGCTGACAGCACCGACCGGTCGACGGTCCGGCGTTCACCTTCATATAGCCTGCGGTTGTACACGACCTTACGCCGGTACGATGCTCATCCAGATCGAAACGGGCAGGGGTGGGGATTGAACCCAGGATCCCTGCAGGTTCTGCAGCCCGAGCTTTCGCTACTCTTTGAACTCTATTCAGTATGTTGAGCCAACTAGCCCACCTTAATACTTTAATCTCACTGTTCGAGCCGAACATGACATAAACAACGCTCACCTTGCTTCTGAGTTGCAGAATGGACGGCTGGACGCACTGGGCCGTGTTGGGGCTCGGGGACTTCCAGTAGCCTCTTGCATTGCAGCACCATCTCATGACACCTGCGACGTACCGTTCTTGATGTCTTTACCTTGCTGACAAGAGCTCAGCATGCACTACTACCATTTCCAATATATCGGAAAAGAGTAGGGGAGGGGGAGAGGGGGGGGGGGGGGGTTCAACAAAGATCTTCAGAACTTCCTAGAATAGCGCTTTTGGTAAATAAGTTAACTCCTCTCAGCAACCAACTGCCGACCACGGCCGAAGTGTGGGATTGCAAAAAAATATATTAGAGAGTTTTACTATTGCGTATAGCAGTAAACATAAACACGTACGTTTGTGGTATCTTTGCGTTCTTCAGCTTGTGCACGCTCGTCGTCGCCATGCGCAAACTTAAGACGTAGTGCGAAAGAAGCAACGCTAATACAAACGCACAGTGCTTGCGTTTGCTCGTGCACAAAATGCTCTACCTCACTATTACTTAGCTGTGGAATTAGCTAAGGTTTACTCGTTAATGTTTTAATTAGCGAAACTAAACGCAAGGTTCCTTTCAAACACTTGCTGAGAATTACAAGAAAGCAAAAAAGCTAAATCATTTCAATTTATGAAGGTATAAAACACATTGAGCATTCTATGGCGTCCCAAAAAACCGCTAAATTAGGACGCGTTTCTTATGGTGAATTCCGCTCGTAGATCTCGAGCACTCCAAAAGCGCTCGATTTAAGCGCGCATATTCCGCTCGCAGATCTGGCTCGAGTTGGTCATCTTCCGCTCGTAGACCTCGAGCAGCAACCCTCCGTGCAGCGCCTCTAAGCCTGCAGAACTAATCCGCAGGATTTCAGAGATTTCGGTGCAGGTTGACAGAGCGCGCCATGTCAATTCCTTTGACTCGGGTGCTGCCCATGCACCCGAGTCAAGGTGCCGGACGGGCCGCGCCGCCGAGTTGGATCTGTTCGGATGCGTCGGTTGTTTACGCGGGGTTGGGAGCGGCTCGAAAGCTTCTACCTCGCGTCGGTAAGGGATGCAAACCCAGGACTGGAACATGGTAAATCGTAAGCGCTGACATCTATAATCGTAAAAGGAAGAACGATAAAAAAGAAAAAAAAAAAAAAGAAACGACAGAAAATAGGAAAAAGGCAGGTGCAAGGTTATGCCTGTTCAGTTTGCCGCCATTGATTGTTTACCTTTTAACTCCATGCTGCCGGCGTTTTCTGGTGCAATAAATCAAGAACAGGTTAGACAACGGGTGCAAGTGATGGTTTGTTACCTCTTTGTGCTCATTAAAGTTGCACCAGCAATCTGAACTCCACCGATGGCAATCGCTGGGCATGCCCCGCCGCTTGGAGGCGGCCGAAAGGTATTTGACGGTGGCGAACGCAGGCCTTCGTTATTTGTCACATAGGATCCGTCGTACGGACATTTTCGCCCGGCCTTTGTCGCGTGTTATTTCCGCAGCTAAGCAGTGACAGTTGTCACTGGTCGTCGGAAAGATCAGTCGGTTGAGCCGTTCGTCGACTTGTCAAGTTCGAGCAGCGGCCATTGTGACCGGCCGACCGGGTCGGTGGGTCGCCCAAAAAACGCGAGTCCATCTTCCGCTCGTCGATTCGGAGCGGGACCCACGGAGCGAAATTTTGCCTCCCTCGCGGATTTTGGAAGGCGCTCCGGATCTACCTGTGGAATTCACCATAAGGAACGGTCTCCTATCGGAGCGCATTTTTCAGCCAGCGGCCCTGCCACCATGTGCCCGAAACAAGCAGCTCTTCCGCTCGCCTCTCTCGTAGGACGAACGGAAGTTTATCGAAGGTATTTCGCGCGCTTTGACTGCCTCGGCTACGGATTGGGAGGGGGGTCAGAGAACAGACGACAGGGCACGCTCCAACAGGTGACGGAAACCCAAAAATTTTCTAACTGATGGTTTTTTTAACGCCGAATTATGTTGTACGTACTTTATACATTTCTAAAATGAGTTGACTTAATAGTTTTTTTTATTATGTTTCAACCAGCTTATATTTAAAATCATATATGTTTGACCTCATTAAAATTGCATTTAGTAAGTTTTCGTTATATAGTTATATACACGAACTCATCTCTGTTACGTCACGGCGCAGTGGTGGCGCGCCGGGCGCACTTCAGGTCTGGGGCTGTGGGCGGATGTCCCCATGTGAGACATGTATTCCTGTGTTGTTTTGAAAGGAACCTGACAAAAACCTACCTTTTCGTCAAAACGCCGCGACTGGGAATGTACCAAAAAAAGTGGAGTAAGGTTTGAAGATCAGTTTTGATGTGCTGGGTTCGTCCGACAATGTGGATATGTGCCATGAAAAGAAAATTTTAAACCAGACGCCGTCGGACCACGATTGCTTGGGCGGGAAGCACTTTGGGTTGAATACACGAATACTGGTGGTCATTGGATTTATTTGTTTTGTTCCAACATGAACGCCGGAAAATCGTCAAGTTGTACAGGCAACCTGCGGACTACGTTCAGTGCGTCTTCAAGTTCAAACGGCCGCCTGATCGTTCGAACTGTCACCTGCTCTTTCAGACGTTTCTGCTTGTCGTCTGCTCTTAAGACGACACCGGCCCGTAGACCAAATGTTGGCCCGGCACTTGCGATGAGAAGTAGGTGGAGGCTTCAAAGGACTTAAGATTGAAGGTAGATAAGCAGGCTCGATGTAAACAGTAGATACAAGGAGATGTTGATCATTGTTACCAGTGGCCATCACGGACTTGTTATGCCTGATTCACTTGGTCCGATTCTGCTTGCGATTTTCAGTATTGACGCCAACCATCTCAGCTACGGTTCACGCTTTTGCAGCCCGAGCGACGTCGCGACTGAAAATTGTGAACTTAATATCATTATGCGAATCAGGCTTTAGCTTACATTCTGCGGCGTCCACGCGGAATGAATCGCCGCGTTTTCACATATTTTACGCAAAGTTTTGTGGTGTAACCCGTCTCAGTAATTTTGCTGAGGCCGCTGAAGTAGTCAAGCATTGCCAGGAAGACGTAGAATCAACAATTCGAAGGCGAAAAAGGGCCGGGGGACTCACATCAACGCTGACAACATCACATGTCAATGGTTTATTTATGGGCGACGGTGAGCTTCTGGCCCACACCCCCGTCGCTCATGCGCGGCGCCGGTCGCGTCCGCTGGGGGCGCTCCGGTTTGTTTCGAAACATGAGTTGGTGTATATGCTATCTAATGACGACCGTGCTGGCATTTTTGTTCCCGTATAACTTTTTATTTTTTTGCATTTATCTACTTTACTTTAAGGAATATGTGAAAGTCTTCACTTCAACAACCAGCATAGCTGAGCGCTTTAAGGGTTGTCCAATCCAACCCGAATCCGGTCATGCGGAAACGTCCGGAATCCGGAGCTAAGACACCGGTGACGTCATCAGTGACTTTTTTAGTCTTTCGGGAGTGTAGAGTTGGTCCCATTTTTGCGCGCCGCCAAGATGATGTTTTGATTTAAGAATTTGTTTATGCGTTCCGGTACGTGTTGAACCTATATTATTTCCACCAACAGCGAGGTTGAGGCTTTCTCACGGCGGGTCATTCCCCCACAAGTCTTTTCCCTAACCCAAGGGCCGTTGCATGCAGACGCACAGACCTACACAGCCAGCATAACTTCTAAGTGCACTCGTCAACGGACAAACCGTTTCGTAAACTGGACGAAGTACCGTGGACGCGAGTCTCGGGCGCAGGCCACAAAGGCGGAGGCCTCGGATCATATTCCAGTGTCTGTGGAGGCTGGCTGCGAGGGTCCCGAGCGCAACAGAGGTTTACGCACAGACGACAATCATCATGATAAGTTGATTAATGAACTGAGAATTGTTTATAAACTTTTAATTGATGGTTTTGCGGAAATACTGGAATTGCAGTATTCTACGCAATTATTATTCGAGGCCAGAACAATTTAAAAACAGCTATTGCGAGAAGGTATTAGGTTTTTGAGATATCATTGGACCAATTTTCGCTATTTTTCGCCGGATTTAAAGCTTGCACGTAAAAAGAGCGCTGCATGCCTAATTGAACCTAGGGTGCCTAAATACCAGCATCGGGGCCAGGGTAGGGAGAGCAGCCTAGTGGGTGAAAGTTTCAGCCGCTCTTGTTGGTGCTATCTTTAGTGAATGTAGTCCAAATTGCGCTAAAACAACTATTCCGCCCACAAATTATATCCACACACTCCAATACAACTAGTACCCGATGTGGCCGTTCCATGTCAGATTGGCCCAATTACGAGGGTCAATGGGTGTCTCTACTTTGGAAGTGGCGCTACCATTAAGGCACCCTAGCTTTAAGTTTAGTACATTGAAGCTTGGAAGTGCGACGTATTCCTTTCAGTCACGTTGACGCTTCTTTCCTCGGTGCACCCACCAAGGACAAGCGCCGAGATAGGGACGAAATGAGTGACACGACGACAAAACTCTTCCAAAGCCTCATTGCGGACGACGCTCTTTCGAGCCCACTGTCTAAATCGGGCGAAAAAAACGCGAAATGTGATAGAGTAATTAATCATAAACCATTAACTTTTCGAAAATTCATTAAATTGGTCTGGCTTTTAATAGTACTCACCATCAATACTGTAAATCTAACATGACCCCTACAAGGAACATGTATGTTAATTAACAAAATTTAGTTAATTAGTCACCTTGCCGTGACAATTATCCGCTCATTTAATGTCAACCGAGCCTGATAAATGCTTGGTGACGACATATCTAGTCTAATTCTCAACCCCGGATAAGAAAACAAAATTCCAATTAAAAGCAAACACGCTATATTTTTCTTATTTGGTGTAAGTAAGCAATTCTAATGAAAAACAATACACATCTTTATTTTGTTATCCGGCAATGTTCGTTGTCTTGCACCTTCGCGTGCACATATTTCGGTATACTCTATCCTCACAACGCGACTTTGCCAGGGACCCCGGAACCAAGGGGGCAACGGGGGCTTGAGCACCCGCTGACATTTTCCAAGGAGTGCTGGACAGTATGCTGAGCCCCTGTGCATTTGGCTCAAGGCCTACTGAACAATGCCTGCACCCCTCCCCCCTCCCCTCTGTGTTCCCGTTGATGCTTAGCTGCACGTGGCTCTGTTTTCGTTACTGCTGCTTATTCACGAAATCACGGCTAAAGCAAAGTGCCAGCAAACCGCGAACAACGCGCTACCTAAAATATATATATATATATATATATATGGAGAAAAAAAACGCCGGCGCCTGTGGTTTTTATAGCAGTCGGGGAGACCTCTTCTTTTCCCCTCCTCGGTCATTTTTCTGGGGCCTTCCCATACGGCTCTTGCGGATTGGCCATGCGGGGGAACGCGCAGCGCAGTTTATGTCCACCCATCCTGCCGGCTTCGTTTTGCTTATATTTTGAGCAATGGCGTTTCCCAAAAAACTTAAAAACTTCTTGTACCTTTTTTTTTGTTTTTTTGTTTTGCGGCTGCGCGTTTCTTGTAGTTGTTGTATGGCGGTCTGAGTAACCACGAGGGTCGTGTAATTGCTTCTTTGGGGAGAGCAGAAGCGCGAGGCGGGGAGATGGTCTGCGCGAGACGAAAGCCATTCTTGAACGAGGCACTGCCTACGGATGTAGCAAGCTGAGGGAATAAAGTATCCCAACTCCCAAGGAAAAAGGAGGCATTAGCAGGCGACACAGTTTGTCAAGGGAGAGATCGCACTGCGGTCTGTGTTGAGGCACCGCTATCACGGTGGTCGTCAAAGACGTAAAAAAGAATCGCGCCATTTTCGCCTGCATTTCTGTGTCTGGTTTTTGAAACACCATTTGGTTCTTGGCGAGCCAGCCTGTTATGTTCAGGTGGGCACCCGATTCACCCAAACGGTTTTCCAGTCTTGGGCAGTACTAGTTTCTAGTAACCCGTTGCCGGGAACTAGTTACTTTTTTTAGAAGCTTGTAACTGTAACTCGTTACTCCTTAGTGGAAATAACTTGTAACTGTAACATGGTTATTATTTTTCGAAAGTAATTATAAATAGTAATGTCGTTACAGTGACTTCTCAGACATACATGCAAAAATATTGCAAACAAGACCGCCAATTCTTTGGATCCGTATAATGACGTGTTCATTAACGGATATGCCAACACGTTTGACCGAAGGCCAACAATGTCCGAGATAACGGTGCTGCCTCAATTGTAAGTATCACCACTCGGAGTCCCCGCTGCCTCTATTGGCGGGATCATGGAAGGGGAAGGATTATGACAATAAAGCAGAGCTCCTCGAGCAGAGCCTCCCCCAGTGAGAGTCCCCCTTGGCTGTTGACTTAATTTGGCTGTCTCAATCAATCAATCATTCAATCAATCAATCAATCAATCAATTTTATTAACATCATCGTCAGACAGTGATGTGGGCTACAGAGGGAAAAAGTCAAAACAGTTATACAGGCTGCGGAAATGGATGCACCCGGGGTGGTCAGAGGTGTGTTCGCTCTCCGAAGGAGCAGACGCGTCAAGGTATAAAGGTCTCGAAAGGTGCGCCTGTGGAAAACGCATCCGAGAAGGGCCAGGGAGAGCCGGGAATACGGCCTCGTTCCGCATGCAAGACGCGCCCCGACATGGCGACCCCCCACGGCCTGCCTGAGTTAGGCCTAGTTAGGTATGCGGGGAACCACGTGGTTTGCTCAAAGGTCACGCGAGGGCCGCTGCGCACAGACGTAAAAATTGAAAGCGGGCCTACATGCGCATACCTCCCTGCGTTTAGTGTGTATGGCGCATATGCATTCGTCGAGCTCGCAACGTTAACCCAAACGCGCAGTGTCTGTGTTTGCTCCTATACGCAATATTAAAACTCTACTGCATCGGCAGCCCGACGTCGGCGCGTTCATCAACAACTAATTGCCAAGATAGAGGTGGTGTTACTGAAACGACAATGTTACTCTCCTAAGCGCCAATGTGTGCAGGACTTCCTGCAAACATTATGTGTCTAAACTCTGAAAATGTATCTCCAACCAAAAATTTAAAAGCAACCCGACGTTTCAAAACCAACACGGTTTCTTTTTCAGGGGTGACTGAAGGCACGCGGACACAGCAGCAGCTCCCAACCTCTTCGTCTTCAAAAAAGAAAAGAAAAGAAAGAAAAAGAAAGAAAAAAATTAAAAAGGAGAAGCTAGGAAATAGAAAAAAATTGTAATTTAACTTGTAAGTTATGAAGATGGTCGTCTCTTCAGTTTTTCCGTCAGGTCACTGAGGCCAAGCGCGTACACTGAGGGCAGAGCGCCCAGCGACCTGTTTAGGTTTCCTGGCGTGTGCTGGATTTGCCACGATTCCAAGAAAAGCCTTCTTCGAAAATTGGGCTCTGTGTCCACTACGTGCCCGTTCGCGAGGTCAATGCGATGGTTTAGGGTATCGCAATGTTCGGCGATGGCGCTGTGCTCAGTGTCAAACTTCCGCACGCCCTGTGCTTTTTCCTTTGGTAGACGGTATTTCGGTCTTGGCATAAACCTTCCCAGTGTGGACGTGGGCTTGTGGGCCACCAGAATACCTTCCTTTCCCAGTACTCGTGCGAGCACTTCGCTGGTTCCCTTTACGTAGGGAACGCTTATGCGCGCGACTCGATGGGGCTGTGGTTTTTGTCTGGCGAGACCTTGGCGTCGGGCGATGCACTCAATAAAGCTACTAGAGTAGTCATTTTTCTTTAGATCTTCAATTATTGTCTTCTCCTTCTTTCTATCGGTTTCCGGCGAGCAGATAGTCGTTGCCCTATGCAGCAGGGTCGAAACCACTGAGGCCTTATGACTTGTTGAATGGTTGGAGTCAAAATCGAGGTAGCGTCCGGTGTGTGTTGGTTTTCGGTACACCGCAAACGTCAGATCTTGTCCTCGTCGGTTCACCAGCACATAAAGGAACGGCAAGGTGCCATCTGTCTCATATTATACGGTAAATTTAATGGCCGGCTCGATAAAGTTGAGGTGTGCCAAGAAATTAGTCACGTCCGGCTCCTTGAGAATGCAGAAACAATCATCTACATAGCGCATGAATACTTTGGGGCTGTTGGGGAAAGACCTCAGCGCTTTTTGTTCGATTGTCTCCATCGTGAGGTTCGCCGTTGTGACCGAGATGGCCGCACCCATTGCAGTGCCACTGACCTGTTCGAAAAGCTCCCCTTTGAAGGTGAAGTGTGTGCTGCCGAGACAAAACTCGAGCAGACGGCACAGCTCCTCCACAGTGAGGTTGGTTCTTGTGGTCAAGGAGCTGTCTTTTTCGAGGGCTTCGCGGGCTGCAGCAACTGCAAGGGGAACTGGGACACTTGTGAAGAGGGACACCACGTCGAAAGACACCATGGTGTCACCATCGCTGAGATGTATTTGCGAGGCGCGTTCCACGAAGTGGCCAGCATTTTCTACATGGGTCGACGTGTTTCCGACGAGGGGAGCCAAAGTCCGATGAAGATAATTGGATAGCGCCCGAAGCGGTGAGGTTGTAAAGTCCACAATAGGTCGTAGAGGCACGTTGGGTTTGTGGATCATTGGAAGGCCATAAAAACCTGGAGCGGAGCCATTCCTGCAATTAAGTCGCACCTAAAGGCTCTTTGACTCAGGGTATTTCTTGAAAACCTCTGCCAGGATTGTGTTCAAGTTCCTCCGAACCTGTGGCGTCGGATCTTTCTTGAGATTTACATAAGCATAGCTACCAAGAAGATCCCGTACCTTTTTCTCGTATACCTCCCGGTCCAGGACGACGGTCGACTTCCCTTTGTCAGCCAGCAGAAGCACAATCTCCGTATCTTCGCGATGTTTGCGAAGCGCTGTAACTTCTTCCGCCGGCAGGTTGTGTCGTTGCCGTTGTGGGAGCTTGTTAAGGATGCCCACCGCTTTAAGCCGCACTCCATACCGGATGCTATGGTCTAAGCGCATAATTCCGTCCTCCACAGCCGCGATCATTTTTGGAAGAGGCGGCCGTTGCGTTGTCATATTGAATCTGTGGTCTTTTCCCAAGACCGCAATCTCGCATGGCGAGAGTGGTCGAGAGGAGAGGTTCTTGAGAAAGTTTGTGTCATTGGTGCCTCGACCTGAACGGTCCGATCTTGTTAGCCTTGAAATATTCTCTTTCTGAGAAGTCCGTCGTTTATCCAAAGCAGTAGATGCGACACTTGTGGCAAAAGCCTGCAAAGCCGGGAACACGTCCGGGATGCGGTGCTCGAGTTGCCGGCGTGCGAAGAGGTCCAGTTCTTTTCTTCTCAGCGTGACCTGGCAATCGTGAATTCTGGCGCTTACCAATCGTTTCTCTGCCTGCGCCACGATCTTGTGCCCTTCCTCTGTGTGGACAAGGCGCTTGAGACGGAGGCTTCGGGAAACAAGGTTCATATCCCGGCACGGCCTCGTGAAGTCGACGTGAGACTTGTAGGCTGAAATGCTGCGGGTTACGTTGGCAAACCACATCGCTAGCTGTGTTGTCTCCGGTCCGAAGTCAAGGCATAAAGACTTGAAAGTAAACATATTCGACATATATCTGCCTGGTTGGGTGAGATTTAAACTCTTAAAATGTATCTCCAACCAAAAATTGAAAAGCAACCCGTCGTTTCAAAACCAACACGGTTTCTTCTTCAGGGGTGACTGAAGGCACGCGGACACAGCAGCAGCTCCCAACCTCTTCGTCTTCAAAAAAGAAAAGGAAAGAAAGGAAGAGAAAAGGAAAGGAAAGATACATTTTAAGACTTTAACTCTCACTCAACCAGGCAAATATCTGTCGAATATGTTTACTTTCAAATTATGTGTCTAGTTTGAAAATCGGGTTAAAGAAACGCACCGACTGAGCAATCAATTACCCAAATCTGTTGTCTTTGCACAGATTTTTTTTTAGATTGGTCTACCCTCTAATAGAAATTTTAGTCTATACTGCAATTTTTAAATGACCCATAAAACAATGATTTAAAATGTTAAAATGTTATCTTTAACACATTTGAATAAATTAACCTAGGAACTGTGATGGTTATTTTCCCAGCTAAGGTTTGTCGAGCCTTATAAACAGATAGCGAAGACATCCTACCCCTATGAGCAAGACGCCTTTTTAACAAATCTGTCTCCCCCAAACAAACCACATGTATACTAATTTAAACATATTTTTTATCGGCCCAAATTACTACTGAGACAATTGTTTCGTAATCTTGAGAAAATGTCTACAAGTGTAGAGCCGGCACTCTCGGAAATGTGATATTTTTTTTTACTTGCTTCCTCATTCTTTGTTCGGAAGGATGGCCCGAGACATGATGATGCCAGACTAGGTACGTCTTCTGTCTCCCGCGCCATGTTCGCTCATCGCATTTGCTTAGCGAGGCAGATTTTTATAGTTTAGTAACTGAATCCCCACAACTTTTGTTCATCACTTGTGTCTCTGAGCTGTTTAGGTGATTCTCTAAAGTGACGAAATAGATCAGACATACGTCTAGTCTGATCAAAAAAGTTTATTCATCTTAAAGGGCAACTCCGGCCAAAACTCAAAACGAAATAAATTACTGGTATCGCTGTAGTGATACAAAATACGACTCCGGCCAAAATATTACGTCGGTAGGACGCCGCATTCTCAACTAATGCCGATAACAAAAATGCGACCCGCCGCGAGCCGCTGCTCCTTAGCGGGCGGCCAGCAGGTTGCCGATCGCTAAAGCAACATTGGGCCGTGACGTCCCGTATCGTCCTCTTTTTTTCCTCCGGTGCGGGCGTTGCGCGGAGTGCGCTTCTTTGAGCCGCTACTTCGGCTTGTGATTGGCGTGTTTAGCCGTTGCTTTTATCTGTAGCCCGTGTAGCTTCGGTATAGCCTTTTGCTTATTTGCTTGTGAGGACTTTAAGACTCGTTTTAGCGAGCAACTCGGTGCGCCCAAGACTGGCCAGCTGTTCCTCGAAAGATGCCGAGTGCAACTTGTAGCGCTGTGGGCTGCTCAAACAACCCTCTGCGGAACACGGAAATGCTTTTTCACAAGTGTCCGACGGACCGGAAATCGGAGAAGGTGGGGATGAACGCTGTTCGACGAGTGGACTTTGGACTTCGGCTTTTACGCACCCGAGGAAAAAAGAACGAAAAGCAGTCGTGTTCAGCCCAGCACACGTGTGTTCGGGCGCCGCGTCCCACGCCGGAGCCTCAAACCTTGGTGTCTGGGACTGACCCCCAGCGCGAAAGCGAGAGGGCCCCCATTACTGTACGTCCCTGGCAGCGCGGCGTAAAGCAACGCCGCTCCATCCACGGAGCCCAGATGAGAATTTAGTCCTAGCGACGAATACGGAAGACCACACACACGGCGACAGCCGCCGAGTACGGCACCGAACGAGTTCACGGGTTTTCCAGCCGCTAGCCTTTGGTTATACGCACTAACGCTTGCTATATACATATGGTCGATAACTACCACGTATACAGAATTAAAACAAAATCAGCTTACCTCCTATCTTTAGACGGCTAGCGCAACAGAGGTAGGTGGCGCTCGGCCTGCGTACTCGTTGAACGAGAACGATCGTGACGTCACGTTCACATAGCGGCTTATTTCCAGTGTTGCCGGGGCCTCGAGCGGCTAGTTTCGGTTTTGTTGGCCGCGCCCCAAACAAAACGTTCAGGCGTCGATATCTTTAAAACTACGCACAATAACGAGAAAAAAAATTACACCTTGCGATTCAGGGACGCTGACTGCACTAAAAACAGTCATAATCCCAAAATCGAAAGTATGGACCGGAGTTGCCCTTTCAAGAGTTAGTACATGCCAATAATAACATATGTGATAACTGTACTGCTAGGATCCCGATAAATTTACTTTGGAAATGGCGTGATAGTTTCGTAGATAAATCGATTTAAATTCGGGACCCTCGGATCCGCCCTCTTGGAAGAGACCACGGTGGTTGTTGTGTTGGTGGCACCAGCTGCGCAAAGCGCTGCGTCCCTTTGCACACACTCATATACCTGGCTCTCGGTGTCTCGACTCTCGAGCTTCAGCCTTCTCGTTTACCTTCCGCGTTTCCAGCATGTGGTTCGTGACGATCACGTCTGCGGCATCGCTCGCTTCGTCGAAGTCTTCGACAATGAATGCAGCAGGGATGAGAGTGATTGTTATCAAGATATGTTGGAAGCTGGTCATTTTCACTACAACCCGCTGGTGACCAGCTGCAGCGACGACAAGAGAGCCACGGATGAACTCCCTATGGTCGCCGCCGTCTGTGACGATGTCGCAGATCACAGGTGCATGCAGGGTGGAGGGTCAAAGGGCCAGGCTAAGAGCAAAAGTAGAGCTGAAGTAACCCAGTTGCGTGAGAGCTACGTTTTGATGGTACCGTGGCGAGGCCAGCTTGGGCGTTTGGGGGCGCTGGGGTGCGGGGGGGGGGGGGGAGTGCCTAGGATAAGAAAAGGTTCATGATCACGTTGTTTATGGGCCCAATGGCGTGACAAACTTGGGCAGTGTTACCTGGTCGCCAGATGAAAATTGTTGAAATTCGCAAATTCAGTATTGCAATTCCTAGAGCTGTAACAATCGCGACGCGTGGTGTGTATACCAAGTAGCCTTCGAGCATTCCATTTCAAGAATAGTCTACGCGTTAATGGTCGTATCCTAGCCCTTTTAATAATGGAAAGTAGCGTAGGAGCGCAAACGGGTTCGCAACTAGCAGGCAGGAATAAAACAAGAAATAATTAAAGATGACCGAAGACACAAATAGAAGGCGAGCCCACCTTACTTACTAGATTTAGACTGTACATTAGTTTACACTGGGAAGAAATTTAAATATAATACGTTGTTGTATCAGCGGTAAATTACCTGAATACACCTAAAATATTAAGCGGGATATTTACACGTAGTCATATAGCTGAGATTCCTAGGGTGAAGAAATTTGTGACGGGACAAATGAATATTTCTACCTAAGTGGAGCAGAGCTCGCACCCTGCAGGCAACTATAGTCACTGACAAGGTGAGAAGGGCTAAAGTCTAGAACGGCAGAGAGGAGCTAAAGTTGCCCTGCCTCCTGTGCGAGCTTACTACCTAAACCAACGCTTGTGAGTCCCGTGAGCCTCGGTAGTGCACCCGCACCCAGAGGACGGCGGAAGGGCACGGAGCGCGGGGCATCAGGACGGCCGTTGGAAAGACACGCCATGCCATTCGCATTACGCCATGCAGTAGCTATAAGGAGTATTCACTGGGCGCCATATTTGTGGATGATGTCTAGAGCGCATGCTCTGAACCAGCCAACATTAATAGGCTGCTAAGACCGGAAACTTGAGGGTGCGGAATGCACGTTACAAAAGAACTGTGGAAGCTCGCCTTCAGAACGCGCTCATCAGTTTTGCACACAGCTATGGCCGCCAGTGAATACTTCCTATAGTGTGCAGTAAAAAAGTCCGTTTTTCTGAAGTCAGTGCTGGTGCCACTTGCTGAAATTAAGTAAAGAGATGGCTTTTCTGGTCAGGACGTCAAAACCAAACGCGTTACTGAGATTTGTTACCGTCCTGGAAATGTAGAAAAATACCATTTTTGTCGTATTTTACACATAAGAGACGTTACAATTGCTTTATTTTGGGTTAGATTAGATTTTAGAATTATTATTTTGCACCTATAAGCAAGCGCATACGAACTTTGACCGCAGCTCAACTGTTAAAGAGTAATTTATAATTTTTTTTTTAACTTTGGTCTCTGAATTTGTAAAATACAAGGAGGCCCAGAATGCGCGCTGGACATTTAAAGGGATACTACAGCGAACTTCTGACGGATATCTCATGATATATTCGTGTTCAAGGGAGGAGTATAACATCGGACACACCAATTTCTCGTTGAAAAAGATGCGAAAAGGAATTTTCAAGCAAATTAAACGATTAGCAAAGAGCACCTGGTGGATGTCGCTAACGCCTCGTTTGTAATGCCCGTCTAGGAACCTTGACAGGTAGTGATGATAACTGTCTCGCGTACGGCCACCACGAAAAATCAGGGGAAGGAGGAACCCCCCTCTTTCCGAGAATCCCTTTTGTGTGTCCCAGACGTCGCTACTGTCCCTGTGCAAGATTATAGAACAATGGCCCGTCACTCAAAATCCGCACAAAGCAGCTTTGTGCTTAGTTCTAGTGGCCCGATTGGGGGGATGGGTGGCCGGATTCCAATTTCGAACGCGGTAGCGTCCGCACGTGGAATGGATCGCTCCGCTGTGAGCTCGATGACGGCGGCTCCGAGCCGCGGTGATGACGTACGCGGCGATGTTCCAAATGACTGCGCAGTGATATTGCCTACTCTGCCGACAGGAGAAGCCATGAAATACTGCCTTGTGCTGCACGCTGATATCCGGGGGCGGCTGTACCGTGCTGAAGGCTTCGTAGGGCCTCTGAACCAGGTGAGAGTTCGGGAAGACGTAGCAGGACTTGGAGCGTTTTAAATGGGGCACGTCTGGCTGCTGAAGCTGCACACCACCTCGGCCAAAAAGAAACTCCTGCGAGAGGGGACCATACTGGTGAAGGGACGACCATGCTTGGTCATTGATCCAGAAAATCGAGAGCTGAAGGTAAAAGTTCACTGGGTGGCATTCGACGTATCTGCAGACGCCCTTCGACGGGCCTTCAAGCCATAGGGGGAGGTCAAAGGTGTCACCCGCGAGAAGTGGAGAATCGAGGGCCTGGCAGACGTGGATTCCACTACCGTCATCGTCCGCATGCTGCTCCGTGAAGACATAACACCGGAGTTCCTGCCGCATCAGCTCCGCCTCTACGGAGGCCCGCTCCTGGTTGTCGTCCCCGGACGGGCACCGGTGTGCCTCCGGTGTCGACGCACGGGACACATACGGCGCGACTGTAGAGTGCCGAGGTGCGAGGAGTGTTGAGCCTTCGGGCATGAGGCCTCGGATTGCGTACGGTCGTACATTTGAGCTGCTGCTGAAAATGAGCCTAACGCGAAGAAGACCAGTGAGACGACACCGGCAGCAAAGGACGCGACTGACGCACTGGACGCCGGAAATGGACCGAGGCGATCAAGCGGCGGCTCAGCGACCCGGAGCAGGGAACCGACCAGACGCTTCAGCAGACTGAGGGACCCTGGCTCGTGGTGACGAGCAAGAGGGGTCGACGCGCTGGCCGCAGCCATTCTTCGTCTCTTCCCAGGTATGGCGAGAGGTGATCCCAGCGTACGAGGCCTGAGACTCGCTTTCTGATGGTTTCCCTTGAAAATGCCTTGCGTGTGGCTACGTTGAACGTTCGCGGACTTGAAGCCAGACGGCGGCAGCAACAGCTTTACCGGCTGTTCACCGAGCATGACCTGGACATTGTCGGAATTCAGGAAATCAAAGTCGAGAGCGAGGACCAGACTGACTACATGGTGCGGCCTTTTCTGGCGCAGTATGAAGTCTGCGTGAGTCAGGCTGTTGGTTTCTCGGCTGGCTGCTGCCTGTTCCTCAGAAAATCTCTAGGTGCTGCCGTGCAAACCGTCACGACCTGCCCATCTGGGAGGTTTGTAGTGTGTGATTTTTCTGTTATGGCAAATGAATGACGTGTCATTTGCGTTTATGCACGTAATGAGGCTGAGGAGCGCCGGGTTTTTTTCCAAAACGTTTACCAACATTGCCAGACCGATCGTTTTCTGATCATTTTGGGTGACTTTAATTGTGTCTGCCAAGCTGAAGACAGGTCCAACCGAACGCGCTAGAGGGATGCCGGTACCCTAGAATTAAATAACATTATTGAAGATTTAGTTCTGGAAGACGTCGCATGTTGTGTGCCTAGGTCAAACTGCATGCCTTTCACGCACTTTCAGGGTGTCAGTCACGCTAGACTGGACCGGGCGTATATCTCATCGGATCTGGTATATGTATGTCGGAGTTATTCTGTAGACTACGTTGCTTTTAGCGATCACTGCCTTGTAACATTCCAATTAGGTAAAAAGAAAGAGGAGGTCAATTTCTCATGGGAATTATGGAAAATGAATGCGACACTTCTAAAGGATGAACCATTTCTTTTCTGTATTAAGACAATCGGAGTGACTTGCAACTGAAAGGAGGCAGCGCAAGCGAGCGCTGGGAAACATTCAAACAGGAGGTGAAATTAACTGCACTTGAAAGGACATGTCTCCTCAAGTGTCAGGAGAAGAGCCGAGAATTGGAGCACCGAAAAAACTTAGACAAGCTGCTACAGGAAGAATGCCGAGCACCTGGCGCTTTCATTCAGGATATTAACCACTTGAAAGCCAAACTCGAAAGTCTCGATCGCGACCGATGCAGGGGGGCGGCATTACGGGCTCGTTCAGGGCGTTTCTTGGTGGGAGAGCAGCCGACAAAAAGAATGGTGGCGGCGGAAAAGAAATACGCGCGAGCTAATGATGTAGTTGAAATAGAACACCTTGGGGTTCTGTGCAGCGATAAAACTCATATTGAAGAGGCGTTTGTTCAAGACTATAAAAAGTTGTTCAGTTGTAGCGCCCCACCACTGGTCAGGATTTAAAGGCGACTTTCTGCCTCTACTGCCGAAGGTTGACGGAAACGATAAGGACTTTTTAGAGGAACCAATCAGCTAGTCAGAAGTAACAAAAGCGATAGATGACTTAAAACCCGGAAAATCGCCTGGCTCAGATGCTTAATTGCTGGTTTTTACAAAACATTTAAACATGAAATTTCATCCGTGTTACTCGTAGTTTTCACCGAGGCATATGAAAGAAAAGTCCCCCCCCCCCTTTTCACGCACACACACAGTGTTAATCCCTAAATGTGGCGACCCCGTCAAGCTTCGCAGTGTTAACTCCTACCGTTCAGTAAGCCTTACTAATGTTGACTATAAAATATTAATGAAAGTCCTCGCTCGCCGTTTGCAGCGTGTGATAACGAGTGTTTTTGGGCCTCATAAGACATGCGGCCTACAGGGTCGGACTATTTTGACCAACATTCATAATGCGCGCAGTATCTTGGAGTGTTGTGACGGTGAGCTGCGCAAAGTCGCCATGTTACAAGTTGACTTGGAAAAGGCCTTCGATCGGGTGTCTCATGACGTTTTAAGCCAAATTTCGAAGCATATCGATATAGGACGTATTATTTTTGAAGGTGTGCAAATGGCATATTATGATTGTACAACGAGTCTTGTTGTTAATAAGCGAGTCAGTGAACGCATTCCTGTAAAATCTTCTGTTAACAATGCTGTCCGCTCTCGCCATTACTCTTTGCATCGTATATTGAACCATACTGCTTCAGTATCATTCGGAGTGAGCATGTTCGCGGTTTTACCTTGAATGTGCGCGAGGTTTTTTTGGCTTATCCGGACGACATTGGTAACTTTTGGCACATATAGCGAGAGTATTGAAAAAGCTATCGAAATCACAGTGAACTGTCGAAATGTTCGGGTTTTTGGCACGGCCGATGGCCATCGAAGCCAAACTTTCTCGCTCACATTGCCTGGTCAACCCTTCCCATCCGTTATCTTGGCGTACCATTGGAATACTATCGTGACAGTGTGGATCTGTGGAAAGAAGAGACAGATAAGCTGCGCGAGAAAGCGGCCCCCAGTGCAGGCCGCCATTTTTCTATTTTCGCGAGAGCTACAGTGTGTAATTTATTTTTTGTCGCTAAGCTGTGGTATCTTCTACAGGTCTTGCATTGTTCTCGATTTCACATTCAGAAGCTGCATCGTGTGTTTGCTGTGTATGTTTGGGCGTCCAGCTGGGAGCGCGTCAGCCGAATGCATTTGTTTCGGCGCGTACGACATGGTGGTCTTTCTTTAACACACCTTTTCATACGCCAAATTGTTAACCGTTTTCTTTTCCTGCGAGATCAAGAAGATCCCTTTCTGGGTACTGTTCTTCAGGTTCAATTGTCGGGTGTCTTACCCAATTTCATCGTTTCATCCAATGACCGTGCTACGGGACCAGTGAGTGCTTATTGAAGGAAGTCGTCGGTGCATTCAAATTTCTAACCACGCGTTTCTCTTTGGAATATCTGAGTACTGTCTCTCGAAAGCGACTTACAAGAAATCTAATAGAAACGTCATTTTTAACCCCTTTGTATCGAGCTATTTGCAGCGAGACTTCAGGACAAGATGTACTTCTTCACGTTAAGAAAATGCTGGTCCCGGCCACAATTAAAACCTTTTTCTTTCAACTTCAGAGCGGAGCACTTCCGGTTAAAACATGGCTGGACGAAAAGGGCATATTTGTTCCCTGAACTGTGAACTGCACCTTGTGCAAAAGGCCCGAGTCGATAGAGAATCTGTTTTTAGATTGTTGGGACGCGTTGTTCTACTGGGATGTACTGCAGCGAGCTCTGAAATAGGAACTTCCTTTAAGCGCACACGGCATACGTTTTTTGCCTGTTGCTCTAACCGACTTTGTACCGAATGATTTACTTATGGCTATTGGCTTACACAGTATCTGGAAGAGCCGCATGGCAGTGCGGCATGCTGATGTAGATGCTCAACCAGTATGTCACTATTTTACTCAGAGCATTAGTCAGATTTGAGAAGTGTATAAGGTTTTGGGAGATGGGCCTGATTGGTTAACAGTCCTAGACGAACTGGTCACTTTAATATCATGTTAAATAGTGTGCGTCAGTCGTAAGTCAGCTTGACTTTTTTTACAAGTGCTTCTGGGGGTGTATTTTGTAAATGAATAATGCCTGGCAATAAAAAAAAGGGGGGATGGGTGGCCGAGTGGGCTAGCGCACACCAGCTCGGAGCACGTGGAGCGAAAGCTCGGCCTGCGGAACCCAGGGATCCTGGGTTCAATCTCCACCCCTGCCCGTTTCAATCTCAATGAGCATCGTACCGCCGTGCGGTCGTGTATCACTACTGCGTGATGCACGTTAAAGTCCCCAGGCTAACGGTTGTACTGCACTGGCGAAATTGCTCATCTACAGCCGAGAGACTCGTCGCCCCTTGAGGCAGACCAAGTTCTAGGCTGTATAAACACACAAACAACCCATTTTTTTTTTTTTTTTTTTTCTGGTGGCCCGATCGGTGGCGTGCTCCGACCACTTTGGTGGCTGGAACGGCTAGGACATTCTCTCGACGTCAACCTCACAGCAGCTTTGCTCGTCCCGAAACAATCTACGCCACGATTGCGGCGAATGTCACGTGCTGTCTTCAGGCTGCTCTCCGAGCGCTTGCCAGAGTGGGCCGTTTATAACGAAACATACAGTCATCACCCTTAGCGAAAAGTCGTTCAGAATCAGTACACTCGAAGTGTACTGAAGTATACTAAAAGTATACTTTCACTACGGTCTTTGTACTGATTGTTTACTTTAAGTGCACTTAAAGTATACTTCCAGTAAAAATGGCGGTGGACTGAAAGTATAGTCGTCCGTACAAAACTAGTACATGCAGTAGAATCGTAGTGCCGGCGGTGAAAAGTAGTTCAAAATCAGTATACAGAAAGTGCACAGAAAGTGAATCGGCCTATCTATCGCGTTTTTAGTGTGTTGATATTAAAAATCGCACTATATATATATATATATATAGTGCGTGCGATTTTTAACATCAACACACTAAAAACGCGATAGATAGGCCGATGCCTTTTTCACAGAATATTTGTGGGCTCGGCGGACATTAGATGAGTAAATAAACGTCACAGTACGTTGTCTAGTTAGCTTTTTTAATTGACAGTGTAATTGACCATGTATAATTTTTAATTTTAAAGGGGCTACGAATAAACTCTAGCCCAACTGAAACAATTTGCGAAAAGGTGACGAGTTCTGGGTTATTCATAGCTAAAACTCTGCCTTTCATCGCCTGATTAAAAACAGCGCGCTGGACAGAGCGCACGATGCTATTCTTACGTATTCCCTTCAGTCGAACCGTTGGAAGTATGATGCTGGAGCATCCACCAAAGGCACGCTGTCAAAAGTGTGCAACTTCGTTCATGCTGAATGCGACAGCACTTTATGAGGGTTCTAATTTTACTAGAAAATTAAATAATGCAAAGAACTCTAGTATGAGAAGTTTTCGCTAACACAAACAAACATTCCATCACCGATATGCCATGTCAAAACCGTAAGTCACTCTCCACTTTGCCCGTCCCTGCCGCGCGTGGTTCTTGAATCGAAGGAAAAAAGTGCGAAATTCGATAAAGAAATATGTGAAAGCCCCTTGGCTCTTTCGTAAATAGTTTTGATTGTGTTAGGCTCTAATAACGACTGCCTCTAAAACAGCGATAATAAAAAAGTAAATTTACGGATTTTAATAACTTAAAAAAAAATGTTGCCACGGTTATTCACCCATGTAATGTACGCCGAGTCGCACGAGACACATGAAGAGTGCATCAACATGACAGTGAGCCCCCAATTTTCCTGAAACCAGTTGATTAAAATATATCACCGGGTATAGCTGACATAATGTGACAAAGGGATGCTTCATTTCTCATTTCACTGCAGACCACGTGGTCCAAAAGTTCCCCGGGGAAACGACCGGCACTGTCATAGCATACTTACGTCGCAAATGCAACATTAGCTTACGCCGAAAAAAAGCACAAATAGAAAAATTAGCTGCATTGTACGCCACGGAAAGTAGCGTTATCTAACTTGTCAGTCATTATTTTAGCTAGTCATTTCTATAAATTTAGCAATTGAAAAGTCTACTTTTATTGCAAAGATAGCTTTTATTTTCCCTGAGCTGTATTTGTTACCTTTATTGAAGAATAAAAGTTTACTGTAAAAAAACTGAGCACTATTCGGAAGCTAGGCGATCGAGGGCAATCGCACCAAGTGTTTAATGCTGCTGATGAAAACGCAGGCACATGACTTTGTTTTCAAAGTGCACCGCCACTTGCGTGCTGCCTCAGAGGCTAGTAGACAAATTACGTTTGCAGCATAATCCAGTGTTTTTGTAATGCAGGTCTCAGCGCACTATACGCTGTTTCAGATATCTGCATCCACAGCAATCAAAAGGACAGGACGCAAAAGAAACCTCGGCTAACAATGGGGACATAAGATGGTCCACCTTGCATAGTCGCATGCAGCGCAAATCAACTTCTGAACCGCGTAAGCGAAGTGGTGTTATGAATGGAAGCTCGCTCTGAAATTGGCTGGAGAAATTGGCGCCTTCATGTAACAACCTCAAACTTTCACCGAAAGTGTTTTATGGTGTAGATTTATGTTGCAAAACTCTATGACATCTCAATTCACCTGAAAAGAGATCGACAATTGCAACAACGAACAACACCGTCGATCGAGAGTTCCACACTGTAAAAAATCGACGCAAATTTGACCTGTGAGAACTTGAGATTGGGCGAGTTGGTTGTTCATGTTTGTCGATGTTTAGCGCACTCAAAAAACTGCCATTCAAGCATTCACACACCCAAAGAACACTCCTTTCACACAGCGCTCATATTTGACGTGTATTTCCCTCATCAAAAAAGACGGGCACGCTCATTGTTTCAAAACACGAGGTTGCCCTCATTATTTATGTGCCGCGAGAGCCGATCCTTCCAGAAAAGCCGAAATGCAAGCGGTGCAAGCATGCGCTGATGAATCAAAATAGCCTTGCCGACAAGAGAGAAATTGCTTGAGATAGTTTCGGTTTTACACTGAAAAAGAAAACCGAAAGTTTAGATAAAACCTAAGATAGACTAAACTTTCTGTTCATTTTTTACGAATATAATAAAGTGACATTATTATTATTAATATATTGATTTGCTTAGTTTTGTCTTAGAAAAAAAGAACAAAAAGAAGAGACTTTTGAAAACTGCACAAGACCATCGCTATTGCAATCAGCTTCCGTTCCGCCGCCGTTGGAGTTCCAGAGGGTTTGAGCATCGTTTCCTTTTTACGTTTTAGCCGTTTTAGCGGATATTTTAGATAGCTTACTTACGAATACTGTGTTCAATAATAGCAAGCGATTACTGAGAGCTGTGAGACGCAGCGTCGCAAGTGGCGAACAGTCATGGCCGACTGGCGCAAGCGAAGGTGAGAAAAATTTCTTTTGTTTCTGCGAAGTGCGCCGCTGTTTCAAACTTCGTCTTGTACCGTGTGCTTGCTAAGCTATGCTTGACTCTCGCTATGCTCTACCCGGTTTTATTTCGTTATTTGAGAAGAGCGTATTTTCAAAATTTATGGCTCTCTCCACAGAGTGAGAAAGATTCGCGTGCGGCGGAACCGAGGGCCAGCCGAGGGCTTGTCCTGGGCGCCGTCCCTACGACGGTCGCCCGACGATGCTTTTGCGGAGCGTTCAAGTACAGTCTGACGGCAGTTCAAGCAATCACAGGTCATGCTAGTTCTGACGTGTGGTCCCAACAGTCTCTAGCCGACGATTTGTTTCATAAAGCGGGAGCGAGAAAAACGTCACAAGAGCGAGCAGCATGATTTCTTGCCCGTGCTGATGCCTGTGCCGTAGAGACGGACGATCTCTTCACGTATGCTGAAGCGGCACGTTTTCCAAGTTTGCGATTGTGTGTTGTGAATAAAGTGAGTTTGGATGTCACGTTTTTTGCATGACCAATTTTGAGCAATTTCGATAAGAGTAAAGCTATACGCACTCCGGAGTGCGCTTCGGACGGAAATGACTATACGCACTCCTCGGAAAGCTCATGCCGTTCGGGCCACCCTTTTCGTACGACGCGTGAATCACTGGGGAGCTCGTTAACCCAGCCCCCCGCCTGCGTTCACGCCGCTTCGCGGCGACAGTATCGGCTGCTAATTACAAAACGTAACCAGTACACGCCGCTTCGCGGCGTCCAGCCGGCAATCCAAGCCCCGCTGTCCCCGATCGCACCTCCGGAAAGGGAGTCCCATACCATTTAGTTCTGCAAAGTTCCTCAACAACATTCGATTTTTTTTTTAACTGTTCATCGCAAAAAAAAGAAATGTAAATATCGCCAAATGCCTCGACAAAACAAAATGTTTGAGAAAAAAAAAAAGAAAAAAAAAAGTAGGACACCGCGGATCAAACGCGTCCACTTGCGTATGAAGCGGACATCTTGACCACTATGCCATGCCACCGCTTAGGAAGCTCGTTGTGATCACTAGTTTTATACGAGAAAAGCGGAGTGCGTATAGCCATTTCCGTTCGAAGTTCACTCCGGAGTGCGTGTAGCTTTACTCTTTCGAGATAAACTCGCAAAGACTAAGCTTTCGCGAAAATCAGGTCGTTTACAGTAGTACGATTCATCTTGAAACCAATATCGAATACCGTATTATACTAATTTTCTAAAATACAATTTTATTATTAGCACACACAGCCCTGAAATTTGACATTCTCAGATGTTTTCGTTGTGACCTTCATCAATCCATGTGCTTAAAATGTAGAAGCTGCAACCTTAAATCTTTTCTTTTCTTTTTTTATGGAGCCTAAGATTTGAAGTAATAAATGTTGTGCTCTGCAATGAACACTATTACCTGTAGCATAGCCCTGGACATGCAGGAAGGCACACCACTAATGTCTGGCTTATCAGGCTTTCCGAAACGATATTGTCCGATTTTCCTCACCCTTTTGTCAGGATGAAGTTGTTACTATCTTGCCTTCCTCACATAGTGGTCCTTTGAGCGAATTATGTGATGTTAAATCATGGAGTGGCCCCCATAGGGTAATTTTCTCTTCTCTTTTTACGCAGGATGTAATGGCATACCATCATCACAAAGGAGAGTGTACAGTGAGGCAGGCTCGAAAACTTGAATAAAGTGATAAGTAGGATTTCAATTCCTGTCTTATCAATTACGCGAATAACACTGATCATAATGTTTGTATGCTACACATACATACTTTCAGTTGAAAAATGCAATGCACCTCTTCTTTATGGCTTTTCTCACACAGTTTCAGAAGACGCCGGTACGTCATTCTCACGAGGAATAGAGCTGCCAAAGATTTCCTCGTTAATTTCCTGACTCATTTTTAAGAGTGCATCTCCCGATGGTGGCGCCTCTGCATTATCATCATCAATTGACTTGTCAACGGCGTTTCTCGACATTTCACAAGAATGAAGCTATATGACATGAAATTCCACAGGTTGGAATACAGCCGTTCAAAGAAACACCTTTGAAAAGTCAGCTTTTTAAATGCAGGCGCCGATTTTTCTGGCCAATTTAAGACCGTTCTTTCCATTCAGAACGCCCGGCATACACGGCGTCCCAGATAACTTGCACCATACTTAAAAAAACACCGGAGGGCTCTGCAGGAATGAAGTCAACTGTCGTTAGCAAGCGTCTTGAGAAAGTGCACAGATTTTTTTAATGCGCCTGGTTATGTAAATAACCAAGATTAATGAGCTAACCTTTCAAATATTCCTTTAAGGGCCAAGATGTCAATTGTAAAGTTGCAGGGCGCATTGAGAAACACCCAATTAAAGTGTTTGAAACATAATACGTTTTCGTGCTTTTTTCCGGCCTTCAAAGAACGCACATTCGCGGCGCGCTCGCACGCCGTGATTGGGGAAGCGAGTTGTCACGCGGTATTTTTTGTATTTCGCGGGCGTTTTTTTGAAGGCTTAGTGCACCTTGTTGAAAATGGTTTAATTTGGTGTTTTTAATGCGCTCTACAACTTTACATTTCACACCTCGACTTTTAAATGAAGATTTCAAAAGTTAACTTGTTACTCTTTATTAAATAAATAGGCGCACTAAAACAATTTCGTGCACTTTCGCAAAAGTCTTTCTAACAGCGTTCAGTTGGTTTCACTCCCGCAAAACGCTCCGGTTTTTTTTTTTTGTGTTTTTTTTTAAAGTTTGGTGCAAGTTTTTTGGGACACTCCGCAGATATGTACTGGTAGTGTACACTTAGTGCACTAAAAGCATATATGTAGTGTACTAAACTTGCACTTATAGTATGCTAGAAGTGCACTCGAGGTGCACTTATGGTATATTACATATGTACTTGGGGTGTACTAAAGGTATACTATTTTGTTTCATAAAAGTGTGAAACTAGTACGATTTCAGTACATGCCCCAAGTTCACTATTAGTATACTTTCAGTATACTGATTTTGAACGACTTTTCGCTAAGGGCAGGCTCAACATTCCAACGTGCGATTGACAATTACGGCTATTATAGATCATATGCAGCCTAGTTCTAAGCACGACGGTTATATTTCAAATATCGTTGATGTATCCCTTTAAAGAAACTGAGAACGTAACTAATTTAAATCAAAGCTAATGTATAATGAGGAACATGATTTAATCGAAAATAGCACACAGCATTACGAATGTATTTTACTCGTAGGTCATTTCGGGTACTACTGAGTACTTTAGTTTGTTACTAATAATACGAACGTGTTACCAGCGACGCCATTGCTTTCAACGCGTTACTTCCAAGTCTGGCTAGGGTGTAGTAGGCCGGCCCGGACCAAGCGATTATTTTTTTGAAACTGAAACTAGATCATCAGAGTAGAGTTCCATTTAGGCGGATGTTTCAGTTTATTTTGCTTGGAAGCATTTTGTTTTCAAAGAGTCTTCATGTTCTGAGAAAGTGAATGAGCACGTACCGAAGCTGCCTCTGGGGCAGTCCATCTCGGCGCACGTGTCTGGTGGCGAAGCAGACCACCTGGTTCCGCGGTACACGGCCTCCAAGCACATGGCTCTTTCGGGTAGGGCGGCGGTTCTGGGCTGTCTTTCACCTGGGTGAGGAACAGTGGAGAAAATCGTGCACTCAACTTTCGATCTTAGAGCTGCATAAAGAATTGTACAATGTTTGGCACTGTATATTTCTTTTAATTTCATTAGGGACCTTCCGTAGATTCCCTAAATCATTATTACGATTCGACCCATGGCCCAGATACAGCTCTTGTGTAACAACCTTCGCCGTAGATATTATTCACGTGTCAGTATTGTCACGAATGGCAATTGATAAGGCGATGATAACTGAAGAAGACTAAACGTTTAATGGGGCGAACTTGTGCACAAAATAAAGAGAACACAAAGAAGAATAACAGAGCGTCGCGGGCGTCGAGGTCGGCGTAAGAGCAGGTTCGAGCGCTAGGGCGAGACTGAGTCCGGTGCGCCACGTGGAGCCCCTTATGTACTGTACATGCGTGAGCTCCTGGAATAATCGGCGTAGAATATTCAACACGTAGAACATTCGGACCTCGAACGCGCCGACTTGATTCTCGAATCTACCAGAAAACTAGTTTGCAGGAGTAACAAATAATGCGGCGCTCCCAGGATTGGAACCCTGGCGTTTCGCGTGGGAGGCAGGCACGATAACCGTTAGGCTACGCGCGCGCTGCCTGCTTGGCCACATGCGCGCGCGGCAATATGAAATTGTTTAGTATTTAAGTTGTTCTAACTAAGTTGCGATCTCGCTGTTTGTGAATAATTATCAAGGCTTCAGGGGGGAGTTCGAGTGCACGGAAAGAAAAACAAATATTTAAATGAATGAATGGACGAAAGAAAACAATGATTAATAAAAGGTAGGCAAGAGTAAAACTCTGCTGTGTCAAAACACCAAATAGGCATAAAAGAAAAGATTCGAAAGGCGTGTTAGCACCTTCCGTAGTAACAATGATGCCGGGCGCACAATTGTATTCTGCGAAAGGTTATGAAAACACCGAAAATACTTTGTAGTGCTTCGCGCTGGACTTTGCACAGAGGAACGCGGTACAAATTTGGTACTTCAAATGCGCGCGTCTCGGACAGAGAACCCCGCCAAATCTATGCGGAGTGCAAGTTCGTCTGCTTCTAGCTCAGGGGTTGCGATGACTTCAAAACGCCGACCTTATATTGGCTGATTCAACAAATAAGTGCGTAGACCTCAAGGCATCTACTCTAGCATTGGGGTATATCCACTATCCTTTCAATCAAAGCCAATCAGAGCCCGGCGTTGTTCTGACGTCACCGTAACGCTTGCGCAAGAAGCAGAAGCAAGAAGCGCAAGAAGAAGCATAACGCTCTACCGAGAGTGGAATGTGAAGGTCGCACTCCTTGCGGCCGCACACTCCAGCTTTGACCCTCCCATCTTGGGCCTCGGCACTTTCCTACGTAGCTTGTTGTCTTTTCCCTCGCCCCCTGCACGCACTCCCATCATATCCGAGCAGTTTAGACGCGAGTGCCGCGTCAACGTTCGGCTCATTACTCGTGTTCAGTCAGTCACTCACGACCGATCGATTTTTTTCTTGCACTCCTTGTCATTGCAAAAAGGGCTTTACAGAAAACCGCAAAGAGCCAGCCAGATTCTTCACTTCATATTAAATGATGAGAATGGGGACGCAGGTGGGCTTCCAAATCATCGGAATTACTCGGGAAGAAAATGAAACAAATTGGACAGCGCAAACGACGTGTAACTAAATCGGATGAAAAGTGCCAGATTTGAACCCGCTAGGAAAAATAAATTAGTGGATTCAAATAGAATACGGAAATATTCTAAAATGTTGAGGAATATCTTACAGACCCGAAGTAATAAAACAGCGCAAAAACACACACGAGCACAAGTAGAAGACAACAGAAACGCCGCGCTTTTAACGTCGTCTTCTTATGCTTGCGGCTTTTTTTTATTTTATTTTTATTTCTTATTTATACTGATCCTGCACCAACTCGCCCAACTACACACCGTACCTTTTTTTTTTAATTGGTTGAGTTTATGTGTTTTATTTTTTTATGAATACACAGTACACAGAAACTTAGGCACTAATTTGCCTAGACATGTTTTTTATATATCGGTAGGGCCCGTTCTGTTACTATTATTGGAACATCAGGCCAAACCCTAGTCATAATGTAAACCTCTGGTATGATCGGTCATCAAGTTTTAATTGTTATAATTAAAAAAATCCGGACTGCCGAATATAGAGCCACAACACCCCAATTGAAAAAAAAAGCCGGTATACCTAATGATTAAAAGGCCACCATTAAGTGCGACCGCAGCCCATGCTCGATCCGATTGAATGAAGCAGCTTCGAACGTGCATCCTTAGGCTGCTCGTCGTCTTTTTGAGTTTGCTTCCACCGTCTAAAGCAATCAGTCAAATAAAAAGAAAACAAAAAAAAAAAACAAAGAATTACACCCTAAGCACTGTGCGCGATTGGTTTGGCCGGTTATAAACCAACTCACTGACGTCGCGCCACTGTGGGGGCACTGCTGTTGCTACTGCGCACGCGCAAAAGCTTCACTCCTCCCGAATTCGGTTTTGCGCACGCGCAGAGCTCAAACCTGGTGTGGGCAAAGCGGGCTTGGCTGTAAACACCATGTCGGTGCGAATATGACGACGGCCATGATGATAGACTATTAGATCTGCTTGATGAGTTCAACGGGATCGGGGCATGGGCTGCGGTCAGATAAAAGGGGCAAGGATGTATAGGATGCCTATTTTCGGTTTCACCGTATGTTTACATGTATTCGAGGCTAGACTACAAGAACGCACGCACACACAGACTAAAAGCGCCAGGTCAGGGTGCTCTCACTGCGGTCGACTGGTTCGTCCGATGATAGCCCACACGCAGAAAGAAAATGGGCGACGTGACGCAGCACTTTCGTCACTGCTCGATCGACCTGCGCTTCGACAAGGTGAAGGGAAGTATACAACGTGCGTGCGGGTTTGTCCGCTGCTTGCGCACCTCATGCTTTTGTTTTCCGAAGACCTCACCCAATGTCGCTGCGCGCTTGACTGCCTAGTCATCGCGCGTCCCTTGACTTGAACTTTGGTTGCTATAGACGCTTTTGGTGTTTGCAAACAAGCGGCGCTTGACGCTGATTGGATACCCCCCCGCGACTTCCGGTCGAAGAATTTCCGGTTTTTTCCTGCGTGGTTTCCCAATGGTGCGTACGAGCTGGGTTGCTGATGTTTCGACCGGCGTGATAATTTTAGTGTGCAGAGTGTTTACCCTTTCGCCTACGGAAATGTCAAGTGACTATTTTAAAGGGCTCGACATCGAGGCACAGAATCGGTATCGAGAGAAGTTGTCGTTCAGGGGCCAAGAGCTGCCCGACCCGCTGGACGGTGATCTGGTACGGTTTAGCTTTTCTTCGGACTCCAGGAACTTCCCCCCAGTCACGGCAGCAGATATCTTCATGTATCTCGTGGAAGGAGTGTGCTTTTATACCAAGGAACAGTTCAAAAGCCACAAGATGGGCGAAGCATACAACGCCTTTGTGAGTGGAAAAGTGAAACGGCTTGTGTCGTTCAAGGCAGGCAAGCGTGGGGAAGGCATCGTCGTCATTGCGGCAACTGTCGAGGCCAGTCAAATGCTAACGAAAGCATACCAACCGTGGTGCGTTGTCCAGGACGATGGAACTGTTACTAGTGCCCATTGCACGTGCATGGCCGGGTGAGTACTTCATTCACAAGAGTCTATTTGAGTGATTGGAAGTTTTGGCAGATCGTTTTCGGAGGCCCGCCACCGCTCCGGGCGTGCGCTTCAAACGTGATTCGAAGTGGGAGCGCTATCTCCCGCTAGCAATATCGTTCCCTGTAGACACGATCTACTAAAACTCACGATTTCCTACTCCATTGTTCGATCTCACGCGACTCTTAAGATATCTACAAGAGTCTGGGTTTCCGATTTCCCTTTAGAATTGCGTGAAAAAAAAAGAAAGACGCGGGCACTGTTTACCCACAAAAACACTGCTTGACTAACGTATTTTATTTTGATGTATCATTCGCGAACAGGCTGCACGTATCTACATAGTGGTAATCGTTTTGAGTCGCTATGCATAATCAAAGTATAAGTGCATGTAATTACAAATTGCCGCCATGTCATGAAACTTGATGCTGTGCAGTTCTTCGAAGTTGCACGAAATTTTCTTTAATCTAATGGGTGCTTTTATGGTGTTATGCTTGTCACATTCGTCAACACATGGAGCTTCATGCTTTCCTTGCATTTTCTGGGTACTTAATACATCATATTTATGCTGTTGTGGATTTCAGCCTGGGGGAATGCTGTACTCACGTTGCTGCTCTACTCTTCAGCGTTGAAGCAACTGTGAAGTATGGGCTAAACAACCCATCACCGACTGATGTGGCATGCAGGTGGATTGAGGTGTCAAGAAAAAGTGTAGTAAGCCTTTCATGATTTCAAGTCTTCACTTTTGCTCTGTCACATCAGTCTTTTTTCAGAACTGCAAGAACTAACTGCAAAATTGCATGCAGGCAGCGCCACTTAGCGGCATCATATTCTTCAAGCCTAAGGTAGGACAGGCTGTGATTCAAGTTGCTCTGAGACCACGGGGACCTGTACCGACATGGACAGACGAACAAGTTCGCGGCTTCATGCACCGAATAAAAGTGAGAAAATCGAAATAAATTATTTTCAGTTCATAAGTCCAGTGTCTTGTGCCTATAGCCATCCGAAATATCCTGACTGGGTAACTGTGCATGACTACACTAAAAATCCGGGTTCAACTCCCAGGTCGAGGGTTGGCCAGTGATGTTTGCATTACACATTGTCACCAACCAATGTACACTTTAATCCGGTTTTTGTTCTTATAGGCATTAGCCCCAAAAACGCTTCTGCTGTGCTCGATCACGGACAGCGAGGAAACTGACTCCGCTCCTGAAGCAGCTGACCAAGAACCAGAGAGACCGGCCAAGCGCAAGGAGACGCCCTCACAGTTGCCGCTTGGTGGTATTTACCAAAACATGGACCTAAAAGCAGCCCAGGAAGTTCGGCTAACAGCTGCACATTGTACTGAGATTGAGAAAGCCACTCGCGGGCAATCAAGATCCCTCAGATGGAAGCAAGAACGGAAGGGCAGAATAACAGCGTCTGTCTTGGGTCGTGTGGCTACATGCCAGAGCGGTGCCGATGGCCTTGTTGCGGAGGTTATGGGGTATATAGAGGCACCTCGTGTTTCAAACCTCCGTTGGGGCTCTGAAAAGGAACCAGAAGCTAAACGAGCATTTATTGCAAAGGAGTCCCTGAAACATAAAGACCTGCAACTAAATGAGTGTGGTTTGTTTGTTGTAGGAAGCCTGCCCTTTCTAGCTGCATCTCCCGATGCCATTGTCTCTTGCGCATGCTGCGAGAAGGCAGTCCTGGAGGTCAAGTGTGCTGCATCAATGAAAGGTGCTTCCCTCACTAAAACGTCTAAGCGTTTACCTTATCTCGATGAGAACCTGCAGCTGAGGCACGATCATGGTTACTATGCCCAAGTACAAGCACAAATGGCGGCCACGAAGCTCCGTCGAGCATACTTTGCTGTTTTTACGGGACCTCCCATAAATATTGAGGTTATAACCTTTGATGAGAATTTCTGGGCAGCTGCAAAACTTAAAGCAGAGTGCTTTTTTATTAACCACATCTTTCCAGAACTGCAGTCCGTGCGAATCTTCAAGCAAATAAAATGTGCGAGGACAACATGCCATTGTCATGGCGCTAGGTCGGGCCGTGTTGTTGAATGTTCACTTTGTTGCGACATTTTCCATCTGAAGTGTGTAAACCTTAAACGCACACCAAGATCATGGGTGTGCACTGCATGCCAAACTGTCAGCCGTACTGGCGACAACTGAATGTCAGCACAGCTTGTTCGGACTTTTTTTTCTTTCTTGGTGTTGCTGCATGTAATTAGGCTGCATAGCCTTGAATGTTAACTTTGTTGTGACAATTTCCATCTGAAGTGTGTAAACCTTAAACGCACACCAAGATCATGGGTGTGCACTGCATGCCAAACTGTCGGCCATACTGCAGCGACAACTAAATGTCAACACAACTTGTTCGGACTTTTTTCTTTTTTGTGCTGTATGCAATTAAAAATTGTAAGAATATCTTTTTGCTGTCTGGCTTTGATGTTACTAGTCAAGTATGTTTATAAGTTATTTTTACAGCTCAAAAGTGCCCCAAATGTACTATACACATACAAAAAGTTCTGAACAATTCGACGAACAAGCATGTACAGTACATACCAGTGAATATTTTATACTATTATGATCATAAGGGCTTAAATTATAAAAAAAGCCAAAGCCTGTCAAGGTGGCAGCTTGAGTTCAGGTTTTATCTGTCGCAAAAAAACTTTGGTCTAGTTTATGTAATTTAAAAGGTTAAAGTGCAAACTAAAGCATATACAAAATAAGACACACGTACGACATGGACAGGCGCAGGCCTGCCCTTGTCGTACGTGTGTCTTATCTCGTCTGTGTTTCACTTTGCACTTTCATTTGTCACATGTAATTAGTAGTCAAGAAAATTATGCACCCAGCAACCAAAAGTAAGCATAATAAAAATGCTTGTATTTACCGATCAATGCAGTCTAGCACTCAAGAAATTATTATAAGGCACACTGACTTCACACTTCACCATGTGTTGCTTCCTTTGCAATGAAAACATTTAGTGATGCACAGCCAAGCCCTTGTGACTGTTGATAGGAGTTGGCAGGTTGACATGCCCAGCACACGCAGCCGCTAATTTGTCCATGGCTGCATAGCCTTCAACGCTGGCTGTTCTCGCAAGCTTTCCTGGCGGCTGTTGATGATAAGAGTTTGCAGGTTGACAAGTTCACCACACACAACTGCTGACTTGTCCATGGTTGCATAGCCTTCATTGCCAGCTGTTCTCACGAGCTTTCCTAGCGGCTGTTGATGAGAGGAGTTTGCAGGTTGACAAGCCCGCCGCACACCGCTGCTATCTTGTCAATGGTCACGTAGCCCTCATCGCCGGCTCTTTTCACGAAACTTACCGGCAGCTCAGTCTGGAATAATCTAAAAACTTTCAGCTTTCGTATTGCTCTCTCAACATGGATGCGGACGCTGGAGAGTTTCCTTGACGCAGTGACTTCAGCTCCAGGTAGTTGGGTGCGCTTCTTTGTTAGTGAGGGCATCAAAAGGGTTGCGCCTCGAGCTGCAAACATGTCTTCACAGCGGAACCCTCTGTCAACAAGATAGACATCTCCCTCTTCAACCATGTCAAGTAGCCCACTGTGTAAGGTTAGCTCCTTGTCGGAAACCCTGCCCCCCCAGGCTTTCGAAACAAACGTGATTGCTCCTGACGGGGATACCACAACAAGCAGCTTGATGGTATTGTGGTGTTTGTAGCTGGAAAAAGTTTGGCTTCTGGCCTTCATTACAGTTGGTCTCTGGATAAATACTTCCGTGCAGTCAATTATTCCCCTGACATGGTCAAATAATGGGTCTCGAAATGCTCGAGGACGATGGGTTTGAATCGACCGTCGAGATGGCCAGATGATGAACTTCTTGAGATTCTCTGCCAAAACGTCGAGCCACGAGTGGAAAATTACACTTACAGTGCATGCTGAGATGCCAAATCGACATGCCAGGTCTTGTGTTAGAAGACCTAGTCGCAGTCGCATGAGCACTAGGATCAGTTGCTGCTCTGGATCTAGGCATGTCCTTTGTGGTGGATTCCAGATGGACAGCACAAACTGCAGCAAGGCATTAAACATGGCTGTAGACACTAGCCCCGTGTAAAATTTCACAGTCTTGTCAGACTGCATGACTGTGCTTTTGGTAACTTCCGGAAGGTTGGGTGGCTTCTTTTCCTCCTCAAGCTCAGCAATCTTCTTTTTAGCGACTGCCAAGTCCTGTTCCATACAAATGATGCGCTCTTTTAATGATTTGTTCTCCAAAATCTGGTTTGAGATGTCCTGTAGAGTAAGTGTTGTTTCTGTCATTGCGTCACAGGCCTTTTCAACATTGTCCTCGTGGCCAACACTCTCAATGGTGACTGTAGGAGGGCCAGGGTCCACTGCAGGGGGGCCACTTGGCGCATGCTTGTTCTTAGCACGCTGGTACCGTGCGATCTTCTGCTCGAGGTTCCCTCGAACACGATAAGGAAACAGTGTAGGGACATAGTCAGGATGACTTGCATCAGAAGATGGCCTGCCTGAAAGACATAAATGTACAGACATTACAAAATACACGCAAGCGTGCAGTGGAAACAGTAATAGTTGTATATTAACTCTGCAGACGAGTTGTACAGTAAACAAATTGTGGGGAGGGGAAACCGCTGAGAACATGTTGATAGAATTTCCTTCATTGAACAAGGGCAAAGGAGTAATTTATGACACAAATTCATGTTCCTTAAAAAAAAAGTTACGGTAGAAAGTGACACACCCTTGCGTTTTATGCCATTTTTTTACTGTTTTTTGTGTCACGGACACACGCACGTGAGGAAATTTTTACGTGTGTAATTTAAAATGTGGTGGCCTAGTTGCTTTCCTACGTATGCTTTAGTTTTCCCAAACAGGAGCAGTGCAATGTTGCACACGAAGCCACATAACACAACCTGAAACTAGGCTCCGATCGAGGTTCTTTTGGACAGCAGCTGCATCAGGGGGAAGTGCGTCGCCCAGCTTGTCAGCGCTTTCGGTCTAAGCGCTTATCCTCTAGCGAACGCACAGGCGAAATCCGAGATGCACTCGTTCCTAGCTTTAGCTACTGTCGAAAACCACCTGGAAACGGAGTCGGATACACGAACGGATGATTTTTCAGCGCACCATAAGTGCCCGATGGCTCCTGACGCGGCCTCGACCATCTAAAGACAACGAATACGTCCCCATAATCTGGCATAGTCCGCGATAGTAACTTCTTGAGCCATCAAGCAGCAGTCTTAGCCTTCGAAATTAGTCAGGGTCCATTAAACGCGGCTAAGCCGGCTGACTCAGGATTGCACTCCCGAGCATCTCGGGCGATGTTACGGGACGCTTGTTTGCGTGCGAAATGTTTCGCAACGCTAATGTTCAAGACACCGAACCCGTGGCAGGGGATGATAAAATCTAAATTAAATACTTGCCTTGAACGAAGTGGGCAGAACAAATCTGTGAGCTCTTAGTAGGCAGCCAATTGTCCCGTCGTACCGCTGCGACCGAGGCTTTCCTTCTCTCGGTTTCTGTGGGGAACCTAAATGTTCGCACTTGCGAAAGAAGGTTCGTTCCAGATCTCAGACTGCACCCTGGTACAACGCAGCAAGGCCCACGTCGTGCACGGTTCAAGGGAGATGACTTACACGCCGAAAACATCGTCCTCACTCCGAATACGCGCACGAAACTGAAGAAACCGGAAGTTTCTTGGGAGCACATCCGGTTGGCATACTCTAGCGCGCCCTGGCGGCACGGACCTCGGCGAAACCGTCTATACTTCGTTTCAGCTTAGGTCCGAGCGCGGCCTATGTTATGAGCCGAAGGGCCAATCATACAGCGCAGAAAGCGCCGCGTCATGGCGTGCTCTCTGCGCTTTATAGAACTATCCGGCAGAGGAGCACGCACCGAGAAACGGTGAAGGCCGGCTGGTCCTATCAACTGCAGAAAGCACGCCATGACGTTGTGCCTCTTTCGCTGTTTGATTGGCCTTCGGCTCATAAGATCGGCCGCGCTCGGACCTAAACTGAAACGAAGTATAGGCTTCTCCAAGCATTCTGATGCGTCAAAACGCACTTTGGAACACTCGCTCGACCTGTAGTTAGGTACAAATGCCCTTGCGTCGATCTTGAAAGGACTGCGCCGAGGCCTAATGACCGCTGACAGTTGTCGGACTCCAGCGAATAATGTTACAGAAGGAGAGCCTCAAGCCGATACACGATACCGGCTTCGTTATCCGGATTGTGGTGAGAACGCGCGCAGCATCACCGGCCGTGTTCTCCGAAGACGAATTATATATTTGATTAAAGTAGTGCTATAAAACACAGTCATTGATTGCAGACCGAGCTCTTCAAGCGAATGGAAGCACATGTTCTTTCTAAAGCACGCCATGTTCTTTAACGTAAACCCGTTCAAGGGTTTCCGTTAAAGGCGGCGGCGTGTTTATTAGATTTGTTTACTAGACGCTCATGGAAATTTATTCAGTAGAAAAAATATACTTCTGCGCACCCCCCCCCCCCCCTTTTTTACCAAACACTTCCGACGCCCCTGGCTTCATTGTTCAAAGCGGTGATGCGATTTGAAGCCCTAAGGGGTAATGATTGGTCAACAGTTTGCGCTCGGCAATATGGGCCGCGTTTCAAAGATTTTCAATCTCGCCGTCTTGGCCTTCGAAAACCTTCCTTGATCCATAGCCTTGCTCTCTTTTTGCTGCCATCTGATCCATTAGAGCAGATTTGAAACATAGCCATGGTTAAGTGTGCTCAAGGGCAATCGCATACATTTTTTCACCTTTTATTACAACTCGACGGAAGAGTTCGACGATCCAGAACTTCATGACCGATATATGATGCAAAGACACCTACGCTCAACACACCTTCAAAACATTGCCACGGCGTCGATTCTTGACCGGTATCCAAGCGTGCGAAGGCACAGAGATGCAGCACTTCGGAGTGTCAAGGAAGCTTTGATCACGCCGCGAGACCGGCGAAACTTACTTTTGACGAGTTGCGCCTTTTTCCTGCGGCGCTGCGCTTTCGTAAAAGTGTCCACGTATTCTCAAAGGCAAGTCTCACCATTTTGACAGGGCTTTAAGAAACCTCTTCGGCGAATCACGACGAACGAGTAGAAAAATATCTTCAGCACGCAGCCGCCAGCCTCTGAACGCTCGCAAAAACGCGATTTCACTGCACGCAAGATGACCGTCCGGTGGCCGCACTTGCGGAGTGGGGAAGCACGATCCATAGATATCAGTGGTTTAGACTGAGCAGTGTATCGAAAGAGTTGGGTCAATGGGAGGTCGCGGGCAGAGCCGGGGCATACACTAGATTTAGAAATAGGTCTTGACATGCTCTCTTGGCCAACCACAGGCCGAAAAGAATCCCTGGAGGTAGCAACAAACAGTTTTAATCATAGGTATATGGTTTTAATAAGCGCACAAGATGTAAATGTAGTGACCCTTTATGGTTGAAAATAGGGTGCACGTGATGTTTCGATTATGATCTTGCAGAGAGGTGTAAAAAGCGAATGTGCCGCTCAACTGTTTTCCTCGGACAGAGTGTGACTGCTCGGACGGCAGATTCCTGGCACTCGGCGACTGGCGCACGTTTTATGTCGATCTTCCGCTAGTCACACTCTTCCACCATGATTACGGATGACCGTGATTGAAACATCACGTGCACATATTTTCATTCACCGAGAGTTACTCCGATGCACTTATTAAGTTTGTTTCTCGCGACCACCGCCAGGGTATCATCTCCGGCTTCTGGTTGGCCACAGTCGAATTTGTAAAGACGCCCAGGGACACGCCCAGCACAGTGTCGGCCTCCTCATTTGTCTCCTATACTTTCCAATGAATGACCAAACTCTCTACGCATACGGCTCTGGTTTAGACGGCATTGAAGGTGCCTCAACGGGTGACCTGAAGTCGAGAAATCTAGCCACTGCGGTCCAACCGCTAGCCATGGGTCATTAACGTGTACCAAGAAGTAGTGATTACACGAGCGCGTGCCGGCGTGAAACTCATCCAGATCGAAATGGGCAGCTGGCGGGGATCGAACCGAGGGAATTCTGAAGCGCAAGCGTTTGCTCCGTGCTCCGAGCTGAGACGCGTTAGCCCACTCCGCCACCGATCACCCAACTGACTCCGTACGCTGCGTTTCCGCCTTTTAAACTCGTCGTTTTGAAGAAACGAATGCAGTAAATATTGTTAGCAATACGTAGGCTTCTTCTAATTAATGTCATTGCTTATAAAATATTTCAAACGGCAAAAGGAATGAATCTCCCAGTAAAAAGTAAACGTTCGCGCTGTAATTATTTGCGATAGCCGAAAAATAGTCCGCTCCCCCGCCGTTCCTATTCATAAGTTCGGTTCCCCGCAAAGCACGTCGTAAAATGCCACGAGGCACGCCAGTTTTTCTATCATAATATTAGTTTTGTTTTGTGTGCTGTTCGGTGTGTGGCGGCAGTGGTCGTCGTGAATTATTCCCTGTAAAGGGCTTAATTCACTCAGCGTCTGGAACAAATGTTTCACGGGCAGAGAAATCGCTTTTCGAACAACATGCGTGCTGTCAACACCACGATTTGCGACAGGTGTTATGGTCGGCTAGTTACGCCGTGGTGCGTTCGAAAACATACAGCTTTTGGGGATAACTTGAGTAAATACGTAATTATGTCGTACAGAGTTATTGATCGTTGGTAGAAGAAAAAAAATATATTGGCCGGTTGCTGTACCGAATGGCTCTGGCGAATCGACGAAGTGACACCAATGACGCGGAGCACTCGTTGTTCCGAAGCCATCACTTTCTGACCGATGGTCAGTGCATTACTTTTACGGTTAGCGTGAAGGCCAGTCCAGACAGGACACTTCAGAAATCGAGAGGCGTCACAACTCCATCTAAGTCGTGCAACAATCCAAATTAGACCGTTTTTTTTTTTTCGTTTTGTTTTTGGCGGGAACGTTTTTTTGGCTGCTGTTCAAGTCCCCAAAAACGGAAAAGGGAAGGAGATGAGGGTGAGGAGGCGAAGGCTGTTCGCGTTTCCCGGGAGCAGCGGCAGAACAGAGAGACAGGCAACAGGCAAACCATTGGCAGGTGGCGCGTGACGTCAAATCAAACGAGCACCGAAACAAACCACCTAGAATTTAAGGCGGTAACGCTCCGAGTCGTGTCGTCAAAATATCGAAGAAGGAAGGTCACGCCGAGAAAAGGCGCCCACTCTGGTTTTCTTTAACCCTTCTCATTCCCCGGCACCGTTGTCTGCACATTCAGGTCACGTAGTTTGTTCGTGCGCATTCATCCGGCATCGATACACATCTTAAATGAGCAGTTTTGTATAATTTGATATATATGTAATGTTAATGTAATATAAAACGCGTTAATAGGGTCGAACATGCCATATTTATATTCATGATTATCCCGTAACCGCGGGAATACAATGCAGTCCCGAAGTTCCCCACACTAATTGAATGAACCTGCTCCAGCGGCGACATTTTGTTCCCTAATACGGGTTCCGATTCTGCTAAATTTTTGTTGTGTGTGAGCTACTGACTGTCTGAAGAGGAACGCCGAGACATTTCAGAAGCGAAGGGAACCGTAAAAAAATCCAGTCACAGCCGCAGGAAGAGCACACGAGCGAACGATGTGTTGACGACGTTAAGCCTTTCGTCTCACGCTCCTTCCGCTGCTCTTGTGAGTGGTTCCTTTGTGTTCTTTTGATACTACGGCGTTTACGCGGATTGGCGGCACCTGTCCCGATACGGTGTAAGTGACCTGCATGCCAACTAGTCAATGATGACACCGGTCGATTATCGATAGACCTCTTTCACGCAACAGGTAGAGAGACTTCTGAGAGTTCGTGTTCAAGTTTGTTTGTGGCGGATATTGCGGTACGTATGGATAGGATCGGCAGGTGAGAAACAACTTATTTAGGACCTTTCTTTGTCATGTAGGACGCGAGAAGATTCCTGCAGTCGTTTGCATTGATCTCCTGATGGAATGGAATCTCGTTCTTCGTCTTCATCCGTGTGCGATTGTGTCGACGTTTGTAAATATCCGTAGTAACATTCAAGTTTTCACTGGAAGGTGAATGACAAGTTTATGTTCGATTATAGAAAGGGCGTCGTTTGTACTTATTTGTTTCTTTATGCTAATGTTATATTACTGCCTTTACCGCGTTTACACTGCAATCCTAGGTGTATTATTTTTATTTATTATGGAATAAAAAATAAATTATAATCTAAGGCAGCGCGAGGAAATAAAGATAAGTGTATTAGTTGATTGCAAATATTAAATTTAGTACCTCTACCATATTAAAAAGTAAAAAAATTAATTTTGTGTTGAAACACGTGTCTTCTTACCCTCCCTTGGGTAACACCCGAACACGGGTCTTAGAAATAAATGAAATGAAAGGAACTATTATAGCATCTAATCATCTCACTATCCTCAGTAACTATACGAGCTAGCGACGCGAGTTGATTCGTCGACCCCGTAATTTCATTTGAACGAAATTGCATTAATTTTGCCAGAATTCACTGATTGTATTAAGTGAATTTGGCAGATTTCAGTTACTGCGTGCGTTAACATCGCTTACACGATTGTAAGTGACACCTGTCTTGCCGTGTTCGCGTTGAATACGTCTACCTGATTTTTACTGTGATCTGTTTTGCTCTGCCCAATCACTGCGTATCTCGCCATTTCGTAAAAGTAATTTTGTATAAACTATGCGTTCCTACAGCAAAAATTGCGTGGCTAAGTATGTTAAACTTAAAACAATCACATGTTTGTTTAGACGTCTTATACGCATACCTTATGTCGTTTCGTAGCAATTATTTACCAGTGTAATAATTTGCCTGTGTGATAAAATGTTTTCTAGCCCAGTAGCTGTGTGAATCTTGCATTTTAGTTACTAAGATACGATTATGTGACTAAAAGCGCGTTGTTACGACGGCCGCTTTATGGTACGTTTACACCTGAGAAGAAATCCGCTGCCGCGGGAGCGGATCCGCTCCCGGCGGCGGCGGCGATGAGCGGGTTGCGTTTACATCTATTTCCTTCGAGCGGCGGCGGCGGCGCCAGCTGCCGCAGCGGTTCCCGTAACATCTCGTCAAATATGACGAGAAGGCGCGAGAGTTTCCGCCTCGGCTCTCTCTCCTGGGCGTTGCTGCTCCCAGAAGTACGCGTGCTCATGACGTAGGCAGCGTCGCGCTGCGCAAGAATGTCACTTCCGGTCAGCGAAACGCCTCGTTCGGCGGCAGAAATAGGTCCTGGACCAAAACGGCTCGCCGCCGCGTTTTCCGCCCAGTGTTTCGCCCCAGCGGCAAAAGCTGGGCGGATTCGCTAGCGGATCCGCAAGTGTAAACGTACCATTACACGCGTTTCCTTCGTTTCGGCGTTTTGAGGCGGGACCCCGATGGCCATCCTTTGCGACGTCAGGAGAAGAGCGCTATGGCCTTGGCTTCTAGGAGGTGTTGAGCGATGTTACCGAAAAGCGAAGGAGGTGAGGAGGAAATTCGTGATGTTTGCCATATGGTGTCAAAATAGAAATCAGACTACCAGACTTCAACTTCCACGACTTTTGACGGAGCTGTGTCGCCTCACGATTTCTGAAGTATCCTGTTTGGACAGCCTTTTATACGTTCAGAGCTCGCGAGTTTGGAATCAACGAGTGTATCACGAAATGCATAATTGAAATTGAAGAGCGCTTTGAGTTAGGTACCACAATCTGTGGTTTCATTGACCTGAAATAAGTATCACGAGCGCTGTTTTGCTCCAAGAATGGTGCACAACAGCCTCATGTATAGTTAAAAACCTTTAGCAGTGGCGCGTAGATCTGTGACCGGCCAAGTTCGGGAATCAGAAAAAAAAAAAGCTAGAACGGTGGTAGGAAGGTTTTGTGGGCTCGGCCACAAGCATACAGTACACTAAAGATTACTGGAAGATCCATAGGTGGATTCATATGGAATGCGTTGGCATGACCCTTGGAAACGCCGAAGACGCCCTTTGGGAAACGCTAACGCTGACGCCTTCTATTTTCTCTTTTGGTTTTCTTTGTTGGCTTTGTATTCTGCTTAATCTATTTGTTCTGCTACCTCGTTCTGGCCTTGTTACAAGATCAGTGTTAGCGTTTCCCAGAGGGGGACGTGTGTGGCATTTCTCAAAAGTGAGGCTTCTTTATAACTCCCTCTTTTACTCTTGCTATAATTACTGCTTCCTTGTTTGGGGTAGCACAACGGTTACAAATATGCATCTCTTGGATGTCCTCCAAAAGAGAATAATTCGAATAATGTACAATTCGGAGTTCAATGCTCACAGATTACAACCTTTCAAAAACCTTCATATAGCTTCAATTACAGAGGATTATAATTATAAACTCCTTCTAGAACATCAAACGTCTGTAAGGCAAGATCAACTTGTTTTTCTAACAATCGCCAAAATAAAGCGGAGAGTTCCTGCATATGCAGGCCGTCATGTTGACACATGGTCAACGCCTCGCTCGAGAACAGGCTACGGCCTCCAGAACAGTACTCGTTGCCTAATGTTATAAACAAAACACATAGACTTGGCTCGGATTTGGTGGGTTTGAGCAGAAAGGATATTCGTTCGTTGTTTCTCTAGTGTTATTTGTGCCTATTCTTGATGAGTCCTCCGACCTGCAAGAAATGTTCGTAATAAATGTCACATATTTTTTTCTTTCTGTTTAATGTTTTGTGTTTTGCTCCTATGAAAACCTTGTTCGACGGGTTACTAGTATGTAAAATAGATTCTCTCGTTGCTGGTGGGGAGGGGAAACTCTGTCAAGCGACAACAGTCTGCTTTTTTTTTTCTTCCTCCCCCTCTCCCTTGGAGAGAAGCAAGAAAGTTGAAAATTGAAAGTTGAAAAATATTTTTTTTTAAGAATCCACCATGAAATCTTCCTTAATTTTGTTTATACCTTTTCGCTACTCTGCCTGTCAGATACGTCGACGTCCTTGGCTATGGTCATTTATATCACTCGTGGAAAGATCCACGTCTATACCACTCGTGGAAGGAACAGCGTCCATATCATTCGTGGAGTGAACCGCATCCATGGATTTGACTACAAACACATCGCAGACCACGTGCGGCTAATACGGAAACACCGAGCAACGAACGACAAGTGTTGGCAGAGCGGCAACTGAGCACGCCCGCATGCCACCGCGCAGCGGTGTAATACCTCCTACATCAGAAAGCCGTGGCGCTGAATGAGATGGCGTCATCAGAGAAGGACAACGCTGGACACAGATTGGACACAGCGATTGCTTAACGCTCGGCTCAAACTAGAAGCGAAGCCGAGCGCGGACGCAGCACTCGTTTCCTATCTTTGTCCAGCCTTGACATTCTCTGATGACGCCATCTCATTCAGCACTTCGGCTTTTTCATCGAGGAGGTGTTGCACGGCGTCGCCTCATCGCTGGCTCCGCGCCCGCTGTTTGCGTGACTTTGACGAAAACGAAAGGGCTCGTTTTGATGAAACGATGGCGGTGTCTGTCAATTCGTCGGCACCGGGGAGAGAGGGAGGGGTTGAAGTGGGCTGACGTCAGCGCTTCGGACAAATTGGAGCGTCGCACGCGTCAACCTCTCCACCTCCTTGTCTATCTCTCTCGCCGATGTTGAAAAAGACAAGACACCACGTGGTTTTCGTGAAAACGAGCATGCTATGCTTACGCATTAAAACAATCCGGGTTTAGCAGAAAGCAAATTTACCTCGCACCACCGTAACCCGGTAGCTGTAAGCTAGTGGCGTGGAGCGTCCGCCTCGGCCACGGGGGGTGATCGGTTCGGAGCCCACCATCGGACACCCACCAGCTAAAGGGGTAGAAACGTCTCCCGACCCCGGCGCTCGGGTTCACATCCAAGGGATGACGTTTGGGAGAGGCTCCGCAAACCCCGCTAAGCCTAGCTGCGAACACTTAACCGCAACCGTTCGTCGGTTGCGGGGTATGCCAACTTTGGTGGCGTTTTACACTCGTGCAGATTTTTGCTTTGGGAAACCAAGTGAAAAGTTGAACGCACGCACGCACGGACGTACGCGTACCTAGCACCACATCGGTCGTTCTGTCTGATTTCCTTTACTGCTATTATTTTAAATTGTAAATATACGTACGTGCGCCCCTTCCGTCACAGCTCAAGCCTTTTCAATCCTCCCCCGAGAGCCCAGTCGCTTTTAGGGAGGGAAAAACAGGGCACTGCAGAAGACAGCTGTATTTGTCACTACGATAGAGCTGCTTTTGGGCCACTGGTTCAACATGACTATCCACAAGTCGATCGATTGCACCAAAATCGCTCAAGCGGTCTTATGTACTCTTTATTGTAAAGCAGAATGACTATCTTCGACGGTACACAAAATCTCGTCTCGCTCTTACACCACGAAATCGCGAAATACGCGCAGACATCTACCACAATTAAAGACGTCATTTACAACGCACAACATTGCCATGGTGTTGTTGGTGAATCACAGAAAACAAAACCATGTTTATCATCTGATGGCGCTCGGTAACAGGAAACATACCCAAACGAAGCGTGCAAGGCGAGCAGTCACCCGAAAGTAACTTGTACGTAAATTTGCAGAGGCTATGATAATGCAATTAATGCGAAGGTGCAAGCGAGCTGTACAAAAATGACGACAATAATCCCTGCAGAAGGGGGAAAAAGGGGGCAAAGGACAGGCACAAATCTCCAAACACAGCTAGGTGACTTGTGCGCGACCAAAATATTCCGCCTGGTCCTGATATCGAACCAGGGACCTCTCCATTTCCAGTGGAGCGTTCTAGCAAATGAACTAACCAGGTGTTAGACCTCAATAGAGCAAACGGGTTTTATCAGCTGCCACCAGTCTAGCACAAGCAAGGATGAATGGCGTACAACAAGGCAGACGGCCGTTTTAGAACAGTCCACGTACACTTAAAAAAAAGGGTATCGCCTTACACCCTTTTGTCCCATATAACGCACCCCAAAACTTCAATTCGGCATACAGCGCCCTATATTCGAACAGACGGCCCCAAATTTTATGAGGGGCCTTGTGTTGTCTCATTGTGTTGTCTCCTTCCTACTCTTCGTCCCTGTCGTGAAGCGCTATTATGTTCTCCAGGCTTGATAACGGTGCGATATACCTTATTAAATAGCTAAAATACGTATGAAATACCACAGGAAGAAAACACTGAGGTTTTGCAGTAGGGCCGAGAAAACCCCGATTATTTTTTTTTGTAGTCAGTAATACGTGCATTAGCTATTTTAATGAGTTGTACTACATGGCTATCAAGCCTCTTGAGAAATCTTGAAAAAGTTAGTACCGTCAGATCGACGTCAGTGCGATGTGCGTCGAACTGATGTTTTGGGGTGCATTACATGGGACAAAGGGTGTAAGAATACACCTTTTTTTTCTGAGAGTGTAGCACTGGCTGGCACTGCTCCGGAACTTCGCTGTTTCTAACAGCTTTGTTTGCTCGCTTGACGAAACTAGCGGTAAAAGTGTCAATGCCACCGATGTGATCTGCGTGTTTGAACTGGGAGACTGAATTACCGCCAGCCTTCGTTGCCGTTGTCGCTCAGTAAGCTCAGAGCCGCTTATTAAATAAAGATTTGTCACGCGCTCGAAAAACGAAACCGTCGAACGAAGATGAGACGGGTGGGAGGAACCTTTCACCAGTTCGCCTGAAAAAGGAGAACACAACATCGTTCCCCTCTTTTTCTCGTGTCCGCTTTGGCTCTCGTCACACAAAGGGAGGAAAACGCACAGTTGCTACCTTTTTTTCTTCTTTTTTTTTCTTAGAGCGTGGGATCTCCTTGCAATTGGTGGTATTTTGTTCGCGCGACGTGCAACGTTCGTAATAAAAATCATACTTTTAAATTTACTAATGTAGACACTAGTTGTACCGGACGTAAACATTTTCCCTAAACAAGTCCTTTAAAAAAATAATAAAACATTATCTTTTTTTTTTGCGCGATGCGATGCGATGCGATGCGTAGTCAGATCGCACAGGCGCGATTTGACCACGCTTTGAGAAACCAGGTCTACGGCGTGGGCAGTATAATGTAAATATAGAATAGATACATTGGAAAGAAAGGCATATGATCAAATTTGGTGCTTTGTCATGCAGCACAAAGTTTTGAGCCCAGGAAAAACCTTCTTACTGCCTTTTCGTCCTTTGCCAATAAGTAGTCAATTTTCGCTATCCTAGATGAATGTTTCAAAATTCATACTCACGTTCTTTCGGCACCAGCGCCCAAATCTCGGAAGCCTTTTCTTGCACGAAGCGCCGGTACCTGTGTACTGCCGAGGTGCCGAGCGCATCTCCGGTTTCGGGCAGGCTGAATTTTTGCTCCTTTAGGAGCAATCGCAACCTGCGCTGGAAAACGTCTGGACACACCGTCGTAGTGTTTGGCCCGTCCAGGTTGGGCGAGATCGATGCGTTACTTGCGAGAGTGACGGTATTTTCTGCCTGCGTCAAAGTCGATGATTCGTAGGTGTCACCTAAAACGGAAAAAAAATTGAGCGATATTTTATATCAAAATACTGCAACCTTTTAAAGATTTTAGCAAGGATGGGGCACAAAACAATATTGTCTTCAATACAAAAGTGAGGTCGATGGGACCTCCGCACATACAACAAAATACGACTGCATAAAAGTACCATTCTACCTGCCTTGGTAGCCGAAAAGTAAATACAGAAAACGCAGCATAAGCAACGAAGATGTTTTACAATACGCTGTTCATCTAACAAATAAAGATTCCTAGCACGAGCTCTCTAACACTTCCCGGGAGTTCATTCCAAATTTTGATGCAGTCGGAAAAAAATAGTATATCTAAAACAGTGCAGTGAAGAGAAGTATGGGACAATGCTGGCAGATGATGGCAACTTCTAGTTGAAAGTGATTTTTTTTGTTAACAAGTAACGGAGAAAGGGCGTCAAGTAATAATCATTTTTTATAAACGGATAGAACATTTTTAAGTGGTTTGCGACTTGCCAAGACGAGAGCAGCTCACGGCTTAGTTGTTTCCTTTCATATTATGGGGAAAAAACACGACCATACTGACTAAAACTTAAACGTTCTGCACGTCTCTGGGCGGCTTCTACTCTATTTAGGTCACCTATCTTGCGATGATGCCAAACGACAGAACAATACCGAAGAAGTGGTCGGAGTAAGGCACTGTATGCGAACAACCTTGTTTGTTTAGAGGTAGGCCTGAACGTTCTCATCAGATACCCCAGGCGCCTTAATGCCCCAGAGCAAAATAGTATATCAATATGTTTCATCCAGCTTAAATTGTGAGTTAGCGTGGCGCCCAAGTACTAGTACTGAAACACACGATCAAGGGGCCTTTTATACTTGAAAGTATTCATATAAAAAGTTCCTTTTGTCTTTGTAAATGACATAAATGCACTTTTGCGAAACTTAACTTCCATCTGCCAGTCATGGCTCTAGGAGCAGAAACGCTCAAGAGACTGTTGAAGGAAAAGCTGGTCACTGACTGAGTCAACTTCCCTATTTAACATACAATCATCAGCGTTAAGTCGGATTTCAACTGATATATTTTTAACTACGTCAATAATGTAATAAATAAGTAATGCAACCAGAACCGAGCCCTGTGGTACTCCTAAACTTACATAGACCTTTGTAAGTCCTGTTACTTTTATTGTTCAGGCGCTCCTGTGCTGCTGCGTTCTCGCTAATTCTGCTGACTGGCTGCTGTCACCAACGTGCCCTGAAACTGCCTCATCACCGCCGACTTTTTTCTGCCTGCGTCCCCGGACCTACTTGTCAGCCGAATTCCTACCTACCCGTCAACATCAGCATGGCGCAACGATCAGTGACGTCACCTTCGGGGGAAGTTACAAAGACTGGCCCTCATCTCTACCTCTTCAGTGGGTATGGCGAAATGAAATCAACTACGATGCTGACCAGACCTGTTCCTTTCATTGTTCAGGCGCTCCTGTGCTGGGGCGCTTTTGCTAATTCTTCTGGCTGGACACTGTCGCCCACGTGCCCTGAAACTGCCCCATCACCACAGACCTTTTCTGCCTGCGTACCCGGACATTCCCGTCAGCCGAATTTCTATGTAACCGCCGATATAAGCATGGCGCTACGATCAGTGACGTTGAATTGGGCGGGAGTTATGAAGACCGGCCCTCACCTCTCCCCCTTCAGTGGGCATGGCGAAACGAAATCAACTACGATGCTGACCACATATGTTCCTTTCATCGTTCAGGTTGGTTATGAATCTTGTTCTGGGAGATCTAGCAATAAGTGTTTTTGTTATTTTGTCATACGCAGGCGCTTCTATGTGTATCATGTACGACTGCCTTCGTGTGTGTAAACGCCTTCTCTGTGGGGATGAAGAGTCAAACCTTGGCCCCTAATTTCGAGGGTACCATATCCAGCATTCTCTCTGGGCAAGCTGAAATTCTTAAAGGCATTAAGGCGCCTGCTTCATATGCAGCAATAGCTGCCCTTAATACCGAAGTTGCGCACCGTGAGAAGCTTCTGCAACGTATGAGCTCTTCAGCATACAAACTGTATGGCCTAACTAGTGCTATATGTTTGCTCCAGTCAAATGCAGCGCAACAGTGTGGAAAGCTCGTTTATTTCAAAGACCCCAGTCGCCGCTGCAATCTGTTGATGTACGGCCTGCCGGAGGCGAAGGACGAAATGAATATTCAACCTAAAGATCAGGTAGTAAACGAACTTAAAAAAAAAAAGAAAAAAAACTAGATGTAAAGTGGTGCTCAATTGGTAGAATTCACAGGCTCCGCCGAAGGAGGGCAAATCGTCCTGTTATTTTGTACTTCCAAGATTACAGCGAAAGACAAACTCTACTCCAGAATGCAAAGAAACTTACGTGCACTCAGATTCTTATAAAAAGATTGTTATTCCCGGTGTAAACTTCAAAGGCGACCTCTGCTGTGGGAAAGTGCTAAGCCTGATAAGGTGAACGGAAAGCGTGTTTTTATAGTTAAACGTTAGGTTACGTATTGATGACTACACGGTTTTCCAGGATAGCAACAGGAACGCATGAGTTAAAACTTCGTCTGCATATCATTGACCTGAGAGCACATGACGCCCCCTTTTCTTCACTGCAGCATACATGCCTTCTAAACATCAACTCAAGAAGCACTATCAACGAAACTGCGGAACTTGATAGCATTGTGCTATGTCACGACCCTCACGTGACAGTTTTAACCGAATTCTGGCTTAACGAGGAGATATGCGACACAGATACAGTTTCTGGCTCCTACAATATATACATAAGAGATAGACCCTTCTGGTGGTGGGGAACTAGCTGTCGTTTAAAAAGTAATTTATCTGCTGTGTTGTTAGATCAGGCACCTGACCATGAAAGCGTGTGTACTACGGATTGATTACAATAGAAAATCAATAATCTTGTTCGCGACGTACCGCTTGCCCCCTTGAAACATAAAATTTTTGTCTAAACTACATGATCATTTGCTCAAGTACTCTAAAAGCTGCATAATAATTGTCAGTCGCATTAATTTACCGAACCCAGAGTGGCATGATTTGTCATTCATTTCACCATGCGACCAAACCGTCTTCGACATTATGTTTCCTCGCCATCTTTATCAAGCTGTTGGTGTCCCCACGCGAGTGCCGGTAACTTTATCCTCTCTTCTGGACCTTGTTTTTCTTGTCTTTTATAGTAGATAACTTTCTGATGTGCATGTAACAGTTGAAAACGGGTTGTCTAATATTAAACTTGTCCTTTTCACATGCCATCTTGGCAGCTCGGACGCGCCTGCTGCTCAGGAACAGCTGTTAAATTATATTCAAAGGCTAATGATTAATCTGTTCTTTTTTACGTTGAGTTAACTCTTGATTCATTTTGTGGGAATGGTGCTGATTGTTTGTGCAACAAATTAAAAAATATTTGACATTTCCGTCTTCAACATTTTATCCCAAATAGAAAAAAAAAAACGTGCACCACAGGATCCCCTGGACCCCCTGGAACATAATTCATCTGGTGCGGAAAATAAAACGCCATGGAAAGCGTTGGTCAAACAGTTGTACAATTGGAAATTTAAAGATAACACTTGTGGAACAATTTCCGCAAGTAAAGAGTTTTAATATTCTAACACGCTTTCACGATTATTTCAGACTGACCGGGAAACATTTTGGTGACATCTCACAACAAATGAACAGGACACCGTCGATTACGTTAAAATTTGTGAAACCGTGAGTCACGACAAGTAGAAAGTAGCCACCGAATTTAATCTGTTCTTTCAATTTCTGTTTTCACATGCCAGCCCACGTCAAACTCCCTTTGGTAATTGAACCGGGATTAGTTCAGATTTCATAATATTTAAAGACATTTTTTTCCATGTTGCTTAATCGTAAGCCGAAATTATCATGTGGGTCTGATAACATTGCCAACACGTCCCTTCGCCGTTACGTTAAATCACTCGCTAGGTTTTTTGTTGCCATTTTTCGTTCGCCATTTTCATGTGGTGTTGTTCTCTAAGATTGACGCATTGCACGTGCTGTTCCTGTATTTAAAAAGGGAGATGGTTCGCTGCTAAGAATTACCGTCCCATATATCGCTACAAGCACATCATGCAAGCTCTTAGAACATGTCATTTTTAATTACATTATTGAATTCTTAGATAAGCATGAGATTATCTCGCCTTTTCAGCGTGGCTTCCGTTAAGGCCTTTCCACTACCACACGACTTATTTCTACCATTCACTCTTTCTCTGTAATAGTCGACAGACCCGGCCAAGTTGACACAATCTTTCTCGACTTGAGCAAAGCATTTGATAGGGTCTCCTCATTCCCGGTATCTTATTCAAACTTAACTAATTTCGCTTTCCCCGTACGGTTGTAGAGTGGATCTCCTCTTACCTATAAATGCAAAAACAATTTGTCGATGTAGACGGTCATTATTTAGGTACTCTTTCTGTAAGTCCTGCTGTCCCGCAAGGAAGTGTCCTTGTTCAGCCACTTTTCTTAGCTTATATTATTGATTCAACCACATGCATCGACGAGAGCGTGCGTATTCGCTTATTTGCAAATGACTGTTTACTGTTTAAGGCTATTAACTCTATTAGCGACCTGGTTGTGTTGAATGAGAGTCATAATGCAATTTCTAATTGCTGCAATCTCTGGGAGATGAAACTTAATCTGCAAAAAGTGCCCCCATGTGTTGGCAATAAAATCATTTCTGAAAAAGTTTTAACAACCTTGGTGCTGCGATTACTAACGATTTCTCTTGGACCTCACACATTGAACGCACCTGTGCACCTGCATGTCGCAAAGTAGGTATAGTGAGGCACAAGCTTAAATACGTACCTTGTCATGTCAAACTTCTGGATTATAACACTCTAATAAGGTCTCGGTTGGGGTATGCTTGCACTGTATGGGATCCTTTTATAAAGAAAGATATTAACAGGCTTTATTGTTTTATTAATTTATTTATTTATTAATACTCTTAGTCCGAGGGCCGATACAGGGTGGAATTCTTAAGAAAATCACTTGTGGTCGATGTTTTGGCCGTTACAAACACACACACATACACGCACAAAACTTACGAGTTCAGAGCGTGTTAAAACATCTCGAAACTGGAGATGCCCTACTCTAGGGCATGCAGTATCGTTACAAGTTATGCATATATATTGGATTTAGAGCACTATACAAATTTCAGAACACCCTAGTGCACGCAAAAGCATGCGGACATAAAAGGGCATGAAACAACAAAAAGCAGTATTATAGTAACCGCAATAACTCATTTTCAAAGCCACTTAACGAGTCTTTTGTTACTATATTATGGAGCAGGCAATTCTATTCCTTTATCGTTCTGGGAAAAAATTGCTATCTGAAAGTATCTATACGTGCCATTATGGGTGTTATCTTGTTCAGGTTATTGCATCGGACAGAACGAGCTGATCTTGGTTTTGTGTATTGGTGAATATCAAAGTTGAAGAAGTTGCGATCCATCGAATACATTAATTTTAATATCTCTATTTTTCATCGCTGCTCTAGATGCGGCATGTTGAGCTGTTTTAGCATGTCGCTGACTAAATCAGTCGTCCTAAATTTTTTCAACCCTGTTGATGTGGTAGGTTCTATGCGGGTTTCACACTACTATGCAGTTAGGTATGCAGTTAGTTTAGCGTCCGGTGAAGAGGCTTTCAACTTACGTCAAAATGACCATAGTCTTCTTTCCGCTAAAATGTATATTTTATTTATGTGTCCATTGCAAATGAAATCTTGAGTTATCGAAACAATCCAAGTACTTGAAACTACATACAGACGATAAAGGGTATACATCCATTTCATATTGGAATAGTAAGATATTTTTGTTGTTTTATTTGTTAAGCGTTTATACACAGATTTTGAGTAGTAGTTTATTTTTATTTTCCATTTCGTGCACCAGCCATTAATCATTTTTAGAGCCCAGTAAAGTTCGACTTGGTCAGCATGATTTGATATATTTGAATCGATTAAGCAATCATCTGCGAATAGGTGAACCGTGAAGTCAGGGCTGGGTTTATCTGCAATGTCATGTATGTAACTTCAGAATAAAACAGGACCCAAGACTGACCCCTGAGGGGCGCGAGATGTTACGTTTAGAATTTCTGATGTTGCGCTATTAAGTTCTACAAACTTTGTTTTATTTGAAAGATATGATTGAATTCATTTGGCAATGTACAGGTTTACACCAAGTATAATTCGTTTCCTAAGAAGCTCTTCATGTGAAACCCGGTCAAATGCCTCGATAGGTCCCGGCATATTGCGTCCACCTGTCCTCTATCATTAAGAGTTTTAGCGAAGCCGTAGAATAACTGGGCAAGCTGAGTTATAGTAGATACTTTTCGTCTAAAGCCATGTTGATTTGGATGAAGAATCTTATAACCCTCAAAGTACGTGAACAAGCTTTTCGATGGTATGTTATCTAGTATCTTACAACACGTGCAGGTAATTGAAATGGGCCTATAATTTTTAACATTGTTTGTTCCCAGCTTTGTGAATAGGCACCACTGGTGTCGTTAGCAGGAGTGACGCATTAAAAATAATCAGCAAATATTTTGATACCCACTTGATGAAATCTTTTGGGATACCTTCGGGACCGTCCGACGTTTTGGTATCGATATTAAGGTGGAGTGAAAGATTTCCTGTTCTGATAAAAACTATCTGACATGGCTGAAGGTTCTTTAGCACTCTCCACACTGATGTAAAACGAAGAAGACTACGCGGAACAAACACAGAGTGGAAGTAATCATTATACTTCTGAGCGACCTCTGCATGGTTGGTAATAAGTTTTTCATCAACGACGACATACTGAATATCCTCATGCGAAGAATCAAGTTGACGCCAAAACCTCTGGACGATTCCACCCTAAATTGGGTTACCGTTTTGGAGTAATACGCCACCCTAGCAATATTCAATTTACCTTTCAGCGTCAAGAAAAAACGAGACATTTCAGTTCTATTTTTTTTTACTTCATTTTTCTTTTTCGTTTTTTTTTTTAGGCGATTGTTTTACGGTTAACCCAAAGATTTCTCTCTTTTCTGTTTTGACTCGCTGTGGAACACCCTATTCACCGTAAAAGTCTACTATAATTTTAAATCACTTCCATAGTGTGTCAAGGCCAGTTGTTCCATCAAACGAGTACAAACACTTTTCTAAGTGATGAAGAACGCTTACATCATCTGCCTTATAAAATTCTATGACAAGAATTGTTGGTTCCTTCTCAGGCTCTCGTGGCAGGGTTTGTTTTATACAGAGGAAGACAAGTTTGTGATCGCATTTGGCATCATTTACGAAAACTTCATACTCTAGGATTTCGCCGTTAAAAATACCAAATCTAATAATGACTGTGCAGATAGTCCAACCCTAGTTGCTTCTGTAACAGTTTGTGTAAGTTCATTTCTAAATGTCAAATCTAGCAGTGCCTCGCAGTTCCTGACATTTGACGTTCCTATTTCTAACTTTTCCCATTTATACCCGGCAGGTTAAAATCTTCTGCAACAATGCCACGCGTGTTTGAAGGGATGGTATTACACAGGTAATCATAAATTGATTCTAAAAACGATATGGATGCGCTAGGGGGTCTATATACACTGCTCCAATTACACAAGCTGCATCATGCATCAACAAGAGTATGCCACCCATTTCATAATCGAATAATATTATTCTTTTCCCTGGACCTGCCTGAGCAGGTTCTGAGTCTAGAAGTTTGTTTTATTATAATCGTTATTGCCGCATGACTCTCCTACCGAACTATTTAGAACTAACAACATCATTCCTCTAGAATGGCGAAGGAAGCTAGCTCGATTAACATTCATTCTTCAGCTTTAGTATCACAAACGTCGTCTTGAGTCTTCATCCTTCATTCAGTCATCAAACACTAGACAGACTAGACAAAACTATACACACGAACAACTCCCATATTTGCTCGTACAAATGCTTTAAATACTCCTTTTTCCCCAGAAGTGTAACAGATTGCCTCTCCATATTTTTACTTTGAACAACGTTCTACAATCAAATCAATACATGTCTGAAGTGTATTTGTGCTTTATGAAGTTTGTGTTTCCATCGCCCCTCCTTCTCCTTTGATGTCTAAAGTCTCGGTACATATGACGAAAAGCAGCCTCCACTCCTGCTTGCGCCGCATAAGTGGCCTGCAGTTTTTTGTAAGTAAAACAAAAAATAAATAAATAATACATGATGAGCTGACCTTGTTAAGCGATAAAAGCTGACTCTTTTCTGAAATATAGCTAGCCACCCAATTAATCATCTGCTTGTTTTTACGAATAATGTTTAGTTTGTATAAATGCTTGCTATGGCACACCTTATGAAACACCTTTGAATAATCAATATTTATAACATACACCTGCCCCTTTCGATTTAGAACCTCTGTAACGTCATGGGAAAATTCAATAAGCTGGAACGTCTTTGAAATCCCTTTTCGGAAACCATGCTGTAGATGAGTCAGCATGTCATTATGTTCAATGTATTCAGCTATGTTTAAAAAATAACGTGCTCTATTATTTTGCGGGAAGATGATGTAGGGGGTATTGGTCCATAGTTACAAATTATTTGACTATCCCCAGCTTATAATATTGAAACCACTTTTGTGACCTTCCATGCCGAAGGAACGATGCCACTATCAATCTATTTTTGAAAGAAAATGATCAAGTACCGGGGGCTGAAAAAGGAGTAACAATTAAGAAATGCATTTGGGATGTCATCAGGACCTTCATTTGTTTCGAGTTGAAATTCAAGATTAGGTTTAAAAGACCAAGAATCGTAAAACGAATCTAAGAAATTTCAGAAGTAGTTTTTTTATGGCAGGCAAAAGAGGAGTGTAAGCATTATCATACGTAAACACAGATCTAAAGTGAAGCAAAGCACAAGGAGGGTGGAAACCCGAAGGTTTTATTCTGAAGAGCGGTGCTTTTCGACCGCCGACGCCGGTCAGAATCTGGTCACGAGCTGTCTGGTCACGAGCCTCGGCGCCAGGCATGCGCTTCTCGGCTCGTCAGTCTCATGCGCGGAGCGCGTGGATGTCCGAGTACACAACATCTCTTCCCACTAAAAATGCAAGCGATCCGGCGGCTGTCGCTTTCGCCTTGACCGTCTGGGCAACACAAGGTCTGCCAGCTCCGTTTCGGACCTCTCAGGGGAATCGCCGGCGCTGTCTTCCGCTACAGGCTGCGTAGGTAAGACAGGTTTCGTTGCTGGGTCCGTTTCTGATCTGTCACTGGAGCTGCCGGCACTGACCTCCGTTGTTGTCTGCCTCGCCAACTTGTCATCCGCCGTTGGGCCGTCGGTCTGTTGAGCGTGGCTGGCCTCTAGCTGCGTTCTCAGCGTCTCTTCCGCGTGTCGCTGTCGCAGCTGGTCCACGTGCCGCCGCTGTTGTCCATCTGGCGTATTCAGCGTGACCATCCGTCTCCCTTGCGTGGATGTTACCGTTCCCGGTAGCCACCTTGGACCCCGTTGATACTGGCGTGACCAGACGTGCGTTCCGGGAGCAAGTAGTGGTGATTTGGTGATTGAGGAAGATGGGAAAGTCACGGCGTGCTCTGGTTCTTGACGGCTTGGGAAGAAGCTGGCTAGTCTCGTCCTCGGTTGGTAGCCCAGCAACAACTCAGACGGCGATTTGCCGTCCTTGACAGGAGTGCACCGGTAACGAAATAAAAACTTGGAAATCCGGTTTTGTAGAGTGTCGCCTTCGTTTTTCTTTAGGCCTTCTTTAAGAGTGCGAACAGCCCGCTCGGCTAACCCACTCGACTGCGGGTGATATGGTGCAGTTGTCAGATGACACACGTGGTTTTCTTTCAAAAATCGTGCCATCGCCGCGCTTGAAAACTGCGGGCCATTGTCCGATACCAGTGTTTCAGGGAGGCCGAAGCGAGCGAAGATTCCTCTAAGGACATCAATGGTTGTGTCCGCTGTTGCCGTCTTCATTGGGACAGCCTCAATCCATTTGGTGTCCGAATCAACCAGGACAAAAACCATGTGGCCGTCCATAGGACCGGCGAAATCCATGTGCAGACGGCACCAGCGTTTGTTAGTTTCTGGCCACTTTGATGGAGCCTGAGCCGCGGGCATCGGCCAGCACTGCACGCACTGCGGGCAGTTCTTTGCAAGTCTCTCAATTTCTTGGTCTAAGCCCGGGTACCAAAAAACTGTCCGGGCGAGACTCTTCATTGCCAAGATCCCGGGATGGGTATTGTGTAGCTCCTTCAGCAGGCACGCTCTCGCAGTTGCCGGGAGAATCACTCGATGACCCCAGTAGATCAAATCGTGGCACACCGTGAGTTCATGCTTTCGGACAAAGTACGGCTGGAAAGTCTGCTGATCTTTGCGCAAATGTGGTGGCCACCCGCCTTGAACCCATCTCTTTACTTGTCGGAGGATCTTGTCCTCGGTGGTCAGGGCCGCCAACTGCTTTGCAGACAGAGTTCGGTCGTCTAAGTGCTGACTGTACAACACATACTCCATAAGCTCGCTATTGCTGCCATCCCCTTGTTCCGGCAAAGGCAAGCGACTAAGGGCGTCGGCATTACCATTCTGCTGCCCGTTCCGGTACTCGATGTCGTACTGGTATGCTGAGAGAAGCAATGCCCACCGTTGAATTCTGGCCGCCGCCATTTGGGGAATCGGCCGCTCCGGATGAAACAGTGCCGTTAGTGGCTTGTGATCGGTCACCAGTGTGAAGCGGTTTCCGAAGAGATAATCCCGAAACTTTAAAACTCCGAAGACCAAGGCTAGCGCCTCCTTTTCGAGTTGAGAATAATTGCGTTCCGCTGATGTCAGTGTCCTTGAACGGAACGCTATCGGGAAATCCCTTCCGTTTATGCGATGTGACAGCACCGCACCGAGTCCGTCCGGTGATGCATCACATTCTAGCCGCAACTGCTTCCTGGGATCGTAATGCACCAGAAAATTTGCGTCAGCCATAGAGCGCTTCGCCTCTTGGAAGGCCCTCTCCTGGTCTTGTCCCCACCGCCATGATGCACCTTTTGCCAACAGCCGATATAGCGGAGCCAAGGCCGTTGCCAGGTTGGGTAAAAATTTGGCATAATACGTGACTAACCCCAGGAAGGATTTCAGCTGGCTTACCGATGTCGGTCTCGGCGCTGCTGTCACTGCCTCGAGGTTGTCTCGCTGAAGGTGCAGACCCAGGGCGTCAATCTTGTGTCCCAAAAACGACTCCTGCTTCACTCGAAACTTGCATTTGGCTTGGTTCAACTTAAGGCCGCTGTCCCGTAGCCGCTGAAACACCTGTCGGAGTGTCGATGTATCGTTCTCTTTTTCTGCGACGATGATGTCATCCAGATATACTTTAACACGTGGAAGGTCGTGCAGAAGTGACTCGATACGGCGTTGAAATAGGGCTGGGGCGGACGCGATGCCGAAAGCCAAACGGTTGTAGCGATACAAGCCTTGGTGCGTGTTTAACACAGCCATCTTACGAGCCTCTTCGTCGAGGGGAAGCTGATTGTACGCATTGCGTAAATCGAGCGTGCTGAATACCTCTCCACCGTACAGTGATGCAAAAATGTCGTCAATTTTCGGCAGTGGATACTGCTCCAGGTGCGTAGCAGGGTTGACCGTTAGCTTGAAATCGCCGCACAACCTTATATCACCGTTCTTCTTCGCCACCGGCACCACTGGTGTAGCCCACTCTGAAATACGGATCGGGGAGAGCACCCCATCCGCCACTAGACAGTTGATTTCTGCCGTCACTTTTTCACGAAGTGCGTATGGCACCGGACGCGCCTTGCAGAAGCGGGGGAGAGCACCTTCCTTCTTATGTAGGCTCACGGGTGGGCCTTCACAGCAGCCCAAATTCTTTTCGAAGACGTCAGCAAATTCCTCCAGCATTCTTTGCACCGGGGCGTCTCCGCGCAGCACGTTCACATGAAAGGGCATTTCCACTTTTAGCAGTGACGAACCAACGTCTTCGAACGCTTGAATCGTGTTCCGGCCACACAGTAAGGGTCCTTCGCAATCTACAACGACCAGAACGCTCCTCACCAGTACTTGCCCGTGCTGGACCCTCATGGAAATTCTACCGAGCACCAGTAGAGGCCCTCGGAAGCACGACAAGCGAAGGGGAGTCTTTTCCAACGCAGCCCTACTGAAAAAAACCATTTGGCGCCTATATGAAAATAAACGGGTCCATACCGATAACAGTTCAACCATACCGGTCACCAGTTTGTCAAAGGGGTCGCCCGTATGGCTCAAAGGGGTCCCCCGTATGAGCCATAACGGTCACCTATTTGGACAAAAAGGTCACTCCTTTGGCAAACGGGTCGCTCGTCTGGGTAAATGGGTCGCTCGTCTGGGCAAATGGGCGACTCGTTTGGGCAAAGTTGTCGCACGTTTGCGCAAGCCGGTGACCATGTTGCAAACTGTACCGGTTTAATCAAACGGCTCTCCGGAGCCCGTTTGATATTGAACGTACAGATCGGCGGCGTGGGCACGCCTAGCGTTTCAGCCGTGGCAGCCAATGTTTCCGGAAGTCTGGGAGCGCCGGTTCATCGATTTCAGATCGTCGGCGTAATGCAAGTAGTTATATTTATATTTCAATTGCGCCGATGTTCGCTTATACTGCAATTAAAACTAACACCTTTTTTTGTCGCTGCTTTACGTAAATGCGCGAAGTTGGAAAGCCGATACTTTTGACAGAACTTTCAAACTTTGTCCATCTTTGTTGCCTCCATTTACTTATTCAGCTCGAATCTCTCTCGCAGAAGACGCGACCGCGTGAAAGAATGTACGTCTAGACTCCGTTTCACTTTAATTCAAGACGCAGCGAAGGTAGCACGCGTACACGCGGCTGCAAGAACATCGAGCATTGCGAGAGCACGCCCGGCGTTGCAGCAGTCAAGCTACGAGCTCGCGCTGAGTCCTTTCTTCACTCGGGCGCAAGCCGAACTACTCGCCGCCCCGCCGCCATTTCCAAAGTTCAAGCGTGCTAAAACACTCGTCCGCGCGCGCACGCGTGTTTCTTTTTCGAGGTCACAAAAACACATCTCACTGAAATGCCTGGAGAGAGGGAGAGGGGCTGTCCCGGTGGTCCCAGCGCCTTGACCTCACCCCCCCCCCCCCTCCTCTCTCGTCACCCCTGTCACGTGACCCCAGACTTGTACCGTACGCATTACAAGTAATCAAATTACTTGTAATCGATTACTTTTTGGAGTAATTTTGTAATCAGTTGATTACTTTTATTACGCAGTAATCAGAAGAGTAATCTGATTACTTTTTGAAGAAATAAAATTACTTGTAACCGTTACAATTTGTCCACGGCCCCCCCCCCCCCCCCCCCGGGCACACGCCCTTTTCTTTATGAAACAACAAAAATAAAATTTGCTTTTTTTTTTTTTTTTGAGCGGAAAGACGAAAGATTTTTGCGGAGCTGTAGGAAACGAGGTCAATCTCTTTCTATGTAAAGTCTCTGTGGAATATCCGGTTTTTTTTTTTTGTTTTGTTCTTTTTGAGCTGGGACTGGGAGTGGGAAGCACCAGTGAGTGACAAAGGCCATTCAGGGCAAAGTTGGACGAAGCATAATGTAGCTTTGTGAGTCCTTCGTTCAAACTAGCCCCCTCACGCACACACACACAGAAATAAAAAAAAAAAATAAATAAAAAATCCTGCTTAGGGTACCTACTCGCGGCCCGTAGGAGAACCAGAACCGAAGAATGCCTAAAGCGGATGCAAAATATAACAAAGGCAGTTGAAATATTTCCCCATTTCTCCTAAAGCAATGTTTCGAGTTGAGAAGTGGTCGGGGCGATCTCTTCCGCTAATGATACTACACATGATCTGCTTCAAATCCTGAAGCTGCTGCTCTTTGTATAACATGCGAGCTCATCCACATGTGAATAATAAAATGAGCGACGCAAACTTTGAGCGACAATACTTGCTCAAGCTTAACAAGATCTAGAATCCCCTCCGCTTCCCCCCCCCCCCCCCCCACACACACACACACATACTGGCGAACGTCCAAATCATCAAACGTCTTCAAACGAATTCTATGCTTGTATCCGCATTGTGAAGGTGCAACGACCACGAAGAGGGAGCCCGTTTTTCTTCTTCAATACTTGTGCAAATGTGAAATATAGGTTGGAAGTAGTTCATTGTTATGAGCGCTAAAGATGTGTCTTCACACAATAAAGTAATCGGAAAAGTAACGATTACTTTTTTAAGTAATGTCCAATTACTTTTGCCGTCGAGTAATCAAGTAATATAATCGAATACTTTTTAGCCAAGAGTAATAGTAATTGTAATCGATTACTTTTTTTAGTAACGTGTACAAGACTGCGTGACCCGCAGCAACGCGCCAGCTACACGCTGATAAGCATCGAGATCCGGAAGGGTGCGCCTGACAGCCGATTTTTTCTTTGTCTGCTTGTTGTCATTTCCAGCTCAAACTTCGCGCGTCCACCTGCTTCGATCTGTCGCCTAACCCTGCGGTCTTATTAGGATGGCTCTCGACAACGTATTGGATGTGCACCGAAGCTCTCAGTGTTCGAAAAGTCCTACGCCTATATCGGCAGCAAGCGATTCTTCAAAGAAGTCAGGAATTCTTGCGGTTTGGTTGGGTTCGGCAAATGACAGCTTGTGCGCCACATCGTGTTGAAACTTCCAAGGAGCCGTTCCTTCTCGTTTGTGCTTGTGTGGTGTCCTGCTTTGACCTTGTCAACGAATATCACGGATTACATCTTTCAAGTCCGCTATTTTTATGGTAAGTGCACTGCAACCTACTTGGCAACGATTGACTGTTCTTGTACTCGTACTCTTCCAGGTTATCTATATAACTATGCAGCCGCTATTCTCGCGGCAGCCAGGCGAATAATTTCCCGAAAGTCTACCTTCATAGTCTAGAATTACCTCGGTTCTTGTTTGGTTTGCTATCTTCTCAGTGGTATAAAAGCTTAGAGTGCCTCTCACATTTCACAGATCGCTTGCACGTTTGTACTTGTCTACAGAAGACGTAATAAACTTTGAGGAGAATTGAAAACAATCTTTTGTGTCTGTTTTCCTGTCCATTTGCAAGCACCTACGTGAGCACATTTGTTCTACGTGTTTCCTCCATGTTATAAATAGGTTTATGAGTTTCGGAACGTCTTACATAGTTTAAGATAACCAACCCACCAGACGATTCCCATTTAGGGCTAGCGCATAATTTCCCGATTCGAATGGCACGTTCAAACGTGTGGTCACGTGCAAGGTCGAACGGGCACCTGTATCAAATGGGTGCCGTTTCGAGCGGGTACCGGTTCAAATGGGTACCGTTTCGAGCGGGTACCGTTTCAAACGGCTACCCGTATCCCATAATCACGTTTGATCCAAACGGGTCGACAAGTTTGCACCCGTTTGATTTACCAGTTTGCCACCCGTTTGAATTTCAAATGGTTTTTTTCAGTAGGGAGGCCACCACTTGCGATGTCTCTTGAAAACGCTCTTGGGTATCACGCTCACTGGTGATCCCGTATCCACAAGCATTCGCAGCTTCCGGTCTTCCCACAGTAAATCTTGTTCGATCGGTCTCACGATGTCTCGGTTAGACGAACTGTGAGCGACCAAGGCGTGGAGCACCTCTTCCTCGCCGTCTTCGTCGTTATCTGAATCTTTCAGCGCGTACGCTCCTTGCCGAGTAGCACGACCCGACGAACATACCCTAGCCAAGTGTCCCTTCTTGCCACACTTGTGACACACAGAGCTGCGGTGCCGGCACTCGTCCGCTGCATGATGTGCGTCGCATCTCCAACACAACGTGCGTGGACTGACTGTGCTGGCGCTGGTACCGTGTCCGCTAGGACGCCGATTGCCCCGTCGATTTTGAACAAAATGCACGCCGCCAGCTCCGTCCCCAGAATCAGTCTTCCGCATTGCCCGGGCGTTCTCGGCGGCTGTCTCCGATGACATTGCAAATTCTTCCGCCTCTTCCAGGTTCAATTTCTTACGCGTGAGTAAGAAACGTCGTGCCTCGTCATCCTGCATGCCACAAACGATTCTGTCCCGCAGCATACGGTCCAGGCTCCCGCCAAAATTGCAATTTTTGGCGAGACGCCGCAGGTCAGCTACAAAGTCTTGAACCTTCTCTCCTTCTTCTTGTTTGCGTGAAAGGAACGCGTAGCTGGCAGCAATCTCGTTCGCTTGGGGATCGAAGTGCTCTTCAAGGTAGCTCACGACGCCCTCGTAGGTCAGGCTATTGACGCACGTCATCGGGCAGCGCCCTTGCAGAATTCGGACGACGTTGTCGCTGAGGGACGATACCAGAAGGGCTCGACGCTTCGCCGCATCCGTAACACCGTGGCCTTCAAAGTAGGCCTCCAGGCGAATTCGGTACGTGCTCCAGCTGCTCTTCGTTTCGTCGAACTCGGGCGGGCGCGACCCCATCCTTGCTTTCTTCTTGCCTTAGCGTGATGTTCCGTCGCGGAAGAAGCCCATTCCTCGTCGCCACTGAAGCAAGGCACAAGGAGGGTGGAAACCCGAAGGTTTTATTCTGAAGAGCGGCGCTTTTCGACCGCCGACGCCGGTCAGAATCTGGTCACGAGCTGTCTGGTCACGAGCCTCGGCGCCAGGCATGCGCTTCTCGGCTCGTCAGTCTCATGCGCGGAGCGCGTGGATGTCCGAGTACACAACATAAAGTAGTCATTGTAAGCTTCATCAATCACGATGGAATCTTTAGTTTGTTTCCCAGTTATGACAAAGTTAGTTGTTTAAATGACATGATGAGCAGAACAGCGCACACAAAGACAAGGACAGAGAAAAGGAACATGCAGGACACACAAGCGACATACCAACTCGCCCAACTTACTACACTTAGTTGTTTAAACTTTATTAAGTAAAATATACTGCCAAATTTCGGCATGATTTGACTTGACATACTCTGTTAAAGTGCCGTCGAAGTACCCTTTCTTCACTGATTGCATCTTCATGGGCAAGATTTCCCGTACGCTGTAACATTCCGCACTATCGACATTTTTTCTTTTTTAAGCGTTTCGATCTTCGACGTAGTTTAACACGACGAAAAATTTGCAACATCTCACGAGTAAGCCAAGAGTATGTTTAATGTTTATTTTCATCAATCGTGAGAACGTGAAAAGCCACGAATTGTTTACAATACTATAGACGACCTATAATAGCATCTTTTCATGATCTTGATCAGCTAGATATGTCATGATCGGTAATTCATGGCGTAAACGAGCTGGTAAGGAACAATAAGCTTCTACAGCTTGCATTTCTAAGGTAATGCATCCCACGGTGTATGTATCATGTTAGGACCGAATATTGCTTGTTGATTTGAACGCGCGAGCAAGTAGAGGCTACAGGAAATGCTCTGCTTTGAATGCCCGGCTAAATAAAATATTCAAATTCCAATTCGATTCGCAGTACCCTACCCAAATATTTCCGTTCTAGAGATGCATAGCAAATAGGGTGCTGAATCTCAATCGAAGGGCCATGACCTCAAGAATTTCGGAGGCCATTGCTTCCATGAACTCCGAGATTCTCAACGCGCAAAGTTCTCCTTTAAACCTTAAGAACGCCTGTTTCCCAGCATTACGAGGGTATAGAAAAGCTTCTCCACCAGGCGGTACTGATGTACAGCCGGCGTCAGCATTTGCCAAAAACGGAATTCTGCTCGGTGCCATTTTCAGTGCTCGTGCGTAGGGCGCATTTTTCTATCGCTTTCCGAATCGATGTCCATCCGTGTGCTGGACTTTGATGTTCCCATACTGGGCAGTGATTCTGTAAACATTGAAACAGTCTATAAGGCTCGCAGTTTTGATAAGCCGCGAAAGCTGAGGCGCGCGAGCGCGTTGAGATGTGAATCAAGTACAATGTACTAGAATACGGGGTAGTGTTGGGAACGGCACGGCTCGGCAACTGGAGCAAATGATGCTGCGTGTCTAGAAAGCAATCGCGGCGCTGCAGCCGTCACGGTCGTAGAAACTCGCTGCAGCCTGCCAGGTGTCACAATTGTTGCATCAGGCATTCACAACCGTTCGCAACGCGCCTATCGGGGTGCACGCGCGCAAACTACCACCCAACTAGCGATGAACCGGTGCCGACACCTGTCGCCACCTACACCACGCGCCTCACCCGAGTTGCCAAGGTCCCAAAAACTACCCCGTATTCTAGTACACTGTAATTCAAGTGTTGTGCTGCTCCTGTGCTGGCTACGACAGTGCTTTCTTTCATCCAGACTATGCTAAGACGCGGTTTTTACGAAGCTGGTCCGGATCATCAGTAAACATAAGGAGTGATTGTCGCAGAAAAATCAACTGTGGCGAAAGGGCCGATGCAGTCAAAGCCCTTCAGAGATGTATGTTACGGCGAGATTGTGTCCAAGGAGCACATGAGCGTAACCCCTAAAAGGACAAAACGGGAAGGATGGATAACATAAATAAAAAAAGATATCACGAAACAGACAATGCAATTTAAAGTCCCAAGCGAATAACGAGACCAAACAACCTTTCTTAACTCCTATTCAGCAAAGCGATCTCCGAAGAAATTATCAGCATGACATTTCGCCTGATCGATCAGTTAGAAAACCCTATTTTGGGGTCAAAAACTTTACTGAGACACGTTCTGAGTTGTCAATGGTTTTTCGCCAAAATGATTTGGCGTACAGTTCGTCTGAAAACAATCAGGCACTTATTCATTTTACATCTTTCCCGGTTTTAAAAATGCAACACTAGAATATCAACCTACCACTTCCTTAAAAGTGTAGTGTGTGTTACGGTGCGAAGCATAATTTGGGCAAGCATGCGTATTTTTTTATAATTGGGAAACTAGTTAAGCAAGCCCGATTATGATTATTTGTGGCCGGGTACATAAAACCAGCGCGCGGCGTGAACAGCCGCGAACCATTTTTTCTTTATGTGAGTGCCATAGCCGTTCCATGGCCCTCGAGATTCTTGGCCCGCAATGCCATCATGCAGTGCAACGAGCTTGAGTAAACTGAGAGCGGTAAACCAGCGGCCAAAAATGCCCCCCCCCCCCCCCCCCGCGGTTGCCGCCATCTTGCCTGCTTGCCACATTAGTGATCACGTGACGTTTAAATGGCTGCGGCCAGAGGTGGGCCAAATCAGATTGTCCAGACCACATTCAGAAGATGGGCACTCTTCGGCTGCGTTCCAATCTTACTTGAATGGATCCGAATTAATCTGCCGGATCAAGTCACGCGGGTAGGTTTTCGAACGCAACGGATACGAGCCCTACACCCAGGAGCGAGATAGAAACTGCGTTTTATTTACTTGCACCTCCTGCACCCGTGCAGAAAAGTGTAGGGCGATGTACTTCCGGTCGTATATCAATACACATGCCGGAAGTAGACTGCCTTACACTTTTCTGCACCGGTGCAGGAGGTGCAAGTCAATCGAGCGCAGCCTCTATCTCACTCCTCAGTAAAGGTCTTGTCTCCGTTGTATTCGAAAACCTACCCGCGTCCAGCATTGCTGTATCTGTCTTGTCACGTGATTTGATCCGCCGGAATATCTCGGATCCATTCGAGTAAGATTGTAACACAGCCCCGGAGCTACCATCTGCTTACCGTGATGTGGCGGATGTCATCTGGCCAACCACTGGGCGCAGCCTTCTTAACGTCACGTGATTACTAATGTGGCAAACAGGCAAGATGGCGGCAACGGGGGGGGGGGGGGGGGGGGGGCCTTTTTGCTGCAGGCAGTGGGTTCCACTTTACCGCTCTAAGGTAAGACTCAAGCTCGTTGCTCCAGCTATTCAATTCGTCGGGAGGGAGGCATATAATGGCTCGAGGATGTTTCCGCCGCGTGGTGGCGCAAGGTACACGGCGGAAAATCCTCATCATCGATGTTGGTCGGCTACTTGTCCGGATGAAAAGGCGCTCATTTGCCCGAACCATACTCGTTGCTTCTCACGACGCCACGCATTACTTCTTCAATGAAGTAATATGTCCGTAAGACCGGTCGGCCCATGACTGTGGCATATGAGCAACGCATAAAAAAACAGCAAAGCTCCCCCTAACCAAGCATAACAACTGTAAGGCAAGCGCAATGCACCCACGACTTTTTTACGATAACCCAGCTTTTCAGTATGATCAAGACGAGTCTAAATATTTTGATTAATATGATTCATTGCGACACACTATCTTCTTGACCAGTAAGAATATCATTACGCACAAATATTTGGTACCCGTCGGATATCTACTACCAGAGCAGTCAGGCAAGCGTAGCCTTTTTCCTCACTCATTTAAACCACCCGTACGACTGGGTGACTGGTATGTTTCCCGAGATTGCGCTCGAACGTAATATGCTACTTCCGCAAATCCCTGCACGAAACACTGCTCGCGTTGCATTATGGTACTTCTTTGGCCATGGAGAGGAATGGCATGGTTTTGGTTTCGATTGTCCCTTTGTGGAAGTAGTACACATCAGTAATGCTTAAAAATAAAGTCAGCTATTGTTTGTATTGCATCCATTCATCTTCGTGAGAGTCACCGGTTAAACACAGACCTCCAGCAGCCGTAAGGAGTTGCCTAGGCTAAGCGTGGAGTGGGGTACAGGTACAGCCAGGCGCGTTCTACATTCGTAGAAAGCTTAATTTATTTTTTTAAATTTTAGCAAGAACATTCGCGCGAGACATATTATTTTTGAATATGACAATTCACGGTCAACTTGATTGTGCTATATTATGTTCCTCTCCTTGTTAGTAGTGATGCCTTTCCATTATATTTTTTTCAGCGTGAGAAGCTATGTCCCGTTACCCACATGCAACTTACTTTTACAAACACGTCCATCAACTCTGTGAATATTTTTATTAATTACCAACATTTTCATCGTGAAGTTGAGTTACTCTTAAACACATCACTACCAGGCGGTTTTTATACCTTTTCTATAACATTGTATGCTTGGATGTATGCATTTTGTTTGAACGTGTAGCTGTTTGTGAGTATGCTATATTATTTGCTTAGAGGAATGCTAAAGTCATGCTGAACAAAACATTTCAGTGTCCATATTATGTCGCGCACGATGTTTCTACGAGCTAGCGGTCGCCGGTGTGCGCGAGCAAACGCAACGAAATTGACGTCACAGTCCTCCATTCACGTTATAAGATGACATTGAAATGTGGGGGCTCCGGGGAAAAGGGAAATAACGAAAGGCTTTCAATCTCCATTGTGGGGTCTGCTGGAGAAAGGTACGCGCTTAATTTGTATAAACAAGCACGTAGCTTTCGCTTGTGAAGATGAAAAGCCTGTCTTTATTCTGCTTTTGCCCAAAGCCCATGCATTTCACTGTCATCTCAACCGTGAACGGAAATCTATGGCGTCAATTTCGTTGTGCGTGCTCGTGCACACGGGCGGCCGCTGTTTCGTGAAAAGAGCGTGCTTTACTTATTATGAACACTAAAATCTCTGCTTCAGTATCGGCGATTTCTTCATGGTCCCCGATTTGCTTGAAATTTCGCTAAGCTCGCCAAACAACATCGCTAAAATAGTATTCCAAATATTAGGTCAAAATAATTTTTTTTTCACAAAGTTATTTAATTTACAATAGACCCTTTCCGAAATTCAGTCTGGCCACTTTGATCACTATCATCACCTGTGAAACGGCGTCTGTGCCATACCAATGGCGCCCTTCTAGTAACTGATAAAAGAAGACGTTGAAGATGCTCCTAAGCGGGTCTTGCGATTCCTGTACATTCGGGGGGTCAGTACGACGCGACGTAGGAATGAAACACAAGAGCTACGTAAGCGTTTATTTCTAATAACTCAGGTTCAGTCAATCTGTGCGTCACCATCGAACTGAAAGTGATTGAGAAAGAACCACTGAAGAATTTCTTGCGTGCCGTTGACTGGCAAAAGTGACGGTGCCAATACAAGTTCATTTCCGCCATTGATATGGCAAAAGCTAAACTGCTTTAGGAACCACCAGATGGCACTGAATTTCGGAAAGGGTCTATTTTGGTCCTCACCGTGTTTTTCAAACTGAAAGTCTCTACTGGCAAAAACGAAAAAGTGACGTCAGTGTAAGGCGGTGGTTCACTCTTTGGACTATAGAATTTGTTCCCAGTTGATTCGAAGCAGTTTCATGGTGTAAAATGAATGCTTTGGAAGCTCGCTCCAGTGCCTGCGCTCCAGCACGGAACAAATGATTTACATGTTCTATTTTTTTAGGCTGCTTGCTCGACTGGCAAGCTTGCCCGCCGCTGACGTCACGGCACTGAAAAGTGGGGAATATCTGAACGTTGGTTTTGCATCATTTTCATTTACCGATTTCACAATAACTATTATGAATTTCGTGATACTGAATAGCATACCGGAAAGGGTTAAGGCCGGGGAGTCAGAAAATATAGTTTGTTGATGTAGCTCAAAAAATCTCCGGAGTACCCCTTTAAAAAGGCAGACCTATTCTATTCGGTTGGAATGTTTTTTTTTTTTTTTCAATTTACAAGAGCTTATTTGCACAAGTGGGACACAAGTGTACTCGCACTCAACATCACTGACCAACAAGCTCCTTTGCTGGGGTGTCAATTCAAGAATAAAAGCGGGCGTTTTCTTTTAACCTTTCCTTCGCAAAACTTAATGACGTCCCAAGTACAACACTTCCTCGGCCCAGGCTTGGGCCAGATTGGCGCGAAGAGCCTTGGCTCAAGCCTGGCCAATGCTTGCGTCAAGCTGGTCCAAGTATGAGCAGGGCACGTCTGCTGCTAGGGATAGCTGGGAAATCGCAGACCCCCAGTGATGATATTTGATTGCGGCTCATAGATTGGACCCGAACGTCACATGAGCCCTGGATTTGGGCTCGCGATATTCAATAGCTTGACAAGCATTCGGTTAGTGGCCCGTGTGCAATCGCTGCAATGATGACACTCGACAAACCATAACAATGTGTAGAACTCAGCGCGTGTCATGTGCTTTGCCAACCCTCGCGCGTGACTATGATTAACATTGGCGGCATATCATCGGCTTCGGATTACGTGGCCGCTTGTTCTGACTGCGAGTTGAGGGAGTGAGCGTTAATTGTTGTAAAGTGGAGTTCTTTATTGCTAGGGTTTCCTGGATTTTTCGTGTGCGTGACCAAAAACTCTACGCTCGCACAACACCCTCGCGCCGCACGTGCCGGCGTCTGCAGCAGTAAGTGTTCTAAAGCAAAAGCCTAAAACAAATGGCATCTTGCACGCACGTTTGTCAGCGCTTTATTTGCTTCGAATCTTTTATACCGGGAAGGCGTGCGCGTACGGCGGGTGGAACACCATCCCCTGCATTCTCCTTCAAGCTTGGGTAAATTAGCAATTTTCGTGTGCGTGACCAAAGGCTCACAGCCATATATAAAGAGAGTTTGGCCATTCATCGGGAAGTATGGGAGACAATTTAGGAGGCGCCGATGACCGAAAGCGTGCTGGGCGTGTTTCATGGCGTCTTCAAAAATTCGAATGTGGCCATCCAGAAGCAGGAAATAATACCCTGGCGGTGGTCGCGAGAAACAAACTTGATAAGTGCATCGGAGTAACTCTTGGTGACTGAAAATATGGTTCACGTGATGTTTCAATCACGGTCATCCAAGATCATGTGGAAGAGTGCGACTAAAGGAACGGTCGACCTAATCCGTACGCCAGGCGCCGTGGGCCGGGCATCTGTCGTCCGAACTTTCACACTCTTTCCGAACTAGACAGAGTTGAGCGGGACATTCGTTTTTTTACAGCGTTCTGCTTGATCATGATCGAAACATCACGTACACGCTATTTTCAAAAATGAAGGGTTGCGACATTTAACTCTTACGTGCTTATTAAAACCATATATCAATGATTAAAACTCTTTCTCGCTACCACCACTAGAGGCTTCTTTTCGGCTTCTGGTTGGCCGAGAGAGCACGTCAAGTCCTCTTTATGCGTCTGGTGCACTCCTAAGTTGGCTCTGCCCGCGCCTCCCATTGACCAAACTCTCTGTACACACGGCTCTGCAAAAACTCTATGCTCGCACCGCCCTCTCTTCGTCATTCCAAGGGCTTGCGTGCCAAGTTTCCTTTCCTTCCGCTCTCCCGGGGTGGCTGTCCCGTTGCGCCTGTCTACTTTCCGCCGAGTGGCGGTCCCGTTGCGTATGTGTAGTTTGCTCCGGCTCTTCGGGGCGGCTAGCCGTTCACTCAAATGTATGTAAAAAAGCAGAAAGACAAGATGCCGTCCTCCATTTTTAATTTTCCTTCTCTCGTCGGAATGAGGAGGCCGCGTGTAGCCCGGACTCCCCAAGTGCAACACGCCCACGAAGAACAACCGCGGCAACGCCCACAAGAATGGCAGCGGCGGGCGGCACGTGTGTGTGCGTACGTTTCGTCACGATGAACACCGATCAAGACAATAAATGTGTTCGCACCTTTGTTAAAAAATTCTGTGTCACGTCTGTGCCGTGTGCTAAACTGCTTCGCTGGTCATCCACCTTTACAGAGTGGAATGGCACCACATCTTTTTCATTAATTTTATGCAGCGATTTTCTATTCCTTGTGGTTAAAGACGAACGCGTGTTTTACACTGGCTGTATCAAGGAGTGGCTGCAGGCTCTTTAAATCGACCGCGAAATTCGGTTTCTGAACCTATCGCGCTACGACTTTGTACAGCATTGCTCACAAATGGTGCATTTTTTTTTTTGTAAAATTTGCAAAGAGCGAATTTGCCTGAGGAAAAAGTAAAGAATGAAAATGGCTTAGCTCCTATGGAAGCGGAGCGAAGCCACCGGTCTTCAAACAATACGGCGCTGTTTCGTACGGGAGACAATTGATGGCGCAAGCGGTCGCGACGCCAACTGCCACCAACGAACGAGCATACGCCGCCCAGAGCCGGCGTCAAAGAGCAGACGATATTTTCGACTCAAAAGCGACACGAGCTTCTCTGATATAAGTTTCCAATGCGTTATTTTATCATCCTTACTAATAAAACATATTGAATGGAAAGTTAATCGATTAAAAAATGGTTTGTCGGGATATTCTTAGTGTTTTTTTAGGGTACTGATGTCGTCTGCTTTGCAGTTCCTTTTTGTTACCGCGACTGTCTTGGGTTCTGTCGCTGCCTGCGCAATTCACGTTGTTTTTGAGTCGAAAAGATCGTCTGCTAATGATGCCGGCTCTCGGCGCCGTATTCTCGTTCGTTGGCGGCGGTTGGCGTCGCGAACGATTGCGCCATCTCTTGTCTCCCGTGCGAAACGGCACCGTATTGTCTGAAGACAAGTAGCTTCGCTGCGTTTCCATAGGAGCTAAGCCTTTTGCTTTCTTTACTTTTTTCTCAGGTAATTTCGCTTTTTGCATATTTTGCAAAAAAAAGAAAGAAAAAAAGACCATCTGTGGGCAACGCTGCACAAAGTCGTAGCGCGATAGGTTAAGAATCCGATTTTTGCGGTCAATTTAAAGAGCCTGGCCACTCCTTGGGACACCCAGTAGGTCATTAACGGCAGGAATTCGCTCTAAGCCGTATGTGCGCACAGTGCAAAGTGTGTGTCAATGCCCCTTTACGTGTCTCATACAAGACTTATGTCGTTTTGAAGCACGGTGAACCAAATAAACAAATAATTCCTTACTGGCGGCCTGGATAGCAACTCAGAGTCAAGGGCATGATCCTCCCGGCAAGCGAATATTTTATGAAGTCCATTCAGCAGATGGAACAGGATGACTGGACCAGTATACTTCTTGCACATATGCCTTTGTAGTCCTGTTTTTTTGCGCACAAACTCTGGCACGTTTGGAGGCTCTCAAAAAACGTGCCCCAGCGTTTTATTCCTATTTTAAGGCAACACCTACATTTTATATGAATTTAAGGAAAGTCATATATTTGAACATGCAAGCACTGTATTTTACCGTAACAGGATGTCGTGAAGTGATGGTGGCAAATTGAATTCGGCACTGTATGTGTGTGTGTGCGTGTATGTTTATGGGAGGGGGGTTTCCAAGATGCTTTCCACTGCAGTATGGTGCTAAGATCACTTCAATATTGCTAGTGGTTTATTTCAAACGACCGCCATGCAACTATTTGCGAGTGTTGTCCTTGTTGTTGAGCCGGTGTATTCTATTTCGCCGTGGAGCTCCGAAACAAAAATTTGACACAATATGACTAAAAATCACCCAGGGTACAAAAAAAGTATTTGTGTCGGACACACAGCACGGTTCTGCTCCACGAAACCAGCTAAACGGAGAAAAGAAATCAGCAGAAAAAACGATGGAAAAAATACAGACGCTCCGTTAGCACTGCCTCCCTTTGCCGCAACGGTAGTTACGGATTGAGGTGACGTTGGGTCGAGGTATGTTCGCGTGTTCTGCCACGAGCTGGTGCCAGACCTCTGATGGGCACTGCCGCGTTTAAATTGTTGCTTACCGCGCTCACTGTCTACTGCGTCTCAACATAGCCTTCGATATACTGACAAAGCCTGGCAGGTCGCCACGAGACGCGGCCGCCTAATGTAAAAAGGTAGAGCGGCAAGCAACGGATGAAAGGAGGCTTATTGAACGGGCGCCCCGCTGTGGTGAGACGCCGAAACACACTTCTTGCGAGCGATGGCATTTCCGCTCGTGCTCCTCGCGTTCCTCGCGCTAACGCTTCTTTTCTCGTCGGGTTTGAAAACCATGTTTCGGATACTGGCCGCTGCAAAAGCTGTGCGCTGAATACCAGCTTACCCGAGAAATGCTCTTTGCTACCAGATCCTCGCTTTCCAATCTACGACCGAACACTCTATGGCTCCGTCACCGAACTGCCGGGATTTGTGAGTGTAGAGGACGCTATGATATCACGCACCAAGAGGCTGGGCACCCAGCTATCATTTGCGAAATTCAGTCCTTCACGTATGCACGCAGTTTCTTCACACTATCTCATCACATTATGTGTCACCACTGCCTTTGCCACGCTCCTACTAAAAAGGGTTGTTTTTTTATACTTCGGTCATTAAATAATTCAACGTGAAAACTTTGCTTCTGAGCGCGACATTGGGAGCGAAAGCACAAATACAGGCCTTTTTTTTTTTTTTTGTGGGGCAAGAATATAAAAAAAGATATTTAGCATGAAGGTTTTTTTGGTTTACTTTACTTCCTCGTTGTGTTGAGAGATATGAGGGTCACTAGAAAAGACGCAAAATTCTTTAATTACCTTATTGAAAAAACATGTTATTCACTTCTTCCCCTTCTCAAGGCAGATGAATAACTGACACTATATCTAATCATAGTGTAGCCGTGGCGCACAATGTTCATAAAAAAGAAGAAAAAAAAACTCGTACTGAGCGTTACAGGGTAACAATTTCCTTTCAGTGTTCATAATTTCATACAGACACTAGCGTGGTGAAAATCCCCTATGACGTCAATTCCTCAACTCTGCTCTTGCGTAGCACTGATCATGAACCTGCGGGGTCGGCATGTGGGCTCCAGAACTTGCGAAGTACGAAGCAGTCATCTACATGTTCTTGGAAACAAAAAAAGTTACTAAATACCGTTACTTCTTATTCGCTCTAAATTAACTAAGTACTTGATTCATTAGTGCAATAAATATAAAACTCGTTATTACTTCAACTTAAAAGGAACGCATTCCTTTCTTGTTACTATCTATACTCTTGCTACTCTACTTCAAAAATTGTAGCTGCGTTTCGTGTTTTTTTTTTCGTCGTTAATAATTGTTTGTTTTTAGCGTATTCATAGACATATTAAATCTCCACACCAGGGATGTGTTGACTGAAAGAATAATCTGGGGATTAGTGTTGATGGGGTTTTAAGCATGTCATATATGTGCCCAGGAACATAAGCCTGACGAACAACGTGTGTACTCTCTTTCACGTACTATGTGGTTGCTTTTGTAGTTCTTGCTTCAGTATAGCAAAGTCCTTACATCGTAGGATATCGTTCAAAATATCCTACGATTGCGTGATTGTGACGTAATTTGACTGTGTCCATTGCTGCTTCGCTTTTTAGAGCGCAGCTCTTAGGCGCCCGTTTCCGGCTTAAGTGGCGTCGGCGTCGCTGTCGGCGTCGACGTCGGCATCGGCGTAACCGCGAGGTGCATTATGGGTTATTTTCCTCGCTAAATTTAGCGAAAAATTTGCCCACTAAAATTAGCGGAAAATTTTCCCACTAAACTTAGCGGAAACATTTCCCCGACAAATTTAGCGGAAAATTCTCTCCGCAAAATATAGCGGAAAAAATTTTCCCGCTAAACTTAGCGAAAAAGCTTCCCCTGAGTGGCAAAAAAGGAGGAGAGCATAGGCCTCCTCTCCGTACCATCCCCTCCTCCTCCTCAGGAGCTGCGCTGTAATTCGGCGTTACAGGGGATTGTAAATGTCTTTCATTTTTTATCTTTATTTTTTTTTTCTGTTAATGGTGCAAACTGTATGGTATGTTGATTATTTTCTTTTTAGTGCTGCATAAATGGCATTGTGGAGACCTGTGGCCCTGTCAAGCTGATCTTCTGACCGCTTTTTCCAAAAGCCTGCAGTATCCTGTACGCTGTGCTTGATGCTAATAAAACTACACGACCACGACACGAGCACGCGACGCCAAAAAGAAAACGCGATATTTAAGTAAGTCACTTTGTGACTTACTGAGATATCGCGGGTACATCTAAAGCAACAGAGATTAAGGTAGGTATCACTCGCGTGCTAAACCATATCTCACCGTGCTCTCTAAGCTTTTGTTTTTGCATTTGTAATGAAGTAGAGAAAGGTCTTTTTTTTTTTGGTGAGATCGCATTCAGTGCAAAATCCCCAAGTTCTATTTTAAGGGCTTGAGTTCCTGACCCTCTACTCGATCACATATGACGTCATAGAAATTAACGAAACGTGGTTGAATGTATAGGAGTGTTAATATACTGGGGCATGTAATGGAGTGTCTTCAACGAACTGCGATGTATAGAGGGACGGCGTATCATTTTTTATAAGAGAAGAATTAATCTTTAGTGAGATCCCTCGGCTTTCTCGATCTGTGGACTGCGTCGAAGCTTTTTTTCTGAAGTTGAATTGTTGCATAGCGGCTGGCACAGTGTACACACCACCAGATTCGTTCTGTCGACATGCTTTAACGGGATAAACTGACATCCCTGACCATTAAGAAGTAACAATCTGTTATGTGTAGGTATTTTAATATTGATCGGAACATATGCGCGTAAGATATATTCAACTTTTAAATTCGTTAAACTTTACAAATATTATTAGCGTAATAAATAGAGTAACATTGGTTTCATGAGTCATAATCCATCCAATTTATAGCTAATATTAAAACATATATTGCTGGAGTTTGCGAATTCAATATCGCGGATCATTTTCCCATATTCATATTTGCCACAGGGATGAATGTCATTTGGGATAAACGTCTTCGTCAATTAAAACGGCAAATGAATTATAAACTGTTGCGCGACATAGTATAAGCGTTTGATTTTAAAAATTTACATAATCCATACGAGAATCAACAATTTAGCAGTTTGGTGAGGTGCTAAGAATAATCGGCACCTGTATGACACCGTTCATTATTTGCTCTCTGAAGGATAAAACGACTTGTCATTAGCAGTTAAAAGAGCATAAAGAAAATTGGATTATTTCCAATATAAACTGCATCGTAACGTGTCCGTACCACTTATAAGGAAACTTAAAAAAAGAAATATCATTCTAATCATATCACTGCTTAGTGCAGGACTTAAAAAAAAGGTGGATTGTCATGAATACCGTCTTTCACTCAGAAGTGGCGAAACAAATCCGACAAAATTGATCATATCGCTGTTGAAGGATTTAAGCGATTTTTACTTACATCGGCCCACAATTCGTGAGCTAGATTATCTTAAGTAACTCGCCGATGTTTTCCCAGTTTGAGATTTGCCCACCAACATGCGTTTTTTTAGAAAATAACGAGCCCTTACATAAAGAGAATACACAATATCTTCAATGCCTACTAGTAAATCACTAGGGTCTGCTGGAATTCCTAAGAAATCACTTAACTTATATATGGGTCTACTGAGCGTTCTATTGCAGCATATATTAAATATGCTGCAAGGCAATGATTAACATAGGTATTAAGTAAACTTGGACTTGCAGGGATTATTCTGATAAACCCAATACAGTTCATAAGCTTAGAGTGTGTACAGTGCTTCTGAAACCAGCAAATCATTTTGTAACCGAGCCTAAGAAATCCCAACTCACACATAATGCGTACGCGACACACGTGCCTCCAGTGGTTATCATAATCATAAAGACAAGTTTAAATATTTCTTTATCAATAAATTTGACTTACCATTAACTTCACCGCTCAGGCTGGAACAGGAGGCCAACACTGTGAGAAGCACAAGCCAACACTTGGCGTCCATGACTCGAACCCCGAGAGGGCTGGATTTAAGCTGAACGTGATACTCACGACGTCGATTTGCAGGTAATCTACTCGTTGCACTCTTATAAGTAATAGATGGCTATTTGCCCACTCGTTACCTCTCATCGAAAAGGTCCATAGGGCAATCACGTCGAGATAAAGGCTGATCCCTTTTGAAGAGAGCCCATTGGGCGGTACAGCATCCTGGTCTTGAGTTCGGGCGCCAGCAATTAAGCACTTGAAGACCGCGGCTTGACATGGGCGAGGTAAACACGGACCTCGCAGAACCTTTCTCAGCTGGAATTCGCGGGGAAGGGTAATCAAGACCGGCGTTTCCAAGCTAGCGCTTCGCTTAACGAATGTCAAAACTTTATTCGCAACTCTTTTGGAGCACCAGCTCTCGCGTTGTTGAATTTGCTCACATTTTTGTGCGCTTTATTTTAATGTTGTTTGATTATTAAACTGCGTATATTAAGTGCGGCGTTTTTTATACACAAAATGCTTACCACAATTTTCAGCAAGGCACACCGAGGAATGACTTCTTTTCTAGGCAACAAGCTGAAAGAGTGAGCCTTTCACCATATTACTAGGTGGTCTTAGCATCCTTCTTCTTGCTACAGCAAAACAGGCATCAAACATTTTTCCCCCGTGAAGTGACAAGGCACCTTTCTCTCTAAAGCTGTAGAAAGATTTTACTGGTTAGTGATTTAAATGTGTTCTACTTGAATTCTTTCTTGAGAGATGAGTATTAAGTAGTTGCTGCTTGGCCTGGTACTCACTAATTTAGCTTAAATACTCTTTTTATATATCGATTTGAATGTTCACGAACCCGTAATGAATTATGTTGCTAGTGTACTAAGAAAGGTGGAAATAAATTTGTTTTCAGCTAGCTCACCTGAACGTTTACGGCATGGAACTTCTTCCTGCAGATGTACAAAGCCTGCATTAGCCCTCCTGGATTCTTTATTCGTATGTGAGTGCCGTCGATAAGCCCAACCACAGGGGGAAACCCGTATCGTTCGAAGAAGAGCTGGATCGTAAAGCGCTGCTCCCTGCGGTTTCCAGGAAATTGCACAAACTGGGCCCGTCTTCGCGCGAGACGTCCAGAGACCCGACCTACGATTTCCGACTGGGTAGGCTGGCTGAAGCCGTGGATGTCTCCAGCGTCGTCTTGATAGCTGCCTTTCACAAAAAACCGGAGGGCGCTGAGAACTTGAAGCTCCGGCGACATTGCGTTGTTCACAGAAGTTTCGTTGAGGTCTGACCGAAGCAGATTCACAACAAACATCACAGTCTCCATCCTCAGCCTGTACCGCCTTTTGAAATTGTCTTCGCTCCATATAATAGATGGGTTCTGCTGGTCGCGTAGCGTACGGGGCATCACGCGAAGCGCTTGAACTTGTGAAAGCTCTTCGAGCTCGAAAAGATCTCGCAGGTCGGCCCTATTTGCTGCTAAACGGCCACTAGTCGCCCGATAAACTAGCCCTACCCTATGACTAAGATTTGTTAGTAGACTTCTTAGTCGCGCGGGGCGACTCAGGCCTAAACACGACCGGTGAATACCAAGCGCTCACTTAGCGGCGGCTAGCGCTCGCCACGTGATCATTTTAGTCGATGACGTGGCTAGACAGTGGTTAAACAGGCGATACTCGCGCCTGGTGAATACGGGTGCTCAAGTACAAGGGCGATATCTGGACGAAGTTGGGCGAGAAGCTGGGAGAGATATCTGGTAGAAACTATTAGAGCGCAGCTCTTAGGCGCATGTTTCCGGCTTGAGCGGCGTCGGCGTAATCGTGAGTCACGTGACCCCCGTCAGGCCACTTGACCCCCTGAGGTCACGTGATCCTACTGAGGTCACGTGACCCCTAAGGTCACGTGATCCCCTAAGGTCACGTGATCCCCTGAGGTCACGTGACCCCCCTCAGGTCATGTGACCCCCAGGTTACGTTACCCCCCAATGGTCACGTGAGCCCCTCAGATCACGTGACCACCCTTAGGTCACGTGACCCCCACAGGTCACGTGACCACCCTGACGTCAGTGACCTCAGGGAGTTACTCATCCCTCAGTACGCTTCCATCGTATCTCTTAGTACGCCTCCATCCTCCTCCTCAAGAGCTGCGCTCTAATCTGGCGTTACAGGGAGTTGTAAACGGCTTTCATTTTTTTTCTTCCACGAACACTGCGTGCATCAGAGTGAAGGACAACATTTTCCAAATATATGATTCATCTGAACGACACGATCATACTCCTGTATAGACCGAGAGCAATCTGGGCCCTTGGGCTTGCTGGTTAGAATCAGCACCTTGGCTGTGTGAACAAAGTCTGCCAAGCGCTTGCAACTGGGCTTCACGCGCCACATGGCTTGTGCCCTAGGTTTGGCGGTGCTTTCTTGATACGGGGATTATTTAAACTTGGCCGGTTTTCTTGAATCGGCATCTAGGCTGGCTGAAGAAAGCCTGCGGAAGCCTGGCGCGCGCGAGCGCTTCAGACTCGACTTGATTGGCCACTCCGCTCGTGAGCTAACATTGGCCGTGCTTTCTTCAGACGCTGATAATAGCAAGCCGCTACTGGTTTCCCCGAAGAACGCTCCCGTTCGATTAGAAGTCTTAATTATGTATGCATATGTTCTTGAACTGCGAATTCAGAACATATCTCATTCTATGGTGGCGCAAATCTATTAGCATTCAGCTGTTCGAGGGCCTCCACCCAGAAATATTTTCTCGCTAATGGTAACGTCTGCGACCGGAAATTTTCCAACTTCGAAAAATACTCGCCCTGACAATCCAAGTGAATGGTTTACCATCAAAACTAATTGATAGGATATGGTTTTAGCAACCAGTATTCAACCTTTTATGTACACACCCCTATAAAAGTGGCTACAGCTATTCTATATACATCTTACCGACATTCTATCGCCCCTATCGCCATTCTATCGTCCTCCCTTGAAATTTATGGACACGGAATCGCCCCTTTATCTACGTTTGGCACAGACGTGGTAGGCGCTAATTGGCACTCAAATGGCGAAAGAACCCTTTAACGTCTTTTTATTGGCAGGTGCTCATACAGAATTCGGGTATCGTCTTTTTATACTCATCCTATTGTCAATCTAGCGCCCCCGGTGGCAGTGCAATACCGGCCAATTTCTGCTGCAAGTAAAGCTAACTTTAAGTACAAACCATAGTTATAATGTACACCAGAGGTTCAACTTGCTCTAGTGTGCCGCGGAAAATTGAAGCAGACCATACATGGTAAATTTCTTCCAAAATGTAATTTAATTACAATTACAACTTACATCAACAATTAATGCAATTACTTTACAATTATTTATTTCTGGGAGCGACCACCTTGGTCTATATAGCTTCAAACAACATTTTAGGAATGCAACGCATTTATTCATTCCTTGCCCAAATGTTTGAGGAGCCGAATACATGTCACGAATTGTACATTTCTTTTGTGCATTTTCTTAAATTAATAATAGAACTTGACAATTTGGGATAATGAAATCCTACGCTCTGATATTATCAACAAATAATAATGAATTAGTTAATACACTCGAAGACAGCCGACGCTAAAATAATATTGGTTGACACACTTTTGTTAGCCAGGCAAATAAAAATGTGACAATTAGCGATATCTGAACAATTTAATAGCGTTAATATAAGACAACAATCCACATCCACACGCGCTAATACGACCATATTTACAGACGAACGTTTCATTTTTTCCTAAATTATTTACATTGAGTTGAAATTACATTGGCTCAAAATTTATAAGACCCGAATATGGGCTCTCGAATCAATCACGAAAATATTCACAGGTGCGAATTCAGCTCCAAAATGCTCATGCAAATAATATCCGAGGTAAAACCAACAAAAAAAAATAAACTTGAAATTAATACAAAAAATAGCGACAGTAGTCAAAAAGGGGCGCGAAAAACTGGCAAACAAATAAATAAAAAACTGACTTCATAGACCATTAAAATCCTCAACCTCGGCTAAAAGCTGCACCTCAATTTTGTTTCTTTCAATATTTTGGCATGTTTATGCTACTGTTTTCTGCTCACAACACAGACAGCGCCACATGGTGCCGTTGAGGTAGGCTCCAAAGAGGATACTCTCAGCCCGCAGTGTAAGCATCAAAACAACGCGACGCTGTTTTTGTTGTGCGTGTGTGTGAGTGCGTGTCTATGTGTGGCGAGAGTGCCACCGAGCGCTAGGCTACTTGTCCGAGCGCTGAGGCTTTCAGAGAGGTTCCGTCGGTACCGTGAAGCCTTGCAAAAGTAGTTGAAGTTGTGCCTGAATTTTCGGAATTACTGACGCTAGAAAATAATTAAATTGCGATTCCGTTTAGCCGAAAGTAATTAATTACAGTTACAACTTACAAAGAAAGTTGTTAAATTACAGTAATTAAATTAATGTAATTAAACTACCACCCTAGTATGAACCAGACAGCAACCAGTCGGAAATTGACTTCAGGTAATGCATTTCAATGGGAATAAAATAATCCGTTTTCTCCGTGCGCTTGCTTATTAGAGCAAATATCACGAATAATTCGTACGTACTAAGTGTATTTCTCAGTCACGCAGACGAAATAATTTATCAGTTACGGCGTTTTTATCTTAAATTCGTGGAAAAATGGAAAAATTAAAGATGTTTACAAATCTCTGTAATGCGAAGTTAGAGCGCAGCTCTTCTGTTATTTTGATTTTGCAATATTCTGTGCTGAACAATTTGAAAAAGAAATATACAGGGTGTTTCAGAGAACTCAGGCCAAATCGCTCCTGCGAAAACTACTTATCGCAACGAAAAAAGGCTTTTTTCGGCATGGTCTTGGGCCAGGGGCACATTTAGGAGGATTATTGAAGTCCGGGATAATAACATGTTATTTATTTTTGCGTAATTAACTTTTTTAATATTGTGCTTCAGGGCATGGTTTCAATTAGAAAATTTCTCAGCATTATGAACAAACACTAAATCAACTAATTGCAGTACGATAGAAGGCACGCGAAGCATTTTACGGCTTTCTGAAAAACCGCACAAATTCACCGGCTTTTTAAGTTTCGGTTTGCTATCGGAGCTGATATCGGCCCCGGCGGAACCACGCATCGTGGAGAGACTGCAACCAACCTCGGCTGGGCTGTTGCAAGCGCAGAATAAGTAAAGTCATAGCCTCCTCTATTGACTCCGTAAGTGTGACGTCATGGGTCAAAACAAACCGTTGCCTGGGTCGTTGTTATGGGGTAATACATGTGGCTAGGTTTCGCTACGAAAACCCGACCGTTAAAAAATCAGGAGTGCAATTTAAACTTCTAAAAATCACAGATTTAGAAAGCTTGAATGTCGTATATGTTTCGACAGAACTGTGCCGGTAAGCGCTTGTTTCTGAAATATTTACGACTGAAACTTGCGATCCTCAAGATGCCTGCAGCAGACGACGAAAGCAAGAAGTATGCCGTCTGCCACACACGGGCCGGCCAAGCCGGTGCCGTCGTTTGAATCGTGTGAATAAAGACCATATTCTGATATTGCATTTGTTTGAAATGTAATGAGTTTCAAACATCTATAAGAATTTAGAGTGGTGTGCAGTGCAAAATATGGTTTATTGAAAGTCCGGGCGTCGATCGAGATGATAGTCTACTAAAATATCAGATTGCACCCGCGAGAAAAGTACTTCGTGCAATCGGTTGAGATCCCAAATTTTGTTTGTGGACTCGCGCTATGGGAGGTGCTTGGCACCTGGTTGTAACCGTCGCTGCGATGATTACTGCAAAATCGCGATAGACATGCAACTATTCATTAACCTGACAACCTCAATAATAATATTAATAAGGGACTTACCTCGACTGCGTACGATTTGTTTCTCATACTGGCCTGCCCTACACCGGTAATGCACTTCAGGTCGTCGTCGTAACTGATCTGCATGGCGTGGTTAGATTTTACGACAATTTTAGCCCTCTGAACTAAGCTGGGTTCTTTACAGAAAAAAAAAAAACGCACATTGCGGAGGCCTCTACGGCCATGGCGATGCACTTGTTTCTGCCGCTCGTTTACCGAAGAAATTTAATGAAGACGCCCGCTGCAACAGAGGCCAGCCAATCTATCGTGTCGTCTGCTACCAAAGCAAAGCGGAGTGTAATACCTCAGAAATGGCTTTCATTGTTGCAATGCGACACTGAGACGACAGGAAAATATTAATAATTAGATATCAAGATGTTCGGTTGCATGCTTACAAAAAATATTTACTTACTTGTAAGCAATAGTCTAGCCTCAGGTGGAGTCTTCATGCATTATTCCATAGCAACGTCCCTAGAAACGGTTTGTTTTGACCCAGACGCTATGTTGTGACGTGCTCACTTACAGGGTCAATACTGATAAAGCCTGGCAGATTGCCACGAGACGCGGCCGCCGAAAGTGAAAAGGTAGAGCGGCAGATAACGGATGAGAGGAGAGACATGTAACAGGCACCCCGCTGCGGCGAGACGCCGGAACACACTTGTGCCGGGCCATGGAACGCTCGCTCGTGTTTCTCGCGTTCCCCGGGCTACCGCTTCTTTTCTCGTCGGGTTTGAAAACCATGTTTCAGGTCCTCGCCGCCGCGAAAGCTATGCGCTGACTACGGGCTCCGCGAGAAATGCTCTGTACCACCAGATCCTCGCGCTCCATGTCTGCTACCGGGCACTCTATGGCTCCGTCGTCGAACTGCCAGGGTTTGTGAGTATAGAGGAGGCTATGGTACAGTTTCCAAGATGCATGACGGCAGTGGTGGCCTCATGAAACTGGCTGTAAGACTGGCCATTGAGTCTGACCTAAAAATGATACGTATTGCTCAAAAGTCGGGCCACGTGACACTCATTGTGTGGCAGTGTAAGACTCGCTGAAAACTTTAGTAGACAATTTTTATTTAGAAACTATTATACAGGTTATTCGTAATGTCAACATGTATATGAAGTAACTATAAATGAAGTATACAAGTTGCTCATAAAGTAATGTCAAAAGTGATGACCAAATGTTGAAGGGTAACAGCGGTACATTTTTTAGATTTTATGGCTACAACAGTTTCTAGTGAAAGAAGTGTCCCTGAATTAGGCGGTGTGCGTTATTTTCGGTGCTTTTTGCAGTTTCCTAGATATCGCATCTAAAAGTTTTGTTTCGAGGGTCTACGCAGAAACCGAAACTAGCGGCTGGAGCATCATGGCAATTCTTGGGATCAGCTGCGTGGCCATCGTGTTAGGTAAAGTCCGCACAGTGGTACCGCAAAACGTACGACTGGCCTCGACGCAAGAGCAATTCCGATCAGTCAGGTAAGATGATACGGCTGTTACCAACGTTACTCGATCAACTCAGTTGGCAAACTCCCACGGAGAACGTCACCTTTTTTAGGACACGAACTGGCACACGACAGTCTCCGCTGATAACCCCTAGATTCGGAAATGCTGTTTGAAGCGTCATCCTTCTTGCCCGCTGCGGCCGTGTTTTGTACTGCTGTTGCAAAACGCGCCGCGGCGAGCAGGAAGGTGGGCGCTACGAACAGCGTTAGCCCAGCTGAGGGGTACGAGAAGGGATCACGCTCTCCGTGGGTGTTCGCCAACAGAGTCGATGGAGTAGCGTTGGCTCTTATTACATTGCTTCGTAGATATTAACCATATGTAGTAAATATTTATGCGGATTGATTAGGTTGCCGGCCGAATAGCGAGCTTGCCACGATGAACGCAGCCTCAAAACGAGTTCGCCTATTTTCTGTGATGAACTGTGGTGTGCAATACACGTTGCAGAACCGTTGTAGAAGATAAACGTACGCTCACGCTGACCAGGACCGGACTGAACTATGCCCGCCCGTGTATGCCACATTCGGCAGCACGACGCGATTAAGCGAGCAGAGAAAGTAATCTTCCTGCACGATCGCCGAAGAGCACTTACTGACTACGGCCACTTATACATAACATAACAACCAGAAATCGTCCGCTGGGACGGCTGAAAACGCGACAGAGAAGCAGGGCATAAGATGTGGCAGTGCGAACAAGAAACCTCCATGAATGCGAAGATGACACCAGGGCACAAGATTGCTTGACAAACAGACTTCGATTAGAGTTACTCTTTGAAAATTAAATCGTGCGCTGTCTTTACAAAACATCAATTCTGTTCCTTGGCGAATAGGAATTGACATTCTAAGCTTTTAAGCGCGGGATTTTTGTGGTCCAAGCATACCCAGTAGGAAAGAAGTGTTTCACTGAATATCCTTGCCAACCATTTATTATACAACTGTAAAATGGACTGACGTGATAGTAATTTGCATTCTTTGTTCTATACTTTTTGTTGAGCTTGTAAAGAAGAGTTTGTTTTAAGTTCAGAAGTCACTTCACGAAATCCAACGTCTTCTAGGTAGGCGGTACTTGAAACATAAACATATATTAGTACAAGCACTGAAAGTCTATTAGCCCGATGCAAAAACAGTATCAAATTTGACAAATATTGTGATCCTTACACTTTCACATGCGCTAGTCCTTCTTTTCTCTTTTCTCTTTTGTATATTTTCTTTTTACAGCAACAATTATTTAGAATTTTACAGAGCAACGATTATTACCTTGTTCCGCGTCTTCAGCGTGAGAATGATCAATGCTGTCCCGAGTACTCTCTAACCTTCGAGGAAAAAAAATTGAGAAAATGTTTTCTCGCTCTTAAAGATATCGCCGACGTCTTTTGTTTTCCTCGTGTAATTTTATTTTCTGTCTGGAGCCCTTTGCGGCGCCGGTTCGCGTGTAAAGCGACCTCGTGAAGGGGACACGGCCGCCGGTGTCGACCGTCGGCGTCGTTAACTTCCCCGGCGAACACAAAGATAAGCTTGATATTTCGAAAACGGCCGCCAGCCCAGCGTCGTTCTCGAGGCGTCGTGGAAGTGGAGATTCGCGCATTCTGGATAGGCGTTAGAGCGGCGTTGACCTTGCCTTCGAGTCCTGGGGACGAAACCGACCTATCTCTGAAAGATTCGTCTTGAACCGCAATACATCGCCTTCATGTTTCTGGGATATATCCTGTATAAACTTCTAAATCCGCGTGAGAGAAACCACTGCCTTCATTGAAACATATTATATATATATATATATATTAATATTTATATAGATATATAAAAATATATATAAACATAAACGGCATCATCTTTAAAAGTCGACAACCCCAGTTACATATTTCATAATGTCACCTTCGTGTTAGCTAAACTTCTTTTAAAATTCTAGAACCGGAATATTTACATTTAAATGGAAACAGGACATTTTAGTGCCGTAGCTGTAATTCCAAAGGCGACCTACTTACCTCTACAGCAAATGTTTTCTTTGGTAAATTAAAAAAAAATGGGATAAATATTAACTCTCTAACTCTTAATACCGCTAAATCTAAGGCAGTCTTATTTCAATGTCTGGGATCATATGTACGAATATCACGCGATTTGTATTTTGGGTCATGCACAATAGAATGTATTGATACCGTTAAGCCTCCCGGTGTTATATTTTCTAATCATATGTCATGGAATAATCCCGTAACATACATTCACAAAAATTTCGTAAAGTTGTCGAGATTATGAATAAATACAGGCGTGTATTTATTTATTTATAATCCCGAGAACTGCATATACTGCACAACTGCATATAGTCCCAGTAAACATCAAAAGATTAATTTGCAATTCCCCTTTTCATTCCGTAATCTGCTTTCCCACTTAGTATGGGCAACAACTACGAAGAGCAATTTAGACAAATTGCGTCTTTTACAGAAAACGACTGTTAGAATAATTGAAAATGTACCTCGTGATTATCACTCTCCTCCTCTTATTGATAAACATAAAATCATTTATATATATATATATAGTATGTATTCCTCTAGATTGATTTTAAATTACCAACAATGTGTAAGAAAAAATATGAAAATAATCTTAGACCTTGTTAAAGTAGAAAAAAAACGGGTCCATTTACCCATCGCGTCATAGGCGCCCCCTGGCGTGTTCCTGCATTTCGAACAGAATTCGGCACTCAGTGATACCGCTACCAATTACCGCTCTTGTTAAACTTGCTTTTTTCTCCCGACAACGATGTATACTTCGTAAGCAATCGTACCTTACAAGAAATGTTGTGATATAAAATCATTATTTACATTTCCGATAGTTCTAAATGTGTGTATTTAGGTGAATGCATGTCTCTCTTTTGTGTGTGTAATTGTTAGATACTTTTTTTTTTATTTGTGTCAGTCCCACTGCAGCCTTGTATTAGGGCGCTGGGACCAGTCAGGCTGCAATCGTGTAGCTTTTTTTTCCAGCCCCCTTGCCACGAAGGTATTTTTGTGGCAGAAAATAAACTGATTTGATTTGTTTTGATTTGATATATTACCCGTTATTCGTGCCCATCGGTTGTGTGTGATCGTCGCTGGGATCGAGTGGGTTGCCAACGCAACGGCGTTTGGCGCAGCTAGTGCGAAGTAATTGCGGTGGAATGCGATGCAGGGCGCTGGTGGCAGCGCGTGTTTCACGTGACCGTCAATACTTTTGATTGGGTGGCCGGCGACTTCCGAAGGGAAATTTTACTGCGTTGCTATGAGCTAGCGTTGGTATAGATAAAATGCGTGCTAGAGTAATTCACGTTATTATGCAGCCAGGATGCGACCGAAGCATGTTTACCATAATGTGAAAGAAGAGGCCCGCAAAGAAAAGCAAGTCGATGAAGCGCGATTGGCCGAATCAACCAAGTTGGTTGACTTTCTGAACTCAATCGAAGAAGTCGTCTTTGCAGGCTGAGAATATACGATGCACTGCCGGCCCGGGCGCCCGGTCGCGAAAGTCGGATCATACTCATCGCTTGCCCAAGCAGTGGGACGCCAGTTCACATATTCTAAGAAAAGAAAAACAAATATTTAATATAGGACTGACAAGTAAAATCTAAGAAAAGCATTCTTGCATTCCTCTTTGTCGCTTAGTTTTGTAGCAAACACGTATGCTTGATGCGACAAAAGAGCATCACGATCGCGCGCGACGCAGAGTATGGGCAGAAGGACGATACAGTGGGCCAGCTCAGAAGTTTGATTTAGCTCTTTGTTTATATTGTCACGAACGACAATTGATGAGGCGACGAAAACTGAAGCAAAATAAAATTTTAATGGGGCGAACCTGTGCCAAAAAAACAGATAGAAAGAAGCTAGCGTCTCAAGCGTCGATGGCTGCGAAACAGCAGGATCGAACGCTGCAGGCGAGACTGACTCCCCTCGCCTTGCGGAATCTCATATGTACAGGGGTGGGCTTTCTAGAATATTCAGCGTAGAACGTTCGGCACGCAGAGCATTTGTAACTAGATCAAACGACACGGTTCTTGGACTTGCAGGAACGCTACATTGAAAGAATAAATAAAAAATGCGTCGCTCCCAGGAATGGAAGCCGAAGGCCAAGCACGGTAACCACTCGGCTATGCACGCGCTCGCTCGGCGACGCGCGTGTCAAAATGATTGTGGGAATAAATAACGATATATTTAGTTGTCTTAATTTGAGACCCGGACGCGATTTGCACATTTTATGGCTAGGCATCACAAATAAAACTCGGAACATGTCCGACCTGCCGACCACATTCTTATATCATATGTTGAAGGCAGAGTTAGAGAAATTAATTTTAAAATAACAAAGACGACTACAGCAGATTATATCTTCCAAATACCCAAAAATATTCGTAAAAAAGTGAAAGCCGTTTACAACTCCCTGTACCGCCGAATTGGAGCGCAGCTCTTGAGGAGGAGGAGGGAAGGGTACTCAGGGGAGGGTATATCCCTCCTCCCCCTCGTTCTCCTCCTCCCCTCATTCTTTAATGTTCTCCGGGGGGGCTCGCGCGGTGAATTATGGGACATCTCCCATAAAGCACCGCGCGGTTACGCCAACGCCGACGCCGACGCCGACGCCGACGCCGCTCAAGCCGGAAACGGGCGCCTAAGAGCTGCGCTCTAAAACTCAGATATCTTCATCACCTCCTGGGAGATAATGCCGCAACCTTTGGCGTGGCCCTTTCACGGTAGCACTTTTTTCCAACGGATGCCTGTCGACGCGCAGATGAACCTCGCGTGCGCCTCTAGGCTAGATTAACCAAGGACCACTGAATAGAGTCGCGAGAAGTATTCATTGAATGTAGTTTTACCCAAACATTTCCAATTGGCAGAGACGATCATGAGCATTGCGACTCCAGCATCCGCGCAAACCACCGTTCTCAAAGAGCATGAACCATGCATTCCTTCCTGAAGCATAGGCCTCATCTACCGCATGTATTCTTGATGACGTCCGATAAGAGTTCAGGCGGGAAAAGTGAAACTTCCCAGCGTGGATGACTGCAATCGCGAACTGCTCGACTTCAAAAGGAAAGGTAGTGCCTTTCGCCTCATTTTTACCGTGGGCCTCCCATTGCCTCTTTTTCAAAATCACTCAACGCCCATCTCTGCTGGAATCACTGGACGTTTGGAGACCACGCCCGCAACTGAGTTTCCCATTGCTCAGCACCGGGAAATGCGTCAAGCCACCACTAGGGGTGGTGATTGGCGACAGTAACTATGCAAGCATCTAGCTGTTCGTTACTGGTCGTAACTCTGGACTCTGTTTCTTCGTCGACACCATAGCAGAGGTAAGCATTCTATCATAGCCTCCTCTATACTAACAACGCCTGGCAGATCGACAGACAACGAATGAGAGGAGAGTCATGTAACCGGCGCCCCACTGCGACGAGACACAAAAACACACTTCTCCCGAGCGATGGAATGTCCGCTCGTGCTCCTCGCGTTCCTCGTACTACCACTTCTCTTCTCGTTGGGTTTGAAAACCATGTTTCGGGTCCTCGCTGCTGCAAAAGCTGTGCGCTGAGTACCAGGTTCCCTGAGAAATGCTTTCTGCTACCAGATCCTCGCGCTCCAAATTTGCGACCGGGCATTCTATGGCTCCGTCGTCGAACTGCCAAGCTTTGTGATTAGAGAGGAGGCAATGATTCTACCCATCTTTGTGGTTCCGTAACGATCGAAGCGCACATCATTCATCCTTCAAGGCACTAATAAGACACCCTCACCACTTTTGGAGAACGGGACATGACCCTCGAATTTGGGCTAGGAAAGGTTTTACATTAACTTTTTCTAGTGGCATACGTATTATACCCAGACTTGCGAGCAACTCTCCTTATGACAAACTGTCTGTCAGGTTAACCAGGATCCCTTAAATGTTTTGACGCATCCTTCGAAAATATGTGTGTGTGTGTGTGTGGGAGGGGGGGGGGTTATGAGATTTTCGTCGAAGTTTTCAAAGGGGCCTAACCCACCCCTCAGGAATTCCTAAATGGTTAAAACAGCGTTCATATTATTCAGAGAGGCCTGTGGGGTCTGTCTTTATCCTTTCCTTAAAACCGCAGCACCTATCAAAAATCGTTTAACTGGTCTGTGGGGGAGATCGCGTGACCCTTCAAGATATTTGCGTTGGGGAAGCGGCTTAGCCATCTTTTCTTTGGCAGCCGCTACGAGTGTGAGAGTTGAAGAGATGATCTTCTGTTCCTATCCTGTCGTGGCCTTCGTTAACGCAGCCCCATTGCTGTGTCTCTGTGTTCTGTGTATGTGCTTTACTGGGTGAACAGGGATGCCCAAGAGCATCAAGTCCTCACGCACGAGGAAGAGAGGGCGCGTGGGGAAAAGGGAAGAGGGACTTTTGGCTGTTTGTTTTAAGGTAACCTGTTTTAGTCAGGCAAGATACAACCTTCGTCAGAAGCTGGTCGCTCTGTTTTTTTTCTGTTTTTTTTGTTTGTTTGTTTTTTTGTAAACGAGCGCAAACTAAATGCTCAAAAATGAGCGGACGCTCAGAGTCGACTTCCCGTCCCATGAGTGGGACCTATCGTTTAGAGGGGTGCGGATAAAGAAGGTTCCCTATTGCCCTTTTCCTTGCACCTCTTCCTCCGTTCGGTGCCAGAAGCATCGATCTAGAGAAAAAGACGCCGGAGTCGCCACCGGGACGACACCAGGGACGACACCGTGACTGCTCCGGATTTGTCGACGGCAGCATATGTTGGTTGTGCGTTTGTGGTTTTCGCTAAACGTGCTACTTACAGTGTGTATATGTGCGTCAGGTGCAACTCCTTGGTTTTATCATTTGAACTGCCGTACATCTCAGGAATTTGCTCAGCAGCATTGTGAGCACCTCGAAATACTTTTTTGCAGCAAATCTGTTATACCTGTCTGGTCTGATTTTTTTGTTTTGTTTATTTTTGTGCATCTGCTTTGCTCCCGGGTTTGAGTAAAGCTTGTTTTTATAGTCTATTTTGGCTTACAACATGCATGCAAAACTCGGTGTTTGAAATAAATTTAACATAATGTTTTAAACTGCATTTTTGGTGTATGGTTCAGTCATTTGGGCGTCTAAAGGGTTGACGGGCTCAGGAAGTCCGAAAGGCTGCAGAATCTTAAGGAATCAGGGGGTTTGGAGGGCTGACGCGGTTGGAAGGCTGAAGTGATTTGACAGACTGAAGGGTGTGATGGCTGAAGGTGTTTGAAGCGCTGAGAGGGTGCCTTACCACATCAAGCTGAAGTGTCATTTGTAATAGGGTTCATTCAAAATGTGATTATCATGGTTAATATGCAGAGAAAATGCCTGGCAGATATTTCTACACATCTGGCGGTACGAGGAATCATGTGGACCGTGCCTATCGTCCATTGTGTGGGTTGGCTCTCCCTTTCTCTCCTTTCCAAACACATATTCAAGAGTCTCTAAAATGGATTTGTCCAGGCAATCTTCAGCGTCCTCATAAACACAATATTAGTCATCACATAGTGACAACCGGACCACCTAGGGTTTCACGTGCGCGTCGACTGGCACCAGACCGACTGAAAATTGCTATCGAGTAGTTCGTGCACGCCAGGCAAGGAAATTATCCGCCCTTCTTCGAGTTTTCGGGCGTCACTTCTCCACATGGTGACCAAGGAGACAATATAAATTAGAGACCACGTGGTACTTATTGTAAAATCAAGAATGCCGCCATTTCTAACCGCTATCTTCTGCCATACATTGCGGATTTTCAAAAACTTAACTAGGCGCGACAAGTTTCTAAAAAAATCCACCAAATAAAAGCTTATTACCAAACATCTGTTGAGCTTTTCATTTCCCCAAAACAGAAATTATTACACCTTTAAGCTCGCAGGGATATCTTTGCAATCAATTAGGCCTTTGGAAGGCGGCCCAAACAAACCAATGGTTCATCAATATTTTAACTCAGACTTCCGTTTTCTTGTCTCTGTAGATGAGTAGCCCGTTTGCAGCTTCACCAAGAAAAACACCTCATGCATATTTCACTGCCCTTCCTTCTGAAGAGTCCTCGGGCATCATAAGTTTATTACTGCCCCTCTGCTAAATCCCTTTTTGCTCGTATTAATAAAGGCAAATGAAAGCGTTTTACTTTATCACTCCTAACGTTGCCTACGCTATTTAAAAATATCGCACTAATAATATTATTGGAGAAAAAATATATAAAATCCGCAGCAATATTATTTTATAAATAAAAATAACGCCATGGTCTAGGATATGTTGCTCCCGAATTTTCAGAAATGAAAGAAGTGTCTTAGGAGGGCCAATTTTAATTTTTATGTATACAATATTTTCAATATTGAAACATTGGTTTCTCGGTCCTGACGATGGCCGGTTTCGGAGCATACTCTTGAGTGCTTAATTGATACAAATAAAGTATATAATAATGATAAACATCAATCTCGAGCCGAAATATTTATCGACACTGTTTGGGTCCGGGTTTGCGGATTTCGGTTCTGTTCCGGTTCAGCACCGGGGAGCAGAAATAATGGTTTAAACCGGCTTAAACCGCTCAAATTATTATATATTTTACAAAATGTTTGGCATAAGGCACTACATAGGGCGTAAAAATAGTAACATTATAGAATTTTTGCATTGTACAATTCACTCTCATCTTCAGGAAAAGTTAACAAAACTTTATTTGGATCACAAATGCTAGCGATATAAAAAAACAAGTTTCAGAAAAAAAAAACACTACCTTCACTTGAAGTAACTTTTACTTGATTACCTCAGCAAATTCAAATTATTATTCGAAGAAAGATAAAAACGACAACAAAGTCAGGTTCCTACAGACGTTCCTAGAATATCTACGAAAGAGATAACATAAAGTAGCGCTTTTTGAAAGCTCAATCGAAGCTGCGCCGTTTGTATAAATCGTATTACGCTGAAGATAAGAAAATGGGGCGCCTGGCACCTCTATATAGTAAAATGGGGCATGCAAGAGACAGCACGTGTCCTAATTGTCACTGAATTTTTTATAAGCTTATTCAAATCATCTGTATAAAATAATCAGGGGCCGCATTTGATTTGCTCTTATTCAGGCGAACCGTTACGCAAAAAGGAATAAATGAAGGTTGGAGACCTGTTGTCTACTCTCCATAGCAGAGAAAGTTGAAGCTGGTGGGAAGTAACACAAAACAGAAATTTAATTTTCACGTGTAATCCCTCCTCGTACAGCGCAATGCCATGGATTACTTTCACAGTCATAACAGACCCAACCACGAGCGTATATGCTTAAATCATACTTTACGTGTTAGGAACCTAATTGGATTCAATTAATCTTCAAATCAAAAATTCTTAATGACCCTGGCAAGCGTACACATGCATAAAAACACCAGGAACTTTTGCAAACAATTTTTTATGAATGTAGTAGTGAATTTAGTTACAATTATTATATTCAGAATGGTTCTTTGCTTTATTTTAAACTTCCAAAATCTCTGTCCACAATTTAGTTATTTTTTATAGTAAGTCATAAATATCACCACGAAGTTAAAGCCACCTTTAGGGGCAACACAGCATGACACCGTTTCAAAGTAGCTGCTCTGCTGATCTGAGAAAACATGATCCTTCTATTCGCTTTTTGAAGTAGTGAAATGCCGTGTATACGGGAATTATCCATGTCCTATAATGATAGATATCAAAGTCAATACATCAAATGTATTCTCTTTTAGAGGAATGCCATACACGAAGCATTACTGCAAATAGAAATCCACGGAGATCCAGAGATGCTCTTAATTTGTGACACTTGGAGCAATCAGCATCAGCTGGAACTTCGCAGTATGCTTTCTGTGGAAGCTCGTATCGTATTCTGTACACAAATGTATGGAGCCAAAAAAACGTATCGATGCAAGTATTTTCTTAAAATTAGACCCCCCCCCCCAACCTAATCTTTTTACATAAAATGATTTGCATTTTTCAGCGACCCTTGACCCCTGTACGTATGTTGCAATTCGGTGTCGTGTGAACAATAATTTTTGTGTCTCACATTGAAAACAAACCTCTAGTGTTCCCGCTCTGCACTGTAAACACAGCACTCCATGGAACAAATATGCGGCGAACATCCAACGCACTTCACTTGGCGGCTTGTTGGCGTTGAGCTCGGCGCGACGGCAAATGCCTTTAACATATTCAGCATTAATAGTTGAGGAAACTGAGCTCAAACAAGACGCAGAGGTGGTCGAAGCTGCCAAGAAGAACTTGAAACAAAAGTTTTCTGTTATCTGCAGAGTGTCAAACGACGTTTTTCTAAGAGACGTCTTCAAAACCCGAAGAAACTAATTCGCAGAAAAACGTCCATGGGAACGAATTCCAGTTTTAATGCAAAAGCATTAACTGTCTCATGGAACGAGCCGACGTTATCAGCTTTCAAACCATGCAAAACCGTACGTTAATAAAACCACGCGCAAAGCTTGCCAAGGGAACCTTTTACACTTCGGTCCAGGGTTGTAAAGTACCTAGGTACAAGTAACTGTAAATCGGTATCTAGGTACTTTTGTTGTACCTGAGGTACAAACCTAGGTACTTTTATTTCTCAGTATCTGTATCTGTATCTTAGGTACATTTTCCAGTAACTTGTAACGAAGTGAAGTTACTTTTTACAGGTACTTTTCTATTCACTTTGTCAAAATCGTAGAAAATGCAATATAACATATAACTTTTTTATAAATTATAATTACAGTCGTAAAGCAATTTAACATCACGTAGTGTTACCACTCTATAAATCGAACTCAAATTTTGCACTTTACAAAACTGAAAATGTTTGTGAAGAAAAAAAACTGGGAGGACGATTAACCTTCGCCTTTAAGAGTTGAACGCGATAGGGTTATCGGGCTCCGCTCGCATGGCCTTCTCAATCGCTTTCATGCTCTTGAGTCACACAACGACCTAGTTCTTATGATACAACACTCCCTGCGCGACCGAGGAGCTTTTGCCAGTGCTTTGATGCCATTTTACCCCCGCAAGGTTTATTTAAGTGTTTGCTCGGCACGCGCTAGCAACACTCGATGCGATAATGTCGTTACCCTGACACAGACAGACATCGAGACACTCTAATGACGGCAGGATCGCAGTGCCGTTCCCAAGCCCTCCGTTGCCTAGTCGGTAGCATGTCTGGCTCGCAACCGAAGGGTCGTGGGTGCGATCCTGCGTAAATTCGTGAAATTTTTCTTTAAGGCAAATGAATTAGTTTATCAAGTAAGATCATTTGAAACATGCGACGACCATTAATTCGTATGTCTTTAATCACCTTCATTCCACGCGTGACGTCACGTTTCACATGAGCGTTGTGGGTTGTTTGAAATTCCCGCGCGAAGTCATGTGGCTGTGACGTCACGGCCCTTTCGACCATTCAGGAATTTCCCGTCACGCCACCGACGCCACCGACATCCGACGGAGTTTCTGTGACACGAGCTCCTAAACGCGCTCGCGTTAAAATTCTCTTCCTTCCTAAAAGTGAAAGAAAAAACGTGAAAGCTTGAAGACTTTCCCGCGTCGTTGCGTTGCGAAGGTTTTAGGTGCGTGTGCACTCGACTCTTCGTTTCTTCATGCGGCCGGCGTCTTCAGGGCCCGCTGATGGCTTCGATGCCAGTGCTGGCGCTGAAGGGCAAGCCACGTCAACAAGCGAGTTTGAGCGCGACGTCCTAAACAGTGGAAGCTGTGTCTTCGGTGAGCCAATTGGAGCGTGAGAGTAAGGCACGTGAGGACTCAACTCCGATGTGGACATCTGTGCAGCGCCGTCACGTGCCTCGCTCCAGTGACCTTATTGGCTTCCCGGGCCCTTCTGTTTTGCCATTTGCCAACTTCTACCGAGTTGGAGGCTCCTCCGGTGTCTGTTTCTCGCCGACTGTACAGTACACCAAACTTGCACCTGCAAGAAGTCTGGACTGTTTCAAGCACATGCCACTGCTGAAAAGCGTGTTCTTAAAATTCAACTCAGGGCTTCCAAGTAGTGCGGCGGTGGAGCGCGATTTTACCATAGGAGGAACAATTGCTACCAAACTGCGATCGAAGATGTCGGATGAACATATCGAAGAAGTCCTGATTCTGAGGTCAAATCGAGCACTCAAGTGAAAAAGACTAAGTCTTCGAACGCTCTGGTGAGAGCGTTTTGCCTTATTTCTCCCATTGACACCAATAAAGCACGTTTATCAAACTTGTTTTTGTGTACTATCGTGGACACTGTTAGCTATAACACCGCAGCGGCGGCCGTCTCGTACCCCCAGCGCCTCATAGCAGACGCCGTCCGAAACTCCGCGCATGCGCCGTGTGGCGGACTCGCTCTTCCCGTTTGCGAGCGCACCCTCGCTTTGTCGTCTGCTAGGCGCAGAGCAGGTGATGCCACAGTGCTGCTCGTCTGGTACCCTGGCCCTAGTGAACTGGTCTCAAACTCATTTTAAGCCGGCGATTTTGATTGGGGGAGATTGCAGAGTCATTGAGGCATTAACCCTGCCTACCTTTTCTTTTTTTTTTTTTTTTGCTTTTTCAGAAACAGGATTTTGCATTGCATCTTTCACACTATGGGCTCGCAAACCAGTATGAGCGCAGCAGGTGTGATACAGAAATAGACTTATACTCCGTTTCACCTAAAGTCCGAATGCAGCGTACGCTACAAAACGACATAGCCAATCAAATAGCGGCAAAGGTGCAATGTCACGGAGTGCATCACCGGGGGACACAATAAGGTGCAAAAAGTGAGCTTTCGTCGATTTTGGTTGGCCCTATCGTCTCGTAGCGTCCGCTGCGCTTAGACCTAAAGTGAAACGGAGTATAACTGCAAGTTTGTCCCATAAAAAAAAAAAGGAAAAAAGTAGTCTACCGTGATATTACAATTAGTGGCGATGATTATCCTTAGCCAGCGGAGTCAGGGAATCAACCGTGGACACCACTTACGCGGTGGTTTGCTGAACCGTGTTCAGGGAAAATTGGCAAGAGCTGTGGCGTCGTCTGCTCCGTGCCTAGCAGACGACAAAGCGAGGGTGTGCTCGCAAGCGAGAAGAGCGAGTCCGCCACACGGCGCATGCGCGGGGTTTCGGACGGCGCCTGCTATGAGGCGCTGGGGGTACGGGATGGCCGCCGCTGCCGTGTTATAGCTAACAGTGTCCACGATAGTACATCCCAGTATACAAAGGATTTAATTCCAATAATAATGTGACAAATTTGAGAAAAATACTTGACGTGAAAATAAAAAGTACTTTTGAAGTAACTGTACCTGTACCTAGGTACATTTTTAAGCGAGTAGCTAGATACGCACCTAGGTACATTTTCGTATGAGTAACTGTAACTGTATCTTAGGTACATTTTTGAAGTAACTTTTACAACCCTGCTTCGGTCCCATTGGCTGGCGCGCGTCGACGAGGCTCCCATTGGCCGCTGCGCTTCAGTTTGTGTGGTGTCATACTGACTGTGTTGCCACACTTTTGTCTTTTCACTGATCAGCGCGTTTGCTCGCCTCTTATCGGTTGTACCACGTGTGGCAATATACATGGCGCATGAAATTAACCAAGGGGTTCGTTCTGCTGGGAACTACGTTGCTGTCTGTTCCCTCCTCGTGCCGCAAGGCACACGACAGTTTGAACGATCGCTCACCCTAACCAAGGGGTTCGTTCTGCTGGGAACTACGTTGCTGTCTGTTCCTTCCTCGTGTCGCAAGGCACACGACAGTTTGAACGACCACTCACCCGATGGCGCTGCGTGTCCGCGAGGCAGCGGCACCACTGTTTTACGCCCAAGGTCAGCGCGTTGTACGCCGCAGATTAAAGAAGGGAGTGAAGAGCGGCGTTTGTGCTTTCGCATTCAGAACGTAGGTGTACCTCGAGCCTTTTTTAATGATCGCACAATAAATTGATAACTTTTGTGTATTGCTGCTTCGCGTGTGATGTGCTTTTCCGGGGTCAAACTAGTTGAAAGTTAGCGCTTGTTCTATTTACGTCTTGTACTTGTCTTTTGTGCGCTATTTTAAATGTTTAACTAGGATGAGCCACCTAGCCCAACACGTTCCTACTAAAATATTAACAATTAAATAATATTAACTTTTTCAAAAGTTGCGTAGTACGCAAAGGAGAAACGGGTTTGTACAAACCAAAGGAGGCTCGAAGGACGGTTCCCGGCCGTTCGAACGAAAAGTATAAAATAATACCTATCAGTAAAAATATTCAATACATACACTGTTAGCAAAAATAACACGCCCAGATGTGTAAACCGTTGTCCCATAGCGGACACGTCGAAACGTGTTTGTTTTACACGGAGCCATCTGCGGTATTCGTTTACACATGAGGTGCCGTGTAAACTTAACACGCTACACCGTGTCTGCCTTCCGCAAAACACATTTCGAGCGTTTTCCTTATGAAACATGGCGGCCAGCGGCCGAGAACAGGCGAGAGACGAGCCCAGCGAGCCGCGCGCCTTTCAGCCGAATCGAAAGCACACAGAACGCGTTAGTTCTCGTTCGATGTCTTTTACACATAGTAAAGTCTCTAAGCGGCGGACGTAGCTACGTGCAAAGGTACGTACGTGCGTCGTCGGTGGTCGGCGGCGTCGGTAGCTTCAACAAAGCCGCTTGACAAAAAAAAAACAAAAAAAAAAAAACGAATGCCGGACTTACGTGAATAAATAACTTGAGCACACTATTTTAAAATCGGGCTGTAACTTGCGCCACCTATCGATATTTCTAGCAGCCTACATTTAAAAAAAGATGAGTCTGTTAACACACTGCGAACGACCACGATTAGACAGCAACACTACATACAACGCAGGCAACACCAGTACCACGTACTACACACCACCGACATGTACACAAACACAACAACCGACACTACGCCCGACACTTCCTACTCGATATTCATTTCTCCCCGCGGCGCATATAAGCTTGACATGTGCGGGTGAGCTCTTTGGTTGCTGGCCATTACAGATTTATAGAAGACACAAAACACGGCGCAATGGACAGCCGTGTGTTAGAACTGTTTGCATTTAAAAAGAATGGAGGCAAAATCTATAATGTTAGTCCGTTGCGACAAATAACGATATATTAACAACAAATCTTAAACCGGTCATGAAAAAGTTCAAATTTTTGTTATTTTTTTTGCTTGGCTTGGTGTTATGAGCAGTCCGACTTGTTTGAATCAGATAGGAAAACAAATTATTGGGATTTTGTCATTACGTATACAATAATAAATGAAAATGATCCTTGCGCAAAGCAATTTTTATATATTTTTGTGAAGGACATCCGCCCAACACTTCACTTCAGCTAGATGCAGTACGGGAGCAGACGCCTTCACTTTTGGGGCGTTTTGATGCAGTTTGTTGTTGTTTGTCGTGTCGGTGTCGACTCGGGGCTTGGGAGTTTGTGACCGGTGTTATTCGTGAACACTGGTGTGGGGCGCTGATACGTCGTTTTTTTTATACTGCCACCACCCGAACTTTGAAGATACACGGGCCCGTAGCACCGCATTATTCTGAATCGCGAGATCCTTCTCTGTTGACGTCGCTTTCCTGGTACCACTCGTGGATACTGCAAGCATTTAAAAAGTGTGCACCGTCTTGCCTACATCCCCGGTGACGTACTCGACCTGTTGAAACTTATTGCTTCCGTAATTTTGGAGTACTCAAGGCAGTTATCTCGTTGGTCTGGTTTCGGTTATAAAAGCAAGGCAAAACGCTCGTAGTTCCCGCCCTCAGTACACGTTGGACATCTTCCACGCTTTGACACCGGATAACTGAATGAACGAGAATTTACATTCACTTCAGAGGTTACTCTTGCCACTTCCTCACCGTCGAGCAGCAGGATCAGCTGGCGAAAAGCCGCGGATGAAAGGCTTGAGCATCAACAGCCCAAGCGCACTCGGTGCCGATGCGGGCGACGCGGGTTTCTGCCAACCGGGAGGCCAGCACAAACCGTGACCGTTCCAGCTCTTCGTCATGACACGGTGTTGCAGAGAGCAGGGTAAAATACAAGTACACAGATCACCAAAGCAAACGCACTGCTATCGTATATCTTGACTTGTGATTGCACCTTTGTAGATCATCTTATTCGTCTTGCTGGAGAGACGCAAACGACGGGCATAACAAAATCGCCTTGCATATCCCGCATACCTCCCAAAAGAATTTACCCGTCACCTTGCGAAAAGCGCGAAACGCGGAGACCGCACCGTCCTAAGCTTCCCGTTTTTTTACCTGCTTTAGAGCAGTTTGTACCTGCTAGTAGATATGCCTACTGAAACTGAAACAGGGCAGTGCCAGAGAGAAAGAGACAAAGTTGGGAAAGCTTGCTCGCTCTCCAATTTCTCAACTCTCAAGTGATTGTACCATAATAAATGCACCAACGCATCTTCCCAAAATAAAGACAAAGCACAACGTTCACTACGTAAGAAATGGTCCCAGTACCTGCATCTGTGGGCAGGTAGGAAACCTTGCCCTAATTTATTCACGCCGCATGATGGGAGCAACAAACTCGTTGCAGGACCGAATCATCTACTCGAGCGGTGTGCGTCGCTGTGCAAACGCAGTCCCACACGAAGCATAAAAACGGCAGATTTAGGACAAGAATACGGAGTCCATTATTCAATTAAAGCGACGTAATTTTGTTGAAAACGCCCGCTGCTTCTTACTCATGGCATTTGTCGGGATACTTCCACAGTTTGAAACGGAACGAAGGAAGATTTACTTTTGAAAATGCTCGCTGCGTCTTCCCGGACCAGCTGGACCGGATCAGCTGACGACAACGGGACTGAACCCTTTGCACCTCCACCCCGCAACAACCAATTTGCGCTCCGTGTTAGTGTGGGTTTCTACCTCAAAGCACCGCACCACACACGACGAACGCTTCAGCTCCTTTTCGCATCGCCGTGTTGCACCAAACAGAACGAGATCGCTGAAGTCAACGCTGCGCTGTCGTGAACCTTGGCTTGTGGTTGCGCACTCGTGGACACTGTGGCTCCCCTCGCTTTCAAAGCACACACGACGATTACGATTGATACTTTCCGTCTTCTGGAAACATCACAGGGGCACTTCTCCGGTCACGTCTTCGCAACATGGGCTTGCGAACCTACGAGCTTCTAGCCTTCTAGCGTCCCGACAAACCAAAACAATATCGGAGTCAAGCTAAACGTGCGTTGTTGCCAGATTTTTACCGACCAAACAATAGTAACAAAAGCAAACCGGCTCTAGCTTCCAGCGTACATCGGCGTTACGCCGTGGCCAGATTTTCCTTGTCAGCTCTAACTTCAAGATGACCTACAGATGCAGCAACTGGTATACATTTTTAACACGGCGGCCACCATGGAGCGCCGTAAATTCTGAGGAGGGTGCATAAGAAGCGGCGGCACCTTCGCTTGCAGTTGAAGGGTCGAAGCCAAAACGAAACCAATTGCAATATCACGTGTTCAGATCGAGGGCACGCTTTTTATATCCATTTTAACTGTTTAGAACAAATAATTAGGCCCATAACTTTATTTGTGGTATGTAAGAAACTATTATCAAGAACTTAAAGGAGGACCAGCAGAAATATTCTTCAGCCTGGCGGAAAGTCCTCCTCGCCCTCTTTCTTCTTGTATTGTAGCACGGCGAGGCGAGGGGAAAGGTCTCCTTTTGCGCCGGCTTCTTCTGAGAGGATAAGCCGAGAAAATCCCCATTCTGAGCGACGGGCGATGGGTGCGGCAGCAGCGACCTCGTGACTTAGAGGTAGCTTCAGCTCCTATCGCGTAATCTGCCCCATTTTTTGGCGCTCACCAAGCCTAGCCCCTCGGGTGTAGGTTTTACGGAGCTGCAAGGCTGCGCCCGCGCAGTCACCGAATTTCCGCTGTCGAAGGTCTTTAGTTTAGCCCGTGGCAAAGTAAACGCATACTTGAGAGCTGCGATGCATCCCCGCACCCATTGAAGGAACGTTTCATAGATATTTTCGGTTCATCAAGGAGCTCAAAACACATGCGCGAGAAGTGGTGACTTGAATATGTAAGGATGACTCACATCTTCACAAAACGTTCCATCTTGAAAGAAACGGCTTATCACGCTCAAACCTGCCTCAAATTGGGATCGATGGAGAAGAGAACGATGTACCAGGCGCGGGCATCTTCTAGAAGGTCTCTGTTTTCTAGCAGCGAGCACAAACATTGTGTGCGTAACTCACACTATATGATGGCCAACGAATGTAGGTGACATTTATATTTACGCATCCCAGCAACCACATGAGGTGAGAAGGCAGCTATGGTGTCTGTCGATACTAAAAAGTTCTAGTGGATCGTCTTTAGCTCTTGGATAACCGCACCCTACAACAATTTATAAGCTATAACCTTTCTGTGAGCATTCTTGATCGAGTGCGGCTATCGAAGCGTCTGATGTTATAGTTCAACGTTGCTTAAATCGGCGCTATAGCACGTGCTGCCACTTTAAAGTATTTCTGAGGCATTAAAAACAAAAAATAAAAAATCAACTGTAGCCTTTTTTTAACATAATACGCGTTTGTAATTTGTCTGTGCAAACACATTTTAGTTAGCACGGACAAACTATTGCCGGTCTTTCTGATTTTGTTGTTTAGAAATAAATTATATTTAGAAAACTGTCAATGCAACTATCCAACCTAAGTGGCAGAGCTCAGTGCTAGACAATACATGTTGCTGGGCAGAAATAGTAAAAAGCGCCGATGTCGCGTTCGGGCTAAAAGTGCCACGTAATGCACGCGTACCACTACAAGTGCGTCCGGACATTTCACCGAACGCCGTTTCATCGAATGCCGTTTCATCGAAGCCGTTTCATCGAAGCCGTTTCATCGAACGCCGTTTCATCGAACGCCGTTTCATAGAAGCCGTTTCATCGAACGCCTTTTCACCGAACAATGTTACAGTCTGTAATACTTTGGAATTTACTTTAATTTTTATACACAACTTCATCTCATTCTCTCGTTTTTTTTCTTTTGTTTCTGCTTTTATATCACTGGGTGCAGTGGCGAGATAAGTTCCATCGTGAACATATCCTTGCAGCTCCGTAAAACCAACACCCGAGGAGCTAGGCTTGGTGAGCGCCAAAAAATGGGGCAGATTACGCGATAGGAGCTGAAGCTACCTCTAACTCACGAGGTCGCTGCTGCCGCACCCATCGCCCGTCGCTCAGAATGAGGATTTTCTCGGCTTATCCTCTCAGAAGAAGCCGGCGCAAAAGGAAACCTTTCCCCTCTCCTCGCCGTGCTACAATACAAGAAGAAAGAGGGCGAGGAGGACTTTCCGCCAGGCTGAAGAATATTTCTGCTGGTCCTCCTTTAAAATAATTACAAACATGGGCGACATGAGAGAGGCCGCATTGCCATCGACCAGAATCAATGGCAGGAATGGCAGCGAGCGCGGCGGTAAGCGCGGGGTTCGCCACGTCCCGGGACATGGCGTAATTGCTTTTGGTACATATCTGTCTCCGAGACATTTTTCTTTCCGCGGCATTTGTCTCGACAGTCCTTTCTAGGAGTGTCCCCAAGCATTCCGGTGCTTCGATAGCCGGCACTGCTGCGGTCGTCGTCGGGGGTGATGCGTGTTTTCGAGGTCGGCTACACAGTTATGCGTGTATGACCGAACCAAAACACGTTTTTTACAACCTCGCATGATTTTTGAACGAATTATACGTTACTCAACGTGTAAATTTATGGTAATTTGTGTAACTAGCGTGTTTTTCACCCCAAATATTCGCTAAATACACGGTAATTGCTAACAGTGTAATAAAACGAAATCGAATTACACTTCACAAAAGGAGCCAGTACCCCTGGAAGGACATAATGCATGGAAATTGCGAAAAAATATAGCGAAATTCAATTCAGTGTGTTCAGAATCAGATTGATATATTTGTCAGCACCTTCTTCAGTTTGCTTTTAGTGATAGCTTCCAAAAAGTAATCGGGAAGATTAATAAATATAAAAATCGCGAAGCACGCACGTTCTCGCTTTCCGAATCTGGTAGAGCAGCGGGTTTTTCATAGTGATCTGAAAGGCGCAGATAACTACGCGTCGCAACGGGACATTTAAAGTATGTAAACCAAGAGTGGCAAAAAACGACACATTAAACAAAGAGAAAGTGGAAGCTCGGCATCTGCCAAGCCTGAAGAACATCTATTTCCCCGCGGAAAAATCAAAGTTATTTCCAACAATTTTAAACAAACCTTCCAAAATACGGTCGATAGTTTTCTGCCCTACCTCAGCACAATTACAAAATAAGGTTCTAGCATATCTAAGCACGCCGTAAGCAAGACAATGAGCAATCGACTTCCTGACAGCAAACGGCATAAAACGCCCGGTTATTGAACATTAAACAATTCACATTTCAGAGTTTCCCGCAAACGTGGGGAAGATGCGTCGCCCATGCGGTGCGTGCCCTTCTGCATATCCCGGTTTCATCGATAGCTACTCGTGAGTCGGAACCGGTCCCATTCGTACTGCCTTCATCGTCTGAGCTCATCACCAACCTGAAACTGACGTCATCAACAGCGACCAATCAAACTTCACCCACACTGGCGGCACCAGACATAAAAGAGAGGACCAGGCGACGCGACAGTGGGCACGGCAGCCTTAGCGCAGGCATGGCGCTAAGTCCGCTGCTCTTTTAATGCGAAAGCGAAATCATTAACTGTCTCATGAAGCGAGCCGACGTCATCAACTTTGAAACCATGCAAAACGGCACCTTAATGAAACTACGCGCAGAGCTAGCCAAAGACACCGTTTACACTTCGGTCCCATTGGCTGGCCCGCGTCGACGAGGCTCCCATTGGCCGCTGCGCGTCAGTTTTGTGTGGTGTCATCGTGGCTGTGTTATCTCCCTGTTGTGTTATCACTGATCACCGAGTTCGCTCGCCTCTTATCGGTTGTACGACGCGTGGCAATATATACGGCGCATGGAAGAAGTCAAGGGGTTCGTTCTGCTGGGAACTAGTTTGCTGTCAATTCCTTCATCGCGCCGCAAGGCACACGACAGTTCGAACGATCGCTCACCCGATGGCACTGCGTGTCCGCGAGGCAGCGGCTCCACTGTTTTACGCCCAAGGTCAGAGCGTTGTGCGTCGCAGATTAAAGAAGGGAGCGAAGAGCGGCGTGCGTGCTTTCGCATTCACAACTCATAACAAGTGCTTAGGTGTACCTCGCGCCTTTTTTGTGCAGGTTGATAGGCCCTCTTGTATGGTTAAAAGCGACTATTTATGTCTATTCATTCTGCCGTGCCCCAAAATTTGTCTCGAGTTCATTGTTGAAATGTTAGACATGGTTTGTCTTTTATTGCAATTATGTGGTGACGTGGAACAGACTCTCGGACCTTCCGTCCAAGGGGTGTTGACTCAAGTTCTTGAAAATTAGACCCAGATGACGGTGGAGCTATCAACTATAAAAGAAAATCAAAAACATGCAGAGAATCAGGTTCAGCAGTTAAACGAAAAGTTGGCTGCCGTAGCGGCGAAAATGTCTGTTTTGGAAACGACTGCAAATCAGTTTCCCGCCCATCAACACAAGATGTCGTTACTTGAAAACCTAGTCGCAGAAATGGATGACAGAATTGATAATCTTGAATACAGGAGTTGACGTAACAACATTATCGTTTGCGGCGTTCCCGAGGCAGCCGACAAGACAGCAGAATCCCTCCAGAGTCAAGTCGTGACTGGCATTTTTGGGGAAAGGCTCGAGGTGGCTATTACAAGTACTGTAGAATTGCACCGTATTTGTAAACAAACGGCTGATAGACCGAGGTCTGTTATAGTGAATATTTTCAATTTTTCCGAGAAAACGCTTATTTTTCAAAACTGCCGAAAACTTTAGGGCTCGACAATCTCTGTCTCTATGGATTTTTCAGAAACAGTACGCGGTATTCGTAAGAACTTGTGGAGCAGTGCTGCCGAAAACCATACGAGAGGCGCTAAAGTCAATCTAGTGTATGATAAGCTCAAAATGAACAACACGCTTTATATCTGGGATTCATTGGAACTCTTAAACAAGAGTTCCAATGAATCAGCGGTTTTCAGAAAAATCAACTGACAGTCAAAGCGAAAGTGTGATCCGTAAGACTTGTGAACCTAAATGGTAGAAGCGTAAAGAATAAAACTGTCGACTTAGATCGGGTATTGCTAGCACGTAAACCATATATCATTATTATTACAGAATTGTGGCTAACTGATAACATAACGAATTCCGAAGTAGTTCACCCGGATATAAAATGATACGGAAAGACCGAGATACTCGGGGCGAGGGCGTGGCGATAATCATAAAGGGGGATATACGTTTTCATCGCATGCCTGATATGGTCGGGGAGGAAATCTTCTGGGTTTATGTTAGTATTTATTGTACTTCCGTCATTGTTGGTGCTTTTTATCGTGGACCTGGTAACGACAATTTCTTCGACGACGGAAATCAGAATCTCTTAAGAAATGCACGTTCAATTTCAAGGATTATCTTAGCTGGAGATTTTAATCTCTCTAATGGCGAGTGGGAGAGCACATAGTGATCCTGCAGTATCTCACATGCGTTGATTGAGTTAACCCTATTTGATAATCTTGCTCAGATAGTAAACGCACCAACGAGAGTGTCAGATAGACGGGATTCGATTCTTTACTTAGTTTTTCTTTCTCAGAATTCGGTGCAAATAGTGAAGGGTGTTGAAATTTTAGGAGGCATTTCGAACCATAAAATGGTATGTCTTACTTTATCAATTACAAAAACTGTTAAGAAAGAACGACAAAAAAAAATAATGCTATGAGTTTTTCTAGGGCGGATGATACTGGTATTATTTATTCCTTGTCTTTTTCGTTTTCTGAGTTTTCAAGCGCATCTCTTACGCCAGAACCGGATGTCGATTTCCCATGGAACGTTTTTCAATGGCTTGCTTTTGAGTGCATTAATATATTCGTGCGAAAAGGGAGAATGCCTTGAATAAGCAGAACCCATGGATGACCAGAGAAATTATTCAGTTGCGCCGTAGCCTTTCTAGGCTTATAAAATAAAAGCGAGATGCGATCCTTTTTCAGATCATAAATTTTGAACTGAAAGAAAAAATCATCGGAGCAAAATATAGGTATTTTAACGTAACTTTGACTGATTTTCTCCAAGCTTCATTTGAGAAGTTTTGGCGCTACTTGTCGCCGACGAGGGATGATGTGAATGATGTTACTGTTAACGACCAGAGCGTTGATGACCCTTGTTCAATGGCTAGTGCCTTTAATGATTATTTCAAGTTTGTTTTTTACCGTAGATGATGGGCTAGGTCAAGTTTTCGAGCCGACAGCCGGCTACACTGAAAGCAGAAATTCCTTACCTGATATCATTATATCGGTAGAGGGCATTTCAAATATCATTTTGAATATCAATGTTAAAAAGTCTCTAGGCCGGGACTGTATTCATAACAAATTTTTGAAAAGGTACGCCGAGTCACGTGCTAAATGCTTGGTTGTCATATTCTGATGTCCATTAAGTACCGCCACTGTCCCTGCGGGGTGGAAAGTTGCCTAAGTAATACCGGTACCTAAATTAGGTGACCCTAAAACTATTTCCCCTTATCGACCTGCTTCTCCTCTGAACACGCGTAGTAAAATTCTAGAACATGTGGTGTTCAAGCACGTATCGTCCTACCTCGAGTCTATACATGTTTTTACCAGCATTCAGCATGAATTTCGCCGTAAAGTGTTCACAACTACGCAACTAGTTAAGTTGTTCACGAGCTCGCCTCAGTAGTTAACAAACGGGGACAGATAGATGTAACTTTTTATACTTTTCGAAAGCTTTCGATCGCTTATCCCACATAAGGCAGTTAAACAAGCTGAGCGCAATTTTAAACAACGATCAAATATTAAACTGGATCCAAGATTATCTGTCTCAACGGCGACAATATGTGCAGTTGAACACTGCACGCTCTTCATTTGTTCATGTCTCTTCGGGAGTCCCACAGGGATCAGTGCTTGGTCCACTTTTATTATTCATATTCATCAATGATATTCAGACCGGAGTTCCTGCCACGTTACGACTGTTTGCAGACGATTGTACCCTTTTTCATGAAATTAAGAGTTCCACTGGCTGTGAAATACTACGTTATACTTTATAAAAATCTCATATGTGGTGCAAAGATTGGCAAATGTGACTTAATCTCACAAAACTGTATGCAGGTCTGTCACTCGAAAAAATAATACTATTTACTTTAACTATGCTGTCGGCAGACATAATCTACCTAGAGTGTCCTCTTATAAGTACCTCGGTGTCACCATAACGTCTGACTTGAGTTGGAATATGCATATTGGCCAAAATATTGCAAGGGCAATAATCGAACTTAGGTTTTTGTGCAGGAATTGTAAACATGAATCAAGTGATACTAAGTTGTTGTATAAAACGTTTGTTAGGCCCATTCTAGGGTACGCTAGCAGTCTCTGGGACCCACACAAGACTCGTTACGGGGCTGATTTAGAAAGAGTTGAGGGACCTGCACTGCGATTTGTTTAATATGTATTCTTCATATGGTGTCCCCCACAGACTTGTGTTCAAGAGCAGGACTCCAAACGCTACAGGAAAGAAGGAAACCAAATCGTCAAAAATTGCATTATTTAATTGTTAGCAATGAGCTGGGAATAGACAAAAATCAATACATTGCTTTTTTATTTTGCCCAAGAGTATCCAGATATTAACATCAGAAGACATTCAAACCATATAATTATAAAAAGGATTCATTTAATTGTTCCTTCTTTCCTAGAACAGTAATTTAGTGGAACAACCTGCCACCCAACGTCGTTAATGCAGCCACCTATTCTCACATTTGCGAGGCTTTTGTAAATAAGTGCACTATGGAATATTTGTATATATGTATTTTCCACTCCTGCCACGACCTCGAAAGAGGTTAGCAGTATGAATAAACAAACAAAAACAACAAAGAAAACAGTTCAGAATCAAAGCATATTCCTAAATAGTTGACAGTGTCAACATAATATAATCAGGGACACTCCCAGTCAAGAAAGTGGGATCCATGTAAAACGACCGCTTTCTCTAAATTTATACGCTTTAATTGATTTTTAAAACAAACAAGTCGCGTTTGGAAAGCGTTTATCGTGAATAGATTCTCTAGATATGCGTTACCCCATCACCGAAGCGTTAATATATAATATATACTATTTACTGTATAATATATAATACATAATATATAGAGTGTATTATATATAACATATATTAGATATATAATAATAATAATAATAATAATAATAATAATAATAATAATAATAATAATAATAATTTTAATAATCTTTGCAAATATAACCATTTGAGTGTCGGGTCTGGTCAAAGCAGCAGAGGCTCGTGGAACCAGGTCCACCATTTCATACGGCAGTCCGGATATCCGCACGAACTCACATGACCGTGCCCAGAGGAAAAAAGCCTGCACACACACACACACACACACACATTTGAATGTTTCATCAGAGTACACGCGGAAAGTCAGAGTTGGTGTTTAAGTCGCGTTTGTATGTAGCTTGAGGATGTGTGATAAAAAAAAAAACACACGACTAGCGCACACATCGACACAGAAATTAACGCAAAAAATTGAAAAAAAACAATGTTTCGGATTGAAGACACGAATGCTGCTTGCTTAGTCGGGCAAATTCACTCTGGGTGTTTTCACACACAAAAAAAATGCATACGATCAAATGTAAAATTTCACATATTAATACTACTACAACTGCTACTACTGCTACTACTACTAATAATAATAATAAGAAGAAAAAGATGACGAAGAATATTACTTCCGCAGAAGTGTGACTAATGCAAGGGCCTAACCTGGGCCCATTTAGGTTTTGCTCCATGGCACTTAGGAGTAACGAATTAGGTTGCCTAACTCTAGCCCTAGTTGGGGGATACTAGGATATGGCAAAGTTTGGCTTTTCTCTGGTACGGCACAGGAGTGCCAAAGTGAGTGCCGCACTGGAGCCATAACGGCCGAAGTAAAACATAATTTTCAAATTCCGGAATGGCCAAAGTTTGAAGTTTTTCTGGTCCGCAAGAGGAATTCCAAAGTGAGTGCCATACTTGAGCCACAACTGTCAAAGTAAAACCGATTTTAAGTATCTTGATCGCGTCAAAGTCCAGCTTTTCTCTGGCTTGCCACTGGAGTGCCAAATATATGCTAAAGGTGCCGAAGAAAGCCCAGAGACCAGCCGAAGTTTGGCATCTTTGTAGTTTGCCACAAAACTGCTTTTTCACGCGCTGAAGAACACAATTAAATTAAATAATCCTTTGAAAAAGGACGGTCAGACATCATCATCTCCGTTCCCAACCAACACGGCGATACATGGCAGTATCGCGCCAGCATTGGCGTGCCGTCGTTTAGCCACCGGTCTAGTATTGGCGCAATATCGTGCGAACAACATACGGATAAACAAAATTGTTTCTGATCATTCCCAGAAGTTTTTTGATCCACTATCGTCACTCACAGTTTATTCTCGACACATTTTCAAAAGTTATAATTCTCTGTAAAAAAATGCAAATGATTAGATACGATTGACACTATTTTCATTCAAAAGTAAACCTCATAAATCAAACACGAATCACTGAAGGGATTCAGAGGACGAAGGACTACTATCACAGGCATGCTTGCAGTGTATACTTACTAATAAAAGAGCAATACAACGTATTTCGTTGTAGATGCAGTTTCCAACTCTGGCAGCGCAGAGCAACAAAAAACAAGGACGAGAACGAAGAAGGTCACCCACATTTAACGGAAGTCTCGCTGTCGCCGAAGAGCAGTTTCATGGAAAAGCGTGTCCAACAAACCCAGCACGACGATTCCGTGGACCCCGACGAAGGAAACGGCGATTACCGAAACGGTGGCACGAACGTATTTCGGCTGCTTATGACGAAAGATCACGACCACGACCGCATAACAGGTGCAGAACACAGATGAGCATATTTCTTAAGAGAACCTACGTGTCCCCCTACCCATCTCCATAACTTGCCAAACGGCGAAGACTACGGCACCAATGATCATTTCAGCGCGTCAGAGCGAGTAACGTGACAAATTTTCCTCCAAGCGTTTTTATCCTACGCGTTCTACGGAGAGAGGTCACGCGTTTCGCTCCGCCCTTCGGATTTGCCTAAAGCGGCCGTCCCGCTCTCTGACAGCCACACGAGGGCACAAGAGCAGGTGGGGAGGGGTCCATATTACAGGAGCGAATGACGTTTTAGCGAACAGCGAAATTTCAGCGAATCGACGTTTTAGCGAATAACGAAAGCGCGCGTTAACCCCCCCCCCCCCCCCCCCACCCTTCGCCCCCCCCTTCCCCCCCCCCCCCTCCCCGCGCTGCGCTTACGCAGCTTCGCGGCGACCATCTGCGGCGGCTCATTACAAAAATCTGAACCCACTTGGCCCACCCGAAAACGCCACTTCGCGGCGTCCGACTATTTGCTAAAGTGTCATTCGGTGAAACGTGGGCGTTCGCTAAAGCGTCATTCGATCATGTGAGTGCCTCCCGGTGGGGAGGCTTAACAGAAGCCGAGGTCGAAAGAAGTTGATCAATACAGCTAAGCTCCCTCTGCATTTTTGCCTGACTGAAAAGAAAGTGGATTCTACACTGCGCTCAAGAAACGCCGACAAAGTAAAATGATGTACACGGGACGAGCGCTTACTCTCAACTGAAGTACTGAAAGGAAAGGGAAGAGAAAAGTAGTGTTACGTAGCTGAGGTTTGGATTGTGAGAGCAAGGAGGTGTCAGGTTTATGTCCAATGCTTCAAGCAAACCAAACAAAAATTATCGCTGCATTAATTTCATCGGAAAAAAAATGCTGAAACGTTCCCGCGAGTGTGAAGTGGGCGCGCTATATACTACAGAGCCACGGCCGCTTCTGTTTTTTTGCTATCGCTAGGCTTTGACACTTGTCGATCCCAATGCAAAACACGCAAATAGGGCCACTTCATTTTTGCAACGCTTCGCCTAATAATGGCAACTGTTGAGCAAACGCGCACACATCAGTCTCGCGCAGCGCTGGCTCAATTGCAGCAGTTGCCGTAGCGTCACACCTGCCTCAAGGAGCGTCCGGATATTGGTGTGTGTACCTCCGCGCGAGTAAAATTATACACCGCAATCTGCGTCTGCGAAATCGCCATTGTCTGGTCCGGCCGCGGCAAGATATTCGACCCACCTTTCGACAGGAAAACGCAACATAGAGTCAAAATAAAATCAGAAGCTGCGAGGCAGAAGTAAAGGTGGTTTTTACTTCAGTGAGTTACAGACCACCCGCCTACCACCAATACCTCATCGGTCACCTACCTCCGATCATAAATAAACCATCGCCAACGGTACCTGCCCTGATTACTTAACTCTGGCATCTGTCAGACAATTGAGATCGCAAGATAACAGATGCTTCAGGCTCTTTTACACTCCAACGTCGACCGTAGCAATCGCGGTCTCGTGCAGAGCACACAAATAGCATAGCGCACCTATGCGCTATGCTGCGTTTTCTCCAATAATCATCCGAGAATAACAGAGCCTTAACCCTACTACTAGACAGTGAAGCCTAAATCCAACACTTGCTTGGTTATTTGGGATCGAAGGCGACAGACGACCACCAAACATTCGCACATCAGTCCTAACTTCGGTACTTGTTTGTCAGTTTGGGCCTAAAAAGGCCAGATGGGAGCCTAACTACATGCAGTGAGCCTAATTCTGGCACTTGTTCGACAACTTTGGCCCATAGCTTCCAGATGACAGCCGAACTATCAGGAAGTGAAGCATAACTTTGGCACTTCTTTGGCTATTTTGGCTCAAAGATGCCAGATGACAGCCGAACTGCCAGGCAGTAAACCTATCTATGGCACTCGTTTGGCTATTTTGTCCCAAAGAGGCCAGATCACAGTCGAACTACTAGGGAGTGAAGAATAACTCTGCAATATTTGGCGAATCAGGGCCAAGATAGCCAGATTCTTGCCAAAGAAGGTCAGATTTGGCTCTACTTTGACTTATTCGGCCTTTTCAATGCCCAAAACTCCCAGACAATTGCCAAATTTTAGCCCAAAACTCTTTGCTACCTGGGATTATATCAAAGGGCAGAGAAACGGGTCGATCAAAACAAATAAAGGCTTGTCGGACACTACCCTACACTTTATAGTTGGAAGTGATAATAATAATAAGATTAATATTAATGAAAATAACAATAAAAATATATTAATATTTATTGCAACTTGTATCTGTAGCAAGTTCGCTTGTTGGGTTGGTCGAAGCATGCAAGGACTTGTAGAACCAGACCTAGCGCTCAAATGAAGTATATTTGTGTAGAGTTTCACGATCGCGTGCGCGCGCGCGCACGCACAAACAGACACACACGCACGCACGCACGCACACACACACAAACACACACACACACAAACACACACGCGCGTGCGCACGCACTCACTCACGAACGCACGCACGCATGCACACGCGCGCACACAGACATATTGATATTATTGTCGTATCGGAACGCAGTTTCACAATTGGCGTCGTGCTGGAGAGTTCTTGCAATTTGGAATAAAAAAAGAGAAAAAAAAAGGACACCGGCACACAGAAACACATGGCAACAAAAAGTTCGTAGTTAGCTCTGGGGCGGAGCCAACTAGTCAGATTGTAGTCAAATCCGTTTGTTGTTATAAATTTGCTTGTTACTTATGTCGTACACTATTATTAAACTTTGATATTAGCTAGATTTTCTTTTTTTTTTCAAATTCCTTCTTGTAGTAGCATGAAGTATACTTTCTAGAAGCTTATTAAAAATGAAAGGCACATAATGGGAGCGTACTCGTGTACCATAAGGCTTACAACACAGAGGGGTCATAAAACGAGCTGTTTGACGAAGGTTTTTATTAGACAAAAGGAATTTTAAACGTGGCAAAGGGCGACAGTTTGCACAAAACCGAATTAAAATTTGGCAGTTGTAGAGCTTTGAAAACATCTTTTTCGAAAGAAAATTCAATTTGGTATCCAACAATCTTCAATAGACTATTCAAAACACGATTGATCTTGAATTGACACAGCTTCGCACAATTGCCGAACAATCTGATACCGTACCTCATTATGCTGTAGCCGAGGGCATGAGAGATTGATCTTCTGACCGCATACGACATAAATATTTTTTTATTCTAAAGTAAACAACTAACGCTCCGGTGTTTTTTTTTACAGATGTGTGACGGATGCGAGTTTCATGATATGTCGGACTCAAAGAGTATGCCCAAGTAAGTACTTGACGCTATCAACCCACTCCAGGGGGAGACAGTTACTTTCGGGACAGTCTGATCGATCTGTGCAGAACAACGGACGAGGCCGTGTTCGCATTTTTTAAAGCATTTCGGAAGCAAACAAGTGTGGTTTTAGGACATGTTCACTTTAATTAGATTTTCGCCGAAGCAGTCCACTACCTGTATCGCGTCCTGTGCCAAGAGATGTAATCTTTTTTGCTTAATTTAGCTGGGAATTTCTATGTTAAATTTAACGGCAATTTTTTCCGCTAAATGTTGTGACAAAATTTTTCTGCTCAATTTAGCAGAGAAGTATTTTCGCTAAATATAGCGGGGATTTTTTTCTGCTAAATTTAGCAGGGAGTTTTTCATCTAGACATAGCGGGACATTTTTTCCGCGAAATATAACGGGATATTGTTTCCTTTGAATGTAGAGCGTAAATTTTCCCACTACGTATAGCGGGAAATTTCTTCCGCTAAATTTAGCGAGTGAGCTTTCCCACTAAATTTAGCGGGGAATTTTTATGGAAAATATAACGATAAAATTTGTCTGCTAAATTTAGCAGGGAATCGTTTCCAAAAATTAAGCGGGTAAATTTTCCCGCTACGTATGACGGAGAATTTCTTCCGCTAAATTTAGCGGGAAATTTTTCTCTTAAAGTTAGCGAGAATTTTTCTGCTAAATTTAACGGGGAATTTTCCTGCTTAATTTGACGGGAACTTTTTTCATTAAATATAGCGGGGGACGTTTTTCCGCTTCATTTAGCGGGGAATTTTTCTGCTAAAGTTAGCGAGGAATTTTTCCGCAAATTTAGCGGTGATTTGTTTTCGCTAAATTTAGTGCTGAATTTTTCCTCTAAATTTAGCGGTTAAATTTTCCGCCTAGTTTAGCGGGGAATTTTTTCCATCAATTTGGCGGGTAAGTTTTTCCGCTAAATTTGGGGGGGTGGGGGGGGGGGAGGGGGTAAAACATTTCGCTATATTTAGCGGTGAATTTATTACTGCTAAGTTTAGTAGGAAATTTTTTCCGCTAAATTTAGCGTGTAATGTTTTCGCCCAATTTAACGCAAAATTATTTCCGCTAAATTTAGCGGGGAATTTTTCCCGATAAAATCAGTGGGAAGTTTTTTTTTTTCGCTGAATTTAGCAGATAAATTTTCCTGCTAAGCTTTTTTTTTTTTTGTAAGTATAGCGGAGAATTTTTCCGCTATATCTAGCGGGGAATCTTTCCGCTTAAGTTAGCGGTAAATTTTGGGGCTAAATTTAGTAGGGAATTCTTTCCGCTAAATTTAGTGTGGAATTTTTCCGCTCGATTTAGCGCGAAATTTTTTTCGCGAAATTTAGCGGTAAATTTATTACTGCTAAGTTTAGGGGGAAATTTTTCCGCTCATATTTTCACAACAACCCCAAGATTCCCAGGCAGTCGCGCGCCGCCGCTACTTACGCCATCTCTCGGCCGCCGTTGCACCGGCGCCCGTAACTCAATGGACCAAAGCAATCTTTTTTATACAAAGAAAACTAATCACTAAATCGTTTTGCACTTTTCTGTCACATTCTACTAGGTTGCCCTCAACCTGTACGAGACATTTCGTGGTCGTAGGTGTATCTTAACTCTCGCCGAAATGCAACCAAACTTTTACTCATTGGTTCGTTTGGCGAACCGCAGGAAAATCATACGTATTTTCACCATTCAATGCAAACCCCAAGAGAACCACACAATCAATTAAGTTGCATTTTTCTATATATATATAGCCGATGTGTCTCGCTCTATGGAAACATTTTTTATTTTCAAATTACTTAATTTTAAAGTGGTTCCCCAGGAGTTCAAATACCAAAAAGAAGCCGCAGTTGGTGAGGAGACTCGAGGATTCAGTGACGTTGTTGCGTTCCTCAATACATTTTTAGCACCATATGTAATGTATACCAAAACGGCAACTACGCTGAACATTTTCTTAAATCATAAGAGAGCCTGAATGCAGGTTTTTGTTTTGTTGTTCTCATTGCGTAATTAGCACAAATAAATTATACTTAAAGCGCTGAATAATTAAGGAAAAAAAGTTTTTTGATCCGAAATATTCTTTACAAAGTGTCAGCAGTTCATTTCTTCAGCTATTGCACTTCAGAGATGCTATTAAAGATAAAAATGCCAAAATGAGTGGGCGTAGTCCAGATTTTTGGTGGTATTTCTTTGAAAAGGGCTTGACTTATGACCCTGCGAACGACATTGTCCATGGATTTACAGATGACGGTATTTAACGGTGTTGGAAATCGAGCGTTATTTGTTGTTCTCTCTGGAATTTCCAGGAGGTGGGTTTAGCCCCATGCATTCACTATTGTGCCAACTTTAACACCGCCTCATGTTATCCGCAGTTTCTCATTTCTCTCACTACGGGAGCTTAAGACGGTTGGCTTCACAGTAAAGGCTTTGGTCTGTGATCAGGGGGCTTCAAACGTAAGCTTGGCCAACCAACTTGGTGTGTCTGTGGGTAAGCCATATTTTGAAGTTAACAACGAATATGTTTGCTTTATCTTTGATGTTCGGAACCTCATCAAAACAACCAGGAACAACCTCCAAGCACACAAATTTTGCATTGGAAGTGAGGTCACTGAGTGGTCCCATATTGTTAAACTTTATCGTTCTACCCTTAGTAATAATAATATTAATAATAATAATAATAATAATCCTTTATTTGTAGCATGCCCCAGAACAACCTATTGGTTACAGTGTGGTGGCATTTAAAAGTTTAAAAAGAGAGAAGAAAACACATGACACAGTATACTATCTCAAACCGACTTATACTCTCGAAATTAAAACATTTCACAAATCAGAAACCAAAAATATGCATATCAAGTAGTCGTTTGAACGCAGCAAAATTTAAAAATATGTGTACATGAGTCGGAAATTCATTTAAACAAATTTGCATTCGAGCGAAAGGGGACGGTCTTGTTTGAATAAATGTATAAAGCACACTTGAGTGTCTAACGACACGGGCCGGTACATGAAAGTTTAAAGACAACACAAGATTGCTATCTATTTGGCCGTGAACCACTTTGTGTAAAAATATAATCTCGCGGGCAATTCTTCTTTTTGACAGGTTCTGTAGTGAAAGTTCTCTAAGAGTGTATTCAGAATCAAAATAACATTGTCTATCAAATATCTATCGTAAACAAGGCATATAAATCGCTTCTGAACTCTTACTATCCGTGCAGCCTCGGTTATTGTTAGCGAATTCCACACTGAACTACAAACCTCAAGTTTAACTCGTACAATGGAACAAAACAATCGAACTACGCACATTATATTTAAAAAACCATGCGTCAAACGTGATGTCATCCCCATTCTTCTAAAGGCAGAAGCAACAATTTGTGTAACAAGATATGAAAAGGTAAGATTACTATTGAAATAAACACCAAGGTCACGAACTTGTTCCTCACGTTGAATAGTAGAATTGCCGATAAAATATTGACGCAAAATTATTTCGTGTTTTCTACACATAGAGAGCACTTTTGCTTTATCTGGATTGACCAGAAAAAGTTACATGAGCACCAGTTTGAGATACGTGATGCATCTCCTTGCAAAAGAGCACAATCATCTTCTGACTGGATTCTAAGATAAAGCTTAATGTCGTCCGCAAATAAGAGCAGATTCGCATTTTGCATACACAATTCTATATCACTGATCAATATAAGAAAAAAGTAGCAGCCCCCAATTCGATCTCTGAGGGACTCCTGAAGTTGGAGTAAATACATCTGAAAAGCTATTCAAGATTTTTATTCTACTCTTCCTATGCGCAGATAACTATGAAACAAGTTTAAAAGAGACGACGAAACGCCGTCTCTTTTAAAGAGTTAGTCATAATTTACCTTATCGAAGGCTTTTGATAGGTCAAAATACACAATATCAACTTGTCCACGTCTAAGAACAAATGGGCCAGTATACTCAAGGAGAGAACAAAGGTTCGTTTCTACTGAATGCCCTTTTATAAATCCATGTTGAACGGTGCTTAGTTTTCGACTAAAGTAAAAAGAAAGACGGGCATGTAAAACTATCTCAGAAACCTGTAAAAAAAGAACACAACAAAGACACGGGGCGGTAGTTATCTATTCTAGACGCGTCCCCGGCTTTCTGCATTAGCACTATCACTGACCTTTTCCAAAGGCATTTGAAAACACCATTTCTCAGCGATAGGTTAAATATGTGCATAAGTAAAGGGGCAAACAAATCAGCGCATATTTTTTAATAATAAAGCTGGGTATTGTACCATCTCCCGCTGACTTCTCTGGTTTTAATTTCTGAATTGCCTCTAAAATTTCATTTATATCGCCTTCACTAAATGGGGAAATGTCGTTAGAACCAGTAGCGCAGATTGAAGACTTGCTTTTGAATTCTTCCTTGGAATAGCATTCACGAAAGTAAATTTGGAATATATTAGCTACTTTTTCAGGATTTGTAACGTAGTCCGTATCAGTACGTAAATAAATATTTCTTACTGACTCTTTCGAGTGCTTTTTGGCAAATCGCAAGAATTTATCAGGCTTACGGAAGAGACTCTTTTCTACCGATTTTTATAAATCAATGTGTCATGTTTAAACAGTTTCTTAACAAGCGGTCTGTAAACACTGAACGTTATGTACCATAACTCAATACCGGTTCTTTTAAACAATTTATGGTAGTGTTCTTTTTTACGCATGTAGTGTTTCATCGCCCTCAAGAGCAAAAACTGGTATTTAGAAGGCTTAGAGGATCGCTTTGGAATGAACGCATCGATTGTCTTTAGATGAGGTTGCGAATGGCTCCAAAACTCACTGAGAGACACATTTTTCAAAACCATTTCAGTAAGATGAAAGTAAAGCGTGCCGCAAAGGCAATGAGTGCCTCAGTCTGTCTTGCAATCCTCTCCCTTGTTTATGCCAAAGAGCTTCCTGACGCAGCCATGGCTAAAGCCTAGTTTGCTGTAGCATGGACAGACTTTTTAAATAGCTCACAATTCAAGAAGGCTGGGCAGAAGTTCCGTCATGCCATTCAGAACGGAGAATCTGAGCTACTTGATTTCCTTCACCTGCAACTCGGATGGATTTCAGCATAGAAGTTCCAAAGTAGGAGGCAGCCATAAGCCATCATAGGGTGGCAAGTTACTATAAAGAGTTTTCTCATGCTCTGGGAGGAGCTTTAAAACAGCCATGAATTTAACTTACAATCTGTCTCTATATCGCAGATCTCCATATCGCAAAGCAGCAAGATGCATGGTCACGGTCACTGAGTCCCTTTGGTTTCGTAGGCGAACCTTTGCCTGTGCAACGACCCGAAGCAGATACTGTTTTGGCGCATAAAGGGCTACGTTCAGATCGACAAGCATCAAATGACCGCCCCGTCATACGACACGCTTCTCTGCCAAGTCATCGGTGGGTGCCTACTCGTGCCTGATTGTGGTTTGCAGTGGTGGGTGTCTACTCGTGCCTGACTGCAAAGATGATTAAAGCCGTGTAGGCACACGTTGAACTCTGAGGCTCACTTCGGACAGAAGGCTGGGAGAGTTCATCAAACCGTGCAGGGGCTTAAAAAAAAGAAAAAAAAAGGTCTACGTTCACCGAACGCTCCTACAGTGTCAACAAGTTGACGAGTTGAGAGTTACCCCCAACTTTTAAACAAACATCAGCTTTCTCAATGTAACGATATTTAAAGATGAAAATAAATATGTTTGGGACTCGCTCGACATAAAAACTTTTTTCCTTTTAAAGCCCTTCCAGACAATTGAGGAGTACTCTAGCTGGGATCAAACTAAGGAACTGTACAGCGTGAAAAAAGCGGACGGGCATTTTGAATTTTTTCGTTATGCGTGACGCAGAACCCAACGTGCACAAGGCCAATTGAACCACTGGTAACCTGAGTGTCAAATCTTAGGATTCAATCAAAAGGAACACCAATGTCCCTCAGTTCACTCGCACGTGACAGGAGTTCCCCATGATAAATCTATATAGACAAATTATGTCGTGCGTTTGCGAGAATATGTCATTACTTTTATTTCGGGATGATTAAAAGGGAGGTCATTGTTTCAACACCAATGACCGAAGGAATATGCATCATTCTGAAGTGTGATGCAATCCTCTAGGGTCCCTATTTTTTAAGTTTTATATCATCAGCATACTGCAGACATAAAAACTTTAATATAGCCTGAAAGACATCATTTAAAAAAAGAAATACTGAAAAGGAGGGGGCCCGAGACAGGTTCCTGGGGCACTACAGAGCTTGCCTTGTGCAAGTACGAGATAGTATTGTTGACACAGACGTACGCTTGCCTTTTGAATAAATAGCTTTTTAACAAATTGCGTACCGAACCACATACTCCGTAACAGGAAAGCTTGTATAAGAGGATCTGTGGTTATCTACGTCGCAGGCCTTACTCAGGTCGAAATAAAAAAACGCCAAGCTGACGACTGTTGCAAACTACTTCAGATGCAGGCGACGGAAAGGATACGAGATTAGTACATGTCGATCTGCCGGACGTGAAGCCATATGCTTATCAGGAATGATCATACTACGAAACTTGAAGGTGAGGAATTCATGCATAACCATTTCAAAGAGTTTGAAAAAAAAAGATAGTTGAGAAATTGATCTGTAATTAAGAACGTCAGCACTATTTCCAGATTTGAGGACTGAAAGAACCCCTGCCACCTTCCAGTCGTCAGGAAATATTCCTGACGTCAAGGAGTTATTAGAAATTGCTCACAGTATAGGCGTAAATAATTTATAATAACCCTTAACAATAATAATAATAATAAAAATAATTCAATCAACGAGTGTTTATTACAGTCTCGAGGAGCAACCTCGCGGTCTTGGTGCTGCTACGCTTCAAACTACGAACAAATAAAAAAACACAAAACCACAATTTTTCTCAAGACCCAAAAATGCAGAGGGGTAACAAAGTTAGGAATTCTGCTGGTGAGAATCATGTGTTCGAAGGAACGGTGAAGCGTGCGAAGTAAATGCAATGCAGCGAGACATCTGCAGGGCACACATACTGTAAAACCTATAAAATTTGACACAGGTGGACATTCAGCACTTTTCACTCCTGCTCAAGCATGAGCAGGTTTACAATAAATTGATTAAAAGCCCTATAGCACGAGTGAACTATGTCAAGTGTTTACGAGTGACGATTATAACATTCAGCTAACCTGAGGTTCAGGACTAGTTGATTAAAATCTCAAGATATATAAAAAAATATGACGGAAGACGTGTAGGTGCGCGTGAAGCCCTAAGACTCACAGAGACAAGAGGTATGGTGAAGGAAGTAGGCCGGACATGGCCTTAAACGAAAGCAACCAATCCGCTTTCTCCCGAAGCCCGGACACGCTAAGAAATTTAAAACGTTTTAGCGCATCTTCGTAATTCTTATGAGGTATGCCATCTTTAAGATAGCGATGCTTCCTAATAGAAATAAACTCCTTTTGAACTCGCTCAATCCTTATAGAATTGGTTTGGGAAATTCTATTCCGCACAACCGATGCGCACTCCACCTTTGACCTTGCTAGAGAACTGTACAGCGTGAAAAACGCAGACGGGTTTTGGACTATTTCGTTACACGACATGCGGGACCCAAAGTGCGGAGAGACGAGTTGGCCACTTAGCTTACATGGCTGTCGAATCTCAGGTTTGAGCCAAACATGTCACCGAGATCTTCCATTTCATTGGGACAAAACGGGATTTCGCAGTCGTTATTATATAAACAAGAGGTATCATGCGTCTTACGAGAAAAACTCGATCATGACTTTGGTTTCAGAACGGTTTAAACAAATGTCATTATCTAAGCACCACCCGCAGAAGAAACATCCGTCTGCCTGAAACTTAGAGAAACCCTTTGGCGTCACTCTTTCCTTGTAGATTTTTATATTTACTTATTTATATAGTTATTTATTTATTTATTTATTTATTCAATATACCCTTCAGCGCCCAAAGGTATTACAGAAAGGGGGGATATACAGCGGGAAAAAACAATAAACGAACTCTAGGTTTGTGACATAAAGTTCGCTAGTGGTAAGAACAATAAGAATAGTAAGCTTTATTCAATTATTAAGACATTTGACACATCGGTAGATAAGGTAAAAGCACTCTTCAATAAATCTGGAAAAAAACATTGTTGCACGGTATCATGACAAGCGACTCGGGTAGACATTTCCATTGATGAGTGGTAAGAGGAAAAAAAGAGTGTTTAAAGATATTAGTGCGGCACGAATATTCGCGAACCTTATTCTGATGATCTACCCTGCGTGATATGAAGTGAGATGGCTGAAGAAACGATCCTCTGTTGATGCCCGTTTTAATATTATAAATGTTATAAAGAGTTTTAAACGTAATGCGAACTTTCGGCATTTTAGCGACTGCCAACCAAGAGAGTCTTTTAGGAGACTCGGCCTTACTGTGTAATCATAATTTCCGGTCACAAATCTCGCTGCTCTGTTTTGAACCCTTTCAAGGTCGTCACAAAGATACTGTATCTGGGGGTCCCAGAGTACACAAGCATACTCAAGAATAGGCCTTATATTTGTGAAATACAATGTTTTCTTAACTTTGGGAGGGCAGTTTCTAAAGTTGCGTCCAAAAATACAATATACCACCCGCTTTAGCGGTTATTTCGTTAATATGGGACTGCTAGGATAACCGTTCTGTAAAGGTTACCCCAAGATATTTTAAATCTGGAGTTACGGTCAGTGTAGTGCCAGTCAGGCTGTAGAAGAAAAACAGCAATATAGTTTTTTTTTTTCTTGTGAAGCGCAGATGATGATAATTATCACTGTTTAGATTCATATGCCAACTTTCACACCAGTCTGAAATGCAATCTGTATCCCGTTGCAAAGCAGTGCTATAATTTAATTTCATTTCATTTATTGGTACCCACAGGGCCCGAAGGCATTACAGAGGAGGTGGGGATTAATACGTACAAGTTAATAGAACACTCAAATCACGAATCAAGTTTAGTAGTGTGGATACAGCATTTTTTTAAATCAACATGATTAACAATTGTGGCGATGGATGTGGAAAGGTGATTTCAGTCAGCAGACGTACGAGGTAGGAATGATCTCTAGTAGGTATTAGTGTGGCACTGTGGAATTTCGACCTTATGTACGTGATCATTGCGTGATGATATGTAGGATGGCTCCAGTAAGAGTTCAGTCTTAAGGATTGGGTTGCGAAAAAAAAATGTTTTAGATCACCTTAATCGATAAAACTTTTCGGTTTTAAAGAAAGAGTTGGGAAGGATAGGCATTTTTTCATAGAGTTTACGCTCGATGTACGATGGTAATTATAAAGAATGAAGCGCACAAGTCAATTCTGGACAGCCTCCAAGTTGCCGACGAGGCTCTCAGTGTTAGGATCCCAAACAGCAGAAGCGTACTCAAGTTTTGGCCTGACTAGTGTTTTATAGAAAAAGAGTTTCAAAGTCGAAGAAGTCTGGAAAAATTACGTTTTAGATAGCCAAGCATGCGGTTGGCATTGAAAATGACATGGTAAACATGCGATTCCCATGAGAGGTTAGATGTGATGTGAACGCCCAGATATTTGTAAGTGTCAACCCGCTCTAAAGTCATATTATTAAGGATATAGAAAGGAGGATTGTTAACTCGCCTGGAAATTATCATGTGTTTACATTTGTCAACATTTAATGACTTGTGCCAAGTGTAACATCAACTTGATATGGAATCAAAATCATTTTGAAGAAGTAAGATGTCAGAACTTTTAACAATTTAGCGGTATATAACACACTCATCTGCAAATAAACAAATTGAAGATTTGACTTTCAATGGGTCAATAATGTAAATGAGAAAGAGAAGAGGGCCAAGCACAGATCCCTGAGGTACTCCGGACGTTACTTAAACTTTGGACGAGTCGGTGTTATTACAATTTAAGAACTGTGAACGATAAGACAGAAATGAGTGAATTCACAGAAGTACGTGATGTTCAGTGTTAAGTTTCTGAAGCTTAAAAAAAAGAAGGTTATGAGAGACCCTGCCAAACGCCTTGGAGAAGTCCAGAAAAACACTGTCAATTCGTCAACAGCGATCTAGAACCCGATGAAAATCATTTGTTAGTCTTACAAGTTGTGCCTCGCAAGAAAAAGATTTCTTAAAACCGTGTTCGTTAAAGTTGAAGAATGAATTAGATTAAAAAAATAACCATATTAGAATAAATTATATGTTCCATCGTTTTACAACAAATACTTGTGAGTGAAAGGGGTCTAAAGTTAGAAGGGAAACGTTTGTCTTCATTCTTGTGTAGTGGAATCACCCTTCCAGTTTTCCAGTAGTCTGGAAGCTGACCTAGTGAAAGAGATTGCTCAAATAGTTTAGACAAAAGGATTGATGTATATTCTTTTGTATTGTTTAGAAACTTTGAAATAATATTGTCAACACCAGATGACGATGATTGTTTATTTGACTATAATTTTTAAAATACCATTCAAATCAATGACAATTGGATTCATGGGAAAAAAGTCATATAAGGAATATGACGGACGAAAAGGATCGGTAACATTATTAAATGCACTAGAACAAACACACTTCATAGAGAATAGTCGAATACAATGAATCTGGAATCATTTCACCGGACTCATTTTTAAGTGAAAGAGAACGCTCAAACCTGGGATTCATTACACTCCAAAATTGTTTAGGATTAATGATTAGCATAGATGGGAGGCACTCATTAAAAAAGTAATACTTAGTCTCCCCGACTGCTTCTTTGTACTCATTGGCTGCGAGATTATAAGGTTTCCAGTATTTCTCTGAGTCAATGCGCTCTGCGTTCAACAGGGTTCTGAACAGATCGATATATCACACAGTCGTCGGCATAAAGACGAATACTTGACTCTATGCCCATGGTAATGTCATTAATGAATATGAGAAATAAAAGGGGACCTAGAACGGATGCCTGCGGTACCCCCGAAGTGGAGTCCACAAATGTCGATTTCTTACTGTTAAGTACAACGCACTGCTTTCGCTCAGTAATGTCTTAGCCACAATAACGCATTAACTGAAATATTTAATGAGGATATTTTAAGTAAGATTAATTCGTGTTAAACAGAGTCGAACGCTTTTTTAAAATCAAGAAAAACGCAGTCCACCTGAGAACCTCTATAATACGAGGACGCCAGGTCATGAAAAAATTCAAATAACTGCGGTTCGCACGAGAAGCCGCTTCTAGACCCATGCTGGAAGAAAGAAAAATAGTTGGTCTTGTTTAGATGATTGACTAAAGTGCTAAATATAATGTGATCAAGCTGTTTCGAACATTCGGTTAGAAGGGATATAGGCCGGTAGTTATCTACTTCACTCTTAGATCCACCTTTAAGTACAGGCACAACGATAGCTACCTCGCACTTTGCTGGCAGCTTTGAAGATGACAAGGAGTTTGTGAAGAGAATAGAGGGATAAGAGGAAACCACGTCAGCACATTCTTTTAAAACGCAATTCGGGATTTCGTCAGGGCCAGTGGCCTTGTTTATGTTCAAGTTTAGAAGGAGGCTCCGAATTCCGTCAGCATTTATTTCTAAGTTCGAGATTGGAGAGAGGGACTTAGCCAGAAAATAATTGGGCACGTCACTCACTGGTTGGTAAAAAATTGATTGGATGTAATTATTGAAGCATAATGCTTTCTCACAATCATCAGATACCATTGTACCATTACCATTGTACAATTGCAACATTACATAAGCGTACTGAAGAAACATTTAATCTGAAATAACATGGGAGACATCATTTACAAAAACTGAAAACAGAAGGGGACCTAAGACAAACCCCTTAGGAACAGCAGAGCATGTCATGCACAATAAAGATGACATATTGTTAACGTGGACGAATGAATTTTTGTGGCAGAAATAGCTCTTCAGCCACCGAAACAATGAGCTGCACATACCGTAGGTGGAAAAACTGACACAATAGCATCCTGTGATTGACAATACAGAAAGTCTTACTCAGGTCAAAGTAAATAACGTCGAGCTGACCCCTGTTACAGACCACAGGAGTTGCGGCCGACATAAAAGTTAACAGATTAGTAGTTGTTGATCTGCCAGAGATAAAGCTGTGTTGATAAGGAGTAATTAGGCTGCGAAGCTTGAAAGACAGCCATTTATGCACTACCATTTCGAAAATCTTTAAAAATGTAGAAAGAAGGGAAAAAGTCTGGTAGTTAATAAAAACACCATTATTTCCCGACTTCAAGATCGGAACCACCACGCCGGTTTTTCACATTAAGGGGAAGTGTCAGATGTAATACCCTTTCTACATCGCGGTCTCGCATAACTCCAGAATTGTTTTTCGGATTTTTAGTCAATTCCGATCCTACCGCATCATGGTGCACTTTGCGATCGGGCCTTAATAGCCTTCCTACACTATTTTCTACGACTCTTGAATTCTGTTTCCAACCTAGCAAGACCACTTTCTTTAAAAGGTTTATAAAATAAGGTTTTCTTTTTCAGTAGCGTCTTAATTCACGAGAAAACCTGTTAGGAAAAGAAGGTATATTCTGAGCTCTTAGAGGGATATAGGTATACATAGCCTTCTGTACAATCCTCGTGAACGCCACTTGTTCATTGAAATCAGTAGATTGAAAAACATATGTCCAGTCAACAGCCGAAAGGTGGTGGAACATTCCGACGTAGTCCCCTGCCGAGAAGTCATGCGAGGCGTCCGGCGGAGAAGCATCAGAGTGACTGCGAATTGGATAATTCAAATACAGATCACTACATCAGGCGCGCGTGGTAGATATCCTCAGGCATCACTGGCATTTCACTCGAGTCTACACGTGCACCGTCCGTATTTGAAACACATCGGCCTAAACATTATTTTGCTTATTAAGAACGTTATTGCGCTTTTTGAGATACGAAAAAGAAGGGAAATCTAAAGTATGGTTGTATTCCTGCTTACAATAAATGTTGTCACTCAGAACGTTTAGATCAGTCCACTTAATGCCTGGGGCGTTAAACTCCCCCAAAATAATAAGATTGCACTTCTGTAACTCGTTGAGTTGTTCTAAGCCAACCAGACAACGCTGAAAATCTTGAGACGACGTCTGTGGGGGGAGATAAAACAAACCGATAAGAATGCTTTCTTTCTTTGTATGCTCAATTTCGTCGAACAAGTTCTCGGGAATGTTTTCTAAATCTTGACGCCTCCTTGAGCTGTGACGCCTATCGACTGCGACTAACACACCGCCTCCCGCTCCAGCTACCTGACACAAGTCACGGTCACGCCGGCACACAACAAAATTAGGCGAAGAGTAATAGGAGGACCCGATGTTAGGACCTAACCAAGTTTTGGGCAGACAAAAATTGAGTAATTAGATAGTGTAACGTTAGAAAAGAAAGGAATCGGCTTTTCTTCTACTACTACTACTAATAATAATAATGATAATAATAATACTAATGACAATAATAATAATAATAATAATAATATTAATAATAGTTTTTTATTAACACAATACTTGCGGTATATCAAATGACGGGTTCGTCAGAGCGTATAATGGCTTCTGTGATTTCGGGATTTTCGATGACTTGAACATGACGAAGGACTCTTAGATTAAGCTTTTACGTTGAATTTATCATAAGAAAAATATTTCACAAGAGTGCAAGATACCTGGTAGTCTATTCTAGATCATGTTTTTATCAGAAATTTTATAGCAAAGTTCTGTACTTATGAAGTTGTTGCAGGAAGTTTCGGCCACAATCATGTTCTGCTATCGCTATAGAACGAAATGATTAGATGTGACACTGAGGTCACTAATGTACTAGATTTTGCTTATGCTGATGACACTTCAACTTTAGAAACGTTTGATTGAGAGCTCGATGAGTTTCTTTTGCTCGCCTCAGAGTCTTCCTTAGATATTAACAAACTGCAGCTTAGATTTACAGAATACCCTTGGATATCTCGTGAGTCCTTCATTTAAAGTGTCAAATAAGGCGGTTAAAAGCTAAGTGTAAAAAAGATACAAATCAGACTCAAAATAAATTTGTAGATCTTTCTAGTAAGCTGAAAGAACAAATGAGGGAAGATAAACATAATTTTTCCGTTTCTCTTTCCAACTTCATGGTGTCGTCACCTAGGAACTCTTGGAAACACATCTTACCAACCACTACAAACTCTAGCACATTTACGGTCAACGGTGCTCTTAAAACGGCCCCCAGAAAAATGGCTCATCTTTTCAATCTACAGTGTAAATCGGTGTTTACACGTGACGTTGGAATAATGCCTCCTTATATCAAGTTTGACCATCTACCACCTCTTAAAATTTACATTTGGATCAACAAGGAATTATTAACTTCCTCTTAAATCTATAACCACGGAAGACAAGTGGTCCAGATGGATTGCCAAACGCATTTTTTGAAATGATATGCAGGGTTTATTTATCTCCAAGTACATAATCATTGTAGTGAATAGCTCATTCTCAGAAGGCGAATTGCCGACTTATTGGAAGATGGCCGGAATCAATCCCCTACATAAAACTGGAAATAAAGATGTATTGGCTAATTACTGACCTGCATCGTTAACTTGTTCCGTTTGCAAATTGCTTGAACACATAAGAAATAAACTTGTTTTTAAATTTCTTGAAAGGTATGAGCATTCAACATGGCTTCAGAAAAGGGTTTTCTGCAACAACTCAGTTGCTTGAAACACTTCACCGCCTAGCTACTGCCTTCAACAAAAGGAGTCAGGTAGACCTAATTTTTGTCGACTTCGCGAAAGCGTTCGATAAAGTGTGACATGTAAAGATCAAAGAAAAGTTAAATAATTTCTTAAGAATGATCAAATTTTCGGTTGGACACGAGCGTACCTTACAAACCGTTATCAATACGTAGACTTTACTAATTAGTGTTCTTCTTCGCTCTCGGTTAATTCTGGTGCACCTCAATGTTCGGTGCTTGCCCCTTCTTTGTTTTTTATCAATGATACTCCAGACGACATTTCTGTTAAAATACGTCTTTACGCCGACGACTGTGTGTTGCACAACTGAGTTACATGTGTTGATGGTCAAATTAGACAGCTGATTCAGATAAGAATTTGAAGTGGTGTAATACCTGGAAAATAGTGTAAAATATGATAAAACTTGCGTGTATGTCAGTGGCTAACAAAAACAATCCACTTTCATTCCCCTATCGCCTTAATGAGTATATGCTAACGAGGGTGAGTGAATTCACGTACCTGGGTTTCTGGATCTGCTCTAATCTTAAGTGGGATAAACACATTAGTTTTGTTTCCTCTAGCGCCTTCCGTTGACTCTTTTTTTCTCAAACGAACACTACAGACACTCGAATTCTAGTGTATAAAAACTTTAATTCGCCCTGTTATGACATATACCAGTATTATGTGGGACCCGTTTAACTAAGTAAGTATTAACCCCATTTAACGAATACAAAAAAAGTTGTCAGATTCATTTTTAAATTCTATAGAAAACCATTTCAGAGCTTACCAAGATACGTAATGTCCTTCTAGTCTTTGAAGAAGGATAACCAGCGAAGCTGTGTCGGTATGACCATATTGACAACTACAGGGTGAAACAAGAAGACGCCAGGCTCCTTAAATCGACAGGAAAATTCGGTTTCTTAACCTATCGCGCTACGACTTTGTGCAGCGTTGCCCACAGATGGTGCTTTTTTTTTTGTAAAATTTGCAAAGAGCGAACTTACCTGAGGAAAAAGTAAAGAAAGAAAATGCTTAGCTCATATGGAAACGCAGCGGCGCCACCGGTCTGCAAACAAAACGGCGCCGTTTCGCGTGGGAGACAAGAGATGGCGCAAGCGGTCGCGACGCCAACTGCCGCCAACGAACGAGCAGACGACGCTGAGAGCCGCCGTAGTTAGCAGACAAGGAACTGCAGTTCCTTGCTGTTACCGCGCTTGTCTTTTTTGTTTCTGCGACTGTCGCCGCCTGCGGAAAGCGCGCCGCTTTTGAGTCGAAAAGATTGTCTGCTAAAGACGCTGGCTCTCGGCGCCCGTATGCTCGTTCGTTGGAGGCGTTCGTTGCGCCATATCTTGTCTCCCTTGCGAAACGGCGCCGTTTTGCTTGCCGACCGGTGGCGTCGCTGCGTTTCCATAGGAGCTAAGCCTTTTTTTTTCGTTACTGTTTTCTCAGGTAAGTTCGCTCTTCGCAAATTTTACGAAACAATGCACCGTCTGTGGGCAACGCTGCACAAAGTCGTAGCGCGATAGGTTAAGAAACCGAATTTTCCGGTCGATTTAAAGAGCCTGGCGTCTCCTTGCTTCACCCTGTATATTGATTTATATGGTTATTGCTATATTCATTGAATGAAGACACATACGCGTAACTTCGTGGTTGTTATCGTCTTTATTTTCTCGCATTCATTACCACACTGACCATAGCTTTGTGGTCGCTGTGGAACATCGTAATCGGTTGTCTGCCATGCTAGACACGTTCTTGCCAAACTTTAAATCTATACATGGCCGGTGACGCGTGGTCGGCACATTGACTTTCGTGTAGCACTCAATTCCAAACCGTTCTTACAGGAAGGACACAATTCACTTGCAGTGGGGGCGTGCTAGGTCGACGTTAAAGTCTCCCTCTATGACGATCGCCTTGTTTTCGACGGAGTAGATCCAACCCAAGGCGTCTATTAGAAAGGTCTCAATGTCTCTTTCGGGTCGTAGCCGGAGCGACACAGACCGTCGCGACGACGGTTTCATCTTCAGTGTGCACGGCAGATACGTCTGCACACTCGGCTTGCTCTGCGATGAGTAACGTTTAGGTTGAGACGCACTCGTAGCCATCCTTTGCGTACATCGCGACGCCACCGCCTCGGGGGTTAACGCCCTTGTTGCACCCTACTCCAATGTATCCGTCCACTTGTAGCAGCACGTCCGTCCAGGTCTCTCACAGGTAGAGGATGGGAACGCCTCGCAGCACGGCCTTCTTCGTCGGTCAGAGAGCAGCTACTCGATGATCCCGACCCGTCGGCCGCTGCGCGTTCGGTGGAAGCGGCTTCTCGTCGCTTTCGCGTCCATTCGCGTTTTCGCTCTCGTTGTCGCTCTTTGGGGGAGCGTTATTCTTCCTCAAAGCGAACTACGCGCGTCCTGCCCATAGCAAGTCCAAAGTGCAACTGCTGATAACGTCGCTAGGGCGATGGCTACGCCAGAAGAAAACGAGGCACTACGATTGGTGGGTAGACTATGACGCTTTATTATTCTTTTCAGCCCCTGCTTTCGGGAGCGAAGGAACACCACTGCCGCACAAGTGGTGTGAGGAGCGGCGGCCGCGCACGCAAACATTTTCAGAACCTAGCTTTGGACAGCTTACGGGCTTCAGTCGAGCTAGTTGGTGCATACTGTTGGCAATCAGGTCGGTTGAACACTGAACAACACAGGAACAAAAGCCCTTCGCGGGTGAAGTGCTGGAGGCCTTGGTCATTGGAGAAACAGGAGAAGATTGCGTGAGCACCTCGTCAATTAATGTTCACAAAAAAGAACGCCAGTATTTGCCGGTTGCCACACCCCGTTGAGTGGCAGGCTAAAAGGTTGTGTGAAACGTGTTTAATGTGCCGTAGTACGAAGACGAAAGGGCCTAGGCTGGGAAGAGGATAAAGTAAACGTCAGTTGTTGGTCAGCGGTGTTTTTTTTTTCAAACCCTTTCCTTCGTGACCTTGTTTTTTGTGTTCAGCTGACCCGATTGCCAACTTAGACAGCTTCGCTGTAAAAGCTTGGGTCTGTTCTTGATTCAAAAAATAAATCGCACATGCAGACTTCGGTTTTTATTTAAATTAATTAAGGGCAGCATAAAATTAATGTAGATAAACATACAACTGTTTATACTGGGTATGCCACCCGTGGAAGAATCTCGCTTACCATTACATCCTATAAGGGCCGGTTGCACCAACGCCGCTTATCTTAACCCAAAGCGGCGCTTTCCTAAGCCGGCTTAGCGCCCTAAACCGAGCTTAGGTAAGCACGGGTTTAAATTTCGGTTGCACCAACGTTAAGCCGGCTTTACAGACGCGCCCCTAGCTAAGCGCTGGATTTGCGTAGGGAATCTAGGGACAAACAGAGCAAACTAGGGAACGCTCAGAGCGACGAATACGATTGGCGGAGAGGAATCACGTGATGTAAAAAAGAAAAAAAAAACTGCCGTAGTAGTCGTCGTCGGCGTCTGCTTTTCGCTGTATTTCTTCGGTGAGTAACAAATTAAAGGTCTCCAAATTCAATCATTTTTTTGTTTAACTTTCAATAACAGAAGTCAAAGCTTCAAATAAACACGAATGCTCTTTACATCTGTGATTGTGTGTTTAATATCGGTTGATAACAGGATATTTTGACAGTGGTAGTAGTTTTCGTGCTCACATTTTGAGGTGAAGGAGCCATCGGGGGCCCCAAATCTCACCGAACGCGGGAAGGACACTCTACTCGCTACATCGCTGAAGACAAAACATCATGGATATAAGTAGGCAGGTAAGATGACTACTAAAACCAAGTCAAGCCTGAGACCGACGAAGTTCAAAACAGTGACGAACTCGCCACGGCAGCTGCGAAAATGCCCGGAAATCGTCGAATAGAAGTCGTCGAGAGGTCAGGTCACGAGACCTTGCATCGACGGTACTCGTTGCTATCAGCAAGGCGACAGAACTGCACTGTACCGTCGTTGAACATCCGCTGCAGCCTCAAACGGACTTCAGTTTCACACTGTAGAGTACAGAAAAAAAAAAAAAAAACTCCCATTAGTACATTACATCGTGCCGATAAGAACGGTCGTCTCTTCGCATCACCTGCCCCAGCCTGCCCCGATACAGCAATGAACGAATCTAACATAGTAGTCGTTACGATTTGTCGTCGCCACGAATGAAAGATATAAAGCAAAATATTCCTAAAAAATCGCGATCACCAAAAAGTTACGGAGGACACAACAAGGCGCAACTTTCAACTGAATTTTATTGAAAACGTTTCCGGTATATAGTCTCAACCATCGTCACAATGACAACGAACGACAAAAGTAAAGGGAAAACACCATCACAGAGCACAACTCGGAAACAACAGTATCTCGTTCTCGGGAAACGAATGAAAGATATAAAGCAAAAGCAAAGTATATGAAAAAAATGCGATCACCAAAAAAGTTACAGTTATGGAACGATACAGTTTTCTGAAGCCAAGATTCTACTCGCGAGATAAGGAAAATTCACTGAAGATTGTCTCAAAACTCAGAAAGCGAAAGAAATTGAATTTTCGCTGTTTTATTACTTAAAAGCGCCGCAATCTAATGCAAACGGCAGAGGTGTCGACAATCAGCTGATCGCCGAGATCATGTACTGCCACTATTCAACGCGCTGATCAGATTGAAGGATACGCGCTGCAAGTGTAAATAAACAAGGTGGTAAATAACAATACGTTACAACTATGCGAAAATTAGTAAGTACATACGAATAAGCTCGTTGACAGAAGAACCAACGGGAATACAGACGTGAGCCCCACAGCTCCGTACGTTTCTCGGTTAGGGCTAACACGCCCTGAAAGTGGAGAGCCAACTTGAAAACAGGGGTCGATCAACACTTCACGCGACAATATTTTGCATCCTTGTCACAATCGAAAGTCATTTTGTCGAGACTTTCACGCCGATGTAGCCTAAAACACTTTGCACAACCAATTTCGTCCACCGCGTCGACCGTGACAAACCAGCCGCCATGTTTTTAATCCAGGATTAAGAAACAACCAGAAGCAAAGCGCCCAATGTTGAGCGCTTAAGTTAAACGTAGTTTAGTGCTAGGTTTAGCGATAAGCGAGTTTGGTGCAACCGAACGAAACCGAAACTGAGCTTAAGTTCCCGGTTAAGCTCCGCTTTGCGTTAAGCGACGTCGGTGCAACCGGCCCTAAACCGCTCATCAATAGTTTAAAATTTGTGTTTTTTCCCCGAACAATTGTAGAATGAAAAGAACTTCTTTATAAAACTACTAGTCCAGACTCTGTCAGTACATTTGTTTTCGCCTTATGTTGCGAGTGGTGTGACTCCTTTGTACTTTTTAGGCCTTGCTGTAAGTTTTTACACCCTGTTGCGATCGCTGATATGGATCAGCAGTATTTGTAAATAAAAGTAAATAAAAAAATGACTGAACCCAGCAAGTCAGTTTCGGTGAAAACAATTTATACAGAGAAACAAACACGCTAACACAAGCTTTGGCTTGCGAGCCCCCCCCCCCCCCTTTTTTTCCACACACATACATGCAAAAGAAAAAAAATATTCTTCGAACACATAAGGACGAAGCCGCTTCTTCAACTGCCCTTAGCCAGTAATACTATAAATCTCTCCAGGAAGATCAGTGAATACTTCCGAAACGTAAAACAACCGTTTCCTTTTTTTGTATCTGTTAACACATCACTTGACTACATACAGAGGAAAACCTCTGAGGTGGTGCGACGTTGTATAACGCGTCTTAAAGTTCTGACTTCAAAAGTAGCAGGAGCACAACTGTTTCGGTATACAAAGCACGTAGTCTCGGCAGCTGCCAATTCCTAAAAAAAATATTCGCCGGACAAGAAAACGGAGATCTCTTCTCCAGCGAAGCAAAAAACACCCCGCAAAATATTTTAAATATATCATCTACCTTAGCGTGTCATGCAGTTGTACTATACTGTACTGTACAACATGCATGGAAGTTTCCCTATAATGCTATATATATGAGCCATCTGCTTATTCCAGGACATGTCATATTCTAAAATGAGGCCCACATACTCTGTTGAGTCAGCCCAGGGAACAGGTGTGCAACCACAGGGTTTACAGCAGAACTATATAGAAAAAGGGGAATACTCCAAAAAAGTGGTTTTAAGAGATTTCGGAAACAGACGAGTTTAGTTTTAAAGAGTAAAGTTTAACACGGTTAGTCATATACCAGCTCATAACTTTCAGAACAGTACAATGCAGAGCGTATATGGCCTTATTAAAGTTGACATGGCGTGAAACCACCAAGGTGTTTGTTATCAGCGGTCTGAAAAACATTACATCTCGAACTAACAGATGCTATGTCATTCACATATATATTAATAAGTAATGGAGATAGCACTGACCCCTACGGGACACCGGTTTGGATAAATTTCGCTGTGATCTCGACCTTATCTATGGAAACGACTTGGTCCTTTTTATCCAACAGATTTTCAAAAAAGCAATTGAAACGGATCACGGAAACCGAATCCCCAAAGCTTCTGTAACAAAATCTGATGATTAACCGTGTCGAAGGCTTTGCTGTCGTCTAGGAAAACAGTGCAAGAAAACATGTTTTCCTGAGAAGCAGAGTGCACGTCTTCAGCTACGTCACCTAAAAGTAGCTGCGTACTTCTTCCAAAAATGAGCCCGTACTGTCTAGATGATAAAATCGAACAGTCGTTTATGAAACTGCTCATGGTGTGAAAAATGTGTTTTAATAGAATGTTCCAGCATAGGCGAAATTGAAGTCGGTCGGTAATTTTCTACCTTTCTGGAATCCCCGCCCTTGAACATCGGCCTAACAGTAGCAGTATTAAGCTCGTTAGGGATAATGAACAACCCAATAAAACCGTTCGGCATAGAAGTCATTACACGTTTTAGATATTCGAAGTTTCGCTGGAGACATCCAGCAGGACAGTATCCAACCGTCTACACCTGGTGAGTAGGCTTAATCCTGAGGAGCGTAGAGCGCACGTCGTCCAAATTCGTTGAATAGGGAAAAGCAGTTGTAATGTTCACTTCTACCACTTTTTCAGAGTCACAAACACCCTCTGGAAAGAGGGCGGAAGCAACGAAAAATGAATTAAATCGCTCGGCTATACCCGCCAAGTAAAAAGAAGAACAACAGCAACATGAAGAAGAACAAGAATTATTCATGAGGGAGGGGTGTTTCTAACGCACAACATAGGTTCATCAAAGCCAGCAAGGGCTTGCATGACTAAACCAATGTCAGAGTGGAATCAATAGCAGTAGGTATAATAAAAAAATGTTATGTTTCAAAAATGTTCAGTAGATAAGGTATACTATTGTAGTCTAAGCGATGAACGGATAATACAAAAGGACCGAAACACACAAAATCAATGATTAAAAAAAAACACAGACGCACATAAGTCGTCCAATGGCATGCCACGACGCGTAGCAGAAACGAAATCGTCAAGTAAAAATTGCACTCTTGACGAAGTCTTAGGCGTAGCTCAAATTGGAGCCTAAGGCTGTCGAAATTGAATACAGTTAAGATGGTCCAAGGCAGCTAGAAAACAACCCGAACATAAACCGTAAGCACTCATGGGGAAAAAAGACTTGTGCTGATAGAATCATGCAGCAGTTCATCCTAATATGTGGGGCTCACAGAAGTACACATTTTAGGCACAAATCAACAAAAAGAAGAAAAACATATCAGAAGAAAGTCACTGGTAATCTCCAAGGCTAGAAAAGCATTACGGTTTCATGTACCACCACTAGAGAAATTATCATATAAAGTCACACATTCAAAAATCACTATCATTCCAATTAAACATAATAAATAATAAAAACAAACGCTCAAGAGGGCAGCAGTCTTTAAAAAAACACAGATACACGCGAGGTACTCAAGACATTCCAAAAATGTAAGAAATAATTAATATAAAGTTAACAAACCATCGTCAGCGAATTTGAGGTGACAAAGCGCATTCTTAAGCTTTTTCATGAAGAAAACTCATTTTAGTAATAATAATGATATTAATAATAAAATTTTAACAATAATAATAATAATAATAATAATAATAATAATAATAATAATAATGATCAATCATTATTTTGTTTGGTGCCCAGGAACAACCATAAGATCTTGGTGCTGGCACACCGACATATTCAAAAACTTACTAAAATGAAACATACATATGTTGAACATACGCCCTTTAAGACGAGTAAAACATAAAAACATCACAAGACAAGAACACATAAGCAATACATTCCATCGCGCCTAGAAAGATAGAAGATTAGCGCGTTGGCATTTCATTGCACCTAAATGTTGTAGCCTCAAATTTAAAGCAACGAAGCATTACACGCTTGACAAGAAAAAAATAAACGTTTCAGTACAGCATTAGCTCGAACATTCTTTCAACCGAACGACCGAACTTGCTTGAGCTAGAATAAAAATATATCAAGTTTATTTCCAATAACCTGGGGATCGGGCATATAGTACTAAAGGTTACGGGTATATAATATGGAGAATTAAGCCTTGTAGCCGCTCTAGGTACCCTGAAGCGCAACTCCGATAGAACACCCGGAGAATCGATAGACCAGTGCAGGGTCTTACACAAAAATAACAAGTCCGCCTTCTCTCGGCGCCGATAGAGACGAAGTAGTTTGGTACGTTCCAGCAGAGCTTCATAATTCAACGAATGATCATCACTTGTCAAAGAACGTTGTTTAAAAATACAAATACATTTTTTGTTGTATACGTTCTATTCTGAGTGAATTCGTTTCACAGATGCCCTTCCACACTACCGACGCCTATTCTAGCTGAGAACGGCTGAGTGAACAGTAAAGCATAATAAAATTACATGGATTGGGGAATTCTCTAGTCACGCGACACACAACTCCCAAAGCTCGCAAGGATGCACTGACCATTTCCCTCACATGAACATCAAAACGCAGGTTTGATTAAAAAAACAACACCGAGATCACTTATTTCTGTTACACGGGGCAATAATTGTCCGTCACTGCGATAAGGGAAGCATACGTTTTGCATTTTGCGTGAAAATGTCATTATTTTTGTTTTCGAACGATTCAGACGCAGTTTGTTTTCTATACACCAAACGTTGAATGAGCTGACGTCGGTACCTATCTTTGCGCAGTCGTCAGTAGATTGAAATTCTCGGTATATTTTAAAATTGTTACGTTTTTAATTTGCAAGAGGACGTCTATAACCAAATTAGGGCAGATTAGAAGTCTGTCACGTGCCGTCTGCACGCGCTTCGTCATCGTCTTCCGTGGTTTCCGGCACGCGCCTCAGCATGCCGCTGCATTGTTCCCCCTAAGGAGTTGTTTCCTTGGAAGGATTATCTTTTGATCGTCTTCCTGCTACACAACCTCGCCCCATTACTGTGGGGTTAGACAGTTTGCTTGCACTTGCTTGTTTTGAAAAGTTTTTTTTTTTTAGTGAAGTCCTTTCAGCGTGCAAACTCTTGGCGTGAAAGTGCGTGTTCATTTGAACACGCTTTAAAGTTCAGGCCTACATCACAGTCTGCCTGCCGCACCAGAGACTAGCACGTTCGCGCTTTCGAAAGATTGATGCCCAAAGTCCTGACACCAGCGGGTCAGGTGGTTATCTTATTATCACCCCTGGTGACATGTCGGAAAACGAATCTTATGCACCGGCATTGTTTAATACAGGAGACACCCTGATTTTTTGTGAATGCTTTCAACCGTAAAGCTGCCACAACCTGTCCGAAAACCATTCAAGCCTATCGCGCACTTACGCGCTTTTGTGGAGCGGGCTCCCGGGAGACCGTGACAATCGGCTAGCGTAGCTTCAGTGATGGAACATGGCGACGCAAGCTGGTCTGGCTGGTGGTAATCCAGGCACGGCCGTGCCACTCAACGAGGTGCTGACACTCGCGCAAAGAGTATCGTTGCGGCTCGTAAGATGGTCTCCTGGGCCGTCAGGAGGAATGCCGGGAATCCCACTTCTGACACCAAATGTTACGCTTTTAATTTACAAGAGGACGTCCATAACCAGATTAGGGCAGATTGGAAGTCTGTCACGTGCTGTCTGCCTGCGCTTCGTCGTCGTCTTCCGTAGTTCCCGGCACCCGCCTCAGCACGACGCTACAATATCATCCGCATACTGCAGGAATAACAAATCTGAAATAACTAAGGAGACATCATTTACAAAAATAGAGATTAAGAGAGGGCCTAAGATACATCCCTGGTGCACCCCGGAGTTTTTTTTGTAGGGCCTGGAGGCAGTATGATTAACTCGAACTGAAAGTTTCCTGCGGAATAAGAAAACTCCTAAACAATACAAACAAATCCCTACCAACACCATAGTGCGAAAGCTTAGCCAGCAAGATTTTGTGATCAACTAGAATGGATTAAAGGCCGTGCTGAAATCAAAATAAACTACATCAAGTTGGCCCTGCTTATACACGACATGTGAAGCGGTTGACATGTATTTATTGATACTACTATCACCTTCGGGAGATGTGGTAAGGGGGGGGTACGAAATGTTTAAATAAAGGTGTACACTTCTAGTCAGTTTTCGCATTAATAATAATAATGTTTATTGCAGGTGCTTTAAGTAAATCGATGTCTTATAGCGGGACCATCAAATACGTAAAGGCTTGAAGGACTAGTTCCTAAAAGTATTAAGGTCAATGCGCACATAGATCAAAATATATAAATGCTGAGCACCCGAACGCGGAACGAAAGGAAATATGCATTAGCAGTGGGCTACGGCATAACGAACAAAGTTCATGGTTAATGAAAACAAATCAAAAGGAAATTTTATCGGCATCATAAAACGTCGTTATGTGCCTAGAAAAAAGTTTCAATTTGCGTTACAAAGTTCCTCGAGATCTGATGATCTGTAAAATAAATTCAAACGAAGTCAAAACTGGTTGTATTTAAATGTATTAAATAAAAAAAGAATGCTACGAATAAAGTTGGGAGTCAGATAGGGGGTAGCATGCTGTGAGCGGCATGCATTGGATGTTTTTCATTAAAAATTCTTTACCTCTGAGTTTGCGCTGAATTGTGCTGTCGAGTGGCGGGCTGTCGTAACGCCCTTTTTTAGCGTTATTCTCACCTCGTGGAAGTCAACATTTTCTGTATAAAATAAAAACAATCATATTGTTTTGAATTCAACTTGATTAAACTGAACCAACGGTGGTGCTTACCCATGAGTAAAATTTATTAGACCCTGATTAATAAACCGTTTTTTTTTTCTTTTTAATCATGAAAAACGCACGCAGTGACTCAGCATGAGACATTTACTGTTAGTTGATTTGAAATATCACTCCAATATTGCATGTCCCCTTGCATAACATATTTTGTTATGTCAAGAAGAGGCAACCTTTTCTGCAGTGAAACTATAAGATACTAAATATATTCACACTGACTAATTCACAATAATTCGCACATACAGTAATCTAGATGATTGTTGCATCATTTCATGTTTTTTTAGAAGGTAGACAATTTTTCAGTTACAACATGTACCTTGACAGTATAAAAGCGCGACGACATGGAGGGACTAAAATAGAGAGAGACACCAGCGCAGTTAGTACTTTAGTCATGAACCTACTCGCTTAATCGTCTAGGTTATATACTCTGAAAAAAATATTCGTTCGCTGGGATACCTTTGTTCTGTTAAATATTTTCCCCCTTTTTAAAGCATGCTGAAAAAATATTTGTTTTCCGATCATTAAAAACTTACGGAAAATTTATTTAGAGCAGTGCTCCCATGTTGATTGACATTGCGTCTGAAGATAATTTACTGTTATGAGAAAACACAGGTTAAACAAAATCGAGAATGTCACGGCTACGTGATTATAATAAAAAAAATGGTTTCATAACACAGTTGAAACGACCGTCCTAAGACTTTCTATGTGGTATTTGAACAAAAATAAACCGAGAAGCGCATGTCGAAAAGCTGGAAACATTTTACGATGTGGCAAACATCTCATTGAAAGTCGAATAAACGAAAAGATCGCAGCTTTATACATTCCAAGAATTTTTGTCTCCTATAGGAAAGGAACGAAAAATTATTTATAGTATTTTTGTGTTTTGATATCGTTTCAAAGGTAGAAAAAAATTAAAACAGATTGCTTGTTATGTGGCAATACGAAGGACATAACGATGGCTGCGTATTTCTCTTTTAAGAAACTCAGAAATTAAAAAAGAAAAAATTTTTTTTGCATGGTATAAAGATTTTAGAGGACATAAACGGGACACGTATTCATTTTAGTAAATTTTTCAACGATACAAAAATAATTATTTGTAATATTGCCGCGCCCAGGGCTGAAAAAGCAACGCTCGGTCACGGACCTCCAGAAAGTTCTCGTTTATTCATGTACCGCATGTAACTTCTATCATTTATTCCTGCTTTTGTTTTCTAGAAAGTGCGTGTTCATTCTCGCCCGATCACGCGACGCTCGAGCTGCTTTCGCCGAATCTTCGAGATAGCGACGCACTCTAGATAAGAGGCCGCCCGCGACCTTGTCGAGTCAGTCTCGCCCCAGCGCTCGATTCTGCTGACACGCCGACTTCGACGCCCGCGACGCTCTGCTTTCTTCTGTTTCCTTCTTTATTTTTGGCACAAGTTCGCCACATTAAACGTTTATTTATTTCTGTTTATTTCTTGTTTATTGGTCACGACTCACCACCCGTGGCAATATTTACGCCGTTAAACGTAAAGGGGGGGGGGGGTTAACGCTATTCTAGGCTTCGCCCATAGGGAAACAAGAGTATTTAGCTAAGCAGCGCTTCTAGGCTCCCATTGGGTATGAGGGATTTTATACGTGGTACAGGTAAATTGTAAATTTGTTTCTCCAGGCCGTCATCGTGTTTTTTTTCGACAATATTTTTATGTACCAGAAACAAATAATCAGGATAGAGTCAATATTGTCTTCAAACATATCCCGAGATTACCTTTACCGCTTTTGTCTTCAATATGGGGGTAGGAAGCTTCTGGAGACGACATGACGCCACCAGAGAAGTTGGGCAAGATTTCCGCTTTGGAGGCAAACGCCCTCAACGATGACCAAAAGTTCCTTTAAAAAAAACGTTCTTGTGTCACGCAGCTCTGTGACTTTCTTCATGACCTACACAAAAACCTCGAGTGGTGTACTCAAACTGATTCCATTTTTATTGTCGTCTTTAATGCATTTTACCGTGTTTCTCACCAAGGTCTTCTTTCAAATTGTGTTCTCTTCCCATTGACCTCTCAGTGTCTGGACGAATACATGAGTTCCTTTCTTTTCGCGTTCAATTCACAGTCATCAGTGATCACAAATCAATCATAAGAAATTTCTATTTCAGTGTTCCTTAGGAGTCCGTTGTGGGACTTCTATTTTTTCCCTAAGATGTATAAATGACTTCACACCACCATTTCTTCCAAAATACGCATCTTTGGAGAAGATTCCGTCGTCTCTAACAAGGTAACATATGTGTACGATAAAAACCAGCTTCAAGACGAGCTTCTAAAAAATAATCATGGTGCAAACAGTGGTTGAGATCGCTAAACAAGTCCAAATTTAAACTAATCACCTCCAATAAGAAAAAAGTTTGTCCTATCATATCTACATGTCATTGACACTGACAAGATCAAGACCGTTTCAACACGTAAATATCTTGGTGCAAAACTAACATCAGACCCACATGGAATAACCACACTGAAGCCGCTGACGCTGAATCATCAGTAACTTTCAAATTCATTCAACGTAGCCTTCGCAGCTCTCCCTCACCCTTCCGCAAGATTGCGCATGACGTGTTCGTCAAACCTAAATTAGAATAGGCAGCTTCCATCTGGAGCTCCCCCTCAAGCCTATCTCATCAATCATCTGGAGGCAGTACAGACACGGGCCGCTGGTTTCATCTTGACTACTTGAGATTTTTCTGCCAGTGTATCCGCCTTAAAATGTCAACTGATTCTGTGTTCTCGGCAGCCCCGCAGGCAGTTCCCTCGACTGTGCCTACTCCATGAAGTATGCTATAAACTGTCCTGATCTTAAAGGGTAACTGCAAAGAAAAAAAAGTTTTTTTTTTTAAACAGCCTAATTGGGACAAGCATGTCACAAAACAAATGTTCCGCGAAAAAAAATATTTTTTTTATCAATATTTACGCCACAGGACGTAATTTAGTAGAGTCAGAATTTCTCCACATTTGAAACTCCCGCTCTTTCGACCCCCGCGGAAGAGGAGTACGCCCCGCCCCTCACTCTCCTTGCGTTGCGGAGTTGAACTGGTTGAACGACGCAGCGTCTCGACTTCCGGCAAGATCTGGCAACCACGCCAGGCCTTGGTATTTTTTTGGTTTGACGCGGTTTGCGAGCACATGTAGCGAAGACGTGACCGGAGAAGTGCCCCTGTGATGTTCCCGGAAGATGGAAAGTATCGTTCGTAATCGTCGTGCGCGCTTTCAAAGCGAAGGGAGTCACAGAATCCGCGAGTGCGCAACCACGAGCCAAGGTTCACGACAGCGCTGCGTTGGTTTCGGCGATCTCGTTCCGTTTGGTGCAACACGGCGATGAGACAGAGCTGAAACGTTTGTGGTGTGTGTAATGCGGTGCTAACACGGAGCGCAAATTGGTTGTTGTGGGGTCGTCGTCAGCTGATCCAGTCAAACTGGTCCGGGAGGACGCTGGGAGCGTTCTTAAAAGTAAATCTGCCTCGTTCTGTTTCAAAATGTGGAAGTTTCCCGACGCATTCCGTGAGTAAAAAGCTGCGGGCGTTTTCAACAAAATTACTACGTTTTAATTGAACAATGGACTCCGCATTGTTGTCCTAAATCTGCCGTTTTTGTGCTTCGTGTTGGACTGCGTTTGCACAGCGACGTGTTGCATCGTGCGGTGTGAATAAATTTGGGCACGATTTCGTACCTGCCTACAGATGCATGAGCTGAGACCATTTTTATGTAGTGGACATAGTGCTTTTTTTATTTTCTGTCTAGTCGCGGACGTTAGGTGCACACTGGGCGAATCTCGACGGCCTCCAGAGCGATACGACGAGAACGTAACTGGACACGTTTGTCGCTACGCGAACGCCCGATTGCCTCCACCCAAATAGCATTCCTTTCGGGGCGACATGGCTGCTGGAAGGCTCACTGTCGGGATCACGCATCTAACATCTCCGAAAAGTCAGCATTTGCACGCACAAACAAGCAAAAAAAAAAAAAAAAAGCACGCTAAGCAAGCAAAGAGGAAAACGAAAGAACCGCGCTATGAAAGCCAAAACCCCGCGTCGCTTCCTATCACTAATACCTGCGACAGCTGCTAAACACACACTACTTCACTTCAAGAAGTCTCACTCAAGCACCTGGGTCAGCACGAAACGACGAAACACTGATCACTTCGGCGAAATGATTAGTCGAGGTAGGCGAGACAGGCGGGAGCAGACTTCGGCGGCCATGAAAGATGGCGAAGCTTTTGTTTGTATGAAACCAAACGGAAGTGCCCGTCTTGTAAACCTTTTGTAAAGAATAATAACTCTCATCACATGGGTTATTCTTTAAACGTAAAAATATGCCGCTCAAAAGGAAATTGCAACGAATAACAAAGGTTTAACAACCAAGATCTAAGCTGTCAATCAAACTCTTAGCCAATGAGAACCTTTTGGGATTGACGTCACATAATCACAACTTCGTGGCGCGCGATTTAAAACGGGCGAAATAGCCGCAAACTAAAAGCAGTCTCACGCAATAAATATTGCTGTAAAAAATGTTTTTTCTCGCGGAAAAATTGTTTTTTGACATGCTTGTCCCAATTAGGCTATTTAAAAAAAAACTTTTTTTTCTTTGCAGTTACCCTTTAAGAAGTCTTAGTTATCACCTCCTTACAGAACATAGTCCTGCCTTACCAACCGCTGCACAATTAAATGTATATCCGGTTCTACAAACTCATTCAGTTAGTATTTCCTCCCTCGAGACATCTGCGACTGGAACAGGCTAATATCTTTCATGTTCACCATCGTAAACCCCGAAGTTTCTCTGTCAAGTTTACGTGTTTTTTTTTTTTTTGTTTTTTTTGTTGTAAGCATTTTTTTTTCCTTTTTATACATAACTCAATTTATACTGAATGCATTAATTTAGTCTCTGTTCTTACGTTGCATTTTTATAAGCATGTAGTATACCACGCCCCCCCCCCCCTCCCCCCGTCCCCTTTATGTAATGTCCTAACCGGGCCCTAAAGGTGAAATAAAACAATTGTTTAGAAAGCCGCTATTAACGGAGGGACAGCTGATTTGGTGCCCGCAGCTTTGTTGGGCACCCTTGAAAAAATCCAATCGACCGCGACCTCTACTTTCTACTTCAATTAGGATTTTCAGTGCTTCCCCACAGACCGCTTCAATTGAACATGGAAAGTTAGGGCGCGTTTTAATTGCGCGCCATGACACTCACCCACAGGCACGTGGCCAGGATTTTGTTTCGGGGGGGGGGGGGGGGGGGGGGGGGCCGCCCATGACAAAATGCTGTATGAGGGAGAGGGGGCAGAGGAGGCCCCGGCAAAATGAAAGATTTCGGGGGGGGGGGGGGAGGGGGGAGGAACCGGGCCCCATGCCCCCCCCCCCCCCCCGCCCCCTGGCTACGTGCCTGCTCACCCACGTTTCTTGAAGATGCCATGCGAAAAATAACAGAAAAGCTGGAAGGACTGCATACTTATTTGGATATTTTTTTAGTAATCTCGGTTGCTTTTTACCGCATACCAACAAGCGCTAACTGATTTGTTTAGGCCAGTGGGTGAGTGTCATGACGCACAAAATCCTGGCTACGTGCCTGTGGGTGAGTCAGCATCAGATGTCGCTACAGCACTCTCTGGCCAGTCTCGCTCGGCCAGAGAGTGCTGTAGCGTCCACGAATGAATGGAACGCGACCAGAAAAGAGGCGCCTCCATAAGCGTCCGCGAGACGCGACCATCTGATGCTAACGTGAAGCGGCGTCCTAGCCAACGTTACTAGATTAGCTCAGTTGTGGCAGAGCCGTATTTGCCAATCCATCAAAACGGACGGCACCTAGCGGAAGAACACTGAACTGACCGGAACAGGTCCTTTCGCGATTTTTGCTAATGTCTTGTGGCCTCAGTGATTGCACTTTGCCGGTGGTTTACGCGATAGAACAGGTTTTTTCATGACTTTGACGTAACTGTTGGGTCAGCTTGTTCCCAGGCTGCTCTGCACGCAACCTACGCAGACGTGTGAATCAGACAAACCGCGTTTATGAAAGTTCATCAGCGCAGGGGAAGGACGGTACGCAGTCGTTCTTACTGCTCTTGCAAGCAGCGTCTATGATTAATTTTGTAACTGCCTCAATCTAATACCGTCTGTCCTAGCGTCCCATCATGCATAATACACGGGCGTAAGCTAGCGCCAGTCAGCCTCCATCAGCGTCTTTCCACAGGCGCAAAAAGAGCGTCTGAAAGGACGCAAAACAACGCAGAGCGAGAACGCGAACTGAAAATATTCAACTTAGTTCGGCAGGAGCGCTCCTCGAAACTTGAGACGCTGAGACGGTGGTTGAATGGGCCTCCCGCGTTGTCCAGGGGGCGCTGCAAAAAAGGGCTTGTTAGAACTGCTTTAAGTAATAAAAACTTGAGCATCCAAACTGCCACACACGTAACAGCCTACCTGCTCTTGTGCGGAACGCGTAATCACGAGGAAAATACAAAGAAACAACAAACGTTCGAACGCCGTCGAAGAAATGGTTAAAGCTAAGACGCTAAGAACGTGAACCAAGTGAAGCCGTTTCACGCGTTTCGAAGAACAAATGGGCGAAAAATAAGAGCCTTTTACATATCTCCGTAATGCAAAAATAGAGCGCAGCTTTTGAGGTTATGATTATAATGCAATTAAATTCAAAGGTGCAAGCAAGCTGGACAAGACCTTCTCCATGGATTATTTTCGTCATTCTTGTCCAGCTCGCAACTTTGCACCTTTACATTTAATTGCAATATAATCATAACCTCAGAATGCAATCCTTTCACCCTTGCTAGTGTTAGACCGGTGGCAGGTGATGAAACCTCTACTGAGGTCTAACTCCTGGTTAGCTCAGTCGGTAGAGCGCTCCACTGGAAATGGAGAGCAATAAAATGCTTAGGTGGGCTAGTTGGTACATCATGGGAAACAAGCACCAAAAGAACAGGGACAAAGAGTAGAATAACAACGACACAGGGCGGACTCTCAACTTAATTTATTAGGAAAAAACACAAACTTATATACCAACGGGAGCACACCATCAGACACTGCACGTCACGTTAGTCTCCGCCCAGACCACGTTTCAAAGGGAGGTCCCGGGCTCGATACCTGAACCAGACGGATTTTTTCGGTCGCGCACCAGTCACCTAGCTTTGTTTGGAGCTTAGTGTTTGTCCCTCGTTTTCTCCTTCTCCATGTTTTGCAATATACCGTGCTAAGCAATAGATTGTGAACGAAGAGGGGAGAAGGTGATTATTGAATTTACTGCATCAAAGTTAGGGAAAGGGAAAGAGAAAGAGGGCAGGACCGGGGATTGAACCCGCAACCTTTGCCTTTCGGGGAGACGCCTTAACCAATTAGACCATCCCGGCCACTGGTTTTGGTGGACACAATTTCTGACCAGCTCTCTGTGTACTGTTTAGTTTCGAATTCACTTAACTTGGTAGACGACAACCTTTGCTGATTTAAGGCCCGCGCTATTTCCGACATGCGGCAGTGACGTGGCACGTCATCTCAGCTTCCAAATGTCCGGAAAGGGCCCGTCTTCCAAGATATCTAGGGAACCATTCCTCCCCATAGGGACAGGCTGCACCGTATATATAATGGGAATAAGTGAAGATTGACAAGTGCAGCCGTAGTAATATTGTGAACGAAGAGGGTAGAAGGTGATTATTGAATTTATTGCATTAGAGTTAGGGAAAAAGAAAGGAAAAGAAAGCTGGCGAAAAATTGGCCACGAGCGGGGATTGAACCCGCAACCTCCGCCTGTCCGGGGCGATGCCTTAACCGATTACACTCTAAAAAAAAGTGAGCACCCCCCCTCGTCATCGTGCGTTTTGACGGCTGTAACTACCCCACAGGCTTACTTAACTACCCACAGGGCTCGAGCCATTGAGAGTTAGCACCCTGTTGGCAGGTGACAAGCATGGGGTAATCACGTTTTATAAACTCTTGAATTGAACATTCAAGTGCATGCACTAGTTCAATAGTAAAAGTCACTTCAAAAATTTCAAAAAGTACTTGAAACTTCTTTTCTTTGTGCGTTGGTTATCATTTATTCAAATTTGAACCGGTCGAAACAAGCGTGTGGCTCAGTTCGCCTAAACTGGCAGAAAACAAACAAGTACAGGCAACCTTGGTAGGCACCCGCTAAAACCCGAAGCAGATAAAAAGTATCGCGGTTGTCCTTTTTGGTTCCGTCGCGGGTTTTACCAAGTACAGCAGTAAACAGCTGGCAGCTGGCGTCGTGCTTGAGGAATTTAACCAAATCTCTAGAAAAGCACAGGAAGCTACGCACAGGCGTGAGTTGAGTTGAATGTTCGCCGGACGAGATACTCTCGTCGTCTTTTATTGTGCGGTTCAGTAAAGAGCGTGCTCTCAATAAAGGTGTGATCGGTCAGTTTTGCGTGCAGATCAGTTGCAACTGGCCTCCTCGGTTCCGCCGAACTTGCGCGCCTGTCGTACCCAACTTTTTTGCTTTCAAGTGCAGTGAAGTATGAAGCATTGAACACCACGACTGAGGCCGGACAGGACGAACGTACACAGATATCTGGGATCATGTCCGTGTATTTCACTATTTCTCTGTCTCGAGGTACATGATTCGCCTTCTCTGGTTCATTTGGCACATTTCATCGAGCATACTCGATAAAAAAATGCTTCAAACAAGGCTGGTTCAGACACTAGGGTTTGACAGCGTTGCGTCGAGAACCGAAAGCCACTCACCGGCACGTCTGTGCTTCGTATCAAGCGTGGAATCCAATTCAAGGAATCATCTTGGCACGCGATATAAGCAGCAGGGATGTCCTGATTTCTTGCCGCCGCAACGCAGTCAGACGCACGCAGTCAAACACTACTGTCTCAACCAGGATTTAGATAATTTAGCATACGTATTTCGCGTTCGTTGCAGGTGAAGGCACGGGCCCGAAAGCAGCAATTCTGCACCGTCCTCTTGGCGCGAGCGCGAGCGCATAGAACGTATATTTAGCGAAAAGAAGAAAACTGAAATAACGCTTCGGGGAGGACCGGCGGACGAGCTTCGCTAAAATCACCTGCGCGTGCTCAGTGTACTCAACGTGTACCGAACCGCCGCTAAAGTCAGTCTAGATATGTAAAAAGAGAAAAGAAAATGCATCAGTGTGTTCAGAAAGTTGTGATTGCAGAAATTGGTTTCGATAATTAATACAATAAATTAAACAGGCTTATGTATACTTGAAGTGCAGGCAAGCGAGAAAACGAAACTTTTCAAAATGTGACGTGTAGCAACTATTCCAATTTATTTATAACCTGCAGTTCACTTTTGTAATGGCCCTACATTAGAGATACGAGCGCTTTCCTAAGGGCAGTAGAGGAAAAGAATATATACGGCTAAATCTTGCACAGTTTTTTCGTATTTATGCAAAATATGAGTGGTCACCATCCTAATCGGTCACATAAAATACAGCAGTATATAAGCTGGTGGTGTCGACTAGACGTGTTTAGGAATGTAGAGTGTCAATATGCGATGTTGTATCTTGTGCTGTTTCTGAATGCTTTGATGTATATAGTGTTGTGATGTCTGTATGTCGCGTATGAGTGAAGTGTGGCGTGGGATATGTACATACGGCATTCTCTGGCGAGGCGCTCAGAGCAAGAATTGCTGGTTTCTTTTTTTCTTTAGTTTGAGCGCTGTCCGTTAGGTGGCGCGTGTCGCCGCCCAATTCAAGGAGTCGCGCGTTTATGTGTCTACTTATTTGAGTGAAAAAAACATGGAGGCGTTCCATGGCTCCACGTAGCAGCCACAAAGGGTTCGGTCTGGTTCGGTTCTCGGCCTCTCGTCCAAATGGGATCAGTCCCATAGCCAGTTGAATGGGTGTCCCGTGCGGTGAATAGCGCCAAGTGCGTGCACAGACGCGGTGAAGATTACCAGGGACTTGAAAGTGGATAACGAATGCTAACAGGTGAGCAGGAGCGTTGAACGATCGGAACCGACGCCGCTTAAATCGGTGATGCTTCGCCTCGCCGCTGTCAACCGAAAACGCCGGATCACTTGCGGCAAGCACAGCAAGCAGATGCTCTGTTCAATAAAGACATCATTCCATTTGTCGCTATTTTATTTCCCTCTTTGAATTTTTTTTCTGGCCGCGAAGTAAATGCAGCCGGCCTCGCGAAAGCAATCGCGGACAAACCCCCTCGAATGCGCCCCCCCCCCCCCCCTCACATCGTAGCCCCTACTCGTATTAGGTGCGGTGCCGGTGCTTCGAGGCGCGTTTCGGAGTGCTTTGTGCGCACGGAAGGCAGCGAACGGGCGTACGCACTTGAGAATCGCATTTTAGCAAAAAGCAGTCCAGCTCGCTAGGCCTTACTCGTATTGCTCCACTGTCGCTTGCCAGCCGCCATGTTGCTTTTGGGGGTGCTCACTGTGATTACCTGCTGATTGCGTGCCGTGTGACTGCCCATGGGGTTGTTAGTATAACGAAGGGGGGGGGGGGGGGGGGGGGTAGCGATATCTGTGACGGCTTCTGACTACCTCAAGTGTATTACCCTACGACTACCCTTTTGTTGAGAGTGTAGACCATCCCGGCCACTGGTTTCGGCGGACTCAATTTCTGACCAACTCTCTGTGTACTGTTTAGTTTCGAATTCGCTTTAACTTGGTAAACGACAACCGTTGCTGATTTAAGGCCCGCGCTATTTACGACATGCGGCAGTGACGTGGCACGTCATCTCAGCTTGCAAATGTCGGAAAGGGCCCGTCTTCCAAGGTATCTAGAAAACCACTAGTTGCCTCAAGCTTGCACACCACAGGCTTCATGTCACCAAAGAAGCTTCTTAACTGGACGTTCGGTGGCTCCAGCGTCGCCGAAGGGAACAGCTCCGTAAACTTCTCCTCGGTGATAGCTGACACGCTAGCACCGGTATCCAATTCCGTATTCAATGTCACTCCGTTGACGGCAACATCGACACGCAGTGGCTCTAGTCCGGCCGCTTGAAGTGCCCAAAGGTCGTATGGCTCCTGCGCTCCTGGTTTGTATCCCGGTGCTGCCAGTTCGTCATCCACGTTATGGACAGATCTCAATCCACTCCTGTGTCTCACATTTTCCGTTTCATACGTATTTGATCTGCATACCCGTGCCAAATGTCTTCTCTGCTCACACTTGAAACAGACGCTGCCCACGTGACGACATTGGTGTGATAGATGATAACACGCACAGCGGAAGCAAGAACCACTCGCCTGCTGTTTGGTCGCCTACTGTCATTGCAAGATTCGCGGACTTCCCGGCCTGCACAGGCGTCACTTGAGCCAGCTGAGCCCACAATGCACGGGAACCTTTTCTTGCAGCCTCCATGGCGATTGCGGTCTTCCTCGCGGTCTCAAAACCTAACTCGGCCGTTTCCAGCAGGCGAGTCTGCATCGCGATGTCGTTGATTCCGCTCACGATTTGGTCCCGTAGCATCCGCTCCCGAAACGATGCGAACTTGCAGTCGTCAGCAAGCTTCTTCAGCCATGCGATGTAATCGCATCGCTGAAGGCGTGGATTATCACAGTAGTCGGTCAGTTAAGACGTCAATGCGTATTTGTAGCGCCGTTCTAAAGGGTTTTATATCGGAGCAAATGGTGTCAACGACTTGTTGATGCTGTTGCTGCATAACTTGCCGAAGGTTGGTTTGAGCTTCCGTGATCTGTCGCTCTTGCTCTTGGAACAGCGACCGAATCTCCGCCAGCGTGGCTGTTGTTGAGGACGCTGTTGATGGCTCACCCATTGAGCCGGTGGAAGGGTCGTCGTCAATATGCTGGTTTTGCAGACTTTTGGGGGGCATTCTCACTTCGGTCACAAAAGCCATCATACTACAGTCGTTCTCACTCTTCTGCTTCGTATGTTTTTTGTACCTCTTGCCCTCCTTGATCTTCATCGACCTCTGTTACCATATGTAGCAAAATAAAAGCACAAATTTTGGGAACACAAATACGTGGCGCGTCTAGGCCTTTTAATACCTTTTGTTTCATTTGACAAACGTGCACTACTCACTCCCGCCGGGCGCAGAACGGCCCCTTGTTATGTCAGAACGCACCGCACTCTTGGAGGAGCAGCCAATCCAGAGCGAGCGGCGTTGCTGTCGCGTATTGTCTACCGTTTACAAATACGCCGCCTGGGCAAATCGGGTCTTCAAAAACGAGGTAACAACGCTTCACGAAAATGGCTGCCATACTTTGCTTGGGGTCATGCTGGCATCTTGCTGAAAGCACTACACCTTGCTGGAGGGCCTCTCTCTGCTTCGGGGGATTCTGTGACGAAGCCTCTTCTTGGCACCAGAAGCATGGGCAGATGTGCTGAACAACCTCGTCACAGCCCGTCAGCGCAAATTTACTAGACGAGCATTCGGCGAGCGGGCATGTTTCTTGTTAGTTTACTTGAAGCCGCTAATACTGGCGACTTATAAAGGTAAGTGTTGCGTCTATATTTCTGGCCTCTTCATTTTACGTAAGGAACAGTTCCTTTGTTTGTTCAAAGGCTTCTTTTGATGCTCATTTTTTTATATGTACACTGCGACACTGTTATTTCAAACAAGCGATCGCCGCTTTTTTTAGATGTTCTAATAAGATTGAAAGGCGATAATCAAACGTGCTGGTGTGTATAAAATTGCTAATCTCGGCGCTAAAATATGGGGCCTGCCCTAATGCCTTTAAAACGACAACTACAAACAAACGCCTATATTGCGTTCGCGCTAACAGTGTCCCGGAGTGCACGTGTATCTTTTTCAGTTCATTGCTTTTGTCCTTGAGTAGTTGCATCGCGACACTTATTTGTTAAGTCTGCTCTGAAGTAGAGGTGTTCCGGCTCTACCTCTAGCTCCGAGTTTGACCTATACTAGACAACGACTTTTCGTTTCCCGCTATTTCTTTTATTTTTCTTGTGACGCGCGGGTGTACTTTGGACGCCATATTTAAGTGCGCTATTCAATGTGCTTGCTCAGAACAATCATATTTCTTCTGCTATACGCGGGGTTTTTGATGATGGTGAACGCACGTTTTGAAAGCGCGTGAAAGCTCCTCATCAGCTCACGCTCATCTGACAAGATCAGTGTTTAAAATAGTTACCTATACATAACAAAATTCACCAATGCGCCAAATATATCAATTTCTAATTGTTGAGCGTAGGCATAAGAATACATTCGTCAGCTTCAGTCATCTCTTGCTAACTCTTCCTGCGCCCGCGTCCGGCGCAGCAAGAGTTCGCAAGAGATCGCGGACGCTTTGCCCTCAAACAGGGGCGGATTCAGAGGGGAGGTCCGGATGTCCTGACCCCCTTCTTGAATTCTGGATGTGTAAAAATTTAGGGAGTGAAACGGGAAAGGGGGAGGGAGGGTCTTAAACATATGGTACGCTGACCAACACCCGACTCCCCCCCCCCCCCCCCCCCCCCCCCACACTTCAAGAAATACCTGCGTCCGCCTTTGCCCTCAAAGAACGTACCATGGCCCTTCAAGAAAGACGGTTGCTCCTTGCAGAAATGAAGTATCGGGAAGATGCAAAGGCCAGTAAAGAATCACCGAAAACACTGGCAGATGAAAGTCGAGTTCTGGGACAAGAACGATGACTACAAGCAGAGTGCCATATAGTTCGATAAGAGGAAAGACAAGCAGTAGAGAGGTGTTTCCATGTGCTGCAAATTCAGCTCCTGCAACTGAAACCATAAAATTTACGTTAAATAGTCAATTATTTAAATGCATGGTATTATAACATTAAAAGACATGCGAGGGCAACTACCAGCAACACATGGGAAAACCTTAACTCTGATTTACCATTATATTCGGGAGTTTAAGGGAAGAGAAAGGGGGGATATCGGGTACTCAGGTTTAGGGACGACGTGAGAAAAATATAATTTAGGTGGTCAGCTAAAATACCATTGACGACGACAGTCTACTCGCTTTGCATAATATTTAATCCCTCATATACACCGCTACCATCCGCTGTTTTTCGTTTCCGAACGACCAAAGGAAGACTGCTTACTGCAATTATAGTGCCATGGGAAACCAAATTGTGAGCCATAGAGCTATTATGGAAATAAATTGGAAACAAACACAAAGATGTATACTTCATTTTATTGGCCGCAAACAACGGGGTTGCTATGCCAACGAAATTTACTCTTTGAAACGGAAGAACATAACGATCATCGACATAGAAACCACCAAAAAAGCTTTCTATGTGTAAAACATTCTGAGCAACATCCTGTCACATGAAAAAGAAACTTTATTTCATTAAATACAATAGTTAATCCTAAAAACATTATGGGACCAATCGAGCTGAGATGTGGGGCTTTTTAGATAAAATTACAGATTATGATTTGTAACAATTATCGTGACGTATTGCAAAACATTGACGAAGATGTTCAAAAATAATAATGCAAGTACAATGATATGATAGGCTGCTGCACGATGAAGTTCTTTTCTACCTGCTGCAGTTCCTTTCTACCCTCATCAGTCAACGCAGTGTGATATACGCATGTGCTATTTAGTAACTAGTGACAACAAATCATATATTGCATATTCAACAAATTACGACCATACACAACAGTAGGAATATGGCACTCTATATTTTTTACTACTCTATCTCAAAATATAATCGTTTAGTTCAATTAAGACCCGAAATTTTTCCCTTCAATCCGATAATACTTTTCATCACGCGCTCGGCAGGTAAAAGATACAAATCCCTCAATAGCTAAATTTCCTTGGTGGGCTTTAGCAGTAGACAGTTAGTATTTCTTGAAACTGCTCCTTGTGTCTTCGTCACAGGTTGTTTCAGAAATTACCACAAACTTCTTCAACGGATCCCACTGCCGGTGCAGGGTTACTGGCAATCGGATGGCATTGTTGTGCATTATGCAGCATGAAATACACGTCCGCAAGTCGGTATGACGCTCAGGCAGAAGGAAATGAAAAACTTCCATTGACAATTTTGATGGTTTGCTGCGCTGCAGAAATGCCAGAAAAACGTCTAATTACAGAATGTCTAACCAACCGGCCCATATCAAACCATTATTTCAATAACAATTTCAAAATTAATTTTTAAAACTTTTGTTGGGCGTTTTAGTCACAACTGAAATGAGAGAGATTTTATCGAACCCTTAAACCACGGCACACATTCTGAACACGTCGGACTTCTGCAGTGTGACTTGGGTGCCGTAAAAACGTATTAAGAGTTTGGGAGTAAAGTTGCAACTTTATACACCAGTGGCACTCGTTGGAGAAGCAGTTTCAGGTTTTTCTTGCGATATACTATTGTACATTGTTACAAATTTCCCGAATCCCCCTCCACAGCCCGGCATGTATTCCTCATTGTCCTATTAATATGGACCTCTGCTCTCGTGAGCACAGCTCCCCCTGTGGGGCCGAAAAAGTGTCCTAATGAGGTATGCGGGTTCACAATATTTCATGTACGAGTGATCTTGTACGAGCGATTTTTTCTTCTTGAGCAATCCACTGATCCGCAGCATTCATGAAAAACAGACACGACGTTAAACTAAACAGAAATTGTCCTCTGACTTGTGATTAGCTTTAAACGAGGCATTTTTCTACCACTAGTTACCTTGGAAGTATTCATAAAACCACAGATGGCATAATATTCACGCAATATTCGTGTTCTGTATATGCTCAGAGTCATGCACAAAATAAGAAGTGATGACAAAAAAAGTGTCGCACACACGCATACACACATACACTTTAAAAAAAATGCATTCAAGGCAACATTCTTCCTTGGATCTGCAAAGGTCGAAAAAAGTATGTGGACCATAAGAAAAAGCGAATAATAATCACAGATAAAAGCAAAAATTGCTGGTAGAAAGCTTAAAATTGTAAAATTACGCGAGAAAAAAAAAACGATCTTACCAGTAATTTTGGCTCACTGATCTCTATGACATTTTGCTGGATCGCGCGTCCCCGCTTGGTCGCTGCAGCGCAAGTGTGGCCACCGGACGAGCATGTTGCGACACAAAAAATTGACCTTTTAGTTTTCCAAGCGCCACCGCCGCCCAGCAGAGGATGTGCCGAGGGGTGTTGAAGACACGTTTTCTGCTCGTCTGTCGTCATTCGCCGAAAACGTTTGTTATGGCGTATCCACACGAAGGAGAAATCCGCCCCTTTCCTCCGCGGAGCGCGCATCACGTGAGACATATGTCATCCCTTTTTGACGCCTCGCGGCGCCATTCTCCGTGGCGGAGGCGCGGAGGCTTCGTTCCATCAGCACGAAAGCTCTGCAGGTGCACACGGCGGAGCCGGGGACGGAGTTTCCCGGGTCGTTGACGTCACGCCATCCGTCCACGGAGTTCTCCTTCGTGTGGATACCCCTTTAAGGGGGATCCACACGAAGGAGAAATACGCCACGTTCCTCCGCGGATCGCGCATCACGTGAGACATACGTCATCCCTTTTTGACGCCTCGCGGCGCCGTTCTCCCGTTCTCCTCCGTGGCGGAGGCGCGGAGGCTTCGTGTTGTCAGCACGAAAGCTCCGCAGGTGCACGTGGCGGAGCCGGGGACGGAGTTCCCCGAGTTGTTGACGTCACGACATCCGTCCGCGGAGTTCTCCTTCGTGTGGATACCCCTTAAGGGGTATCCACACGAAGGAGAAATCCGCTCCTTTCCTCTGCGGAGCGCGCATCACGTGAGACATACGTCATCTCTTTTTGACGCCTCGCTGTCCTCGCGCCGCCGTTCTCCTCCGTGGCGGAGGCGCGGAGGCTACGTGCTGTCAGCACGAAAGCTCCGCAGGTGCACGCGGCGGAGCCGGGGACGGAGTTTCCCGAGAACGCGCCGCGAGGCGTCAAAAAGGGATGACGTATGTCTCACGTGATGCTCGATCCGCGGAGGAGAGTGGCGGATTTCTCCTTCGTGTGGATACCCCTTAAACGGAGAGACCTGCCTTTGATGTAGCTCTGCGTGCGCAGAGCACGCGAAGGCGCGAGCCGTCAAAAGGGACTGCGGCCTCGCTCCCGTTGACTAAAGTTATGACGGCTTCGCGGATGCGCCGAACGCTTTGTGAGATTGGCCCATTGGACAAAGCCAAGCGGAGAGGAATAGTTTCCTGGGTGCTGTTTGCACGCGCTGCAGAAGTGAATGCAAAGACGCGACAACATGCTTGCGCACCGTGCTGCTTGGCAGGTGATGCTCATTCCCGTCTTTTGAATATTCTGCTCTGCTGTACATATAACTCCAATAAACGTGCAACGGCTTACCTTTTATGTGCAAAACGTAGGTTTTATTTTTTTCTGGAGTGTGTATTTTTTATCCAAATCGACACTGACGAGGGTTGAGAAAGAGGAGCCACCTTTAGAGCTAAGCGTAACGCTAAGACCGATGGGGCAGGCCGCTCTGCAATTTGTGAAGCGGAGCGCGCACTCACTCCCATAGCTACTACAAGCTCAGAGTGGGCAGCGCACACGCGGTGGTAACGGTGCTTTTGTAGAGCGCAGTGTCCTCATGGAAACTATCGACTAAAAGTCTCAGCTTACCAACATGCTCGTCATGACTCGTCCTGACACTGCCAGGGTTGTTATTTTTCTATGACTGAACAACAAGTAACGAGGTAAATTATTGCTCTATCAAGAAGCGTAACCTATTACAAAAAGAAAACTGTACTACAAAACAATAAAAAAGCGATATTAGCACAAACAATGCAGTGTCTCGCCTGTGAGCACAGTTCCAGTTTCAGGAGGGCCAACCACCTGAATTATTTTTTTTATGTAAGCGAGCAGATGTCAGAGCCTCTATTTGATATGACTGACGATCATGCTCGCGGTGCTGGACCGTGCAGACGAGTGCCGTCGAAACACCCCTTTGGGGACCAATAGTCTGTCAGGGGAGGCTAGTCGAAAAACTTGTCGCACCTTGTTACGGGGAACGACAACAGGCCGCTTCGATTTAACGGTTCCTGGTACCTGAAGGCCCGCTCTCAGAAGAGGTACGTCTTGTGAAAGCGGAAATAGTTCCTGAGCCATTATTATTCTATGCTAGGTACCGCAGCTCGCGTTTGGAACAAATATTACAGCGCTTCCTGGCAATCCTGAAAAAAATCATAAATTCAATTTTTCGCCAGCTTAACCTCGCTTCATCGCACAGGCTAGGCTGTGAGTACAAGCGGTCTGCTAGCCTTGTGCAACGCTGTACTCGTACCTCAAAACACGTCAACTTATTTCGTTCTTTTTTTATCTTTATGTTTTAAATAAATCAGTTGCCATAGACAACTGCAAGCATAGAAAAGGAGCGGACATAACTCAAGCCCCGACCAGTACGCCCCTACCAGCAAACAGTTCATTTTTATCGGTAGGCCGTTCTTACCTGCTGCACTCAGATTACATTAGCTCAAGTTTTGGGCCACGAAAAAAAATAGCGCAATTGGTAAGAACCTTAAATTCTGTCGTAATAATGACGGGCACACTTGGCCTGCGCAACTCGTCACAATTGCTTGCCGACGAGTAGGCGGCTACATCAGCTAGGTGGCAGCGAACAATTAGGGAGCCTGCATTACAAAGAATTTTAAACTGCTTGAATAGGGTCACGTAGTTTATGGGCCGCGTTTGCAATACGAGCTACAGCTGACGAACGCGTTGGTCGTTTGCGAGCGTCTCCGCCTTCCCACCTGTTTTCCTCCCAGCCACGCGATTACGCAGCGCATGCGCACTTGCGACCAATCACCGGTGGAGGCGTCCGCCATTAAACTGCAAACGCTCCTCGTCGTTTTACTCGCACCCTCTCTACACTCTAGGATATCTGCGAACAATAGGCAACAGAAGCGACGACGCCGGTGTGTTTATTTCCTATGATGCCTCACTGGTGCCCCTTGCGCGCAAGCATTTGCAGCGTGCGCGTGAACGTAGCTTTGGAAAGCTTGTAATGGCACGGAATTGCCCGCAGGAGCGGAGACATGGCGGCTGCCAGATGCACTGCTTGCAATCGTCTGTAGACCCTCTTTTTTGAAAATGCTACCAAGCGGTTTCCCGGTCTTTGAACATGCCACCTTCCGATTTAAGAAAATTGTGTTTCCATTGTCTCACAGGTACTCTATATGGACTAAACCATCAAGGCATACTACAGTGCAGACTTACTGGACCTTTATGAACAGCAAGAAACTGTTTCGTCCATCGCCTCAGAAACTCTTGTTCGTTATATACCTGGAGCTAGTTCTCCAAGTGCCGAATGACCATGACAAACATTTGGATGATCAAGAGATAAAGCGCGCGTGACCTACGACGCCGTCGCGAAGGACGACAACGCTACCTCCACAATACAGAACGTCCAACCGCAAATGCTAAGTCGGCGTAATTACCCTGATGCCTATGACGCGAAAAAAAGCTCAGGAAAACACCCTCGGGATGAGTACCAAGAACGTTCGAGCCACAAAGCAGCCATAAAAAAACATGGCTGTTATCAATGACAAGAAAGTAGTTAGGACAGGTGCCGTCTGTGATCATACTCCAGTGCTGCAACCCGCCGACAGTCGGCAGCGCTCACCATTCCATCCGCCATTGAATTTCGGAGACTTCTAATGGTAGTGACGAATTAACAAGGTGTTGCCACGGTGTAGATGCCTCTGCTCGAGCGCGATTTGCAGGAATTTTTCGACCCACAAGCAATTCACAAAGCCTAAGCACCGGCTCTACGGATATGTCCAAATCGGGGTCTGCGGTGCGCACTTTATAGTACGCAGCCGTTCGGTCGTTCGGCAATTGCCGAACGACCGAAAAAAGACGTGTCAGGTGGTCGCAGCCATAGCGTGACGTCATAGAAATTGCGAAGATGCCTTAAAGTCCAGCTGGTGTGGATCCAACGCAAATAGCCGGCACTTATGTCCTCCATTTTCCAAGGATTATAGAGCTTTTAACAGAGGGCACACCTTCCAACGAGCTCCTTATTAGAAATTATACACTTACTGGAAGTGTCGTCTTCACAGTGCTCCAGAAAAGAAAGTAATGGTCTGAAAAGACCATCGCCGAACAGAAGCGTTGGCCACCAAAAGTCACCGTGTTCGTCGAGCCACTGAGAAGCCGGCAACGAAAGCACAAGGTTTGTATAGGAGCAGACAAACAATTTGGCTTGTCCTGCCGAGGACAGAATAAGAAAATGAGGATAGTCTTAATTTAATCAGTGGAGTATGGCCTTAATGAACTTAGTCTGCAGCGATGGACCGAAGAAATGCTCACCGGATTTTTACATAACTTATCTTTTACTTTCTCAATGTTAACCAAAGACTTCCGTACAAAATTTAAAAAAAAAAAACATCTTTTAGTGACCGCCTGCGTAGCAAAAATCCCGTCGCCCACTCGAACCACATTCTTTCCAGTGAATGTAGTGCTTTGATGTGACGTGTCGCGATTGAGTGTGAATTAAAAATTAGCCCGGAGATGTTCAGAGTTCCTATTTAAATATGAGCCAGCCGGAACCAGGAGAAATAATATCTTCGATGTTGTAACCTTTCTCGATATCTTTCTTACACAAAATATTTATTTATACACTGAACCATATATATATTTTTTTTTTTCAAAAGTAACCTCACCAAGAGACAAAGACAAAAATCTCAAGGCGAGTTTTGAACAATTCAAAAAGTTATTTCAAGGCATGATGGCACCTGGAGCCGTCTATACTGCGCAATGCAACCTTAAAAAGCATTGACTTCAAATCTGTCTTTGATTTTGGTTTCGATTCAGTGATTGAGCAAGCTTTTTTATGCTGGTGAAGCCTGATTTTCAGAGCTCATAAATGTAAGGTACCCAATAAAGGCTCGACTCAATCTAGTGTAGGAAATCTCCTTTCCAACACTGGGACTATGTTTACCAAGCACCGCCCATATTTCCGTGCCGAATCTTAAATATTTTGTTAATTGGAGCATACCACATTCGCAAGAGTACAAGATAATCTCCTGGAATACCACGTCACTTCGACATTCCAGAAGCGCGCTTTTCTGGACGTCCTTTGATTTATAAATTTTGCCGCGGCAGTAGAGCGATAATTGGGTTTAAGCAAGTGCGTAGGCCGGTAGTTCTACCTAGAGTCGCTGTAGTTCTACCAAATGCTCCTTCTGGAAATATACCAACCAGTTTGTCGTAGTCTACACAGTGGGAGGGCAACAACCAGTTTATGGGCCGCCCACCACAGTTCATTCTAAGGATCGCCTTCTGCGCACTGCCGTCTTTGCCTATTAAACTCTAGGACACAATCTAATCACGAGCAACAGCTGTGTTCTGCAAACGTCAATAAACCCGTGCCTTCAAATTTTTCGCCCGTGGTAGAAGGGTATGAAAGGTGTAGTTTGGTGCGGGGTCAGCTATCTGAGAGTTTCCGTGCGTATGACGCAGAAGGGATTACAGTGAATCCCGCTACTACAGCGTGTCCTGAAAAAAGTTTAGGGTGTTTTTTAATCACAAAACTAAACTACACATTGCTCAGTCTTCGCCCAAAATGTAGCGCTAGCGCTCCGGAACAGATGCAAAATGTTCAAAAGAAACCGTTATTTTGATCAAAAGGCAATTTTTTGTAGATTTTAATTTGGAAAATTATGGCCAAAGAAAACCACGAATACATGGGCCTGAATGGCGCATGTTACCGGGAACAAGCTTCATTTTTAATACAACGTTAAAAAATGGCTTACTCTTATGTAAGATAACGGTTAGTTCTCAAACATTGGTATCTGGTCCGGGCGTGTAGCGCTACATATGGACGGAGTCTGAGCATTCAGTTAAGCGTAATTTATTTTTGCGGCGACAAATACACTGTAAATGTTATGTGGGAACATGTACCCGGCTATACCACTTTTTAAAAATTGAATTTTTTGGTGCAGAACCACGGCACGTTCGGCTCGGATACGGCCTCCTGGTGAGACGTTTCCTGTCGAAGAGTCAGAGAGAAGTAAGAAGCCTTTCTACACACATGACGCGTAAGTTGTGTGGTCTTCTGGCCCACCGACCCCCTAGAAGCAGCACCCGAGACAGGAACGGGCATCTATTATGTTAGCAAATCCGAAATAGGCGGCTCCATCTAACGGAGAAAATGTGAAAGAGGGGAGCGGGGAGCTACTGCCAATCCACGTGTGTAGCGATATCTAGTGGTCGGAACAGGAGACAAGGAAGGGGGATTCAGTGCGCGCCGTTGGCCGTGCGAATACTTTGTTTCAACTGAACATTGGCTGACGGCAAAATCTACAATCGCGAGATAATTGCGTTTGAATGGGCCTCAGCTGCACAAAAGCTCTTGCCGTGGCAGCACTGGTACAGCGTTAAAGCGACACGCTAGCGCGTGTAGCTTTTCCGGTCGGTCGCAAGGCTGGTTCACAGAATTGCGACTGCTTACGACCGTAGAGGTTACATGAAACAAGCAAATGGGTAAATGACAGGAGCTGTGTTTCTCATAAATAGGATTTCTTTTAAACGCGCTCAAAATAGAAAATATTAACAAGCTGCAGAAAATGGGCTAAAGTAAAAATAATCGTACATTAAAAGAGTTGTACATTAGTGAATAAAATGGGTTTGCGCCCGGGTAACAAGAAATCATCAATGTTTAAAAAATCAATTCAATTTAGTTATTTCATATTACATTGATTCCGATCACTATCTAAAATTAAGAATTCTTTACCGGTAAATGCAATTTTCAACATGGCAGATTCATGGGTCAATTCGTTCCATCACTGTTACCACCACGGAAGAAAAATTGAAAGTAAATGTACAGTTTAATTAAAATAATTTAATTTGTGGGATCTCCGCCTTACTAAGACAAAAAGGGCTTGATTTTTTTTTTAAAGTTAGATACAAAACTTTATTTGATTATTTCGTTTTAACTTGATTGCACAATAACATCACTCTTCCAGATTTTTTTTTAGTTGTTGTTGCAATCGGACGTTTCGTAGCTGACGTACGAAGTGCACTGTAGGACTGAAGCTCAACGCTGCGATTTTCTCAAAAGGGCACCTATTTTTTGCTCGTGTTAAGCCTCATATAAATCTGTCTTGCTTTATGATTCTTCGATTAAAATGAAAAAAAAATGCAGATAGAATGCGTTAAATGAACGACAAATTGTGAATAAAAAATATTTGAGATTCTACTTACAGAAAAAGTTTGGTTTAAATCATCATGGTAAAAATGGCCTGATTTAAGTCACAATTCAAATCTTGATTTCAATCACGATTTAAATTATATCGAAATTTACATTCCACCCTGGCTTGTAGTTAAAACTAAAGTGAGTATTACATGCTTTTTGCATAGAAACCTTCCTACCTTCCATTCACCCGACATAGTGCAACATTCTAGAGTCTGCATAAGTTTGGCGAAGGATCAAAAATAAGCAGGTCGCGGTGCTTTTCAAAAGCTTCGAATAAATACCAGCAATCCCTGCAGAGGAAAAACGCTTTAGCATTCAACAACAACATAATCAATAGATATGAAAACATCAGTAAAAAATCTGCGTTCGAAAGAGTAGGGTAACAAGCGAGCGCGCTTTGAGACAAAAACATAACTGGAAATATTGCAGCAATCATTGTGACCTTACGGAGATTCGTCTGCGTTCCGCAGTTCTAGCCCACTGGACCTATCGCCGCCGACCAGGCTCCAAAACTTAAACCGAGCCCCGAGAGAAATTCTTCTTCGGCTACCAGGTCAGACAGTTCAAACGTGCCCAAAGGGTCAGAATAGCACGCCAATCCACGCGATGCTGGCGTTTTCCGCACAAAATCGCGAGGTCGATCTCAATATAAGGAGGTTGTTGAGTGGACAAATTGAGAAGAAAACCATCAGCAGTCACAAGCGGTCGTTATGTAGTCGGACACAGTAAGGCACCAATGTAAGATTTGCTTGATTTTGAATAAAACAGCTCAAACGTAGTCGCGGTTAGAGGCGCTCACTGGTTGTGCTCAACACCGCCTAAGGTCAAGGCCGGAGGTCAATGGCGGGCTCTCTTACCGTGACGTCACGGTTGGAGGCGGTTGGGTCGGAGCGCGCGGCTTGGGATAGCGCCGATATAAAGGCTGTGGGCTTTGTGCACAGATGACAGTATCAATCGCGCTTTCAAAAATTGTGCGTCACTTGAAAATATATAAAAAATGAAAGGGTAACAAGAAAGAAACAAATTGAGTTGGCAAAATCTAAACCGACTTGTTTGAGTCATTTTAATCTAAAATAACAAAAAAATAAATAATATTGCAAATACGACAAAAAATAAAAAAAGACTAGCGTATACTTTGTGTCTCTCGTGAAAGATGACGTTGTCATCACGGAGGCTGCTGAAACGGGAAAATGTTTCAACTTGCCTTCGTTCTGTGTTTTGCATGGGCGTTATGACTACCGCAAGAGGCATTGTTCCGTGGTATATATAATGTTCAAGGCATATATGTTTCAAAGGCAGCTGGCCTTGACTGCAAACAGCTTTGGTGAAATCTTGTGCTCGTTCAGTGCCCCAATATCTAAAGACCTGTTTGAAACCTCACTTATGGATTCCTCTTTACAAAATGACTTGAAGACGGCTTCTGTCCTACCAGTCCATAAATCTGGTCCTCTTAACATCGCCTAAAATTACCGTCCTCTTTAATGGACTTTCTTGTATTGTAAAATTATTGAGCAGATAGTGCATACGCCTGTGTTAATTATATGGATGCTTATTTGTTATTAAATTCGAGAGTCCATGGATTCTATACGTGGATGCCTTACGTCACGCAGTTCACCAGGTGTACTCCAAATTTGAATGAAGCAATGAATAACCGTAAAACTGCCGACTGTGTGTTCTTAGATTCCTTTAAAGCATTTGACGTGGTACCTCATAAGTTATTGGTAGAAAAGGTATCGCAATATAGTATTCATCGTCAATCTAACTTCTGATTTTCCGAATATTCACACTAGAGATCCCGGTAGGTTGTAGTAAACTGGAGAAAATCAAGAATTGCGCAAGTAACATCAGAAGTCACATAGAGTTCGGTTTTGGGACATTCATTGGTATTAATTAATCGAAACCATGCTCATTAGTTCCTCACTTTATTCATGACAATGTTCGCAAATGATGGCATGATACATATGAGAAATTGTGAGAGTGTCAACTTGATTATTCAAAAGAATCTAGATAAAATAATTAGATGCAGCAATTATTGGCGGATGCACTTAAACCTAGATAAAACCGCGTGCATGCATTTCAATAGAAAACAAACGACGATCAGTTCCAGTTAGGAAATAAAAAACAGACGTTTAAAAATTATTTCAGGATATGTGTTCATGTGTTTATCCCACATCAACCTGGTGTTGGCCTCGGCAAGTAGATTAAGCCTTTGCAAAAAATTAAAAATATTCTAGAGTCTTTCGCCAAAACACTCGTAACTCTCCCCACGTTACGCGGGAACTATACCATGAAACAAACGTGATACCTAGGTTGAATAAACCTGAGACTGGGGCAGAAGTGAACATAAAAGTCGAAGGAACAGAAAAGGGCATGTTCACTTCTCTCCCAGTCTCAGGTTTATTCAACATGGTTAACATTCACCAGCTCGGCCTGTACCCTTGTTATATTATCTGTGATACCTATATAAGAGTGTGGGAACTAGTATAGATCAAAATAAATTAGAGAAAGTCAAAATTTTGTGGCTAGGTATGTATTAGAAGAATCAGTAAACGGTATAGTTCAGTGCAACACGCTTAAGATAAACGTTTGAATGGAATACACTGGAATGCCGCAGAGAAAGGCTTCTTTTGAAGGTTTTACACACTATATTTAACTCCCAGGTTGGCATCCCACGTGAAACCTAGCTTTATATTCATATTACATAGCCCCGTGTGTGGATCATATTTATCAAGTCTCTCAATATAGGTGCAATACTGCAGCTTTTAAGGGCAAATTTTTTACACAAACTGTTTTCCAGTGGAACACCTTTTACTGAACCTGTTGTCTGAATTTTATAAAAGCATGCCTTTTATATTGCTTTAGAAGGGGCAGGTTTATTTGCCTGATATGATGGTGTAAAAGATAAATCCCATGCAGATGTTTTAATAAAGCAGTAGGTCACAATTATATTTCGTATAGGTGCTGCAGACCGTGTTCTACACCAAGAAATAGAGTTTCGTGTATCGTTGATTTTTTTATGTCATGAATGTCGCGTGGTGCGATGCCGTGCATTAAATGGCATGAAATGTAAATAGAAGGGTTTGAATGTCGCAAAATATGACGGGATGCTTCGAATCTCGCGAAATGTTAAAACATGCTTTGAATGTACCAAAATATATAAATATGCTTAGATTGGTCGAAAAATATAGCATATTTTGTAGTATCTACTCGGTGCTTTGTTCATACCTTGAGAAAGATGATAGCCTCTTCATTTATTTATTTTTTCTTGAGTGGGCGTATGCCCCCCCTCCCCCTTCTCTGCTGTATTCCCGAAAGGCAAAGGGGGAAGTCAATGTATAAATACAAGATAAAAGAAAGTTGCCACAAAGTCATGCAAAGCAAAAAAACATTTTAGGAAGCCGAACGCGCGTAACGAAACAGCCTTCAGATTTAGGCATATGATCCTCTTCTGCAGTGTCTCGGCGTCCTTTATAGACACTCAAATCTCACAGGCACAAAAAGGCACGTCCGAAAGAGAACGATTGAATGTCCCGAGTAACAGAACATGTTTTTTCGCCATCTGAACCTATTGCGGCGATGTGAGGACAGTCGGTTTTTAAACTTTAGTTGGTAGTCTCTTTAACTTCATTATAGTGATAATGGATCAACTTGCAACTCCCAACGTCAGAAATACAAGATATATATAGATATATATATATATACTTTTTAAGCAAGTCAATTCAAAATGGTATATGGTAACATTTTAAATGCGGCACTACAATGTTCGAATAGCCGACTAACCGGAAACCTAGAACGGAGAAGCCCAATTTTCAGGGTAATCATCTCATCTGACTTTGGTGACGTCATGCCTCCCAGCACTACGGCCTTGACTCTAGGAGCCTAGGTAGTGTCGTTGTGCCGCAGTCTTCGGAGTGCCCTCAAACATGAAGGACCAGACTAAAGGGGAGGTTGCTTAACAGAAGCGGCAGTCTTCTGAGCACCACAATTTTTATTTAATGAGAATGTAGGGACATTTAATGCTTAGTTACCCGCTCTATGGTTTGTAGGGATTTTATAAACCGAATATAACTTTCGTAAAATACGAGCGATGCACCGCAGAGTGACGACATTGTTTTACACTGCGTGACACAATTACCGGGGATACTACATCATCACTTTTGGTCATTCTGGGCATCGATGTTTATATCAAACATCACGTAGTTCTATCCACCTTTTTTTTGTATACTTATACTAAGCATACTCAACTGTTCATGTAGTTGTTGCAACGACGTTCTTGTGGATGTAGGAAACTTCTGAAGACCTCGACTGAATGAATGAATGAATTTGGGGTTTTTTGGCGCAGCAGCAACTCGGGCCATAGTGCGCCAAAGACCTCGACTGCTTGCCCGTGCTTACATCGCGCTATGTCGCCCAATTGGAGTGATTTTGTGTTCCTCTACTAAAGTGTGTTTGCACCCCTGTGCACAGATGGGCGTGTCTGTTGCTAATATAATTATGCATTACTAAAACTTTACTAGATCATTCTCGTGTCATAATCGGACTGGAGAAAATTGCATTCAAAAACATAAATACTGATGGCAGTAAGCGACTACGCGACAAATACGATCTTTCGAATCGTTCAGAGATCGGAAAGGCGCTATGCTTTATTAAATCTCGCATGGCCTACGTTCACAGTTAAAACATTCAACTGAGCCAGTCGGCGCATAATCGCAAATGCACTAACTGTATCACGGATATCAAATTTATTCATACCCAACAAGCCCAACGCGTTTTTTGTTTGTTATTTTTATTGGCCGCAGTGTTTTCGGATTGGTGCCACCCGGGTGTCCTTCAGAACGCAACACAGCTTTCGCCACGAGTGCGCAACCTCTCTTATCTGGCGAGCTGCGCAAGATGACATGGAGCGGCCGTGGGCTAACGAAAGCAGACAGATGGTAGACACGAGTGTTTGGAGAGCACGCCAAACACTCACACAGTCCCCAACGCGGAAGTGAGCCCGCACGGTAGCGGGGACAACAAGTATCGACGCACCTATTTTAATCAGTTGAAAGCAAGAAACGTGTACAAAAAAAAAAAAAAAAAAAAAAAAACACGCGTGAAAGGTTGTACGATAGATGAGGAAGGCGGGTAATTCACAATGGGCCAGCAAATCAAGCTGCGTCACGTGCGCTCACGTGATTCGGCCCCATGTATCCGCGATTGGTCAGCGCATAGCTACTTAGGTTCGCCATCTTTTCGACCTGTCGTTCGGCGCTCTAAACCAATCAAAGGTGCAGAGCACGATGCTTCCCTGGACGAAACACCTTATAGCGTAGCTGTAACGTAGTCGTTCACTTGGGTATTCACTGATTCTTAAATTTACAGCTTGTCTATGTTCTAAATAAAGGCACTTAATAATACAGTCACTAATATACAGACGAATAGAACCCGATCAGGAAGTGAAACCGAAATGGCGACTCCAACTGTTGGCGTATGTTTTCCCCGGATTTGTGCTTTTTTAGGGATTGCAATATTAAGAACGGGCTGTGCAAGTGAGTTACAGTATTGTTTATACTAGCGAACAGAAGCATTGAACGTCTGCGCGAGGGTTGCGTGTTCCACACAGCACTCTTATACTGCTGCATGGCGACGACGCAGTGTGGACAAAGCAATTCTAACGGAAACGCAGAGTTGCTTCCGTTCGTTCAACTTCCTATTCAAAATACTAAAACTTTGTATTCAGTTGGGCGCCCGCGGGCATTAAAGTACTCAATTGTCTCTTCAGTATGGGATCACACGGTCGCGGTGCCCAAATATCCCTTGAGAATTTCTGTGATATGCTGAAATCTTCGTTTGAAAACAGTTATTGACTTGTGCGTTGATTTTTTTTTTTAAGTCAGCATGACGTTTGATAACGTATTCTTTTGTTGATATATATTCTGATGCACTGCTTTCTGCTCTTTTCTACTGATGCTGGAAATTGTTCAAGATCCTTGGCGTCTGTGTCTTGTTTTGGAAGTTTCTGAATGCGTCCTGTCTAATCAAAACTAGCGTTCCTGCTACAGTAGTTTTAAGTCCACGATTGTTTACTGTTAACGTTCATGATTTTTTTTTAATGTTAATAAATTTTACATTGACTGACAGTACCGTTGTATTATTCAACGAGTGTTGTTTTACTACCTTGCAGTTGAAAACCGCGAATATTAAAACTGACAACGGGTTTTCGGTTAATAGACTTATTATTTCGCCCCAAACACAATTGTTTGTCTTGCAAACTACGACTAAATGCCAATACGCCTGATCGTTTGTAGTGTGCTTGCGAATCTACGATATATACATCTCCTGTTAAATACCTTGGCTCATCGTTTACATAGACTTTGCGTCGCATATGCATATTTTCCATGTTTGTAAAACGTTTCGTGCGTTGACTTGTTCACTATTTGGTTCTAGCCATTTTATGACATTATCGGTGTGAAACTTATGTTCCTACCTTAGTGTACAACGTGCTCCGCTACGGTATCAGAGTGTATGACAACAGTCCTCTCCACTAATAAATGAAAAGCAACCCAATTCAGCACTCCTTTTCAAATAAAATTTCCCATGATTCTGTCCTTGTAAAGGACATTAACACACTTCATTTAGACTTTTTTTTTAAATTTTAGCTTACCTTTGAGGGGAACTTTGTTTATGCAGGTTTTTCTACTTCGTTTGACCTGAAGTCCAGAAGCAGCCGACGCTATGAGCTGATGGGAACAATCAAAAAGCCTAAGAAGTGCACCGTCATGGTGATTGCCATGTTTATGAACCTGTTCAATCATTGCTGACCCGAATATAAATAGAAAGGACCTAGTGACTTTAGCTTTGTATACGATTGCCTTTCAAGACTATGAGGAAACAGCTTGAACATTAAACACCTACACGCAGACAGGACAGGACATACACAGAGCTGACTATCAACTATTTAATACTTCTTCCTCCACCTCCTCTTCTTCTTAGTCCCTTAGAGCATTCAACGATTGCGAGGTAAGATGCCCTTTTTAGAATATTAAAAAAAAAGAACAAAGCATAATAAAGAGTACACATATAAAAATAAATCATAGACAAAAAAAGAAGAAAAATATACCTGATGAACGTAACTTAAAATAAAAAAAAAAAAATCTGTGAGTGCCCAAGCAAATCCCATCGATTTCCACAGAAGTATTAAATAGTTGATAGTCAGCTCTGTGTATGTCCTGTCCTGTCTGTGTGTAAGTGTTTAATGTTCAAGTTGTTTCCTCATAGAGATGTGCCAGCTAGCTCAACTCAAACCGGTAATACTGCCTTTCATGATTTTGTATATTCTTTCCCGTTTACTTAAATGTAAAAATAGTCGATGTTTTTTTTTTTTTTCTTTTTACGATTGTGTAAAATAACTCGTAATTACAATGTGCCAGAATTTTAAAACAAACTATCCTGAAGTGTGCGCTGCGTAGGAGTGCAGTCTCAAGGTAGCTTTTTATAAATATGAGTTCGTGATGTGAATAACTTAGCAACCTTTTATTTATTTTTGTTCTATTTTTGCCTTAAGTGTCTCCTAGTATACAGCGTTTTTTTTTTTTTTTTTTTTTTGTCTTTGGCTGCCAGTGTTTGCAGAAATATAATTTCCAGGCACTGCTGTTTTGATACAACCAGTGCGTTTGAACGAAAATAGATTTCTGATTCATGCTTCCTGAATACAAATTATTAATTACGAGCACCACTTGACTAAAATGGAAAGCGCCAATTTCTGTTAAGGTTTTTGTCAGGCTACATCCAAAAGGCTGCAACCTTAAATTAGACTCAAACTGTGGCTTTTTTTATTTATTATACTTCCTATGAAGATGTTTAGAAACCCGTCGAGTCTTTAACTGCTCATTTACCTAATTAGTAGAAATGTATATATGCTTTTTTGGCTGTATAAGATATGACGTTACAGAATATTCTGCCTTTTCATTTACCGCCATCACGGTTGTTTAATAAAAAAAAAACTATTTTATCGGAGACGGCCTTATTTAGAAAAAAATATATACCGGTATATGTAGCTTCTCGTTTACTGATTACTTTTTATTTGTTTGCTTATTTTATGTTCCACAAGAGCCAGGGGCATTACAGAGGGGGTGTGGATTATACACATATTTGCAAATACCGTTTGTAATAGCTAAAAGGAAGGAACTTCTTGGTTACTAACACATATAAAACGTAATAAAGGCCAGCTAACAATTTATAAAAGCGATAGGCATTACAATCACCTGAAGCTCTGGGCATTAATGAAGTATAAAATATCTGCAGACTGCAGAATGATTAGCAGACAAATTTTGGGAGGATGGTAATGCGGCGCAAAAATATGCTATGCTGGCGTTTCAATATGATTTCTGAGTTCTGAATTGGGAAAAAAATGGTTTCTGTAAGAAGGCAAATGCAAAAACCCTGCAGCTTATGTTCGGCGCTGTGGAGAAGTGAAGGATTTTTTATTGGTTTTAATGGGCATATCGAGATCAAGTAACCAATATAAACAGCGGGAGTATGTTTCTAGTTGCCTCAAGAGCAACAGTAAGATAAAGGATTATATTGCAAAATCTACCGCTCCTAGTGAGCACCACGGATAATTATGGTAAGCAGGACTGCTTCCAATCAACTTCAGTCCAAGGCGCCAAGATAACAAACTAAAATTACAACTTGCATCCTTAGTGCACCGCGGACCCTATGCGAAGAGCAACTTTCTTTGCTTTTTTGGCAGGGGATGTGTTCACGTCAGACGGTCGAGCTCTGGTTGGCTCTGATTTAAGAATAGTGGGTAGACCTTAAGCAGCTTGCTTTGAGGTCAACACACTATCCATCAATCGGAGCCAATCAGAGCTCGGCGTTCTGACGTCACCACAACCCCTGCAAAAGAATTGACTAACTCGCGCTCCACATAAGAACTGATTTTATCATTAATTTTTTTTTTGTCATCTACCGATCAGACGACGTGGCGAATTGTAAGCAGAGCCGCGCTTTGATGGCTCAAAATCATTCGAAGCTCGCCCGAAACGTTCCGCTCATGTGACCACCTCCAACCTATTCAGCGCACTTCTTTCTCGTAGTCTGGTATATAGACCTCTGCATCGCTTACCACCCGGGCGGAAAATTCTGAGCCACTGAGCTGTGGATGCATGCGCAACATCTGATATACCGCACAGAGCAGAGAAACGGCGCATGCGCAGAAGGCGTTACCCAGCCCAGCAGACAATGATGGCAGCGCGCCGCATGCGATTTTTGGGTAAGTCTCCACGCCTAGTTTCACCCGGTGAACTTATCACGGGCATCAAAAGTGCACTGAACGTTTTTTCGGGAGGGTGGTTGCTGCACCAACTTTAACTAAACTAAACGATGTGAAGGTTTCAGGGCCGCTTGTCGACCATTTTCTCCATGCCCGGTTCGTGTGCCTCGACTTGAGATTTTAACAGCTAGATCAAGGTCATGTGGTTTATTGGCCGCGTTTGCACTGCGAGCGGCGAGGAGGTGACGAAAGTGTTGCTCGTCTTAAAACATATTCTTTTAAACGTCCGCAATTTCCTCACCATGAGACAATGCAACGGATTCACACTTGGAACCAATCTGCGCAAAAGGCCTGCGCCACTAAATTTCAAACGCCCTCGTGGCCTTTAAATGCGCTCTCTCTCTCACACACACTTAAATTCAGACTCACTGTGTCCCCTTGATCTCTTTTGTCTCCGCACGAGGGAGCAGCGCAGTTCTGAGGCCAGATTCACGAAACGATCTTACGCCAAAAATGTGCGTAAAGCGCGAGACACATGCGCGAAAAAGCCATGCGATCCGACGTGCGAACCGCCGGAACAACGTCCGAGGGCGAGGGTTTTCGTCGCACCGGAGCGTCGGACGGGGGCTCCGTCCGGCGCCCGCGTGCGTCCAACTTGCCAGATATCGCCGCACGCACGGTCCGATTTTCGGAAGGCCGCAGTGGCCGCAGCCAATGAGCACGGATGGCGAAGGTCATGTTGTCAAGTGACTTTCGGACCGGTCGGGCGAGGAGGCGCTGCGTGGTTCGGGGAAGCGGATGTGGCGGTGCGCTGTGCGTCACGCGCGGCGGGTCGTGGTTGTGAAGGAAACGGACGCCATCGAGTTTTCCCGCGCGCACAAAACGAGCTGCTGATTTCGAGCGCCGAAGCAAGCCTGCCTTCTGGGACCGATCAAGCCCGTCGAAACCCGAATATACTCCGTTTCACCTTAGGATGGACAGCAGCGGACGCTACGAGCCATTCCAATGTCATGTGTCATGTGAGCTTCGGGAGAGACGCAGCAATGCGCGCGGTACGTAGTCACGTGATTTGTACGCAGTGCTCGTTTCGCTGGGATGGCTCTAAGGCCCGCTGCGGTCCTTCGCGATTAAGTGATGTTGAGCACAAAAATAGCCTCACGGAAAATCTTCACACACGCACACTTTGATAGAATGTAATAAAAATATTACGTTTGTTTTAAAGTCAGAAAAACGAAGAAGGGCGAGGGAAGTATTTTAGTGTTCTAGGCTAGGTGGCGCGAGTTACCGCCCGTTATAAATATAGCCATTAGCATCCATCCATCCATTTGGTAGAGGGACACCCGAACGCACCCGAAACTGGGCGGAGCTGAACGGAGCGACGCAACGACGCGTCGGAAACCATGTGTCGCGAACCGTCCGGTGCGGCGATTCGGAGCAGCCATCTTCCCGACAGTTCGCACGCCGGATCGGACAGTTTTGACGCGCATGTGTCTCGCGCTTAAGACAAAACTTAAGAACAATTCCGTATTCACGAAACGAAATTTTCGTAAGTTTTGAGCAGGTTACGACGGAACCCTACGACAGCTCCGAAGCTGTCTTACGCACTTCTTACTATCAAATCAGCATGGCCGACAGCGTCGCTCGGTTGCTTCGTCGCGACAACGGCCAGACGTTTATTTTTCTACGTGCGCTTCTCACGCGTCCTGACTTCAAGCAGCAAGAAAAAGGTCAAAAGTACTTGAAACAGACCACGACGAACAAGAACGCTGGATCCACAAACACCCGCGAAAAGCTCCAACGGCCACGATTCACCAAGCGAGTTCGGCAGATAGGCCTAGCAGGCACTCCGACTCGGCGCAGCGGTTCCGCCACGGTCCTTGGCCAAGACTGTTTGCCCACGACCGGCTAGCGTGCTGAATGCAATATGCCCCGCGACCCTTGTGAACCCTTCCCGTGTTATAGTGTGATCGCTGACCTCAATTGTAGATAAAAAGGTCAATCTCTTCCTTTTGTCATCTCCTTGTTTTCTGATGCAGCGTTGACGAACGCTGTCGTCGAAAAGGGACTTTCATCTATTCTATCTCTTAGGTTTGTGTGATATAGAGCTCAAATAAACGACGTATGGATTATCTTCGCAACAAGGGTATGTACACTTTGTTTAGTATGCCATTTGTATTCTGACACGTCCCGAAGCGCTCACCAATTCGCGGTCCAACAGCGCGAATCCAGCACTTCGATCAAACGCGCGTGTCTGCTCCGAGTGTGGACAGGTATTACGTGGCTCTTGCTGACACTCTCGTAGTTCAAACGTATCTGTTCTAACGTCGGCGCGCTCCTGCATCTCCGAGGCCACGAAAACGCCGCGGCAATTTGTTTCCATCGACGTCGCTTTGCAAACGACTTTTTACCAACGACGACAGTTGCATTGATTTCGTAGCGGTCGAGTTCGTAGCAGTCAACGGAGGCGGTTACGCAACCCGGCCTCGGCATTCGGGCGTGTTTAAATTGTGTTAGCGTAGACATATCACTGCACGGACACGAACAACAGACAAGCGGTGGCAGAAAGGCCGGCTGTGTTTGTTATTAAAAGTCCGCGTGCTCGGAACGGCTCTGAAGCATGCCGAGCTCTCCGATTGGTTGTTCGTGCTGCCGAAGACGCCGTCGCCATAGCAACAGCACCGGTAAGTTCTAGTTTTTCCGTACGAGAACGTCGCTTTCCTCCTTTCACTTAAGAAAGCGTTCGTGAATAGCGATTTCTCCTCTTCTTACGATGTTCTTAACTTACGAGCTTCTTAGCTAAGTTGTCGTAAACTAAGAAGCTCTTCGTGAATCTGGCCTCTGGTCTCTCCCAGGTTTCCTCCCGTACGTCGCAAGAGGACGTGCGATGATTTTTGAAGTTTTCCGTTATCACCGGATCCTTGACGGAGGCTTCATATTCAATCTTTCTCTGGAAAAACCTTTTTATGAACACGCATTTTGCAAGGAAAGGTAATAAAAAAATGTTAGGTTTAAAATATAAAGCACACACACTTTTTATCGTATTAATATTCACGAACGTAAGATTAAACATTAAAAAAAACATCCGGGTTTCTGGCTACGCTCACATGCCTTTAAGAGTTTCCAGGCTCTAGTCGAGTTTTTTTCAGGCTTTATGTTGTATGAAAAACAAATTAATAAACCATGCGCAGCATTTAACAGAGGTTAAAACAGAATTTTAGTTACCAGAGTCCACACAAATGTAAAACATGACCTGAAACCTGCTGCATTTTCGGTGTATCAATTATTTCCGTTGTAGCCGGAGACACGGAATTATATAAAAAAAACGGCAAAACAACAAGTCTCAAGACTTCTTGTCCTTGCTCTTGAGACGTTGTTGTTTTGCGTGTTATTTATCGTTCAGTGTTCCCGGCTACTTTGGAAGTTCTTCACCAACTCGCCTGTGTTTTATTATATTTTCTTACCAATACGGTTCTTCATATATGGCACGTATGAAAACGCTGTTCTGTGATGCTATTATTTGACTCTGGCTTTCCCCATGGTCCGGTTCATACAACCTCCAAGACCCTCTGAAATCGTCCAGGCTCAATCGAACACCCACCCCAGAGTTTCCTACACAAACCCCAAGATTAACAATGTGGGATAAACCCCTGTTCTTTAGCGTACCATCTCTTTTATCAATTGTTTATTAATCATATAGTTCAAAATGGTCTATTGATCAGAGTGTCGAACCGAACTTTTTATCGGTTCAGTTCCGGTTCCAGTTCACGGCTTTCGGTTCTGCTCCGGTTCAGTTCCGGGAGCAAAAAATAACGGTTCGAACCGGTCTGAAGCTCTGAACTGAGAATATATTTTCCGCGTTTTTTTTTTGGCAGTAGGCACTATTTCAACAGCGTAACAGCATCTTCCTAGCTTTTTATCATTTGTAGAATCTACTTTCATTTTCAGGTACAAAAATAAATTGCGCTGTTTAATTTCGATAATAGAGTAAAAGAAAGCTAGATTAACATATATGACTCTGCATCTACTTTTTTTTACCTCAGTCACATATACTTCGCCTGTATCTAAAGGTTATCAGCTTGGTAGGTTGACTAAATACCCGTTAATGCTACAACTTTGCGTCGCAGTATTAAAATACGAATTCTACTGTGCTCTGGAGCCTAGAAATTAATTACAAAACATAAAATCATGAAATGGGCACGTCATGGCCATATATATCTTGAAATCTAGTTTACAAAATACGTTTACAATATATAGAATTCCAACGCCACTGATCTAAGAGCAATAATATTTTCAAAATGCCGCGAAAGTTTTAGTGCTAACCTTTTCATTCTACCTTTCATAGAAACACTGAGCGGCCATCACAACGCTTGCTTTCCTGACCAATATTGTTTACACTCAGCACCGTGATGCAGACAGAAAAGAATGACCTTCGAACTCAGATCGGATCTGGCCAAAAATAGCGCGTTCCGACGTGAACATTTTCGACATAGTAGCTTGGCGTTTGAGGTTTGTTCTTGCCAAGATGCCGGTCAATTCAATTTGCAAGTAAACAACCCCCTTGTATATTTTTTGTTAAATAGAACGAAGTAGTATTTTATAGTATGCTTGATATTACAGCAAATTAATTGGTCACTTTCTGACGGTCTGCGAGCGCAATCGTCAGAGCTCCACCAGGCGCCACTGTGCACTTTGTTTTCGTCCAGCTCACAGACATAAAATTCTTGTTCATCACATAAAAGGAGCAACATACTTCTATATGTTATAGAAGTTGAGCGAGCCTCAGGAACACATATGTTATTTATATCACCTTCAAAATAAAAAAATTGTTAAGGTTCTCCCAAATCACTTATAGACGTTCCTATCGAGGATAAAAACGCCGGAAAAGATTTGCAAAGCATATATCAGATCATGTGGGGGTGCAGTTACTTTTGATGCATATATTTAGGGTGATCGGCCCTTTATTTTGTGTTTTCAAATTTTCAGGCAGCAATGAAATATTTTATTGACGTCAATAAATTTGACTGTATGAAGTTCGCGTAACCATTTGAGACCAGACTTGTGCCTATCTCAAATACCCTACTCAAGATACTGTATTTCAAATACTTTTTGAAGTATCTTGGTATATTACAAATACTCTTGAACAAGAGTATTTGATACTCTATTTTAATTACATCTCTGAGTATCTTGTACTTAAGATACTCAGAGATCAATAGATCATAACAAATAGGAACGACTGCCTTCTTTATCGCAACGAAAGTATCTTTCAAAGTACTTGCACTACCGCTGGATAAATTCCTCATGTACTGTAGTTAATCTAATAGAACCTAGCAGGTGTACCTCACGGACACATACAGTCTCAGTAAGCACGTGTAGCGAAAACCACGAACTCGCAAGCAGCACCCGTCACCGCTGAGAAATCCTGAGCAAAGTCACGAATTCGCCCATAATGCCGTCGGGGCGGCGTCTTCGTCGTATTTTTCACTTGCTGGATGCTTCTGAAGCCGGACGGACGAAGAGGCGCAAGGAGCAAGCGGGATAGCGGCCGTCATCCACCGTCTCAGGACCCACAGTGCCATGATCCCGGTGCGCAGGCACTACATGGGGTGAAATGCTGATCCCGACTGCCAGGCTTGCGGCGAGTAGGCCGACACCGGCCACCATCTCCTTGAATGCGCTGAACACGATGGCACTCGAGCGGTGCTGAAGGCGGCCAACGCCGAACTGGGGTTCACCTGCGGAACCAAGGAAGAAACAGACCAAGGGGCCTGCCCTTAAAGCCATGCTCACCTTTCTGGAGGAAACCGGTCCGTTCCATATATCCACGGCGGTAAGAAGCAAACCGCCCACGAGTGGAAAGAAAATGGCTATGGCGGCCTCCTGGCTTCCTCGGCTTCCTCACACCACTTTCTCCCGCCGACCACTGGAGACGCGTGTTGCCCGGTTCTGGTGGTTCTGCACCCTCTCCCCAATGCCGGGCGGAGAGAAGCGCAGTGTGTGTGTGTATGCGTTGTAAAAAAGGGGGGGGGGGGCAATTTGAGTTGCCTGTTCGTGTCTTGACGACGACGAAAAAGAGATAACGCCCGACTCTGGTGAAAAGCAAAATGGTTGTGTTTAATTTCTCCTTTTTGGAGACCGTCTCCCGCGGAGGAACCGGTTCCCGGGACGGGTCGCTGCCGCTTCGCCTTCGCAATCTCCCCCGCGTCCCTGTTCTTGAGCAACGAGCTGCTCTCGGCTTTCCTTTTTTTAATATTATTCGTGCAACAGGCAAAGCTTGTTCACCTCAAAACGCCGCTCGGCAAACAACACTCGGCCCGCGCCTCAATTCTTCACATGGGGCAATCGCCCGCAGTGGCCTCCTTGGCGACCGAACACCCGCCCAGTGACAGAGCCCACTCGTGTTTGATAGAAGAGCAGTAACAAAAATCTGACCGTACACACATACGATCGATATTCTCCAAATACTTATTTTTCCCTTCGCGAACAATAAGTAGCTATGTTCTAGTTCTGCGAAATGTCTTTTCTTCAGCTAAGCCGTGGCCCCACAGACATCTCAGGAAGCCTGAATGTTTTCCCCGCCCCATCAGAAGAGCTCTTGACAGGCTTTCAGACATTTCAGAGCATTGTAAAGGGCATTTCAGACATTTCAGGAGAGCCTCTGACGGGGCCAACGATCCCACCAGGAAATATCGGTGCCCCCTTCAAACATCTCAGGAATTCCTGAAGTCCCCTTCACGCCCTTTAAAAATTCCTGAAGTCCTCTCAGAGTGATTTTCAATAGGGAACCTACTTGAAGAACGTGCGACCACTGCCATAGCTATTATGTGGTTTCTCTTTGTTATCCATTCACTCATATCTATTTCCCAAGTTCGTTTATAGTGAACTCACAATATAGGGATTATGGATTGTAGTTAAACGATGCGTCTAAGGTTCGCCGCAGTACGTGATATTCAGCGATGTCACTATTAGCGAGGCGCTCAGTCCCGCGTGTTGTCGCCACACCTCGGTGTTTACCCAACACAAGGCCTGTGCGCATGCCGACAGGCCTTGTGGGAATGTGAATGTCATCTTCTTCAATAGAGCGCGGGGCACAGTGTAATGCAAAAATAGTAACAATAAACGAAGTGACGTTTAGTGCCGGATCTCTCCCGAAAGCAGTTGCCAGAGGATGCGAGCTTGACCCACTTCGGCACCGTCACCGTGGTTGCTGTCTGCATCGTTCATGCGATCCGGAGTGTTAACAAAAGAGCACCTCCTCCCCTTGACCGGAGAAGACGAACTCCAGCCCTACGCTGACGCCGCATTCGGTCATGTCAGCCGAGCGCTGAGTCATTGTGTTTGTTGTCCCCATTCGTGAAGTTCTAAAGTTAACCGGTTGGGGCGCCACGGTCTGTTTTCCTCCCAATAGCTAAAGCGACCTCTTTCTTTTTGTACCGGAAATGTTTAATAAAATGTATCAGTGATATTGCCACACGCGTTGCCGAGCGGGCGAGTGGCCGAATGGTTGCGCACTTAGTTCTCGCACGGAGGCTCCAGGTTCGATTGCAGGGAGCTGACACCTCTTTTATTTAATCTTTCAACTTGACATTCTCGTAAGTTCGAGAACCTTGTCTTATCGAGTCACGAATGTTCTACGCGCCGAACGTTCTACACTGAATGTTCAAGAAACCCACGCGGGTACAAAAAGTGCTCCTCGTGGCGGTCAACCTTGTTGCGGTCCTGAGTCAGTCTCGCCCCAGCGCTCGGTCCTGCTGTTTCGCCGACATCGACGCCTGCGACGCTAGCCTCTCTGTTTTGTTTTGGGCACAAGCTCGCCCCACTACACATTTAGATTCTTCAGTTATTCGCCGTCTCATCATTTGTCATTCGTAACAATATCCTACTCCTTATGATATGACTGCATAAAATAACCCTACGATGTTTGTTTTTTGTTTTTGTTTTTTGCAGGTTTGTGTTGTTGCGTGCTAATAAACCATTTCGGTAACGCAGATGTATAATTGTCGTTGTCAATGACGTCGATACAATTTAAGCAATGCCGAAGTATTTTCAGAAGTAATTGAATTACATTTCTAAGTATTTGTACTCTACACAAGATACTTTTCAGTGAAAGTAACTTGAGTAGTTTTAAATACTTTATGAAACAGGTGTCTAGTAACTTAACTAAATACTTTTATCGAGTATTTTGTCCAACATTGCATGAGACCGACACGGGAGGATGATACCAACCCCAAGATTCTGGGACACGATCTACTTGCGCCCTCTCTTGGTTGGTGTGCAATATCGCTGAAAAACAGTCGAATCTAGCGATCCGAATAAAATCACGCCAAGTTCCCCGGAAATATTGAGATCATTGTGATTGATAACTTCAGGAAAATTCTCTCCACTTCGTCACTCTTTCTCTAGGTTCCCAGGAAATAAGAGTGATTTCCCCCATAGACTGCCATTAAAATCTTGCTTTATTTTTCACGTTCAGTGAGTTAATAAAGCAACCCCTCAATATTTCAATAAGTTCCCGCAGGTATATATTCTAGAAGATTTATGCTATCGAAATATTCAAGCAGTTTTCAAGTATATTAATTATCCCAGGTTCCCAGTGAAATAATTAATTACCCCTGTAGCTTCCGAAGCGTAAAGGCATTTTTCCAACAAGAAGAGGAGTGCTACGGGAAAGACAACTTTACACTCGTCAGCAAAGGCGCACTTTTTGGCGATGTGCGCCTTTGCTGGGAACCTACAGAAAATACCTCAGACGTTTGAAAGTTCTTAAAACATGTACCCTGGTAACTGTTCAATATGATTCACGGGGAACTTTGAGATACGTCTTGGTTGCCGATATACGCAGCGCTGAAGTAGGCTCCTTTGACAAGATCTCTCCCCGAAGCAGTGAACCGCGCATTGTTTGGCGAAGTGCGCCTCCGCTGGGAGCCTACGGAGAACGCCTCAGACGTCCGAAAATACTTAAAACATGTACCCTGGTAACTGTTCAATATGACTCCCGGGGAACTTTGCGAGATACGTCTTGGTTGCCGAGATACGTAGCGCTGAATTAGGCTCCTTTGACAAGATCTCTCCCCGAAGCAGTGAACCGCGCATTTTTTGCCGAAGTGCGCCTCCGCTGGGAACCTACAGAGAACGCCTCAGACGTCTGAAAATTCTTAAAACATGTACCCTGGTAACTGCTCAATATGATTCCCGGGGAACTTTGCGAGATACGTCTTGGTTGCTAAGGTACGTGGCACTGACGTTGCCTACGTTTATGGAAATGATCAAACCGCTGAGTGTTTTGCCAAGGTACGGCTCAGCTGGGAACCTGAGGAAAAAATTGCAAAGTCTTGGTCATGGTGACAAAGCTGAAGGACACAGAATGTTCGTGCACAGAGATTGGCAAGGATTGACATATGTCGTGTCAATGAACGTTTTGCAGAAATGCGGGTTCGAGAGTAAATGGATCTGTCGCCCTTTCACTCTTCGTGCTGGCCGAGAGGAGAGGGACGAAGGCTTCTTTGTATTTACCTCAGGGCGAAAGATAATCGTAAAGATAAACAAAAGTGGTTTAGAGGGAGCTTGATCTAGGTCACCTCGACACAATAGTCTATTCACTTGCTGAGTCAGCACCCACAAACATGGCCGCCACACGATAAAGCAACGCTTTTATTCGAGAGCTCTGTAAAAAATAAAAGGCAAAGCAAACTCGCCAATCGGATAACCGCTTCTGCCTTCAGCGGTCATGCTTGTGTGTAGTGACTCGACATTAAAAGACGCAGTGGACATGCCTGCGGCCAGGGGACGCTCGTCTTCTAGCCATGTACTCTCGAACCAATATTTCTGCGTCCATTGTTGTGTAAGCTTTGCGTGGTAGGACGTCATGCTTTGCTTTGTTGGCGTTAAGTATTGCGTGGTGGGATGTTATGCTTTATTTGGTACTCTGTGCTTTTAAAGTGTAGTATTATTATCTAGTGTGGGAGGTCCGATGTTTCTCTGCAGCTGCATACACAAATAAAATGTCAATCTTTGCCAATCTTTGCGCGCGCACATTTTATGCCGTTCAGCTCTGTCAGCATGACCAAGACTTTGCAATTTTAGAGCGCAGCTCTTAGGGGCCCGTTCCCGGCTTGAGCGGCGTCGGCGTCGCCGTCGCCGTCGGCGTAACCAAGGTCATCCCAAGGTCACGTGACCCCCAAGGTCACGTGACCCCTCCCAAGGTCCTCAAGGTCACGTGACCCCACGTGACCCCCTGAAGGTCACGTGACCCCCAAGGTCACCTGACCTTGGGGGTCACGTGGGGTCATCTTGGGATCACGTGACCCCCAAGGTCACGTGACCCCTCGAGGTCACGTGACCCCCCCAAGGTCATCTCAAGGTCACGTGACCCCAAGATGACCCCACGTGACCCTTTGAAGGTCACGTGACCCCCAAGTCACGTGACCCCTCTGAGGTCACGTGACCCCTCCCAAGGTCATCTCAAGGTCACGTGACCCCAAGGTGACCCCACGTGACCCCCCAGGTCACGCGACCCCTCTGAGGTCACGTGACCCCTCTGAGACGTGACCCCCGAGGTCACGTGACCCCCAAGGTCACGTGACCTCCTGAGGTCACGTGGGGGTCACCTTGGGGGTCACGTGACCTTGAGGTGACCCCCATGTGACACCCAAGGTCACGTGACCCCCAGGTCACGCCTCCCCGAGGTCACGTGACCCCCCCCCCCCCCCCGAAGTCACGTGACACCCCCCCCCCCCCCCCCCCCCCCGAGGTCACGTGACCCCCCCGGAGCATACTAAAGAATGAGGGGAGGAGGAGGAGAAGGAAAAGGGGTCTACCCTCCCCTCAGTACCCTTCACTCCTCCTCCTCAAGAGCTGCGCTCCAATTCGGCATTACAGGGATTTGTAAACGGCTTTCACTTTTTTTTCTTTCGCTCTCGGCATGTTCGTACACGTTCCGCGTTGGTTTGAGGTGCTGGATCTGGCGGAGGCCAGCCTTCCTGCTGTTCCCTCTCAAGCTTCTTCCGTCTGCTCTACTTCCACATACATTCGGCATTCGTCTGCCTCGTAGGAGCCCCAGCAGTGCAACGTATTGGACTCCAACTGCTCTTTATATAGGCTGAAAGGTCGGAGCACTGTAGTCGATTTTGCCTTATATTGCCGCGCGCTCGGTTACTCGGTTCTAGAAGATTCGCGTCTATAGGGTCTATTCACTTGCTGAGTCATCACCCACAAACATGGCCGCCGAGCGATAAAGCGGAACTTTTATTCGTGAGCTTGGTGAAAAATAAAAGAAGGCAAAGCAAACTCGCCTATCGGCAAACCGCTATGGCCTTCGGCGGCCATGCTTGTGTGTAGTGACTCGACATTAAAAGGCGGTCTGACGTCATGTGAATAGACTCTATTCTTTCTCCGGGAGTAGCGTCTATCATTTCCTTCCCTTTCCTGGTTCTGGAAAGTACCAACTCATTCTCACCCCGCACGCCCGACGCTCCAAGCTTCCGCGCCGAATGTTCGAGATGGCGTTGTCACGCTTGATAAGGAGCCGCGCGTGACCTCGTCGAGCCAGTCTTGCTCTCGCTCGCTCTCACGCCGCAACTCACCGCCGCGTAACCGCGTACTGCTGTTCCGACGCCCGTTATTTCTTTCGTTTTGGTTGGCACAAGTTCGCCCCATTAAACTTTCAGTTTAAACGTGACCTTCGCCGCCTCATCGTTTGTCCTTCGCGACAATATGGTGATAACGTGATATCAGGCGACATGTGGCTTGATTCAACGCTTTAACGTATAGAGTGTATTCATATGACGTCAGACTGTCTTTTAATGTACAGTCACTACACACAAGCATGGCCGCCGAAGGCAAAACCGGTTACCCGATTGGCGGGTTTGCTTTGCCGTTTTTATTTTTCTCAAAGCTCACTGCTAGCTTTATCGTTTGGTGGCCATGTTTGTGGGCGATGACTCAGCACGTGAATAGACCCTATACACATGACGTCCTACATCGTCCATCTATTGAAACGTCTGGCGCAGTGACCGCCGATGGCTGTTCCAATAGCTCAGTTAGTAAAGTGCTTGGCTAGCGATATCTTGATCCTGGGTTCGAATTCCCTTGGGGTGGGACTCTAATAACCAGTATTTATTTTCAATTTATTATTATTCATGTATTTTTATTTGACTCTGAGCTGTGTAACGGTCAAACGTTACAACCCTGCGTTACAATTTTCCATTACATTCTTGCGTTAGATTTTTCATGTGAACCAGCCCTAAACCACATTCGGTGTTAAAAACCTTCAGTGCGTTTAAAGTTAAGGGTGCATGTAATCACGCATGCGACCTGGTTGCAAGAATAATAAGTGACACAAACAACCGCCCGTATCAAATATATGCAAGACAAACAAATTTCAAAATATTTCGTCTTTATTAGAGGCCGTCGATGTACCGCGGTTTGTGATTACACTGATTAATTACCTACCACAATACCTAGCTGTACATCAAATATACAAATTGACAAATTAAGGAATAGGGTTTTGACAAACAAACGTAAGTTCAAAGTTTCGACGCGTTCAAAGAATTAATTTCAAAGATAGACTCACTAAAAGCCCTTGAAGTTTAATATATTCACATATTTACAACCTTGACTAAAGAGGTTTTTGTGCCGCGTGCATACTACTCTCTGCATAGTAGCATGGCACTGAATTGCTGACGTGAACAATTGCAAATGTTGGATCAAATATCGGTAAATCATCATATGCGAAGATCAAAGCTGACGTAACTTACGCCGTGTTCTGCGGTAAACACACATAGCCAAGATATGAGACGCGCGGTCTACGTAACTGTAAACAGTACATAAAAATAACTGTACTTCAGAATCTTGGGGTGTTCAGTGCTCTGGAGCCTTAACTCAAGAATCCATAAGACAGAGCAACGTTGCTGTATTGATCTTTAGCGAAGCTGGCGAACATGGTGCGTAGTTTTTTTTGCACATTTTACTTGGTTGTTACTCCGAGAGATCGCAATTCTGTCCGCAGTTCTCCTGCACTCATGGACTCGATATCAACAACCGGGCTTGCAGACGGCAGTTCCGTAGCTGAACGCTGTCGTTTTCTCCTGCTGTCCTGTATCCCTCCCGCCTTCCAATACTCGTCGTCGCGCTTTATGTGGCTGCGAACGCTCCCCGCCTTTGGCATAGCCTCAAACCTTTTCGCTAGTTTCAAAGCATCAGCTGCTGCCTTCCATTTGTTGCTTTTTCCGTAATGTAGGGTTTTTAAAACGTCGTTTTTTTTTTCTAGCCCTTGACTTGAATACCCCCCAAGACACGTAAACTGCTCATGTTTTATGGAGGCGTGCACGAGTAAGTATATGTATGTAAGGCGTAATGCGGCTTTTTCCGTAGCCTTTTCGAGATGTACACTCTAAGAAAGGAGGGGAGTTCGAGGGACTTAGACGGCGTGACAACACCCACAGCGTGCGCTAGCACCCCTTCGGAAGGAATATCCTCTCTCAAATAGAAGGAGCGAGCAAGGGGAAAGAGAACGGGGTGCTACAAGAGTCCCCTGGGGATTCGAAAGGATTATGGGAAGGGGAAGCCTGCCCTCGGGCCAGGCTTCCTTTGCGAAGGGGGAACGTGGATGACTAGCCTTGAGAAAGTTAAATCCGATCCTGGAGTTTATGCTTTTACTTTACTTCTTTTTTCTTTTTTGCTTCACAGATTCTTTGAAATTGCTGACGTTCCCTTTGTGTTCGTTTTTCTTTTTTACGTTTTCCAATTTACTTCCAAGTTCAAAAAGTTACCTGACTGTTTCATAGAGGGCGCTGGCGGGCAGGTCGACGTAGAGTTCCTGTATAGGGTCCCTACGGGAGCCAGAGTTGCTCGTTCATGCATGGCATGTGGATACAGCTCCTCACGTGACTGAATTCGGCGAATAGCAGCGCCGCGCGTTCGAGGCGCACTCAAAAGCCAGGGAACGTACGCCGGGGCGCGTGCAACGTCTACTTTGCTGCACGACACTTGATACGGCTCCTCACGTGATCGGATCTCGGCGAATAGCGGCGAGGGCGGCACGCGGCACGTGGAATCGAACGCGCAACTCTGGCTCCTGTAGGGAGCCTATAGACGCTTTGCACACGCGTCAAATTACAGCCGCCATTGGTGACCTTCTCTTGTCTTACCGAGATGCCGAGCAACTGAAACGGTAGTTGACGATCCTCTACAGAGGCCGATGCTTTAGAAAAGGACACAGTTGAATCTAATGTGGCAATAACCTGGCCTTCTATGGTAATGATGAAGTGAAATAAACGGAATAGGAGGAAACAAAAACTGAAGGTCAGTTATGGCGGCGTCCATGCACAGCTGCTGCAAAGCGTCTATACAGGAACTCTAGATCGACAGACCGACACACCATGCCGTGGCTTACATTTTGCGAGATCGAGTTTTTACAAGCTTACGGTTGAGCATGTAACCTTCAAAGGAGGTTTAGATTGGTCTTGTTTACGCTTCTGATACAAATGTCTTTGTCGCTGGTCTGATCCGGTAAGATAGAGGACACAAACCAATGTGATACAATCTGGGTAGCTAAAAGGATAATAAAAATATCTCGCCATTAATTTGTTTAGCGGTGGGAGACACTGAAAGGTGCATTCCGGTGACAACCAATTTAGTCAGCTGCACGCGCTGGCGACCGAAAAACTTTTAACTTAGGAAATATATAGCAAAAAGATAAAATCGTGGAGAAAGCGTGAAGACAGCATTTATTCTAGATTTGAAGTTCCGCGGGCACGACGTTTTTGCGAACTCTCGAAGCTTACCCGATATTAATTTATGCCGCGTTTTATATATCGTACAAATAAATTGTGAAATAAAAAGCCCGTGACCATACTCATTCAGGGCACAACTTTTCACAAAGTTTTTGTTACACAGCGCCTACCTCGCCCAACCGAAGTTATTAGTGCTGAGGAGTCAGGACATCGTCGGAATTTTTCACTTGGTATGATGACCCTCTCTGTTCGCGTTAGGATATTTTAGGGTAAAAACTTCTGGGAGCCATCCTTTTTTTATTTTGTCAGTTTGAGAAGTTTCTTGACTGCTTCATGTACGGCGCTGGCGCACTGCCTGGTGGGCCGAGACGCCATTCCGTAAATTACATTTTGTGTGTTCCAGCTTCGACAAGCTTACGGCCCTGGCGTAAACTGCGAGCGGATTTTAGGTCGTTTTCGTTTATTATGTCCCTGTTATACGAGGGTTCCGACCGAATAGAGGTAACATTACAACGTGAGACGGGCTGGGCGGTGGATCGAAAACAAGAATATTTAAAGGGGCGATGGAATGGTTTTAATACTGAAGGAATTCGCAGCTTGTAATTTTTGTATCGTTTATCTTAAAAAAAAAAAAAAAAGATAGAAATCACGTCTATTTTTTTAATAAATATCGCGATTCCGTTTCGTAAAATGCAAAGCAAAAAACGGTAATATCTCGGGTCTTTAAACCACGCGCGGCGGCTGGAGTGACGGATATTTGGGTACATCTGGGTGAGTTTTCGCTTCGCCATCTGCATGAGGCGCACAAAACCATTCTCTATGATGCTGTGGTGAAAGAATGCGAACACACACACGTTCAGACACAAAAGGGACGATGAAAGGGGGCTCGACGTTAAAAAGACAATTTACAAAACCCAGACACTCAGGTTAAACCTGTGCTCCTGCTTTTATGCGAATGACTTTGGTGTAGATAGGTGTGTCTATTTCCGCTTTCAAGTCCAACAGGATGACGCCATTCCACGCGGGTACAAATGAGTGCAAAAGGGTCATCTTGAAAAATCAGTTTGTTGGAACAGTGTCGTGTATGAAGTGTCTCTAGCTTGCGGGTCTACGCATGTAGGTCAAACATAAAGACGCATTAATGACAGATTAAATGAGCATAAAAGGAATGCCAAGACCCAAACAACGACCTCTGAAATAGCTAAACGTGTTCGTGAGCAACTCTGAAGTTGTGGCTGGGGCCATTTTTAGGGAATAAAATGTACAAAATGCAAAACACGACCTTTTTTTTTTGCAGGGTTGTGTTTTTATATTTTGCTTCACGGTTCCGGGGTCTGTTAGGGATTGTCTCTCTAAGTTTTCGATGTGTCACGGTTAGAAAATTGGCTGACAACGTGTTGTACTAGGTTTAGGGTTTCATGACGCAAGTTATCGGGAAGGGGCGCGGCATGGGCAGCACAGGGAGGGCGCTCCTGAACGATAGAAGGTGGCCTGCAGGCGGACATTCCCCAAGAGAAACAAAGGTCCCGAGCCCTGCAAGTTCACTTTTCCCCTCTTCTCTGGCGTTCATGGCCGCCCATCGTCTTTTCTGCGTCCCGATCAATATTATAACTAGGGTTCGGAGTTTTCGGTTTAAACCGATAAAAATCGATAAAAGTACGCCGAATGCATTTTCAGAAATTCGGTTTTTTCCGAAAAAGGTCAGTTTGTAGGTTCGGCGTTTTCGGTTTAAACTGATAAAAACCGATAAAAGTACGTCTAATCTGTTTTCTAAAATTCGGTTTTAACCGAAAAGGGACTGTTTATCGAGGTGGGTGGGGGAGGGAGCGAGAGAGAGGGCTTTGCAAAGTTCGACATTGTGTGACGTCTTCGTGATTGCCCCCTTCCAAGGTTCAACATGCAACAATAGAGGTCTTGGATTGGCCGTCGCGGGACATCTGTGTCCTTTCTCTGATCGGGTTGAGTGTGTCAAGTTCCCGGTTCCCCCAAAAAAAGTTCGGATGTGGGCTAATATAAGGTTTTTCGCTTCATGCACTTCAGAGGACATCGAGGAAAGCCGTCAATACCTTTTTTAACACCCTCCTTCAAACTTGTCTGGTTAAAAACAAAAATACAATGGATTTTTTTTTTTGTTTGTTATACCGCTGGTTTGTGTACGGTCATCACCTCAGACGGTCACGTCGTCAGAATGGGAAGGAAAAAGGAGCGCACTGAAGATTATGAAGGTAAACATCTTCGACAGACGTCTGTCTGGTTGGGAAGTGATAATGGAAAAATATTTGACTCCAACCAAAAATTAAACTCGGACCCAACGTTTCAAAACCAGTTCGGTTTCTTCTTCAGGGGCGATTGATCTCGTGCGTGGGAGCAGCCTCGTCTTCTTTGGTGATACGAATATTTTCTAATCGCGCTTCCGCCTTGCCATCCAGTCTTTTTCTAATCATGTGTCGTAGTCCGCTCACATAAACAGATGGTAAGGTACCCATAGATCTGTTGATGTTTCCTGGTGTATTTTGGATGTGCCATGATTCAAGGTGATGTCTTTTTCGGAGATTGGTTTCAACATCAAGAACGGACGCGTTCGCGAAGTCTATCGGATGGTCAAAGGTGTCACAGTGCTCCGCAAGAGCACTGCGTTCTCGGTCGAATTTGCGTACATCGTTCTTGTGCTGGCGTAACCTTTCTATGAAGTTCTTTGTTTCGCCGATATAAGATGCAGGACATTTTAAGCAGGGGATCTGGTAAACAATTCCCGGTGCTTTTTCCTTCGGGGGGCGATCTTTTGGTCTTGGCATGAACCGTCCAAGAGTGGATACCGGTTTGTGAGCCACGTGAATGCCTTGTTTTGCAAGCACCCGTGATAGTGCTTCGCTAGTACCCTGAACGTAGGGAACGCTGATGCGCGTGATGGGGCGATGCGGCGCAGCTCCCTTTGGTTGTGGGTTTTGGCGAGCGTGAACCGTACGTTTGGTGACTTGTCGGATGAATCTTGTCGGGTAGCCGTTCTTTCTCAAATCAGCGATCACACTCTGCCCCTCGCTTTTTCTGTCAGTTTCTGAAGAACAGATAACAGCCGCCCTGGACATGAGTGTTGCAACGACTGATGCCTTATGACTCGCTGGATGGTGCGACTTAAAATTAAGGTAGCGTCCGGTGTGAGTGGGCTTCCTGTACACCGAAAACTTCATCTCCTCCCCTTGCCTCTTCACCAGTACATCAAGGAATGGTAAACTGTTGTCCTTTTCCCGTTCCACGGTGAATTGGATGTCGGGCTCGATGGAGTTAAGGTGAGCCAGGAACTTGTCAACTTCTGATGTTTTCAATATACAAAAACAGTCGTCCACATAACGCATGAACACCTCAGGTTTGTTGGCAAAGGACTGTAGCGCTCGTTGTTCGATGCTTTCCATTGTCAGTCGATCAATCGCCCCTGAAGAAGAAACCGAACTGGTTTTGAAACGTTGGGTCCGAGTTTAATTTTTGGTTGGAGTCAAATATTTTTCCACTGAAGATTATGTTTGCGAATTCCGCAATTCCGGAGTTTGTCCTGACGTAAGTTGTAGCGAAGACCACGTATGTATATATGTCGTTATTCTTTGAGTGATCACAAATATCACAGCTACAGGGATCATCTGCTCCGGTGTCCGATGGTGTTTCTTTCATATTAACCGAAAGAAACGGTGAACTTTTTTGAGAATAAATATACACCGAAAAAAACCGAAAATTGAATTTTAAAATAAACACCGAAAAAAGTACGCCAAATTTCGAAAAAATAAGAACCGAAAACGCGGAACCCTAATTATAACGTTAACAAAACGCCCTTCCACGTTTCGCTTTAGTGCGATGACCGGCTATTCAGATGCTTGTTTTACAGCAATCTAGGAATCCCACGCATTCATCGAAAGTTCGAAACACATGCTCCAAAAACAAAACAAAAACAGCACCGTGATTAAGTTTAACAAATTCAGTTTATGTTTTCGGGTGTTTGCTGCGATGCACTCTATTTGACATGTCACAAACTCAAAGGTATGTACATATCTTCTGTGAGGAGGTCTAGGCGATCAAAAGTTGTTCTGGATTGAAACTGTTCCTACTGTAGACGGATAGTTTTGCCACCGCAGTGCGGAAGCTAACGTGGGATCTTAACGTTCATCATGCAATAATAATAAATTTTGCCATGAAACGATACCGAATTTAAAGATTAAGCACTTCAAAAAAGAATGCTGACAGAAGTATGTGAACTTCATGCTCTCATGCAATGCCTCTGAACTGTGCGTTTTTTTTTTTTTTTGTATAGTTTTAAAAGCACAAGCGAACTCCTCTTGCAGTCGCTCCTACGCAAAGCTTGCTGACGCAGTTTCGGGAAACCACGACGTTGATATAACACGGGTATACCTTCTGAACTGTCGTGACTGATATTTGAATGGGGTTCATGTGTTGGACTCGAGCACTGCGCTGGCACTGCACTTAGGCTTAGCCGCAATTGATGCCTTGCGGGACATTCAAATTTTGGCTCGAGCTCAATCACTGCAGTGACCGCCGGAACAGCCAAATGTACGAAGTGGGGAGTGCGTACGGAGTGCGGAGTGCGGCGCGTGCACCGTTCATTGACAACCGCTGCGCACTGCTGTAATGATCATTCGCGGCACATCATCTGCAAGAAATACATAGGGCAGGCGAGCTGGTTGGAAAAGAACATGCTGTATTTGTAAACCCTGGGACGGAGAGAATAGAAAAAAAATAGACAACACAGCTCATTGCCTCAAACTTGTGGCCGCTTTTTCTGTTCAAAGTTGAAGAGCAAGTTGTTTTTATTAAACATTTTCTGCGACTACTCGTGCGCGGCCAGAAGTGCTAATAGGTGTTTGATAGGTTATAAACTGGAGGTATCTGACGATAGTAGGAGAACAGTTTTATTGTCCCTTTATCGCACTACTGTACGATGATAATCCGAATCCAATTGGGCAGTGGCCGGGATCTAAATCAGTAATTCTACAAAAATTCACAACCTTTTTTCCCATTATATAAGCAATATTACGACTTAAAGTGAGAAGCTAAAAATAATTTTAAAAACTTCCATAAATATTCGATTTTCGAAACGAGAGTTGTTTTTTTTTTGTTTGTTTTTTTGTTTTGTTTTATACACAAGACGTGGATACAGGACGTCAGAACAAGTCTGGTCAATGTTTTATTAATTTCTCTGCTCTCCCATAAAATCACGATGGAGAATACAGAGCGCGGCCTAAAGAAGACGAAGTAATTACGAAAACTAACGTCAAGGTGATCTCTCCCGAGGCTCTGAAATGTTTTCGCTGAAGCTTTCCCAGCGTACGCTCACAATGGAGGCAGGTACGCCAGCACTTGGCCGCTCCTTATAATCCCTTACGTCCTCCAACCCGATTTCGCTAAGCTAGGGGAAGGACGGACTCGACAGGTTTGTTGTTCCCTTCTGCCCTTGAATGGGCATTGACTTTCCTCTAAACTCCGGTTCACAGCCGTGTCATCCCGTACCCTTATGGCGTCACCGGCGACGTGGTACGGCTACGGGTGTTGTAAAAAAAGAAAAAAAATATATAAAAATGGAAAAAGCAACAACTAGGGGTTCAGGGCGAGGGAAAAGTACGCTGGGGAGGGGGAAGCAGGCGGAATGGTGGATAGAAGGGATGTTCCTTCCTCTCCGCTCCAGCAATCCGTCTGCTTCCTCCTCCCGTCCTACCTTCAACGGCGTGCACCAGTGTCACTTGTTCGTGACTTCCAAGACATCTACAAAAATTATCGTTGTTGGTGGCAGTTGAACAGAGAAATGAGTGCGCTAAGCGTTTTTAGAATCGGCCCTCAAGGTGTTCGTCAACGAGACTGATGATTCAGGTAAGATGTGGCGCTTCATATTTCTCTTAGTACAAATTGCTTAGAGCGCACTGGTTCCGTCAAATTATATTTAAGGCCATCGGAATAGTCTGCTATCGACTGGTGTTATAGTCGAATAATTCGTGCTAGAAAACAAAAGTCGCATAGTCAATGGCTTGCCGAAATTGGCGAGCTCATGTTGTAAGCAGAAATATTCTCGGAATATTTATTTAAGTTCCAAAATGTTAAATACCGAAATATTGACATAGATTTTGGCTTGTCTAGAAAATTCTTGCCTAAATAAAAAGACTACAAAATGAAAGAGCTCTCAGGGGAAATTCAGTAAACCATTCATGTATTAGTCTTTCAAAGCATCTCAATCGCTTGGTTACTAGTAGGGCTAAACGTCGGTAAAAAAACATGTTAGCACGATTAAATATTTTCTCTTATTCACTTAACTAATTGATTAATCGGTTTCGTTTATTACCATGAATTACAGACTAAAAAAGTCAAAATGGGATATTTTGCTTTCGCTGAATATTGTTATAAACGGCGCAATATACAATTCAGGACTTTAAATCAACCTTGATGTGTGGTTGAAATCAGCCAAAAGGCATTCACACTCCCAATTTATTACTCCAGCCGCGGAGGCAAAGAGGTTCCTTCATATTCTCCGGCAATAGCGAACTGCTTTGATTATGCGCTAAACGGACTCTCGCCAGGCGCTGAACCTTACTGGGACACGTATAACTTCCACTTGCATTACGGCGAAGACGTGTTTATCGTTGGTGATCTGTTAAGGACTTTGAGGGAATGCGAAGAGATTGTTGTTTTATTCACTAGGTAGTAGGGTCCTTGTTTTATCTATGCTTAACATCTACTATATTCAACCTTTTACGCTTCTTCAGATTTATACTAATTATTTCTAAGAACAATATTAATTTCAGACAATCATTTTTGTTTCCGCATATTCTCAACAAATTTGAGCAGCGCAGTGATAAGATGCCTTATGAAAGCCTCACTGTATTTTTCGAGCCAAAGTCCTAGCAGATCCATGAACTGACATGGAGAAGGTGGGCTCACGAAGGACGCCTCGCTATTCCTCAGACATGCGCGGCTGGAGCAGAGTATAGCTAAAGCAACCGATGAAGAAAACCTACCCATCACAAAAATGCAGCGAAACTCGTGTCGATGTCTTCACAGAATACGCGGTGGGTTAATCACTTTGATCTACAGAGCTCTTCAAGCGAATGACGCAGCTCATAACACCGTTTAAATCGAAAACGCGATCTGCGCAGGAAAATATTTTCCTCTTCCTGTGCGTGCCTGGCGGGGTTCCTTACGAGTCCTGACAAATTACGAAGTTAGACTGGCCCAGTTTTCTAGCTTAGTACATGACCAAATCGTGTGCGACGTTTCGAGAATTGGCGTTGCACTAATTGGGTCCAAATTGAGCTAAATACATATTCGAATTATATGCATCCCCTAAACATGTACCCGCTTCGTACTAGGCACATGAAGGTCATATGTATGTTAAAATAATTTAAACACTACCTGTTCCCTTCATCTTATGATATGTGAGCATTTGGTGAAAGGCCTCAACAGTCTATGCAAAGTTAATGGCTGCGAACATCGAAATCATTACGTGACATTAAAAGAAAAATTATGCACCCACACAGCATACGGAAGCAGGCAATCTCTGATTATTATATCTAAATATGAAAAATAATAGAGCGTATAATCATGACCCATGTTTGCATACTTTTTTTAAGTGCGGTACTTTATTATATTGCAGGTTCCAGGAGAAAGATAAACTCATCTGACGGTCCTATTCTCTACAGAGGACGCCTTCTATTCTGCAGCTGTCCAAGTCCAGGTGGAGGACCTGTCGGTGGATGTTGGCGACGTCATCCATGGCTTCAGCCTCATAATCTATTGAACTTTGGATATTCAATATGCAACGGGGATCAAGTCCGCCTTGGCTCTCTTTGAACGTACGATCGGGCTGAAAGAAACACCACTGGAAAAGGTTGCCCTGAAGCTTCTTGGCAGGCTACAAGCTTTTAGTAATTATTTTTTAAGCTTTTGACCTGTATCAAGTTTTTGATTTTACAATAAAAATGTGGTTGACAATATTGTTGGCTGACATGACTGGCAGGACTTTTTTTTTCAAATGTCTGGATTGTGTGTTTCTAGAAGTTTTCAGTTAAATTTTGATGCCGGCACGTTGCCCGTGGGTATTATTTTCTTATCCCTGAAACCTCCTCGAAGTGCCTCCTTAAGGAACTTGACACGCAAATAATTCAGAACTCTCTCGTATGACAGCTGGCCTTAGGAATCATAGCCCCTCCAGCACACCTGAACAAGCCAGTTAGCTGAGTTTCGGGGTCTGAAAAAGTGCCTTCACTATTTGGAGCTCCGCGAGACCCATGGTGTACAAAAGCGACCCCAAAAGTGGGGAGTCGCGGAAAACCTCGAAGGTTGTGTATAGTGTCTGACAACACTCGCAATTAGGGGGATCACGCGAGTCTCTAGGTATAAAAACGGGCACCACAAAGCACCCAATTTAGGGGCGATTAAGTGATTCCCTGAGAGTTGTAAGCGGTACTAAATAATGCCTGGATTTACGGGTGTCACATGAGTACCTGGGTGTCACAAAAGGCGACAAAAAGCACCCTATTTAGAAGGGATTCGTTGACTCCCTGAGAGTTGAAAATGGTTTCATATAATTCCTCTAATTAGCAGTGTAATATAAGTACCCGAATGTAACAGAGGGCGCCTAACAGCACCCGAAGTAAGGGGTGTCGGTTGAGGCCCGTGGACTTTGAGGGGGGTGCTAAGTGATTCCGTATATCTGGGGAGTACTTAAATTCCCCAACTTGAGAGGATACCACAAACACCCCAGGGGAGTCACATATGGGACACGGTCTAACTCCCCTGAGGGGAGTACCCGTATACACCCTTTTTTCTTAGAGTGTATGGCCCAAATCCAGAAACGTCTTGAGAAATTGCTATGTTTTCTGGTCAACCCTTTCTCCTGTTGCGTTTTTCTCAAAGGGGGTCATAACATCAGAAAAGATGCTCCAGAGCGAAAGGACTGCAGATTCAGTATCTGTGTGCAGTAACCCCTTTGCTTTTTCGGGAATACTTGGCAGGAGCAACTTGCATTCGTCTCCACTTAGTGTAGTGAAAGCATGCCCCTTCTTATCGTCTTCCCAGACATCGAACCTCACCCCAAGACTGTTAATCAGTGCTATAAATTTAGCCATGTGCTCGTTTTTTGAGGTCGGGTTTTGGACTTTGGCCTGGCAATCAAGGTCATCAAGTTCGATTACTAATGCATCTAAAAGACGACGGCAATTTCTTATTGTCATATGCAATGTATCCGGGACGACAGCGGAGGGTTCAGTATCAAAAAGAGATAAGAACTGAACTCCGTGTTTAAGCTCATCGCAATCCGACTTCATGTTGTCGCGAGTCCTAGCAATAGGTGACGCATTGAAATGGGTGATTTCCAAGTCAATGTTTTTCGCTCATTTGCATCAGCGATGCAAAACGGGCAGGGGAAGTTCGAAGAGGCTGACTGCAAGCCAAGCGCTAACAAAATAAACTTCAGGTCAGCGCCTAGACACACCTTCACTCTGAAAGTGACGCCCTCCAAAATAATCTTTTCTTTCTTAATCATGTTATTGATTTCACTTATTATTGATCGGAATGACTCCCTTATGGCAAAATAACACTCGTGCGTTTCGACTACTGCGAGCAAGCGGTGCCACCTAGGGCTCTGCAGTTGCTTGTCGGAGCGAACGACAACAAAAGAAAGTGTCGTCCAGGACGTTTTCTTGCTGACTTTGCAGCCGTCTCCTTCTATCTTGATTACAAGATGCTGGGCACTTATATCCGTAAGCGTTTTCTTTTCGTCTGCAGCAATTTCTTTAATTGCAGTTTCCAAGTCTCTCAAAAACGAGACTTGCGCACCTTTGGCGTTTCCTGGAGTTTTAAAAATCTCTATGTGGATGGTAAGTGTTTCTCGGTAGCTGTCGAGAAGTTTTACCGAAGGTAAGTATTTTACTGTTCTACACAGCTGCTGCCAAAATGTGTTGCTAACTGCGTGCTCGTCTAGAAGCACTGCTATATCGCGTACCATCTGCTGGTCTGAGGGATCCAGGTCACTGTAGGAAATCTTACCTCAACCACCATATAACCGATTTGCTGCGTGTTGGACAGACGCGCGTCCTTCATCGAGATATATAATCTTGTGAAGTAAGCCCTTTAGATCACTTACAAAGATACCGTGAAGGTTCAACACGAAACTGCTTAACAAGTCATTCACTGCGTCATCAATACTGGCTCCGGTAGCTATCAGCTTCCTGCAGTCGCTTGTTTTACATCCCTCGCCCATCTTTTTTTTTATAATTTAATGTTCCCTCGTGAACTTCTAGAGTAGATTGCAGGGCCGCCTTCTCTTTTTCGAGGCGATCACATCTCTGTTTTAGTTTTTCAACTTCACGGCCAAGCTTTGACACTACCTCCTTTACTGTGTTACTGTCATCGGCCTTATCTGCAAGTAGTTCGTGCACAGAACCACTCCCTTGATCTGGAATGAACTCGTCTTCCAGAGGAGCGACATTAACGTTTTCGGCACTTTGAATCGTAGGAGAAGGGATCGTGGCTGTTATGTAGTGAGTCTTCAGCAAAAAGCTGGCCTTGCTCCGTCCTTTTTGCATTGCGTAGGCATGTTTAACTTTCTTACAAAGCGCCTTCACCCGTTCCTCAAGACGTTGGCGGGCACCTACGTCCAGCATGTGGGGTAGCTTTTCTTCAATCTTCCTCGCATAAAACTGCGTTGAAAGATGTTTTTCATCGTCTATTTCAAGAACGCTTTGATTGCTCAAAGTTAATGTGAGTGTATTTTCTTTTAACTCAACTGAAGGTTCACAGTCACGACCTGCCATCTTTATTCTGTTTTTTGTCCCTGTGTCACAAAGTACACATGCAATCTCTCCAGACGAAAGCCGAGCCCAAATTTTCTGGAAGATTTCTGGCAACGCAGAGTTCCTTTACCCTCACTGGGAAAACGATGCTCACAGCTTCACCAAACTTATCCTCTCTGCTGTCCCACCCTTCTGGCAGGTCGAGCCTGTCAGAGTCCTTTCTCTCGCATAAAATCCAGTCATTGGCTAGCTTTTTTTGGTTTTGAAAAACCCAACGATATATATCGAGGTGTAAAATTATCGCCCTTCTAACGTTAATATTAGAGGAGGAAACTTTGAACTCCGTAGCAATAATTTGTCGCTAATTATCTAATTAAATAATCTAACTATGACTATTACATTGCTTCCTCAAATACCCAAGAACAGTGAAAGATGTTTGCGTAGCAACTTTTGATTCATTGTTTATACGTTGCTTTTAATAAATTAAAAACTGTTCTCTTGCCTTTCAAGATGGCCCCGGTGGGACCGCAGCCTTAATGGATGCTACGCGCATGGAAACACCAGGGCTTGCACATTTGAATTTTGACACCATCATATTACAACCGGGCTAACGCACAAATTGAACAGGAGTGCTCAGCGTTGTGCATGGCTAGGTTGGGACTTGTGCTCAGTCACTGCGAGGACGTCAGGGTCGGGCTCAGTCGCTAAGTTGATAGCGTCGGAGTGTGGTGACTTCCATTAACAAAGAGGGGACAGTTAACAGGCTGTGATTAGAGCCTAGGTGGTGTTTGCTCGACGCGCTATCTATAGACCTTTCCAATAAACGCTGTCTGCGAGCTGCCATTTTTCTTTGCTGGGCTGTGGAACGCCTTCTGAGCACGCGCAATATCTCCCTTTGCGAAATATCGTACGCTGCGCCTGCGTCCACAGCCCAGTGACTCGGCATTTTTTGCCCGGGTGATAAGCGATGGAAAGGTGTATACTCTGTATCACTAAAAGCGTGCAGTGACGCCAAAGCTACAGCCTCGTATGCCAACCAGAAAATCAAACGGCACTCTGCACTATCACTCTGCGGCGCATGAATCTGCGTTGGCGGTGTCCGCTTACCTGAGCAAAAAGCAGACGATGTTCGATCTTCTGATTCGCTTACGACGGCTGTAACTTTGGCTGTATTGCGCGGGTTTAGTGAGACGGAGTACAGTTATATAACAGCTGAGTTATGGAACTGATAGCGCATGCGCGATATTTTTGATGGCCGTTGATTTCTTGTCGCTTCCCTCTTGACCAATCTTTGCTGAGTCGGCGTTGTTATCGACGATGAGTTTAGATTACGCTGGCAGCTTTCCGGCGCAAAAGGCTGGAGCGATCGCGGCTAATACAATCGGGTCTTCAATGCTTGTGCGTTCGGAGACAAGGTCGCGGGACAGGATCCGGACTTCAGTGAATTTTTATGAAGCGGGATGATGGCATAACCAGTTTGTGCCCATGAGCTATGCTAAAAATATTACTTTCCTTAGAACGAAGAGTTCGAGCAGTTTGTATTCCCATTGACAGAAATTGACAATGCCGACGTTTTTTTTTTTGTTTTTTTTTGTGTCATGTTTGAGAAAATGCTTAATCCATAAATTACGCTGGCGCATTCGCAGTCAATACACTCCACAATAGAGACAACCTCCATCGGTTTAACTATTTAACTAGCATTTTGATTAATGCCTCCCCAATTACCCAAGCAGCACATAAACGTGAAGAAAACGTCGAAAGAACGTCGAAGACGTCTGTAACGTGACGTCGTAAAACGTCGAAGGTCCGGACGTTACCTTCCTTCGACGTCGATGAAACCTTTAAATGTCCGCGAGGAAAGGTCCACAGAAGGTCGAGGGGACGTTCCAAATGACGTTTGTTGCACGTCACATGCACGTCTCAGTAGGCCGTTGCGTCCTCCCTCGACGTTTATGGTACGTGTGTTTACGACATCCGGACTACCAACGACGTTGACAGAACGTCGAGAAACCTTTCCAAATTACGTGCCCTAGCCGTCGTAGGAAAACGTTGTCCCCCCCCCCCCCCCCCCCCCACACACACACACACAAAAAAAGTATTTTTTTAGTATTATTGCGAAGGCAAGTTGCTATCATGCAAGTACGAAGGAAGTAACTAAAACACAAGTTTGGTACGAACTGTTTATTTGAGCATTTTCCGACACGAGATACAATACAGAGCGCCTCCAAAACACGTCCCTGGATGTGCCAGCCTCAAAGATATAAAAGAACAAATTCACGTAAATAAATGAACAAGAGACAATGTCACGCAGCGCGGAATTTTCCACCGCTTACCTCGTTCTGCTTCTGATTAATGCGCTGACGCGTGTGCTTTAGCCGCCCCATTGCGCGTAGCTGGTACTCTCGCTGCGTGCACGGGAATAGTTTCAGAAGGGGGATACCGTCCTCTGGTTCTTGATTGGGATCGTCGGAGGCGTCGGAAGGGTCTTGATCGGAGACTGGACTTGACGCGGCGTTATGTGCACTGCCACTTGTCTTCTGGGAGGCGTCATTCATATCCTCACAGGCACCTTGATCCGAGCAAGATACGATTCAACGTGTGAAGCGTTATGGCCTTGGAAAAGGTCCTCGAGCCGTGACTGAATACGACGGCGTTTTTGGCGATCACCGACTTCTTCATAGGGGCGACTTGAACGACTCATCCAATCGCAGCACTTATACTGTATGCAGACTCGAAAAAAAATCACGGCGACATAGCAGCCTGCCTCGTAGACCCGTAGACGTGACGGCCGGTGCAAGTGATTGGCTTTCGGAAAAAGCTGGACCGGGTCCCAGAGCTGTTCTCTCTGAGCCAATTCGAAGAACAGAACATTCAGTGAAATATTTTGGCAACGACTGAAAAAATATTTTATTTTTTGAAAAAATACGTCCACCCGGAACTTAGACTTGTCAATTGTTCGTCCGTCGCTATCTTCCCCCACTTTTCTCTCTCGCCCTCTTCTTGCCGAGTTTCCCGGCGCATCGCGTGGGGCTCTATGGAGATGCCACTGGCATTTCCTCTGCCTACCTTTCCCCCCCTCTCTCGCGCCGTGCCGGCTGTTTTTTTTTTTCTTTTCTTTTTTTTTTGTGTTTTTTTTTTCGGCACGTAAGTGCGGACTGGGCTTGAACGCTTTTTGGACCGTCATCTGGGCCATTCAGGGGTTGGCATCATGAATGTCAATTTCCACAAACCGTTGACAGTATCTACCGGATTGCGTCATTGCCGGGCTTTTTTTTTTTTTTTTGAGTCAATTTCAATAATGCGCAAGTGTGCAGTGAAGTTGTGCTCTGGTATAGTGTGTGCTGGCATGCGATTTTCGTTTGGGTACGTCACCAGTGGCAACGAAAGCCAGATCTGTATTGACAGTCACGTGACAAGACTTTGCGCCCCGATCTACCGAAAGCGCTAAGGCGCTGGAAGTTGGTGTTATGAATGAACTGTGATGTTGATGCGAATTTTTTGGTTGTGCGCAGGTGAGCACGGGTTACAAAATACGAAGAGAAATTGACGAACCTTAAAACAATCTCGGGTGGTCGCGGAGCAGTATGCATGCTCCTCGGAAAGGATGCAGGCCTGAAATCACCTGGAGAGGGGATAGTGTAGCCGCGCCCCTGAGGCGCGTGCCAGGGCCCACGACCCTTGGAAAACGACAACGCGCGTGGAAAATGCAAGAATGGCACAATTCGATCCGTTCTAGACGCGGTTTGTTTGAATTTCGCTTTATTTTTCGTGTGTAAGGGTGAGTGTTATTTGCTATAGTGCGCTGTGGTGTGTGTTACCGTTCTAGACGCCATGGGCTTCACAAATTAAACCCGTAACAATATTTTAAACAAACCAAAATTATAACAAGCAAATCTAAAAGGAATGATATTCCCAACATGCTTTCATATTATTTTTTCTTCCGTTTACATTGAGTTTTGTAAATGCCCTCTTTAGCGTCATCAATGTGCAATAATAGCATTTTGAAATACGCAAATTAATGTATAAATAATTAAACTTCTCAACCTCTCAAAAATTAAGTTTTGTTTGCGGCTCTTGAGCACTGTCACCTTGACCACAGTGATTCTGCGGCTGGAGATTGAGCTGGAAAATCTAAAAACGTCGAACAAAACGTGAGTGGTCGATGTTGCCAGCACGTCTTGTATGACGTTTACGACATTTAGGTGTGAACGCGACGTCGCTGAAATGTCACTGACGGGGCAATAATGTAACGTCACCCTGAACTTTATTTTAACTTTGAAGACACGTGAGTGTTCGACGTTGCTAAAACGTTTTGTCTTGACGTTGTGGCGACGATGACGACGTTAAAGTTGAAACGTGACGTCGCCAGCACGTCACGGACAGGACAATAATGGGACGTCATTTATGAACTTCAGTTCAACGTCAAAGAAACATGAGCGTTGAACGTTGTGAGAACGTCGTGCATCGACGTCGTGGGAACGTTGACGACGTTTGAGTTGAAATTCAACGTCGGCACAACGTCACTGATTGGACTCTAATGGAACGTTATATAAGGACGTCACCTCAACGTCGAAAAACCGTGATCGAAGTCATGCGGGACGTCACGGACGTCCGGGACTTTTTCTGGACGTCTCCACGACGTTTTGTGCTGCCTGGGTAGCGTCGAAATTGTTGTTGACTGAGTCATAGTAGTTAATCCGGGTGGAGAGCTGGCTTAAAAAAATAGATAAGCTGCTGGAATGCCGTTCGCATAGACATAATCTTATTGCGGCTGTGAGTTTTTTCTGTTTAGACACGATAGGCGCCTTTAAACCCACATACTCGCTGTGTTTCTATCGTCCCTCATTTTTTCCCCAGTGTCGGGGTTTTGTCTAAAATGTTACTCGCTTAGTTTCATTATATTGCTCGCGATTACAGCGTAGTCACTTTACTACTGCTTTGATATTTATATTGTGATATATCTTGAATTTTAATGAATAAAAGCCTAATTTACAACTCCGTATTGATCTTCTATTCCAAAAAAATAGCTACTTCCAGTAGTTACATGTCAAATGAAGATTGGTTAGGCATGCGCCCTTTTTTCGATATATGTTTTTCGAGGTTATATATGTTTGCTCAACGTATTAACATAAATATGTATATTATTTTACGTTGTGTTGTCGCACGCGGTTCCAGTATTTGTGGTAAAATATTAAAATTTGCGGAGAAGCAACACCTAAAAAGACAGACATAGAATTTTTACATATACTTTCATGCTGGCAGTAATCCAGGCACAGATTAAGCAAGAATGAATAGAGTCGTGCATGTAACATAGTACGCTGGATGGGATACATAAGATCTAATGGAAAGGAGAACGGCCTAGATGGGGCGCTTTCTCGAGTTTCTTGTCCATCTGTGTTTGTTTTGAGATAAGTCGTAGTACAAAATGCACTTACTGTTTCCCTGTAGTAGTAGTAGTATAATATGTATGTATCGCTTCTCAGAAAACGATTCATGTCATCTTTTCTTAATTAACTCCATCTGGGGTGAAAGGGAAGGAAGGGGGAGGGAAAAAGGTAGCCACATATGCTTCGCCAGCCCTCATAGACGGAGAAAGTCTAATGGATTCCACTATGTGTTTTCTATGAGAGTTTGCCATATTCGGGAGGGCCCATCCTTCGTATGATGTGGGCCTCGTTTCCTCTTCGGGAGAGCTTATGCCACGCTTCGCGATATCGCGAGACCCGGCCCAGTCCCTTACGAAGTGCGAACATATCGCCACGGCCCTACAGTGTTCAATGTTGGGGGCGATTCATAGGTCGTCTAGGTCCGTAGGTCTGCAAAACCTTGTCTGCCAGAAAGGAGTGATTATGGGTGATAGCCGTCTTGGTCTGATGCCGCCTGAGAATCACCTGTTCCCACCGGCTCTAGCCCGGTGAAATTGGGAGAGAATCTGGTGGGAGGAGGGAGATTAGCCTGAGTTTGCAGGCTAACAGATCATCTCTCTATGCCTCGTCTGAGACCGCGCTATGCCGGGCCTATCTTCTCGCGGTTCGAGGAACCTCGAGTGAGTGGGTACATCCGTACTGCTGCGCAATCGCGGTGTTGTTCAACCTTTTGTTTCCCGGATTGGCTTCGTCACCCGAGATCCAGTCTATGACGACTCGGTTATTTCACGAAGCTTCGAATTTGAAGTGTGACGCCGCCCTGCCAATAGAAAAGTGTGCATTTTCTGAAGGCTTCTGGCGAATCGGTGCACATGAGTGATTTGGGTCGCTGGTGACTGTTTGTGGCTTCCCTGGCCACCTGTAATATGGCCAGCCGCTTTGCCGTCTTCGGGATGCTCGTCTTGTGTGTTTCTTCTCTCCTCGTTTGACCGCGGGTAGGATGGTCCCGACTCTCAAGGGATGCACGTTCAGGCTCGTTTGTGTCCGCGTCGGTTTAAGGGACGTCAGTGTCATCTTTGACTTGATGAAGCGTCTTTATGTGATCCTCGCTACTGTATTGGCGCTCCTTTCTCTGGTCTTTGTCTTGGTTCGTGGAGATCGGCTTGCTTGTAGGGACGTTCCTCGTTTTCCATGGCGACTGTTGCGTCACCACGATTGTCCTTTTCAATTTTACGCAGCATAAGAACAATGGTTGCGGTACACACAACAAAAAAAATTAAAACCACATTCCACTGTGTGGGCTCGAGCTCGCCGCTCCAACCCCTATTTTGGTCACGCAAGAACTTGAACACAAATTTATTTCCTACGCTTCGCGCATCGTGAATAATCGCCTTCGGCTTCTCGGACCAATAATAAACAAGCGATTTTTGTTTGTTGCCCCCACGCATTAAGCAGCGTGGCTGTTCGATCTTGTCTCCACGACATTTTGGTTGCACGTCAAAATACCCCTAGGTTTTCTGAATAAATCATCAATCCTTCGCTGGGGTGTGCTATACTTAGTTTCACCTTCAGTCCGAGCGCAGTGGATGCTACGCGCCGTCCCAGCCAATCCAGCGCCGGGGGAGTATCGCGTGATCTCGAGCTCCGCGTGTCGCTCCGCCCAACCACAAGGTCACGTGATACTCTCCCGGCGCTGGATTGGCTGGGATGGCTCGTAGCGTCCGCTGCGCTCGGACTGAAGGTGAAACGAAGTATAGATGCTCTGCGTTGGTTTGGCATGTAAACACAAAAGAATAAGGTTCCTTAAAACAGGGCCGGCTTGCTCGAACTAAGGCACCCTAGCTCGAACCATTGTCTGAGATGAGACTGTCTGAAAGAAAGCACTGCCAAAGCTAGCGCGTGAGCGGAGTGGCGCGTGAAGTCGCGTCTCAAATGCTCACGCGCCCCATGTTTGGCAGGCTTTCTGTCCTTCAAACGGTCTCATCTCGGACGCTGGTTCGAACAAGCCGGCCCTGATGTTTCAAGGCACATTTATTGTTTTTTCCTCGCCAACACTCCTAAGCTGACTGGAAGCTACGTACTTGCTGGACCAGTCACCTGTCGTTCTTGCCACACGTGATCACACTCTGGGTGAAGCAATAACAGGCAGTCGATTGATTCGTCCGATGAACATGTAGTTTACATCGCATTGTCAGCTTAGGGGTGAACCCGAGTGTAGGTAAAATGTCATAGACATTTATGCGCGCTCACAGTCAACTGACGACTGGGTGTTGTTTTCTTATCACGCAACCAGCGGAGTGAACAAACTGATACCCGGCACCACCGTGCGGGGATATGATAAATGTATGCCCTTACTCTGTTTGTTTGCTTTATTGCAAAAGGGCTGCGACGGCTTAAAAGAACACTTCCTTGCCGCGGAATAATGCCTTGTCGTCTTTCGGCGCGTCTTCATGTGAATAGAATCAGCTCCCAGTGTGTTTTAACACGACAGCGTTAATGAGCTCGTGTCGCAGAAAAGCTGACGTCGGTGGCGTGACGCTAAAGCCCGGGATTGGTCGACAGGGTGATGACGTCACAGCCACATGACCTCGCGCGGAAATTTCAAACAACCCACAACGCTCACGTAAAAAGTGACGTCACGCGTGGAATGAAAGTGATAAAAAGATTACATGTAATGCGAATTAAAGATCACCCAATGTCTCAAATGAGTTCACTTTATGAAGTAATTCATTTTCTACGAAGAAATAATTGAAGAATTTTAGGCGGGATTTGAACCCACGTCCTTTCGGCTGCGCGCCAGCACGCTACTCGCTACGCCACGTAAGGCAGCTTGCACGGCTTGGGAACGAAGAGTGTTGTGTCATGAGAACTAGGTCTTTGTGTGAATTAAGAGCATGAGAAGCGAATGAGAAGGCGATGCGAACGGGGGCCCGATAACGCAATCGCGTTCCACTCTTAAAGGCGAAGCTTAAGCGTCCTCCAAGTTTTTCTTTTTTGCGTCATTGCCTGCAACCTTAAGCAGAACGCGACATTCTACATGCTTTAAAAAGAAAGAGATAAAGATTAGTTTTGTGTTTTGGTGGATTGAGTTATCTGCAAACTAGCAAGGTCCCAGGCCCCAAAGGGGCCTGGGACCTTGCTGTTTGTGAACTAGTCTTCTTACGCTGTGCTGGGCTTTCTAGAGCGGCGTGTCAGTCTTGTACCTGGTCTGAGGTGCGAATAACGATTCGTAGCCTTAGTCGCATGATAGACCCTCATTACAAATCGGACCGCCAGGCGTTCAGTTTTTCCACTGAACCATTCAAATTTTACTCTGTGCATCGACATGCTTATACATCATATAAAGGGCAGTTTGACACTCTCGACATCCATTCCACGATGTTCTGTGCGTCTTGACAACCCTCTTCGTCCAATTTCCCGATATATTCAAAATGGTGTTTTAAATCACGTGCGTGGAAGTTCCACTAGTAAAACAAATAGAATTGGCGAATTTTCTTAAAAACCATTTTGAATAGTGTTACTTACAGCCAGCGCCAACAGAGATTAAAGGGGCACTAAAGTGAATTCTTAGTTTGCAGTTGACGATGGATATTTTTTGTGAGCATCTTGCCAGAAGCACTGATTTCAATCATGCGTCTAGGACGGACTTCTATTCTCAAGTTCGTCGTCACAGCGGGAGAACATATCAAATGGGTTCAGCAATATAACATCAACCGTGATGCTGAACACAAGTAAACTACTTTTCTAATATTGATTGAAAGGTCAAGGAGTTAACAGACATTTCGAAAAATTACCCAATCATCAAGAAGCATGTTGTGTTTGTAGGTACACGCGCTCTGCATGCTGCCGTCTGGAGCGGTAATTTTGAAACCAAAAGTTTTAAGCAAATGGCACGTTGCCCGCGCGTCCATCAGTGTGTGCACGTCAGAACGCACTGGTGCACGTCGCGTCAACTTACACTGTAGCATGCTCCTTGGGCTTGGATAATTTCGAAAAACATCTATACTTCGTTTCACGTTATCTGCGAGCGAAGCCAAAGGTACAAGTACAAGCAGGCCGCCTTGAATAATGCTTGCAACCCACAGGCACACGTGCGAAACAGGAACACTCAGAGCGCTGGGCTCGCACTTCTAGCTCGCGCATAAGGCGATACGAAATATATTTGCAACTTGTGGACGGCCTTGAGACACACGACTGAGGTGTTTGAAGCATGGTAGGCTTAGGGTTCCTAGGTAGGCTTTGCTTGCTTATTTTTTTCCGGCCTGAAAAGAACGCACGCGAAATATAAAAGTACCATGAGACAACGCGCCCTCGTGCCGCGATTGGTGGGCGCGTTGTCACGTGGTCGAGCGTCCGACACTTCTTCGCTAGAATAATCTAGTGTGGGTTCGCGTATAGTACCAGCTGAGGTGAATACAGCACTGACTCCACAATAGTAGGTAACACTTCCCACCTCGCTTTTCTCCGACCGATAGGCTTCTACGCCTGTGACGCGTGATGAAGCGTTTTCTTCCAAAATGCGGTCGCTGGGTAAAAAGATGAAAGGGTGTGAGGGGGAACGAGCTATAAGAGAGGAGGTTAAGATAGCGGTGGACCGACGCACCGGCGTTTCAGAGTCCGTTCAAGGTTGATATGCCACGTGGCGTGAAAGTCAGGAACTAGGCCGGCATGTCCCAGAAAGCTGGCCACGCTCGAGGATACGCAGCCTGTTGAGTACGCGCTTTTTTGTTCGCTGTTCGGCAGTGTAAAACATGGGGTCATGGGCTACGCCAAAAAGGACTGCGTGCTCACATTATCGACATGAAGCAAAGTACACGAAATATGCAGAAAGAGAGATAATAAATGGTATTTTTCTAAATAATCCCCTACAGGACGCTTTAGGGCAAAAATAGATGTATAGAAATGCAGGTTTTAAATGTAAACACGTTTGACGGAACTCCATCTGGTTGGGTCAAAAATTTGGGAAATACAGACCTTTGATCCAACCAAGTCCTAAACGTTTTTGGGCCCCACGTTTTAATAGGTTGGGCTCAGTAGGTCCACAGTCAATTAACCATCGGCGTAAGCCAACGGATTCGGGCATTCGAAGAACAAAAAAGTCCGAGAGCACCTGAGCACTTACGAGTTGTGATGGCGAAATCATGAATGTCGTACTTTTGCTCTTTAGTTCGTCTGCGGCGTAGTGGCATGGACGGCCCCGTTTCGTTGGCCGGCGGCCGAGCGCGCGCTCTCGTGAAGTGGCCTCGCCGCGCTGAGCTCGGCCGTGCAACTTCTTCGGAGTTTGCCCGAGCCGCCTGTATGGCCAGGCTCGCACCGGCGCACCTCTTACCGGAGGGCGGGCCGCTGCGTGCGCTGTGCCGCCATGGAGAGGGCTTCTCTGGCGGCGTTTTTTCGAACTACACCGCGCGAGAGCCAATGGGAGTCTCGTTCCTTGATGACACGCGCTAGCCAACGGGAGTCTATTCATCAGATTCCTGCTACACTCGACATAGGGATGGGAGAGGGCGCCGTTTGGCGCGGCTTCAAAGCTAATGACGTCGGTTCGCTCCATTGGACAGTTAATGTTTTCGCATCAAAAGTGAAGGAAGCAATCGTCACACCATAGATGGAAAAGAAGCTGCAGCTGTCCACGTGCGAATAATCGCCCCTGATGAAAATACTGAACCGGTTTCGAAACATCGGGCTCCTAACTGTTTAGGACTTGGTTGTTTATCGTCCGCATTTCTCTAAAGGCGCATTCACACTGGAAGCGGATCTGCGTTCGCGAAGCGGCCGCGGATGCGGTTCGCGAGCGACCCCGTTCAGACACACCGAGAGGCGGTTGGTGGTTTCTTGGCAATCACGCGTGATCTTTTGAGACTTGCGTTTGGCAACCCTGTTTTACAATCCAAAATTCACTCTAATTCAAGATCCAAAGTCAAACTTTTGCCATTTTGGCACTCGGAATATTTTTCTCCGGGAAGTAAGCACGCATCACGAGTTCAGGCAGCGAAAAAAGAAGCATGGTCCCGCCAAACTCGCCTGTGATTCCCTCGACTTCGCCCACAAGCAAAGCCCAGCTAGGCGCGCCTTGCTGACTCAGAACAGGATGCCTCCGACCTTTTCCTTGAAGTGGAGGGTTGTTCGCTTTTATCATTTTCGAAGTTGTGCTCGGAATAAGGTGTGCGTACCGGAATAAGGTTTACGTACCACGGTCCACCCCACCGGTGGACCGTGGTGCGGGTGAACGTGTTCGGTGCTAGCCGGTCGTGGCTTCGTTGGTGGCGGACTCTCCTCTCGTCACTCGCTCGTCGATCGAGTCTACTGTTTGTTTGACATTAAGCTCAAATAAACGCCATATGGATTACCTCTGCATTGTCTGGTACGTACACTTTATTCATTGAGTAGGTTCCCTTTATTTATTTTATTAGTAGTAAACGTTACAGGTCGAGCTAGCGCAGGTACCCTGCCCCCTTCGCGGTAGTCCGTTGGCTACGCAATCAAGCTCACGACGTCTCTGTCGGCCTTCGTGGTGTTCATGCACGGTGTCGAAAGCTTTCAATTGTTCACGTGACTATCTTAGAGGGTAGAAAGCATGACATTTCGGTCGATCAGGGGCGGGTTCCGACGTTCTACAGGCAAAGATTAACAAGGCAGCGAGCTCGGGCTGTGGCACCCGGAATAATAAACCCTTACTTGAACCAAACCACCCGTGCGAAGCCCGTTAAAATTACGAGTCAATTCTTTTCGCGGCGGATTCAACAGACGGACGTGAACATCAAGTTTGTCCGTTGATTTGTCGAAAGCTAAGACTACAGCGCTAGGACTACAGCGCCTCGGACGTTTCACCAGCGACAGGTGCCAGCTTGTTTCGAAAGTCAATGACGTCAAGTCAGCGTCGCGTTGTGATTGGTTGCCGCTTTGCGGTTCGTGAAAGCGGTTGGGAGAAATCGGTCCCGAAGCGGTTGGACAAAACGCGCTCCAACCGCTCGATCCTAGCCGCTTTGCGGTTGAGAACGAGCGGATCCGCTTTGCGAACGCGGATCCGCTTCCAGTGTGAACGCGCCATAATACAGATGCGTGCAATGATGCTCCTATTTACACATAAATATCGCGTAAACGAAACAATATATTTCTAGTTTAAATCACATCTGGACATCGGATTGCACGAGCTCGAAACTTTGCAGAATACTTTCGCGGGAAGCTTAAGTTATATTCGGTTTTACGTAGAGTTGTTTTGGGGCCTTATTTTACAACTCTGCGCTTTATCCGTCATGCGCGCTCTAACAACTTATTTGGCTGTCGTATATCATCGTTAGATCGCTATATATACTGCACAACTTTACAATTTGGACATTCCCTTTTGCTTCTTTGTTTCAGCTTAAAGGGGCATTGCAAAGGGACCAAGAAAACCAAATGCTGCTTCGAAAGGCGTGCCTATCAGTGTCAAACAGGAGCGTTCAGTGACGACATCGGTCTAGACTCTAGAGCGTCAGATAATGACGACATTGAATTCTGGAGGAAGGACTGGCTGAATAGGCGCAAGTGACCCCTTTTGATCCCTTTACGCACGTGACTCTCACTCAAATGTTTGCCTAGAACACCCGCCAATTGATGGGGCGTTCACATCTTCATAACTGGATGTTAATTTCCGACATTTAGGAAGATCGCGCATGGTTGTTGCACGCTCTTGTTGTTTAGGTTCTCTATTAAAACAAACCAAGAACGCCATCAAAAAAAAGTGCGCAAAATTTCGAATTTATTTACCTATTATGTTCAAAATATGTTTTTTTAATGTTTAATGTGCTACTAGAGTCACACTCACGAGTTAAAGCGAACGTGATGCAAATTAAAACAAAAAAAAAACGCTTTGCAGGGCCCCTTTAAGGCCAGAAGCAGCCGATGCTACAAGCGCGAGCATGTGGTCCTGACCTCTGCATTGCACTGCAGGAGCGCGCGTGCTTGGCAAGTGCGCTGAAAGACCGAAGCTCGCTCTTTTACCTTCTGCTACGCTGGCACTTAAAGTGAAACCGAGTATTGTGTTTAGAATATCACATTTAAAAACTGAACAGTTTAATGGCGAATTCGCGTGGTCATTTCCCGGCAAAATATTTTGCCATATCTCCGCCAAGGGCGTTCGCGTGGTCAAAGGCTGGCGAGTGCGCGCCGTTCGGGTGGCACTTCTCAGGCGTGTGCTGGCAATTTACCGGCACAATTTTTGCCCGAGCTCCAAGAGGTCGGGCAGCTTGTCTGCCAGACTGTATCCGGTATCGTCATATCCGAATCGGGAAAGGGAACCAAACGAAACAATGGTCGCCGAGAGCGGATCCGAATAGAAAACGAAGCCATTGAGACAGACACCCCTCTGTGGTCCGAGAAAGACAGCAAAAACAACGGAGATAAAGATAAAATATTTTAAAGGAAGCTTCCGTAAGATCAGTTTCCTATGGGACACAGCGTGTTATTACACCGCTGTAAAAAATGTATTGATAGTGCTGCAGCTCGACACTTGAACGCGCATTACTATTTTAGAAGGCTGGGTCAAATCAAAATGCTGAGGATTCCAGCAAAAAGGTAATAACAAGAAAATGGAATATAAGATGGTGACGCTGGTGAGCCTTCTAGGATCCTTGTAAGATGGCAACAGTTCCTCGAGAATCTAAACAAAATATATTACAATTTGTTTACCCACATCTCAGAGTCCGAATATATGTTGCTGGTGCCTAGAGCGTGCCTATTGTATCATAAAATAATCGTGGAAGAAGTTAACGCAGTTCACGCGCGACCCAGGCAGACGAAAACGCCAGTTGCAGGCGCTTTGTGTTCGGGTGGAGAGGGTCACGTGGTGCGCCGCTGGCGCGGTTTTCGTTGCCTGTGCCGCCGGCGTGAGCTCGCCGGCGATTGACTACCCGAATTCGCCATAACATGGTTTGCACGTTATATCATCGCACTATATGCTAGTGGTCAGAAATTTCTTTTTGCTGAGAAAATCAAATCCCGTGGTGCACACTTAACGCTGCAGAAGGTTCGCGATTAGTGAAACTCAGGTATTCAGAAACAAAAATTATTCTTTCTTGGTGTGGCGTCGTGAGGAACAATGCGAGCGTCAGGCACCACGAAAACGCGCTTTCTGGAAGGAGTGATTTTGCTAACGAAGTAGCTGTGCGGGATCACGCTGTCCGGTCTGTGCCGAAGATGCGGAACAGAGGCAGGCGATCCAGAGTCATGGAGTCTGAGCGACTAATTCATTGGGTACGACCTCGTCGCTTTCTACTCGATATGCGTGACCCTGGTTTCAAAGACACGCAGTTAAATAGAATCGCCTTCGAAAGAGCTCTGTGTCTCGGTCCCTCAGCCCAGGAACAAGGTTCGCCGGGTACCCGTCGGTATCTCAATGGCGAAAGATTGCGCGCACCCAGAAGGCTCTTCTGGGCGTTAAGCCGTCACACACATATGGACTAACCACGTATGTAAGAGCATTTGTCGCATTTCTATTTCAGCATCCCATATGTCCACCATGGTGCTCCTGATGCACACCCAACCACAGAAACCGGAACCGCAATGCACGCGCTAACCCGGCGCTACTGAAGCGCTAACAAGGCGCTACTGGAGCGCTAACAATCCAAGCAGCACATAAACGTGAAGAAAACGTCGAAAGAACGTCGAAGACGTCTGTAACGTGACGTCGTAAAACGTCGAAGGTCCGGGCGTAACCTTCCTTCTACATCGATGAAACCTTTAAATGTCCGCGAGAAAAGGTGCACGGAAGGTCGAGGGGACGTTCCAAATGACGTTTGTTGCACGTCACATGCACGTCTAACTGGGCCGCTGCGTCCTCCCTCGACGTTTATGATACGTGTGTTTACGACAACCGGACTATCAACGACGTTCACAGAACGTAGAGAAACCTTTCCAAATTACGTTCCCTAGCCGTCGTAAAAAAAATTTGTGCCCCCCCGCCCCCCCCCCCCCCCCCCCACAAACAAAAAAAAAATATTTTTTCAGTATTATTGCGAAGGCAAGCTGCTATCATGGAAGTACGAAGGCAGCAACTAAAACACAGGTTTGGTACGAACTGTTTATTTGAGCATTTTCAGACACGAAATGCAATACGGAGTGCCTCCTAAAGACGTCCTTGGATGTGCCAGCCTCAAAGATATAAAAGAACAAACACATTCACGTAAATAAATGAACAAGAGACGATGTCACGCAGCGCGGAATGTTCCACCGCTTACCTCGTTCTGCTTCTGATTAATGCGCTGACGCGCGTGCTTTAGCCGCCCCATCGCGCATAGTGGGTACTCCCGCTGCGTGCACGGGAATGGTTTCAAAAGGGGGATCCCGTCTGCTGGGCGTTCTTGATTGGGATCGCCGGAGGCGTCTGAAGGGCCTTGATCAGAGACTGGACTTGACGCGCCGTTATGTGCACTGCCACTTGTTTTCTGGGGGGCGTCATTCATATCCTCACAGGCACCTTGATCCGAGCAGTAGTACAATTGAACGTGTGAAGCGTTATGGCCTTGAAAAAGGTCCTCGAGCCGTGACTGACTACGACGGTGTTTTTGGCGATTACCGACTTCTTCATAGGGGCGATTTGAACGACTCATCCAATCGCAGCACTTACGCTGTATGCAGACTCGAAAAAAAATCACGGCGACATAGCAGCCTGCCTCGTAGTCGCGTAGACGTGACGGCCGGTGCTAGTAACTGGCTTTCGGAAAAAGCTGGACCGGGTCCCAGAGCTGTTCTCTCTGGGCCAATTCGAAGAACAGAAAATTCAGTGAAATATTTTGGTAACGACTGAGAAAATACGTGCACCCGAAACTTACGCTTGTCAATTGTTCGTCGTCACTATCTTCCCACTTTTCTCTCGCCCTCTTCTTGCCGAGTTTTCCGACGCATCGCATGGGGCTCTATGGAGATGCCACTGGCATCTCCTCTGCCTACTTTTCCCCCTCTCTCTCGCGCCGTGCCGGCTGTTTTTGTTTTCTTATTTTTTTTCTTCTTTTTTTGTGTGTGTTTTTGTTTCCGGGCACGTAAGTGCGGACTGGACTTGAACGCTTTTTGGACCGTCATTTGGGCCATTTAGGGGTTGGCATCATGAATGTCAATTTCCACAAACCGTTGACAGTCTCTACCGGATTTCGTCATTGCCGGGCATTTTATTTATTTATTTTTTTGAGTCAGCTCCAAAAATGCGCAAGTGTGCAGTGAAGTTGTGCTCTGATATAGTGTGTTCTGGCATGCGATTTTCGTTTGGGTACGTCACCAGTGGCAACGAAAGCCAGATCTGTACTGACAGTCACGTCACAAGACTTTGCGCCCCGATTTACCGAAAGCTCTAAGGCGCTGGAAGTTAGTGTTGTGGATGAACTGTGATGTTGATGAGGATTTTTTGGTTGTGCGCAGGTGAGCATGGGTTACAAAATACGAAGAAAAATTGACGAACCTTAAGAAAATCTTAGGTGGTCGCGGAGCAGTATGGATGCTCCTAGGAAAGGATGCAGGCCTCTAATCACCTGGAGTGGGGATAGTGTAGCAGCACCCCTGAGGCCCGTGCACGGTGTAAGATAATACTCTTCAGGTGAGGACAACGCACTCCTCGCGACGTGCCCGATAAAGTTCGCTCTTCACTCTCTCACTATGGTTTCAAGCGGCGCCGGCAGGTGACTCGTCGACCCGTGGGCACGTACTAGACGGCTCGTGCCGCCGCATGCTCCACACGCGCAGAGCTCCAGCGAGGTTGTCGCACGTGCAGAACGACCACAGTGTACCGGGGTGTCAAGGCAACGAGACGATTTTTTTCGATCTCACACAGTTTCGCCATTTGGCCGCCGGCGACACTGTCGGTCGCAGGCACGGTGGCCGCGGAATAATGCAGCCTTTCGGATGCCCGTCGAACGAACGCCATCTCTTTCCTCGCGCCGCGCGTTCAGCCCCGCCGTGTCCTCACTTAAAGAGTGTATCTTACACCGTGGGCGCGTGCCAGGGCCCAGGACCCATGGAAGACGACAACGCGCGTGCAAAATGCAAGAATGGCACAATTAGATCCGTTCTAGACGCCATGGGCTTCGTAACAATATCTTACAAAATACAATATACAATAATATAAATTAAAACAAGTACATCTAAAAGGAATGATATTCCCAACATGCTTTCATAATATTTTTTTTCTTCCGTGTACATTGAGATTTGTAAATGCCCTCCCTAGCGTCATCGATGTGCAATTAATAGCATTTTAAAATACGTAAATTAATGTATAAATAATTAAATTTCTCAACCTCTAAAAAAATAAAGTTTTGTTTGCGGCTCTTGAGCACTGTCACCTTGACCAGTGATTCTGCGGCTGGAAATGGAGCAGGAAAATCTAAAAACGTCGAACAAAATGTGAGTGGTCGACGTGGCCAGCACGTCTTGTGTGACATTTACGACATTTAGGTGTGAACGCAACGTCGCTGAAACGTCACTGACTGGGCAATAATGTAACGTCACCCTGGACTTTATTTTAACTTCGAAGAAACGTGAGTGTTCGACGTTGCTAAAACGTCTTGTCTTGACGTCGTGGCGACGATGACAACGTTAAAGTTCAAACGTGACGTTACCAGCACGTCACGGACAGGACGATAATGGAACGTCATTTATGAACTTCAGTTCAGCGTTAAAGAAACGTGAGCGTTGGACGTTGTGAGAACGTCGTGCATCGACGTCGTGGGAACGTTGACGACGTTTGAGTTGAAATACAACGTCGTCACAACGTCACTGATTGGACTCTAATGAAACGTTATATAAGGACGTCACCTCAACATAGAAAAAACGTGATCGAAGTCATGCGGGACGTCACGGACGTCCGGGATTTTTTCTCGACGTTTCCACAACGTTTTGTGCTCCTGGAGCGCTAAGAAGGCGCCCCTAAAGCGCTAATCACGCGCTATGTTTGAACGAAGTCACCCGCTAGGAAGCGCCACATGAGCGGTCCTTCGAGCGCTCACGTAGCACTAACTTAGCGCTCAGCAGTATGTGTGAACCGGCCTTACACTCAACGCAGGCTGCCCTAAAAGGCGATCGCACAAGACTCCTGCCGTAAAAGACGAATCGCGCACATCCTACTCCCGATAGTTCGAAAAGAGCGGGGTGAGGTTAAAAACAAACGCGGCGCCCTTTCTCGCACGTCAGCGAGGGACAACAGCGTGCACGTCTTTCCGCCACCATCAAGTCTACCTCAGTGCCACGGCAACCCACATGAGCATTTCTCGATGGCGGCCTCCTTGCCCCGCGAGTAACCTCCTTCGAGGAGGCAACACTCCCGTCCTGCAAAGTTCCAGTACGCAGACGCCTGGTCTACTGCGTGCAAAGTGAAGCACATTCATTTGAGCTAAAAGCCAAAAGTCCCATACATATCGCTTTCAAGTTCCAACATATTGGATCGCAAACCGATGAACTCAGGTTCTCGACGCGCGGAGTCCCTCGATGTCATATCACGAGCTGATATAACGGAGTCACTCAATGGTATCTCACGAAGCAAAAGTCATATCACAGAGTCACTCAATATTATCTCACGAACTCAAGACTGATATCACGGAGTCACTATATGTCATCTCACGAACTCAGACTCTTATCACGGAGTCACTCAATGTCATCTCACGAACTCGAACTCGTATCACAGAGTCACTCAATGTCATCTCACGAACTCAGACTCCTATCGCGCAGTCTCTGAATTGATCGCACGAATTCGAGACTCATATCACGGAGTCAGTCAGTGTCATCTTACAAACTCAGACTCATATCACGGAGTCACTCCACGTCATCTCACGAAATCGAAGTTATATCACGGAGTCACTCAAATTCACTTACAATCACGCGGTGAGTGTGAGTGAGTTTGTCGATTAAGGTCCATAGTACAGTCACTGCGATAGCTGCGACACGTCTAGGCGAAATCCTTGGGAATCGGTGTCGAGTTCAAGCATCATGAACTCTCAACGGCGAAGTCTCTTGGCTTTGTTCTGACGAGCACGTACACCACTGTCCTCCCTGCGACGAAATGCCAGACGCATAAGCGTCGCCGCCAGCGGATCTTACAGCGTATCGCGACAAGCGCGACTCTAGCCTATGGTGACGCCCAGACACAACCGTCTGCCGCTTTTAGCCGTACTCTCCTTAAGCTTCAGTGCATTTTCCGCTTTGGTCGGCTCGGTGATCCGCTAACGACGACGTGAAAAGAGAGCCTCGTCTTCTAGGTGGTATAGTACAGATAGATGCGGCTGGAACCCTTTCATTGGAGGGCGGGTTGCGCCTCCAAGCAGAAGCTTTAATTCCTACAATTAGCTCCACTTAAAGTTTAAATTATTTCAAAATGATAAGAACAATCGACCACGAAGCAAGCACTTTTAAATACCCCAAAACATGGCAGGCGTCATGCTCAGCTACGCTGAAAAAAGAGCTCAATCCTAGACTTGCGCACCAACACCGCACTCATCGTCCGCTTGCCGCTCGGTGTGCTCGGTCGGCTACGCTAGGCTTAAGCTGCGTCTGCTCCATGCCTGCGGTCTCCTGTTCTGCCCGCTGTCACGGCTGGCTTAAATACGATCGACGCACACAAAGAAGCTTCCCTGCACATATGCAGTCAGAGCACCGCGGAAGGCAACGAACGCGTGCTGGAGGCGGAGCTCCCAAGACAGAGAGTTCTCGCTCAACCTCTGTCGAGAACGGACGCGCTCTTCGAGCTCTCCGTTCTCGCCAAGTTCCCTGCTCCGTAACGTGAGCCTCCATACTAAACATCGAGAGGCCCACTCCCCGGCCGGCCGCCCAGCTGTATCTCCGGCACCCCGCTGCTTCTCCGAAGCTCCCGCCATGACTCCGCCCGTCGCTGAACCATGGACTACCGTGCGTTATTCTATAAAACCAACGAAAAGTCACCTCACCATCGTTATAAAGCTGACCGACAGGGTTTTCCCTATCGGAACTTCAATCTACCCCCCTCACCGATGCCGTAACCGCCGCCACCCACCTTACGCCGTAGGAAGCGAAAGAGACGTATTTCAAAATCCGTGACGTGCAAAGCGTCCTCATCGCCGACACCTACCGACCCTCGGCCCAGGAAACGCTCCTGCAGACCACGAAACTCACCATTGCAAACCGCGACAACGCCGTTACCAGCTACCCCTCGGCCCCCACCAACTCCTGCAAGGGGGTCATCCACGGCGTCGCGTCTCTCACCGCCCCCGACGAGCTCATCGCCAACATCGAATCCGATGTCCCTGTACTCACCGCTCGCATGATGGGCAAGACCGAAACGGCACTAATCCCTTTCGAAGGCACATACGTGCCCTATACTATATACTACCGCCGCCTCCAATGGACCTTTTGGCGAATATGTGCTGCCACCTATGGGGCGATGGACGAACCTGAGGCGCACTGGGTTGGAGAGTATTTGTAGAGAAAACAACGTCCACGCTAGGCTTCTTGTGTGCTACCGGTTCGTTTTTTTTTTTTTTTTTTTGCTGCTCTTAGTTTTCTTTTGCTGCTCCTTCGAAGCATTTTGAGTTGCGATGTCTCGGGATGAGAACATCCCGTTCGCGTTTGAAGCGGACCACTGTCAGCTCATTGCCGGACCTGTGGATGCGATGCCGAGCTCACCAGCATAACCGTCCTTCATAGGAACAAGAACTCTTTCGCGCTTGAAGTGCTGGAGGCCTTGGCCATCGAAGAAAAATGAGAAGATTGCGGTCTGCCACACCCCGTTGAATACTATACTTCGTTTCAGCTTCGGTCCAGACGCAGCCAAAGCTACAAGCGCGAGCTCCGGGCTTTCAGCATCCCTGCCAAGCACGCGCGCTCGTGCAGTGCAAGCGCTGTTCTGGTCCACATGCTCGCGCTTGTAGCATCGGCTGCGTCTGGACCGAAGCTGAAACGATGTATAGGCTAAAAGGTTTTTATAAGTGTTTATTCTGCCGTTAGACGAAGAAAAAGAAAGAAAAAAAGGGCCTAGGCCGGGAAGAAGACAAAGTAAATTTCAATTGAAAGTCAGCGTTGTCTTCGTCCAGTTCTTTCTTTCGTGTCCTTGTTTTTTCGTGTTCAGCTGACCAGATTGCCAACAAAGGGTTCTCACCTTGAGTTGATGATCTGGAGGACCAGCGTTGAAACCGACCGAGGGCTGACGGCCGTGGACGCGAGTAGCTAAACAGTGTAGGGACCAGGTTCTCCGGAACCGGGGGGGGGGGGGGGGGCAGGGGGGGCGTTCGCCCCCCTCATGTTTTTTTCGTAGGTGTCATGCCCCCCCGACGCTGAAGGCTGAACCACAACCCTCCCTTAATGTAGTCAGAGCAACATGCTACCGCGCCTTCCAAGCTTGAAGCGGAATAAAGAAGGACAGCGACGTTTTGTCGGGACGAGAATCGGTAGTAAAGCTGATACCCCTGTTAAAGTGCTGGAGTAAACGTTTCTTCTGAGCCAGCCTTGAGGCGCGCGTATTGGTCACATCTTAATCACTGGCAGCGGGCCGGGGACAGCTTAGGAAAGGCACCTTTCTACCATTCCTTGTCATCGGAAAGGATGGAGGGGAGGAGGCCTCCCTCCGGCTCTGGATAAGCCTCCCCAAACGTAAAACCTCTTGCCGCGGGAAATTGGTCTCTGGCAGAGCGCTTCGACGAACAGCAGTCCGGAGCATATATCCTTGGAGGGACTGCAGACTCTCTTTGACGAGTTTTGCTTGGGATCGGCTCTTTCAAGCCCGGCCATGCCAATACCGTGCCAATTAAGCGCACTGATCCCATAATGGCCGGAGGGGGTTCAGAGCTGGCCTAGCATGGGAGGCGCCCCTTAAAGTTTCTGCACGACGCCTAGACGCGAAAAGCATTTCTGCCATCCGTCATTCATTCTCGTACTTTTGTTCGGTGTGACAGGAGAGGCCACGGAAACGCTCTTGCGTGCTAGAGATTTTGAAGATCTCTTTTTGTTACTCAAAAAAGATTTCGGCTAAACAAAGGTCGCTTCCTCCATTTCGGTTTTTCCGCGCGTACGATCTTCAAAGTTGGTGGGGGGGGGGGGGGGGGGGGGGAATCTGCACTGCAAGGATGTGAGCCTTGACCCCCGCCCCCTCGATCAGAATTGACTTCCGGATCGAGCCCCTGGTAGGGACATAGTCCGGGTGTGCCTTGTCTAACGCCGGCTTCCCTGCAATCGAAGAGATGTGATCATCGCCACACTTCGCATACCTGTAATAAAATGGGCGCTACATAGTCTGAACAGCTGACTCGGCTTCCAGTTCTTCGAGGGGTCGGACTTGTCAACTCTCCTGACGGCACGAATCCAGGCTGCCCGCTTAACGGGATGAAGCTTATCACATGGGAAGCGAAAAAAGCTAGTTCCACAACCCGGGCGATAATAGTTCCGGCAGCCGAAGGCTACACAGTTCACCGGCATGATTGCGGTGCACGTCGTAATCTAGAACGGGCGTCTTCAGTGCGATGACTCGTGTTCACCTAGTTCGCAACATGAAAACTTGAGTATCGATGGTCTCCAAGGCGCGCAAAGGCGAGAAAAGCAAGATGGCGGATTGTTTAGAACTAGATACTCTCGAACCCAGGCGCATCAAATACTCCGCGCATGCGCACCGCGTATTTCTACAAAAGGTCCATTCCGGTGCCACCCACACAAGCCAAAATCTCAACACTGCCAAAACTGCCTCCAACTCGGCCACCGCGCGGAAGTCTGCCCCAAGAAAGGCAAGCTCACCGTATGCCACATCTGTTACTAGGAAAACATGACCTCGGACACCCTTCACAACTGCGTCCCTTACTGCGTCAATTGTAAAGAAGAGCGCGCCTCCAAAGACCCAAACTGCCCCGCCAAAAAGCAAACCGATGCGCAAGCCACTCTCGCTGCCTACAAACGGCGAGTAAAGCAGCGTCCCAAGGCAACAACCATCCCCAACACTGCGCACCCCTCCTCCACCACCAAAACCGAAGGGTGAGAAAGCCGCGGCCACACCCAGCCCGCCCCACCAACCAGCACCTCCTTCCGACAAGGTGCCCACTGCCAGCTCCAGACAGGAGAATTATCGCCTACCGCCCATCCCACGAGGCTCAACTCAGCAACATCGCAGGACCCGGAGTCTCAGCCGCAACAACAAGGTTAGAGAGCCACTCCGTTCCACATTACACCCGACAAACGCATCCCGACCCAAATCCACACCCCAACCCATTACTGTATACAACACGTACGAACAAGCGCTTCTCGCTGCCAAGCGCACACCGACCACCCCAAACACAGTACAAGCGATAAACGCAGCACCAGAAAATCAACACATGGACACTTAACCCCCCCCCCCCCCCCTCCCTCTCAATCCGTCACACCCCAGGTCTCCGTCGAACTCAAGCAAATCATGCTCGTTCTTAAAACATTCAGGAGCGCCTGGCCGCTCTCGAGCAGGATGTAGCAGAACTGAAAGCACAGGGCCCTCAGGACCCGAAACCAAAAGCATTACACGACCCCTACCACCCTGAAAGCAAACTCCCCCGTCAAAATATTAACACTGCATCAACTGATGACGAAACCAATATCTAAACAATCTATACCCATCCTACAATGGAACTGCCACAGCCTACAACGTAAACGAGCCAGTCTCACCCAATACCTCAACACGCTAGATCGTAAACCTGACGTCATCCTTCTTCAGGACACGCAAGGCACCCACAACCTTCCACAATGCACATTCCACACCCAACCCAGCATCACTCAAACCGACCGCAGGCAAAACACATAACACCCACACTCGTCACGACATACATCTCTAAAGAACACCCGTCGATACAACTCAACACAACAGACGTCAACATCGCTCACCAAGAGCACGTGATCATCACCCTTTAACCCCGCAACAGCCCCAATCCCATCGCAGTAGTCAACGCGTACTGGCCACGGGCCGCAAGGTCGCAAATCCCACTGGCTGGCTCACCAAATTTGTGGCACGCAACACAGACCACGATTTCCTCTTAGTCGGAGACTTCAACAGCCCCAATGTGTCCTGGGGTTACCCAAACACTCAACACAATAGGCGCCTCCTCGAACAAACAAATGCCCAAACGTCGATGACACTGGCCAACGACACTACACAACCCACCCGCACCGGTAACAGTGTAGAACGCGATATCAATCCCGACCTGGACTTCCATCACGGCCCATCCACTGCTGAATGGTCCGCATCTGACAAACAGCTCGGCGGCGATAACCGCCTCATCCACCTAACACTGATCACCACCGTCAAACAGAAAGTACGTCGTAATACTGCTCGCATCACAAACTGGGATCACTTTCGCTACCATACCTCCAACAACCCCCCACTGACGGACGCTGATCTCAGAGCCTGGGCCAACCATCTCCTCTAGGCACAAAACAAATGCACCAAAGAAGTCCAAATCACAACCGCTACCCCGTACATTGACACCCATCTTCTCAACCTCTGGAAAACTAGGCGCAAATGGGTAAAAAAATGGAAGAAAACCAAGCACTCCAAACACCGAAAACACAAAATTCACGTCACCGAAGAAGCCGAAACCTACGCAGAGCAACTCACCACCGAAAACTGGCTCCAACTTTGCAACTCCCTCAACGGCCAACTCGGCACCAAAGGAACGTGGCATTTCCTACGCACATTCCTCAGACCCTCTCAACCTCGCGACCCCCTCACACGCATTATGCTCACCAGCAAAATTACCTCGCACGACATCAAGCAGCAACTCCGCGACACCTTCTTTCCACCACCAACCGACACACCACTCACACCAGAACCTCTAACTCCTCCCCTCGACCCATGCGACATGAGCGCCCCCTTCCCACTCAATGAACTAAAGAAGGCACTTGACTCTCTCAGACGAAACACATCACCTGGCGAAGATCAAATCACATATCAAGTGTTTGAACAGCGCAAAGACGACAGGAAGATAGAAGAGAAGAGGCCAGGACGAGCGCTGACTATCAACTGATGCTATTTATTCAGAAGAGGATGAAGTGCGCGAGACTCGAGAGTGCCAAAATGCACTTTTTTCATCAGACACACGCGCGGCAGCTTTTTGCACGGGAATGGCCTGTGCCAGCAGGCCATTCCCGTGCAAAAAGCTGCCGCGCGTGTATCTGATGAAAAAAGTGCATTTTTATTGCATTTGAAGGTCAGCGCTCGTCCTGTCCTCTTCTCTTCTATCTTCCTGTCGTCTTTGCGCTGTTCAAACACTAAGTATGAACCAACTAGCCCACCGCAGTACCTTGTCACATATCAACTTCTCCGCAATCTTGACGACACACAACTCCAACAGCTCCTAAACTACTTCACCATGTGCTTGGCAAACTGGCGACATACCAGCAGAATGGAAACACGCCATCGCCACCATAATCCCCAAACCAAACAAAACCTCCGAAGTCAAGAACCTACGACCCATTTCTCTCGCCTCGTGCACCGGCAAACTTCTTGACAAGCTTGTTCTCATGCGCCTCGAATATCATCTCGAGCACGTGAAAGCCCTACTCTATGCACTCATTGGCTACCGAAGAATATATCCACACAAGACTGTCTCCTTCGGCTATACAATGACCTCCTCCACGACAAAAGCACCACACAACTCCGCTCACTCCTAAGCCTGGACATCTACAAAGCCTTTGATAACTAATTAAAACTTGTTGGCCTAGTTGGTTCATGGTGCAGTCTAGAGGTTTTTGCACGACACAAGAGACAATCACAAGCGAGTAGACACGGACAAGCGCAAACTTTCAACTAGTTTATTCGTGCGCGATCGACCACGAACATCCAGAAAGAGCATGCGCAGCACGCTACACAGAAGAAAAAAAGGAAACAGAAATACATAGTAAAGTCACCCACCAAGACACATTCCACGATAGTCATTATCGAACCGGCAACCCGGATAAAAACTGCTCTTCACTTTCAAACAAAGAAACCGAGGTATCGCTAACACAGTCATGGTCCTTTTTTATATAAAAAGCATCCATCAATTCTCTGGCTGTGCTGTCTTTGCTTCTGCCCAAGATCCTAATCTCCTGAAATCGCGCCTCACACCCACAGTCGGCACAGTGAGTAGGCAAATGTGCATTGCCTTTATTCCTGATCGACAATTCATGTTCCCGCGCGCGGTCATTAACGCAGCGACCAGTTTGACCAATATGTACTTTCCCACACGAGAGCGGAATCTCGTATACCACCGCTGTTGCACAATCCACAAACGGTCGGGCGTGCTTTTTTTTGCAGCCACTCGTCTTTTCTCTTCCCGAGGAAATCCTTGGGCAAAGGCCCGCAAGCTTGCGTGGCGCAGAGAACACAAAAGGTACATTGTACCTATTCGCTACCTTCTTGAGGTTGTGGGACACTTTATGTATATATGGCACCACTTCTGGTCTACACTTCCTTTCTGGCGGCTGTGGCCGCGTCCTCTGCTTTTCCTTGGTCTTCTGGAGCAACGTCTCAGCAACCGCCGTGATGACCAAGCAGGGGAAACCGGCAGACTTCAGCCTGGCTACCTGATCATTAAAGCTTCTGTGCATAGAATGTGGACACGACTTCCTCAGGGCGGACCCTAAGCAGAGGGAGGCGATGGCTCGCTTAACAGTTTTTGAGTGAGCCGAGTCATACGGCAGCAGCCCCTTCTGTACTCGAGGGTTATAACGCCAGCATAAATAATTATTTTTTAACATCAGTTTTATATCCAGGAACTGGAGTGAGTCATGGGTTGGAAGCTCATGTGTAAAGGACAGGCCCAACCCATGAACATTAAAAGCGGTTAAAATCTCATCTACAGATTCGTCATAACTAAGCAGGTGTTATTTTTTTAAAAGGATTAAAAAATCGTCAACGTATCTAAAAACCTTCAAGACACCGCCATCGACAAAATGGTTGGCTAAGTTCCGATCAACGTGCGCCAAAAAAATATTACAAAGCACCGGTGCGATGACTCCTAAGTTCCACCGTGGGGTATTCACACGAGAGAGAAATCCCGGGGATTTCTCCCCGGCACGCGCATCCCACGACGAAAACGTCAGGCTTTGGGATGGGTAAAATTCCACCGTGTGAATACCCCACGGTGGAACTTAGGAGTCATCGCACCGGTGCCGAAGGAATGTCACGACCACGTGATTTCACAATTCGCATTTGAGTTGAGGATTAAAGCTAAGGAGGAAGAAGTAGGAAAATCGTTTCATGACCCCTTTAAGAGCACCTTTCGACCACTAAGCGCGTGTGGACAGGGGGTGCAATAGGTGAGCGGCGTTTGGCAACTTCCGGCTCCTCACAAAATTTATTTTCACTGTTGACAGGCGAAGACAATGAGGTTCAAGCTTGTGTAGGCATAATTCTGATACCTCCAGACTGTAGTTTCCAGAACCATGCTAAGACAGGATTGCAGATTGTCGTAATTTGTCAACAGGTAAACAAAATTTCCTAAGGAACCGGAAGCTGCCAAATGCAGCTTCCCTATTGCAAGCTTTCCAAGTATATCCCTCCCCCCTTCCTCCCTTTTACCACCAACCGTGACGGCTTTTTTTATTTATTTTTTTAATAGCAAGAGTGCGCTCGGATAGCTTTCAGAAACGCTGAAGATGTGTGAAAGCGACGATTTCAAACTCATTCTATCGTATCACACATCACTCCGGGAACGAGGGGCTTCAGCGGTAATTTGAAAATAATTTCTGCAAGCTCCATGCACGAAATTGAGAAATAATCTCGATATTCAGGATCCTGGAGACCAAATGAAGACGATTTCAGTGTGCGTCCTCAAATACAAATCAGCCTCGGTTTTCCTTTAAAGGAACAAGGAACAGGCCAAAACCAATTGTTTTGTTTTATTATTATTCCAGATGATTGAAAACGATGCCGGGACATTAGCCTCAAAATTCGAAGCGTGAGGACTCAGTATTTGTGAAGTAAATAAACAATTTGCAAAAAGCCGAATTTGAAGCTCCCGCGCGATCGGCGCCAGTGCCGTGACGTAAGAAATTGAGTATTCCTGTAACTCGAGTTCCTCTCCCGCCTCTGACCCGCCCGTACCGGATGTGTCGTGTTCTTCGATATCCCGCGATTAACAGCGCTTTTTCAGTGCGTGCCACCTATCGCTATGAGTCGACGCTCCACTTCCGAGTTTCAAGTTATTTTAGGAAACTTTCAGGGCTCTCGGATTCTTTGAGATGGTGTGAGATTCAAGAGAACGCGCAGTGGACTTTTGTGGGCGACGTGAGGGGCCATGTCACGCGGGTGCTGCGTGAATGGCTCCCCCAGCGGAGTCACAACCAAAAGTACGCTGAACATGTTCCTAAAGAATACGCCAGAGAAGGCGGTCAGGATAGCTGCAACTCCCGAAATACTATTGGGCACGTTTGCTCGAAGCCGGTTAACTTTAACCGCGGTTAAAAGTTAACCGCCCTTCCCCACTAGGTACCTACAAGTACCTAGCCAAGTTTAACGAGGGCTGGATGAGCGAGAGTGTTTTATTCTGGGTGGTAGTTGGTGTCCCCTACTGGTTGTAGCTAATATAACTGGCTTCCGTGAAAAACGTTCCCAAAAAGGGGGACCTAAAAACGCGCGCTACAGGCTTTCGCGATGCAGGGCGGCATATATATGCGCTTAAGAAACACCTTTCGTTGCTCGTGGTACATATATTGGGTAAGGTAAAACTAAATTAACCTTTGTTTGGAAATTTTCTAAATATTTGGCTGTCTCAATTGAAGACAAGCCTCGTTGAAATTTTCTTCTATGTTTGAAAGACGACGACGAAGTTTAGTCCTAGAAACCATGAGGAAGAAGTGAGCAGTGAAAGGCAGGTCATGCACCGGCCTGTAGAAACTGTATATAACGCCGTCATAAATTGAAAACCGTGAAACTTGGCTCCAGTGAAAATAAACGTATTATTAAATTACCCACGCATCGAGGAGAACGCTGAAAGTGTAATTCTATGCTCCGTGCGTGCTGGCCGTCCCCGTTTAAAAGATTCGAAGTAGATAACCAAAATAAAACGCTGATGAACGCTCGTATCAAGATACAATTTCTTGTAGGCATTTGATTTAAAAAAGTTACTACTGCCGAGGCTAGCACGTGCGGCGCGGCGTGGAACACCAATACCTGCATTCTCCTTGATGCTTGGATAATCTAGCATTAGGTCTATTGGGACGCTGTCTGCTTCTGCGCGCCCGATTGAGTCAAAACCACGACCAACTCTATACTTACAACCATTCCATCTGAAAACACTCCAGGGCCCGTTTGCTCGAAGCGCTAACCGCGGCTAAAGTTAGCCGCAGTTCCTAGGAGAGGGATTTCGAGATCACGTGACTGGCTCGGTAGGGATGCGGGAAAACATGGCGGTGCCCCAATGAGTGAGCGCCGGTCGCTTTGGAACTAATATGTCGTTGTAGCTGCAATATCGGGCGCGATATTCAGCAACGAATAATGCAGGAGGCTTTCGCTTTGCCTTACCTCACTTAAACCGCAAAGCATGGGCAATGACACCCTATTGAAAATCGCTCTGAGGGGACTTCAGGAATTTTTTAAAGGGTGTGAAGGGGACTTCAGGAATTCTTGTGATATTTGAAGGGTGTACCAATATTTTCTGGTGGGTTCGTTGGCCCCGTCAGAGGCTTTTCCTGAAATATCTGAAGTCCCCTTTACAATGCCTTGAAATTTCTGAAAGCCTGTCAAGCACTTGAGATGTCTGTGGGCCACGGCCTAGGTGGAGAAAACACATTTCACAAAATTAGAACTTAGCTACGTATTGTTCGCAAAGGGAAAACAAATATTTTTTGGAGAATGTCGATCGTATGTGTGTACGGTCAGTTTTTTATTACTGCTCTTCTATCAAACACAACTGGGCTCCTGGACCCGTCTGTCACTGGCCGGGTGTTCGGTCGCCAAGGGGGCTACGGTTCGATCGCCCCATCATGTAGAGAATTGATAAGGCGCGGGCAGAGTGTTGTTGGCCGAGCGGCGTTTTGAGGCGAACAAGCTTTACTTGTTCCACTAATAATATTAAAAAAGGGCAAGCCGAGAGCAGCGCGTTGCCCAAATTCAGGGACGCTGGAAGTTTCCGAGGGCGAAGCGGCAGCGGCTTGTCCCGGGAACTGGTTCCCCGCGGGGGACGGTCCCCAAAAAGGAAAAAAAAGAAAACAACAAACCATTTGACTTTTCACTAGAGTCGGGAAGTCCTCTCTTTTTCTTCGTCGTCAAAAACACGAACAGGCAACTAACTACCCACCCCCCTCTTTTACAACGCCTGCACGCACACACTGCGCTTCTCTCCGCCCGGCAATGGGGAGAGGGTGCAATACCGCCAGTTCCGGACAGCACGCTTCTCCAATAGTCGGCGGGAGAAAGTGGTGTGAGGAAGCCGAGGAAGTCAGGAGGCCGCTATAGCCATTTTCTTTCCGCTCGTGGGCGGTTTGGTTCTCACCGTCGTGGAGTTCTGGAACGGGCCGTTTTCCTCCATCCAGAAAGGTAAGCACTGCTTTGAGGGCTTGCCCCTTGGTCTGTTTTAATCCGTGCCGGTTCTTCCTTGGTTCCGCAGGTGAACCCCAGTTCGGCGTTGGCCGCCTTCAGCACCGCTCGAGCGCCATCGTGTTCAGCGCATTCAAGGAGATGGTGGCCGGTGTCGGCCTACTCGCAGCAAGCCTGGCAGCCGGGATCAGCGTCCCACCGCATGTAGTGCCTACGCACCGGGATCATAGCACTGTGGGTCCTGGGACGGTGGATGACGGCCGCTGTCCCGCCTTGTGCCTCTTCGTCCGACCGGCCTCAGAAGCATCCAGCGAGCGAAAAATATGCCAAAGACGCCGCCCCGACGACATCGTGGACGAAACCGTGACTGTGCTCGGAATTTCTCAACGGTGACGGGATCTGCTTGCGAGTTCGTGGTTTTCGCTAAACGTGCTTACTGAGACTGTGCATGTGTGCGCGAGGTGCACCTGCTTCGTTTTATTAGCTGAACTACCGCGTACATCAGGAATTTACCCCACGGCATGTGAGTACTTTGAAAGATATTTTTCGTTGTGATAAAGAAGTCAGTTGTTCCTATTTGATATGAACTCTTTCGACGACAGCTGCTTGCGCTCGGGTTTGAGCAAGCGTTGGTTTTTATTGTCTTTTTCAGTTTTAATACACATGTAAAACTCAATGTCCGCAATAAATTTTCAATACTGTTTTCAACTGAATTTTCGTCTATGGTTCACAGTCATTTGGGCGTCTAAAGGGTTGATGGGCTAAGGGGTTTGGGTTGAAGGGCTGTGGGGCTGGAAGGTTTTTCTGAGGGGTATACCTGAAGGGTATTTTTGAAGGGTTTTGAAGGCCTATGAGGTCCCATAATCCTTCAAGGCTGATGTGCCCTTTAGAATGATTTTCAATAGGGCATCGCCGGATTTTTTAGATAGTGTTTCGATTCTGGGCATTCCTAAGCCTAAATGAACGCGATAATAGTCGGCATGGCAACGTCTTTGGAAAGCGGATTGTTGATAGCACACAAAAGCAGACAGCGTCCCGACAGACTTTTTTCTAAATTATCCAAGCATCGCGAGGAAAATGCTGGAAGTGTAATTCTATGGTTCACGCGCGCTGGCCCTCTTCTTATAAAAGATTTGAAGTAAAAAATCATAATAAGGCTTTCGAAGGCGGGTGCAAGGCAAAATTTTGTTTTATACTTTTTGCTTTAGAACGGTTACTACTGCAGACGCCAGCACGTGCGACGCATGCAACTACAGTCGGACCCTATAGAAAATATTTCTAAAGGGCCCGTCAGCCTTGAAGGATTATGGGACCTCACAGGCTTTCAAAACCTTTCAAAAATACCCTACAGAAAAACCCTTCAGGGATGCCCCATAGAAAAACCCTTTAGCCCCACAGCCCTTCAACCCGTCAGACCCTTTCGCCCATTACCCCTTTAGACGCGCAAATGACTGTGAACCATAGAAAAAATGCAGTTCAAAACATTATTGAAAATTTATTGCAGGTATATAGTTTTACATGCATATTATAACTCAAAAAGGTGATAAAAAGCAACGTTTGTTCAAACCCGGCGCAAGGAGCGGTAGACGAAAGAGATCACATCAAACGGGGACAACTGACTTCTTTATCATAAAGAAAAATATATTTCGAAGTACTCACAATGCCGCTGGGTATATTCCTGATGCACGGTAGTTCAGCTAATAAAACCGAGCAGGTGCACCTCACGTACACATGCACAGTCTCAGTAAGCGCGTTTAGCGCAAACCACAAACTCGCAAGCAGCACCCGCCGCCGTTGAGAAATCCCGAGCACAGTCACGGTTTCGTCCATGATGACGTCGCGCCGGCGTCTTCGGCGTATTTTTCGCTCGCTGGATGCTTCTGAAGTCGGACGGACGAAGAGGCGCAAAAACCAAGTCCGGACAGCGACCGTCATCCACCGTCTCAGGGACGCTGACCCCGACTGCCAGGCTTTGCAGCGAGTAAGCCGAAACCGGCCACCATCTCCTTGAATGCGCTGAACACGACGGCGCTCGAACGGTCCTGAAGGTGGCCAGCGCCGAACTATGGTGCACCTGCGGAACCAAGGAAGAATCAAAACAGAACAAGGGGCGAGCCCTGAACGCCATGCATGCTTACCTTGCTGGAGGATATTGGTCCGCTCCAAAAATCTGCTGTTGTGGGCTAACCGGAACTGCCCACGAGCAGAGAGAAAATGGCTATACTGGCGGCTGGCCTCCCCCGCTTGCACGCACTCCCCTCTCCCGCCTACCGCTGGCCTGGCAGCCCTGTACCCTCTCCCCATCGCCGGGCGGAGAGAGGGGCAGTGTGACTTGCTTTTGGGGACCGTCTCCCGTGGAAGAACCGGTTCCCGGAACGAGTCGGTCCCGCGTGGGTCCCTCTTTCTGGAAAGCGCGCAGTGCTGTCAGCTTGTTTATTTTTTTATTTTTTATATATGGTTGCACGGATTTCGCCTCCAGGAAACAGGATTGCGTTCGCCTCAAAACGCCGCTCGGCCAACACCACTCGGCCAGCGGCTCGTCGATTCTCTAGGTGGGGCGGTCGCCCTCAGTGGCCTCCTTGGCGACCGGACGCCCGGGCAGTGACTGACGGCCCACTCGTATTTGACAGAAGTGCAGTACTAAAAATCTGACCGTACATACATACGATCGGCATTCTCCAAATACTTTTTTCCCGTAGCGTACAATAAGGCTATATTCTAATTCTGCGCAATGTGTTTTCTCCACCTAAGCCGTGGCTTGCAGACATCTAAAAAAGCCTGAAGGTTTTCCCGACCCCATTAGAAAAGTTTTTGACAGGCTTTCAGACATTTCAAGATATTGTAAAGGGAACTTCAGGCATTTCAGGAGAGCTACTGACGGGGCCAGCGAACCCACCAGGAAATATCGGTGCTCCCTTCAAACATCTCAGAACTTCCTGAAGTCCCCTTCACACCCTTTAAAAAATCCTGAAGTCCCATCAGAGCGATTTTCAATAGGGGAGCATGCGCCTCGGTGCTTGGATAATTTAGAAAAAGGGTCTGTTGGGACGCCGTCTGCTTTTGTGTGCTATCAACAATCCGCTTTCCAAAGACGTTGCTATGCCGACAATTATCGCGTTCATTTAGGCTTAGGAGTGCCCAGAATCGAAACACTATCTAAAAAATGCGGCGATGCCATTGCCCATGCTTTGCGGTTTAAGTGAGGTAAGGCAAAGCGAAAGCCTCTTGCACCATTCGTTGCTGACTAACGCGCCCGATATTGCAACCACAACGACATATTAGTTCCAAAGCGAGCGGCGCTCACTCCCTGGGGCACCGTCATGTTTCCCCGCATCCCTACCGAGCCAGTCACGTGATCTCAAAATCCCTCTCCTAGGTACTGCGGCTAACTTTAGGAGGACCGAGTTTTAGCGGCGCCTCGTGGTGGCGCCTGGAACTTTTTTTTTGTCTTTTCCGCATTGCATCAGGTTGTGTTGGCCTCTATGGTGTTGGCGGCGCGCGGGCGCTGCCAATACTATCTGGTATTGGCTGCGCAAACTAATAAAAAAGCAAACTAATTAACTAATTTGACGCCTTCAGTATCCTTTACATAGAGGAAAACATTTTACAGCGTGAATGCGCTTGAAACCTGAAAGTGCGATCAACTAGGTAATGTGGATGGTTGCCCAAGCATCCACATTACCTAGGGATAACATGAGACCCGACGAGGTAGAAGGACCGAGTTTTTGTGCCGCATTGCGAGAACGCCTCTCACTAGGCGGCGCTAAAACTCGGCCCTCAGCTGGGAGCAGGGTCTTCCATAGGGAGCACTCAGATGACGTGGTCGTAAGTATAGAGTTGGTTGTTGTCAAAACAATCCCCTTTCCAAAGACGTTGCCATGCCGACAATTATCGCGTTCATTTAGGCTTAGGAAGGCCGAGAATGGAAAGTCTATAAAAGAAATGCGGCAAAATCATGGCTCATGTTTTGCAATTTAAGCGAGGTAAGGCAAAGCGAAAGCCTCCTACACCATTTATTGCTGACTAACGCGCCCGATATTTCAGCTACTGCACTAAAAAGTTTCCCTAATTTTACAACACCTTTGTCGTAATCCTGACGGACTCTGTGTCCGTTTCTTAGTTAACGGGCATAAAACCCGTTTTTTGTAAGGTTGAATAAAATAGTATAGTGGTCAAAGCGTACTTTAGTAAAAAATAAAAGCGCTAAAAGTGCTTTTTATCGTTTAATCCTGCTGAAAGCAATTCCTTATAGTGAAAAGGCCAAAGGCTACCAAAAATCCTACAGTATCCTGCAAAGGGAACAAATAAAAAGGGTGAGGGGAAACACAGAACAGATTAAGTAAAAGTCCATTATTCACAGTAAAGCACATAGGCACTGCTCTACCTCACTGGGAGTAAACGTGACGAGTTGCATATCTACAGAAGTTTTCGAGCTTGTGATGATTGTTAGGGGGGTTCTGCGTGAGTGCACATAAAGGGATTGCCAGAACAGTGAAGACCGCACCAAGAAGAAATGCTGTTGCTCTACCGTAGGAAACGGTTGAAAGGAACCAGCGCAATTCTTGCAAACTCCCCTCAGTGCTGTCTCGTGAACTTGCAGTTCCCCAACGTTGCCTAGGAGGCATATTAAGACAACCCACTAAAGGGCCAATTTAAGATAACTTCTGGCCCGCCAGTGAAGGGTCAGAATTGTAGCCAATGTCAGAGCAGTGAGTGATCCGGATCGAGCTTGGCAGCCGAAGAATAACGTAAGCTGCCCCCATTTGCTGAACACATTCAGCTTATCTTACAAGATCAAACTCATATGGCGCTGCGATACTCTTGGTGTGGCAGTACCAGGGCTGTGAAAGGTACCTAAGTGTGCTATGGCCGGTTCCACTGGACACGCAAAGTACAAAACCCAGTGTTCCGCCCGTTTTGGACAAAACTGCTGACATGCTGTGTGAAGAAGCATAGCTAGTTGTTTATAGTGGACCTTGTGGATGTTGTTCTGCAAACCTCTGTGGTTTCTGGGGTCACTTGATAAACGGCACCAGCATCAGGATGTCTGTAACAGCAGTGTAGTCATTTGCAGCGAGGAATTATCACGATTAATAAACATGTTGAGAACAACTGGACTGAGCACACTGTCCCATCAAACTGTCGATCACTTGGGCCACTAGAAATAGTTACATGGTATACAATGCACTCTGAGCGACTCAGCTTTAGGGCTTCTAGTATGCACACATTTAATTGACATTAGTGTTAATGAGCACAAGTGGCTCGCTGGGAAAGTTGAAGGCCTTAGGTTTCACGGAAGCCGGGCAGCACGCACAGCATAGCAGCACGTTGCCATGTTTGCGGGAGGTTCCAGCATCAGGTTATGGCGTCGCCAAAAGGGTAATCAGAATGGTACCACGACCAGCACAAATCTAGAGTTCTTAGCACGCGCCTTTTCGTAAGAAGCGAACTCCATTCCACTGCATCAACCGACAAGGTGACCGCCGAACACCGAATCCTGCATCCACGTTTTACATGCCGCTAGAACTGACGCGGGATGCGTCTCGTGGAGTGAGTGAAGGTGCAGCAGCTTATTAGGGACCAAGTGCCCATTTTGAGAATCGCACTGCGAGTTGAAACAACGCAGAAGGCTCGTGTCTCGCAGTGTCGCCTGTAGAGTGACGATTCGTAGAGTTTGTACACTGTGAAGGTAAGAGCGTTAACATCGAAGAGCTCATCAGTGAAGGGGGCTATTGAGGTTTAAGTAAAAACAATCTACAGAAACGCGGCGTCTTTAGAATTCAAATACTAGGACCAGTGGCGGTCCTAGTAATTGAATTCTAAAGACGCCGCGTTTCTGTAGATTGTTTTTTACCAGCTAGGTTACGTAAGGCTGAGGCCAGGGCTGAGGGATCCGTCGCCAGAAACATGGAGGAACCAAGCAAACGACGTGAGGCTCGCTGATTCGATTCGTGGGTGCTGACGACGTCCGAGCAACCCTAGTGGGGACCTTGCTTCCGAGAACACTGGAGATTCTTTCCGGCGGGCACACAATATCTAGACAGCGTGCTTATGGCTGATGCGGATTGCAGAAGTGGTTAACAGGACAGCCAACGTACGAGTAGGTAGAACACGGCCTGCACTCGGGACAATGGTGGTCGCCGCCATGTTAAAATTAAACGAAGACACGCTTCAGTTTAGTACACAAGGCACAATAATGTGGTTTACTACAAATAATTCTATAAATTTTAAAGCAACTTTCTGCATTTTAAAGTTGTATTGGTTGAGTCCACACATCTCGGTACCAGAAGAGAACTGACTCTCGTGCTTTATGTCATGAGCCCGCACCAGGCTCCGAGCTGCTGCTCGGGCGCCCGCGCAACACCGATACATCTTCCGCTCTTTAAAGAAAAGAAATACAAAGAAAATAAGTACGAAAATAACATAACATACAAAGAATGCGGATAGCATTAAATAAAAAATAAACACACAAAAGAAACTATGGAAACTGTTCAAATGTTTTGTCGTAGGTTAGTCGACGTGGTGCGTGTCTGCTTCGTGATGATCTTCTCAGTGCTGGAGCCTCATCTGTCAAAGTTTCACCGGATGCTGGGGATGGATGTGTGGAACGATGGTCTGTATCTGGGTTACAGTGTGGTTGTGGAAGCTGTGGAGACTGCGAAGTCTGTGAAGGCTGCGGATTGTCGTGGGCGTCGGAGTGCTGCTGTGGTGAAGCGGCATCTTCATCCAGGCAATCATTGAATGCCTCCGACGTTTTCAACAAATGACGGCGGTTTCTCCTGTAGATCCTGTTCCGCTCGGTTTGGACAGTGTAGGAGCGTGGCCCGGCACAATTTGTTACCCTAGCTTTCTCAAACCAACCGCCTTTTCCTCGCATGCGGACGACGTTACCGCTCTTCAGGTCCTTCAGCGACGTTCCAGGCTTGTTTTGTTGCCTCTTGCACACAGGTTTCCTCGGGTGCGATGAGAAATCAGGAAGTTGTGCTCGCAGTTTTCTTCCATACAGCAACTCTCCCGGAGACTGTCCTCCTATTAAAGGGGAACACCGATAGTTCAAGAGACCGAGAAAAAAATCATTCCCTGCATCATCACATTTCTTTAAAATTCTCTTTGCAATTTGTACCCCTTTTTCAGCAAGACCATTGGATTGCGGAAAGTGGGGGCTTGATGTCAAGTGATGGAAGTCATAAACCCTGGAAAACCGTTTAAACTCGGAAGATGAAAATGGTGGCCCATTGTCTGAGCAAACTTCTATTGGAATGCCGTGCCTTGCGAACCAGCCTGACAATGTATGGATGATGGTTTGCGAACAGGTGTCCTGGAGTCTTTCAACCTCTGGGTAGTTTGAATACGCATCAAACGCATCTAAATAAGAGTAACCTCCATAGGCAAACAAGTCAATGCCAACACGATACCATGCGTAAGGAGGGGGCTCGCGCATCATTAGTGGTTCGCGGGGTTGCTGATATGCAAACTTCTTACATGTCGCGCATTCCGCAACAAAGGTGTGAATGTCCTGCGCCATTTTGGGCCAAAACATGAGTTGGCGTCCCCTTTCTTTACATTTGTTTACACCTAAGTGCCCTTGGTGGACCCCAGCTAACATAACTCGCCGAAGTGACGAAGGGATCACCACCTTCGTTCCTTTAAGAATGATTTCATTGACCACCGACAGTTCAGGGTCTAGTGAGCTGAAGTTGCCTTGCAGTGGGTACCCGTTCTCTAGACAGTGAAGGACGTGTTGTAACTCAGGGTCCCTCTGTGTTTCAGTTCTGAGTCTGTCCTGTGTTTTCTCGCTCACAAGTGCGGCAAGCATTCCCACAGCGTGTACTTCAACATCCTCCAAGCCTTGCTTGTGATGAGGACTATGCTGCCCATCTCTTGACAAAGCGTCAGCTAGCACAAGCTTTCTGCCAGGTAGAAACTGTAGCGTGAAGTCGTACCTCATCAGTCTCAAAAAGAAACGTTGTAGGCGAGGGGGAACATCACCCAGTCTTTTTTTTTGATAAAGCGACCAACGGGCTGTGATCAGTCTCGAGAAGGATGTGTCTACCATACGTGAGGTGGTGAAACCTCTCACATCCAAATACCAGCCCAAGCGCCTCCTTCTCAATCTGAGGGTATCGTGATTCGCTGTCCGAGAGTGATCGGGAGGCATACGCTACAGGGCGCCACGACTTGTCGTACAACTGCAATAAGGCCGCTCCGAGTCCATCTGTAGACGCGTCAGCCGACAGTTTTGTGGGTCTACTAGGGTCAAAAAGTGCGAGGACTGGAGCACTGGTCAGCATGAGTTTTAATTGCTTCCACTCATTGGCATGAGCCGCTGTCCACTCAAAAAGTACATCTTGGCGAAGAAGTTGTCTAAGATTTGCTGTGCGTTCGGATAAACTCTTTAAGTATTTTCCAAAGTAATTTATAACGCCAAGCATGCGCTGGAGAGCTTTCTTGTTTGTGGGTGCATCCATCTTCACGATATTTTCTAAAAGACTCGGAGCAGGCCTGATACCTTCTTTGCTCACTACATCCCCAAGGAAAATTACTTCTGGAATTCCAAACTGGCATTTCTCTGAGTTTAGCGTCAGGCCTGCGCTGTGTGCAGCTTGCAGAGCTGATCGCAGCCGATCATCATGCTCCTGTTGCGTAGCTCCCCAGACCAGCACGTCATCAATGTAAACACGTACCCCCTTCAGTCCTTCAAAAATTTCAGACATCGCACGCTGGAATACCTCTGGCGCAGAAGCCAATCCAAATGGCAACCTCAAAAATCGGTATCGTCCAAAAGGGGTGCCGAATGTGCAAACTCGCGATGTTTCGTCAGTCAACGGGATTTGGTGAAAGCCTGCCCGCGCATCAAGCTTTGAAAACACTGTGGCGCTAGCAAGCTCAGCTTGTATATCTTCCCTTCTCGGCATTTCGAAATGCTCACGTCTCAGACACTCATTGATTCTTCGTGGGTCCATGCATACCCTTAAACTGCCGTTCTTCTTTTTCACCAAGACTAGGGGGCTTACCCAGTCTGAGGGCTCCTTCATTCTTGTGATAATTCCTGCCTGCTCCATGCGGTTCAGTTCTTGCTTCAGCGGCTCCATGAGGGCTTGAGGTACCCTACGGGTGGGTTGAACGACAGGCACTGTGCCTTCCTTAAAAGAGATGCTGTATGGACGTTGGATTTTCCCGATGCCTTCAAACAGTGCTGAAAATTCTCGCTGAACTTGGGATTGAGTATTCGTGATGGTGGCGATCTCGTGCACACGGTTCACCAAGCCTAACTCTTCACAAGTAGGCAATCCTAGAAGTGCACGCCTGTTCTTCTTGACGACAAAAAACTCGGCGGAAACAACTTTTTCTTGGAACTTGAGCATGAGTCTGGCTTTTCCAAGGTGGCCGATAGCGCTGCCGTTGTAGCTTTGTAACACTGCCGGACTTGGTATCAGGTGCTGCCTGGAGTTGGCGGTTCGGAAGAGTGACAGCGGGAGAAGATTGACTTGGGAGCCGGTGTTTACCTTGAACTGAAGAGGCACCTTTTTCAATCATTACCTTGGTCAACCAGTCTTTCTCAGCGATTTTCCTGGACTCGTCGACCTGGAGTATCTCAAAGTTATCTTCTGACGGTATTTCTACTTCCTCCACTCGCCGACTGCTTTGCTCATCTTGAGGCTTTGCGTCACAACATATCGCGAAATGGTGTTTCTTTCCGCACAAATTGCATTTCTTGCCGAAAGCTGGGCATCGGCGTGGTGCGTGAAATCGGTTGCACTTTCGACATCGCAGACGTGACGCACTTTTTTCACTCTTTTGCATGGCGTCTACTTGTTCTACTGGTGTCGGGTGCCGATCCATCCACATCCTCGCTTGTTGTGACGAATTCTCTGCAGCTTTGCAGATTCTCGTTGCTTTCTCAAGGGTCAGGTCATCCTCCCTCAGCAGATGTTCCCGCAGTTTGTGATCTCTGACGCCATCGACAATCTGATCTCTCACAAGAGAATCTGTCAGGTCGCCGAAATTACACGAGCGCACTTTGAGTTTAACGTCTCTCAAAAAGTTTTCAAATGACTGACCTTCCATCTGGATCGTCTTGCGGAAAACGTGGCGTTCGAATGTTTCGTTAGCTTTCGGTGCACAATAATCTTGAAACTTGTGAACTACCGCCTCGAAGCTTTCCCTTTGTTCTTCCGTGAGAGTGAATGTGTTGAAGACGTCGACAGCTTCAGGTCCCGCGACGTGCAGCAAGATAGCTATCTTCTGCCTGTCTGTTCGAACCTCTGGATCAGACCCGGTCGCTTCAAGAAAGAGCTCCACTCGTTGAAGGAATCGTTTCCAGTTGTCTGCGACGTTCCCTGAGAACGATAAACCTTCCGGTGGTTTCAGCATCTCCATATTGGACTTCAAGGTTCGCCCGGTCAGATATCAGTCGGGTTTCGGCACCATGTATTGGTTGTGAGTCCACACATCTCGGTACCACAAGAGAACTGACTCTCGTGCTTTATGTCATGAGCCCGCGCCAGGCTCCGAGCTGCTGCTCGAGCGCCCGCGCAGCACCGATACAAACGTTGGAATTTCAGAGAGAGAGAGAGAAACTTTATTTTAACCGAAGAGTGGAAGCTCTTCGATCTTAGCCCAGGTCCGGGCCTATGCAGCGGTGCCGGTCTCCGTCACCCATCATAGTTTGAATGTGATGAACGAGGGATGGCCACCACAACTTCTGGAGCTCTGGAGGGGGGAGGACCATTCCTCCCAGCCGCTTGGAGTGATGTCGTGGGGTAACTGGGAGAGGGATTCATGTCGACTCTGGTGGGCTGCTGGGCAGTCCCAGAATGTATGCTGGTTCGAGGGGTATCCACCGCAGTGGGAGCAGCTGGGGTCTCCTGGAGCATTGGCGAAGTAATGAATATACTGCTCGGTGAGTAAAGTGTGTGTTTGTGCTTTTCTAATGAGGGTTGCCTCTTCTCTTGAATGTGTATATGATGGTGAGGGTAGAAAAGAGGAGATTTTTCGCCTGTCCTTAAGGAGTTCTTTTCTAGCTTTATGTAGAGTTTTCCTTTCCACTTTTGGTTCATATTCACAGTCTTCAGGCCAGGGTAGAGGGGGTCCCGGATTTGGTTCGCGGGTGAGCTCGTGAGCTCGGCTATTCCCTCTCAGTCCCTGATGTCCTGGAACCCATTGGATCTTAATGTTTAGAAGCGGGTAGCTATGCATGTGTCGTTGTAGAGTGTTGTGAATGTATGTACGTAAATCGTTTTTCAGGATAGCTCTGCAGGCATCTTGGCTGTCGGTTCTAATTATAGATTTTTTTTCATATTTCATGAGTTCAGTTATGGCTGTTGCTATAGCTAGCAACTCGGCGTGCATGGGCGTTGGGGCTCCCTGATACTTGCGGGTCAGTGTTTTATTCCTTCTCCATATCGCAATAGTGCAGTGCTCTGTGCTGTAGCTGGCGTCTGTATAATAATATACTGCATTTGAGTGTTCCTCCTCGTTCTGGAGGCGTTTGACCCTATCTATTCTTCTCTCTATATCTCTTGTTTGATGCATATTTTTAGGGATTGGTCAACTATAATTCAGGGGAGTTGGTCCCAAGGGGGAGCTTCCAAGGGGATGGAGTGAAGGTTTGTTACATCGTAGCCGAGGTTTTGAAGGATTTTCCTGCCTTGGGTTGAGGTTTTTAGCCTTTGTTCTTGTCCAAGTTTGTGTATATCTATACTATCATTTAGTGAGTTAAAGAGTCCTGTGGCTTCTACTTTATGGTTGGCTGCGTATCTGGGTACCCCGAGCGCCAATCGGGTGGCCTTTCGGAGTGCTGTTTCTAGTTTGGCGTGCTGTGTTTTGGTAAGTTCAATGTATGGCAAGTGGTACATTACTCTGGAGTATATTAGCGCTTCGATAACTTTACGCAGTTCGTGTTCTTTCATGCCCCTCTTTTGTCTGGTAATTCTCCGTAACATGGCAAGAATTTGCTCTATTTGTTTTGTTAGCTTATTTATGGTAAGATTGAATTTGCCGTCATTTAGTAGTAGGTATCCGAGTATTCTTAAAGAATTTCTCCGGGGTAATAGTTTCCCATCTATCGTTAGGTTTATCATTCCTCTGTACTCGGATGCTCTACTGGTTGTGTCCTGGGTAATCACGACGTATTCAGACTTTTCGGCTGAGCAAGTTAGTCCAATGGAGGATGCATAGTCTCGGATGGTATCTATGCCCTTCTGCATTATTTCTTCTTGTTCACCAGGAGACCCTGTTGTCTTCCATACTGTGATATCATCTGCATATATACTGTGTTCTAGTCCATGCATGAGGTTCAGCTGTTTAGGTAAGTTTTTCATTACTATGTTAAAGAGTGTTGGGGAGAGTATAGAGCCCTGCGGGGTTCCCCTTGTGATAGGGTGGCTGTCTGAGGTAAAGTCGTCCAGCTTAATCTTGGCCTTCCTGTTCGAGAGAAAATCTTTAATGTAGTTATATATTTTTCGACCGGGATAAATTTCTTTTAGATTGTTTAGTATGGTGGTGTGCAAGACCCCGTCGAACGCTTTGCTCATATCAATCCCTGCAACCATCCTTAGTTGCACCGAACTTGGATTATCAAAAATTTGTTGTTTAAGTCGTAACATTGCATCTTGCGTGCTGACATGTTTCCTGAATCCTATCATGGTTTCTGGGAGGATATTCTGGCTTTCCATGTGCCATTCCAGTCTTCTGAGAACCATCTTTTCCATTACTTTTCCTACGCACGATGTTAGGGATATGGGTCTAAAGTTGTCAATAGAGTGTGGCTGTTTCCCTGGTTTTGGGATAGGAATGATTAGTGCCTCTTTCCATTGAGGCGGTAAACTGCCCTCGTTCCAGACCCTGTTGATTTCCTCAAGTAGGAGATCTAGATATTCATCTGGTAGATTTTTTAACATCCCATACGTTATACCGTCCTCTCTAGGGGTGGTGTTGCGTTTGAAGCTGTTTAAGGCTGCCCGTAGCTCCTCTTCTAAGAATGGTGAATTGATACCCTCAGCATCTTCGTCGCAATTATCCTCTGTCTCGACTGTCGAGGATGGTGCAGCATTTTGGATAGGATAATATTTGTTTGCGAATTTTTCAGCTATTTCCTTGGGTTCTTTCTGATAGTGAAGACATAGTTTAGTTGTAGTATGTCTTGTTTTAGGCTGTCCTAGAAGCGTTCTAAGAATCTGCCATACTTTACGAGTATGCAGTTGGCCATTTAGTTGATCGCATGTTGTTAGCCAATTTTCATTTGCTAGCTTGTTCGCGTATTCGTAGGCTTCCTCCGTCATTATCTGGAGGGCTTTTTTCAGGCCTCTATTTGTTTTGTTTTGTTTTTAGAGCGCAGCTCTTAGGGGCCCGCTCCCGGCTTGAGCGGCGTCGGCGTCGGCGTCGGCGTCGGCGTCGGCGTAACCGCAACCCTCTTAACCCTCGTGAGGGTTACGAGGGTTACGAGGGTTAATCTCATGAGGGTTACCCTCACGAGGATCACGAGGGCCACGAGGGTTACTTACCCTCGTAACCCTCACGAGGGTTACGAGGGTTAGTTACCCTCAAAAGGGTTACCTTCACGAGGGTTACCCTCACGAGGGTTAGTTACCCTCAAAAGGGTTACCTTCACGAGGGTTACCCTGACGAGGGTTACTTACCCTCGTAACCCTCACGAGGGTTACGAGGGTTAGTTACCCTCAAAAGGGTTACCTTCACGAGGGTTACCCTCACGAGGGTCACGAGGGTTATGAGAGTTACCCTCACGAGGGTCAGGAGAGTTACCCTCAGGAGGGTCACGAGAGTTACCCTCAGGAGGGTCACGAGAGTTGCCCTCACGAGGGTTACTAGGGTTACCCTCACGAGGGTCACGATGGTTACCCAGGTCACGTGACCCCCCGTTGACGTCATAGCCACTGATGACGTCATCAGTGACGTCACTGATGACGTCACCGGCATCCGCATCGTCATTGTCATCATCACTGACGACGTCATCAGTGACGTCACTGATGACGTCACCGGCATCCGCATCGTCATCATCATCATCACTGATGGCGTCATCAGTGACGTCACTGATGACGTCATCGGCATCGTCACGTGGCCCCAGGTCACGTGACCCCCCGACGTCACGTGACGCCCCAAGGTCACGTGACTCACACAAGGTCACGTGACTCCCACGAGGTCACGTGACCCCCCGCACCCCGAGGTCACTTGACCCACCCCCCAGTACCCTTCCCTCCTCCTGCTCAAGAGCTGCGCTCTAATTCGGCGTTACAGGGAGTTGTAAACGGCTTTCATTTTTTTTTGTTTTTTGCAGAGTTTATTTCTTTTATCCCATAAATTGAGAAGATGGGAATCGACATATGGCGCGTCCTCGTTGCTCAGGACGTCTTTCGTGTTATATTTATAGCTATTACGTATGAAATTTAGTCCTTGGGGCCAGTTCATGTGTGGTTCTTTCTCCAAAGATTCTCTTAGTTTTTTTCTCATTTGATCCCATTTGGTGATTTTTTATTTTCGTACCTTTAACATTTTTCCTATTTCTTCTACGGATTTGAATGGTTATGTTCAGAATGTAGTGATCACTACCTAAATTTTCTAAGAGGTTCTCCCATTCGCAGTTGAGTTTTCCTTTAAACCAAGCTAAATCTGGAATGGCATCTCTTTCTATGCTGTTACCTTGTCGTGTGGCAGATGTGGTGTCGTTCATGAGGGTTAAGTGCCTATTAGACATGACTGATTCTAGCTTCCTGCCATTGGGCGAGGTGTAGGCGTATCCCCAACTGGCATGAGGACTGTTAAAGTCCCCCGCTATAAGTAAGGGGTGCCTGTTATTTTCGCGAATGAATCGGTCTAGGTCATTCCATTTCTCATGTGCCTTATTAGGAAGCCAGTATGCGTTTAGTATTACGAGCTCTGAATCTGTGATTTTAATCTTGGTAGCGACGTATTCTTGCTCTTGTGTGTTTAGGTTCGTGGTGTTCATTTGGATAGCGTCTAGGCTCTTATGTATATATGTAGCGACTTTTCCTTGAGGAGCAGTGTTACCTGGGTTGTTTCCTTCGACTCTTTGTATGCTAGGCTGACTGAATAAGTTGTAACCCGGTATGGTCATTAACCCATTGCTCTCCTGTATTAGAATGATATCAGGTGCTTTTGTTGTTTGTTGAATGTATTGTTTGAGTAAGCCGTTTTTCTTTCGTAGTCCTCGGCAATTCCACTGCCATATTGATAGCACGTTGTTAGGGTTGCTTTTCTGTGGCTGGTTGAGATTATTCATATCGCATATTTGTTGGTGTACTCTGGGTGCTGACTTCAGGGATAGTTACTTTGCAGGGACTCTCTACCGAGTCCGTATCCGGGTTTGATGGTCTCTTTCTAAGCGAGTTAAGGATTGATTCGAGCCTGCTATATGACTTTTCGAGTTGTGTTTGTCCTGCCGCTAGACTGGCGAATTTCTCTGCTAGGATGATATCTCGTTTTTGGAATTCTTGTTGCATACTCTGCAAAAGGATATCTCTTTTCTGAAGCTCTTGATGAAATATCTCATCTCTTTGTTGTAGCTCTTTTTGGAAAAGGTCTAGCCTGTTGAGAATCTCTGTCATTATCTCGCCCTGTGTTGCGGGAGTTTTGGTTTCCTGAGTTTTTCGTATGCCTGCTTTCATTGCTTTGATAAGGTTGACTTAAGAGGGAGCCTCTTTAACTGCTTCCAGTGCTAGGTTATAGTGCGTTACGGGGCTTAATATGGGTGCTGGTGCTTCTTGGCTAGGGGTGACGTCAGCGGCTGGGACAGGAAGTTGCCTACTCACCCTCCAGCTCCGCCCGTTCCATGGGTGGATCTGCGACCTCTGTGTGGTTGACGAATCTCTCGGGGAGACTTGTCGGTACTTGGCATAAGTCTCTGCCTGTTTGCGTGGGCGGCTGTCGTCTTGTTTTTTGGGGTCCTTGCTTTTGCTCCTTGTCCTGTCCGGGCTACGGAGGCTCCAGTACCTGTTGTTTGTTGGTAGGCTTGGCCACTGGATTCCCGTTGCGCTCTTGCTGCGTCTCCTCTGTGACCTGTCACGGTTGCGCGATCTTCCTCTAGTGCGTGTTTCAGGGTCTTTCTTGGGTAGGGCTTGTTGGCGCCGCCCCTTCCTGTTGCGCTCTTCCTCCCTTCGAGCTTGGTCTGCCTCTTGACGTGCTGGGCATTGGGGGTAGTTAGCTGGATGTTCCCCGCCACAGTTTTGACACTGAATCTCGCAGTTGTGGGGCGTGTTTCCCGATGATCCCGGTGGGAGCTTGGTTCCGCAGTTAAGACAGGTGGTGAAATGGGGTTTGTTGGGGCACACATCTGCTCGGTGGCCTATGACGGCGCAGATGCGGCAGAAAAGGCTTCTGGGTCTGTAGGGGTAGTCTCATGACTACCCTACCGTAAAGAGCATATCGGGGAAGGCGGTTGCCCTCCAGGGTTATCAAAATAGTTTTTGACGATGCGATTCTTCGCGCTTGGAGGATCTTGGCTCCCTGGACCTCCAGTGAGCGTTGAATTATTTCGTCTGGGGCAGACACTTGGATACCATTGATGACTCCTTTGATTGTGTCTTTTCCACTGGCTTGATAGACGATCAAGCTGCGCGTTTGACCATGCATCTGGACTTCTTGGAGACGGAGAATCTTCTCCGCTGCCGACTCGCGGTAGGTGTCTATCGCGATAAGATTTTGGATCGTTCTTATCTTGATAAAGATGTATTTTCTTTCAGCCGAGTTGAGGCCGGCTGCTTGGAGAACGCTACTGCCGATTGTATCAGGCGGGAGGGTCCCCAGGGCCGTGCCGTCAGTGAACTTCATTACGACTGTGATGATATCTTTCAGGCGTTGGTCGGGTCCGACCAATCTCCACTCCTGTTCCGACGGAGTCTCTTGAGTGTCCATTCAGCAGGGTTTGGTGGCCTCGGGCGAGGACGGATGCAGCATCCTTGCTTGAAGATATGCCTCTGACCGTGAGTGGTCGATGTCACTGACACGACTGTGGAGTCTTCGGTGGGCCGCTGGGTGGCCGCCCAGTGCCGGGTGGTCTTATGTACCTCCTTGGCACAAATGTAGAGGACCCGTGGTGAGCTTTCGATGAAAAAGGAGAAAAATCGCGGAGCTCGGTGGACTTCCGTGTTGACTTTCACTCGTCGTCGTCTTCCGGAATTTCAGTCGACTAAAATAACCATATTCCTGTTGCTTGAAATGAGCTTGGTCGAAACCGAAACCGACGGGCAACGAGCATCGCCGCACCGCCATCGCCATCGCAAAACACAGAACCAAAGCGAGTTACAAACTTCTGGGCACTTGCAGACTTCAGGAAAATAACATCGAAGAACGCTTTGGAAAATGAAGTGTCCTAGCTACCGGCGTGCCCATGAAACCAGTTGTGGATTTATGTCTATTTGGTGTGCTCGCCCATTCGTTTTACTCTTTCAGTCCTTTCTGTTCGGAGCGTTGATGACGTGTTCGTGTCTGTCCAGTCTGCGGGAAAGCGAACGTGTGCGTTTCCTTGTCGCACACGTGCTTTCCGCATTGGATGACCCTCTAGCCTTTGCCAAGAAAGTCCCGGAACCGACCTGTAACTGAACGAGCACTTAGACTGCGGGAGCGTACCCAGAGGCAAAGGTCCCACCGAAAGCGGGAGGGGGGGGGGGGGGGGGGGGGGGCAAGCGAGGCACTTGGTGAGCGTATCAGGGAGCTTTATCTCGTAGATCGGTTGAAAAGGCTTATTTTCTGCAAATCGGGTGGTGGCCTGGTACCACCTGGCTAGGCGGTGTGCTTTGCGGAACCCATGACTGCTAGAGGTACCCGTTGGCGTGCTGGCGCTCGTATTCGCTTCCACTGTGGGAGGTTCAGTTCAAGCTCGATTTTAGTCATTGGAAACTGATCGAATCATTGCGTGACGAGCGTCTTTAGAAGTAGGTTTTGTATTGATGATGTTGCTTGCGAAGAGTATAGAAAGTTCTCTTTCGACTGGGGCACTGACGTTTTATACAAAATTTTGTATATGTTGCAGTTATTTACTAACAACCCTCTGGCAGTACTTTATTGTGAAGGTAGGAAGAAAAAACAAAAAACAATACATTGAGTAGTGAAAAAGAAACTGAAAAGGTGTTTTAAACTACTTCCTTGAAAAGACCCTGAACTGATTTTCAGACTACTTCCTCCTCAGCTTTCCTCCTCAGTTCATACGCAAAGTGAGAAATCACGTGGTCGTATTTCACTAGAACCCAAAGTTTTCCCAGCAGTCTGAGTGTCGGCAAGGGCGAAGTCCTCGAAACAAATTACGCTCCAGATTTTGGCAAGTGCAGACAACAATAAAGTCTAAACCGCATGTAAGTAATTTAGCGAGTTACGAGACAAATGATGGCGACCCTTTTCGCTATCGCCCGATCAACCGCACGACGAGGCAAACCACATGAAAGCGACAAGACCAAGTGACCAAGGTGATCAGCAAAGTTTTCAAGAAATCCAAAAAAACCCAGCAACGCGACGAGCAACAGTGAAAAATCTCCATCGTTCGCTGCCGTTGCCCGCTAAGTCGCGTACATGCGGTTCAGCCTTAGTTGTGTGAACGTGAGAAACACGTGCCACTCACCTCCACGTTCCTTTCATTTCAGGGCTACACTGCCATTTGCTTCCAAGTGCTGCACGGGCCACGTTCACTGGCACTTTGACACCACTTACGAAACTAACACAAACATATTCAGGGGTTTTAGATGGGGTTAGCCAACATAAAAGATGGTGCTGCTCATTAAATTTATATCGTGGGGTTAGCCATCCTACAAGATGGTGCTGCTCATTTAATTTACATCAAGTTCAAAATGAACAGCACTCTTCAATTATAGCTGATTCTCACGACGAACTGATCCGCAGATAGGTTGATCATGTCCGCGGTTTGTCCTTCTCCCAAGCGCATCCACACGAAGGTGCAGACGCGCAAACGACAGCCAGGACGAACCGAACACGTTCGCGACCCCATAGTGGCGCGTAACTCTAACATTGCACGATCACACTGTGGCACCGTTCTCCAAGATGGAAATCGACATTTGCTACTTCGAACGAGAACTCTGCACCGATGTTAACATGCGGAGAGAGACATAACACCATGATAGGCTTAGTGCAAAGTGCCACTAGCTTTACTAAACCAAGGCACGACAGAGACACAAGCATGGCCCTGCTCGGGGAGGCTTAGGCGTGGAGGCGAATAAAGCCCTGGGCTCGTTGTGACGTAAAGCCATTCCTCCACATCACAGCATCCGCGCATGAGGCTGTGAAAACTGCCGCGCGGCGCACCTTGTTGTTGCTCGTGTGTCCTCTGCTTCAGAGACGTATATATAGGGAGTTAACCAATCACTGGGATTTATACGAGGCAAATGAGGAAGCAGCATTGGCCGAAGGTGGGCTGGGCGTGTTTTAGAGCATTTTCACAAATGCAAATGTGGACAACCAGAAGCTGGGCATAATACCCTCGCGGCAATTGCAAGAAACAAAACGAATAAGTGCGTAGGGGTAACTATCGGTGACTGGAAATATGGTGCATAGGATGTTTTAATCACGGTCATGCAACATCACGGTGGAAGTTACATGAAGCTATTGAATACATAAAAAGCATGAGCGACCGACAGAACGATTAACATAGTCCATGTGCCGAGCGCCGGGCATCTGCCGTCAAAGCGGTCATACTCCGTGTGAGCAAAACAGAAATCATGTGGCTCATTCGTTTCTTACATCTCCTTGCATAACAATAATCGAAACATTGCGTGCACCATAACCATGAAGAGTTACTATGTACATTTAACCCTTACGCAATTATTAAAACTGTTTCTCGCTACCATCGTTAGGAGATTCTTTTCGGCTTCTGGTTGGCCAGGAGAGCTTGTCAAGTCCCCTATTTGTGTCTGGTGCACTCCCTGGCTCTGCCCGCTCTTTTCATTTACCAAGCTCTCTATAGATTGTTTATTTTGGGTAGCGCCATTTTGAGAGCGAGAGAGAAAAGGGGAAAGGGCTACTAGCGCTTTCCCCCTTGCTGAAGCATTAGAAAGAGTGGAACTACCGGATGAGAGGCTTCGCAGGTGTTGGGTGTCTGCATTGCCCGAACTTTGTTCACGCTTTCTTCTCTGTTATAAGCTCCCAAACTTAATTACAGCCACGGGCTTTGATGACGACAGTCCCCCGGTCATCAGGGCACAATTGCTCGGTTATAGGGTGCAAGAATAACGACTGAACGCGTCGAATACTGTCTGAGGACCTATGTAGCTCGCACGGAATCCGGCAAGGCGAGTGCGGCTGTTTCCACACGACCCCGATCTGCGGTGGCAGTGGGTTGCGTCCGTAAACCGAGAAGACTTTTCCCCAACGCCATCTTCTCGACTGTGCTCGGAACATCTCGTGAATGAAGCGCGCACCGAACTTAACGCTGTGAACCGATGAACATGGGGTACGCTCGCAAGGTGCGTGCCAGTTTTCTCCTGATAAATGCTGTTTTAGATTGTAACTTTTTGTATCTGAATTTATCGTAATATTGATATTTTGAAGTGTTGACAATGACTCAATTTTATCAACTACAACAGTTAATTGAAGGATTTTTTCTCGCTGCCGGGTGTGGCTGGAAATTGTCGAAAAGTTAGTTCTATCGGTTTTCCTGACTTGCGATCTCCTGCGCAATACCAGAGAGCCGTGAACCAATGTTGACCGTCACAGAGCGACTATTTTCTTATTATTTTCAAAGTTAATACATAATGTAGCCGTTAAGAAACCTTCAATTTCTATTGCTAAAAGTTGAATCATGCTCATGCACGATTTCAAATCTTTGAATCATTGGTTGACTCGCTCTGGCAATAGGCCCCCTCTCATCTATGCTGTTTTCAGTTCTCAACAAAAGACACACTCGTCGGCACGGGATCCTCGAATAAATCATTTATAAACATCGATGCATGAGCGTGTTTCAACTTTCAGCAACAGAAATTTAAGGTTTATTTTCAGCTACCTTATGTAATAATTTTGAAAATAAGAAGAAACTAGTTGCATTGTGACGGTCAGCATAGGCTCATGGCTCTCTGATATTGCGCAGGAGATTGCGATTCAGGAAAAGCGATAGAACTAACTTTTTGACAATCGCCAGCCACAACCGGCGACGGAAATCAGCCTTCAACTAAGTGCTGTAGATAATAAAATCAAGTCAATGTCACCCCTTCAAAATATCGATATTAAAAAAAATTAATTTACAAAAAGTTACAAGCTGAAGCAGCAATTATCAGGAGAAAACTGCACGCACCTTGCGAGCGCACCCCGTGTTCATCGACGGTACAGCGTTAAGTGTGGTGCCCATTCCATTCACAAAATGTTCCGAGCACAGTCGAGAGGATGGCGTTGGGGAAAAGACTTTTCGGTTTAGGGACGCAAGCCACTACTGCTGGAAATCGGGGTCATGTGGAAAGCGATGGAGCTTAAAAACACTGCAGCCGCACTCGTCTTGCCGGATTTCGTGCAAGCTACATAGGTTCTCAAACAGTATTCGACGCTTTCTGTCGTTATTCGTATACCCTATAACGGAGCAATGGTGTCCCGATGACCAGGGGACAGTCGCCATCCAAGCCCGTGGCTCTGATTAGGTTTGGGAGTTTAAAACAGAGAAGAAAGCACGAACGAAGTCCGGGCAACGCCTACACCGAACACCGGTAAAGCCTCTCATCCGGGACTTTCACTCTCTTTAACGCTCTAGCAAGGGAGAAAGCGCCGGTAAACCTTTCCCCTTTTATCTCTCGCCCTCTTTCAGTAAAACAGTCTATATACGGCTCTGCTCTGCTTTAATCTCGTTGTGCGCACTTCTTACCGAGCACCGGTGCACTGCGGAAAAGCAACACCTGCAAAAGCAAGCTCCACGGGTGTTGCTTCTCCGCAGTGCACCTGTGCTCGGAAAGAAGTGCGCTCAACGGTGCTGCGAGAACAAAAAGTATGAATTACACGAAAACGCCGTTTGAGTTAAGCGGCTTATCAATACATTGAAAACGTAGCGGGACAACCAAAGTTTTGAAATTTGTTTGTCTTAACCAGAAGTATTCAATATCCGAGTTTGAATTATCGCGAGCCTACTGTATACACGAACTCAACTTTGTGACGTCACGGCGCGGTGGTGGCGCGTTGGTCGCAATTCCGGTCTGGGTCTGTGGGCAGAAGTCGCCATGCCAGACGTGTATTCCTGCGTTGTTTTCAAAGGAACCAGACAAAAACCTACCTTCTCGTCAAAACGCCGCAACTGGGGCCGTACCAAGAGTGTCGAGAAAGGTTCGAAGGTCAGTTTTTATGTGCTCGGTTCGTCCGAGAACGTATATATGTGCCGTGAAAAGGGAAAGCCAGACGCCGTCGGACCATGATTGCTTGGGCGAGAAGCACTTTAGGTTGAATTCACGGATACTTGTGGTCATCAGATTTATTTGTTTTGATCTAGCATGAACACCGGAAAACCGTCAAGTTGTAAGTTTAAAAGCAACACCTGCGGACTACGTTTAGTGCGTCTTCAAGTTCAAACGGCCCCCTGATCGTTCGAACTGTTGTCTGCTCTTTCAAACGTTTCTGCTTGTCGTCTGCTCTCTTAGACAACGCCGGCCCGTAGACCAAATGTTGGTCCGGTACTTGCGATAAGAAGTAAGTGCAGGCCTCAAGAGACTTAAATTTGAAGGTTGGTAAGCAGGCTCGATGTAAACAGTAGATACAAGGAGGTGTTGATCATTGTTACCAGTGACCATAACCGATTTGTTATCCCTAATTCACTTGGCCCGATTCTGCTTGCGATTTTCAGTATCGACGTCGACCATCTCAGCTACGGTTCACGCTTTTGCAGCCCAAGCGGCGTCGCGACTGAAAATTGCGACCGAAATCGCATCATGCAAATCAGGCTTTAGCGTACATACTGCGGCGTCCACGCGGAATGAATCGCCACATGTCACATCATTCACGCCAAGTTTTGTGATGTAACGAGCCTCGGCAATTTCGCTGACGCCGCTCAAGTAGTCAGACATTGCCCAGGAAGACGTAGAATCAACAATTCGAACACGAGAAAGGGCAGGGAAACTCACACCGACGCCGACAACATCGCATTCTGATGGTTTTTTTATGGGCGACGGCGAGCTTCTTGCCCACACGCTCATCGCGCATGCGCGGCGCCGGTGGCGTCCGCTAGGGGCGCTCCGGTTTGTTTGTAAACATGAGTTTGTGTATACACTAAGGATATCACTGAATAGTTGTGCAATTGTAATTTGCTAGTTTTATTTCTCAAGCACTTACTGTGTTCGGTATTCAAATCAATGCAAATTTTTACTTTGGTTCAATTTATGGGAGGTTTGTTTTATATGTCATGTACAGTAGAAAGGTGGGGAGCTAAGCTAGTTGGTAAGCACGTTGCTTGCTTACTTTAACCATGTATGTCATATACAATTTTTTGTGATTGTGTATTGATTTAGAATCCTCTTCTGCTCTTTATTTCAAGCTGCCCTTACATGCACCATGAAGATACCGAAGAGGTCTTCAATTGAATATCAACTACAAGCACAAGCATGGAGGGGCATCTAAATGGCCAGCGCAAGGACAACTGTAATGTAAATTTTCTCCAAAGTTAAAGCCAAGGCATGTCTTCTTTCAGTAAAGGTATTGTAGCGAAACTTCTTAATTGGTTTGTTTGTTGAGCTGTCATCTGTAGGAACAGCTGAGCTCACGCAAACAAAATCATGGCAGTGAGAAGTACCAGGTTGTGTGCTCTTTTTCCTTTGTAAAACATGAACTCTTGTATGTTTTGACTGAGAATGAAAAATTATTCAAGTTCATATATTAAATGATGGAGCTATGAACTCTAAATACTAATCTGTACCCCGAGAGCGTCATGTGACTTAGGTTTGCTCGATCATGGATGCTGTTCGCACTGAATAATGAAGCACTTGATCTTTTTGTCTTTTCGGACTGGACTATTCGTAAAAACAAGGCATATAATTTCGTAGAATGACGAAATGTCTGTAGCCCACATTATGGACAGCTATCGGTACGAAATGTGAAAGCTTTCTGCACTAAATAACGAAGGTCTATACCTTTTCGCCTTATGTAAGGCCAAAGCTACGAGTCATCCGCATCAATCCTACACCTCTGATACGTCAGATGACACCACTGGCAGATCTAGAGCTCTTACAGGTTATTCGCCTGATGTATAGGAGGTGCAGATGGTACGGATGACTCGTAGAGTTGGCCTTATATAAGGCGGAAAGGTATAGTCCTTCGCTATTTAGTGCGGACAGCTTTCACATTTTCTACAAATAGCTGTCCGGAATGTGGGCTACAGACATTTCGCCATTCTACGAAATTATATGCCTTGTTTTTACGGACGGTCCAATTTCTAGATTACGGGAAACTATGCCGGCAATATGGAACCGGCCACTCTTACCCGTATAATGGAAAACAGATAACTGTCCGTAAAGTGAACTACGGACGTTTTGTCATTTTGAGAAATCATATATCTTGTTCCTACAGACAGTTCAGTTTCTAGATTACGGGAAACCGTGCCGGCCTTATTGAACCGGCCACTTTTGCCCGTAAAATGGGGTGAATATTTTTTAGTGTATAACATAGTTCCAAAGCGAGCGTCCCTCGCTCGCCGGGGCACTGCCATGTTCCCCTGCCTTCCTCACTCTGCCCGTCATGTCATCTAAAATTCCCCCTCGTAAGGTAATGCAGTAAACTTTTAACCGCGGTTAAAGTTAACAGGCTTCGAGCAAACGGGCCCTGGAGGGTTACGGATCGAAGTCCTTTATTTCTTCTTGATACTCTGTCGACGAGATAAGGAGATCGGCACAAGCGTCTCTAGAAGTTTGGGGGTTTCGAATGGTACCTCGGTTGGGGCGTGGTGTCGATCCGACGATCTTCCTGCAGCGGGTCACATCGCGCGATGCAAGACGTCCAAGGATAGAGTCAAGTCTACCAAACATAGAGAACTTCGTCCGATTCCCCGACTCTCCGATCATTCTCAGTGCTAGCAGAGACTGGTATCGGTGCCGAGCGCCGCCGTGTTTTTCCAAGGAAGGATAAAGAGCCAGGAGGCGATAGCACTTCCGGACTCCGGTTTTCGATATTTAAAAAAAAAGGACGCAGCGCGTTCGCAATTATTTTAAAGACGTGTTTTACGAATGCCGTTATTAAATATTAAAAAATTTCAGTTACAAATCTTCTAAATTTTATAATCGGTTACGCCACAATCAAAACGAAGCGAGGAGGTGAGAAAAGGGAAAGAAACACGCCAATATTAAAAAGGCGCGCTCGCGCGCGGAGAGTTTTTTCTTTTATTTTTCGCGTTGTGATTTTTTGTGTGTGTCTTTATGACTATAATTAGTACCGTTTTATAAAAAAAAAACAAAAAAAAACGACCTTTGGCGTATTAGTGCCCCTTTAATTGGGCGATGCGACAATTTTTGTACTTCGCGCAAAACGGATTCCTGACGTTAATGACCTATGAAACACACGTTCGTTTTTCACCCCACGCAATAGAAGTCCCAGAAAAAAACGAAAAAAAAAAAAACGAGCACCGTTCACCCCCTCAACTCGCAGCCAGAACAAGCGGCCACGTGATCTGGAGCCGAATATATGCCGCCAATGTTGATCATTGTCACGCGCTGGGGTTGGCAAAGCACAGGACTCGCGCTGAGTTCCAGACATTGTTATGGCTCGGCTATTGTCGTCGTTGCAGCGATTGCACACGGGCCCCTACCCGAATGCTTCTCGAGGTAGTAATTGTCACAAGCCCAAATCGAGTGCCCACGCAATGCTCGGGTCCAATCTATGAACCGCATTCAAATATCGTCATTGGGGTGTTCTGCGATCCCCAGGTTACGTCATCAAATTTTGCAAAGGAGACATTTAATGAAAATGATCGCTTGTGTCCTTGAAATTACATCGCAACAAAGGAGTTTCTTGGCCAGTGGCGTTGCGTGCTTGAAACTTTGAGTCCCACTCGTGCCAGTAAGCTCGCGTAAAGTGAAAAACATTCCAATTGAATATCGTTGCACCGCTCCTTTGAGCGTGGCTACAAGTTGATTGAGATAGCCTCGAACGCGTCGTTCGAGACACGAATGGTTCGGTGACTAAGTGAACGTAGAGCTTTATGTAAACGGTCCTGTGTGAGGCATCCTTCACGATGGAATGCGAAACGGAACTTTTGAAAAATGATACACGCGCGAGGGCACAAGATCGCGGTCTATACTCCGTTCACCCTTAAGCTTAGACTGCAGCCAAAGCTATAAGCGCGAGCTAGCCCACGCTCCTGGCTTTTAGACATGCATTTCTAGTACGAGGGCTCATTCTGTGGAAAAAGCGATCTCCAGCTCTTGCGTTTGTGGGATTGGCTGCAGTCTCAGCTTAGGGGTGAACAGAGTATCGACCTTGCTTATCTTGCTTATCTTGCTTGCTTATCTGACCAGCGCTGAAAGCATAAATGCTACACGGACAGCAAAGTTGGAGATTTAACGTGGGCCTTCGGCTGTACAATGTTACATCTTGGAGGAGGCAAGTTGTTTTACTAGAATACTCGAAACATTTTAACAGTTCTCGCACTCCATCGTTCTTTTGGCGTTCACCTGGACAATTGGTGGGTAAACGTTATATCTACATTTCAAGCAGCGGTGCTAAGGTGGCCTTTATTCATTGTTTAGGTTGTGGGTGCCACTGGGTTCCCTCCCCCGAGAAGGCGTAAGCCGAGGCCGTTCTGGGCGAAGCCGTCTGACTTCGAGCCCGGTCGCTCCGTATCGTGTCGGAGAGACTACGTCACCATGCTAACCTACTCTCTCGCACTCCTCCGCGCGTCTCCCCGATTTCGGGGGAACAGCGACATCGCGCGAGGGAGAGTCGGGGGCCTGCCCTCAAAGTGGACGGCCGTGTGGTCGAGGAGTTCTGGATTGGACTCCGGGCAACGGGTCGAGTCGCGGCGCGAGCTCGTCCGTTTGGCGATCACTCCACGCTAGTGATTCCCCGGGCTCTGACAGTCGGCGTCCCCACTACCTGTGGATGTCCGTCTGCCGAGAGCCCTGGCCCCGAACTCCTGCGATGACGGGTAGCGGCGTGAGCTCGTCCGACCGGCGATGACTCCGCTCGCCATTACCCCTTTGGCTCTCAGATGGGCGGGCGATGCGGGCACAGTGTGTCCGCGGCTCGCTTGACCGCAGTGTCTTGTTGGGGACCCCTGGTACTCAATAAACGCTGCTGGATACCGGGATCATCGTTGTTGGCATGACGTTGGCCGAACCCGGCGCGGCGACCGCCCTCGCTGGTAGCCGTCGGCCGCGCGGTGGGACGGGCATCGGATTTCACGTTTGAGCACCGGAAAGGTCGCCGGGCGTGAACAGAGCGTGATCGACCCTCCTTTTAATTCCCACAAAATGGCGCCCAACGTGGGGCCACGGCACCTATCGTTGTCGTGGCAATGCTGCGCCGCGCCATGCTAAGATGGCGAAGCCTTCCTTGGGGAGGCCGGCTCCCTTTGTGAGCCGCCATGATGCGAATACCATCGGTGCCCGGATTTGGGAACCACGTCCAAGAGCCAACCCAGAAACCTGAGTGAGTCACGATTTGTTCATTCTCTCTTCGTATCTTGCCGCAGGAGACGTTTTATCGTACCTGTCGCTTCGGGTGATGGGCGTCGCAAGCGACAGTCCCCCACTGCCTGACAGTTGCTGACTCCGCTGCCAACCCCCACCTAGTTAGAGGGTCGTCGCCTCTGGAGGCGTCCTCAGAGCCTCCGTGCCACGGAAATTGCGTTGCATTGACCCCCATGGGCCTAGCGACGAGTGTTATTAGCAGCAAAGAGCTTCTTACGGGTCAGCGGGACAATCTGGGTTTGTAAATATGCGCGTTTCTTTGACGCTGAGTTGTCGGACTCTCCGGGAGAGTCGGGCGGTGCGTCTGCCATTAACGTCGCCAAGCAGCTCGTAATGTACCGACGGGCTCCGGGAGCCGTAGGCCACGCATCCGCCGGCGTCCAGAAGCAGTTTTCATACTGCGGGCGCGCGCGCTGCACGCCACTTGTATTGTGGTTGGCGCGAGAGTTTTCTTCGGGATAGATTGGTTTTGCTGATACCTTTGAGCTTCTGCTGATTCCGGAAGTAACGGCTTTGCGTTATAATGGCACAACGCACTATAGACGGGGCGGCTTTTTAGCTACCTGGTTCCGTGCGCTTCGCTAGGGATGCGTGCAGCTTGAAGACTCTACGGAGTTAGTTGTTTTCGCAGTCCCCGGCCCGGCTCCTGGTTCAGCCACCGCTGGCAGCGGGGAGTCGCCGGCTCAGTTCCCGGCGACTTCAGCTTGCGTACGCAGGGTGCCCTCTAATTCTGTTAGTAGCACCGCGTAACCTGCCTTGCAGCTTGAGCCTCCCACCCTACGGTAGGCCGGTTAATGTACGCAGGCAGCCGAGTCCAGATACAATGAGGACCCGGCCAAAACCTGTTCTCCGAGACCATTGCTTCCCCTCGGTGGCAGTGTGTCGACTGAGAACAATGATCTCTCCCTTCGACCTTGCCATACTGCGGGTCTGGAGAGGGCGAAGGGTTATTTGTGGGGTGCTGCGTGGGCTCTTCTTTTCGTCATTCAGGAAGATGCTCGTGCCCCCCCTCTTCCCTGCCATCCCCCGCTACGTGGGACGGCGGGGGACACGCCGAGCGGCTGGGCGGGACCTGCCGGATGTACGTCATCGCTGACGCTGCCGGGAGTTTGCGCAGCCGACGGCGGCCAGGAGCAGCAAACGGGAGGCTGACTTCCGGCCAGGGCAAGATGGCCGCTGTCGTCTTTCTGTTGTCGGACCTCACCGGGCCACCCAGCTGAACAAGGCTTCCTGATGCGGGCCTGGTCTCGGACGTCACCTGACACCGGCTACGAGGAGCGCCTTCGACTTCGGTGGCCGGCGTTTCCCTCGCCACCGGTCACCTGCACCCATGTCCGGAGTGGCCGTGGCAGGCTCTGCGCGTGTCACCATGCCCGCTTCAACGGAGGTCGGCCCACACCGAGTCGATGACAAGCAGCGTGAGCCGACCAACGTCTCCAGTGAGTGGCGCTCTGGGTTGAGGAAGGACTTCGTGTCTGAGCCTTCGTTAGTCCGACATCCGGGAACTTTTCTTGGATTTATTCTACGGCACCGGAGTGCATCGCCCCAGCAGAGCGTCGTGAACTCCGGTATGTGGAACATTAACGGCAGCAGTTCCGGGGGCTACCAAGGCCCCCGTTTTTTTATTTGTAAGAGCGACTGGCACCGGTGTTGTCAGCGTGCAGGTTTTGTATTTTGGGGGTTTGAGAAACGGCTCCTCTTTCTCTGAAAGGGGTGCCAAATGTTTTAAGGAGGGGAGGATTGTGGGAGCCACTGGTTTCCCTCCCCCGAGAAGGCGTAAGCCGAGGCCGTTCTGGGCGAAGCCGTCTGACTTCGAGCTCGGTCACTCCGTATCGTGTCGGAGAGACTACGTCACCATGCTGACCTACTCTCTCGCACTCCTCCGCGCGTCTCCCCGATTTAGGGGGAACAGCGACATCGCGTGAGGGAGAGTCGGGGGCCTGCCCTCCGAGTGGACGGCCGTGTGGTCGAGGAGTTCTGCATTGGACTCCGGGCAGCGGGTCGAGTCGCGGCGCGAGCTCGTCCGTTTGGCGATCACTCCACGCTAGTGATTCCCCGGGCTCTGACAGTCGGCGTCCCCACTACCTGTGGATGTCCGTCTGCCGAGAGCCCTGGCCCCGAACTCCTGCGATGACGGGTAGCGGCGTGAGCTCGTCCGACCGGCGATGACTTCGCTCGCCATTACCCCTTTGGCTCTCAGATGGGCGGGCGGTGCGGGCACAGTGTGTCCGCGGCTCGCTTGACCGCAGTGTCTTGTTGGGGACCCCTGGTACTCAATAAACGCTGCTGGATACCGGGATCATCGTTGTTGGCATGACGTTGGCCGAACCCGGCGTGGCGACCGCCCTCGCTGGTAGCCGTCGGCCGCGCGGTGGGACGGGCATCGGATTTCCCCTTCGAGCACCGGAAAGGTCGCCGGGCGTGAAAAGAGCGTGATCGGCCCTCCTTTTAATTCCCACAAGGTCCGACAGCGACTGGAGCACGCCCTGGTTGCATTTGCCATAAAAGGGTCTATAGCGAACACCTCGCAAAGCCATACTTTTCGATTCATGAGACTTGTTTAATTGTATAGACCTTTCCAATCATCGCCTTCTGGGCGCTGCCATCTTTGTCTGCTGGGCTGTGGGACACATTCTGAGCGTGCGCAGTAGCTCTCTTCTACGAAATACGAGACACCGCGCATGCGCCAACAGCCCAGTGACTCAGCATTTCTCGCCTAGGTGATAAGCGTTGGAAAGGTCTATAGTCGTGAGCAGCCTTTTGGCCATGCCTTTCGGCCATCTTGTGTGGCCAAATATGTTTGACAGCTAAGACCTTTATAGACTGCCAGGGCTCGCTATACTCCGTTTCAAACATAGCGTGCAACGTAGTCAAAGCTAGCGCGCCGGTTTGCACAGCCGACCGCGACTACGTTCGCTCCACAAAATAGCGCGGCCCCTGAAAAAAAAAAAAAGTCGAAAAGTGTACATTTTTGCAGCTAGTAACTAATAGTGGCGTTATGATTGCGAGGGAACACCGATTCGTTTTCAATAAAAAGGAAAAGATAATGTAAACTACTCCAAATTATTTTCTGTTTTCGTTCGTGCGGCACTCGCACTCGCTTCGGGTTTTCGGGTTGTGCGGCTGCCCCTGCCTCGCCGGTTTCGTGAAGATGGCGTCTTACGCGGGAAGCTTTCTTTTCCTGCTCGGATATTTTCGAAGATTCGTTGTGTGAAGATCTCGCAAAAGTGCAAGCAGGTGATCGCCAACGTGTACGCGAGTTCAAGAACGTGTTTCCCGGAGACGTCGGTCTGTGAGGTCCTGGAGACGGTCGGTAACGACACCGGAGTGTCTGGCAAGGTGGCGTCCCCGAAGCGAAGACCTCGCAACGAGAAAGTTCCGAGCACGCGGACAGTGTTGTGAACTGCCACCTGTTATTTCTGGTGTTGAAATCGGCCTTATGGCTTCAAAGTGAAACAAGCCTCAAGAAGGAACTGTGTCGGTGATGAATCGGCCTACGGCTCCGTCTGCTTGCGGGACCTTAACGCAGGCGGTGCCCGTGATTGCATTCCGAAGCGTCTGGGTTCTTCTGCCTGCGCGACCGTAACCTTGGTCGACTCCGTCTGCCTGAGGCACCTTAACCTTGGTCGGCTAAGTAAACGACGCACATGCCCGTGCCTGTATTCCGAGGCCCCTGCTTTCCTCGAAAAGGAAACAACACTCGATCCTGATCTCGAGTGCCGTGTGTTGTGTACGCGTCTATTGTGAATCACTCCCGGTTCATGGGGGCGCCGGCACCAGAGCACCGAGATACTGCCGTCTGGATGACTTCTTCCATACACCGGCGAGTATTCTGACTCTGAAGGAAACTTCCATGAAGTCACATCACGTGAGGGAATGCCAAGCCGCCTGAACAATGGCAGTGCGGTCCCCTAATCACAATATTCATTATATAAAGGACCGTCCACCACACTCTCAAGGTACTCTCTGATGTTCACGCTACCATGTAAATAAACGGCTTTAAATAGAGACGCCCTGGATCTCGACCGTTCTTCCGTTTTGACGAGGCCGGCGCAAGTTCGAGCGGAACACCAGCCCCTAGTCTATCTTCTTATAAATAAAAATCAACAAGAAAAGAGGAATTGAAATATGCTCTTCCGCAATACGCACAATCTTGCACAAAAAATCGGTCGAGAAAACCCCCCCCCCAAAAAAAAAACCTTTGCGCCCTAAGTGGACTCGAACCACCGCCACCGAGATGTCGGCATCGCCGGCATCGCCAGAGCAGCGTCTTTTACCGCTCGTCCACGAAATCTCGCGGAGTAACACAATTTTGTGTGTTTTTTCATGCGCACTACTTCAGTAGCTTTCCCAGCGTTGCACGCGATGTTTGAAACGGAGTATAGACTCAGCAAAATAGCTTTTATTTGTTTGTTTTTCTTACTAAAAATGGTACAATTATTTTTTAAAAGCCTCGAGAAACTCAATTCGTCATAAAACACAAAAGAAACAATAAAACGCATTTATTTAGCCTCTAGCAGCATCCGGAACTGCGCCTCCGCAGGCAGCCACAGCCTAGCGCAGTCGGCCAGCGCTGAGATACATACACTCTCAAAACCAATGCGGTATTACGCGTGAAATCTGATGTCCAGTCCAGCATAGAGACCTGGCAAAGGAGCGTGGCAGGCTGGCACTGGGGGCGCATGGTAATACACCAAATGAAGGAGTGCGGGAAGACATGGGCTGGGCATCTTTCGAGGCTAGAGAGGCGATCAGTAAGTTCAAATTTGAAGAAAGGCTGGACACAATTCATGATACACGATGGGTGGGAGAGGTATATAAGCATCTATGCATAAAACTCAATACTAAATCGACAAACCGATATCGAAAATGGATATCCAAAACACCTGGAGGCAAGTTTTGGGGCAGTCTAAACCACATTTGTGAAAAGGAAATAAAAGAAGACCGACAGAAAGATGTGGGAGCAAAGAATGGAGGGAAAATCAGCTTTAATTTTGTATAGGGGACGAAAACAGAAAACAAAAAATAACCATTGGTGTGAAAATTCACAGGGTCTCGTTGTTATTTGAGGCTTATGAAGATCTGGCTGCCCTCCCCCGCGCCGACCCTCCGGGCCTCGAATTCCGGCAACTCGAACTCAATGCCTCCGAAATTCGTCATGCCTCGGGGGAGCGGCGGTGGCCTCGCGCACCACAAGCCCCGGCTACGCCGCTCCCCTAAGCAAACTGACGTCACGTGACTGGCTTCCCAGAACAAAGGGGCAAAGGCTTGAAAAGGGTCACGGGACAAAGAGCAGTCTCTCTCGGCCGGCGGCTCTCGGACGGCGACTCTCGGAGGGCGGCTATCGAACATCAACTCTCTGACGGCGGCTCTCGGACGGCGGCTCTCGGACAGCGACTCTCGTACGGCGGCTCTCGGACGGCGGCTCTCGGACGGCGGCTCTCGGACAGCGACTCTCGTACGGCGGCTCTCGGACGGCGACTCTCGGAGGGCGGCTCTCGAACATCAACTCTCTGACGGCGGCTCTCGGACGGCGGCTCTCGGACAGCGACTCTCGTACGGCGGCTCTCGTACGGCGGCTCTCGGACGGCGGCTCTCGGAGGGCGGGTCTCGAACATCAACTCTCTGACGGCGGCTCTCGGACGGCGGCTCTCGGACAGCGACTCTCGTACGGCGGCTCTCGTACGGCGGCTCTCGGACGGCGGCTCTCGGAGGGCGGCTCTCGAACATCAACTCTCTGACGGCGGCTCTCGGACGGCGGCTCTCGGACAGCGACTCTCGTACGGCGGCTCTCGTACGGCGGCTCTCGGACGGCGACTCTCGGAGGGCGGCTCTCGAACATCAACTCTCTGACGGCGGCTCTCGGACGGCGGCTCTCGGACAGCGACTCTCGTACGGCGGCTCTCGTACGGCGGCTCTCGGACGGCGACTCTCGGAGGGCGGCTCTCGAACATCAACTCTCTGACGGCGGCTCTCGGACGGCGGCTCTCGGACAGCGACTCTCGTACGGCGGCTCTCGTACGGCGGCTCTCGGACGGCGGCTCTCGGACGGCGGCTCTCGGACGGCGGCTCTCGGACGCGGCTCTCGGACGGCGGCTCTCGGACAGCGACTCTCGGAGGGCGGCTCTCGAACATCAACTCTCTGACGGCGGCTCTCGGACGGCGGCTCTCGGACAGCGACTCTCGTACGGCGGCTCTCGTACGGCGGCTCTCGGACGGCGACTCTCGGAGGGCGGCTCTCGAACATCAACTCTCTGACGGCGGCTCTCGGACGGCGGCTCTCGGACAGCGACTCTCGTACGGCGGCTCTCGTACGGCGGCTCTCGGACGGCGACTCTCGGAGGGCGGCTCTCGAACATCAACTCTCTGACGGCGGCTCTCGGACGGCGGCTCTCGGACAGCGACTCTCGTACGGCGGCTCTCGAACGGCGGCTCTCGGACGGCGACTCTCGGAGGGCGGCTCTCGAACATCAACTCTCTGACGGCGGCTCTCGGACGGCGGCTCTCGGACAGCGACTCTCGTACGGCGGCTCTCGTACGGCGGCTCTCGGACGGCGACTCTCGGAGGGCGGCTCTCGAACATCAACTCTCTGACGGCAGCTCTCGGACGGCGGCTCTCGGACAGCGACTCTCGTACGGCGGCTCTCGTACGGCGGCTCTCGGACGGCGACTCTCGGAGGGCGGCTCTCGAACATCAACTCTCTGATGGCGGCTCTCGGACGGCGGCTCTCGGACAGCGACTCTCGTACGGCGGCTCTCGTACGGCGGCTCTCGGACGGCGACTCTCGGAGGGCGGCTCTCGAACATCAACTCTCTGACGGCGGCTCTCGGACGGCGGCTCTCGGACAGCGACTCTCGTACGGCGGCTCTCGTACGGCGGCTCTCGGATGGCGACTCTCGGAGGGCGGCTCTCGAACATCAACTCTCTGACGGCGGCTCTCGGACGGCGGCTCTCGGACAGCGACTCTCGTACGGCGGATCTCGTACGGCGGCTCTCGGACGGCGGCTCTCGGACGGCGGCTCTCGGACGGCGGCTCTCGGACGCGGCTCTCGGACGGCGGCTCTCGGACGGCGGCTCTCTGACGGCGGGTGGCAAGAAGCCTGCAGCGGTGAGAGGAGACGAGGATGCTCGAGCCGGATTTGGCGGGGAGACGGACGATAGCCCGGGGAAAGTACGGGCAAGACGTTGAGTTGTGGACTCGACTAACGGACCGGACGCCGACACTGGACGACGACGTCCCCATGACGCGATGTGGGCGACCAACTCTGGGACTAGGAGCAGCTGCAGTGGCAGTGGACTCTGCCCCGGCCTCACTGATGACCGTTCCCCGGTCCCGAAACCCCCCAGGCAATAAGTGAGTCAATAAACCTGTTTGCCGAGAGCGAAGTATTACTGTGACATGTTCATCCGAGGACAGGGTCTGTGTGAATGGGAGTTAGAAGCTCGCAGGCTACAGCAGGAATATTGAGGATCAGGGCATATAGGATAAATATGAGCAAATAGACACGCGCTGTGTCGTATGCTAAGGGGAAGACGAGACAATAGAACATGGGGTGGTGAGGTGCGCAGGGCGTAATCCCGCACTCCCGGAGGGGGCGATGGATTTAGCAGGAGCGGTAGGGTTTTCAGACGAGAACGTAAGAATGGAGGGTAAGGGCATTTTATAACAAAAAGGAGATTGGAAGACTGGTGAAATTTATCTAGGGATAATGAAAAGACCTGCAACTAACTGACACAGCTGGGCACAGGCAGGACATGGGAAAATTGGGACTGCCTCCGAAGTGGCTCCGACCCAAAGTCTCCTCTCTGCCTCACAGTTTTCCCGGTGCAGGAGTTGCGCCGACCAGGTGATAGCCGGTGATAGCAAACGATATGAGAAGGGCCATGACGGTGTGCTTCTGAGCATCATAAATGGCTGCATTGGGCGGTGCCGTTGACTGCGGTCGCCTTAACGTGAAACCGAGTATTGATGCTGGTATGCTTTTTAGAGTGTAGCTCTTAATAATAACTTTATTCACCATATCACATATGGTGGGAGCTGGAGAAAAAGCTGACAAAGCAGCTTGACGGGTCTCCAGCCCCCTGAACAGGTACACAGCGGGGCCAAGTTACATACAAGCAAGAAAAAAAAGCAACAGCAAAATAAACAGAAACAACCACAAAACGCTGTTATGGTAAAACAAAAAGATGACTAACAGGCTGTCAACTTCAAAAAAAAATTGCATGAAGACTAGACGACTGATAAACAACATATTATAAAAAGTAGATAGTCACGTAACTCACGCGGGCTAGAAGATAATATATCAATATTCGAATTCAGGAAAGTGTTTAGTAACGTTGGAAGTGTATTTCTAATCATCTGAAGACCGTAATCTGTACGCGATGTACCAACCATCCAGAAATCTGAGTGGCGAGTAGAATGTGTCAGCTGTTTTTTCCTAAGGGATGCCAAGCTTAGCAGGAAGCTGTCTATCACAGAATATTCTTGTTTATACTTCATGATAAGCCTGTATTCATATTGTTGATGTATTTTAAGTACCCCGAGTTTTTCAAAAATTTGGTCCGTGTGAAAAAGATAAGGCACGTCACACACGAGTCTTAACGCTCTCTTTTGCAGTATGAATATTCTATGTAAATTTGTTTTAGTAGCGGTACCCCATACCAAATGACAATAGTTTAAATGAGATACAAATAGTGTGTTATACAAAAGTAGTGTAACACTTGATGGAAGAATTAGACGGTGTCGATGTATCAAACCAATTATACAAGCAAGTTTTGAAATAACGTAATCTAAGTGCGCTGTCCAAGACATGTTGTTTGAGAACAACACGCCCAATGTCTTGAACGTGGTGCCCGTTTCCAGTTTGAGCTGAGTTCCAGCTTAGGGGCCCGTTTCCAGTTTGAGCGGCGTCGGCGTCGCCGTCGCCGTCGGCGTAACCCGGGCGTAACCCTAAGGTAAGGTGACACCCCCGGAGGAGATTGAAGAATGAGGGGAGGAGGAGGAGAAGGAGGAGGAGGAGGGGTATACCCTCCCCTCACTACCTTTCCCTCCTCCTCCTCAAGAGCTGCGCTCTAATTTGGCGCTACAGGGAGTTGTAAGCGGCTTTCACTTTTTTTCTTAATTCATCGTTTGATAATCTGCGCTTGTCCTGTATGGTACTTTATCATCTGTCCTTGTTTGTTGCATTGATTCTTTTCCTTTTGAAAAACAAACTACTGTAAATATATAAAATACGCATTGAAAATACATGAACAGTGACACGTTGTTCACCGGGAAAATAAACTTCGCGTCGCCGAACGCTCCTACCTTACCCGAATGTAGCGCAAGCGGTTAGAACCAAATGCCGAGGTGTCGGCACTAACCGCAACCTTATTCGAGAGTTTAAAGTGATATTCTAAAACCTTCTATGGACAGATTGGGTATATTTTTGACCGTTTTCGGTAACTAGAATGGTATAGCTCCATTTATTCGAGACCTCTGTCGGCTGCAATTTTCTAATTTAAAAGTTTAGAAAACAATTTATAGCTATTGAATAAAATAACGGTTTTTGGTGAAACTTTCGCATCTGGTTAAGACCGCTAGCGCTACATTCTGGAGGAGATTGAGTATTCGGAGGTCTGTAGTTAATTTTTGCGATGAAAAGAACACTGCGCATAATTAAGACAACGTGTAGATTTTTTTTTTTTGATATGGCACATCCCTGGACAGAGCTGACTACAAATTTTAAGCGTGTGTTCTAGAACCTCAAGAAACTAAGGGCTAAGAAGCAGTCACTGTATACAAACTAAAATGTGTGCCAAATAACGGTTTATAAAAACTCGTATATATAACTTAGGACATTCTAAAGAGACATCACATCCAAGCCAAAATAACGCAAGCTAATAATTCATTTCAAAACATTGAGGAAAAAACCCTGAAAACATATTTGAAGCTCCGCGGGATCTCCCACGAGATTATAATGACTTCATCAAGCACAATTAATGGTAAGCTAAACGCCGGATGGTTCATGCTAAACATAGTAAAATTTCTCCTTTGCTTTTTATTTTTTTATTGCAGGCTGTGGTAGCATGGGGCTGGGACGTCGGCAGAAGTTTATTTTGTTTCCCCAGACGTTTTGTTGTGACATAAAAGAACACATACATGCAAGGCTCATAACAATAACTTCGGTCATCATCCTCAAACCAAACCTAAGCAAAAAAAAAAATTGATAGCCTTTTGCTATGTGGTCGCACTGCCCACTTTAGATTTTGCCAAGGCGAGCGAGTTTGTGCTCCATGTGTTTTCCCGGCATACCAGTACACCTCATATTTATACAGTGTACTGGGCATTGTGAAGTTGCAAAACGTAACGACGAAGTAGACATCTTCAAAACGATTACATTACTCAGAAGCAGAGCCCGAAGTAACAGCTGTTTTTCTGTGTAGAAGGAGCAAAAGCTTAGCAAGAATGAAAAGAAGCCCGATAGGCATGGTTTTTGCCCTGATTCCAACCTGCCCGCCTTGTCCGGCAAATATCGATGATTCATCATCTATCCCAAAGCGAAAGTTAAAAGGCTGCGTTTGATTGATCTAGAAATACAATGGTCGTCTCCCGTCTAATCTGCATCCATTATCTCCCATAATAACAGGGAGACATCTTGTATTTTTAGTGCGTCTGCTAGACGCGCATTTTGGTTGAGCGAATTGGCAGTCTACATAAAATTACACTCATCGACCCCGGCTTTACCTTACATTTGCTCGCGCGTGATCTATTTATTAAGTTTTTTAACGCTCAGTAACGCTATCAGTACCGGGTTCAACGACTTAGCATCATAATCGCAACCGGTAGCCAATTAATCAGGTGATAAACAGTCACAAGGACGTCTCCATTTTGTTATCAACCTTCGGCTACAACTCAAATCGCACTTGCGTTCTACGCGTCTTCCTTTTGGAGGGATCATCGGGGCCCAAGTCACGATCAACGCAACCGAAGGACACGGACGAGATTAATACACTCCGCTGGCGTTCCTTGTGCATAAAGTTAGTGCTACCGCCAAAGAGTACGGCTTAAGCGCTATGCGCGTCTTGCAGAGTCGATGAGCAGTCGGGAATGGACGTGCTGCGGCGGAAGGGTCTTCGGTGGCGTGAGCTCGACCTGTCGTATCTAAGTTCGCTGGCAGCCGCAGAACATCGAAGGCGGTAGATTCGCGTTGTCCAAGGCCGCGCACCGAAGACACGCATCCGGTTGTCCCAGCCTGGCGCTGCTCTCACTACACTAAATATACCCATTATCAGTAGCCGAGCTCTTCGGTTTCTGATATCTTTCCAACCAGTCCGCACCAAAATATGTGTCTACTGGAATGTATGCAGCCTGGTGGCAATACGTACGCTACGATGGCTCGTTTAGTTTGCTCTTTGCCGCAGAACTAATAACTCACAAAACGCGCTCTATATCCACCTGGCCGATTGAGTTCGACTCTTGTATCGTTGTCGTGTTTACCAGGTGTCATACTATGGCGCTTTTGATATCCGGGTTGCACGATCCTTCACGTACCGGAGAAGTCGGTTGCTGGCGTATAGGGGACGTCATTGACTAAATCTTGTCTCGCAGCATACGCATCGTGGTCTATGAACGCGCAACTTGAGTAATGCGGCTATGATAGCATGTGGCTGATTTCATTCCCGTTTTGCTTTAATAGCTGGGGTCCTCATTCAGTTTTTTCAAGCGTCCGCCATTTAAAAAAAAAGATATCAGTACAAAAAAAAAGAAACACGATAAGCCAATAGTTAAAGCAGGTGAGGAAAAAAAACGATCAGGAAATTGAACTTATATCGGCTAATGCGACAACCCTTGCACGGTATTTTGTGAAAAAGAGCCGCACACAAAATATGCTGCAAATGCCCATGTTTGGTCATATTCTAGAAGGGAACAATTTTTCTGATCATTGTCCGAACTCTACCTTCTGTTTCTGCATATACATAAAAATTACTAATATTTTTTTTTTCAGAAATGTTCTTTAGTTAGGAACAGATGACGTAAAATTTCTGATGTTAAACCCCTGAGGAACAAACAAATATCCCTAATCAAAAAGCAAAAAAAAAAAAAAAGCAAAAAAAAAAAAAAAAAAAAAAAAAACGCCGGGCCGATTTGCGGCGATGTGAGGGCACGACGAGGCAGACTTTGATAGCTTATCAGCGGCAGGCGCGAAAACTCCTTCGGCTCGCACTCGCGGCACGTAAAGTCGCAGCCGGCTCAGCAAGCGATAAAGAAAAAAAGAGGCAAGTCTGGAGAAAAAGAGCGAGAGAGATAGATGGACTACCCGCGGAACCGCTCGGCGAGCAACCGGCGACGCCAGCAGTTAGTCCCGCGTCGCTTCCCGACCGGTGTGCAGTCCTCCGTAATGCTCGTTCACCGACGCCGGCACCAAGTCGCGCCTCTCCGGAGCACCGTCGTCCTCGAAGCCATGCCGTGAGCTGGCTCGTGCCGCTTGTGACATCGTGGTTTTCTGCCCTCCGTCAGCGCGTTGCCTCGCGGATGCCGTGACGAGGTGTCGAGTGGACGTCGGTGTGCGTGTCTCCCCTTTTTTCAAACAACTGAGTCGGCCGCATTTTTGTGCTCTTGTTAACAGGCGTTCTTTGTGGTGATAGCTTGGCGGGCGTGCGACGTCTGGTAGGACGTCATGCGGTCTGCGTCCGTTTGTGTTGGACGTCGGAGCGGTTTCGTGATCAGTGGGGTCGTTGTGATTTCTATACTCGTCTTCCTGGAGTCCCGTGGTGTGGACGCCGGGGTCGCTGTGCGGACAAGGAATGCCACTAGGACAGGTGAGATATTTTTTTCTGGTTCTTGCGATGAAAATCGGGCTGGTGGTGCCATCCGAATCGATCAATACCCACAGTCTCGCGAGGAGCTCGGAATAGTCCTTCGACTTTCTCAGTTCTTAATGCGAGAGGACAAAAATGGACGTGGGCTTGTGAGGTCTACGATGTGGAGTAATGATTTCAAGTGTTGCCGTCGAAGAGTTGCATTTATCCGGAAAATGTAAATGTGCTCTGGTCAAAAAAAAAAATTGGATGTTTTTTTTTTCTTTTGCTAGAACTGCTATCATGATCAATCGTCTATTTGGAATATATCAGATGCTCACAATCCCGTCCCCCTTTACCGCTAGGAACTCGATCTTTGCGCGTCCTGTAGCTGCAACTTTTTAGTCTCTAAGCTAACTTTGATTCTAAGCAATATATATATATTGTCAGGCTCTTGGTGAATAGATGAGTTTAATACAATGAAGAGATTTGACTATGATGGTGTCGCCAGGAGAATCGTTGGAGCAATTGTCCGAGCGCAGCTCGAGCGTTTCCGCTGCTGCTCGAGATGCGCGGGGCCTTTTTGGCTTAGCCTCACTTCTTCCTTTCTAACAGCTACCTCCCCGTTGAAAAAGGGCCGGTCCGCCGGCCATGGTGCTAGGGGACTTGGCGGTGGTAGCGCTTCAGTCGAGCGACGTGAACGACATCAGTAGGTTTGGAGCGGTTGTCCCGGGGGGGAATGACTGGAGTCACTTCATAGTTCGTTGTGGACAGCTGGCGAGAGATGCGAAAGGGGCCTCGGAATTGTTTTCGGAACTTTTCGCATTTTCCTGGCTTGCGAGAGGGCGTCCAAATGAGAACCTCGTCACCAATGTTGTAGGTAACGGGAGTGTGGTGCTCGGCGTGACGCATAGTTTGTTGCTGTTGTGATTCTAATGTTCGAATGCGGGAAAGTTGCCGAGCTTCTTCCGCGCGGTAAAGGATGGTCTGGGTGTAAACATCTAGAGAAGAGTCGTCTATGTATGGCAGAAGCGTGTCGATTGTAGACAGTGGCTCGCGTGCATAGAAGAGGTGATGCGGAGAGTAACCGGTGGTGGCTTGACGGCTCGTATTGTAGGCGTATGTAACGTATGGTAAAATTAAATCCCAGTTGTCTTGGTCATCTGTAATATACATGGAGATCATATCGGTCAGTGTGTGGTTGAACCGTTCCACCAAGCCATTTGTTTGCGGATGATATGCAGTGGTGACGTTATGAATTGTGTTTGCAAGGCGGCAGACTTCTCGAAGAAGGCTTGCTACAAACGGCGTGCCGCGGTCCGTGATAATAGATTGGGGGGCGCCATGTCGGAGGAGGACGGAATGAAGAAAAAAATGGGCTGCATGAAGAGCTGTGGCGGCGGGGAGCGCTTGCGTTTCGGCATACCGGGTTAGGTGGTCGATAGCGACAATTATCCATCGACTCTTTTCTTGCGACTGGGGGAACGGACCGAGGAAGTCGAGTCCTATGCGCTGAAATGGGTGGCTTGGTGGAGAAAGCGGCCTGAGTGGTCCAGGAGGTGCAGTTGTTGGTCGTTTCTTTGCTTGACATAAATGGCATGCGCGCACATACTTATTAATAGTGCGGTGCATGCCGGTCCAGAAAAAGTTTTCACGGATTCTGAAATAAGTTTTAGCGAATCCAAGGTGTCCGGCTGTGGGGTCGTCGTGATTTGCCGCTATTATTTTCTTTTGTAAGTGTCTTGGAATTACAAGGAGCCATGGTCGTCCTTGGGGCTCGTAGTTTCGTCTATAAAGAATGTCACTACGAAGAGTGAATAGACGTGCGCGTCGTTTGGTGCGCTGAGGGCACGATGTTGGTTGGCCTTGCAAATAATGAATCAATGGCTGCAGGGAATCGTCTGAGAGTTGCGCTGTAGCCATATTGATGTTGTCTAGAGTTGCTGTGTCATCTGTCCCAAGGGCATGAGGGGGAAGGTGCGCTTCGTTTGGAAGCGGACATCGAGATAAGCTGTCGGCGTCGAGGTGCCGCTTCCCTGATTTGTATACGACAGTGAAGATGTAGTCCTGGAGCTTTAATGACCAGCGGCCGAGACGTTCGGATGGATCTTTCAAACTAGCCAACCAACAAAGGGCGTGGTGGTCAGTTACAATACGGAATGGGGAGCCATATAAGTAAGGGCGAAACTTGGATACAGCCCATGTGACGGCTAAGCATTCTTTCTCGGTGGTAGAAAAGTTGCGTTCAGCTTTGGTTAAAGTTCGACTAGCGTATGCTAAGACGCGCTGGTGTCCGTTGTGAGTTTGGGCGAGAACAGCGCCTATTCCATGGCCACTGGCGTCAGTTCGGATTTCGGTGTCTTGACCTTCGGCGAAGTGGCCAAGAACGGGAGCCGAGGTTAAGGCCGTCTTGAGGCGTTCAAAGGAGGTTTGTTGGTTGGGACCCCACGTGAAAGCGATGCCATTCCGTAGCAGGTGATTGAGAGGCTCAGCGATATCGGAAAATCCCGAAATAAATTTTTTGAAGTAGGTGCACAAACCCAGGAATGTCCGTAAGTGCTTGATGTTTTGTGGGGGAGGGAACTGCGATACCGCCCGCAGTTTGTCTGGGTTCGGTCGTATACCGTCTGCGGTGACCAAGTGGCCGAGGACTTTGATTTTCTGGGTACCAAAAGTACATTTCTTAGAATTTAATAGCAGGCCAGCAGTACGCATGCAGTCAAGAACTCTACGAAGCCAAGATAAGTGTTCGTCAAAGGTAGAAGAAAAGACAACAATATCGTCAAGGTAACACAGGCAAATGTTCCAGGTAAGGCCACGGAGGAGGGCGTCCATCATGCGCTCAAATGTCGCAGGCGCGTTGCAGAGGCCGAACGGCATGACGTTGAAGTGAGGCCATCAGGTGTTATGAATGCTGTTTTGGGCCTGTCAGCGGGCGCAAGAGGAACTTGCCAATACCCGCTTCGGAGGTCCATGGATGAAAAGTAGGACGACCCTCGTAGCGTGTCGAGGGTATCGTCTATTCGGGGCAGTGGGTAGACGTCTTTTTGTGTCACTTTGTTAAGGCGGCGGTAGTCGACACAGAAGCGCCAGGTGCCGTCTTTCTTTTTTACAAGCACCACGGGGGAGGACCATGGGCTACATGAAGGTTCAACCACTTTTTTTTCTAGCATGTCGGTGATGTGAGCTCGAATCAGTCTACGTTCTGGGGCAGATACTCTGTATGGTCTGCTTCGGAGTGGAGGGGAGTCTCCAGTATCGATGTGGTGCTCGACAAGCGTGGTACGGTCGCCAGGAGAATCGTTGGAGCAATCGTCCGAGCGCAGCTCGAGCGTTTCCGCTGCTGCTCGAGATGTGCGGGGCCTTTTTGGCTTAGCCTCACTTCTTCCTTTCTAACAATATATATATATATAAGGAGGTCTGGCGAGGAAGTGCTTACATCAAAGTTCTACATAAATCCCAGACTCCTATTTTCTCTAGGTCTAAGCTGAACATTCTTCGTATAAAATTTTTCTAAGTAACCAAGTGTTTCGAAACGACACGAACACGACGATTTCCCTGCCTTTGTCAGTGATAACAAAAACAAATTCCGTCACGGCTAGTCAATGTTAACTATGCGTCACGCCTCCTGCATGGTTATCGACTTGCATCGGAAAGCTTAGCGTGGCGCGATTATATCGTTGTACATCATGGAATATAGCCCTCAAAGGCTACCACAAAAAAAAAAAAAAAAAAAAAAACACGAGACAAACACCCAACTCAACCCCTTGCTGTAATCAGGTCATTCTCCTTGGAAAGACTATTCTTTCTTTCTCTTTCGTGCTGAGCACGTTAAAGAGCTTTCTCGGGTTGAGTTCTTAGCTCCCACAATTGCTTCTACAGCATTTTGGTTCACGTAATTTATATTTTATTTTTATCTGATGGCGTGCTTTGGGAATTGGGTCACTAAATTATGGTGGCACCACAATAAGAAGGAGAACATTAAGGAACTCTAGGGAAAATCCCACTCCGCACGGCTGCCGGGTGAACATTCGGAATTCAATGGACCTTCTGCTCAATCTTTATCTTTCGCTGCGTTTCTTTGTGGCCGACGCGGGGAAACACAAGTTTGGATGGGGTCATACTGGTTTGAAGCAGGTCTCCAGAAGATTTTGTATAATATTAATGATGGTTGTACAATTCACTTCATAAGGCATTGATTATTTTTAAATTATGTTATTCGCTTTCCTTATTCAACATTTTCTTGTTTTTGTTGCATTCAAATACTCCAGATTGTAAGCGTAGTTTTGGCAGTCACTTTCTAAATTGCAGTTTTTTATTGCATAAATGCTACCAATGTCGCGTAACATTTCCGGTTGATGCAACAATTGCTAATCTTAAATTTAGGCAATTATCCACACACTTCAACTAATAAACTGGCGTTTTCTAGATCTCGATTGGAGGTTGACGTATAATTCGCCGTACAGTCTTCTTTGAGTTTACAGGACTTCAGCCAGCTCGCAAAGAAGCAGGTGCTTGCAAAGTGCACTCTATTCTACCTTTGTGCGCTACATGTAGCGCACATGATTGATTACCACTATGTCGCTTGAAGATATCCCAGTTAAGTTGTTTTGATAATTGTTTTAATAGAAAATCGTCTAAATCGTGTGACACATGTTTTTAATTGAAACACAATATAAACACGTAGCTTTAATTTAAAACCCCAGAGGTTCATGTGAGTGATATATGATACCAGAAATATTAAGTCATCTTAAAACATATCCCTCGCACGTGTGCAGGCTACTTCTGCAAGAGCACGTGACGGAATTCACGTTGCCCTTATCGTTCAACATCTTTTGAACGGTATTACGAGGGCTGTTTTCCTTTAAACCTTCGATGAGCTGGACAAGTGAAGGCAATGAACGAAATGTTCGCATACAGGAAATTTATATAAAAACTCCATCTTACCTTTTCAAACTATTGCACATCACATGTCAGCCCTGATCATCGCGTTACAAAAGTTTCGGGCTCAAAGGAAATTGCCGCCCGGGTTCTCGGTCAATCGATGTGGCGTCAACGAGGCTGTCACTCGCCACAGACGTGTAATGTGTATAGAGAAAATTGCATGATTTTTGGGGGGAGAGCGATGATGGAAAGACGAGGAAATATGTATGTGGCAAATTACAGTCTTGTTCACGTGAGGTGGAATGACCGAGAACGCCGGCGGCAACCTTCTTTGAGGAGGGTGCCTAAACGCTCGTGTCACGTGACGAATTGATGGCGAAATCTTTGCGGCGATTACGTAGACAAGTATCTAGACTGTTTATCAAACTTTCGTGAATATGAAAACATTTTATCACTCTTATGTTTGTTCTTATTTTATCGCTTAAAGGGGATCGCAAAACATGCAGCCCTCGGATTGTGTGCAACAAACGCTGTATCCGAAACACTTTCCTACGTGTAATACGTACTCTCCATGAAACCTAAATTTATTTAAAGGTATATTCACATGCTGCGTATTTCTGGCAAGTCTTGTGTCACGCAACTAGGTTTTGAGAAATAGATGCGCCGTTTGAACGAGGCGGTTAAAAACGCGTGCATCCGAAAAAGGATGCGCGCGCTTCTCGACCTTGAGGCGAGATTTTGCTGCAACTTCACCGAGGCCTGTCAATTCCCCGATGGAGAAATGTGGAAGCTGCCAATGGGGGATCACTCGACATAGCTGTGACGTCTAATCTTTGAGGCGAAGCGAGTTTTTGAATTAGCCTGATTTTCGGCCGATCCTGAGCCAAAGCCGAAACAAAATCAAACAAACCTGGCGGTGAGCGACGAGAGGCGAAGCGATGCATAAAGCGGAACGAGCTCGGGTTCGACGCGCGGTGCGGACTCCTCCTCAACAGTCGCCGCGAGTGCAAGCACTGCATATAAACGAGACGACTGGAGATGTCTTTTAGCGTTGCAAACATTCACCAAATTATTCGAGATCGTCCGCCTGTTCTTTGACGTTCGAGGTATTTCCTCTGTTTAGAAGGCCTAGGAAACCGACTGGATCAAATCCGATAAAGTTTATAGAGTGGTACTAATACCTGATGGCTGGTAAACACCTCAAACACAAAACGATTACGCAAATAGGCGGAAAACGACACAGACACAGCTTTACTATCAACTATTATTTAGTATTCCATCTTCATAATCCCTCGGTCTGGACTTCTTCCCCATTCACTCGACCACTGCGTCTTTATGATATTCGATAAATTGGATACACTTTATACGCACATTGAAGAAACCGAGGAATACACCACAGAAAACAAGCGAGACATAAACAATCGAAATAATTAAAATGATGAAGTGACCTAAGAAAGGAACACAGCACCATTCACGTACGAGTCACTGGCCTTCGCACATCACAATTAGATTCCACTACTAGTCAGTGGGCTTCGGTACATTGTAAATAATAAACTTTAAACAAGAAAACGTGTTCAAAGGCCTTTCGTTATGAGCCACTGGGTTTCATCAACAATATTCCAAAAGATAAGACAGCCAAATAAAGAAACTTTTTTTTCTTAGCAGTTCATTGACCTTTCAGATAGAGAGCGCTGACGCACTCGCCGTCAGTGCATGGATTCAATTTGCTTGGTGTCTGCTTCAGCGTGCTTGCCGCTGTGTTGGTATTTGATGTCGTTTTCGCCTAATGTTTCGAGAAATATGGAGCACAGAGCCAATTAAACATACTGAGAGGGTTCGAGAACTACAAAGTTATATTGAGCCTAAATGCGGACGTTTTTTCACGAATACGTTATGATGAATTCGGCCATGTTCATCATTCGGCCAGGTTTTGCGGCGGAAAGACTGAACTGATTTCATATGAAGATCACCATGGATCACGGCTATACCCTCTCACACTGGTTTCCAGAAAAGCATATTTAAAGATACTCTAATTTATTGATGCGTAATAAGTGATCAGGCTGAAACCTGGTTAGCAATCTGGTGAATCGCGAAGAGATGATCTCAGAAGTCTACGGTTCACTGGTTGATTTTTGCAGAGACTAGGGTTCTGTAAACTTCGCAGACTAAAAAATAATCATAGAATTAAACAAATAATATAAAATTGAGGTGATCTTGTCTGGACTTTTTTGTTTTAAGGAAATTAGGTACTCGAAAAATATTTCAGTAGTGTATTGCACGCCAAGTAGCCGATACATTTAACTACCGCGCTGTTCGTACGAAGTCTCTCTAGTAATTTCTCAGAATGTTTGCACATGCTAAGTTTTTTTTTTGAGTTGTGACTGCAGTGCGATAAACAATCCATGCCCTTCTTGCGAGTTTCACAAGTTGAGGAACCGTTGCCATTTGTTTCGTCTGAGGGTCTGCCTTTTGTCGATATTTATCGGACTTTGTTCACAGAATGGGGGAAATGTTTTTTTTTGTTTTTTTTTTTTTTGCAAATAGCTGTGTATAAATTACTATGAAAATTCAAGGAAGGACGCGCATGGCTCACCGATAAGAATGGTTCCGTGTTTTCGGTGTTTATTTTTCTTTCAAATTCAGAATTTTTTTTTTTTTTTTTTTTGGGGGGGGAGGGGTTATTTTGTTTAAGATTTGATGTTTTTTGTGTAAATTGGTTAAAGAAAAACTGAACCACTTCTTTCAAAAAAAAAAAATAGAAGTTGATTCTATCATATTTTTAACCCGTGAATTTGAATATCACGTTCGTTTTCCATTAAAATGTAACAAAACGCGAGAAACCACGAAGAAGCTCCGCACAGTCGTGACGTTATAAAAGGGCCATTCGGCCGCGAAGCGCGTGTCGCTCAAAAGTTGCGCGTACAATGGACAGCTTACAAGGTATTAGCGGCGAGATGTTTTGGTGGCGTCCTCCTATGGTTGCCTCTCGTGACGTCATTACCTTGCGAACGAAGAGTTTGACGGTGCTTGTAATGAGCATTGCGGAAGCTTAAAATCATACCTCTCTGATACCAGCACTGCCAACACCGTCAAAATTGAAGGTCTTTCATTCCTCTTTTTTCCATCGATCAGAAATCCTTTGCTGACGCTATAGTTAGCATCCGGCCAATCGTGGAAGGCCGATCAATGCGGCGCTTTTGATGGCGCACGTCTCCAATACTCCCCCGCTCTTGTACCAGTCGTGACGTCTTTTTCAGCCCTTTCCAAAAATAGTAAGAGTGCGCGTGCATAGCTTTGACAAGTGATGGATATGCGCGAAAGCGGAGATTTCGAAAACTCTTTTTGTGACATCACACTCTGTGAAGAAGGGCCTTCAGCGGTTCTTTTGAAAATTATTTTCGGTAGCCTCCATGCACCAAAGTAGACAAAAAGTCGATATTAGAAATTCTGGAGGTCAAATCAAGATGATCCAAGCGTGTTTCCTCAAATACAAAACGCTTCAGCTACCCTTACGAATCTGTAAAAAAAAAAAAAAAAAACCTGCAACAAAAAAAAAAAAAAAAAGCTTTTTTGTTTAAAAAGAAAATGAACACCGAAACCTCAAAACCCTACTCATAAAGAAGAAGCCGGATGTCCGTCCGCGTTCGCGACTCATGTCAACAGTCATTCTACAGGGAAACTGTTATGTCGGATAGACAAGTGACAGGGGATGATGTGACAAATCATTGGGGAATCAGCCAAGGTTTTTCCTATGCATGATTGAGGTTAGAAAAGATTTGATTCAAATAAATTCTAGAAAGAGTGTGCGGGAAAAAAAGTTTTATCACCAGCTTATACCAGAAAATATTGCAGACGAGCTAGGAGGCCCCAAAGGCCATTTAACTTTTATTTAAATAGTACTGATGCTTACCCATGGGCCCATATACGGGTGCCCTTTCTTGCTGTGGTTTCTTCTCTCTTACATTTTAGTTTTGTTTGCGTCTGCTCTTTCGCTTTCTCATTCTACACTTTTTTCGGAGGCAGCAAACTCGGATCGCAACGGGGGGTTGCCGTCTTCCTCGAATATTGGGTGATAAACTCGCAATCACTGCTGCTGTGTGGTTGTGGTGAACTCTACCAACGCCTCATAGATAACAAACTTGTAGTGCTGAACTTTTGCCATTACCTGAAACGTACGGGGCGCTGTTGTTGTGGTGTTTCGCTCCAGGTGTATTTTCTAGGAAAGACCTAATGCGGTTAATAAATTAAGAGGAACCTCCTTTCCTTTCGTGGCCCTCAGTCGTAGCAGAACGAATCAACCCTATGCCACCAGCTAACTGCTGTACTCTCTTTCACGGCAACACATTGGCACGAAGAAAACGCTGATACATAGCTGGCTGCCGCTCCTGCCCTCTTCAGTCTGCAACGTCCTCTCGTAAGGCAGCATGAAGACCGGACCATTTCCAAGAAGCGTATGACTTGTATCATACAAACCAGTGTGTCGAACCGAAAAAAATACGGGTTCGGTTACGGTTCAGGTTCAGGTAAATTTATATTGTTCCGGTTCAGTTCCAATTCGATTAATTCGATCCGCGAACCGGTTTCGAAATTATAAATGACAAATTGCAACATCAAAATAAATTACAAATAAAACATCTGAAATCAGCACATACGAAACGGGATACATCGTAGTGTAAGGCTCAGGGATTTCTACCAGGAATGGTTTCTTTATGTGCACTCAAAGGTTACCTCACCGACGTTTACGCATTCGGACTTCATCTAATTGGGTCCGACGCAGTAGCTGTAAAATCCGCGACCTCCTTATCAAACCCACTTACGAGTAGAACTCGCTAACTATCCAGCCACCTGGGCGTGTAAGCAATTGAAGGAACAGTGGGGAGAAAATACAGCTTTCTTTATTTGAACTAGCCTTCGGTAACTCAAATTAGACCCTTAAAGAAGTTTTGACTAAACAAGATACGGAATATGAAAAACACTTCACCGAACGCAACGCCAGAAGGACGTAACAGGATAAATATTTAAATAGGAGAGTTCGCTGTCCCACAAATATGTTAGCTTCTAAGTGCCCATACGAAAGCCGGATGCATTATTATCAAACTCCACAGCCTTTTCTTTTATCATTTCGATGGAAGCAAGCTTCAAGAACTCGCGCGTTCTAGAAACGTGTTATGAAATGAGCACACAGCAGCATTTAGGATTTACGAGATTTAGGAAAATGAAATCCCGTGACGCGATTTTTTTTTTTTTTGCATAGCCTCCCAATTTTTTTTCTTCCGTGCAAGCCGCGACCAGCGCAATACTGGTTCCTATGTCAAGATTCATGGATGCAGCGTTTGTCAAGATTCATGGATGCAGCGTTTATATTCCTAAGAGTGAGTGGGGAAGAAAAATATGTAAGCGAGGTGTGTGTCAGTTGACGGCACTTAAAAAACAAATGGCATTGATAGCACATTCATTGTCAACAGCGCGTGGCCGAACCGTTTTGACATGAGTCGGTAACCGTTATTTTTTTTCCGGTTCAGTTCCGGTTCGGGTTCATCGCGATAACAATATAACGGTTCGGGTTCGGGTTCAGTTCCGGTAAAAATACCGGTTCGGTTCCGGTTTTCTGTTCGGTTCGGTTCCGGTTCGACACCCTGATACAAACCTATCAAAGGATTGTCTTCTGTTGGAAGCTGTGGAATCCCAGCACAGTGACGTACACAAGGGCGAGCTCCTTGCTTTCGATTGAGCCTCAACTGCACGGGCCCGTGTGTGTGTGTATATGGGGGGGGGGGGGGGGGGGGTCAAAGTCGAAGCTACGCGATCGTGCTACCTGCATGTTCTGCGCTCTATAATGGCAAAACATTGTGTACCTTTAGTATACCGTTCGGTAGAGCTCTGTCTGTCTATGCCGGAAAAAACGGTGGAAAAACTGCATCGTGACGTCGCCGGTGGGAGGATCCTAATCTCAATCGCCAACAACCTTCATCGGAAGGGAACTGCATTGTGACGTGTCCGGTGACGTCGCCGAACTGTGGCGATTGAGTGAAACTGCGTCGTTTTTTTTTTTGTTTTTTTTTTTCTCCCTACAAGGAATTTTGGAGAATCGCAAAACTCTGGAGTGAAGGGTTCTAGAAAGCAATGCTCTTAAGTATCCGAAACGTATAGCGCAGAGCAATTTAATTAAACTATTTTTTGTTAAAATTTGTCGCATGAAATATTTAGTTTACTTAAGTTACACAAAAACTAGTATCATTAGCTGCACCCCTTTACGTTGCGCAGGCAGGCGGTCATGGCCGACAACTCGAAGAAGCGGATGTCCTCGCGTGTCGGTCCACCAGATTAGCCTTCTGACCCACTTTTTGACAAAAACCCAAGTTTAAGTAACGGGCCGTCCCTGACAGTGCTCTGACCAAGCCTGAGCGGGACGAGTTTTGGGACGGAATTGTGGACGAGCTGAACGCCCAAGGCCCGTCCATCAAAACGCGAGAAGAATGGAAGGGCCACTGGAATGCTCGTGTGTGCCACGCCCGAGCACAGGATTTGGGTATAGCGTGTGCTGCTCGGCCGTGTATCACTACTGCGTAGTGCGCGTTAAAAACCCCAGTCTAGCAGTCGTACTGCACTGGCTAACTTGCTTACCTACAATAGGTAGCAATGTCGTCATGTTAAGGCAGACTAACCTCCTGCTGTATAAACAACTAACGACAATTTTAGACTTTGCTTGACTGCGTTAGTGCAACTTCTCCCGTGCTGCACGAGAAGGAAAAATTGTTCCTTCGGGGGTTAAATTTTCGGTGAAGTAGCAAGCAAAAAAACAAGAAAAAAGAATATTTCCCTCAAGTGGGGTTTGTAGTAGAAGAGGAAGAAAAAAAAATCAGTTGTTAGTCCCACGGTGTGTATGGTATTTTATTTATGTGTATGTCGGTTGCAAGTAGTTGCTTTAAAATAAAGTATATATATATATATATATAAAACTGAGAAGAAACAAACCCTTAGTGAAAAACAGCAACAACGGACGATTTAATCTTCGACGTTTCGGCCGGAGTCCGGCCTTCGTCAGGAAGCTATATATATATATATATATATATATATATATATATATATATATATATATATATATATCTTTCTCTGCCGGAACTATGAACCAACTAGCTCAACTTAAGCCGGTTACCGTTGCTTGGCTTTTCGCTCAGCCAAATCGCTTATATGGGTACACTCAAATGAAAACACAATCGTGTTGAATCGTGTAAGAGTATTTAGAATATTTATCGATCACGCCGCTGAACGTGCATCGCTCGAAGAACTTCCTTTTTGTGAGCGCCTTCTCTGCTTGAGTTTGCTGGAATCACAGCCACTTCGATCCGAGGCAATCGATGATAGCGTTGGTGACATGAACATGTACGCGGCTCACGGAGCACTGGTGAACACTAATGTTCTTGTCGCTCCCGAACGGTTCCCTGGAAGCCGCCAACAGAGTGGAAGCGTAGAGCTGCGAGGACTTGTTGTTCGACCGTCAGCACACGGGCCCTTCGCGACGCCGCTGGAGCTTTCCGCGAAGCTGGTCGCACAGCCAGCGAGTCACCCCTTTCGTCAGCCGGTATTCGCCCACAAACCTCGCATTGCTCGTCTCGAAAGCATCGCGGTGATCCCTAAAAACTCGATCCGCTGGCGAACAGTAGAGATTCATATGTTAGGGTCGCCATCTTTTACGATGCAGAACGATCTCTGGCTTCGTCTCGACCCCTTAGTTAACTGCATCGTCAAAGTGCATTGTAACGACATCTTGACGTCATCGCCAACTGCATCATTTTACGAGCATAGCAGGATCTGCATAGGAAAAAACTACATTTCAACGTCATGTCACGTGACCCAAGAGAATAGCCAATCAGTGCCCGATGCCGTTTTTTACATAATTTAATTTGCGTTCCAGGATAGATAGACAGAGCTGTGTATAGAGAGAGTTCAGAGATTGGGAGGAGCGGGCAGAGCCAGGGCGTGCATCAGGCGCAGGTAGAGAGCTTGGCATGCTCTCTTCGCCAACCAGAAGCCGAAAAGAATCCCTCAGCGGTGGTAGCGAGAAACAGATTTAATAATAGCGTAAGGGTTAAATGTAGTAACTCTTCATGGTTGAAAATATGGTGCATGTGATGTTTCGATTATGAACATGCTAAAAGATGCAAGAAACGAATGTGCCACTCGAACTCTGTTTTGCTCGGACAGAGTGTGGCAGCTCGGACGGCAGATTAATTAAATATTTTATTTATTTATTTATTTACTTACTTCTAAAGGCCCACATAGGTATGACATAGAGGGATGTAGATAGAATATCATCCTAGTCGCACAATGTTTTAGTTGTCTGAAATATAAACGGCAACGGAATCACGCTAACAGAGCTCAATAACGCGTTGCGTGGTGCAGGGTCACGCACACCAGCTTGAAGTAAGTTATGAGTAATGAAAAATTAAAACAGAAGATATGTACAAGTGCTACCAAAAAAGAAGGTGCATGAATAACCTTATAGTAAAGACTTACTTAGCGTTGGTGGAATGGACACGCGGATGTGTAAAGGCACCAGACGTACACGTACTACTTAGAAAAGAAAAACAAAATAGATTTCATGGTATAGAGACAGGTAACACTGAAAAAAAAAAAAACGTGTCATGGGTTGTTTTTGCGATTTCACGTGCCAACTCATTCCAGTCGACTATGGCCTGCAGAAGCGGGGAACATTTATACAAGTCAGTTTTTTGCGAAGGAAGTTTGAACTTTGTTGGGATGATCATGACGAAAAAAGAGTGGGTGTGTGCGTGTGGGGGGGGGGGGGGGGGGATGACGTTATTATCGCGACATTCAGTTGAAGAGTGAAAGATCTTATGAAAATGCGATAGCCAGACAAGATATCTTCTCTGCTAAAGTGCTTGCAAGCCAATTGATTTTTTTAAAGTTGTGTGACGCTTACAGGTGTGTATTGTTTTAGTATGAATCGAGTTGCACTGTTGTTAAGATAATCTAATCTGCCATTTAAATACGTTTGATGCGGGTTCCCAATTATAGGTGCATACTCCAATTTTGGCCTAAACAGAGCTCTGTATGCTAGTTGTTTCGTTTCTGTCAGTGTTGTACGGAATGGCGCTCCAAAGAACAGCGTTCCTGGAACGCGTTCCTTTTAGGAGGAACGAAGGAACGCCCCCGTTACATTTTGCATCGCTGTAACTGGAACGGGAACTCGTTACATTTTTACTGGAACGTAAAAAAGAACGGCGTTCCTTTTTCTTCGTCCAGTGGGAAAGTTTTAAATTTATTTCTAAGAGGGAGATTCTCAAATGTATAAAAAAATATCATTACGAAGAGCAGGGTTTCGTTAACGTTTTTTTTTTTTGTTAATAAGGGTTTATTTGTGGGGTTCTTGCTTGGTAACAGTTGGGTGCAGGAGAGCTAATGGACATTGATAGATTTGTTTTCAGTGTCCGAGACTGCGGTACAAAAAAAAAAATTGTAGTCGAACGAAAAGACATAGAAAGAGGGTCGTCTCAAACTCAGCTACTTTCTTTGCTTCCACGAATCCTCATACACTCAGAAATCTAATGCGCGCTACAGCCGTCACTGAACTTTCACAAAGAGGCCTACAGTTAACACAGAAGAGCAGGCTACCAGACATCGAACGCAATCTTGTATTCCGAACATTGGTCAATTAAAATATACACAAAAATTAATCTTCATTCTGTCTCCCCTTATCCTTCACCTTAAAACTGAACAACGAATTTAACTTTCTCGAAGGACTGGCAGTTTTGAAGACAGCCGTCCAAAAGCCCTACCCTATTCTTTACTTGCTTGTCTTGCGGACATAAGCATCGATAAGCAAGTGTTGTTAAGTTCTGTCAAGGAACTTTGTTAGATTGAAACATGTGAGGCTGTTGTAAAACACTCGCGCAACGTAGGGTATAACAGTACATTTGGCTCGTCTGAATCGCTCACCACAAAATGAATCGCTCACCCAAAGCAGAGATCTTTAAAAGGGATCTCAACAAATGAAACATTGCTTGCGCTTGTTTTCCTCTCCTGGTGTCCTTCCATCACGGCATTCAAATTCGTATGTTGCCATTTGATGAGATAGATAAAAACAACAAAAACAACTTTGTTTAATCTAATTTAATACGGTAATCATGAAAATACAAATGTATAACGTACATGTAACCATACGTTCCATTCTTTAAACTTTAACGGGAACGAGTTCCTTTTTCACAAATGGAACTTGTAACTGGAACACGTTCCAAAAATCAGAAGGAACGAGGAACGACCTTTCGTTCCTTATTTTGAGGAACGTGTGCGACACTAATTTATGTTATAGCTGTGTACAAAGTGTTTCTCATAAATACACACGATTAATTTGCTCTTTAAAGAATGTAGTCTATATGAATATTCCATCAAAAATTAGGAATTCGATGAACGCGCAGATTTTTAAATGTCGTTACTTCTTCTAATTTGAATTTATGGGTGTGTAGCTTTGATGTAGATTGAAATAACGGTTCGTAAAGGTAATCATTTCCGATTTCCTAGATTTATTTGAATTTCCCATTTGAATTTGAATTATTTGAATTATTCTATTCAAGTGTTTGAAGGTCAATACATTTTGATTGACTAGATATGTGACAGTATACCACACAGTCGTCTGCAAATAGTCCAAATTTCAGTGTAAGATTGTTAGGGAGGTACTTGGGCCACAAAAGTGGCCCAAGAACAGATCCCTGTGGCACTACAGATTTGAAACTTACGAAGGGTGAACTTATGTCGTTTCCTATTACGGTTCGCTTTCGGTTGCTGAGGTATTCTCCAACCCACGTAATTATCTTTGCGTTAATTTTAAGATATTGCATTTCTTTTTTTAATTAGACGACCGTGTGGTACATGATCCAATGCTTTCACGAAATCTATGAGAACTGCGTTGGTTGGTGAGGATGCATAGATTCTGGTGTGCAGGTAAATTACAAGCTCGATTAGCTGAGTTTTGCTAGAGTGACTGCGTTGAAATTCATGCTGGGTAGGAAAAGATATATTGTTAGTAGCAAGGTGCTTCAACACTGATGAATAGATTATGTGTTTTAGAAGTTTAAGTTGAACAGATGCTAAGAATATGGGTCTATCGTTTGTTGCACAGTTTCCGTTTCCAGAATTATAAATTGCGACTACATTTGCAAATTTACAGTCGGTCGGCACACAACCGTTGTCAATTGACTGCTGGAACAGGCTGGCAAGCAAAACGCCTGACACACTTTCAGTCAGTTTTAGTAGCTCACAGCGTACCCCATTAGGCCCTGGGCTTGATTTTGTGGGTACTCGATGAATATCATTCATGACACTATCAATATTTATACTAAAATAATCCATTTCGTGACTTCCTTCTGTGTAACATAACTCAGGTAGAGGAAGTTTATCTAGGAACACTTCACCAAAAAGGCGTTGAGTTTTGAGGCTGATTCAAAGCTTTAAAGTGTTACGTCTCCTTTCTGGAGCAAAGGAAATTAGTTCTTTTTTTTTCTTTATTTGCTGCTTACTACACGCCAGAGATTTTTGGTGTCTGTTTTTAATATGCTAGGCAAGTCATGGTTAAAAAAATATAATTGGGCTTTCTTATCTCGTTTTTGCATAGACGTGAGCACTGTTCGTATAATTGCCAGTCATGCTTCGTACCCGAAAATTTGGCTTTTCTGAACACATTCTTTTCTTTTTCGAGATCGCCCGTTTTAGACTTCGCGAAAACTAGGAACAGTTCTCACTTGGGGTGATAACCAACTTCGGGATAAAGTTTTCACGTATCAGTATTGATTTTTTTAAATAAAAATTAGCAATTGTTTTCAAACTGGGCATGCGTGGCACTTGGTTATATATTGCGCCACAAAATTCAATAAAGAATCCTTGAAGGCACGGCTATTTGCCTGAGAATAATCGCGAATGTTCTTTCTAAAATCGACCCTCGTAGTTCTCACGGCATTATAGTCGAAGTAAAGAACTCTATGGTCGCTCATTTCATCAATAACACGCACAGTCACGTTTTGGGGTGAAAGGTACAAGCAAGGTCCAGTACGGCATCACCTCGCGTAGGCTGATTGACGAGTTGTTTTTTATTTAAAGGGATAATTTAACAGAGTAATAAAGCTTGAAGACTCTTCTTCCCGTGAACAGGTGGTACTCACATCAAGGTTAACCCAATCGGACCTGGGTACTTAAAATCACCAGCCGAAATAATCACTGAACGTGGATGCTTTGATTGCATATGTTCGAAAATATTGGTTAATTCATTCATAAGTTCACAGGTAGAATCAGGCGGGCGATAGCAAACACCGACTATTTCATTCTGAAAAGAAACACCAGAAATAGACATCCAAAGTGTTTCAAGAGCCGAGTCAATGGGCAGCACAGTGCAGATTATGTCCCTGAGTACCACGATGATAACACCATGGTCAATCGGTCTTAACGAAATATGTAGAAATTCGTGTTTACTATAAATCCTGAGTTTCGAGTACTGTTGAAAAGCCATGTTTCGGTTCCCGTAATTACTTCGGTTGAACATGAAACGATAGTGCCTGCTTGCTTATCGTGCTTTGATAGAAGGCTTCTGAAATTCGCCAAAAGAAAAAGATGGCGTCCTTGCCTCCCGGGGGCAACGGGTTTTGGAAGCTTGGGATTGCTGTTGCGTCACTGCGGACGCTCATGTGCAGCGTCAGTGGCTCTAGGCTCTCTCGAGATAATTAATACAATATCAGTTTCGGCATCCTGCATATACATCAGGTTGTTCAGAAAAGGTTTATAATGAAAAAAGTTTACTCTATCGTTTGTAGTTCTCACCGACTTCCCGAAATGCTAATGCTTCTTCCGAATTAGCCTTACCCTTGGCTAGTAGTCCTCTTCGATCCAGAGACCAGGACTGTTAGTTAACTTTAGCCTCGATACTCCAAAAGTAAATCTTGCTTGCTTTTGAAGGTTAGAAATTTAACAGTTATTGGCCTGTGAACGCCTTCTCTCCTTTGACCAATACGGTGTGCTCGTTCTATGTCACCGGTGTTTATCTGCAAACGGTCCGAAAAGAAGCTGCGTGCGATGCGCACTGTCTGGGACCATGGCTCATTTCCTTCTTCAGGACATGGCTCATTTCCTTCTTCAAGGATTCCTCCGATAAGCAGGTTACTTCTTCTCTTTTGCTTTTCGAGTGCGTCTACAGCACCATGTAATCTATCAAATTATTGCTCTTTTGAAGACACTTGCTGGATTTGATTCTTAATTTCTGTAACCACCTCGTTTCCGTTGTATTTCCGCAATTTCGCCTACCGCGATTTTAGTTTAGACACCCTGTTTGTTAAGTCTCCGATCCCCGACGTGAGTTGGTTTAATTTGTCCGTAGTCTCTTTCTGATGTTTTGCATTTTCAGAAATGACAGTGTTCAGTTCTTGAAGTATTTGATCAAGCTTGGTATCATTCGGCCCGGAGTTTGCCTCGATATCGCCGGAACATTTCAGCAGTTGAGCAATGCAGGACGTTACTAGCAGAATGTGCCTTGCGCAGAAATGAGGCACTAAATACAAATATTAAGGGCTCATCTTTCTAACTCCCTGCACATTTTGGAAGAAAAGAACCTGAGCGCGCTCTATAAGTACAGAGGTCTTCGCCCATTGTTAACACAGTGCACAAAAACAGTACTCAGAATAGTTAAGATTTTCGGTCAAGAAATCACTAGAAAATACAGCAGCATAGTGGTGGGAACTCACATACGACGAAACAACTTTCAAATTTAGCGTGCTAGACGCTTGGTTGCCAATCCCGCTTGACTCGATGTACCCGGACTCTTTTGTAAGATCAATGTTGCGGTGTCGCTGGTTGTCCGATGAATCCGATAGCGAAGCAGCACGTAGCAGTCCGCCTTGCTGACAGCGATCCAGAGAGGCAATAACCGGTTCTGATGTGCGGGTGACTACGACGAAAAACCTTCAAAGTTGGCGTGTTAGACGCTCGACCGTAATTCGACGCCTGGCGTACGAATTATGTCGGTCGATCCTCTGGTCGCGCTCTTCCACAGTGTCTTCGGATGACCGTTTGAAACATCACGTGCACCATCTTTTCAGTTACCGAGAGTTACACCGACGCACTTATTAATTTGGTTTCTCGCGACGACCGCCAGGGTATTATTTCTGGCTTCTGAATGGCAACATTCGAATCTGTAAAGACTCCCTGGAATACGCCCAGCTTGCTTTCGGCCAATGGCGTTTCCTCATTTGCCTCGTATACTTCTCAACTAATGGCCGAACTCTCTTTATATAATGGTCTGCTAGAGCTTCTTTTTGCTAGCGGGAGCTAGTGTCGTCCCTTCGAAGCATGGAAAGACCCTTTCCAATATTTAGTACCATCTGGTGGATCATATAGCATTTTAATGTTTGACTTACAAATGGGGGTAATGAATATGCAGTTTATCGGGCACCGTCACTTTCTAAAGTTAACGGCAGGAAAGGAAATGTTCAGGGTGCATTTCTTTCTCGGTCACTTTTGGTCTCGATGGTGACAAAGGTAAAACCTATCAGACCAAAGCTCCGAAGCTGCCACCCACATAGACGCCTTGGTAAAATTCTACACAAAAAATGGTTTTAGAGACGTTTGTGTTCCGCCCACAAATTGACTGAATCCGAGTTGTAAATTAACGTTTAGGAAGCTGTAGTGTTCAATTCCTGCGTCGCATTGCACTACTTGAATGTATAAGCCTCGCATCACCCGCTTAGTTGAGTCTTCAACGTCTTGCTTCAGCAGTCACGTGACGGCCGCCATTTGTAAGGCACGAATGCCATTCCTCAGATGACGATAGTGACCAAAGTAACCATGACAAAATTTTGAAAATGGTCTATTCAGCGCGTGTCCGCTGGGTCCGCTTTTTTCAGTGTACGATCTAATAAAAAAATGTCGTTCGTTACCGCACTGGTATACCGTCGCTGCCGAAGTCTCCGCCTCACGGCTCTCATGCAATAAAAAAGAAGTAGCCTCCTTGGGCTGTGGTTGAGCGTCGAGCTCACAACCTTTCGTGCCCTGCTCCTCTCGGAGGAACTTCCGAGCTTTTTCCTTTTTCTTCTCATTTTTTGTTTCTACCACTCTTCCACGCATGCGCCTTCGTTTCGTGTAACGGATTAAAATTTTTCTGGTTGATTGCCGAAAACAAACTGGTCCGGCGTTCAAAAGGCCAACGGGATACATGTTTGTGATATTTGGCTCGTATTATCACCGATTTAACAGCAGGGATATCTGTGGCCAAGTGGGCTTGCGCAAACCAGCTCGGAGTACGTGGAGCGAAAGCACGCGCTGCAGAACCCGGGAGCATAGGTTCAATCTCATCCCTTGCCCGTGTCAATCTGGATGAGCATCGTACCGGCGTGGGGTCCTGTATCACTACTGCGTGAGGCACGTTAAAGATCCCAGGCTAGCGGTTGTACTGCACTGGCTAAATGTCTCATCTGCAGCTGGGAGACTCGTCACTCGTTGAGGGAGACCAAGTTCTAGGTTGTCTAAACATGCACACAACCCAATTTCTTTTGTTGGGGTGGGTTCAATTCCCACCCCTGCCCGTTTCGATCCGAACGAGCAAAGTACCGGCGTGCGGTGGTGTATCACAATTGCGTGGTGCATGTTAGAGACCCCAGTTTAGCGGTTGTACTGCACTGGCTACATGTCTCATATAGAGGTAAAACACCAGGACTGGCTTGCTAGAAACAGCCTCTCAGCTGAGACTGGGAGCAAGAAAGCAATCTAAAAGCCAGTTCACGAACTGAGCGAGACACAAACTGTGTTTCGAGATGCTCGCGCGGGCCAGCCTCTGTAGTGCTTTCTTTCACCCAGCCTCGGCTGAGACGCTGTTCTAGCAAGCCGACCCAGACACCCATTGGGCCTGACTGAATTACCGGCCAACGCTCTTCCGGCTTAATAAATATACACACAATGCAATTACAACTATTATTCAACAGCGTGTCAGCTGAATGTTAACGCTGCACCGCCGTGCGCTGCACTCGAGCCCAAACTGCTACCTTCGTTGGCACTGCGGCACAGAGAAATCTTGCTGTCTAGGTGTTGTTTCTGTTTCTACCGACGGCCCCAGACCGCTAAGTCGCGTATATAGACAGTCAACATACAAGAACAGTGACCACGCGGCCAGCAAGCCTTCGTTTAGGTGGCATCTCAGAAATCAGCGCACAGCGATGCACAGCAGTCCCTTCAAGGCTGCTTAAAGAGCAGCTTTTACCCAAGTGTACGGTAGGTGACTATCGCGCAAACGTGTGTGTTTGTATTTGTCATTGGGTTTGAAGCTCAAAAACATGTTGTCTGCACAATAATGTACAATGAGAGGCTGATGGAGGGGAGGAGATAAGAGCGCCGAGCTCTAATTGGAAGGATAGTGGATAGACGCAAAGCCACCTTGCGCATGGTATGGCCTTCGAACGCCGAGCGCCGGACCCTACACGAGGAGCAGACGACGCTCTTGTTTACTCTGACTGGAGGGACTCAAAAGGTAGAGGCAGCTGGCCTATAGACCTTTTTTTCAAGGACGCCGCCATCTTGAATTGGCGGCGTCCTTGATGTATGGGCGAAAACATTGTTTTGCCGTCGCCAGGCCGATAGAATGCATTTAAGAGATAAGCGTAACCATCACCCATTCTCATTTTGTCTCCCCTCAATTTATCTACTATTTGCAGGTTGAAACGTTCTAATATTTTTTCGTCGCGCATACTGTGACTTGGCGGTTGGGGGCGAGAGTAAGCGGAAAAGGTCTATACGCCCACCCACTATCCTTCCAACCGGAGATCGAAACCCTGAGTCTGATGTCGCCATACGCTCTCAACTCCTCCTCGCCCTCAGTATCCCTCCGTATAACACTTGTAAAAAAGCCCAAGGTACACCTAAGCACTTATGAGTTGTAAATGCGAAAGCCTGCATGTCATACTTCCGCTCCCTTATTTCGTCTGCAGCGTACTTGCGTCGACGGCAGGGCGAGCCCTCCCCTCGCCGCTTTGTCCTTGGGCGCTTCGTGTTACCGCCGCGCTGACGGACACGCAGCACCATCGGGTGGCCGTTGTTGAAACTGACGCGCAGCGGCCAATGGGAGCCTTGTTTCTTGAGACTACGACGCGCGCCAGCCAATGGGACTGATGCCGAAATTCATCAGCTTTACTCCGCTCCTTTGGAATCGGGGGAACTGCGTGTCGTTGTCTAGGCTTTTCGCGTGGTTTCATAGCTGGGAGCTTGCATCACTTGGAGAAAGGATATAAGGTACCGTTTGGCGCGGCTTCAAGAGCTGATGACGTCGGCTCGCTCCATGGTACAGATAATGCTTTCGCATTAAAAGTCTAAAACCATGCTAGATTTACGGCTGTTGTTGGCGAGGTTTCGCATCGGATCCTGCGTTTGTATGGTGGTGCAGAGTGGGGCCCGCTATACGTGGTGGGAAACTTAGCCACTCCATTTCGCGGAGATTCAGTCTGACGTGACACTAATGTCAAGCAGAGCGTTTTTTCGGTACCATTCAGTCGTATCAGTGGAAGGAAGTGTTACGTTTAACGGGGTTTCCGTAGTGCGTTCTGGATAATTTCTTATTACTTTCCTTTAATACAGGTAAGCCTATAAAATTTGGTGTTATTCTTCGTTTGTTCTGTTTTCTTCGCATCTTGCCATTTATATCAGTGGATGTGCTGAATAGAATGGTCTTTACATAATGCGTTGTTGTTCTTGGCATAAACGATTTATGTTTGTCTCGTTTACTTGTAGGCTGCAAAGCAGTGTTCACCCTTGCGCCGTGCTCTCCGACCAAGCCGATGGCAATCTTGTTAAATAAACAAACAAATACGTATGTAAATACGTGAATACACTGGCAGCAACCTTTATTTTCAAGGTCTTAATTTCGGTGTTTTTGGACCATCTGATATGGCCCCTTGGCCTCTCTACCAGAGCCGAAAACAAACTAAGTAAAACACACACAAAAAAAAATGAAAGTCCTCTATGCATGAAACGCATTATGCCCGAGTCCCACTAGAGCGACCAACAGAAACAACCGAGAGCGGCAAGCCTCAAACCAGATTTTTTTTCTCTCTCGATTTGACAGGCTTTTTAGAAAAAAGCAGGCTATGCTTAAACACGAGCATGGTGCACGCAAGGGTATCTTTGACAGGCTTGCAATCACTCGTGCTAACTTCATGAGCACGGAACGACTGAACGCCTGGCAAAGGTACCACCGCAAACATGCTGCATGTGTTTGAGGCTTGTCCGTGTCGGTTGTTTTTGCTTGTCGCTCTAGAGGGCCTCGCGCATTATGAAGAACTGGCGAGGGAATTGGTGTGTCGCGTGACACGTATTTTCACGCTAGATTTAGCGGGGAAACTAAATTGGTGTCTAGGTCGCGAGACGTGAATATTCCCGCTAAATTTAGCGGGTTACTGAATTGATGTATAGGTCACGTACCGTCAATTTCCCGCTTAACTTAACGGTGAAACTGAATTGATGTTCTGGACCCAAGACCTAAATTTTCCCGCTAAATTTAGCGGAGAAACTGAGTTGACGTGTAGTTATAGGCTTCTGTGGTTTTGGAAAAAACCGAAAGACTCCGAAAAACAGTCACCGGTAAACATTTTGTCAAGAAGGACGTATGCGAAAAACTGAAAATTTCGAGGTCACGATTGCAAAATTAAAATAAAAAAGCCGGTATTTTACGAATGAAGGTTGTCTACCACGGTGTTAGCTTTCCTTAAATGGAACGGTAATACAGCGGAAACAAAATGACGGACCAGTAGAAGAGTATACACACAAGAAAGGCGCTGACTTGCAACTGAAATTTAATAAAAAAAAAAAAAAAACATGAAGGCCGCAAAAAGACCTGAACAATCCATCACACCTACGTCACCACACACCACGTTTCCGTTGGTTCTGATGCATCACCAACTCGCCCAGATTTCTACGCTTCTACACTTCCTTAAATGAAAGCCACTTTTTTCTTTTTATTTTAGGTCTATGGCAAAATCGAATTTCCTGTTTATTTCGCAATGATCGTACAGTACAACGGGTCAATGCAGTTCTGCGCCACGTCAAAAGTCTCTGTTTCGGTTTCCAATTTGGACCATACTTTGTGTGCTTCTTAGAGGAAGGATTGTGTTTTTATAACAGTGAAAACGCCTGTAGATATCAGTGAAGGGTAGCTGATGCTTTTATGCTTCCCAACGACTACGTTCAGGAGTTTGGTTGTTAATGCGAAAGCATTCACTGTCTCATGGAGCGAGCCGACGTCATCAGTTTTGAAACCATGCAAAACGGCACCTTAATGCAGCCACGCGCAAAGTTAGCCAACGGCACCTTTTACATTTCGGTTCCATTGGCTGGCGTGCGTCGACGAGGCTGCCATCGGCCGCTTCGCGTCAGTTTGTGTGGTGTCATCCTGACTGTGTTATCGCACTGTTGCGTTATCACTGATCACCGCGTTCGCTCGCCTCTTATCGGTTGTACGGAGCGTGGCAATGTATAAGGCGCATGGAAAAGGCTCGAGGTACACGTCAGCACTTCTTATGAGTTGTGAATGCGAAAACACGCACGCCGCTTTTCGCTTCCTTCTTTAATCTGCGGCGTACAACGCGCTGACCTTGGGTGTGGAACGGTGGAGCCGCTGCCTAGCGGACACGCAGCGCCATCGGGTGAGAGATCGTTCAAACTGTCGTGTGCCTTGCGACACGAGGAAGGAACAGGCAGCAACGTAGTTTTCAGCAGAACGAACTCAGTTTATTCCATGCGCCGTATATATTGCCACGCGCCGTACAACCGATAAGAGGGGAGCGAATGCGGTGATCAGTGATAACATAAAAGTGTGATAACACAGTCAGGATGACACCACACAAACTGACGCGCAGCGGCCAATGGAAGCGTCTTCGATGCGCGCCAGCCAATGGAAACGAAGTGTAAAAGGTGCCGTTGGCTAGCTTTGCGCGCGGTTTCATTAAGGTGCCGTTTTGCATGGTTTCAAAGCTGATGACGTCAGCTCGCTCCATGAGACGGGTAATGCTTTCGCATTAATAAACCAAGCGGTTCGTTCTGCTGGGAACTACGTTGCTGTCTGCTCCTTCCTCCCGCCGCAAGGCGCACGATAGTTTGAACGATCTCTCACCCGATGGCGCTGCGTGTCCGCGAGGCAGCGGCACCACCGTTCCACGTCCAAGGTCAGCGTGTTGTACGCCGCAGATTAAAGAAGGGAGCGAAGAGCGGCGTGCGTGCTTTCGCATTCACAGCTCATAAGAAGTGCTTAAGTGTACCTCGAGCCTTTTTTAAAGTGCTGATGTTGAATGAAGCAACACTTGTTTGCAAGATCTGTCTTGGGGCAGTTAGCAATCCGAATGGCAAAGGCGATTGGGAGTTATAATTTTTATCAGTTTAGGCTACGGTTTTGTTCAGAAATTATTTATATTTATTTTTAATTTTCAGCGATTGGCACCGGTGTATAGAGTTAAACTGCAAATCTCAGAGAATTGAAAATCTAACATAGATACACTCTGGTAAACACCGAATTTAAAGCGAATAATCAACTCCGAAAAACACCCTCCGAATTTAACGAAAAATGAACTCCGTAAACACGGAATCCAACGTATAGGTCACGTGCCGTCCATTCCCTCAAAATGTGTACGTGACGTCAGGTGCCGTCACGTGACGCCACTTTCCCACCAAATTTAGCGAAAAAACTGGTTGGGTGTATAGGGCATGTGACGTCAATTTTCCGCTAAATTCAGTGGTGAAGCTGAATTTGCCTGCATGTCCTGTGACGTAACGTCACATGACATCAATTTTCCCGCAAAATTTTTTGTGAGAAACGCAATTCGTCCAGAGGTCTCGTGATATCTATTTTCCGTTAACTTTTATGGGAAATGCAGTGACAGACGGACGAACGGACGAACGGACAAATGCTTGGGACTGGCGTGTAGCGTTAAAAAGCATTTCATGATTTAAAGAAAAGATAAAGAGGCTCTCTCGAAAAAAAAAAAAGCAGTTAGAGATGAATTATAGAATATCTTTTCCCTGGAATTTCAATATTATGTTCTTTTTTTCCCGAAAATGTAACTAAATACGAGAAAACACGAAAAACCTCCTACCGATCGTTAAGTCATCAGATGATCATTCAGCCGCCAAGCGCATGTGCGCTCGTATGGGCAGCGCGTGCAATTGCAAACTTGCACGGTATATTCCCCCGCAATGACACTCAAGCCCCTCTATTCTGGGAAAAGTGGCGCCATTCATTGTTGTGGAAATGCTCAAGACACGTGCCGCGCGCCACTTCTGGGAAGAACATGGCGTCTGAAATCTAGCTCAGCGCTGCGCTGCGCCGCCTTGATCTTCCCAAGGCCTGCACGTTGTACGTGCCTCGTGCATCGACGGAACTCGCGCTACTTTAAATGACACCAGTTGTGACTTCTTCTTCTGACCTTTTTGAAAATAGCAAGAATGCGCGTGCATAGCTTTGATAGGCGCTGAAGATGCGCGAGAGCTAAGGTTCCGACAACCTATTTTATGACGCAAAGCTCGCGGAAAGAGGGGCTCCAGCGGTATTTTGAAGGTGATTTGCTGCAGATTCCGTGCACAAAAATAAAAATAATAATCTTGATATTCGTATTCCCAGAGCCCAAATGAAGACGATTTAAATGCTTTAATCAAATTCAAGACAACTTCAGCTTCCCTTTAAAAAATGCAAAGTTTAGCGAAGAAATTTGTTTGCGAACCTTATCGTGAAATTGTGACGTCACATGACAAGCGTTCACCCGCTAACATTAGCGGATAAATCCTAACTTAATATGACGTAATATTATTTCATAATATAGAGCTGAGCCAGTAAGGGAAGTGAACACATTGACAGCTGATCCTGCTTGGTGAAAAATAACAAAAGCCGCTTATCTTCTTATCTCCCGAAGTTATTATCACACGCCCAAAAACTGATCTCTCAATCTGCCAACTTGGTGATTTCAGCCGTGATGGATTTCACCTTTGGTCGGGAAACGTCTCTAAAATCGGCATTGAAACCAGAATTATCTCACAAACCGAATGTCAAACAGAAAGTGACAATAAACATTTAACATCACTGAAGCCTAAATAATGGTGGAGCTTGCTTCTAACAGAGAGCGCTGCAGGCCTTATATGCCACGAACTCGCCTGTACTTTTTTCAAATGGTCCGCGATTCTACCCTTTACAGCTACTACCTCAGGATGCGGGGAGTTTGTCTGAAATCGTCAGGGCAGTCTTTCGTCGTATCGTAGCATTCGAAGCTCAACTCTTATCTGTCCTAAAGCACGAGGCAGCAGGGAATTCCCAAGACTTATCAGATAGAGCTTATCATTACAAGAGCTGAGAACCGTACTGGTTGCATCTACAGCCTCTGGAGCACAAGTTGTCTACTTTTCCCTCGACGATGCCAACGGTCGCCGCATAATATAATGGCTAAGAGACGCGACCCATGAATTCCCAGAATTGTGATGTCATGACCCCGTCCACGGATTGCGTTAGTTCTTTTGCGTTTAATCGGCTAAGTCAAGGTACGTGATCATTGCTTATCGCATTGAAGAATCGCAATCACGAAAGTAAAAGAGCAACGTCCGGCTTCTGCATTCAGCGTCCTATCAGAACAATGGAAATGTATCTATTTTTTCAGCTTTTCGGCACTTTCTGTTTTCCTTCAGAGTCTTTGGAAGCAACATTAGGGAGCGTAATGATTCGCAACCAAAATGCGTACTAAAGTTCTTTTGAGGAATTGTGTTTTGTCGCATACATGTCATTTCCAGATGCTTAAAAATGTTTATGAAAGCATTTTAGAAATCGTGGCATAATCAAAATCCGAATGCCTGCCGAAATGATGCGACCGGGAGGTGCTCGGGAGGACAGAGATGATTTGTTTTTTCACGCAAGAAAAAGGTATATGCCGGCTTGATATTAGATAACTACTAAAGCATTGTAGCTCACTGTACTTGCTGTTTCTTTTTTCTTTTTCTTTTTTGGTTCGCATAGCGTGTATTTTTTATTTGTTTAGAACCGTCCTTGGAGTTCCAGATTAAATTTACTGTATAATTTTTAGCTTTTCAATTGGACAAATATCTGATTACGTATGAAGATTATTCACATAATGTAGTTTTTATATCTGATAAATCAACATAAATATTTCAATTTTTATTACTTGTTAATCGCCCTCGTTATGGTCATACAATTTTCATGACATCGCGCGTAAATTGAAATTTAATGAAAAGTATTTATGCCTCCGACATTTTGTTTTACCATATTAAATTTTTCCCAAGTTTATTGTTTGTTGATTGCATTGGTACGCATTTACTGTGGATAGCCTTCACGCTTTATTCCTTTTCTTTTCAGAATTCACCCGTTCCATGCCATATTTTCGCAGCGCAGCTGCCGATGCCTTCAAAATACAAAAAAAAAAAAAAAAGTTCCATCCTCTCTTGGAAAATCGAGCAGAGTGCGATAGCACGTCTCCACTGAATCCTTATGCTTGCCATTCTTTTTAACAGCGCAGCCACGCACACCAACGAATGTTTTGATGCTATCTGCGACATCCACCAAAAGTAGCCTCCGAGTAGGCGGTCGACGCCGCCGCGCCTGGTCCATTTGTAGTTCCGTCGGCCGGGCGACCCTAGCAAGCGTGGGACCCGTACGCGTGCCGTCACGTCAGCACAACGGAGCTTCCTTTTTCTTTTCCTTTTTATTTAAACAGAGTTTTTAATTCTTTCCGAAGGTAGCGGAGCCCGTCATGACTAATCTCACGCGGCTGGCAACGGCATCCTCCCGTATTTACGCGGTGATGTCACCCTAGAATCCGCACCACGTTTACCGGAAAACGTCGAGCCGGTTCTACGCTTCTACGAAAAATGAAATCTCTTCGCTCCTTTCTTCGTCTTTTTCTTTTTTTTTTTTCTGACGTGACTGGTATTTACGATTATCTTCTCTCGATGCCTCGATACTTCGTGTACCGTTCTTTTTCTTATCATCGGATTTATTTTCGGAAAAAAGTGCCCTTAGGTATCGCGCCTGTTTGTCCCCGCTGTCGTTCCGCCTTCGTCGACGTCTTATCTGCGCTTTATCCGAGTGTTGGCTTAGTGAGCTTGAACTGGGTGAGACGCGAAAGGGAATCTTCTCCAGATTCCAAGTATTACTTTTTTGTTTCTCTTTGTCGCGAAGTATGGTTGTACGGCATATAGCTAATCGCGGGTGCCTATCAGCCCGCTTTTCATTCGTGTTCGTATCGCGTGCCATAGAGAGGTATACGAGGTTCGCGGTTCCATGGACGTCCAACCCCCGCCTGGAGACCACGGGTGACTCATTTCGTCCTCGCCCGGGTATCGCTCGGGAGGCGGCCGGGTGCCAATATTAGCGTTGCGGCATCTTTCTGCGTACACCTGGATCCGCCTTAAGCCGGCAGCGAACCGGCAGCGGCCCGCGATAAGCCGAGAAGTTATCGCCGACCGTTATATGCTGCATTCACTTCAAAGCTGAGAGTGCGGTGGAGAGCTGCACGCTCGCCGGGCCCATCCACAGACTCCCTTTCAATCACCGGTCCCGGCATTCTCGCGCGGGTATAAGCGGAGCGTTATCACGTGGTGGAAAGATAGACGTACGATTTGTCCAACGAGGACGTAACTTCCCTTGCACGGTCAGTTTGGTGGTGAACGGAAGATGGTATCCCCTCCAAACTCAATTCGCTGTGAGTCCGGACAGGAGGTGTGCGTAGCCTCTGGACAGAACGCAGGATTGTTTTCCTTCCCGTAGTTTCGTCTGAGCTAAGCTCACCCAATTCGTCCGCGGGGTCAGGCAAAACAAACGCAAAGGATGGGCACTTACCAGTTCGGGGGGCATTTACACTACAGTGCGGAAGTCCCGAGGTTTTATCCTACTTCAAGGTGAATTGTCCCATTCGGCTAACCTTTAAAACACGTTTCGCTTCGTGATTTACGAGAATACTCGTATATTTCCAAGTGCGCATGTCTGCGAGGGTAAGAAAAAAAGTCATACACGAAATGTTCGTTGCCCGTCTTTCAGAACTTCGCACGCTTTCTTCTGAATTCGACATCTATGCCTCGACTACGCCTATTTAATTCGTGGATCGACAAGACGCCCTGATGTGCTGTATGAAACGAGACGGCAGAGCGCTCGTAGCGTCGAGACAATGAGTGTACAGCTCGCTCTCGTGGCGGCCGCAAAAGAGAAAAAAATAGATGATAAATCATAGGCTTCCGTTGAACCTGACAACGCACTTGAGCTATGGGCACACCTTAATTTTATCGGTACGCTATATGATCCTGGAATACTTGCGGCTTCTGTTCTTTTGTGTGTGTTTTTTTTTCTTATCTTGTATTTTTTTTTTCAATGTATAATGATTTTGGACATGTATTTGTACTTTTTTTCTTTTTTTTTTTTTCAAAATAGAATTGAGGGTACAGGAGGAAATGCTGCACGAGACAGTCGAGGAGGCTCCTCTTTCTGTATTGGTATTGGGGAACAATCCTCGATACAGGCGCCAGAGTAAAGGTTTTTATGAAGACACACAAAAGCCCGAAAACCTAGAAAACATAAAAAAGTAAAAAAACACATAAACACCATCTTAATATAAAATTATATTAAGGTGATAGAAATTAAATGTTATATTAGCAACGTTTGCTTTATTTATAATTCTGAAACGAATATTTGAGGGTCCACCGTAGGTTGTTCTTGAGCCTGGTATATTGTGCGTTTATTAATAAAGTGTCCTTTATGGAGACATATGTGTACTTCAATTGAGCACTCGAAATAAAGGCACATATTCTAATTTAGCACATTCTCAAGGGACGAGCCAAACAATATTGGTACAGGGAAGGCGCAAGAATTATATTAAATTTTCGAAACATTCTAGAAAATTCTCGAAAGTCAAAAGATTGTTTTTTGCTTCGTCGCGATTCCCAATGTCACGAAAGAGTGAAATGAGTTCGGGAGAAACAAGACGTTATATTTTAGCGTTTTTGGTACATTTTGTAAGACATATAACCATTTATTAAACCTTTTCTTTTTTGCATACTGCAGTCACCACGTGATATAGCATATGCAATCACACTTCAGACGCTGTGTAAATTATTCGTCCACATATTTATTGACGCAAACCAATTTAGTTTTGCTACTATGCCGAGTGACTCTTGTAAATACACATATTAACATCTTTATTTGCCTGACCTCATCGAAATCTGTTCCCCTCCTTTTCCCTGCATTGATTCTCATCAAAACTGCAATAGATTTGCAGTTTTGCCCGTAAAACTTTTGCACAGCCAGTGAGAAAAACCTCACGTCAGGCAAACACCACCACTACCACCACCACCGCAGCCTTAACATGAAAGTACGTCTTTTATTTTCGTCGGATTAAATTAAAAATATTTTTTGATCAGTTTAGGCTCTTCAAGAAGTAAAAGAGAGGGTTGCCTCGCATACCGGATTGTCGGAGCGGGAGACCACAAAAAATAAAGCCACGTCGCCCGGACACGCGGCCGACCTCACTTTATGAAAGGTGAATGAGAAGCATACGCCATTTACATATTGAAAAGAACAGGACCATACTGCTTCCCTGTAGGACGTCAGACTTAACGGATGAAAAACGCGTGATATGGAAGCTCCTTGTGTGCGATATTCCGAGTGTGATTCAATTAATGATGCTGCGGCTCCGAGAACGGCGTCGCTGCGCAGGTTGTCTCCAGGGAGAGCTCGATTTATGAGGCCAGACACTCCGCAGAATGTCAATGAAACTTTCAGGATTTTGGAATTTGCGTTTGAAAGCATCGAAAATAATTGTTTGTCTGTCAAAACTAGGTCTGGTTCACACATATGCGTCGACCGCGTTGCGCCGCCTTACGTCGTGCGGAAGTAAGGGCCGCCATAGCAACAACTCGACGCAAGCAGTCTTAGCAAAGTCAAACGCAGTCAAACCCAACTGTGTGAACAAGCCTCGAGGCCATCGCAGTAGATACGCTTTTTTTTTCTTTTTTACAAAACCATATTACGAAGAAGAAAAAATGTTTTTTTTTTTTTTTTAATGAGAAAGTGAACTATAGTCGGGGACAGGTGAAGAACGAAGTGGAAGCTCCTCTCACCTCTTTCCACTTCAGTAGAGCGAACGCTGAAGAAGGGGTCGCCTCCTCTCCAGCATTCGCTTCGCTAAAGTGGAAAGAGGTGGGAGGAGCTTCGTTCTTCACCTGTCACCGACTATAGTAACAAATCAATGATTTTTTTCTGTTCCTTTGCTTAAAGGAGAAACTATTGATATCGGGTAATAAATCGAGTGGTTACATGAATCGCTTTCTTTGTGCAGTATTTGTGCTTTTTGCGACATGCATATTTTGTGAAATCTTGCCGTAATCAAGGGTCTCTTTGAACAGCTTTTTAGGTACAACCTAGGGAATATGTTGTGTACTTGATTGTCTTAATTATCAAAGTATATCGCGCGATTTACTATTTTAGATTAACTATTGTGCTGATGGCTTCGCTCTTGGTTGGTGGAAAAATTAATACTGAGTCATTTATATGGCAGTCTTTGAGGCAGGTTTCACACTGTAATATACGGCTGGTGGATGGAACAAAAACTCACAAAATATTGAATAAATATATTATATAGAGGTTGAATTTAGTGTTATCCCCTAGTGTGAAGCTTAGTTGCTGGTTGCAGCAGATTGCCAAAGTTGCGCCAAAGGACTCACATGTATATATATATGTATATAAGGTGTCCCAGATAACTTGCACCAAACTTTACAAAAAAGCAGAGCGCTCTGCAAGTGTGCAACCAACCGTATGTTGCTAGGAGGCGTCTTGGAAAAGTGCCCTATTTTTTTAAAAGCGCATAGTTAATCAGTTATTAACTCTATTCAGCTATTTTTAATTATTTTTTAAGAGCCGAGGTGAGAATGAAAAACTTGTACAGCGCATTGAGCAACACCCAATTAAGGTATTTTCTACACGACACACATTGCGCGTTCCTTTTTTATTAGCCTACAAAAAAAGAACTGCGAGATATGAAGAAGAAAAATAAAGACCAGGAGACAACGCGCCCGCGCATCGCGCTTGCGGCGCTTTTAGAAGTGCAGTGAAGGAACAAAGTCCAGCTTATCACTGGCGCGTTGTCCGAGGCAGGGCTTTGCGAAGCCCGGTCTCGGACAGTGCGCCAGGGATGAGGTGGACTTCGTTCCTTCAGAGCACGTCTGAGGGCGCTGCAAGAGCGACAGGGGGGTGCGGTGGCACGTGGTCTTCTTTTATGCTTCGCGAGCTTTTTTTTTAGGCTAATACAAAGCGCGCGAAGTGTATCGTGTAGGAAACACCTCAATTGGGTGTTTCTCAATACGTTCTACGACTTTTTAATTGACGCATCGGCTCTTAAACGAATAAATAAAAAGTAGCTAATTAGTCTTAATTAACTGATTAACTAGACGGACTAAACAAATTGTGCCCTTTCCCACAACGCTTAACTACCGCACTACCGCTGGTTTCACTCGAGCAGAGCGCTCCTTTTTTTTGTTCTTTTTTTCCTAATTTTGGTGCATATTATATAGGGCACTCTATATATATATAAATATATATATATATATATATATATATATATATATATACAGGGAGTTGTTTAAACAAAGCCGTTAAAGTTACACGTATGCCGCTTGTAGAGGTCAGTGATACGGCCAGGGGGACGTATTATAGGGGGCTAATCGTAACGATCAGTCGACTAATTAATCAAAATAGACATATGGTTACAATTAGAAACTTGCTCAGCGTCACCGAAAACTACTAAATCAGTCATTTTCAGAAAGACTTTCGGCGCGTGAGAAGCGTAGTATTGTACTGAAGTTACCACTCGTGGAGCGGTTACAAGGCTGGGGCCAGATAAGAGACGCAAAAATCGCGCGGGCGCCTTATCGCAACCGGTAGCTTTGCACCTGCTCCACGAGTGGTAACTTTAGTGCACTACTACGCTTCTCACGCGCTCAAAGTCTTTCTGAAAACGACTGATTTAGTGGTTTTCAATAACGCTCAGCAACTTTCTAATTGGAACCATATGTCTATTTCCCCTAATTAAAAAGTTAATTAACACATTTTAATTAATTAGCTTGCCAATTAGTATGTTTTTGGCAATCCCTGACGTCCGCCGTGGCTGGTAGTTTGTTCCCGAAGACAGTTTCTTCTTTTTTCAAACGCCCTAATTTTTAGGATTTCTGAAAGTCTTCGCAAAAACACCCGGTATATATATATATATATATATGGGTAATTTCATCTCAAATCGGGCAGGCTAAAAGGGTCTAATTTTTAATTTTCACGAAAAAAATATATGTTTTGGGGGTATTTCTCAAATGAAGAAGGGCGCAAACCGCATGTTCTCCCGATTTTTTGTTCTCGAGTTACGAGCCGTAGAAGCCGCAGTGGCAGAAACTAGTGTTTTTGCCTGCCGTCGCAGGTCGCGTTTTTGACACCCTCTGCTGACGCTATTGTTTCCTCTACACCCTTTTAACTTTTACCCCTTATTTAATAGGTACTATAAAGATACCTTGATGTATTGAAATATTTTTAGGAATTTGATTGTTTTCTAAAACACATGTCAAACTCGTCACCCCGGTCACTTTTCGGTCAAACTTGACAGGTCATTACTTCGTCTGTACTTAAGGTAAATTTTCTTTATTTGGCTCTACAGAAAGCCCAAAGCAAGCCCATTATATATATAATAATATCATTATGATCTATTGACTAGCCGCTCCGCTACCTTCACGTAAACGTTGTAAGAAATAACAAATGTTGAACGTTTGAGGTCGATTTTCTCAAAAACCCTATTTTTGTAAATTTTTATTGTTTTAAATTCTTTTAGACATATTAGTCGACTACAAGAAAAAACAGTCTAGAAATGTAATATTTTGGTTGTATGTCCTCTGTTTCAGCCGCAATCGCGTGAAATGTGTGAACATTTGTTATTTTTCACAACGTTTACGTGAAGGTAGTGGAGCGGCTACTCGGCAGATAATAATGATATTATTATATCTATAATGGGCTTGCTTTGGGCTTTCTGTAGAGCCAAAGAAAGAAAGTTTACCTTAAGTACATACAAAGTAATCACCTGTCAAATTAGACCGAAAAGCGACCGGAGTGACGAGTTTGACATGTTTTTTTAGAAAACAATCAAATGCCTAAAACTATTTGAATACATCAAGGTATCTTTATAATACCTATTAAATGAGGGGGAAAAGTTAAAAGTGTGTAGAGAAAACAATAGCGCCAGCAGAGGGTGCCAAACACGCGACCTGCGACGGCAGGCAAAAACACTAGTTTCTGCCACTGCGGCTTCTACGCTTCGTAACACGAGAACAAAAAATCTGGGGAACTTGCGGTTTGCTCTTTCATTCATTTCAGAAATGCCCCTAAAATATATATTTTTTTCGTTAAAATTAAAAAGTGGACCCTTCCAGCCTGCCCGATATGGGAAATTTCATCTCAAATCGGGCAGAATAAAAAAGTCTGATTTTTAATTTTCACGAAAAAAATATATGTTTTGGGGGCATTTATCAAATGAATGAGGGCACAAACCGTATGTTCCCCAGATTTTTGTTCTTCAGTTACGAAGCGTAGAAGCCGCAGCGGCAGAAACTAGAGTTTTTGCCTGCCGTCGGAGGTCGCGTGTTTGACACCCTCTGCTGGAGCTATTGTTTTCTCTACACCATTTTAACTTTTCCCCCTCATTTAATAGGTATTATAAAGATACCTTGATGTATTCAGATAGTTTTAGGAATTTGATTGTTTTCTAAAAAACATGTCAAACTCGTCACTCTGGTCACTTTTCGGTCAAATATGACAGGTCATTACTTTGTCTGTACTAAAGATAAATTTTCGTTATTTGGCTCTACAGAAAGCCCATAGCAAGCTCATTATAGATATAATAATATCATTATTATCTGCCAAGCAGCCGCTCCGCTACCTTCACGTAAACGTTGTGAAAAATAACAAATGTTCACACATTTCACGCGATTGCGGCTCAAACAGAGGACATACAACCAAAATATTACATTTCTAGACTGTTTTTTCTTGTAGTCGACTAATATGTCTAAAAGAATTTAAAAAATAGAAATTTACAAAAATGGGGTTTTTGAGGAAATCGACCTCAAACTTTCAACATTTGTTATTTCTTGCACCGTTTACGTGAAGGTAGCGGAGCGGCTGGTCGACAGATCATAATGATATTATTATATCTATAATGGGCTTTCTTTGGGCTTTCTGTAGAGCCAAAGAAAGAAAATTTACCTTAAGTACAGACGAAGTAATGACCTGTCAAATTTGACCGAAAAGTGACCGGGGTGACGAGTTTTACATGTGTTTTAGAAAACAATCGAATTCCTAAAAATATATGATTACATCAAGGTATCTTTATAATACCTATTAAATGAGGGGGAAAAGTTAAAAGGGTGTAGAGAAGACAATAGCGTCAGCAGAGGGTGTCAAACACGCGACCTGCGACGGCAGGCAAAAACACTTGTTTCTGCCACTGCGGCTTCTACGGCTCGTAACTCGAGAACGAAAAATCGGGAGAACATGCGGTTTGCGCCCTTCTTCATTTGAGAAATATCCCCAAAACATATATTTTTTTCGTGAAAATTAAAAATTAGACTCTTTTAGGCTGCCCGATTTGAGATGAAATCACCCATATATATATATCAGGGTGTCGAACTGGAACCGAACCGAACCGAAAACCGGAACCGAACCGGTATTTCTTCCGGAAATGAACCCGAACCCAAACCGTTATATTGTTATCGCGATGAACCCGAACCGGAACTGAACCGGAAAAAAAATAACGGTTACCGGCTCATGTCAAGACGGTTCGGCCACGCGCTGTTGACAATGAATGTGCTATCAATGCCATTTGTTTTTTAAGTGCCGTCAACTGACACACACCTCGCTTACATATTTTTCTTCTCCACTCAGTCTTAGGAATATAAACGCTGCATCCATAAATCTTGACAAACGCTGCATCCATGAATCTTGACATAGGAACCGGTATTGCGCTGGTCGCGGCTTGCACAAAAGAAAAAGAATTGGAAGGCTGTGCAAAAAAAAAAAATCGCGTAACGGGATTTCATTTTCCTACAATCTCGTAAATCCTGAATGCTGCTGTGTGCTCATTTCATAACACGTTTCTAGAACGCGCGAGTTCTTGATGCTTGCTTCCATCGGAATGAGAAAAGAAAAGGCTGTGGAGTTTGATAATAATGCATCCTGTTTCGTATAGGCACTTAGAAGCTAACATATTTGTGAGACAGCGAACTCTTCTATTTTAATATTTATCCTATTAAGTCCTTCTGGCGTTGCGTTCGGTGAAGTGTTTTTCATATTCCGTACCTTGTTTAATGAAAACTTCTTTAAGGGTCTAATTTGAGTTACCGAAGGCTAGTTCAAATAAAGAAAGCTGTATTTTCTCCCCACTGTTCCTTCAATTGCTTACACGACGAGGTGGCGGGATAGTTAGCGAGTTCTGCTTGTAAGTGGGTTTGTAAAGAGGTCGCGGATTTTACAGCTACCGCGTCGGACCCAGTTAGATGAAGTCCGAATGCGTAAACGTCGTTGAGGTAACCTTTGAGTGCACATAAAGAAACCATTCCTGGTAGAAATCCCTGAGCCTTACACTACGATGTATCCCGTTTCGTATGTGCTGATTTCAGATGTTTCATTTGTAATTTATTTTGATGTTGCAATTTGTCATTTATAATTTCCGAACTGGTTCGCGAAGTTCGACACACTGATATATATATATATATATATATATATATATATATATATATATATATATATATATACATATATATATATATATATATATATATATATATATATATATATATATATATATAAAACTGAGAAGAAAAAAACCCTTAGTGAAAAACAGCAACAACGGACGATTTAATCTTCGACGTTTCGGCCGGAGTCCGGCCTTCGTCAGGAAGACCGGATATATATATATATATATATATATATATATATATATATATATATATATATATATATATATATATATATATATATATACACAGAGTATTCCACGTAACTTGAGCCAAAGTTCAAAGATATTGTAGTGCATTTTAGGAAGATGAAACCAAAGAAATAAGCATGTTTACCGTTTAGAGCAAATCTGGCTATTTTGTGCTTTGCACAATTGAATAATTAATTAGGATCAATATGAACTTTTGGAATATTTTATTTAGAGCAAAAGTTTCAATGACAAAGTTGTAGAGCGTCCGCAGAAACATCAAATTCAGTGGTTTATATCAAGAAACCTGCAACTAAGTTTCCTTGATAAAGAAACAGTGGTGCCGATTTATCGCAATATCAATTGCGTTGAATCGGTAACACTAAGATACATTTAACACGTTTTAGACTACACTTTTCGAAAATATTAGGCTTCCAAATTAGTTTGACTATTTCTCCTTCAGCTACGCTAGCAATATAGTATTTTATGTGCTAGAAAAACAACACACTCTTACGCGTGTATATTGACGTTCTTTGGCGGAAAATTTAAACAAGCATATTTTTAAGGCGCAAGTTTCAGTATTTTAGGTTGCAGGTTGTATCACGCGTAATATTTACACCATTCGGCATGTATATATTTTGAAGCTATAGGGCGGTTTCACAAAATGTCCTTTCACTTAAAATGAGCCGCACTCCGCCATGTTCATTCATGGTAATCAAGAGCGGCTGCCCCTCTATCCAATTAGAGTGCATGCAGATGACTGCTTATTGACGTCAATTATTGGTGTTTGTAAAACGCACAAGCCTGGTGACTGGCTCCGTCTACGACAGAACTCAGTAAGTAGGACTGGGGAGCTATTTCGGCCACAAAAACCCAAACTTCTATTTTATATTGCGTCTTTCTGGAGGCATTTACTGGGGTCATCTCGGCTGCCGACGGATCGGCTTCTCAATTGCCGACTCGTACTAAAGCCGAATCAAAACAGGCTTATGTGAACATCGAGTACCATTTGTTGCGCTTCTATCTTTCTAACTACTGTAGCTGGAACGGTCTACCATGGTGGACGATTACTTGAATGATCTAAAAAGACACTGCGTCCGCTGAAAACAAAAATACCATAGGGCGAATTCATCAACATGCCCTCGGACAAAAGTTTCAGCCGAAAATACGTCATTCGAGACCACCCTACGCGAGCCTAGGTTGAAATTTAAGCGTATTTTACTCCCGAAGTTCAACACATGCAGAGGCTTATATTTAAAATAAACTTAGCTCTACTTGGTTATTTCTTAAATCTTTTGTGATTTCCTGACACTTTAACTTCTTGTACAATAGTATTCTTCTTGAATGTGAAAAACATTACGCCATGTTTTGTTTTAGTTCTCGTCACAGTGCTTGCTAAGCACCTCAAATAATGGTCCGGTCAGGTGGAATAAATCTAGATGCAATAGAACGCATGTTTGCGAATTCATTGTCGTGCTCAAGAAATATAATAACATCGATACGTACAAAATGATACAGCCAAGCTGTATGCAGCCACGAACTTCAACCGGGACTTGAAAAAGCCTTGGTCGAAGTCCGTTCCTTGTGACAAACGCGGTCCTAAATTTACAAGCTTCAGCGTAAGCTAGGACTTGTAAGAGGTTTTATGAGTTAGAATTGCCGGAATTAATACCTTAGAGTAAATTTTCGCATTCTACCTACCCCAAGAAGCCCACCCCCGCCTCGCTTCCCGAAGGACAAGGAAAGGAAGAAAGCTTGGAAGAAATTTTCATTAGGGACACCCAGACTGCTACAGAAAAGGTAGCGGACTGCAGCGAGGGACAGTGGAATTAAGAAGAGTTTATACCGTCGACTTGGGTTCATGCATCTACCTCGGCCGCCCTCTTGCTAGCCGTGAAAATGAACCTTAATTAAATGGAAACATACATAAGAATTCGAACAAGGCAGAATAGGAGCGCATCTTTCCTGCAGAAGGACAAAGAAAAGCTCGGATCTTACATTCCGAAATATCAATTGACTTGGAAATAAAGTCCCTAAACGTCTTAGTGGCAATCGGCGTTTCCCTGAATTACTTACCTTTCACAGGACGCGCTGACCGACCAAGCATCCTAAGGATTCTAAGCATCTTGCCGAAAAACGCCTTTATTTGTAAAGGGATTTTTATTATTCTTTATATCTTCCTACAAACCTCTATACTTCGTTTTACCAGAAAATAGTGCGAGGTCAAACGAAATAATACACGCAAAGTTAACGGATCCACACGGACTGAAAGCGAGAATTCACAGCGAACTTTCTGCGTTTGAGTGGATGAGCCGGCGATTGAGCACAGACACAGTTAAAGACCGACGACCAGTTCTCGCTTTCCACTTTCCCCTGCTTCTTCCTCTCCCCCTTCTACCCTGTCCACCGTTGCCTGTTTTCTCCTCCCCCGGGTGACTAGGATCTTCTGCCTTGCAGAATCTCGAGTCTGGTCGTCGGCTTTTAAACTCGTGGCGTCTCATGTTTTGCGCTGCTTCATTAGCGTTATGCGCTCGTAGCTTCGGCTGGGCTCCAACTGAAAGTGAAACGAAGTGAATGAACATTATGTTGCCTTTAAAATGCATGGTATACAGAGATGTATCGTAATAGCTTAGTGTCTATATATTGTTTTATTTTTATCGTAACGTAATGTAATGGATATATTCAATCGCTACTCCGATTCTGGCTGCTTCAAGTCGGGACATCCTAATAAGATTACCATGAACAAGGTATCTGAACCCAAAGACTTTGGAAAATTCATGGCACGTTGTAGTGCGCCGTTCCCAGAGATTATGCAGGCGAGTCACGGGGAACAGAATGTTTTTTCGAAACGTCGACACGTGAGTTACAAATCGTTCTGTCTTATCAGTTGCTGCTCAATTAGTTCAAAAGAAAGCGTCTTCGAACCCTTAATATATATATATTTTTTAATTCGTGACACACCTGAGTTACGCGGGTTCCTATAGTCGAAATCGATTGATCTGCTGTAGTCATTGACAAGATGCGAACGTTTCCCAAGTGGACGGTTCGAATCCCGGCCGAGATGCCTGTAACCTGATCACGGCTTTTGTTGAGAAGGTGCCGTGTAACCGACCGTGATTTCGGTTGCAGGTGAAAAGATCCCCAGGCGGTCCAAATTAATTCCCAGTCGACAAGCTGGTGCGCGTAAGATGCCGGTCATTGGCTTGGCAACACGAAAAATCCCAGAATTGTTTTTAAGGATAAGAGTGACAAAGTGGTCTTTAGTTATCCTGCCGCCAGCGTGAGCTTGCTATCTTCGAAAACATGTTGGCGTTTCATGAGCTTCTAGTGGACACGTTCAGTCAAAGCACTTCAGAAAAAAAAAAAAAGCGCAAGTTCGAGGGTGGGTGCCCCAAAAAACGCATTGCACTTCTTTTATTTATGTATTTATTTATTTTATTAATTTATTTATTATTATTATTCCGTGTCTCAGAACGACTGAAGTCAGTTTTGGTATGAGGCACATGCGTACAGTGAACAAAGCACATACGGGAATGCTACATGACTATTAATCGTAGAGTGAAATTTCAAGTTCACGTTCAAATGAGACGTAATCTGTAATAGCATCTAACGAAGATTTCGATGAAATGTCATTGAAACATAGCTGCATACGGGTGGTCGGACAGAGCTTTTAGTAGGAGTATAAATTGAAAAAAAAAAAAGGTTGAAGCGATCAAAGCTAGACATTTTCTGCGATATAAGTTCAAGGTGGCGCCATTCCCATACCTCTCGCTGAAATTAGGATGCGTCATATGGTGGCCCGTTCGCTTGTCGACCGGATCGAGTTTGCTTTTCGGAAGCTTGTCTAAGTTCTCCAATAATGTTCTAAAACTTAGATACTTTATTTTACGTAGTAACTGATCAACTTGACGGAGAGCTTACAATTGAACTCACCGCATAAGCGACGCCTGCTAATGCGCGATTGTTTGGCTGTGGAAGCTTACGCTTATACAGGCTGCTCGATTTTAATAAGAACTGATTTTTAGAAAAAGAGGGTGAGAGTTAAAAGAGCGCCACTTTAATAAAGTATTTAATGTCTTTCGAGTCTTTAATAATAAAGACTCGACAGACATTAGATGAGGGGTCCTGGTAAGTTGGCTGATACACTAAATATTTTTAATTAACTTTTAACAATTAGTTTTAGAGATATCTTGCCATTGCAGTTTTCAGGGCAATTTCTATTAAAATCTGGATCACAACAAAAATGCGCGAATGTAATAATATTTTCTTTATTAATTTTCACGTTTTTAGCCGGATTTTAAATTTGCGTGCCGAGAGAATTTCGTGAACCCTGCCGTTAAATTGTTCAATAATTCAATAAATCAGTCAATTGATCAATTATTCAACCAATAAGTCGTCTGTTTTATTGAACCCTTAAACAACTGGTCGGCCCTAGGAGGTGTGCAGGTACTCGTTTCAGTTGCGTCATCGCTTGTGTCGTCGGCGTAACCCATCAGGGACACGCTGCCGAGATAGTGACGACATGGTTGAAGCGACGACACTCTTCCACGCGTCATTGAAGGCAGGGCTCGTAGCGCTCCTTTTAGGCGAAATTCTTCGATCGAAGGAAGAAACGTGAATATTTAGCAGTTAATATTGCGATATACTCGGTGTTTTTGCGAAGACTTTCAAAAATCCTAAAAATTAGGGCGATTCAAAAAAGAATAAACTCTCTTCGGGAACAAACTACCAGCCACGGCGGACGTCAGGAATTGCCAAAAACCTACTAATTAGCCAGCTAATTAATTAAAACTTGTTAATTAACTTTTTAATTAGTGGAAATAGACATATGGTTCCAATTAGAAAGTTGCTGAGCGTTATCGAAAACCACTAAATCAGTCATTTTCAGAAAGACTTTGAGCGCGTGAGACGAGTAGTAGCGCACTAAAGTTACCACTCGTGGAGCAGGTACAAGGCTGGGGCTAGATAAGAGGCGGAAAAATCGCGCGGGCGCCTTACCGCAACCGCTAGCTTTGTACCTGCTCCACGAGTGGTAACTTTAGTGCGCTACTACTCGTCTCACGCGCTCAAAGTCTTTCTGAAAATGACTGATTTAGTGGTTTTCGATAACGCTCAGCAACTTTCTAATTGGAACCATATGTCTATTTCCCCTAATTAAAAAGTTAATTAACAAGTTTTAATTAATTATCTGGCTAATTAGTAGGTTTTTGGCAATTCCTGACGTCCGCCGTGGCTGGTAGTTTGTTCCCGAAGAGAGTTTCCTCTTTTTTCAATCGCCCTCATATTTAGGATTTTTGAAAGTCTTCGCAAAAACACCCGGTATATTACAGGCTTGAATATTCTTTTAACTGGCTTGGCCTCTAACACTAATTGCTGTACATATGGCAGTTGCAACATGACCTCTAAAGACAATAAATGCAAAGTAAGTTAACGGGTTCAGTCATTTATTCAATTTAACATGACGATTTTCTCTCATCTAATGTCCACCAAGTCTGACCAATACATGGCGAAAAATTTACCTCTCACCCAGTTTAAAAAAAATATGCTTCAATCAAAATTAAACAGCCTGTATTAGCCCGAGAGCGAACACAAGCGTCGCTGCGATCGCCACTCCCTGATTGGCTGAAGTGTACCGTGACCATCAGGGCAAGGACTCAGGTTCGCGATCTCGCATCCGGCTCGCTTCCCTGCCCCTGTTTCCTGGTTTGCAATCATGCTGACCCACTGCTCCGTGCCGCAGTAAAAAATCCCCCCCCCCCCCAAAAAAAAAAAAAAAAACTGTATTAGTTTTATTCGCTTGAAAACGTTGAGGTTAAAGAAAGCTTGGGCAATCAAACAAAGTATGGGAAACGCACCGTCAAAGTCGGCCGTTGTGTGCCGCAAGGAGACATGTACGAATTACTCAAAAAAGGTAGTTAAGTTACTGAGTATCGAAGCCAAACGTATTTGGAGTAGAGTAGAAATTACTCATTTAATAGTACGAGGACGGTCCAATAAGTACTTTGCCTCACCGCCCGATAACGCCACTATTGCAAGAGAAATTCACTATCGTGCAGTACATTCTCGTAGACGGCTACTATCGAAATTTCAACCAAATCGGACTCGTAGTTTCGTTTTGACCGCACGTGGAAGCGGGCCTGTCCGCGAATTTTAGAAAAATGGTAAAAGAGCAATATCAGTCCGTGATTTGATTCTTGTTTTTGGAAAAAAAATCGCGCAGTGAAATCAAAGAGCGCTTAGGTGCTGTGTACGATGACTTTTCTTCTTTGATGGTGACTGTCAAAAATTGGTGTAAAGAGTTTCAACGTGGTCGCACGTCGGTTTTTGATGAGTCACGCCCAGGTGCTCCGAAACGGCTACCACGGAGGATAATGTGACAAAAATCCACGATCTCGTATTGGCAGACCGCCGATTGAAGGTGCGCGAGATAGCTGAGACAGTAGGCATCTCAAAAGTCTGCGTGGGTAATATCCCGCATGACATTTTGGGCATGAGAAAGCTGTCGGCGCGATGGGTGCCGCGTTTGCTCACTGCGGACAACAAGCGCAACCGTGAAACCACTTCAGAGCACTGTATGACGCTGTTCAAGCGCAATCCGAAGGAGTTTCTGCGTCGTTTCGTGACCGTCGACGAGTCATGGATCCACTGGTACACACCAGAGGCCAGGGAACAGTCGAAACAGTGGACTTCACCCGGCGAACGTGCTCCGAAGAAGGCGAAGACTGCCCTGTCGGCCGGAAAGGTGATGGTCACCGTTTTTTGGGATTCACAAGATGGGATCTACATCGACTACCTGGAGAAAGGCAAAACGGTCACAGGGCTGTACCATGCCGAATTATTGGGCGGATTCGACACCGAATTACGGAAAAAAACGGCCCCATTTGGCGAGGAAAAAAGTGCTCTTCCACCATGACAACGCACCGGCTCACACCTTCGCCCTCGTTACTGCCAAATTGGTCCAATTGGGCTACGAACTGCTCCCTCATCCACCGTATTCTCCAGATTCGGCCCCGTGCGACTTCTTTTTGTTTCCAAACTTGAAAAAGTCACTCGCCGGGCGGAAATTTGAGTCGAATGAGGAGGTCATCGCCGCCACGGAAGCCTACTTTGCCGACCTCGAGAAAACATATTTTTCAGATGGGTTGAAGAAGTTGGAGCATCGCTGGTTGAAGTGTGTCGAACTAAAAGGAGACTATATTGAGAAATGAATCACCACTTTTCCAATATTTTCGTTTTTATTTTGTAGGCTAAGTACTTATCGTACCACTCTCGTAATTCAGTAAATTTACGATCGGTCTTTTGCTTCTACGAGTGAATAATCTATTTTGGTGAAGACGCAAGCCATAAAATGACTGCATTCATTTTAGGCTCGGCGTTTTTTTCAAGGATCAAAACTGCTGTTCATTTTGCTACCACGAAAATATAAAAAATAGTAACTTGGGAAGTAACTTGAAAGTAATTCGCTACTTTTTACGGTAGTTAGTAGTTAACTACTAACTACCGTAAAAAGTAGCAAGTTGCTTTGAAGTTACTTTCCAAGTTACTTTTTTATATTTTCGTGGTAGCAAAATGAACAGCAGTTTTGATCCTTGAAAAAAACGCCGAGCCTAAAATAAATGCAGTCATTTTATGGCTTGCGTTTTCACCAAGATAGATTATTCATTGGTAGAAGCAATAGACCGATCTCACTAACCGGTCGGCGCATGCGTGACACCGCCATAACTTTAGTTCTCAGAAGGCAGACGCATAGAGAATTATAGTACTACGTAAAGAGCGGACACTTCCATAGGCCCCAGCGGCCCAATTCAAGGTCAGCGAGCGCACCCAGCGGCCATTATAGTCCCTAGTTGAGTGTTGAATGGTTGAATACACGCGATAACCGCTGGCCAGATGAGTGAATGAATTCAAGGCGAATTCTGGCGGTATTTTTGTATCGGGCAGTGGCATGCGTCAGTGTCAGTGTTATTGTAACTAGCATGGTTTTTGTTTAAAATATAATTGTTTTATAAGTATACCTTAATTTTACTGCAGATGAAAAGTCATCCAGCGCTACATATAAGTCGAACTGACCGCACACCGAAAAGTATTTATTTTTGTAACTATGACAAGCAAAACAAACATCAACTCTGAAGACAATGAGGGATGTATGTTATTCATACATTACAAAAATAAGAATACACATGCAAAATGTGTGAATAACACGTTAACCGTGCAACACTGGAAAAAAAGTACTGTATTACAGCGAGACTTACAGCAACAAATGAAATTAGATGGAGGCCATTTAAAGAAATTACCGTCCAAGTTCCATGAAAAGCGCTTGCACATATGACCATGTGACTAATCCAGCACCAATAAAACAACAATCTGGCCCAGTGCCTTCTAAATTCAGTGACCGAATGCAAATGTCCTCAACAAAGAAACTACAGTCACGATTCTTCTTACGCATACCGTATACCATGACCGCAACAGAAGAATGACTAGAAACCCGCACGAAACAACGAGCCGTGGAACCAACTCAACCCACACAACGAGGCAAGAGACACAGACCAAGCAGCCGGCCGAAGTATCCGCCCTCCGTCGAGTCCACGACTCCGAACCAACCGTCGCGCCGCAGCCGTAGCCACAACCGTTGAAGTCGTTTTTGAAAGTTTTCGAAGTTCGTAATAATTTTAAAAGTTTACTCTACACAACAAAGTTATTTATTAATATTATATATCTGACAAATGTTCAGGATAAGTGGCACTGTTGCGCCTACTAACGGCCAGTAGAGTCCCTAACTCCTGGGCCGCGAAACGGCTTGCGTGGTCACTCTTTACGTGGTACTATATTTCTCTATGGCAGACGGCAGTGCACGCGAGGACTCGTGACTCCTCGTGCTTTACACGTGCAGTGCTCCAGCGAGGTTGTCGCACGTGCAAAAAGACTAAAGTTCCCTCGATGCATTGCGGCAGAGGTGGCGTAGTCAAACTGGCTGCTGAGATCGGTCTATTGACTATCAAAGTTCTTCATAGGAGAGCTTTCCCATTTTCCTCCTAAAGACGTCCCCAGCCAAGCTAAAAAGGCATTCCACCGACGCGCTGGATGGAACGGCAGCGTTGAACTTGAGAAACAGGTTGTGCAGGGTCGGGTAAGGGAGTGTCCTCATCTTAGGTGTCCATGACGAAACATGTGAGGTTGCCCTCGGCTAAAGGGTCTTTTATAACAAACTTTCTTCCGTTTTTCTTTTTTTTTTCGGCAAGTTCAGATTTTTATGACTCCCCTCTTTATTTCCCCGACGTTCGGAGAGTACGATGAGTGAGTGCACCTGATTGTCATGGGTTCAAATCTCGCGCCACGACGATTACATCATCCTGACGACTGCGCATCTTGTTACAGTGCTAGTGCTACGTTCTATTCTAGCGTTCGTTCTATATTCTACAGAATATAGAACGAAGTATACTTCGCCGCTGACGCCGGGTCCAACAGAAGGATCCCCCAAGGGTGACTCGCAATTTTCGCCTACATCGACGCCTGGGACGCTAGCCTTTCTCTCTTTTGTTTTGGGAACAAGTTCGCCTCATTAAACAATTAGTTTCTTCAGTTATGCGCCGCCTCATCATTTATTATTGGCGACAATATTTTGCTCTGTATAGTCGGACGGCATAAAATAGCCCTACGATACTTTTTTTCCGTTTTGTGTTGTTGCGTGCTTATAAACCATTCTGGTAACAAAGTTTTGCGTAGCTGCATAATTATTGTTGTCAATGACGTCAATAGAAGTTAAGCAAATGCGGAAGCATCTTCAAAAGTAACTGAAATACATTTCGAAGTATTTGTACTCTACTCAAGATACTTTACAGAGAAAGTAACTTGAGTAGTATTTTAAATACTTTATGTAGCAGGTATTTGGTAACTTAACTTAAATACTTTTATCGAGTATTTTGTCTAACACTGGAAATAATGCACGCAAAGCAAACGGATCCATACGGACTGAAAGCGAGAATTTACGGCGAACGTTCTGCGTTTCAGTAGATGAGCCGGCGATTGAGCACGCACACAGTTAAAGACCGACGACCAGTTCTCGCTTTCCACTTTACCCTGCTTCCTCCTCTCCCCCTTCTACCCTGTCCACCGTTGCCTGTTTTCTCCTCCCCTCGGTGAGCAGGATCTTCTGCCTTGCAGAATCTCGTGTCTGGTCGTCGGCCTTTAAACTCGTGGCGTCTCATGTTTTGCGCTGCTTCATTAGCGTTATGCGCTCGTAGCTTCGGCTGGGCTCCAACTGGAAGTGAAACGAAGTGAATGAACATTATGTTGCCTTTAAAATGCATGATATACAGAGATATATTGTAATAGCTTAGTGTCTATATATTGTTTTATTTTTTATCGTAATGTTATGTAATCGGTATATTCAATCGGTACTCCGATTCTGGCTGCTTCAAGTCGAGGCACCCTAATAAGATCAGCATGAACAAGGTATCTGAATCCAAAGACTTTGGAAAATTCATGGCACGTCGTAGTGCGCCGTTCCCAGAGATTATGCAGGCGAGTCACGGGGAACGAAACGTTTTTTTCGAAACATTGACACGTGAGTTACAAATTGTTGTGTCTTATGAGTCGCTGCTCAATAAGTTCAAAAGAAAGCGTCTTCGAACCCTTACTATATAGATATATGTGTGTATTTAATTCGTGGAACACCTGAGTTACACGGGTTCCGATATCAAAATCGATTGATCTGCTGTAGTCATTGACAAGATGCGAACGTTTCCCAAGTGGACGGTTCGAATCCCGGCCGAGATGCCTGTGACCAGTCGCCTGTTGGCGCGTGCAAAATGCCCATCAATGGTTTGGCAACACGAAAAATCCCTAAATTTTAAGGATAAGAGTGGCAAAGTGGTCTTTAGTTATCCTGCCGTCAGCGTGAGCTTTCTACCTTCGAAAACATGCTGGCGTTACATGAGCTTCTAATGGACACGTTCAGTCAAAGCACTTCAGAAAAAAAGCGCAAATTAGAAGGTGGGTGCCCCAAAAAACGCCTTGCACTTCTTTTATTTATGTATTTATTAATTTTATTTATTTATTTATTATTATTATTCCGTGTCTCAGAACGACTGAAGTCAGTCTTGGTATGAGGCACATGCGTACAGTGAACAAAACACATGCGGGAATGCTACATGACTATGAATCGTAGAGTGAAATTGCAAGTTCACGATTCAAACGAGATGTAATCTGTAAAAGCATCTAAAGAAGATTTCGATGAAATGTCATTAAAACAGAGCTGCATACGGGTGGTCGGACAGAGCTTTTAGTAGGACTATAAATTGAAAAAAGGTTGAAGCGATCAAAGCTAGACATTTTCTGCGATATAAGTTCTAGGTGGCGCCATTCCCATACCTCTCGCTGCATTTAGATTGCGTCATATGGTGGCCCGTTCGCTTGGCGACCGGATCGAATTTGCTTTTCGGAAGCTTGTCTAAGTTCTCCAATAATGTTCTAAAAATTAGATACTTTATTTTACGTAGTAACTGATCAACTTGACGGAGAGCTTACAAGTGAACTCACCTCATAAGCGACGCCTGCTAATGCACGATTGTTTGGCAGTGGAAGTTTACGCTTATACAGGCTGCTCGATTTTAATAAGAACCGATTTTTAGAAAATGAGGATGAGAGTTAAAAGAGCGCCGCTTTAATAAAATATTTATTAGACTCGACAGACATTAGATTAGGGGTCCTGGTAAGTTGGCTGATACACTAAATATTGTTAATTAACTTTTTAACAATTAGTTTCAGAGATATCTGGCCATTACTGTTTTAAGGGCCATTTCTATTAAAATCCGCATCACAACGAAAATGCGCGAATGTAATAATATTTTCTTTATTAATTTTCACGTTTTTAGCCGGATTTTAAATTTGCGTGCCGAGAGAATTTCGTGAACCCTGCCGTTAATTATTCGGTAATTCAATAGATTAGTCTATTAATTAATTATTCAGCCAATAAGGCGTCGGTTTTATTGAACCCTTAAACAACTGGTAGGTCTTAGGAGGTGTGTGTCGTCGGCGTAACCCATCAGGTACAGGCTGCCGAGATAGTCACGACATGATTGAAGCGACTACACTCTTCTAAGCGTAATTGAAGGCAGAGCTTGTAGCGTTCTTTTTAGACGCAATTTTTCAATCGAAATAAGAAACGTGAAAATTTAGCAGTTAATATCGCAATATATATTAAAGGCTCGCATATTTGTTTAACTGGCGTGGCCTCTAATACTAATTGCTGTACATACTTTAATTGCAACATGACCTCTAAAGACAATAAACGCAAAGTTAGTTAACGGGTTCAGTCATTTATTCAATTTAACATGACGATTTTCCCTCACCTAATGTCCGCCGAGTCTGACCATTACATGGCGAAAATGAAACTCGTTTACCTCTCACCCACTTTAAAAAAAAAAAAAAATGCTTCAATCAAAATTAAACAGCGTGTATTAGCCCGAGAGCGAACACAAGCGTCGCTGAGATCGCCACTCCCTGATTGGCTGAAGTGTACCGTGACCTTCAGGGGAAGGACTCCGCTTCGCGATCTCGCATCCGGCTCGCTTCCCTGCCCCTGTTTCCTGGTTTGCAATCATGCGGACCTACAGCTCCGTGCCGCGGTGCAAATACCCCCCCCCCCCCCCCCCCCCCCAAAAAAAAAAAAAGTACGCCGGTATTAGCTTTTACCGCTTGAAAACTTTGAGGTTGAGGAAAGCATGGGAAATCAAATTAAGGATAGGAAACGCGTTGTCAACGTCGGCCGTTGTGTGCCGCAAGCACTTTGAGGTGCTGGACCTCGTTCACCCGGTGTACAAGACGTTGGAGATACCGACTTACTTCCTCTCCATTTCTAAGCGTGTTTGTCACTTTAACCTTTACAAGTAAGATAAAAGTATCGAAAGCTATCAACGGAGGCGATTCCACCGATGAACCTCCCCGTCCGTTTACGCGGCACAAGGCGATCATGCGAGGGGTCGGTGAAGCGGTGGCCTAAGTGTTTCAGACGCTGAAATTTAGTTCCTTGCATGTTCATTGAGTTTAGAGAGTATTGTATCCAGCTTTGAGGGCTTTTCAAACGGAAGTTATATCAAAAGCCTTTGGGCGGTCGGCAGATTAGCTCGTGACCCCGACTCGGCGCGTGCCACTCTGCGTGGGCTGGTTCGCTGATGCTTTAATGAAGGTCCTTGAAATGCTCGGGGAACACGGTTGTTTTACATAAATTCAGCGTCTTTTTGAATTTATGGTATAGTTCGTACGTGTATAGAGGCATGGTTTATTTTTGAACAAGCACAATTACCGCAAATGTAATTGTGCCTGTATGATAACAAGAAAAATGGCCGAATTTCCCGCAGTTGCCTGTGTGGGATGTACGGAATTGCCAACTACGATTCCATTTTTTACACTCCGATGAAACGTTGCACCAATCACGGATACCTGAAGCGACCTAACATACTTTGAGACAACCTTTCGAATCAGGTTACATATATTCGACTGAAGTAAACGAGACAATGTTGAGTCGTATAAGCGAGGCATTTCGTATGTTAATATAGATATTCTTTTAACAGTTACGTCAAAATTATATAAAGAAATTTCGTATTTCTGCGTACTTGAAAATAAAGATGGATTGTACGAGCGATTAAAGAAGTCTAAATAGTTGGTCGTTTCTCGGCTTTTCACGCCTATTTTCAAAAAGACGCGGAAAATATATTCTCAATTTAGCAGTCCAAACCGGCTCAAACCGGTTCCAACCTGTTCGAATTGATTGAACCTTTATTTTTTCTCCCAGTAACTGATTTAGAGGTAAACTGAAAACCTTGGACCCGAACTCGAACCGAACAGATAAAGCTCTCGGTTTCACACTCTGCTCTTGACGCATGATGTACGGGGCACTTAAATGTTTGTAGAATACAGAATGCAAACGTCCGGGAGTGCGAAGCAGTTTTGTATAAGATTTACTTTCCTCAATTTTTTTAAAATGCAACGCGCGGTAGTTTTGCGTAGTTTTAAATTCTCAGTTCACACAGGCAATTTTTCAGTGGGACACTACTGCTATTTCTTGTTACCTTGAGGACCCAGCACACTGTAGGGAGTACTCAAACGCTTTCTCGTTTGTGCGGTGTTGTTCGAATATATGTTGATAACCTTCTTTCATTGTTTTTCTGGAAAAAAGTTTGACCTTTAGCTAATGAAAGTACTGCGCATCGTGCGTATGCATGACATTAAAATATTATTATTAAGACGTTCTCTTTCCACGCACGCATACCTCGAATGATTATTTATTTCGGAATCAGATGGTGCCCAAATAACTTAGATTCTCCCCATAACAGCGGAACAGAATTAGAAAAGGACGACTAGAAGGAAGGCGAGCTTCAATATAGCCCGTCAAAAATTGCAAAATGCAAAACCAGTTTCAAGTGGGCGCCACCACCTCTCATTATATTGGCATTCCCCTCTCTCGCCTTTTCTCTTCTTTCCTTGTGTCTTTTCTCACTTAAGGTGGGGTCTAAAATATGTAACTTCACAAACTGTGTTTCCAATCAATTAAGTGCAATATTTGCTTAGTCGTGTTTTCCATCAGCCTGAAGGCCTTTGCGGTAAACCACAAAACATAATAGATATTCGCCAAAAATATACGGGCTTAAAAGTCCAACGCAAGCTTAAAACCAAACGCATGCATAAGACACATACACATGCTTAAAAATTAAATGTCCAGTCCACGTTTGAAGATGGTTGGACAGCGAAGCAGTGGTGTCATCTGCAACGACTGCCCACTGTACTATAGAACCTGATTAGGGTAAATGCCACCACGTGGTCCTCCAGTCTTTGATGTCTCAGAGAACTTACGGTTTATAAAAAGAATGAAGAAAGGCCACCTAAAAACCATTGCTTGCAACATAGATGCGGCGGTTTAACCAGGTGAACGCCAAAAGAGCGATGGAGTGCGAGATATCTTAAAATGTTACGAGTATTCTTTTAAACCAACTTGCCTCCTGCGGAATATTATATTGTACAGCCGAAAGCCCTCGTTAAATCTCCAGCTGTGTTTTCCGTGTACGATTTATGTTTTTTACCATTGGTTACGTAAGCAAGCTCAACAGGCTTGCAAAGTCGTTGCGACCGGAAGTAGCGTGTGAAGAAAGCGGCAGTTCATGTTAAACAGCAAAAGGGTCTATATCAGAAGGATTGACGAAAGAAAACTGAATGTAATGTACCACATCATTTTTATATATGAAAGACTTCGGACGGCTGCCGCTGCCGCGGCAGCTTACGCAACCGCAGTCTTTACCGCGAAACGCATGCGGGAGCGTTACGTGCTGCGCATTGTTAGCGGGCAGTGGCGTACAAAGTTGTTCTTGAGTAAGGGGGGGGGGGGGGGGGGGCAGACGGCCCCGCCCCCCCCCCCCCCCCCCCCCCGGTTGGTACGCCCATGTTAGTGGGACTAGTAACGTCACCCCACACTTAGTACTCTGCCACTACCACGGCAGCTTATGCAACCGCAATCCTTACCGAGAAACAGATCCGGGGAGCACTCCATGCTTATCATCTATCACGTGGTTTAAGGAACTTGCATCGTGGTTTTCTTATTAATACAAATCGTCAAAACCTCATGATAAGAGATAAGGCGCGCGCGAATGGTGATAAGGAGCGCGCAATGGTTTTCCGTCGACTATTCTGTCGACTTTTTTTCTCAACTAGACGTGGCAAGAGTGCCTGCGATGGAATTGGTGGTCGTGTCAAGCACCAGGTAACGTTGTATAACCTCCGACAGCCCACCGCGTCGGTGATCAAGTCAGCATCAGAGATGATTGCCCCACTGAACACTGAACTGCCGAACGTGAAACTAATCCACCTTCCGAAAGCTGACGTCAATGCGTTCAAGGACATGAAAGCAAAAGAGTGGGACTCTGTTTCTGTTGTGTTTGGAATTCAGTCCTGTCACCTGTGGCAGTTTACACGGTCCGACACTTCGCAACCACAGCTGCTTGGCAAGAACAGTAGACGCAGAAACGATATATCTTTGAACGTATAAAGTCTCCTGTGGCTTTGAAAAGCAGATCGAGGTCGCGAGCTTGCGGTGTCACTAAGAAGAATGAACAGTGATCGCTACAGGTAAAACGGTAAAAAAAGTTTCCTCCTCGGAGTGCCATAAGAGCGCCGTAACCGACTCAGGTCAGCGTCCGGCAGAAAGGATGCTCGCGACAAGCGCCGAATATGCCCACAGGATCTTGATTCATTAAACTCGTTTCAATTGTACCACTTCAAACATGTGTTCTTATCGCTATTTAAACCTGGTCGTCAGCAGCCTGCGAAGGGTACGCTCCGAAATTCACTGATCCGAGAATTTGTATTTTAATTGTTGACTCGTACTTCAAACTCACCTGTAATCTTTGGTATCAAGTTTAATTTTTCACGAACTCTCGTCACAGTGCTTTCTCCTCACAGACTTTCTGCATTTTTCTACATCTTTTGTTGCCCTTGTTTGAAATCGGCAACGCCCTACCTTTGAAGTTAAAGCAAGTAGGCAGGCGATCTGCCCTGTGTTTTAGGGGGCAGGAACCTGTCAAGCTGCAAACTTGCAGGTTTTTTTCCTGGCCCCCCTTGTCACATGTGTGTAAAAGCGCTGTGACAAAAACGAACTGATTCTGAGTCTGATTCTGAAGTAGGCAGGCGAGCTGGTTGTGGACCTATTTAAGGAGGCGTCCTGAAAAATAAATCTTTAGCTGTGTTCGGAGTTTCCTGTCTGTCCGTACCCTTTTTGACCCCTAGCTCCAGTGTTACTATATCTTTCCTACCTTTCTCTACTCCCGTTCTGGCAATTTAGCATATTTATCGCTCTGTGAAACAATACAAAATGTACAAGAAATATTGCGAAGCATTTTTGAAGGGCCTAATAGGACAGATGTTGAGCCTTGATCTGTGAAAAGTAGAAGAAAAATTAAGATAGCCTCCATTTTAAACTGAGTTTTCAATTATTGCAAAATCGGTAACCTGTCTACATTTCAGTGTATTTTTTTTAGAAATGTTATCGTTGTCAACTCAATGGCAATTGATGCGAATATTGAACAAGCGCGTCGAAATCATGTTAAAAGAATTTGAATTTCCAGCCTTTTATGAACCGAATCCATAAAGCTCTGAATTGCTTCGTGATCGATAATACATGTTTACCTCCTTTTATTTTATGTACATTGTATGCAAAAAAGAAAAAAGATTAAAGTTAAGCCGACAACAGCTTTTCTATTATACATTTCCGAAGGCACGGTTTCACGCAGGTCGCAAACACGTGGGCGTATACCGACAGTGAATTCATGATTTTTGTTCCTCAAGATTTCCGCAAAAAAAAAGTTCGAATATGTTTTTTTCCGGTGGCACAAGTAAAATAGATATTTTAATAAAAACAAAACAATAACGTCGACCGAACATGGTCGTTCGATCCTATCTGAAAACGCCCAATACAGACAATCTCGATATATCGGAATTCGTTTTTTTTTTTATGTATCTTTATTTTTTACGCTTTGTGCGGCCCTCGACGGCGGCGGATCTATTGGCGCTCATAGGCGGCGAAGGTTAAGGTTCTGCCGGCCCTGCCTCCTATATCATGTTACCAGCAAGGTTGTAGGCTGATCTGCTTGCAAAGTCGCTCTGGTTGCTTCCTTTATGTCGCGTACACGGAGACGCTAGGCGCCAACTGTTGCAACAGGCACCGCTAAGTATGTTAGAGGGTGGCGCCTCTCGACCGCTCCGGCCCATGGGCATTTTTGGGTCCGTTGTACGAAAATGTATCAGGAATTTTCCTTCGAAACTAGCGTCCATATCTCCGCTCTCAATTTGTCTTTTTCTGACCACCCCGTAGCATTCTTACGCTTTTTAATACCGTATTTATTTGAGCGATAGCCGCACTGTTTATGAGGAAAACCTGAGGGTTAGCCTTTCCGCGGAGCACGCAGATTGGCAATCACCGGGATCAACAGCATGAGTCCAGCTGTTCGCAGGACAGCGATAAAGTCTTCGTGCGAAGTTACCATCTGTGAAGATTGTATTAGTATGGACACTCGTGATTTCGATCTGGTTATTCGCTATGTTCTTTACGCGCAACACAATGATTGGCTGTATATGTGCTCTGTGGGAAAGTAGACGCGAGGGACGCATTCATAAATAGTGCGGCTATTACTCGAGTAAATACGGTAATAACGAATTTGTGAAAAATGGGTATGTGCACGCTTCATTTGTGGCAACCGCGTGAGCGTGAATTTGGCCATATTTCTCGCTTTATAACTTCAAAGCCACAGAAATATTTCATTATGTTTTTGCAGACTCTGTTAGTACATATTATAAACGTTAATTTTGGAGAGTTTAAACAATACAAAAGATGAGGTTTTTAAAATTATTTTCAAAATAATGCATATTAAGGTAGAAGCCCCTGTGTGAGCGATTCTTTTAAATTTCTCCCTCTAACCAGGACAACAATATTTCATGCACAGATGATCTATATAAAGGGCAACACACTGGCAAAGTTTGAAGAGCTTAACTTTTATGAATACGGAGAAAACAAATATTTAATCAAGAGCGTTATTGCGCAATGTTCCGTGCTCGCGATTTTGTTTCTGTAAATAACGACCCTACGATTCGGTGATTAATACCTTTTCTCAATCCTTCCTATGCCTAATTTGTCAGTAAATACCTCTAGAGCCGTAACCAAAACGTTTTTTTTTTAATTTTTTTTTTAGAAGTTGCTTGAAATGTTAACGTCGCGCGATACGCAAAACGCGCACGTGACTGAGGGGATGCTTACAAATTTTTTTCGCAAAGACAATTTCTTTTTCCGAAATAAGGATTGGTTTTATTCTTTTTTAGGCATAGGGCCAGCAAAATACAATTTCTTCATCAAAATTAGAAATGGTCACCGGACATGGTTGTTCGATCTTATCTGAAAACACCCAGTAGCATCTTATACGTGACCACAGGGACTAATTGAGAACCCAGGAACGCCGCCACTATGATATATTCCCTACCGCAGGTGTTTATGGTGATACAGAAGACGGAAACTTAAAGACAGATCAGAAATAAAACAAATCGTACAAAACGAGTTTTTATATATATATATATAACTTAACAGCAGTAGTCATTTCATTTGCTGTGTTTAGTAAAAACTGCAGATTGCTGAGCACACTGAGTTCTGCTAAAATGCTGCTAGCTGTAGCTATTGGCGGCCGCCGTGTTCCGCGAGAATTGTTTCCATGGGGCGGAAAACTATCTGCATTGCAGGGCACCTCTGTCACTCATTCACCCTCCGCAATATGACGCTTCCGTTGTTGAAAGTATCGCGGCCCAGACTTCCGCTCAAAGTTTACTGCTTCGACAAACCGCTGCTCCGCGCTTGAAGCGCGACTTTGCCCCGAGGCACGTATGATGAACGTGCGCAGCGCCTCTAAACTGGGTTCGGCCGCTACAGAGGCTCTGCTCTACGTATGCAGACACGCTGGCTTGACTAGCGGACGAACTATGTGCACACTTTTAACACGTACCGCCCAACGCGTACTCTGGAGAGCCTGTAACGATCTGGAGCTGTTTTCGTGTTCCAGCACGAGCTTGTCTTGAAAGAGAGCGAAAAAAACCTTTTTCGTGTAGAATTAGGTCAATGTACTTATCAGGGCTTGTCGTGGTCGCGTGTGCATTCGCAGGGATTGATGTCGACGCCACGACCTGGCCTTGGACGACCTACACACCGTACCCAGAGACAGTGGCGCCGACGACGAACGTGACAATGCAGCTTCAGACTAAAAGGGTGAAATGCTGTGAGTATGTCTTGCGTTCATGCAAATGTGTGAGGTGTGAAATGCTTTTATATTCTTACCGTTGGTAGCAATTTCGTAATCGGTGAAATACGTTAACTGTGTGATGGTCATTCCAATACTTTCCAGCAATTAGTACATTGCTTTGACCACTAAAATATTTCCTTGTAACGGCGAGGACGCATATATTCTCTACGTATGATGCAGTAGCTTCTTTTTTTTTTTTTTCACGGCTTCAGGTCAGTTGTTTAACTCTAATAGACCATATGTAAAATTGTTCGAACGTCTGGCAATACTCTCTGCAATGCCACCTTTGTTCCGTCGCGACTGCCCCTGCTGTTTCTCAATTTCGTAGCGTTGTCGGTACCAACCGAGGCCTACTGCCCACCGTCATCGATCCTAACCCACACCTGCGAGCTGAGGGTTAGTATCGTTTTACACACTTGTTGCGCATGCACGCGCTCGTCGCCCCGTCGGTCGCTTGTTTTCTTCCGCAACCAACATGGCGCACGCACACTTCAGCTCGAAATTTGGCTTCGAAATCCGGAAGCGCTTTCTCTGCGCGTTTGCTTGTGCGACCGAAGAATCCTTAAGAACTACACTTTGGCACCCCGGCTTTTTCGCAAGCGCCGAAGCCAACTGCCAACTGGTGAGACGACGCATGTTCTTTGGCGCAGCACTGGCTGGCGATGTGCACTTCGCATATGGTCTATCAGTCAAGGTTTTAGTGTTTTAGCGAATGTGAACTTTCTGACACACGATGGAATCATGAGCGTTTGTAAAACAAAGTATCGCAGACATGCGCAACCCAGTTGTGGGCACCGTAGCACGCCGCAGGTCGGTTACCTTTTTGTTTCACATTCATCCGTATTTCACTATGCTTCCTTCCAGCTTAAAGCAGCCGACGCTACAAAGTAATGGGACCAATCAAGCAGTATCAACCGTGCGATTAATTGAGCCTTATTTATGATTGGTTCAGCGGTGACAGAACCCATAGAAACACCTGACGAACAGCATGATAGTGCGCTTTTTTACGCTGTTTGATTAATCTCATCAGCTCGTAGCGTCAACTGTATACCTTTGAACTTAAGGTGAAACTAGGTATAATTCAAACGTGTAAATATCGTATAAGTGAAAGAAATACATAATTTGTATAGATTTGCAGCTCGATTCTGGTGCTTCGGTCATAAAAATTGTTTAGACTGTAAACAACATTGGATGTGGACTTTTTGACTTTTAGAAATTTTTCTCACCCAAATAGTATTCAGGGTAGTTTATAACGTTGGAATTATTAATAATAAGTTTCGTTTAGCTCCAAGTGAAAACTCCAAGTGAACTTTGAATCGCTTAAATAAAGTAATTTATTTATATATCTAAAATACAGTGATTTGGTTCATCTACTGAAAATAAAATTAAATAAATTGCTGATATAAAAATATTTCGCGCCATTTTAGCAAAGCAGACGTCCCTCATGCATAACGAATATTGAAGCAGTTTATAAATCATACGCATACAATCAGCGCAATTGTCACTAAAACTGTAAAACGCATTTACATATTGTACATTAAAACTGTACTTGTACAATTGAGCAGTGTCCATTAAGATGTTTTTAATTAACAGATCATACGAGTTAGACGTGTCGAATTATTTACTATGCGGTGTGACATTATTTAAGAATTTATAAGCACTGCAGAGCTATCTGCATACTAAAGCACGCCACCTTGTATGAGATAGGTTAGAAGATTTGAGTCCTTACGCAGCCAAACACACCTGTAAATATATATGTAATCGTAGCTTTATAATTGTAAGTATGCAACGCGTTGCGAAGCGGTGTTTATTACTTTTTTTTATTTTTCATTTGTTTGCTTGGTGCGGAAACAGAATGTGTCGCCTTTTTAGGCTTCTATGGTTTGTATCTAATATAAGCGCAATTAAAGTAATATGTGAGTTGTAAATTCTTGAGGCGCAATCGCCTCAAGAATTTACATTTACATATTTACAACTTGCATTAGATTTACGTCTATACATTTGCACGTGTGTGAAAAAAGTTTATGATATTATATATTTTAAGTTACGGTTATGTTAAAGAAGTGGAAGGTAACTAGGTATCCGAAGGAAATGATTTGCATAAGTTATAAATTCCAACCCCCTGGCCGAGGCAGAAACAAACACGCTATTTACTTTATTCTCATGAAGTCATTCTAGCAACAGTGGCAGGGCGTCTATTTTCCAATAAAGAACTGAAAGAGAAAGTTTATTCGCCGAAGGGTGCTCAGTAGAGGCTTCACTGGGAAATTGAACCAGTAAAACATCGTATTCGACAGCGCGGGCGACTTTTTTATGTCCCATTGCCACATACGCGCAATCATTGGCTTTAGGTCGTCTAGACATTAATCCGATTGGCTTTCGCGTAATCTGCGGGGAAAGTGGAGCGATGTTTTTTCATCATAAAATGTCGAATATAATGTATAGGTAATCTAGGTTTTTATAACACTCTAGCAATATATTCACTATTCAAGACGTGCAGCCACCATATTGTCTGTCTTCGCTTACTGCGAAACAATCAGTGTTACACCGATAACTCACAACGCGTCGGTAACGCTACACTATATACAGCGTGATTTTTTTTAATGCTTTACAGATTTGATTTTATAAAGCCGTGAAAGCCACACAAATGAGGTTTTCGCTGGTGAGTTATGAAACCAGGGGACATAATGCAGGCTTATAATCTTCCCGATGAAATGAATAATTAACTAAACACTTTAATTATATTTTAATTGGTAAAAACAAGCATTAAGTTCAAATTAGAAACTTGCAGTGCGTCATCGGAAGCCACTAAACGAGTAAAGTTTCGGAAGACTAAACGCGTTGAAAGTGCAGTAGTTGGCTAAAGTTACCCCTCTTGCAACAGGCTCAAGGCTGATAGCGCGGAAACGCAAATGACCATACCAGGAAAAACCGCGATTGCGCTTAATCTCATCACTAGCCTAGTGCAACTTGCACGAGTGGAAGTTTAGCGCACCACCGCGTTACCAACACGCTTCAAGCGTCTCTAAAGTTTACTTACTTGTTTAGGGGATTTCGATGAAACTCAGCAAATTTGTAAATGAAACCATATGTCTATAATAAGTTACAGCTCAAGAAGGTAGGGCGAGAGAAAGGGTGGCCAAGGAGGAGGAACCAGACGGAACGCTGGAGGGAGGAGGAAGTTTCCCCATCTCCTCTCCCGCGTTCCGTCTGCGTCCTCCTCCCCGGTCTATCCTTTCCCTCGCCCTACCTTCCTGAGTTTCTAACGAACTATAACTTCACTAACCAATATTTAATTAGCAAATATAGCTAAGTAGTTGATGATCGTGACAATTAGCCCCTGTACTGTGTTCCCCTGGCCGTATGACTCATCTGCAAAGGTATCATTTGTATGACCTTCACGACTCTTTTCAATCTAATCTCTTAGGCCTAAAAAACACCCTGTATGTACCTTTCTGCGAGCACAGCGGAGTTATAACACGTGCTTTGATTAATAGAAACAAATCATTGTTCATTAGATATATCAATTGATATGTAATGTTGTGCTCAAAATATTCAATTCCCTTAAGTTTGATATTTTAATAGTCACTAATCTTATGCAAGTCGCATAATAACATACGTTTCCTGAACATCTTGCAAAGTTACATATTTTTATAGGACACAAATACTTTTGAATATGACGCGTTTTCGTTTCCACGTATATGATGTCCTAGCAACACTGAACAGTGGGGACTACATCCAGCGCGCTGAGATCCCCCGATGCAACGTGGTTACCTGTAAACCCAATTCAATCAAATACAAGCCGCTCTGCGTGGAACTTAAGTTCTTACTAATGGGCTTGCATTCCACAGCTTTGCTTCGAAGTGCGCACACGCAAAACAGAAATAGTGTGCAAGGTCATTGCATTTGTTTTAAACAACTCCTCGCTGGAAACCCGAGCTGAGTTTGATCCCTCTCCAGGGAGCGTCGCCTGCAGAGCGCAGCTAGTTGGCTTTAGTTCGATTACATGAAATATTAATTATTTTGAAGACAACAAGCACATAAATTGTTTGTTACGTTTAGCGGTGCACGGCCAATATAGTGCGTTATGCTCAGGGAGTTTCGGACGGGCGAAAGCGCAGTCGTTTTTCGAGAGTGGAAGAATGACACTTGTTTGCGGAATTCCGCTTTGGATGCGTCATTGAGATTCGCACACAGAAACACATCGGGAGCGCGGTCGCGTTTACCGTGCAGGCGGACCGAGGAATCACACGCGAATTGCAAGCTCGCTCAAGTTTCGCCATTTGAATTGACCGGTAACTCTATCATATCACTTGACTCTGTTAATCAGGCATACTTATACCCAACGTTTTCTTGATACTCAAGAGCCGGAAATGATCCAAAAACGAACCGACCGCACGCTGTGTACCACGCCTGGTCGTGCTGTGTACCCAACACCTGACATCACTGCACCGCTTGATATTCAATATGGTCGACGTGGTGAGCTGCGAAACATTTCTTGGTTAGGTTCCAGATAATTATGAAATAAAAATCATGCTTGTTTTCTGTAATATTGGTTTTGGTTAGCTGTATTTGGCAATTTTTTTTTCTCGTTTTCCACAAAAATTTATTTTGCTGAATATATCAGTTTTGCAGCGGGACCTTCCTCGGACAAGTGTACTTGACAAAAGGATTGTCTATCTACCATTCCGCTGCAAGGTCAAAATTATCACCTTGCGCTTATCTCAGAGAACAATAGAATAATCCGCAACACTGCATCTGAGCCGCATAGGTGGTTGTGAAGGATTAAATAACAAGAACTTCGCGATTTCTCGTTATTTTAATCGAATAAACACCTACAGAAACGGAGGCATCTTCAACACACCATAAACTTGAACAAGGCCATGCACCTGCTGTGTCCCCACGCACGCATGCACGCACTCAAATCATGAAGGTAAGTTTCTCAGGTATAGATTGACTGAAATCTGGGGCTTAGCAGCAGATTTAATTTAGTGTTGTTGCGCAAACTGCAGCTAACTTCGTGATTTATTTTCACGCACATTGCAGGCACATAATCAACGTGCCCACCTACATGTGCGCATAGATCTACAGCGAATCATTCCTTCCTTGATACTCGCAAGGCAAACAGACATATTTGCATATCGCGCATTGGCTTTCTTTGTGTGGCTGCGCACTTGTGCAGCTCGAACGGATTTATGCTAATGCCCTCTTTTACAACGATAGACACGTACGTATTAAAATTGGTCTTGCCTCTAGATTTCTTAAAGAATTAATTTTGCGCAAATGTAAAAATACGAAAGGTTCACGGTACGCCCGCTCGTATAAAACCCAAATCCCGCAGAGTTCAGTTGTGTAACAATTGAATACAAGCACTTCCTTAACGAACCCTACGTTTTGTTTTCTATTTTTTAAGGTTGCATATTTTAAAGTTTTCGACTTGCTTTCAGCGAGGCACAGCCGTAAGCGCAACGCTTTAAACGAATGTTTTGTTTTTCTTTCGCAAACGTTGGAATAAAAACAAAACATTTCGCAGTGTTACACTACCTTCCCTGATTATATTCGATATCACTGCACGTTGCGTGCAATGGGCTGACGAAAATATTTCACTCGCTTAAATACCGGTCGACCTTCAGCGCCGCCGAACGGCAGACTAAGGTGGTAAAAAATGGTGGAACGGAAGGTTATTACGAAAATGCCGATGGACCTCAAATTGGTGGATACGGTACAGGCCTTAGTTACTACGCCTGAAATGAAATCACAAATACATAGAAAACCATAATGAAGAGACATTGCCAACGCGAAGAAAGCAAAACCCATGCGGGGGTCAGAGGCAGAAATTTACAAGCTGTCCCCTTTTTGGGGACAGCTCGTCAAGCTCATCAAGAAAAATTGCGTCTACAAAAATACAAACGAGTCGGGCGGTCTAAAGGGACACCCTCCGACAATCTCGGACATCGCTCCCATTTTTGGAGAAACGCACTACCCTCTTATTCAACTCTATAATCGTAGCCACTTCCGCGGTTACGCAGGTATACATTTATGCCGCAGGATGGCCACGGTATTACTAGCATTCCGCTACAAGTCGATCGTCACTTTAACGTTGGCATACGTCATTGTCAAACATCCGCTCGTATTCACACTCCTATATTTTAAGAACGTTATCTTAGTGGAACCACATTCCAGCGTCTTTAGTAAACAAACCACTAACTAAATTTAAAACAAAAATAATTATCCTAGTGATTTGATAACGCCCGGCCAGATATAACTCTTTCTTACAAAATTTCATTTTTCGTTTCTACTTTTACTGTCTGTGTACTCTCTCAATGGTGATACACTCCTCTTTTGTAATGCCCGGAGGTTCTAAGGAAACCGGAATAAACTAATATTTCGCTGGCAATAATATACTGGCAATAATTATGCCCGGTCACTCCACAATAGCCGCACAGTGCCTACCGTGTATCTTCTACCATACCTACAGAGGCACTAACATGGTTCACAAAGAGGCTGGACAGCCTTTTGTGAACCATGTTAGTGCCTCCATATTTGTGCACAGCAGGGCACAACCAGTTCACTTCCTATTGACAAAGGGACGTTGCCAATGACGACGTGTCGATAACGTCAAGGCCTCAAATTATGTAGTGCGTTGAGAAACTTGTCACGACAGACGTGTGCTGAGAACCCCAGTGCGGGTTTCATTTTGTGTCCCAAATTTATTTCTGCCTCTTCAGTCCCCGCCCTTTTACCACACATGGCAATGGTTGTATCATATGTGCACCACTAGAAAATAGACGCCCTGCCTTTGTTCATGAAAACGATTGCCAATATTTGGTTCAGAACGGTAGAACTTATGCATTTTCATATGACGTTGGCCATGCTCTTCAAGTCTTAAATAAAAACGTCTTCCAACAACTCGAATAATTTATTGTGCCGAGAGAATTCGCGGAGTTTAAGGTTTTTTTATTTTTATTTTTAGTCAGAATGCGAGCTAGCCCAGTGCCATAAGGAAATCTGACGATATAGTTCTTAGAAAATAAAGAATAAAAGCCACCAAAAGTTTTTTTTTTTTTTTTAGGAAATTGCCTTCAGGAATTTTGCCGACAGCTCAAGTTGGGCTCGTGGGCGAGGGTGAGGGGTTTGAAGTTGCGGGTTACTTAAAAGAGCACGTTTAAGCAATTGGGCAGTAACGACCTTTAGGGTGTCGGTGCCCTTAGGGGCACTGACACCCCAAAGGTCGTATTTGTTTTTGTTGTCAAAAACGATGCAAGCTGCAGTCATAGACACGCAAAAATACCAGAAAGCAAAAAAAGAAAAAAAGTTTCCCACCAACGCGCGCCTCTTTTTATTTTTGGCGTTTTTCTCTCTCGGTCCTCACCTCCTCGCTTCTTTTTTATTTGTGACGTAATTAATTATAAAATTTGGAATCTTTGTAAGCGACATTTCTATGTTAAATAACGGCATTCGTAACACATGTTTCTTTTTTGACGCAATAGCGAACGCACTACGGCCTTTCATTTTGAAACACCGAAAATCAGAGTCCGGTGAGTTGTTGCGTCCTAACTTTTTATCCTCCCTCGAAAAACATGGCGGCGCTCGACGCTTGTAGCACTGAGGATTATCGGTGAGTGGAAGATCGGACGATGTTCTCTTTTTAATGTGCCCGACGACCTCTCGCACTTCAAAAAGGGAATCGTCAAACGGTCAAAACAACTGGGTTTGGTGTCTTTGTACCGTATTTTCGGCTTTGAATCTGCCGGGGCAGTCTTTCACGCAGAACCGGCGCGACGTGACCCCTCACGTCGCTCACGAAAGTCCACTGCGCGTACTCTTTGACCTTACACAGTTACAAAGAGTTTGAGGTCACTAAAAGAGCCTAATAACTTAAAACTCGAACAAAGAATTTGAGGTCCCTAAAAGAGCCTAATAACTTAAAACTCGAACAAAGAATTTGAGGTCACTAAAGGAGCCTAATAACTTAAAACTCGAACAAAATATTTGAGGTCACTAAAAGAGCCTAATAACTCAAAACTCGAAAATGAAGCCTCGTCTGCTCACAGCGATAGGCGGCACGCACGGAGCGGTTGATCGCGGGAAGTTGGCGAACACGACACGGAGGTATGAGAGAAACTCGAGCTGCAGGACGACTCAATCTTTGACGTCACTGCGCTTGCGCGGATGGCGCAGGGACTTCAAATTCGGCTTTTGAAAATTGTTTTTTTCTTTACTTCAAAAATATTTAGTTCCAGAGTTTCGAATTTCGAGGGAAATGTCCAGGCATCGTTTTCAATCGTTTTGGTTAATAAAATAAATAAGATTCACCTGTCAGTGCCCCTTTTAACCCAGACAACACGCCTATTCAGGCTATTGTCTGGCATAATGTAAGATAAATGTAGTATTTTCATGTTTTTAAAAAAAATTGAAATACACGGAATAAATATTGAAGCAGTGAGAGAGTGCAGGCGAGCTGGTAATTAATCGACATCTCGTAAACCCTGAGATGGGGAACGATAAAAAAACGGACGAACACAACAAAATCTCAAATAGACTAATCTTGAATCTTAACTTAATAAAAGTAAAGGTGACATATCATCATATGGCCAAATTGCTAAAAATTTGATATTGTGCAGGCTCCCGCGCGTTGATATTTCACGTGCTTAGCATAAAAACTTAATCGGTAAAGTGTATAAGGTGAAAGTAGTTTAAAAAAATATGTAACAATAGATAAGCGTGTTAAAAAAACGTTTTATTATTTAATCGTGTACTGAAATATTCATTAAACACAAATTACTCACCAACTGAAACTGGCAATAGATAACAGATACAAACCTACGTTCATAACAAGGGAACTGTGTATTATTTCTAAATGCTAGAATATTGTAAAACATAATATGAAAAGTAAGTGAATTTAATTAAACAAGTCAAAAAGCGAATGTGCAGTTACTGCTGCATCCCATGTGCTACTGTCAAAAGTGTATTTATTTGTGCCCGGCAAATCAGTAGTTGACTGCATCACGCTATACAGAAACCTCTTTTTTTTAGATATTATATTTTGAAGAAATTCTTCCGGTGTGAAACATTTTAAATAATTATCAATCAGTTCGGAATTAATAAAAGAACGTGAGTACCTCTATGAGTGTTGCAATATATTTCATCCAGTGTGACTCCCCTCTTTTTTCTGAAAGGTAGCGTACTACCCCACATCCGCGCTTGGCACCTTGAACATCACCGTTTATATCCTACGAAGGACCGGAGTACTCAAAAAAAGATGCAACAAAAAATGTAGCAAAATAAAAATTGTCTACAAAAATACAAACGCAAGTATATATTTGATTCAAATTAAAAATTACTCTTGCTGGAAAAAATAATTCATTGCATTACTTAATAAAAGAAAAGTTATTGGTGACTACATGAAAAAGTACACTTTACTTATCCGATTGCCTCCGATTTTCAAAACGACAGATTTTGCTGCCTTTCGAAAACAGGTATTTCGTATGTTTTATTATTGAATTGGGGTAACGGATGTATAAACGACTTGGTTTCTTAATCCACCGATTTTGATAAGCCATACTTCTGTTGAAGACTTTGTTTAGATGATTTCTTTGGTAGAAAACAACAAAGGGCACCATCAAAATGGAAGGCAAAATAGTAACGGATTGACGTAATTTTAGGACTAACAAAATTAATCAGATTACTACAAAGTGTCAGTAACGCGAAACTAACATCCCCTGCCGTTGACGAATTCCTGAACAGAAGCACGGAGTCGTTCCATTGTACTGTCGCGGTAGCGTCCCGTGCCTTCGTCGCTCGCGGGACGAGCTTCTGACATAACACAGACCCATAGGCGCAAGAAACAAGGCAATGAAAAATCGTCTCCCTTATCCGCACACTGAGCTGCTCTAAGAGATAGATCCCACGAGTGCGACGAGAAGCCGACACTCAGTGACCGTTCGTTGCACCCGCCCGATACAAAATGGCCAAGCGGCTTGCCCGATGATGCATGGCGATGCATCCACATCGTCATGCATGTCATGCATCGACGTCGACGATGCATCCGCATCGTCATCGTCACTGATGACGTCACTAGTCATGATGACGTCATCGTCACCGGGGTCACGTGACCCCGGTGACGTCACGTGACCCCGGCGACGTCACGTGACCCCGGCGACGTCACGTGACCCCGGTGACGTCACGTGACCCCGGTGACGTCACGTGACCCCCGTGAGGTCACGTGACCCTCGTGAGGCGACGGCGACGCCGCTCGGAGTGAGGAGTAGGGATGATGAGGTGAGGAGTAGGGAGGAAGAATATATCTTCCCCTCGTCCTCCTCAAGAGCTGCGCTCTAATTCGGCGTTACAGGGGAGTTGTGAACGGCTTTCTTTTTTCTTTTTTTTGCAGTGTTAGTTTGCAGGTTCAGCAAAATTGGATGTCCACCCACATGGACACTGGGACTTTACACTTTAAGTCAGGAAAATAAATACATATTTTATTCAACATCTTATGATTTGTTTTAGATGCTAGGCTTCGGGCGGAAGAATAACAAAACTGGAGTGATACCGGCAAAAAAAATCAGACTAATATCTTGGTATGAAAATCAAAGAAACAGTGCCAGTCAGTTTCATTGCAGAAGATATCACAGGACGGGCAACGGTGCCGGGTTTTCTCTGAGCAGCCAGGGTTCCTGCACCGTGCAGCATTCTTGACGTCGTCTTTCTCTGGCATGTGAAGTGCCCGCGCCGTCCGGACTGGCAAGCTTGACAGCGGCTTGAATCTTTTGAGCGTAACTTGTGACACCGCACACACTGTCTAAAATGGCATCATCCTGACTTGTTGTAAGTCTTAAAAAATTTTACACAATCAATCAAACGAATTGTTTTCACTTCGCGAGTGTTTGACATTGATGGTGAGAAAAACATGATCATAGCGAAATTCATGTCACAAGTTTTGGGTCCCAGCGTCTACCCACGGGGACACACAGTTTGACAAGCGGCTACCGCAACCCATGCGAATGCTGTTATTAATATTAAGCATTATTAACCATCCGTGAACTTCGAAGAGCACTAGAAGTATACATTAACGCAGTCTCCGTTTGTGTAAAACATGTATGCTGATTAGATACCCCGACGTCGCCCGTAGAAGGTGAGAGTGCTGCAGGTCGCCAATTGGAACAGCGAGCAGCCAGTTGTTTTCAGCGCTGTTCGCTCAACACTCCTCCAGATGGCAGCCAAGACTATGTTCATGACGGTGGAGAGGCGTTCTTTCCTGTGTGCGGCGCCGTTGTTTTTCAACAATTTAAAACCTAATGTCCACACTGGTGGACGGAGGGTCTCGGGAGGTTAAGAGTATATGGCTGCCCCCCCATTTTGTGGGCGTTTTACATACAAATGAAGAAGGGGAAGACATATGAAAAGCGTCACTTTAACGCCCCCAAAAAATCAGAGCTTCAATATACAAAAGAAATTTATAATTACCACAGAATAAATAATAATACGATCCATTGATTTTCAGTTACGTATAGTTGTACGTAGTTGCGTACAAAAGTATCTGAAAATGACTTTGAAAAAACGTCGTTCAATATAGGCAAGAATCTTCACTACGCATGAGATGATCATCCGAATCCGCGAGCGATATGTATATTTTTTAGGTTGTATGATCTTCCAAAACTATGACATGTTACAAGCGAGAATCGATGGGAGCTTACAGGGAAGAAAGACGTGCTTCTTTATATCAATTCTATAAGCGGACAGTTTCTTGGTACGCGCATCAGAGCGCGGAAATGTTTGTGCGATTTGCTACACAAAATAGTCGCCTTTGCTTGTTGAGCAGCCTTTTTAGGGCGGTAGTAAACCACGATGCACGTTGTTTGTCGGAGATTGTACAAAGTGGTAGAAATCTCTAAATCAAGGATGCGACTTCGTTTCTAAATATGTTCCAGTTATGTTCAACTGTGCAATGAAAACGGTGCGGCATATAACTTTTAACGATTGAGTCAAGTTCTTTATTTATTGTAGTATAATTTCCTACTTTGAAACATATCATTGTCTTGGGCTTAGTAATTTGACGTGCAACCCGCCTTGTTACAAGGAAGTGCACAAAGCAACGATCGCTTAAGCAAGAATAGTATGCCATTGAGTGAACAAGGTCAGGTGCCGTCGTAAGAACTAAGTCCAGTACATTTTCCTATGTAGGACCAGTTCTGGTGAGTTCAGTCACCAGAACTGGTCCTACATTTTAGCTGAGCAAAGTTAGCGTAAATACAGGTTCACGGAAGCTAATCTCTCTACGGACGTTGCACTGAGAGTGGGGTCGTTTGCAGGCCGATTTATTTTAGGAAAATTTAATTCGCCCAGAAGAAATTTCAGAGCAAATGGAAACCTCAATAGTAATGAGGAATTGATCACAAAAAGCCTACCTTTCTCTCGGTGGTCGGTAACATGCACAAAAGGGTATATTTTGGTGACCGAACTGAACATTAACACAAACAAGTTCCAAGAGAGAACTGAAAACAACCACATTTGTTAAAAGGTCGCTGACTATAGCAATATTACACCGCCTCCAGATTTTACGTCATTTCTTTTCGCAGTCCAAAACTTCATCGCCTCCAATTTTTGCAGAAAGCCAAGTTTCCCTCAGGACTACAACGTTCGCCCAGAAGTCGATAAGAATAGTCGATAAAGCATCGCGTTATTGACGATACTCCTCATATTAATAAATAGAATGGACGAGGTCACAACAAACAACATTACAGTGTGCGTTCGTAGCTAAGATAAAGTCGAATTGACACAAGAAAGCAGGGAACCATACAAGACTTCAGCTTTTGTTGAGTTGCCTGATTCCAGTTCGCATAAGCAGTCTGTAAACAACGAGTGAATGTAGCATTTTTAAAATATATAATTTGTTATAACCAATGGCAAACCCCTGGCTGCTTTCTTTTTCAAAATGAAACAGTTGTTTTTACCAAGGTTCTGGTCGCCATATAAACGTCTTTTTAGAATATTATTTAATGCCAGAATGCTGTTCCGAAACTTTATTAGCAAGAACCTCACAATAACTGGCCTATATTTCCCAGGAACAAGTCTGAGTAGTCTGTGCTCGCGGGAAATAAGGTCATCGCTACTTCGTAGACTTAGGTTTTGCGCGGCATTGAGGGTACTACAAATGTTTTCTACAGACAGTGCCCACGTTTCAGAGGCGCTGTAAACATTACCATAACAAATTACCTTTTTTTTTTTTTGCTTCAAAGATTTTTGAAGTTGATGCTTTTTTTACGACACTATAACTTGTGGGCTATGACTCGTACCCGATTGCCCTCAGAAGATCGGACATTTTTTTCTACTACGGAAAGTTTATGCGTGCGACCTGTTTCTCAAGCGAAGATTGGGAATGCTTCACTTCGTTAAGGGATGTCTCAACCTATTCATGCTCCTCTTTCACCTTAGCATGTAACTACCTTAGTAGGGAAATCGTGTCCTTGTACTGCTCTCCAAAGGACTCTTAGGAGGGCCGGAATTCGATTTTATGTCGCTAGACATAAGCAGTAGCTTCATTACATGAAGAAACTCACAGACCGAAGGAAACGTGTTGGCACAGAAGTAACAGCGCGCAATCATCCCTTGATTTTTTGGAATAACGAGAAGGAGATGAACTCCCCTACACCAGAAAATGGAAAGGAGTTTGATACGGCGGCGTCGTCGCTGTACTTCCGTGCACACAAGAAGTACCCAGAAACCGCCAGCTGCTATAAAGTGCTTTGGTGATGCGTCAGTCGATGCCGATGAATGCGATGTCGCGAGCACTGGAGCGCTATTTTCAAAGAAAGCTGGTGGCGCCGGACATTGATGCAGGTTCATTGTTTGCAAGGCCTGGCAACTGTTGGTCTCGGCCTGCGCTTGCTTCGTCAGGTGTAGTTGCAGAGTCAAGGCGGCGCTGCATAGGTTGCCAAACCAGCCTAAATTTGCACCAAAAAACGCAAAAGATTTTCATGTGTCTGCGTCGTCGCTGTACTTTATTTTCAGAAATAAATACTTGATGATGCACCAAAAACACTTGAAAATAAATTGTTAATTTATTAGCAATAAACACGAAGGCGTGGATTTAAATAAAAAACATTTATCCGAAACTTGAGCCCGAGCGCAGCGATCGCCAGTATAATCGTTACGGCCGTGGGGCCGCCGCCTCTTAAGCCAGACGAACTGTTTCGTTTAGAGAATAAAGAAAGTTGTCAATCTATTTTGGCACTTATTTGAATCATCCGGGGAAAACGATAAACAGTGAAGGCGTCTCTTACTTATACAGTATGATTGACAGACCCGGTGTGCTGCTCCGAACGTCTCGATGTTGATGTCACGATGGGTTATGGGAAATTTGTATATACTATGCTAATTTATTCGCTCGCTTGGTGCATTTGCAAGAAAAAAGTAGACTATAAATCAGTCTAGCTCTCAAGGAGGACATTTCGTGTCCTTTTATTTCGAATAAACAATCTTTACAAAAATATATAAAACAAACAAAATCAGTTGCTTAACAAAGTAAGGTACATTGCTGAGCTAGCTGGTTCATCTTAGTTAAACGTAAAAAAAATATCTAAAAGAAAAAGACAGGGACACAAAGTAAAGAGGACAAGTGCAAGTAGCCCTTGTCCTGTTTACTGCGTGTCGTTTCTCTCCCCGCTGTTTTATATGTTTGACTGATTTATGAATAAGCCTTTGTTTTCGCAGATTACTTCAAGACCGACCCTGTGCGCACGTACTGTCACGTGTTGGGGCTGAAGGGATCAATCACGGCTTTAGAGGCAAACAAAGAGTGCAACGAAATTTCGATGAACCTCTTGAGCATCAAGACCACTCCGCAGCATCGCATCTGTACGCTCATGAAGGTCTTCAAGTTGGACGAAACCAAACTCTGGATTGCGGACATGTGAGTCACTCTCGCCTTTGCGCGTCATCTACGCGTTTCATTGGCAATTCCGCAAGGGTACGAGCCAAAAAAGCTTCGCTCAATGAGCGAAAAAATAAACAGTCACAACGAAAACACCTTTGACTTTGGAGCTTTTTTGTACCCTAAGATTTATGTACGAATTATGCATGCAGGAAAGTATATTCTTTATAAAATATTTTAGGCGTTTCGTTCCGCCGAATTAACATATGTCTCGGGGCTTCTGGATTATAAAGAGGGCACGTGTAAATTTTGTATTCTTACATTTTGCGTAGACAAGGTTACCCTTTTGTGTATCCTTAGTTTTTATATCGGCATAGTTGTGTTAATTTAGTGTGGAGTAATTTAAAGAGAGCTAGACGCTTTACAATATTACGAAAAGCTAACTTCACATCAATACTTAAATGCAAGGCGTCGCACAGTCGCTGAATTTACCCGCAACACAAGCACTACCGCAGGCGCAAGAATGCGCTCCGATATGAAACCGAAACCTCAAAACGCGTCCAAATTGCGCGTGTTATTTTTTTAACGCCACGTAATGCTGCCTCTGTTTCATATTTTTTTAGAATTGATTTAGTATCTTATATGATGCTTAGCAAGTTTATCATTAAAAAAATGTGTTTATTTTCACTAAATAAAAATTATTTAGTATCTATAAGTTAATTATTTAGCTAATTAGTAGGTCTTTTGTCATTCTTGACGTTCATCTTGGCTGGCAGTTTGTTCAAGAAATAGTTTTTTTTTTCTGAACAACCCAACTTTGAGAGACTTTTGATAATCTTCGTTAAATATCCGGTGCATCCGAGGGGAGTATCATGTTTATTTACAATTTGTTTCTTATATACCCGTAACATAGAGGTCTGTACATATATCCACCTCCTCCACACCCTCCCCTCTACCCAATGCTCTTGAACTACGGGTATGGCAGCCTTTTCGTGGCCTGCTGGGACCACTTTTGGAGAGTGCCTCGCTCGCACACCTGGACAGCTGCCTCCAGCTTATCAGTGACCGCGAAAAAGACTCCTCGCAAGTAAATGCAAAGGTGCCAGCGAGCTGGACAAGAATGACGAAAACAAACCCTGCAGAAGAAGAATTGGAGATTGTGTTTGTTGAAGATTGGTGTTTGTCCTTTGCCCCTCTCGTTCCCCTTCTCCAGGGATTATTTTTGTCGTTCGTCTTCGCAAGGTTTCTCTTTTTTTTTTCTTTTTTATATTACTCAACAGGCGATAATTACTGGAGACCCGGTCAAATCATACTCGTGTGCGTCCAAATGCATGATCGGTCGTACGACGTGTGAGGCCGTGACAATCCTGCACCTGATCGAGCTCGGCCGTTTCTTTGGCGCGTTGTACGTTTCTTTGGCGCGTTGTACGACCAGTGAGACGTTTGGTTGTGCATGGGTGTGGCCTTACCTGGCCCCGGTGGTCGTCACCTGTTTGATGCGACGAAAATGAAAATTCTGCGAGGACGCCATTTTGTGGCCATTAATAGGCTGGAAGCAGTTGTCCGGGCGTGGGTGTGAGGCACTCCCAAAACGTAGTTCCAGCAGGGCACGGAGAGGTCCCACACAGGTGGTGCAAGGGCATTAAGCAAGAGGGGGGAAAGGAGTCTGTTAAGAAGGTCAACATATGCACAGACCCGTAAGCGACCCGCATCTGCTGCAAAAACAAATGTACATCATCATGGTACGCCGTTTGTATTCACCGTGCCTTTTTTTAAGCTTGACAGCTTTGTTTAAAAAGAAAATGTGTGAAAGCTACACCAATATTATTTGTGCAGGTGAGTTATATGGTCAGATGGACTTAGTACAGGGGCCAATCGTAACGATCAGTTGGCTAATTAAACGTGTTAATGAACGATTTAATTAGTGGAAATAAACGTAAATCAGACATAAACCTAAACAAATGTAAATCTAGGAGGGTGTCTCGTGGAAACACGTCCCCATCATCATACTGAATTTGTAGCACTCCTCTGCAATTTGGGTCTTCTTATAAACATCTTAGTGTGCAGTATCCTGCACAGAGGCCCCCTAGGAGAGCCTGGCCGAGACGGTGGCTGGAGGGGGCGCTGCGCACGCGCCGGGAGATTCCATTATGCCCCTGGGGAAGGACTCACTAGGGGATCAGCTAAAGCGCAACGCGCCCTTATCAGTTCCAGTTTCCGTTTCGTGGCGGCGTGCAGTTCGTTACGGTCACGTCACAGTTCCACCTGCAATTGACTAACTCTGAACTTGTTTTTTTTTTATACCGAACGAATACGTTTTTTAACGCATTTTCTCATTACATTTGTTTGTTTAGCAGTGCCTGTTCTGACATTTTACAGCCGAAAAAACTGACTGAAAAAACAAACGGTGATAACTATGCTTGCTTCGAGTCTTCGTGACTATATCACTGGGCGTGACGCCGATGAAACGCGCGCTTCCGCTAAACGGAAACCAAAAAGTGCGTTCAGGCCCGGTGGAGCCCCGATTGAGTATTCACCCCACGAAGCAGAATGGAATCGCATGAAGCGCGCGCAGCGCCACCGCCCTCGACCGTCTCGGCCACGCGCTTTAAGTGGGTCTTTCATATTGCGGGAGACTGTACATATTACTGCTAACATGTCCTGAAAAGCTCATACTAATCACATCAACGCCAATGCTAATTCTAGAATTGGATGTTTTTAAAAAGACTTCTCTTCAAGCGCCTATGTCCATAGAACTAATTTATACAACGCAATAGTTCGCTCAAAGCTCGAGTATACACAACAATCGGGGACTCCGGCCAAGCAACGCTCATGAATAACATCGAAACCATGGAAAATCGTGCCAGTACGTTTTATATTTCCTAAGTATCATCGCACAGCTATACTCCGTTAACCCTTAAGCTGAGACAGCAGCCAACGCCACAAGCGCGAGAGCACGAGGTCGCTGCTTTGAAAAGTTCTTCCACAAAGCGAGCACTCACGCTAGAAATGCACGTCTCAAAGCTGAAAGTGTCGGTTGGCTCGCGCTTGTAGCTTTGGCTGCAGTCTCAGGTTTAGGGTGAAGGCAGCATAGTGTCTCATTCATGAAAATACCTACGCCGAAAAATATTACGTTTATGTGTATTTTACTAAACTTATCATTAGAACGAATCACTGAAAGAATCACTTTTTCTCAACCAATCTTTTTTAATGTACGCGTATCTCACCGCAAACCCTCAGCGTACGGGGACTCCTTTATTCCTTTAACGTCCTCTCATTGGAACCCCCTTCCCGAGTCTTCAGTGAATATGCCATCAAATGATTTATTTGAAATCGCAATGATTAATCACTTTTGTTAAAACACTTTAGGCTGGACTATTTTTGTACTTTCCAGCAGTAGGGCCCTGGTGGCCTGTTCTTTTTTACGTTTGATGTCGTTGTTGTTGCTTTTACACATACGCCTCTGTAATGCCCTCTGGGGCCTAGGGTTATTGAAATAAATAAAAATAAACAAATTGATAAATATCGTTCTAATTACAAACTTTCTGACCGTATTCGAAAACAACTAAATCAGTCCATATTAAAAAAATAAAAAAAAAAAACTTGGAGCATGTGGGAAGCCACGGTGAAGCGCTAAAAACCACTCGTGAAGCAGGGGTAAGGCTGCCGGTGTGATGACGCGTCCGCGGCGTTCCTTCGTTTCCTTTCATCCGCGTTCTCTTACCCGAGCCTTGTCCCTGTTGCACGAGTGGGAACTTTAGCGCATTACTGCGCTTCCCTCGCGCTCAAGGTTTTTATAAAAGTTACTGATTTACTTGTTTTCTACGACGCTCCGCAAGTTTCTCATTAGAGCCATGTCTCCATTTTCACAAAAAAAAAAAAGACAAGTTTTAATTACTCATTCCACATATCGTGACGATTAGCCCATTACAGCGCGTTCCCCCGGGCCGCATAACTATCCTTCAAATACCGTATCAATGTGGCTTTCGCGACTTTTTAAATCAAATCTGTTAAGCGTAAAAAGAAACGACCCCGTATATATGTTCGCCGCGAACAACGACGACATTACCAGGAAACTCGTCGTAAATAAAGCTTTTACGCGCGGTAAGACAGACTTTGAAGAACTAATCGAGGAGGTACAAACCTCAACCAGTGACGAGACGTAAAGGAGGAGCGTTTTGCTAAGGGTACTGAATATAAGAAAGCGACAAAGGGACGGACAACAACGACAAACGACAACTTTCAAGTTTCGAGTTTTGTACTTGGTACTTCCACGAACTGACTCGACTAAAAAGAAGATAAATAACTATTTTACCCTCCTAATGTTGGTGACATACTAATAAAGTGGTACAAAACAGACCCGGGCGTCTAGCTAATAATGGACGGCAGTTTATCACTGGGGATTGAAGGAACCAGTGGTTGGCGCGCTCTTTCCCGTTAATGCTCAAGCATCGAAAGAAAGATGCGCACTTGGGGCGTGCTTGCGAGTTTTTAATCATGCGTGAGTTATATACGTCAGAATCATTTTGCCTCAGCATAACGTTCTGCTTGAAGATGAGGAAGCGCAGCCAGCGTTATTGGTGTCCTGAAGTAACGTTTGAGAAGTAAATGGAATTGGCAACCCTGGCAACAACGGGGACATCAGAGGGTTTTATGGGGCTTTGCCCCACTGAGGTATATTCCCTTTAAGTTTGTCTGCAGCCGACGCTAAAGATCAGATGGACTCAATTAAGCAGTGCCAAAAGCGTATGATCATGGTGATCGTTGTCTTTGTGGGTATATCACCGGCTAAACAAATCACGCGCGAAATATATGGCGGCTCATTCACTGCGCGGAACTGGTCTAGTCGGTGATAGCGAAAACACAAAGGAGATGAGCGCCATACAACGAGGTAGAGGGACTTAGAGCGATCAGCTGGCGGATGAAGGTGACCCCCAATGGGCCGCCGCCATGTTGCACATTTCTGACCACTAGGCACGTGACCTTATAGTTTTACGTCTATCCCGCGCACAAATAATTGCCAATTCATCTTTACAAACAGTACCGACGAAATAACTTATGTTTTGTTCGTTTTAAGTCCAAAACGTGCCTTTGCGACAAAAACCCGGGCAGCTTCGCAATGCCTCCGCTAGATACCGTCAGCCGCGGTGCTGTATATGGGTTTTTATGGGAGGTGGACATTGATCTCTGGGGCTAAGAGTATTGAAAAATAGTTTATCTTGTTTTTTTACGCCGATCGGCGTTACAAATGCCGGCTCAGTTTTGCGTAGAAGCCTCAGGATTTGTTACGGTCACGTGTCTAGTGGTCAAAGTTGTACAATATAGCGGCAGCCAAGTGGGGGTCACTGTTGCCTGGTGAGCGGGATACCAGTTTATCGCTCTAAGCCCCTCTATCTCGTTGGCGGCATATAGCCAAGCACATTTGGCGTTGTTTCATTGGCTCGATTGGATCGTTGCGTTGTCTGCGCTGATACTTAAAGTGAAAGAAAGCATCGAAGAATCCTATTTGGACATGCTGATTCCATTCTGCGGCCCGCGCAGGGTAGTAGGGTTTCCTATAAAACAAAAAAAACTACAAAACTTTTTTCTTTTTTTTTTGGGGGGGGGGGGGGTAGGTGTGTTAAGAAAAGCCGTTATAGTTACAGTCATCCGGTTGGTGCGGACGAACTACGCTACTAGGGGTAGATATTATAGGGAGATGATTGTAGCGATAACTGTTAACGAAGATTCCTTAATTAACTTTATGATTCGTGGGAGTAAACGCGTGCATTCATATACAAACATGCTGAGCGTAATTGAAGACCACGTTCGCTATACATTTTAGAAGACTTTGGAGCGGTGTGGGAGTCGTGACGATGAACCATAGTTACCACATGCGCAACAATGGCGAGCCTGGCCGTGCGAAAAGCCGGATCGTAACACCGCGGCGTGTTTACTATCTACGTTTTCTCGTCGTCATCCTCGTGCTTCGTTGCACAAGCGCTAAAGTTAGCGCAACACAGCGTCCCGCGCACTCCGAATCTTAATAAGATTGACTGATTTAGTTGTTTTCGATGACGCTCAGCAAGTTTCTAATTAGAACCCGAAGTTTATTTTTACCGATTAAATAATTAATGATCAAATTTTAGGTAAGTATACGACTTACAGTAACGATTAGCCCTCGTTGTTATATCCCCCTGGCAGTACTACGCAGATGCTCCAGCCGCATTACAGTAGCATTCGCGGCTTCAATAAACAATCTAGAAAGCTTTATAAGGCAGCCTTTATAATAACAATTAATTTGAAAAAAAACTGCGGTTCGTAGTAGAAAGAGATACATTGCAAAGCCTGAAAGAAGAGAAAGCATAGTGCGACCTCCTATGGAAACGCCAGGAGCTCACTGTCTCGTTATTACTTTTTTTTTTTAAATTTTTATAAGAACATCGTGATTTATCTGCTTTGGCTAGAAAGAATCGCTTCGGGATGACTGCCATTGCAACAATGGTTAAATCTGTCCCTCTGGTTTATTGCTGGATGTCAATGTGGATTAAAAGGATAAAACCTGCTACGAATGTTCAGGGTGGCAACAAACATTTCGTTAAGGATTTTGGTACTTGTTATGGAGTCGCCGACGCGCCGACGCTAGCTAGCTCCAACCAAAATCCAAAGTGACCGAGAACAACCGTTCGCGCGGAGCCCGCGATCTAAACATCCGTTCCCCCGCTTCGCGCGTAACCTGAGCGCCCCGTACCAGAGGCGCCTTTATTTTATTTTGTTTTATATTTAATAAACGATACGTCAGTCTTCAGCCTGACTCCGGCACGAAAGGTTGTCTGTGTGTGCCCTTCACCAAAGAACGTAAAACGAAACAGTAATCGGGGCTCAGAAGCCTAATGAACACCGTAAACATCGTCACCCTACAAAACGCGTGCTGTCAGTTTGGAGTCTCTCATATGCTTGTTTGTTAATTAATGTGGTATACCAATTGGCTTCGCTCTGAAGAGTTCCTATCCTATACTGTAACAAACGTAAAGACCTATACTGTAACAAACGTCAAGACCTAGCACAGTTGATCTAAAGTTTGTGCGAGACCAATACGAAACTTCAGATAATTAATTTTCAAAAGTACCGATTGACTACGCTTTAAGGCTTAATAATATATATTGGCATGAGTGTGGACACGTATAGGAGAGCGTAATTATAATAGACACAGGCCTTGACCATACGCACCTTTCGTGTGATGATTTCGTCAGATAAAAACAAAGTGTTGCCAACATTGTTCTCTCCTTTCACGATGTTCCTTGCCGAAATGGCGTCAGCTATCTAACGGCTGTTTCTTATAGGACTGACACACTTCCGAACTCAACACTAAGTCGCTGCAACCTCGAAGTGCTGGATGAAACTGTGTCCAACGTCGATCGCCGCTGCAAAAACTGTTCCATTGCTGTGTTGTGCGACGGTATGTAACCACCCAGGCAGCACACATTATTGTTCCGAAATTCAGTTTTAGTGTGGAGATTTAGGTCCTTAAAATACCCTATGAAGACAAGGTAGAGCCAAACTTTACCTTGTTTGTCCAAAGTCAGGGGTATATTTACCCTAATTTGTAAATAAGTGCCACAGTTAGACTTCACTGCCTGGTAGTTTCGACTTTCAGTTGGAATCATTGTGCCTAAATCGCCAGACAAGTGCCAGAGTTTGCTTCACTTCTGGTCATTTGGTTTTCGTCTAGTAACTTTGAACCTAAATTGGAAAACAAGTGCCCAATTTTGGCTTCACTGCTTGTTCTTTGTCTAATTATACGTGCCATCTTTGGTTTGTAGCGAGACAGAGGAAATGCATAGAAACGCCGAAGTACTCTGGCACATACAGAAGCACTAGTCCCAATCCGTATCAGGCCAAAGTTGCCACTAGGACTGTCAACTTTGTGACAATGTAGGCCTTTTTCTTGTGTGTTACCTGAGCAATGAGTCAAAAACCATTCCCATATCCTTGAGAAGGACTAAGCAGGTTGTTCTTTCTGTTGATTGTTTAATTATGCACACTGGATATAAAAGCTGTAAACGGATTGGTTTAGGCCCTCGCCTGTTTTCTATTTGTATGTCACTTGATTTGACCTGGGTCGCACTTCTCAGTAATATGCTTTTTTGTTTGTTTCTGACAGCCGGGTTTTATCATTCGAACGGAGCAAACTGTGGTAAGTCAATTTTCTTTTTTTCACCGAAGGTTACAAGCACGCAAGAAACCTTAATGTGGTTCAAACTCCCTATATAGAATAAGTTGTTTCTGTGTTGGACGTAGCCACTCCATTAGCGGCTGACGGAAACGTATATCTAGCACCTAAAATGTTCTATCCGGTAAAGTACTTATTGAATTCCTAGATACTACATTGCCTTGCCAGTACTGAACCTACGGCTCCTGTGTTCCTCGCGTAAATGAAACATTTAAGCAACACGAGCAGGGCGCCAAGAACGAATGTTCAATTGGGCAAGGCAAAAACACAAAACACTGCTTGTTAAGTCCATATTGTTAATATAAATGAAACATCAACAAAATAGTTTAAACGAAAAATTAGAAGTAATTTTAGACAAAAAAAAAACGGTTATAAAGTCTGGAAGTTATTTAATTTGAGCTGTAGAGTTTTTCATTCCTGGACTGCTTTTCTTGAATCCGAATGGTTAAAGTCGTGCTTACTGCAAGTACTACATTGTGCGAATGACCCGCTAATTTGATTACTGAGTGGTTATTGGGAAACTCCAAGCGAAGAAATTACAAGACTTTGTTTAAATCTGCGTATTCATCAGTCAACCGTAATACAAATTCTTATAAAAATCACACTAACTTTGGTTGATAAACATATAAAGTGACGCTTTTCTTAATATTTGCAGGTGAATTAATTTATTTTGTGTGGAATCTAGACAAACGTCCGCGTAATCAAGTGCAGACCTAATAGTTGTCTTAAGTGGTCGAATTATTATCTAAACTTTAGTAATTAATTGTGTATTTATAATGTATATATTTATTCTTGGGTATATATATATATATATATATAATACCCGAGCCGAGGCGTTTGTATATAAGTAAAAAAGCCTCCGAGGTTCAAAAAACTTGGATAGTTTAATCGGATGTTTCGGAGGGGGACCCTCCTTCTTCAAGCGTGACATAAAAGTGAATAGGGTTACATGATGGCCGAGATTCTCACTCAGAGAGGGAGAGGAGAAAGCAGTACATTAGAAGGGACGACAGAACGCACAACATAACAACACAAATGCCCACAAAGAGTGACGGCAACAGCAATTAGATTTGAAGTTAAGATTTATGACACGCGGAACGATGAACGAAACACAACAGTGTCCCCAACCGCGAAAAACCTCCCCCGACGATGAAACTGCGATGGCATGGCCCCAGGGGCAAGACGCCGCATGCAGCCGGCCCAGCGAGGACTCTGGCGTTTTCAGTATTACCTTCGTTGTCTAATTTTTCATATCGACAATTTTAGAGCCAAACTATAAACATTATCCAGTTACATCAATGTACCTGCGTATGTGCGAACGATTATTTCTCTCTCTCTCTCTCTTTGTAGTGACTGTCCAGGAAAACTCTCGCGATGTCGAGTACTGCTACCACAAGGAGCCGCTGGGTGCCTACGAAAGCGAACTGCAGTGCCGTAACCGCTCGACCGATCTCATGAGCGAGGCCATTCTGCGCCAACATTCCCTGGTGAACTACGTGAGACCCATCGTGCGCACAGATCTGGAGTTCTGGGTGAACATGCGGAAAGAGGATGTCAGGTAGGTCGTCGCAACGCTTAACAGACTATTTTCTTTCCTTCCTTTTTCAACCCCATATAAAGGGTTCTTACCTCAATAAAGGTTTAGCTGTGTTTGAGACGTTCTTTTTCTCTTTCTTGTCGTCGTCTGTCATTACCTCAAGTCTCGGTTTTTTTTTTTTAATAAAATGATTATTATACACCAGCTCACTTTCGCCCTTACGTTCTGCTCATTAAGACTCTCCTATGTGTTTCTAAATTCACCATGTGTAATGAAAACAGCGTAGGTTTATGTAAAAAAAAACTTTGCCTGTTAATGCTGTAGTTCAGTGTCGTGCGCCTCAGGTACTACTAAGAAGTCCACGATTACTTTTGTTGCCTCTAAGAGATTCTGATACAAATTTGCGTATTTAAAAGGATACTGTCATACCTCACCAATCTTCTCGTATATTCAAGTTAGTTGCTCTAACTCCACTCTCGGAGAATATCGACGTCACTCCTCTCTAGCACGTCTCGTTACCTCATGGCTTATTGTTGTCGCACTGTGTCGCCAGATCTTTCCAAGGTACGACACGTATTGCAGCTTCGAACGTAACATTTCAACCTGCTGTGTCGCGCCGAAGCGCTAAAGAACAGATGTAACCAATTTAATATGGCGAAGACACACTTTACAGGGCAAAGACCAGCGCACCCTGGACGTGCGAATGCGTACCTTTTACATTGCTGTATAGAGACGCAGGTTCCAACGTGACATTTCAACCCATATTTGTTTCCAGCTGCCATGGCAATTGGGAAAGCAGAGCTGCGAAATGGCGTGGATATTGCTCCTATTCATGTCGCAGAACCCTCGTATTCTTTGCGATCCCCTGTCCCCTCTTTGAGAGTAATGCAAGCTTTTGTAAGCCATCTGAATAGCGACCAAAAATCAAGACTTCCTGACCTCCTTTTTACATTTAGATCTTCCTTTGATGTTCTTACGCGATATTTGGGCAAAACAAACTCCGCCTCACACACCATACAAACTCCTGAAGAAGAAATTGTTCGACATCGTCCTCACCGCGTGTCTCCATCTGAACGACACACTATTAATAAGGAAGTGACAAATACGTTAGAAAAAAGGCGTCATTCGACCATCATCCAGCCCGTATTCCTCTCCCGTTATCCCTGTCATAAAGACGGCGACGTTCGGGTTTGCGTAGGTAATCGCCGGTTCCACGTTATAAGTCGAAAGGATGTCGACCCCTTATCCCCAAATTGACGATGCGCTCGACACGTTGCGAAGAGACGAATTTTTCTCGTCCCCTCATCTCAGACCGGATTACCGGCAAATTCCTATGGATCACCAGGAAAATTAAAAAAAACAAACAAAAAAAAAAACTGTATTTATAAGTCCTGATGACCTTTACAAATTGAATGTTATGCCGTTTGGCTAATGCAATGCCCCTGCTGCTCTCAAGCGTAGGATCGATAGCGTTCTCCGTGAACTCAAATGGCGAACTTGTATCTGTTATTTAGATAGTATTAATTTATTCCCCGGAACTTTTCACGACCACTTTGATCGACCTCAAAAGATGTATGTCTAAAAAAATTGAAAGACGGGGTTGCAGCTGAACACAAAATATTTCGCTTGACGCTCGAGAAATTCAGAATCTGGGACACTGTCAGCAAACGCGGCATTCGACCCGATCCAGAGAAGGTTCGAGCAGTTTCGGCCTTTTTTATTTTATTATTATTTTTGACGATACTATCAGTCCTCACAACGGGGACCAACGCCTATCAAACTCAGGCCGCTCGGGAGCTTTTCAGGTGTATGTTTGTATTATTGACGTTTTATTCCCATGTTTGTTTGTTTTTTCGTTCCCCTTACGCTTCTACTTCACGTCATGTCCTGTTTCTGTGGTCGTTCGATTGTGAACGGGGATTCAACTCTGAGAGCCGGATTGCAGTCCGACCCCATACTTCGTCATCTTAGAGCCACTATATGAGCTGCGTAGCTTATTTCGTAGCACTAGGTCATTTTATCGAGGCAGCACCAAGAGACATTCATGCCGACTCAAGTGGTTAGGGAATCTGCGTGGTTTTGATCCAGCGTCGTCCCGAACCCAAGCAAGAATATGTTGTCGCGTATGCTAGCCTTTCCCTGGTCAGAGCTGAGAGAAACTGCACAATAACTGAGAAAGAGCGCCTAGTTGTAGTCTGGACCATAAACAAATTTGCGTCATACTTATATGGACAAGATTTTACTATTGTCACATGCCATAAGGCCCTTTGTTATATGTCCTCGCTTACAAAAGTAAGGGGACGTCGTGGCCGCTGGATACTGGCCCAGCAAGACTGCATAGACAGCAGGACGCTGTCTAATGCGGAGAGAAACTACTCAACGACTGAAAATGAGTGCCTTGCTGTCGCCTAGGCAGTAACAATGTTCCGCCCATACTTGTACGGAAGTCCTTTTTATTCGGTCGCAGACCACCACTCACTCTGCTGGCTCCCGAATTTGAAACACCTCCGGACGTCTTGCCCGGTGGAGCCTACAACTGCAGGAGTTCAACATGACCGTAATGCACAAGCCCGGCCGGAAGCACAATGACGCCGGTTGCCTCTCAAGGGCCCCCGTCGAAGGCGGCCCGCCTGCACCGAATACAAGGACGATGAGTGTTTTCTCGGCTTTCTTGATGTCAGCGACATGGCAGCACTCCAACGAGACGACACTGAACTGGGAGCAGTCATCGAGCACCTAGATGGAAAAGCGAGTACAGTTCCCCGTGCTTTCTTACGAATCCTGCGTACGTTCTTTGTTCGGCAAAAGTTTGGCTCGTACGCAAGTAGCGAGTTCAACAACGTTTATTGCACGCACCGTGAGGCCTTATATACAGTATGCCCTAGCGGCGCAGTTGCTGTGCCGATGACAAGGCTGATTTGGTATCAGCTAGTGACGCTGCGCTACATCTTCCCTCTTTCAAACAAAACAAAATTAAGCAAGAAGAGAAAAACAATATACAAAAAATTAAAGAATAGAAGATAGTACGCTTGCACGATCGCGCTTAAAGTTCTGGTCTTGGGTATCTGACGGGGCTCCGCCGTTGTCTTGAACTCCTCCTGAGCTCCTGGGTTGGAGGGTCTTGTGATGGTGGGGCCCCCGTTGAGGGTTTTTCCCTGACCTGGCGGCCAGTGGATTCAGCAGCCGCAGTGTTGACAAGTTGCTGTTGCCGAGGCGGCAACACGCGCAGGTGCTCTCTCGTTCTGCGTAGCACACGTCCGTCACCAGTTTCGCTCACAAAGGAGCGCGGGGGCCCCGCACGCCTCATGACGACTGCCGGAGACCACGTATGTGAAATGGTGTCAAATGCAGACACCTGCTGACCATCTTGTAGTTCCGGAAGGGCCTTTGTTCTGTTGTAGAAGGTCCGCTGCTTGCTGCGGAGCTCTTGTAGTCGTTTGTGCACCTCTTTGGGCGGTACGATGGCTGGTTCCAGGCAGCAGTCGGGAACCGGAAGCAGTGTGCGTGTCTGACGACCCATTAGCCTCTGTACTGGTGACTTGAGCAGGTTATCCCTTGTGCTGTTGCGCCATTTCAGGAGGGCGCTGCAGAAGTCGAGGGTGTTGTAGGAGCACCTCGTTAGCAGTTTCTTTGCCTCTTGTGCGGCTCGCCCAGCCATTCCGTTGGAGCGAGGGTGGTGAGGGCTTGACGTGACGTGAATGATTCGAAACTTACTCACAAAGTCCTTGAAGTTGTAACTATTGAAGGGGGCCCATTGTCACTGCAGAACTTCGCTGGTATCCCATGAGTAGCGAAGACCTCTGCACAGGCGGATACCACTGAAGCTGCCGTGGACTGTCGCAGTTCCTTGATCTCGGAAGAGAAGGAGTAGAAGTCAACAATTATCAAAAAAGTCCGATTGTTGTGGTAGAACAAGTCTAGCCCCACCAGCTGCCATGGTAGGTTGGGTAGTTCATGGCTCAGTAATGGTAATCTTGCGTCTCTGGGCTTATGCTTCGCGCAGACCCCACATGACTCTGCAAGAGCTTGAATGTCGCATGACATGGTCGGCCAATACATCACTTCTCTGGTGCGCATCTTCATTTTTGCTTCACCCCCGTGTGCGGCATGCAAAAATTTCAAAATCTCCGTCCTCTGGGCTTTCGGAATTACCACTTTGTTACTCCTGAAGACCAGCCCATCTTCCACGTGCATCTCGTCTCAGTAGTTCCAGTACGTTCGAAGTTCCTCCGGGACGTCTCGTTTCTCAGCTGGCCAGGATGCTGATGCATACTGTCGGAGCTGGATGAAAGCCGCGTCGTTTTTTGTCACCTGGAGGATGTCGTGGAGCCGTGCATCTGAAACTGATAGCGTAGAAACAATGTTGACTTGAAGCTGGTCGCTTTCGTCTTTTAGCATAGTTTTGGTTGGGAACCTTGACAACGCGTCCGCCAGGAAAAGTTCCTTCCCTGGCTTGTACTGCAAGGTAATGGAGTATCGCTGAAGCACTAGCCTCATCCTTTGTAGGCGGAGCGGGCAGTCACAGAGGGGTTTCCTGAATATTGCTTCCAGTGGCTTATGACTCGGCTCTACAGTCACAAATGAGTGCCCTAAACTACAATCTTTAAACTTGCTGCATCCGTGTACTATAGCGAGTGCCTCTTTTTCAATCTGGGCGTATTTGTGCTGAGTCTCGGTGAGGGAGCGTGATGAGTAGGCGATAGGATGTCCGTTCTTAATAATCACCGCCCCGACGCCCGTTTGGCTTGCATCCACTGACAACGTGACTGGTTTACCTTGCTCAAAATACGCAAGTACCGGCGCCTTGATAAGCAACTCTGAGCGTTTTAGAACTGCTTTGTTGGCGCTCAGTCCAAACCCAAGCGATATCTTTTTCCAACAGCTCGCGTAATGGTGCTGAGAGAGCAGACATATTTGGTATGAATCTTGCGACAAAGTTCGTCATGCCAAGAAATATTTGTAATTCCTTACGGTCTCTGGGCTCCGGAACAGCAAGGATGCCCTCGACTCGTTCTGGGTCTAGGCTCAGACCTTCAGTCGTCAAAAATGTGACCTAGGTACCGTACTTGGTCCTGCAGAAAACGACTCTTTTTTAGGTTCAACTTGAGATCGTGTCTCTCGCAGCGTTCCAGTAAGCTCTTCAGGTTCGCGTCATGTTCTTGTATCGTGGTTCCCCAAACTAAAATGTCGTCCATGACGACTGCTACGTTCTTGAGGCCCTCTGGGACACCGTGCATTGCGCGCTGGAATACTTCTGGAGCTGTGGAAATTCCGAACGGCATGCGCAGAAACCTGTACCTGCCCATAAGGGGTGCTCATGGTACAAATGTGCGAACTTGCCTCTGACAACTTTATTTGCCAAAAGCCCGATGACGCATCCAATGTCGAAAAAAACTTGGCGCCGTGCAGACGTGGAGCTATATCTTCTAGCGTCGGCATGGAATAATGTTCGCGTAATAGACGTTTGTTAAGATCAGATGGGTCTAAGCAAATTCTGACCTTATCTTTCTTTACAACGACCACCATGTGACTCGACCATTCCGTTGGTTCGTTTACCTTCGTGACGACTTGATCCGCCTCCATGCGTTCCAACTCTGCCTTGACTCTATCCTGGAGGGCCACAGGTATTCGTCTTGCTGCCTTGACGGTGCCCTTGGATCCTGGTTGTAGCTTCATATCGTAGACCACACCCTTCAGCTGGCCGAGCCCTTGAAAAACTGCTTCAAAAGGTCGTGCTGCACCGTATAGCTCTGCGGTGCTCACACCTGCAACGCGAGTAATCAGTCCGAGGCGTTCTGCTACACTGCCACTCAAGGTGACTGGAACCTCTTGGCGTACAACAAAAAACCCAGCCTGACATTTCTTGTCTTGATTACGTATATCGAGACAAATTCTTTCTGGTGCCTTTTCTGCATGACCGAAGAACGTGTTTAGGGTGACGTCGCACTTTTCTGTTGGCTTCGTCGTAACTTGGCCTAGTGCGGCCCTGGAGATGACACAACAATTGGCTCCGGTATCCATTTTTCAATGAACGGGAACGCGTTCTAGTGTCACCGCAGCCGTCCATAGATCCTCGCGAGATACATCACCGACAGTTAGCGCTTCCAAGAAGTATGTCTCGTCATCGCTAGCCACAACCTCGTGTACTTGCTGTACGGAGGCCCTTTTCCACCCTGACTTGCAAACTTTGGCGAAGTGATTAGGGCTTCCGCACTTGTTGCATTTCTTTCCGGCTGCGGGGCAAACCTTAGTTCTCTGCTTCGTAAACCCACACTTTTGGCACGATGATCCAATTTCTTGCACAAAGTTGACTTCTTTTTCGCGTTTCTTTGCTCCGCTTTGTATTGTATTGCATCGTTCTTCGCCCTGTTCCCAGGTTCTGCATCTTTCCACCTCTTTGGTGTAGGACGGGTTGTCGGATATGAGCTTTTGCTGAAGTTTCTTGTCCCGAACGCCCAGAATGATTCTACTTCTAAGTAGACGTTCTTCAAGATCCCCAAACTCGCAGTTGTTTGCCAAAATACGAATGTCAGTCAACCATTCGTTGAAAGGTTCCCCTTCTTTCTGGTCCCTCGTACCAAATACGAACTCGTTGTAAGTTAGGTTTGTAGCCGGCTTGTAGAAGCTATCAAACTTCTCAATGATAGTCGCCACGTCTTGCCTCTCCTCTTGGTTTACAAACGTAAATGTACTGAACGATTTCCTTGCATCTTCCCCGATTATCATGAACAAGGTCGCCGCCTGGACTTCTTTCGGTTGATGGCTGAGCAGGGTGGCCGTAGAAAACAGTTGAAACTCACATTTCCAAGTTGTCCAGTTCCGCCACAGGTCTCCCGACGTGTCCAGGGGTTTTGGGGGCTGCAGCAGCGTTGTACAGGGCAGCACGATGGCCTGCTGCGGAGACGCCATCGTCCGGGTGGTGTGGCTGTCGCCTACTTTCCGTCGCTCGGTGGCTGCTTCATTGATCCGCGGCGCTCGGGCGATAAAGCACTTCTGACACCATGTGGCTCGTACGCAAGCAGCGAGTTCAACAACGTTTATTGCATGCACCGTGAGGCCTTATATACAGTATGCCCTAGCGGCGCAGTTGCTGTGCCGATGGCAAGGCTGACGATGACAAGGCTGATTTGGTATCAGCTAGTGACGCTGCGCTACAAAAAGGTGTTGTACAAGGAGAACTTCGGCGACAACAACATAGCGTGGCTGTTGGTTATTCCCTCCAGCCTTCGAGAATAAATCCTCCAAGGATGCCATGACAAGCCGACGGCGTGGCACCTCGGGTGTACCAGGACACTTGCCAGAATTCGTGAAAAATACTACTGGCCCAAGCTGCCAAAGACCGTTCTACCCTACACTCGATAGTGCCGCGAATGCCAACGACGCAAGAAACCGCGCGTGAAGCCGTCTGGACTCCTTTAGGCTATTCCGCCGCCAACTTCCCCGTTTGAACAGACCAGAAGGACTTGCTTGGACCATTTCCACCATCGGCGCAAGGGAACCGGTTGATAATCGTCGCCACGGAATATCTTACACTATAGCCGAAACCAAAGCCTTTCAGTCGGGAACTGCCGTTGAAGTCGCCAGAGTTTTCATCGAGTCCATCGTCCTTAGGCATGGCGCTCCCGAGGTTATGAATTACAGATAGCGGGTCGTCTTTTATGGTGCGGCTGACGCAAGAAAGTCTTCCTCTCAGCCACACGGCGTACCATCCGCGTACCAACGGCCTGACGGAGAGACTCAACGAAACCATCACCGACATAATCTCTATGCACGTCGACGTGGAGCACAAGGCGTGGGACGAGGTGTTGCCTTGCGTCATATTTGCATACAACACGTCCGTGCAAGGAACCACCGAGATCACACCATTTCAACTGGTTCATGGTCGAAAAGTAACAACCATTATGGACGGAATACGACGTAAGCGACGACGCCCATGTGGTTGCCCATCGGGCAGAAGTAGGCCAGCTCGCCAGACACCGGATTCAAGGTCAACAAACCGTCGGCACTAAACTGTATTGTTTTTTGTTTTGTTTTTTAGCGCCAAGTTTCCAGCCTTGAAGCACTTTCTTCCTCAAGTTCCTGCTATATTAATCGATGGCTCCTAATACCGCCATTCACATGCTCGCAACACTAGGTGCGAGAAATAGAATACATCATCATTGATGAACAAACACGAAATTGTTCTTCGTGTTCAGATAGCGGCCAGTTTATCCACAAAGCAGCCAGCCATTCCGTGTAATACGCAAGAACAATACCCACTCAAGACAGCGTCCTCCAAGAAATCCGGGTTTGGTCGAAAGACAGAGATATGCTAGGGAACAACGAACTATTGAATCCAAGGTCGCCGATGAACGTAAGCTTGTGATAAAATAAACATTAATCTAATTGATACTCAGATTCTTTTTTTGTAATTTCATTTATGTTTTGTATTTAACAAACCGCTCTTCCTCAAGGACCTAGAATATGTTAGACAGTTTTAGTAGTTCGTTCTGGTGACTCTGATACCCAGGTATCGTAACCGGGAGTATCAGAGGTTTCAGAACGATTTACTAAAACTCTCTGTTCTCAAAAAACAGTATCCTCGCGACGAATCCTTTTTTTTTTATTACGGACTAAATTGTACTAAACTATTAGAAAATAACACGTGCAAATTGTGGTATTTGTTATTAGCACTAGAATGATGCACGAGTTCACAACGAAATAAGGATGTTTTCACATGTGTTCAAAGAATTTCTGTCCGACTGGGCTGTCTACTAATATTCTCGAAATATTGCCGTCTAAACAAAAAAACTTATTTTAAAGGTTGTGGAAATTTGACTTACACGATTACCATCACGCTCGAATTTAAGAACGGAAATTGTTTTGAAACAGTAACAACCACAGACCGTACTTTTTTTTTTTTTCTCTCTCAATTGTTTAAGAACGTTTGTCGTTCATGGACGAGTCGTCGGCGAAAAACTCAGAATTAGTTGGTATGGGCTGTAAGGTATTATTTGTTTGTGCAAGGGCTCAATGTTAATGGTTTATTTTTCTAAATATTTCATTTCTGCTTCGAGAAAAAAAAATACTATGCGCGCACTACGGCTCCACATGATAATCTTTAACCTAAGCCTCATTGCAGAGTAAAAATATGGCTTCCATGTGTATTGAGCCCAAATAATATAGATGCTCGCACGTGCCATGTAGTCCACTCACACTTTAGATGATAAAACGGAACAAGGAATAAGGGGTTGTTCATTCACGCGGATGAAAGTCGATACTGCAGAAGAATAGACAAACATAAATTGGCAATGACCTGCATGAAATGCACGATATGAAGTTTTTAGGAGTGACTGTTTCAGTTGTTTGTAACAGTCGTCACGGTAGTGAAGAACTATGCTGTATCAATTTTCAGGAAATTGAATTGGTGTATCAAGTGGCCAGGGAGGGTGTTAGGTGAAGAACGGCAAGTAGGGAGGGAGAGGGGAGGAAGGGCAGTGTAGGAGAGGAGAGGGAATGGGGAAAGGGGAGGGGGTGAGGAGGGAGGAAGATGGGGAAGGGAGGCAAATGGGGAGATGTTGGAAGCGAAGGGAGGCAAATGGGAAGAGAGGAGGGCTCTGTAGGAGGGTGAGGGGAGAGATTGAAAAAAGGGGAGAGGGAAAGTAGGTTAAAGTAATGGGGAGAGGGAATTGGTGTAATATGAACTATATTTCCCAGCTAAATCGATCTGGATGAGCATCGTACCGGCCTACGGTCGTGTATCACTACTGCGTGTTGCACGTTGAAGGCCCCAGGTTAGCGGTTGTACCGCACTGGCTAAATTGCTCATCTACGGCTAAGACACCAGACGCCCACTGAGGCACACTAGCTTCCGGCTGTATAAACATACACACAACAATTTGCTTTTGCTTGCTCCCAGCTAAATTTAGCGGGGAAACTGATTTGGCGTATCACATAACCAAGGAGGGATAAGAAATGGGACGTAGGTTGGGAGGGTGGGGGAGAAAGATGGGAAGGACACAGTAAACGTTTTTGGTTCTTCGTCGGATGGGATATACTTGTCTGGTAACGATGGCGTTGACGTCTTTTGATGGCGACGTCGAATCCAGGAGCCACTAGATGGCGGACGTTTTCAGGGTGTTTATTGGACCGAATAATTACTGACTCTGCATATTCGTTTCTCGCACAAAATGAATAATAAAAAGTCAGGGACTTGGCATTATTGGTGCGCCCCTCAAAATCCGCGAGCGTGCCCAGCTAATGCACGAATCGAGCTTCCCTCGACCGACACGGGACTTTGCAGAAAACCTCATTCTCTCCCTCTGGCCAGGACCGACCAATAGTCTTAAAACCGAACAAGATCACATGGTACACACTTGTCCAGTCATTGACCGTCAATGAGTATAACAATCTCTCAGTTCTCCATCCGCCAGAATCAAATTCCTAGTAGAATCGTCCCATTCATTGCTTGCCGCCCGGCTAGCCCCTGAGCACAAACTGCACGGATCGGATACCGCGCTCCGAACATTCGAGACGACGGCGTCGCGAGCGAAAACAAATAATAGAATAACGCACACCCGCCGGCGCAGCAGCCACACTATGCTCACTATCTACCGCGGCCTTACAAAAGACACAGTAGGAGATAAAACACCCAGGGTTATCTAGAATATTTCGCTAGGAGAGGGAGGGAGGGTGGGGAGAGAGCAATTGGGAAAGAAGAAACGGGATGGGGTGAGGGAATTGGTGGGCCAAGTGACGTCGATTTCAACCGCTAAATTTCGCGGGACACTGAGTTGGTTATTAGGTCACGTGACGTCAATCTTCCCAAGGCTTAAGATAAACTCGCGTCACGCGACGTCACTTTCCCCGCTACATTTAGCGGAAAATGCACGGACGGTCGAACGGACAACATTTGGGGATTTGAAATTCTGTTTAAAAGTATTTATTTATTGCTTTAAAACGCGCGATAGCACGAAATGGTATTGTTGCGTATCTGCTTTTGCATACTTAGTCATAAAGTTTATTCCTTGCATCTTAATTTAGCTTAATGCATTCCTTTCGCTTGCCTCCCCAAGCTAGGGTCTTTCATCCTTGTTCCATTCCGTTGTTCCCAAAACAATAGTTGATACCGAATTTAGTGCCGTTTTAGTTTTATGCCCTTCTTTTTTCTTTTTTTTAAAGATGTTTTTAGAGCACCCGAAGTCACGAAGTAAGTGCACTTACTTCGTGACTCCTTGTGGTATCTCTCGCGCTTTCCAATGTCACACGACGCGCGTCCTGTTTATATTTCGGCCTTCACGAAGAATAAAAAAACAACTCTAGAAATCATCTCTCGCGCTAGCGTCCAAGGTAAACAGCCCCGCGGTCGTTTCAGCGTCGGCAACACGGCGAGATACGCGCATGCCTCCGCGATTACTGCAGAAAGACGACACGCTGATCGGGCGACCCGGCGGCCGACGCTCACGGTGATGGCGAGGGAGTCACGTTGTTTGAGTCACCGGAGGCGCAGCCGTTGCGTTGCAATGGCGAAAGCTTGGAACCGTTCGCGTTTGCAAAAGCAGCTTCAAATCGTTGCGCGTTTCAATTGGGGTTAACGACCAGTGGGAAGGTCTAACGACCAGCTCTGGCCGCTCACTCAATCGGTTTCTGAATGACAGCCGCCTTCGTGCACGGGATCGTTACGGCTGCGTTCTTTATTTCGAATGATCAGGTTTGCGCAGTGGGGCGGTCGTAGCATTTGTACAGAGTAGTTAGGGTTGGACAGATACGGACCTGGGACGGCGTTCAGCTAAGGACGTCGGGCGCTTGAGGCCTCTAGATGCGCCACCGTTGGGTGTAGTGCCCGCGACGAGGCACCCGTGCGCTCGAATATGAAGGGCCCAGTATCACAGTGGAGCTGCTTCGGAAATGTACTTTGTTTTAGCTTTAGTCCTGATACAGTGGGCGCTACGAGCTAATGGGACCGATCAAGCAGATCTAAAAGCGCAAGTCGCTGAGCCTTTCTCTGTTTACGGTTTGTTCAGCTATGATAGAACACGTATGGAACCATGACGAACACTTTTGACGCTTTTGATGCTGATTGTTCTCACCATACCGTATGGTTTGCTGCGTCTGGACGTAAGGTGAAACAATGTAGAGAACTTTGTTTTGGGGCTTGAATTTTCACTCGCGAATGACATGAAAATCCCAGTTACCTTTTATTTCATGGGAAGGTAAGGTAGAGCTTGGTATAGTCCTATCCACCAGTGTTTCTCCCGCGGCATGAAGAAATCAATAAATCTGTTAATCGATAGATTGTTGAGTTTTTCTACCTTGAGCGGGGCGGGTGGTAACAAGCAGCACCTCCAGTTGATTTACTAATGACCCATCTTCCTTTTTATTGCCGAATGGGGAGACCATAAAACATATGCCGAATGACAAACACTGCATGACTGAAAAATGAAATGAGGCATTAGGTGGGACGCAGTTCTTTGCTGTTGGAGCAGGCAGCGCTGAAAAGCGGTTACAAATGCGTCATTGCGAGAGGCCACGTAGAACGCTGGTGGTTCGTCCATCACCAAGCTCTTGATCACACGTAGGTTGTGTGCTCATAGACGTTCAGGTATATAAGCGCTTCCTTCTTGGAGAGCACGGACACTCACGCACGCGTGTTGTTGCTCACACTCGCGCTCGTGTATAAAAATTTGCGCTCACAAAAACATGTGCGGCGATCCAATTTAAGAGTTGGACATAGTACAGTCAAGGTTTCCGACATACGTTCCGGCATTCACGCTGATATAGATGCATGGACGGCAACAAATGCTTACGCTATGCACACCCATTCACTTTCACACTCATATGTACCTCATTGACGCTGGAACGTTTGGGACATTTTGGGCTCTGGGAGAAACGTGGTCTAAGAAGCCAGGAAAAAAGCTGGGCTAGCTGAGAAACGTTGCGCCTGTCCGTGTTATGTGTTCCTTCCTCTTTGTCCTGGCCTCTTTGAGCGTGACGTTTCGTCATGTTCTATGGAGTCGTTTTGCCTGATCGGTTGCCGTCCGGTATTCCGAGGAATGGCAACGCCCGGAGGTTCTGATATGGGCCCGGAACGGAGGAAAAACTCAACCAAAAGAAGGTCCAATGTGCAAGCGAACAGCTTTTATATCCAAATGGTAACTCCATAGGCGTTCTCTTTAGTCAAGATGCGCCTGATTGCAAAGTAAATTGTTTACTCTGACCTTGTAATGGCGTTTCCTCCTCCTAAAAGATTGTTTCAGCCCCCGTCATGGTCACGTGCTCACAGTGGGTCTTTCTTTGGTATTGGCCGAGAATGCAGGTATCTCAGATCGTACATACGCAGGTAGTGGCCTGCATGCCACGTGTCAGACGTGAACTCTCTTCTCGCTTTCTTTTCTTTTTTTGCGTGCAGTGAAGTAAGCGGAGTGATAGCCTTCAACACGTTCGACCACGACTGGAACCACTCGTGCGTGACCGTCTGGTTCGGCCGTGACGTGCCGTGGTTCTTCAGGCGAGAATGCGAAGACACTTTCCAGATCGTCTGCCAAGACACCAACAACAAATGGAGTAAGCACCATTTGTATTTAATTATCAACCATGAATTTCTTTATTACTATGGCTTCGTGTTTTCGACATGTACCGCTAAATCTAAGAAACTAACCGCCGACCTTTTTTTTCTTTTTTTGTGTGAATAAAGGATAGCTTTTAAATCAGATTAACACACAACCTTCGCTGGATGAAATCATTGTCTACAGTGTTATTTTGAGTTCAGCCGGAACACGACCCGGCATTGAACTGTTAGCGAGGCTGCTTCTTTCTTTGGGAAAAGTGCATTTTGTCTGGTTATATTTTCTTATCGGTACTGAAACGTTTTCTTTCATTCAAGAATGTACGTTCACGCGAAAGCGCCCTGTAGGTTCCGGAAACAATGGTTTATATTTTCTTCAGCATTGTCGACAGTGAACGCCAATTTGTAATCTGGCACTAAAAAAAGTTAAGAAACACCGTATTTTGGGGAGAGATAAGCACCCGTAAAAACGTCTCTGCTTTCCAAGAAAAATAAACCCCGGAAACACGAAACAAAAATTATACCGAAAGCCTCCCAGAACCTCCCCGGTCCTTGCAACCATGCATACCCCATGGCGGAGCATGTCTGCACTACCAGTTTAAATGGGGTTGGATGTCAAGTTCCGGTGTAACCCGGTTTCACGTCACGTGGTCAAGTCCCGTGACATTAGGTCGTGACACCACGTTCTAGGTTCTTCTTAAATTGTAATACAATTCCAGTGGCGAGCAATTTTTTTTTGTTGTGAATGTTTCCTTTCCTTGCTCTTCGTGCGGTCTTCTTTAAATATAACTCCGTACAAACTAGCCAAAGCATTTAAGCCTTTTTCATAATAACAATTTACATAGCTCCGTTGTTTCTCTGTGTATGATTCGACCTTTATGTGCACTTGATTATGATTGCCATGTAGGTTTTCTTACATACAATTCAAAAAGAATTTGAATTTTATACCTAGTATCGACTCCTTCCAAGTACGATGTTTTAAGTGCCCGAGGAAATTATCCTATATCTTTCTTGTTAATAATGACGTCTTTAAGTCGCTGCGAAGAGGGCATTAAGTTGCAGTGAAGTCAGCGCTTAAATCCTAAACACAAATATAAGCTTTAATGCGACTTAGGTTCGCGATTGTCGATGTTAAAGAGCAGCTTCGGTCGAAAACGAAAATAAAATAAATCACTGGTATCGCTTCAGTGAAACAAAATAAGATCACAGCTGAAATATTACGTCAAAGTAAAGCCGCGTACTCTACTAAGACCGATTTTACAGATGCCACCAGCCGCTCTTTAGCACGTAGCAAGCGGGTAAGCTTTTAGCCAAGCAACACTGGAGAACGCGTACCGGAGCACCACCATGATTTCACGTCGCGGCCGTACAGATGATATCAGGGTTGCCACCCCTCGCCAGCAGATAATTTCGGTTTGGCCGTAGACGCCCGAAATGGACTTTTTGGACGTGATATTTATAAAACTTCATACAATATCCAAAAAAACAAACCAAAAAACTTGCAGTTCTCGGAAATTTCCTTAGCTAAAAACAATCGTCATTCCAAATTCTAAAATATTGACCGGAGTTGCCCTCTAAAGATAAAAGTACCTCTGTATTTTTCTGAAAGAGAGAACAGAATAATTAAATGTATCTTAATTCTACGAGAAAGGTCCGGACACGCGCACAGAAGGTGCAGTGAGTTTTAAGCATTTCATACCACGAAGCGTTTTTGTTGCAATGCGTGCTCATCTACCTATAGCAACTATGACGAGGGTAATCCAACCCATTTCGCTAGCATAGTGTATAGGTTATTGCATTCCTGAGTGAGAGCTCCGGATTCCATTTTTGCCGAAGGCCGCAACTTTTTGTAAAGAAAACTCAGTGCGTTATATTTCTATTACAATATTTTGTGACGCTTCAGGCTTGGAAACAAACCAGAAAACAAAATGTGTGTTGAAAAAAAAGAAGAGGCGGCGAGAGAAATACAAGGATCCGCACCTTCTCCGCTTGAAAGGGGAGAAGTCCAACTGTTGGAACAAAAAGGCGGGGCAGGATGACCGAACAAGGGATTCGAGCAATTGATCAGAAGTAGAAAGTGCGAACAGTACGTTGGCCTTTCATTGCCTGTGTCACGTAGGGGAACTCGTCTAACAAGATGACGTTAACGGCAGCCTGTGACCGGAACCGTAAATGTAGACAGAGATAGATAGATTGCGTCATTTGCCAAATGCCGGTATGTTCCTGTTCATGACTCCATCTCCTGGCCAACCACAAGCTCCTATACTAAGCCCGGTGTTGCTCATGTACAAGAATGTGCCTCTTAACTGTTGAAAATCTGGCAAGCGGGACGCTTTTGGGACGGTCATATTCAATGGTGGAGTGAACGAATGCGTCGTTGAACATGCCATTTCACGGTTATGATTGCGGAGGAGAAGGTAGGTTTCCGCGAGCTCTATGAGGAAAGGTTAAGTCTTTCTTTCAGCTATCCGCGCATGCTTCTCGTATCTTGTTTCCTTTATTTTCTTTTTATTCGTGCTAAGAAATACCAAATGAATCATCGAGCAGACGCGGTATCCTTGCCACTCCATGTAACCGTCTTCGCTTGACTCGCTTCTTTCACATTTCGAGTTTCGCTCGTAGACAAGAAGGACCTTTGATGGTAGATCACAAGGATTCGCGTCCAAGTATATAAGAAGTGACATGTGAAATTACTTTTTCAAAACATCACGTAAAGTACTAAGTAATAAAAAAGTAAAACATCAGGGGTATACGTCTGCTAATCTGAGACGCCAAGCGCGTCTGTGGTCGTGGAGGGACCAAACACCTATATCTCTTGAATGAGCCGTCTGTGGTTTGAATACGCCTCCGGAGCATAGTACGATCGTGCAGCTGGCGAGAACGTCTCGCGAACGCACTGATGACGATCAAGGCCTTGCACCCTCTGATATGCTTGTATCGAGTGTTCCTTTATCCATCGGTGAAGTTCAGTTTGTGTTTGGCAGCAGAACAACACGATGTGTACGCACAGAGCGAGGGTTGTCGCTTCAAACGTAAAATTGTATACGCTCACAATTTCATATTGGGTTCGTTCGCAGAGGCACTTAGTTCGTAGCAGACGGATCTTGGCTCGCGAAGTAAGACCCAAATTAGATCCCACTCACACAAAATGACAGGTTCGAACTGCTGATTTGTTTAATCCAGCATTGATAGTGACTGATATGACCATTGTCGGATCATCAAGTGCGCCAGTGTTTTTATCACTAAGCGTTATAACCTTTAAATCCAGCGTCACTAAAACGAAATAACCGCGATTTGATTAATTCTTTTGATCCATACCACCGCCAGGGAATTATTCGCGGCTTGTGGTTGGTCACCTTGCGCCGACTCTACTCTGCCCACGCCCTGGCTCCTGCGAATGACGAAACTCTCGAAATACGGTTCTTGCTTTGACTATACGTATGGCGCTCCAAAGAGGGACAGCCATGTATATGTGTTCGCGCTTTCGTGAATTAAAATTTTAATTAAAAGCTTCGTGAGGCCCGAGTCACGCTAAGTGCGAGCAGGCTTGAAAATATTCACTAATTGTTTATTTCGCCTGCAATTTGTTGCTCAGGGAACCACAGCAACGGTGCTCTGCTGCCTCACCGCGGACATGAAAAATATCCACAGAAGAACTGCTGTAAGTGTTTGAAAGTTGCTCGAATCACTTGTAGCAAGAGATTGCAGCATTTAGATACAGTCCGCATCCTGCCTGTTTTTTTTTTTCCTCTTTTGAATTTATAGCCTTCACAAGGTACCTAAGCAGGTGGGAGATTTCTCCTCACCGGGTTGTATCTCATAGAAAATATCAACGTATCTTGTTCTTAGTTTCGACACGTAGATTCATCATCCTTTTAGCTTGATTCTCTCAAATTTAGGGTGAGATAGCATATCTAAATCAGGATGATTACGTTTGTTGTATCATCTAGTTGTGTCAAAATGCAAATAAAAAGTAGTGTATTAACCCCGTATAAAATCATTATTGCCAGAGAAATACAGGTCACAAGCGCAAGATAAAAAAAAAAAGAATTGAGTGGAACATTTTGAGGTTTGAGTGACGGCAGGTGTAAAGTTGAGTCGAAGATACACGAATACTATAGCTAAGTAAATAACGTACATTATTCGACCAAAATGCTCTGATCTTACTTCCGCAGAGGTGTGTTCCAACTCCCAGTGTATTTCAAAGGCTTTCTGACTGAACGCTTTTATACAATCGGCGAAACGAGTTGTGATCCCAAGACCTCACGCGCCCCCTTGATCATGCGTAGGGTCGACGATTTTGTAAAAGGCTTTAATCTGAAGGCCTTTTAAATATCTGTAAAGCAAAGGTATTGAAGTTCACTGCATCTGTTTTCAACAGCTTTTCATGGGATGTAGCTTAGTTTATGTGCTTTTCAAAGTCTTTGAAAACCATAAAATATTAAAATAAATACAAAATGTAGTAGCAGCAAATTATCCCAATGTACGACTGGATGACCCGATCAGGCTGAGATGCAAAGTAATTTTCTCCGAAGGTTAATCTGAACATTTATTTAACCAAGCTTCAACGGTGACTTAGAAGTCAGGGAGTGTGTATGGCGGGGGGGGGGGGGGGGGCAGATTTGATTCGAAGCCACGCTCCTCATCAACAAAGGACCGGAGGCCGACAGTACAAATTATGAATAGTGTGCAAAGTATTTTCCAGTATATATCATGCGCATCAGGAAAAAAAATACGTAGCGTATAGCGAAGCACTAGTGGCGTCTTCAGCCAACATACCACTAACTGCAAGAATCACTGATAGCTCATTTTATTCAGAAGCGATAATCCTAAACAAAACTGCTGCTGCTTCCACTGGCTGCGAAATATTCCGGTCTCGGCGCTGACAACCAATATACTTTTCTATTTTCGAATACAATATGCCGTCTTAACTTCGTGAGGCTGCTAGATTAAGCTATAAAAAAAAATTAAAAAAAAAACATTTAGTGCGTGTTATTTGACAGTAGAGAGCAATTGCGGACGTAAAGTCTTCGCATAACGACACTTCGCAAAGCTGAGCCCTCTCTGCAGTTCACGAGCAATATCCCTTTCAGTCTACCACGCGTCTCACTCATGGACCTTCGGCTACTGTGTACCGGAGGGGCACAAGTTCACCATCAGCGAAGGCATGGAATTCTGCAAGTCTCGCTCAATGGAGTTGCTGAGAGGCAGCACACTGCGTGAGCTTTTCTACGTCTCCCGCCACCTGGAAAAGCATCATCACAACAACATGGACAGGTACCTCGTCTGGGACAGCGACTTTCGGTGAGGCAGCTATGCTTTAAGTCTTTCTTCGAGATACATTGTTCATTGGGTGCTCGCGCATAATTTATAAACGGACATGACACCAAGCCTGATCAATAACTTTGCAGAAATTCTCATTATGGTGCCCAAAACGCGTCTTTGACTGTGTGTTTACCGTGCTATCTCGCCCATGAATCGAAAGTTGTTCCATAGACGCAACTAATTACGTCACAGAACCAGAGGTTTCGCGCTCCTGGATTTGATAATCCTGGCGGCTGGTAGTAGAAATGCTAGCGAAAACGCGACCGAACGCATAGGTTTCTGTAATCACGACGTCCCATCTATTGTCTGTTTGGGTTTCTGCCGATTGTTTAGAGCAGTTCAGAGAAACCTACAGTAGGACAGGCATGTGTCGCATGCAACCCTGCTGCTGTGCCACCTCCAGGGTCGCAGCAGACAACATGCCAATTCTATGACGTCATCAGACGGAAATTAAGGGACAACCTTTGAGTGTGCTCTAAACACACCAGGCGGAGACGCCTTCCAGGCACCATTATTGTAACCATTGCTGAAATTTCCACGGGGTTAGCACCGCAGATGTCTTTTAGGATATACGTTATGAATACCTGTTAAAGAGCTCTGGTTAGAGCCAGGATTAAACCGCAGGGCTTTTATTGACTCCCGTTCTAGTTGTAATTACATTCTGAATCCGGAAGACGTATACGTACTATAGGCAAATTTCACTTCAGCACCTAAGCAAAGTAACCCTAAAACCCTTTAGACAAACCGCACAACAAGGTTTTGTATGAGTGGGCACTAACATTGCACAAAACGTTGAGGCTTGGCGGGGAATCGCTATTGAAAAGACTGATTGAAAAACTGGTCGTAATCAAAACACAAACCAAGAATTTTACTTAAGGTGATATGGCGTTTCACTTTTTAATTTCAAGATGAAGAAAATTGTGCAAACCGTTTAAACGTCCTATATTGAAAAAAATAAATAAAAGAAGGAATTGAAACTGCTGACCTCTTTCTTCTCGTATTTACTAACCACATATGCCTTTTCTTAAATTTTACGTGAAAAAGAAATATTTTTTGCTCTATATGAAACGTTATATTTTATAACAAAGGTATGATTAAGCAAAGTTTTCAATATTTTTTTAAAGTATTACCTAGGTTTACTACTTTCATTACTGAAAATGCCCCAGCACGAGAAATCGACTTTTCCAGTTTATATAAGATAATGTTGACTTTTGTGACTCACGCGGTGAAATATAAGTTAGGAGACACTAGAGGCAGTCAAGCGATTTCGTCTGACTGACTTGCTCTGAAAAAAAAAATACCTTCTGAATTAGTGGATAAAAAGCATATCAGTAATAATTGGGCTTCAGTCAGACATGCGCTTGAACAAGCTTGGGACGACAAGCTTGCATTGGCCGCGTTGAAGTTACGATGACATCCACCTACGCGTACCTAGAAGCACGAAAGTAAACAATTATTTATTTTTCCCAGTTTTGCAAGCTTTTCAAATAAATCATATATCTGTTCCTTAAATTTGTATTTACTTAATTTTACTCTTTCTCCCCAGCCACCATGTCTTCGACGAAACCAGATGTAAAGCCACCAGCCTTCACGAATCAGAATCCAGGACTTCATTCTCTAAAGAACTGAGTTGCAGCACTTTACGTCCTTATATATGTAAGATCATTTTACCTTTTTTTTTTGTCGTTTAAATACCAGAGCCCCGATGCTTTTGTGGAATAAAATGTGCCCACGGTGCAAAGTGAATCGCGAAGAACGGGTTGGAAAGTTTCAGCCAGATGAACCTTTCGATCTTCTTGCTTGCAACATCGCGCCTAAGAGTTTATATTTGATATATTAACATCTCATACTTGCATCACAAAAAATAGTCACTACCATTCTGTGTCACTTTAAATTCAGATTAAACTAAGGATTTGTTTAGAAGAACTCACACCGGTACGGCGAATGTATGTAATAAAACCGGCCAGGAGTCGAACACCCCTGTGTCCGCAGCAAAAGCTGTTGGATTGGTTGCTATCGGGCATAGTGCCGGCTTTTAACAGTCACTCACAAAATAAGAACAGCAGGGAGTTTTTTTTTTTTTTTTTCTTTATCCAGCGCTAACGTCTCCGCTTCAACAATGCTTCAGCTTCTCGCGACCCTCGAGAGTGCGCACGCCACCACATATTGGCGAAAGGCAACGAGTCTTGCCCTTTTCACCCCGTCGGTAATTATGGAACCAATGTCATAGCTAAGGCTGGGCGAAAGAAAGCACTGTCAAAATTAGCGCACCACCTGAGGGGTACTTGAATACAGTCACAATACACTAGTGCGCCTTAGGCTTTGGTGCGTTCTTTTTCACACAGTCTTAACTAAGACGCTTCTTCGAACAAGCCGCAATTCGTGTAATAAGGCAAAGGTTCCAGGGCGCTCAATTAAACAGGAAAAAAATAATCTAATTTATGCCTTTCGCTTGATTAAGGGCGCGTTAAAATAGATACGAATATGTATTTCGATCTCGACTATAATCGCGTTTAGGTTATTTCAACTGAATTCTGTGGCCATACAGAGAAATTTCAACGAGGCCAGGATAACAATATTGAAGACTATAACTTTTTGTCCGCTCTCCTGCTGATGAGGATGATAATTTTACCATATTTTTAATGTTGATTTGATGCACCTCGCCTTGTCATATATATTTAAAAGAACGTTTTTTTTGCAATATACATGTTTATTTTGAATACTTCTTTAAAACAAAACATCTGAACAAGCTATGCAGTGCATGAAAAAATGTCTGAACAAGGTACACGACAAATCGTATATTTTGTTTCACTTTAAAGAGCCATTGAGACGAAAAAAAGTTTTTTTGATACTGTCTAGTTGAGGAGCCCGTGTCAAAAAAAAATATTTTTACTCGAAGAAAAAAATACTTAAAGCAATATAGACGGCGCGAGATTTATTTTATGTTCTGCGCGTAGAGTCCGTGACGTCACAGAATGATCAGACACTCTTTCCCCCTCAACGTGATGACCAAGCCGATTAATCTCTCCTCTACGCTCCTGAAATACCGAAAGAGAAAACAAATGGAAAGGAGGTGACTACCGACTGAATCACATCTCGCGCCGTCAATATTGCTCTGAAAAACGTTTGTTTTTTCGTTAGTTTTCACGTAAAATTAAGTTCTTGACATCCGTGTCCTAACCGAACTGTTTTAAAAAATCTTTTTTCAGTGGTTCTTTAAGTTCGGACGCTGTCGACACTACGACCTGATGCGACTAATTAAGCATCGCCAAAAGGGAAAGTGACTAAGACTTCCCTTGGTACATGATTGGTACAGCAACGATAGAGCATGTACAAAATCATGATGAACACCATCTTGGTCCGCCATTGACGTTGTTTTATTGGTCCTACCTGCTCGTAGCGTTCTTTGCGTCCGGGCGGAGTGTGAAAGGAAGTATATACTGCGTAGTAATGTTTGTCCTTATATCTGTTAAAAATTTTAAAACAGCGAACAATCAAACTCAATGCACATCTGTTAATTCCTTCGGAAAGTGACCAGCTAGTGTGTTTTACTACTTTCTGATAAAAATGCAGAGAGTAATTCTTTTTACTTGCATTGCAACTGTGTCAGGGTTCAATAACATAATAGGAACACAAACTATATGCACCGTTGAAGTCGTATTTAGGATATATTGATCGCGAAATTAGAAGAGTTATTTTACCTGACTTTTATGCACTGTGTTTTTTTGGGAATGCTGGCCAAACCATTCCTGTGAAGAGTACGGATCGCATAACAAGAATGTTAATGTTGTGGTCTTTGCCAAAGGACCTATATGGGAGGAATATGGCGTTCCGTGTACTTAGTCTAGCAATTAGATTACATTAATTAACTTTCTATTTAGTATATCTAAAGGTATGGTTCCCTTTGAAACTTTTTGACCTCAACCAATAAAGCAGCGCACTGTACAAAAATCTAAGACAAAGAACAAAATCCTATGGCGACCAAAAAAAAATACCGCTCGATTTAGATTAGTATTGGTTTCCAGCTAAAAGCGCACTTCTGCACCAGTGGTTCTTCTCGTGTTAAAAGCGCGCGTCCACCCCTCCCTCGCAGAAAGGCAATGTAGCACTCGCAGGCGAAATGAAACAATCTGCGGAGCGCAAGACATTTTTATAATAAGCACTTATTGGGTTCACCTCCGTCATGTCAAAAAGTGCGTAGCTGTTGGAAGGCCTTCGGTTGAACGCAGCCGAAATAAATGTCGTTGAGGGTTGAAAGTGTTGTATGCGTCAGTTTTCGTCCCGCTTTCGTGTTTATTCTTTTCGATTGTTTAAGTAAATGTTCACGTTAGTTGCGCGTTTTGGCCAAAGCCTACAGGACCGCTTGAGCAAGGATGCGATCCGATATGAAACCGAAACCAGAAAACACGACCAAATGATGTGTTTTCTTCGGAACGCCGTATAATGCTGTACGTGCATTGGCTTTCTAAAATGAGTTTTTGGTGTTTTTTCTGATGCCCAGTACTTTTTAAACGGAAAGTACACCTTTTAATTTAATGACTAAGAAGTTATTAAATCGCGAGTAGCTCGAAAAGTCACTATACCGAATGTTATTAATTTGTTCTAAATAGTTTCGTTTCTAATGAGCAATTCAACATGAACCTTCTTTTATTGAGTGTTGCGTACTTCATGCGGGACATATTTTGTCAACGTTCCAAGAAACACCCTGTATCAGGTCCACTAACGGGATTTGTATTGATAGAATGTCGTCTGACGCGGAATGGTTGCAACCGCGGCTGCCAAGAAAAGTAATTTATTAGTTGTAATGTTTAAACACAAGTAACTCGTTATACATTATGCTTAAATGAGTAACGAAAAATAGTGTGCAGTCCGAGGTCCCTGCGTGCGCTTCCTCTTCAGCGGATTGTGGCCACTAGACTTCTTCCAAAACCGACGCGCCCCATCGCGGCGAAATACCACGCAGTGCACTCTTGGAACTTGTTGGCCACTCAGTTTCGGTTTCGACTGAGCAGCTTCATCTCATGCTATCACGCCGCGACCGAACGCACTGCTTGCGTTTTCGACTATCTGACTTTTCACGAATGTACAATGCTCATTTTCGAGCGATACAAAACGAAGACCGGGGCACTTTCCTTGGTTCCCAAAACACCGGATATTGTGCGTGCGTATGCAAACGTAATAAGACGTGGCTTAGTCACCTCACCCAACGAGTGCATCTTTGAGCTCTTGTCAGTAATCCCGTCTAGTACCAGTGAACTAGAACTAAAATTTGGTCTTCTTGAGTCCTACACGTATTTGTGTGCCAACGTCCGCTTCTTGTTACCTCAGTCCAGTGGGCGAAAAGCAAGCGGTATCCCCACAGGAGTATCAAAGTGGAGCCAGTGTTGGCGCATTAGCTTTTAAGGAAACGCAATAAATTCGACCTCACTACTGCACAAAAGTTACTATTATGTCTTCCTCGTGTCATCACATATCTCACACTCAAATTTTATGGTGATATAAGATTAAGTTTTCGCGAATGCTGAGATCGGCTAGCTACGAAGGAGGCCCCAACAAGCGTCCCCTACTCCTCGCTAAGCCTTTTTGGACGCCCTTTTACTGATGCCCAGGATCTATCTATGCCTGAACAGTGTGTCTGACATTATCTCGGCATACTCAGTGAGGAAAAAAGCAAACACATAACAAATATTATGGCCATTAGCAACCGTCAAATGCGCTTTGAATGATTTCATTCGTTTGGCGCACCGGGGTTCATGCCCGTTCGGCGCACTTCCACCGAATGGTGCGACATTCTTCACACAAGTGCTCGACTTTCGCTTCCTTAAAACGGTTTGTATGTGCGGATGTGCTTATATGATCGCAGGATAACTTTATGCCTATACAGCGATGTTGAATATTAGTGAAACGCAAGCGGGTGGGGACTTCACGAATTCGTGCAGTGCTGCGGGGCAGTACAGATAAGCGATGAGAAGTGTGTTCAAATGGAGCTTTTCAATGGCGCCTCCGAGTTTTACCTCGCGTACTCAGGCGTATTAAGAAAAACAGTAATTGCAAAAAGTTATATTTCGTCTATGGACGCACGAAACAAACTTCCTGATCAACAACACTAATGTAAAGGCGCGAGCTCGATGTATGCATACTTACTGGTGTCTACAGCTTGTTGATTCGTACACAAGCAAGATTCCCGAGCTTAGCAGTGTCGAGATTCCCTGCACTGGCTCGTCCACATACCTCGAAACGCTAACAGAAAGGCTCAAGTACAAAAATACAACAAGCATGTGTTAAGACGAGTTATACGTCTCGGGCTTGTGCTAAAGCTTCGAGGTCTGGCCATTTAGGTTAGTTTAGAGACCACAAATGACGCTCTCGGGACCAGAAAACAATTTCTTATCGACGTGTCGATCGAAACCAAAACCATGGCACTCTCCTCCCTGGTTAACTAGTTCCCAGAGTGCAACGCGCGCCGTGTTGCAAGCAAGGCTTTATGGAAGTAGTCTATTCAGCATCGTATAGTCCCATGCCAAGCTCGCAGAAATCACAGAGCGTTCCAGAAACTCGCCACATATTCTTTAGCTGTTAGATTTCAGAGACCTTTGTTTTTTATGGTAAAACTGTGACTCATTTCAGGCAGACGAGTGAAAAATGTCAGATCTGATGGCACCACAGATGACCCTGATGATGATCCGCGCTGTGGTGAGTATTCTTTAGCGAATCGAGAACTTCTAATGCTCAACATGTTACTTCAAACGCATTCGCTCCATTATAGTATACAGGTGGTGTGCAGTGGTTGCGAAGCATTTTTTGCTGCCTTTTTTTTACTTTTGCAACAAACCATAACAATAAAAACTGCATCATGCAGGTTTATCCCTAAGCGTAATGTAGCCCCGATATTTAGGCATGCTGAACTCTGAACACACGTGCGCACATAAAACACAAACCATTCCCTATCTTACCGTAATCATTTTTTAAGTTGACTGGCCTAAGAAGTGTGCCCTTTGTTTGAATACCTAAAGATTCTGAACAATGACTACACAAAACCTACCGTCACAATTGCAAGACACAAGTGCGACGAATTTCCCTTCATAGTAATAACAATAGGCGCTCGCATGATAATCATTTTTGGATGATCTACGATTGCCCACAGCATATTCACGCTTTCCCACAATTGGAACAGCATTTTTGAATAAGTTAATACGCTCTCAAACTGGGTTTGAGCAGGCAGATAGATTGGGGAAAATCTACATGAAGTCTTCATGATATGATCTGTGTTCATTGTTATTGAATTATACATTTACACAGACGAACTCTCTAGTAAAAAAGGTGTCAAGAAATTTAACGTCGCCCACACAGTTTTGGCATGGGAGTCTTCTGGCCAAGGAATATCATCCGCCTTTCCCCTAATTGGCCATAGTCGTATAATGCTTCCCAAAAGGTAATTATTTTTAAATAATACACACATTTTTTACATAAGCGTGTAGTCTGAAAGGAAAAAGAAAACCGGCATCAAGCGCTTTATTACACATTGGTCATCCTCTTCTCTTTTTTTGGCAAAAAAATACTTATTTTTAAACTTCATATTTGTTTGTCGTTAGTGAGACTTCCTGCCAGCTCCACGAAGCTAAAAGCCACCTGACTGTGTGCCGGTGTATAAGTGGCAAGGATACGACAAGTACCTTGTCGTATTCTTGCCACTGTATACGAAAAACACAGTTGCCTGTTGCGTTGCTAAATCTGTACTTACACAGAGCGAAATCCGCGGGTGGATGTGCGTGACATCAGTAGCCGGCGAACTGCCTCCTCAGCTTCGTCGTTCCCTCACACGAAGTTTCGGCGCGATGGATGTCGCTGCTCACAATCAAACTTAGCGGGTTCCACTCCAGACACTACCGCAGATAGTTATATAATATATTATATATGGGTGATTTCATCTCAAATCGTGCAGGCAAAAAGGGTAAAATGTTTAAGTTTAATGAAAAAAAATATATGTTATGGCGCCATTTCTAAAACCTCAGTCGCCACAAACCGCAAGTTCGTCGGATTTTTTGTTCTCGACTTATGAATTTTTAAAGAGGCCGCGGCGAAAAGCAGTGTTTTTCACACCCGTCGTGGGTCGGATGTTTCGCTTGATCTCGCGACGTGGATTTTGAGTCCACATTATATTATCTTTTTTCAAGCAATTTGTGGACACATTTAAAAGGCTCTAGTACCATAAAATAATTTTAGGCGTTTTTCTTTTTTTCTGTAAAAATGTCAAAAACGCCACCTCGGTCAAATGTTGACGAAATTTGGCAATTAATTACTGGCGATCTACTTTGGTTACATCAATATTTTTTATGTCCACGGAGAGCCCAAAACACGCTCTTTATATGTGTTATAAAATGACTCGGGCTGTATAAAATATCCCTTTCGGTACGTTTACGTTAATGCTATGCGAACACCAAAAAGTACCATTTTTGAAATTGATTTTCTCAAAAAACCCAGTTTTAATTTTTTTTTTGTTAAAATGTAGATGTGATAGTTTTCTACACGAAAATCAAGTCGAGAAAGTGTGTATTTTGTTTTTATGTTCTATATTTAAGCATCAGTATCGTACAAAAGCGTATTTTGACGGCTCGAAATGAACTTGCGAATTGCGCGTCTTCACAAACTTGGAAATATTTTTGCCTTTTCTAACCTTCCCACATAATAATCAAATATAGTAGTTCTACCCTGTTATATTTATTGATTATTTAAATTTTATTGTAGGCGGCAAGCTACATCGGAGGAGTTGAAAAGAGAAAGCGACACTTCTTATCAGACCAGCAGGTGTCGTAAATTTTTAACGTGTAGGAATCGGGAGCCGTCGTATTGATTCGGGGCCGTCATTGGCCTATATAAACGTCCCACCCCTTCAAAACCAGCAGATGACCACGACCTTTCGCGCTCGTTGTGTTAGATATAACGGCCCGTGACAGTAAAGCGAGCAGCGCACCCTGTGTCACGAGGAGTGAAATGGTACGAATGTGTCATTGACGCGGCGAACAGTGACAGTCACCCAGGAGGAGTCAGTCAGTGTATTGCAGAAGGAAAAGCAAAGGAATCGTTGCCTGAAAGGATGAGGACACCACGGCCTAACAATATCGACGGTCAACAACTGTTCTGCCAGCCAAAACAACGCCGCGTGCGCGCTAAAACCGGCGGCGCGGGAAACAAATCCCGCAGACTCACACACGAAGATGGGCCGGTTTCGTTAGGGATGTGGGGAAATTTGAAACCAGCCATCCGTGCATGCGTGAAACGATACCGCCTGTTTGCCCTAGCTTCGAGCGCCCTATCCTTGCCTTGAAACGGCCGTGCTCTCTCTCTCTCCGGGGAGATCCGATAGCACCGAAGGGTTATCTATTAAACTTGAGGAAGAAAACGAGAAGGGACTGTTTAAGTTTAATTATCCCCACCAACCCGCTCGTTCTGTCCTTATAAAGGGTCATCTCTTTTGGAAACAGCAAAGCCCGGAGATTGACATTAAAACGAGCGTGTTGGTAAATATACTTGTGTTTGTACTCTGCCCGGAGACTAGTTGGGTCGAAGTCAGCCTCCTTGTCAGCTATAACCGTTTGTGAGGAGTGGGCTTCTCCCGAGATGAAAAGTTAGCGCCGGCTGACGTGTTCTTTTGAAAAAGGGAAGGAGAAAGAGAAAGTTTGAGTAACTGCAGAAACTACCTCGAAAGCTCCTCTCCCGATGTGAAGCTTGAAGCATAGTCTCGGTTACCTACTCGCGCATCGCTGCTCGAATCTATTCTTCACTTTCTTTCGCACAGCCACTGTTCCGCACAGCCGTCATGGATGTGCGTAATAGAGGGAGGAACAGATTCGGGCATCATCTGGACGCCGTCATCCTGCCAGACTTCTGTGTCGTGGGACCGACTCGTGTGTGTTTCTTCGCTCCGCTGAACTTTGTTTCTCGGGTGCGGTTTTTTCTGAACGTTTTTTTTTTTTTAATGTTATCTTACTAACTGTTTGTTAGCACTGTTCAGTTGTTGGGTTTATTTCGTCATGGCGTGGCGGCCTGGCGGTGATGTAGAGTGCGTGTTCGCAGGCATTTGGTTGCGTCCCGTTTAGGGAAGGCCTGGAGGAGTTGGTTTTTGTTCTTGCCTTGTGCGGCTGAGTTTTCCCGTCTTTATTAAATTATTGTTTTTTTTTTTTTTTGTTTTACCTTTACGTGTCCTCGACTTCTTTGTCTGACTCTCCACCAGGCGTGGACCTATCGCCTTGCCACCGCTCGAACCTAAATACTCTATTTTTTAACGCAATTTTCGTTAAAATCGGGGTTGGGCAATTTAATTCCTATTTATTTATTTTTATTTCCTACCCCTCTCCGTGACACACTCTCCGTGGGTTTCGGACCGTTTCTGTGTCATCACTTTTGTGTATTACGGAAATGAAAGGACATTCCCCGGTGACCTGTGCGATGTGCGGTGAACAAACCCCAGTGTTTGGTTTCGGAAAGAATTGTATATAATATATCCACGGATGTGGTGACTTTCTTTGTCTTAGTAATATGACAGCTAATAGCTAGTCGTGTTAGTTTACTGTGAAAGGTTTATAAATCGAAACAATACAACGTCTGTGCCTTCTGGTTATTGAAAGTCTACTAGGCCTGCTGATTTGGTTAGATATGTATCTCGTGGTTCCCGCTCTTATCAAAACATAAATAAATATTCAATACCACAAAATTCGTTTATAATTGATTACAAAATGCAGAAGAAAATTCAAGAAAACTTTTTCACAATTCATAGAGACGCATGGGTCGCTATGTCTGACTTAGGTCTTGCAAAACAAAGACGTTTTTTTCCGATATTGAGGCCTAAATATAAAACATACAAACAAAATACACACTTTCTCGGCTTGATTTTCGTGTAGACAACTATCATATCTGCATCTGAACAAAAAATAAAAAAATAATATTGGGTTTTTTGAGAAAGTCAATTTCAAAAATGGCACTTTTGGGTTTTCGCATACTAATAACGTAAACGTACCGCAAATAATATTTTATACAGCCGAATAATTTTATAATACATATAAAGAGCGTGTTTTGGGCTCTCCGTGGACATAAAAAATATCAATGTAACCCAAGTAGATCGCCGGAAATTAATTGTCAAAGTTCGTCAACAATTGACCGAGGGGGCGTTTTTGACATTTTTCCAGAAAAAAAAAACAAAAAAAACGCCCCCTCCGTTAATTGTTGACGAACTTTGAGAATTAAATACTAGCGATCTACTTGGGTTACATCAATATTATTTATGTCTACGGAGAGCCCAAAACACGATCTATATATATATTATAAGATGACTCGGTTGTATGAAATATCTTTTGCGGGACGTTTACGTTAATGTTATGCGAAAACCAAAAAGTACCAATTTTGAAATCGATTTTCTCGAAAAACCCGTTCTTTTTTTGTTAAAATGTAGATATGATAGTTGTCTACTCGAAAAGCAAGTCGAGAAAATGTGTATTTTGTTTGTATGTTCTATATTTAAGCATTAATATCGTACAAAAACGTGTTTTTACGGCTCGAAACTAACTTGCGAATTGCGCGTTTTCACAAACTTGGAAATATTTTTACCTTTTCTCAGCGTTGCGAGATAAAAATGAAATACAGTAGTTGCACCCTGCCGTATTTATTGATTATTTAAATTTTATTATAGGCAGCAAGTTACATTGCAGGAGTTCAAACGAGAAAGCAACACGTCTTAACAGACCAGCAGGCGTCGTAAATTTTGAATGCGTAGAAATCGGCAGACGTCGTATTGATTCGGGGCCTTCATTAAGCTATACGAACGTTCCGCCCTTTCGGAACCAGCAGATGACCACGAGCTTTCGCGCTCGTTGTGTTAGATAGGGCGGCCCGTGACAGTAAAGCGAGCAGCGCACCCTGTGTCACGGGAGTGAAATGGTACGTATGTGTCGTTGACACGGCGAACAGTGACGGCCACCCAAAAGGAGTCTGTCAGGCAGTGTATTTCACAAGGGAAAGCAAAGGAACTGTTGCCTGGGAGGATGAGGACACCACGGCCTTACAAGAACGGTCAACAACTGTTCTCCCGGCCGAAACAACGCCGCGTGCACGCTAAAACCTGCGGCGCGGGAAAAAAAACCGCAGACACACACACGAGGATGGGCCGGTTTCGTTAGGGATGTGGGGAAATTTTGAAACCAGCCATCCGTGCACGCGTGAAACGATACCGCAAAGTTGCCCAAACCTAAGCTTCGAGCGTTCTATCCCTTGAAACGGCCGTGGTCGATCTCTTTTCGCGGAGATCCGATAGCACCGAAAGGTTATCTCTTTTGGAAACAGCAAAACACGGAGACTAACATTAAAAACGAGCGTGTTGGTAAATATACTTGTGTTTATTCTGCCCGGAGAATAGTTGGGTCGAAGTCAGCCTCATTGTCAACTATAACCGTTTGTGAAGAGTGGTCTCCTCCCGAGATGAAAAGTTATCATCGGCTGACGTGTTCTTTTGAAAAAAGGGAAGGGGAAAGAGAAAGTTTGAGTAACTACAGTAACTACCTCGAAAGCTCCTTACCCGATATGAAGCTCGAGGTATTTTACGTCTCGGTTACCTTCTCGCGCATCACTGCTCGTATCTATTCTTCACTTTGTTCCGCACAGGCACTGTTCTGCATTGCCGTCGTGGCTGTGCGGAACAGAGTGAAAAATAGATTCGAGCATCATCTGCGACGCCGTTATCTTGCCAGGCTTCAGTGTCGTTTTGACTGGACTCGGCGCCGGTCAGTTATGCATTTTTTGTTTTTATTTCGTGTGTGTTTCTTCACCCCGCTGAACTTTTTTTCTCGGGTGCGGTTCTGCTGAACGATTTTTTTTTGCTGTATGTTTTTTTATTAACTGTTTGTTAGCATTATTTAGTTGGTGGGTTTATTTCGTCATGGCGTAGCGGCGTGACGGTGCTGTAGAGTGCATGTTCGCGCGCACTTGGTTGTGTCCCGTTTAGGGAATGCCCGGAGGAGTTGGTTTTTGTTCTTGCCGTGTGCGGTTGAGTTTTTCCGTCTTCATTATTATTATTTTTTTTTCACCTTTACGTATTGTCGATTTCTTTTCTGACTCTTCACCAGGCGTGGACCTATCGCCTTGCCACCGCTCGAACCTAAATCTTTTATTTTTTTAACGCAATTTTCGTGAAGATCGGAGTTGGGTAATTTTAATCTTATTTATTTATTTTGTATTCCCTACTCCTCTCCGCGACAGTCTCTCCGTGTGTTTCGGACCGTTTCATTATCATCACTGTTGTGCATTACGGAAGTGAAAGTCTATTCCCTGGTGTTCTGTGCGATGTGCGGTGAACAAACCCTAGCGGTTGGTTTCGGAAAGAATTGTATATGATATATCAACGTTGTGGTTACTTTCTATGTCTTAGTAATATGACAGATAATAGCTAGTCATGCTAGTTTACAGTGAAACTTTTATAAATGGAAACAATACAACTTCTGTGCCACTCCGATATTGAATGTCTACTAGGCCTGCTGATTTGGTTAGATATTTTTCTCGTGGTTTCCTGCTCTTATGAAAACATAAATAACTATTTAATACCACAAAATACGTTTATAACTGATTAAAAAACGCAGACGAAAATTCAAGAAAACTTATTCACAATTCATAGAAACGCACGGGTCGCTATGTCTGACTACGGTCTTGCAAAACGATGTCTTTTTCCAATATTGAGATTTAAATATAGAACATACAACCAAAATATACACTTTCTCGACTTGATTTTCGAGTAGACAACAATCGTATCTGCATTTTAACAAAAAATAAAAAAATAAAAAAAATGTTTTTTTTTTAGAAAATCGATTTTAAAATTGGTACTTTTTGGTTTTCCCCTAACATTAACGTAAACGTCCCACAAAGGATATTTCATACAACCAAGTCATTTTATAATATATATATAGAGCGTGTTTTGGGCTCTCCGTAGACATAAAAAATATTGATGTAACCCAAGTAGATCGCCAGTATTTAATTCTCAAACTTCGTCAAAATTAACCGAGGGGGCGTTTTTGACATTTTTACGGAAAAAAAAAAGGAAAACGCCTAAAATTATTTCATGGTATAAGAGGGTTTTAAATATTCTCACAAAGTGCTTGAAAAAAGTTAATATAATGTGGACTGAAAATCCACGGCAGGAGATCGAGCGAAACATCCGACCCACGACAGATGCGAAAAACACTGCTTTCCGCCGCGGCCTTTCTTAAAATTCGTAAGCCGAGAAGAAAAAATCCGACGAACTTGCAGTTTGTGGCTACTGCGTTTTTAGAGACGACGCAATACCATATATTTTTTCAGCGAAATTGAAAATTCGACCCTTTTTGCCTGCACGATTTGAGATGAAACCACCCATATATATGTGTGTGTGTGTGTACTTTTACCAGCAAAGCTTTAAACGACAAAATATTATATTGCCAAAAGTGGACTGATCCGCCGGCAAACCAGAGATTGCTTGTACACCCCCTCCTCTGCTCCGCCACAGCCGTGGCGGTACCGCGACGCAAAGCACATGCAGGCCGTATTCGCCGCGTGATACGCTTTCCGCGGAGAGATCTGCTGGATGTCTTCGTCGAGTGAATACCGCGTAAAAGAACAGTTCGAGGAAACTGCCGCACGTGTAACAAAACAAATCGCCCGTTCAGGTAAAGAGAGACGCGAATCAAGATAGCGAATCTTCTTGGCATGTCGCGGTAGCTTGTAAAATGGGTAAAGAGCGGATGAGCTTCCGCTGGTAACCACTGAGTGGCGCGATGGGGCACAAAGTTTTAGCCCCATTGTTGTTGTTGTTGTTGTTGTTGTTGTTGTTGTTGTTTTTTGTTGTTGTTGTTCGGGTCGATACGTATTTAGGTTTTAATAACGCCTAACGTTCCAATATATTTAAAATAAAGAGCTGTTTTAGCGGCGCTTTGCTGCACTCTATTCTGAAATGCGATATCATTTTGAGCTCTCTTTTATGAAGGCCATATTGCCACGCGCGTGCCCGAGCAAACGCGCCCGTGGCCGAATGGTTATCGTGCTCGGCTCCCACGCAAAGGGCCGAGATTCGATACCTGGGAGCGGACGCACTTTTAATTTGTTTCTGTAAATATCGCGTTCTTGTGAATTCGAGAACCCTGTTGCTTATTCGAGGCCCGATTGTTCTACGCGCTGACCTTCTACGCCGATTGACCCTGAAGCCCACGTGTGTAGTAAGGGCTCCGCGTGGCGAGCCGGAGCCAGTCTCGCCCCAATGCTCGATCCTGCTGTTTCGCTGACATCGACACCTGCGACGCTAACCTTCTTCTAGTTTGTTTTGGGAGCAAGTGTGCCTTATTAAACGTTCAGTTTCTCCAGTTATTCGCTGCCTCATAATTTGTCAGTCTTGACAACATTGCGCTCATTGAATTGCCAAAAACCTTGTTTCCTCACTCAGCCCTTGTCGTTGCTCATCTGTCCCCTGCCGAAGGCTGCTCTTTTTTTTTTCTGGCATCTCATTGACGTAACGAAAATGCTAAGCTTCAGTGTGCCACCGCTTCTGTTCAGCAATGTTCTCTTCACTCCACTAATTTAGAGTGCAGCTCTTAGGCGCCCGTTACCGGCTTGAGCGGCGTCGGCGTCGGCGTCGCCGTCGGTGTAACCGTGCGTTGCATTATGGGACGTTTCTCATAATGACGTTGCACGTGACGTCACGTGTGACGTCACGAGGGTCACGATTGACGTCACGAAGGTCGCTCGTGAATGTCATGACGAAGGGCGCGACCTTCACAATGACCTTCACGAGTGACCTTTGTGATTTCACGTTTGTCGTCACGAGAGATGAGAGAGGAAGGGGGAGGAGGAGAGGAGGAAGAAGGAAAAGAAGAGGAGGAGAAGAGGAGAAGGAGGAGGAAACGATAACCCCCCTCTCCATACCCTCCCCTCCTCCTTCTCAAGAGCTGCACTCTAATTCGGCATTGCAAGAAATTGTAAACGTTTTTCATCTTTTTTTATTTTGAGGCAATGCAAAAACGACAAGAGCACTTCCGTCTTTTATCATATTATTGATGGATGGTATCGGCTACGATATTGCATCGGGATATAGCTTGCGCTGCCTAGCCTACAAACATTTACACGCCTCCACTTTAAATTTTGCTGTAAATGTCATGTTCAATCATTTACGCCACAAATGTTTGATATTATCACGCTTCTCTAGAATTTCTTCAATCTTCAAACCTTCTTTGTTAAAGTTCAGTCATTTGTTTCTTTATTATTCTGTCATCGCCAACAAAATCAACGGCTCCCGCCATATCCTTTACCCCTTCAAAGAGGGCGGGACGACGCCCACTGCACTTCAAAACCAAATGTTCTAGCGTCTGTGTCATTATTGTTTAAAACACGTATGTGTCTATATATTGAAATATAATCTGATTTTATATGACTTTGTCCTTGACGCTCCCGTTCTCAAATCGAACAGTAAAGAGCTACTTTGTGAAGTACCAAACGCCTGCTCTTTTTTATATCCTGTTTTCTTTTGAATGGTACATTGCTGAAGCTGGTCTATGCTGTATTCTTCATCATACATTTTTCTTTCTGCTTCTTTTACCCTTTTTTATACTGAAATATTCTTATGAGACCCATTACTAAGGAGTAAATGTCTAAATGTAAGCTTTCGCGTTCGTTTTCTCAATTTGTATGTAGAAAGAGTTTATGTATCATTGCTTCTATACTTTTGGTGCCAACCTCGTATATCTTTCATTTCAGTTAAATTTTGTTTAAATTTCAATTTACTAACTGCCCTTCTTCCCTCAAGGGAGGACCAGCTCATGTCCCCTTGTACCCTCTCACTAAGAGTGTTCCCGTACACTCCCAGTGCCAATCCAGCCACGCACATTTGTGAAACTTCGAATCCTGATTAAATCTCTGAATTGGTGCGCAGTGCACCTTTGCCAAATGATAGTCCAGGCGCAATCACTTCTTTCTATTTACGCCTGACCACTTCATATCTGGTACAATTCTACAGTACCTTCAGTTTCATATTAACTTAATTTAATTTCCCTTTCCTGTTGACTTCATACTCCTCTAGATATTTTCTTCACTTAGTGAGTCATAGCTTGAGATATTTGTATTTTTCTACATAGTCTATTCCGATATTTTTTCTTTTTTTTCGAGCGTTCCTTCTTTTTGTCGTTACGCTCCATTACTCTATACTTGTCACTACTACAAATCAGGCCCAAGATGTCTCCTCTCTCTCCACATATTCCAGTTCGTTCCTGCAATTTATGACGAATATTTTTTTATAAGTACTATGTAATTGTCTCCTTTCGAAAGTGTGCCTTTTGTTAGAAGCGGTGCAATCCCTGCATAATGGCGAACACTTGTGCAAGCTCCTTGCGTTTGATTGTGTCTCGGCTGCACGAGCCCTCGTGCAGCTGGAGTACAATCCAGAGCTACCGCTTGGTGAACGAAATGTTATCGTATTGACTATTCTCGCGGGTGGAAAAGGTTTGAAAATTGTGAAACTGAAAATAAAAGTTAATCGGCGAGCTTGTGCCAGAACCAAAAGAAAGGACGGGCGTCGGTAACGCAGCAGCGCGTGTCGAAGGTGACAGCAGCGAGCGTCCATGTGTCGGCGTGACAGCGGACTGACTAGCGCGAGATTAAGCTGGCAAGGCCACCCAGGGCTCCATATATACTACACTCGGTGTCTCCAACATTCGGCCCAGAATGTGCGAGCCTCGATCTTTTAGGGGTAAGAGTAATCGCGAATTTTCTAGAAGTACGTAGAAACGTTTCCCCTCAGCCATGCAGGCGCCATTGTCTTCCGCTTCACAAGCCTCGACGTTGGCGCAGGGAATAAAAAAAAAGCGCGTTGGCACAGTTGTTGAGCATTAGGCTTTTGGTAACTTCGCTTAAATTCTCTTTTGAAGACTTTCGGAAATTTGTTCTGTCTTTTAATTTCATCCAGTTAAGGCTTTCCGCGCATTTGTTTAGTATAACTGCAGAAGTTTCTGGGGGGAGGGGGGGGGGTGCTGCTGCCGAAAGAAATACTATTGTATTTAACACAAAAAATACTGAGAACAAATGCATCTCAACTAATCCTGCCGTTAATAGACCAATATGATGTTTTCAAACAAGCCCGAATTTGACCACATTAGGTACTGCACGTTCGCAGAAGCCAGATTTAAAGAATTGTCTGCGTATGCCAACAACATGGTCTACGAATTGATACTATCATTTGACCCATTATTTTCAGATAACGTACAACGAAGTCCGGGACTGAACGTCCATGCCTGCCTGAATGTGGCACCTCTCACTTATAGGGAGAGCGTGTCCAAGTGTAGTGACCTGGGCTTGAAACTCCTGAACCAATCACTCAGCAACACTCACTACGATAATCTCATTGATGACCTCGGTTTCGCCGTGCATTACAGCGAGGCCGTCATGTACTGGCTTCTAAAAAACGACAGGTACGTAGTGCAGTGCCTAAAACTCTCTTCGGATAGTGTATTCTAAGTTTTACGTGCTTTTAGTGAATCGGTATCCGCGAATGCATATCCGATTACACGTGAGATTGTCGCTATTTATTTGAGGTAACAATACATCACCCAACCTTAGTACATTGTAGAAAAGACCCTTTTGTGTTTCCAACATTGTGTCCCAGCTACATTTCGAAGGTCGCTTCTGGCTGAAAAACAAACATGCACATATGTTGGTAAAAAAAAATCATAGCACCAAATTTGAAAACTTTCATAGAAGCGATCGTCATCGCCAATGCCTGTCTCGAGTGATCACACTGACTGGATAAATTAATTATAATGCATTCCCCACGCACACAAGCATTGCACACGGGGAATCCTCCATCATCCGTGTCTGGGTTGACTCACAAAACGCGAGCCTGGTTAACTTCATTGTTCACGAAAACTGCGCACGCACTCTCACCCTCGTTTGAAATAAATGCAAGTCGAGTACACCAAATTTTAATAGCCGCAATATTACTAAGAAACGTGAACTCGTTCTCCTGATCGGTCCCCACTACCATAAAATTGCAGTCTGTGTTATTCGTATCAACAAAGCGCCACTATATATTTGACGTAAAAGAAGGATATTCTCTTTTCCGCCACAGCTTGGTGAAGTACCAAACTTGTTTTTAGATCTACTTGTGTACCTCCGAAACGCACGAGTTCCAACGCGCGGCGCCTTCCAGTCGCATCTGCAATCGACCTTTCTGTGATCATCATCATATATGGAGAATGTTCTTCTACTTTCACCTCTTCTCGGGAAAATAGTTTCCCCAATCTACCCTAAAAAACAAGAAATCCATGACTGAGCACCTTCCCTCATTCCCTTCTTTTTACAGCGAAGCTGTTTATGGCTAGGGTTCCGCGGATATTTCGTGTGCCTCACCCAAAACTAAACTCTCGCGCACGCCGCCCGCGCACGCCTTCCCCTAATAAAAGATTTGAACTGAATATTCAAAATAAAGCGTTGACGACCGCGCGTGCAAGACGCTACTTGTATTAGGCTTTTGCTTTAGAACAGTTACTGCTGCAGTCGCCGGCACGTGCGCCGCGTGGAACACAATTCCCTGCATTTTCCTTGATGCTTGGGTAATTGAGCAATAGGTCTATTCAATATATTAGTTATCAATCGGCACCATTTTGAAGATCGGTAGACTCTCAGGTAGATAATAAAAAAATTCTCAAAGATTTGCCGCGGTCCGACCCGCGTCGGCCATGTCTAAAGCCCCTCGATGTGTTTACGTGTCTTCCAAGTAGCGCCAAATGCGCGAGTGCACGAGGCCCATGTCTCGAGCGGCCCTTGGAAGCAAATGGCGGTGCAGCACTGAAATGAGCGGCCCTTGGAAGCGAATGGCGGCAGAGCACGCGCTCGCGGCACGTGTCTCGCGCGTTTCCACAACAATGGTTGGCGGTACTTGTAAAAAAGGCCTTCATCAAGGGGCTTTAGCCATGTCTACGTTCGCACCGCCCTCTGTCGTCGTCCCCAGCGCTTGTGTTCCGAGTTCCTTTCCTTCCGCTCTCCCGAGGTTGCCATCCCGTGGCAAGTGTCTACTTTTCGCCGGGTGGTGGTCCCCTCGCGCGTGTCTAGTTTCCTCCGCTGCTTGTGACGGGTATTAGTCGTGTACTAAACCGCTTCGCTGGTCATCAACCTTCACAGAATAAAAAAAAAAATCATGATCTTTTTTTTTTAAATTTTGAATCACGGTTAATACGAGTTTTGCCGCTGTCCAATGAGGCTACCTTTATAGACAAGTGACAAGCACTTTTTCTTTTCTTTAAACCATGCGCTACTCAAAAACAACGATGCACATAAAGAATGTTCGACTCATAAGAAGAGTTAGGCCTGGCCACAGCAGCAACGGCGCCTCCAGCAGAACTGCGTTTACCTACTCTCCCCGAGTTATAATGCTTGTAACACATAATTCAGGTCGTGTTTGTTCTGTACCCGTGAATATGCAAGAAAATATAGAGCTAGAGAACTGAACACCGCGTCGGCGAAACATCGGCGAAACATCGGCGTCGGCGAAACATCGGCATCGGCGAAACATGCATCGGCAAAGCAAAGAATTTTCACGAAAGGCTTCTTCAACACAAAAACAACGTGCGCAGATTCGACCACGAGCGCAGCGCTGTTGCGAAACATTCTGGCGACAAAGATCATCGAATCGATTTCGAGAACACGTGCATCGTTAACGTCGAGAGTAACCCACGGCAGAGACGTTTTATTGAATCATGGCACATTCAAAATACACCGGGCAACATCAATAAACTCCTCGGCGGTTTATCATCCGTATACATAAGCGCTCTACGCCACATAACGAAGAAAAAGAAAACATCCCCACTACCGTAGAAGAGGTTGCTGCTCTTCAAACAATTACGCCGAGCCCAAGTTCGTCTGCTTCTTTCGCAAGTGTTGTGGTGACGTCAGAACGCCGAGCTCTGATTGGCTCCGATTGAAGTATTGTGGGTAGACCTCAAGGCATGCTTTCACTGAGGTCTACCCACTATTTTTCATTCAAAGCCAATGAGAGCTCGGCGTTCTGACGTCACCACAACACCTGCAAAAGAAGCAGTCGAACTTGTGTTCCGCATAGCCCCTCTGAAGATGAACCAAGTCAGTTATGAAAGGTTGGGCCCCTAGTGTTTAAGGATTGGCTGGAGTTTATTTTGTTTTCTATGCGTGTAGGCTGCTATACTTCGTTTCACCTTAAATCCATACGCCGCCGACACTACGAGCTAATAGGACCAATCAGACAGCACCAAGTGCGCGCCATCATGGTGCTCGTCATGATCATCTACGTGTTCTATCATCGCTGAAATAATCAAAAACAGAAAATAATAAAGTAGCACGCTTTTGACGCTGCTTGATTGGTTCCATTGCTCGTAGCGTCATCTGAGTCTGGACTCAAGTTGAAACGATGTACAGGATGCTGAACCAGGAGGGGAGATGACGCGGGAAAAGTAGAGCGGAGATTTAGTTTACAAAGCGGAGTATCATCTGTAAGTCGACCGCAGCGCCGCCCTGTATTCTTCCCCAGCGGCCGAGAGTCTGCTGTCCAAAGTGGAACGTATGTCACGATTCCGGAGTAAAATTGCGCCGCTGCTGTCGATTCGTAGATGAGGTGTGACAGTCGCGCGGGAGAGAACAGTCACATGATTCAAACTAAAGAGCTGCGTATCCGTTGCAAATCGACGGCAGATCGACTTTGCAGCCCTACTGAATGGACGAGAGTATGAAGTTGAAAACGAAGAACGAAAGTAGCTCGCGATCGCTAAGTGCAGTTCTGGCACTGCTGGGGAATTTCAGAGTAGGCATGAGGATCGCACGGACGCGAGTGGCACCGCGATTCATGCTATAAAAGGGACATTTGTATGTTAGTCAACAAAGGCTAAGCTAAAACTATATAAATTTAATCTGAAAATAATTTAGATACTAAAACAAAAGTTACACAATATCTTAACGCATAAAGAAAAAAATCCACACCTCATTTTAAGGCTGGGACCACATTTACTCTCTGTTTTAAAGACTGCTAGATTAGAGAGGCATAAATGGTGGCAAGAAATGAAACGAAAATGCTTATTCTCGCCATTAGATTTAGTCCAAACGATACTATATTTAGTGAGCACTATATACACCCAATACGCAAATTACAAACTGTAACCATAAGTTTGTTTACCGGTATCCCGGCGTAGTTTATTGGGATGGTACCCGTTGAAAAGAACCACATTAGTGAATCAATTACAACTCTTGCTAGTTCAGTTTTTCTCAGCGTTTATTGAGATAACTTTATTGACAACTCGCTTTGACGCAGTCATTGCACTGGAAGCACATTGACGTTTCTCCATGCCTTCCATCTTGACTTCTAGCGACAAGGACAAGTGCGCCGCACTGCTGCGAAACGGCGGCACGTTCATCTTGAAAAACTACAACTGTGAGGCCAAGCTCCCGTTCGTCTGCGTTCGTAAGTGACCACATTTTCTTGTTTGAACACTGCACTGTGTTCTTCTTACATTTAATTGACTCTTTAAAAATGTAGAAACAGGTGCTTCGTAGAAGGGATGGAGGTTAAGACATTGGCGCAAACGGCACGGTGTCCCCAGAGATACCTCACCTACTCCCACACCATCTTACTTGCCAGGCTCCACTCGGTCAACGGTTCACCCGTGGCCATTCGTTTCGAGTGCGTCATTAGAAGTGCCTGCGGCGGGTAAGATGGTGGCCTCGTGCTGTTCAGACAGTGCTTCCCTCCTAACTCGAATTTCTAGGCTGTATCCGCTTGCCTCCCTTCCTTTCCACCTCATTTGCTTGAGCTGTGAAGTTACCCTGTCCCACCCGGACCCCTTTTTTAAGTCTGCACAACATATTTCAATCTTTTTAATCTTGCCAGGAACGTGCATTGCCCTGCGATTGCCAACTGTGGTCGCTGAAAATGACGGTGGTATGTTTTGGTTTAGTTAGCGGTTGAAGTAAACTCTTCAGGCATTTACGAAATGCGAAAAATATAAATGCACTAAGACGCTCAAATGTTTTTTTTTTATCTTTCACTGAGCCTTTCCCGCGCAAACAGTGAGATTTAAGTGACATCGCAAATTCTGGTAAAATATATCCTTTCCTTAACCAAAGATACATTACTCTCTGTTGACGTTGTACAATTCAATTGGGTGCGTTCGTAAAAAGCAAATTTTTTAACAATACGTTACAACGGCAAAATAGAGATTTGGAACCACCAGGAGAATAAAGCGTAAAAGTTGTAAATTCAATACCAGCCCCTTGAGGTCACGTGGTATGTTACCGAAGCATCGAAACGATAATTTTACGAGAGGCTAAGAGCGAAAAAACACCAACTCTCGCTAATTAATGTCATTCTTTGAATTACGGTAACGTGAAAAGAAGAAGGGTGTTTGTGTGTGTGCCCCCCCCCCGACACACACACACACACACATGGCCGCATGTTGAAGTTTTTATTGACTAAACGTTTTTTGAGCCCCGCTATTCAGCACCATGGAACATACCATTTCCTTCTTGATCTAACTAAACAAGGACGTAACCTCAAAGTTACGTCCATTTAGCGCTACATACAAAACACTTTTAAAGTGAGATGCTCGTAGCGCGAGTAATCAATTGTATTTAGTGCAAGTTTTAAAAGGACAATGCCTTGCATACCCTACTCGCGATCAATCTCTTATTCTCCTCTAGATCAGTCTTGCTATCTATCTGTGTCTCAGATAGGTTTTGTGAAAAGTCATCTGGTTCTGCATTCTTTGTTCTTCAAGCGCAATAATACGCACCTGTATCCACACATCGCAAGGCTACAGCTTGTCTTCATGCAATACACTCAACACCAGAGATTTCCCGGTGCATGAACGACGCTCTTCTCGACGGCTATGTTTTATGTTGAGCTTTAGAATGCTTTCCCAAGTGCTACTATTTCGCTTGACCTTACGTTATTCCCCGTATCCAACCGGTGATTGTTCCTGCTTGACTTGCACATTACTGCAAGCGCTGCCTGCCCTTGTTTTTATGCTTGCCTGATGAACTGGGTTCCTACAGATTGTTTCAACTTCAGTGAGCTGCTTGCACAAATTTTCTTTTTTTTATAAAGGAAGTTGTTTTAACCACTTGCTTAGCAAGGCACTTTACTATCAGGTTCAGAAAATAAACCGTCTGTGTAATGAAACTAACACGATAATGGCCAGTCAACTGAACGAAGTGCTGGGAGAGCGTTCATTTTAGTTTTGTAATGTAATAATTTTAATACAACGCTTTCCAACCGACATTTCTTTTCTCGCCACTGTAATCTTTTACAACGTAAATGTCCAACGTACGTACAAATTTCAGCAGAGCAGCAGGGCAAATTTACTTTGTTATGAAGAAAAAGAAAAACAAATATATTCAAAGTAGTCCCTATGTATCACGCAAGAGAAATGTCTAATTTGGCACAAGCTTGGAGATCCTAGGTGCCTAACGTGGGCCTATGGAGTTTGCCTCAAAGCGTTCGTTAGTGCTAGGGTGCTTTTCCTTGGTGTTTCTATGACTTTCTCTGTGTCGCCACATGATTGCTAATGTGCCTGATTTGAGCGAAATATGCAAGATGACAGCAAAACTACCAGAGGTTCAGAATAATCGGGCACTTGTTTGACAATTTAAGCCCAAATTTGCACGATGAAAACAGACAGCCAGAGGTGAAGCCTTGCTCTGACACTTGTGCACTTATTTGGCAAATTAGGGCCAATATACCCAGATTCTGACCAAAGAAGAGCAAGTTCGGCGGTTCTTTGCTGCTTCTTGGCTTTTACAGGCTTTTTAAGGCCCTAAATTTCCCAAGAAATACCAAATTGTAGCCCGAAATAACTGACCTATGTGTGTCATTACATTGAAGCTGAAAAAAGTTATTAAAAAAAGTTTGTGAAATTTTTTTTTTTGTTTTTTGGATTATCGAAACATTTTCTTCGACCCGGATTCAATCCTATACGCCCTACAATGAGCATGATGTCCATCACTTAATGACTTTTTGTTCACCGTTTTACAGAAAACAGGCTTTTTCTTCAAAGCAATGCAAACGTCATATTTGTTTTTAAAACCTTCTTCAAAGGATGCACCTCAAAAAATATATCTAGATAGGCCATGTTTGTCACAAACTAATGTTTTCACGAACTAAATATTCAAACCAATATTTAATTAACATACGCATCGCAGCAATGCGTATGTTGAGTTAAAAGCAAATCCCAAACATGCTTTGATTCCGAGATGTCGACTCGAACAAAAGCTGGTTTTGAAATTTCTCCTTTCAATACTCAGCTTCCTTCAACAGATCTTGAATGCCTCCATAAGACAGTTATGTAAATAAATCAAAGTTTTCCCTCCGAAAAAAACATTATATCTATATTGCTAGGGTTATTGTAAGTGCGCAGTGATTCCGATACGGGCGTCTATTTCGAGTACATTAAATCCGAAATAAATCGTAGCATGGTTTCAGAATCGCTCAAATGAGTTTCTTGGCGTAAAAACTGCGCTGAAATATTTTTTTTCGAAACAAGTGTATTTTCACATATATACTTCATATCCAGACAATTCTCGAAATATTTTGGGGACTTGGGTTTCCCTTTAAAGTAGCAGCGCAGCCGTATTTTTTTAGTAGATGCGGAGAGAATAACAGCGTACGACAACCATCGTAACAAAATATAAGCATATAATAACTTTTGTCATAAGGACTCGCTCTTTTGAGACGCGTGTGTCACTGTTGTATTATTTTCTACATGTCTGCCCGGATTGCTAATCTAAGAAAGGTCAGGTAAGCTATTGTCGTTGTTCCTTGTGTGCAGTAAATACAAGTATGATGTTACAAAACCGACAGAAGTTAGGAAAGAGGAGTGCTTACATGCATCAGTTTGTGTTGCATTTTTGTGAGCAAAGAACTCGCTCAATCCTTAAAAGCTCGTTAAACTTATATAAATATTCGTATCTGTCCGTCCCTTTTTGTCTACTAGCTCCAGGGTTACTATGTCTATCCTTAACTAGCTCGCCTGCCAACTTACTTTAACTATAAATATTTCGTTTACAATTATGCATAGCTGGGTTGCAGAAGTAAACGCGACTAAAGCCCAACGTGATTTCGAATTCACGCTCCACGGTTTCCTCGCGGAGAGATACGAAATAAAGCTTTTTTCTAATCAGTCAACATACTACATTCTCATTTTCATCAAAGTAAGGTGTCAGAAGTATTATGACGAAATATACATCTCTTCGAAGCAAAAGCATTTAGTTAAAACTCTGTATAACTTCAAAAGTTAGTTTCTGGACGTTCAAAAGATATGCGACATTTCTACCTATTTCGGGCTTGGATATGGCTGGCACAATGAAAGGTGCCATAGCAAAGGCCGGCTTAGGACCACTACTCGCGCTGGAGGACTTTAACGCTCCTCATACGACATTGGGATATAGGTTCTGCTCAAAGGGAGGGAGGGAACTTGTGAGCCTGGGGGAGCAACGGAATTTTACCCTGCTCACCGAACCGAACGCCCCCACTCGTACGGGTACGAGCCCCTCCAGGGACATCTCGTCAGATTTGTCACTCGTGGCAGGGACCCTCGACATTTCCTGGGGGAATACAGGGACCAACCTGGGGTCGGATCATGACTTACTGGCAGTCACAATAAAACGGCCGACCTTCTAGGCAAGAACGGGCCTGACGAGAATTGCAAGCGGGGACAAGCCGCGAGAAGAACAGGAGAAGGCCCAGGCGGTAGAGGTAGTTAAGGAACGCTCTTATGAGAACTGAGGGGGAAAAGCAGCTTGCCGTGGTCGACAAATATACACAAAAAATGGCCACAACACATCAGACCCCGTGCAACGACATGAGGTTGCTACACTTCTAGGAAGCCGGCAGAAGTTTAACCAGGGGGTGGAAGTGCCAAAGGCACAAAGGAAACTGCGGAACAAGACCTACGAACTCAGCATAAAAGCGTCGGAGTACGCAGTGGAATTGTGTAAGGAACATCGGCTCATCTTCTGCGATGGCTTGCAAGAGGGCCTCTCCGCCCGCAGGAACTGACAGCTCCTTCGCCACCTTATCGACCCGCTGACGAGCAATGGCGAGACAAACCGAAACATAACTAGGACCCTAAACAACTACGGGGGAGACGCGGCGAAGCTCATGAAAGATCTACAAGACAAGTAGCTCAAGACCTAGAAGATCGCTGAGCGGCCGGGGCCGTACCTCTGTCTCCCCAACGACAGCATGGACTGGCCATTTATCTGCTCGGAATTGTGTTTTGCCATTGCTGAGAACAACAAAAGCAGCGCTCCTGGGACAGACATCATCAAAACCAGGCTGCTTAACAACTTCAGCGATGGAGCCAGAAAGGAACTCCTTGGGCACATGAGCAACGCCTGGGAGAGCGGCAAGTTACCAAGCCGCTGGAAAGAGGCAGAAGTGAAATTCCTTCAAAAGCCCAGCAAGTCGCCGCACATAGACAACCTGTGACCCATCTCCCCAACGTCATGTGTAGGCAAGGTGACGAAAACGATGGTGTACAACAGACTGCAAAGGCATCTAGACAGCACTAAACAGATGCCGGACACAATGTTCAGATTCAGACTACGCCTAAGTAAACAGGACGTACTGTTACAACTCGAGGAAAATGTGATGAAGCAAGCCACGAGGCATTCGCCCAGAGCCATCCTCGCCCCCGAACTCAAGGGAGCATTTGACAACTTCTCCCAAGCCAGTATCCTATTAACCTGCAGGGCACGGTTTGTGGAGAGCGGACGTACAACTATGTGCGGGAGTTTCTGACGGATCGACGGGCTATAATCGAAGTGGGGAAAGAAGTATCCCCGCTCATAGAGCTGGGAAGCAGTGGGACCCCCAGAGATCGGTCTTCTCGCCTCTCATTTTTAACATTGCCGTCCTGGGCCTGCCCAAGGCGCTTGGAGCAGTTGGAGGCTTGAGGCATTCACTGTACGCCGACAACATATCTCGCTCTGGACGACGAAGGCGGGTTCCTCGGGATGGATCTAGGACACGCTTCAGGCAGCCGCAGACAATGTCGTCGAGCATACGAGGGAATGCGGGCTTCGCTGTTCACCTCAGAAATCGGAGCTGGTGGTCGTCCGGCCTAGGGTCCCAGGCGAAAATCAGTCCACTTCCAGATGGATTATGGAACTGGAAACGAGGTGGTCCAGCTGGATTCGAGCTGGACCGCCTCATTCCCAGCTCCATAATCCAGCTGAAAGTGGACTGATTTTTGCCTGGGGTGCCCCAGAAATACATGTAACCTGAAGGTGGTCCCGGTAGGCAAGGACATCGTCCCCGGTCCCAGCGCTAAGATCCACGGCCTTACAGTTCAAGCTGAGAAAGGGCGACGACGTCCTTGCGTCTACTCAAGCACATGTTGGAGCAAATCCTCCACATGCTCCGACGGGTCGCAACCAGGCAAAGAGGGATAAAGGAGGCAGACACACTCAGGCTGGCGACTTTTCGTTAGGACCACCTTATCTCAAAACCATTAGGTCCAAGCCGTATTCGGTCTCCGATTGGTTTATTATTGCACAGGCGGTGCGTGAATCAAGTGTTCTGGTTCAGAATTAGCTTTTATATAGTGTAATTAAGACATAAGTTTCTATTGGAAATTTCAAGGCAACCGTATACCAAGTCTGTTATTTTTCTATTATTGTAACCAGCCCGTCGTCCGAGTTGTGCGTTTCAACGTTTGCCACTCAACGCAGATACCTACGCGTTCAAAACTGCAAAGACCCACGCAAACGTCTCTCCGGTGTGACGTCAGTCGTTGCTCATAACATTCGTAGGGAAATGAGGCGAAGCTGATATACGAGCGAGAAAGAAACTGTCAATAGCTTTGCCTCGTTGCCATGAGAATGTCACACGCAATGGCCTGTGTCACACTGGAGCGTTTGCGACTATTTTCTTATTTTTAACGCTTAATTAGTATAATCGAACGGCGAAGTTGGAGACGCATATCTCGAGAAATGGGTTGGTTAGGAGAATTTCAGAAATTAGAATCGCCTTACATAACGGCGACCTTACACTTTTATATAAATTCATGACCCTAATACAGTAATTAGACATTTTATTAATCACATCTTGCTAATAGGAATGGTGACAGCTACGATTATCCTTGGACTTAGGGTCCGCCTGTGAGCATAACCTATAATCAGTGACAAATTAAGGGTGAAGCACAAGGTCTTCCCACAAATTCCTCACATTTTTCTATTTTAGCAGAGCGAGCGATGGATAGTATGCGAGGAGCTTAATCTGAAACAGTCTATATGAGCGGAAACAGATTTCGCTTGCCTCTCATAGTTCCTTTTCATGTAAACTGAGTTTTGAACGTCGTGTAGGTTTTATTCGTGCTCAAAATAAGTTAAAATGGTGGTTTATTAAGCTTCAGCATTTCTTTTTTTATTTTAAGTTTTGTGGGCCTCACAAAGGATGTATAATGCTACTTTAATGTGATAACCTTAGACTAGGTGTCGTTGGACCTGAAATATAAACACCTACTATTTGACTGTAGTTTTTTTTAATAGTTGCTTGAATGCACACAGCGATAGCTGCGGAAATGTACGGCATTTTAAAGTTTAAAAATTGTGGCGCGTTTTACACTAAAAGATATCTCCATAAGGCAAAATTAGAATTACTGGTCTAATAATCTCTTCGCATAATCGCACTCATTAACTATCAGTTGTTTTTATTCTCTTGATATAAAAAAGTTATTTTTTATATAAGCTAAAAATGGATTTGATTTTAAGACCTCTTTTCTTTTAGAAGAAACGAGAAATCATTTGCATTCTTGGAACCAGCATCACAACACATCTAAACTGTCTTGGAATCAAATCAAAACAACAAAAAAAAGTAGCAATTTAAACCATGTCTCCCTTTGAGATTGCAGTGGCAGAGTGCATACAGGAAAAAAAAGAAAGAGGTCCACGCGTCACGCTGATGTTCCTACTTTGGGGTACATGACTAGTTGCTTCGACCATTCCTTTTCCAACAGTTTTGTTTTATTGATATCTTCGTGCATAAACACCTACTATCATAAACTTCGTGATATTTTTCACCTGCGCGTGAGGGACCCTCGCCTTTTTTGTTTCCGGGCGTGAGCGTTTGTTTGTTGAAATTATCTTGCATTTATTACCTCTAGCCTCGGTAGCAGAACAAAGACATCTTCAAAAATTTTCAGTGGCAGATGGATCATAAAGTAGCGCCAAGAATCTAACTTCTTGACCAACCTCTTCCGCGCACATAGATGCTGCTTTATCGATGCTTCCCTGGAATTTTACGGGAACACTTTTTTTTTCATTATCTTGGTGAATAAGAAGCTCGAACAATACTCCGTCTCAGGTTTTTTTTAATTCTACTTGAAGCAAAAGCGTCCACCCATGTTTTCGCTGAGAGCGCATGGCCAGATGCAATGGTGACACTCGTCTTTGTAAATTCGGTAGCATTTCTTTATGTCTCCCTCCTCGGAAAAAGAATACGGTTTCATATAGAAGCGCAAGCGCGTCCACGGGAGAGTAAAGTACACATCCTGTCCTCTTCTTCTTAGCGCGCGCACGCAATGACTCGAGACGAGACGCTCGCTAGATGTGCCGCAATCACCACAATGCCTGGCAAACGGATGGAGCGGACAAAAGGGCCGATAGCTGAATAGAAGCGGCGACATGCTGAGTACAGCCGTGCTCGAAGCGCCACAGCGAACCCGCAATATATACTTAGAGAAGATCGCATCTCGATGTAGTCTGCGCCGAAGCACAGCACAAGCACAGCTTCGTTTTTCATTTGCTGAACTCGTGAAAGAGCGGCTAAAGGTTGCTTTTCCGACTGTGCAGCCTTGTAGTACGAGCTCACGGACCTATAAGAGTGCGCTTCCAAATACAGTCTATCTCAAAGTCCTGAGAAATGTCCCGTGCGTCACTGTAGACAAATGCTGCGCCTCTAACTAGGTTCATCTCATGATCCTCCTAGATGACTTCGGAAGTGGTCCGGAGAGCTTGTACTGCCCCGCCAAGAAGGAGTACGACGCCTTGTGGCCCCGCACACCTCGTGGGCTGCGCGTGGTGCGATCCTGTGCGAGGTCCGATACAGGTGAGTGGTGATTCTCAGCTATCCCGAATGAGATTATGAGATTGAGCTTTCGCGACAAGCCTGGAAGTCTAAAAAACAATTGCACGCACCTGAGAAGATTTTTTTGTTTCTAGAAGGCTTATTTAACGCGATCAAACTAGCACGCAAATTAACCAATCCAGAAAAAAAATCTTGCTGAAAGCCTATAATGTTTAGCATGACGTTTCCGCACTTACGTTTATTATTAACATTAATTTTAGTTTGTTTTGTTTAGTTTATGACAAATTCTGCAAGTGATTTTTCAGTTTTCGTCTGCTGTTGCGTGGGAAAAATGTATTCCTTGCTTTAATGTCACCGGCTACTTCTGTCCAGGATATCTGAACTGGCGTATTTAAACATTAATGCATCTTGCTTTTATGTTCCTTAGCTGTATCTGTGCAAAAAAAAAAGTAATGTTAACGTAAACTGCAAAGGCTGTTGGCTATCTTTGTGTCCTTTGTAGAAAACGACTGTTTCTAATTAAGTATGCACGTTCTTTTTTATCCTGACGCAAACAAAATATAATAATCGTAGTAATGTAGCGCAGTGGTGTGAACCGGCAAGTTGTCTTGTGAATAGTTTGCTTTTTTGCTATTTTCTGCTATTTGGTTTGCAATTTTATATTCATTTTGGTAAACGAAATGAACTCCGAATTACAGTTTTGATTTTATTGTTTCAATTTACAAAAATGTTTGCGTGTTTTCATGTAAATTCTTGTACAAATTGGGGGTCTGATTTAAAACTTTTGTGGAAACACATGCTTTTTTAGAACTCTTGAAGAGAAAAAGGGCGCGAAGGGCAAGCTTGACAGATTTTTAGCCTTCGAGTTACTGACCATTGAAGTAGCCGAGTCAAGCGGTGGCCGATGAAACCGGTCGGAGATTCCAAGTTAGCCCGCTCGCTATTTTCTCATTTCTCAAAAGCGAACAAAAAAATCACTAAGGTGTGACGCTCTCGAAGTCGATTTCATTTGGCTTAATAAATTTTAAGAAATCGTACGTTTTGGAATAGTTTGTTTAATTTCCAACTCTTCCTCTCATGTTTTTCAGCAAAATTTACACGTTTTTGCGTCTGACCAAAATGAGATATTTTAATGACCTCGACATTGCCCCCCCCCCCAGAAAAAAAAATAACCAGAATTTTTAAATTAATACAAATTAAATATTATGTATTCAAAAAAATTGTTAAATGTTTGAATGTATGAATGTTTAAAAAGTGTAAAAAGTTCAGGATCCATTTTCTCAGAAACCTTCATTTTTGTCTGCTTAACTTTTTTTAGTAGCAAGGTACGAATATAATAGTGGTTTATTAGAAAATATAAATATACGACGTAATATATTGTTTGTTTCATTGAAATTAAAGGTTGAACCTTGCCAGATGTGCGTAGTGAAATGGCAAGCCTTTTGCAGAGTAATATGCCTTTAAAGTGATAGCTTTAGGTGCGCTACTTTCCAGAGATTTCCAGCTCGTGGGCTCTCGTCGCCGCTATGGAAAAACCTTTCTTCTTTCCCTCTTGGCGCGACAAGAGGAAAGGAGAAACTCTCTTTCTCTCCCCCCTGGACGCGAGGAGAGGGAAGTCAGGTTTTCCCGTCAGCCGCACAGTGCCAAGAGGGGAAGAGAGGGGAGCTAACGACGCGGCGGAGGGAGAGTCTTCCTGTCGTCTGCTTCGAACACTTGTTTTCAAACGTTACTCGCGTTATGGCAGATCTCACTTTGGCAGTACGGAGTTGCTACTCGTAACGTTTGATGGTTGTAAAAACTTCCACCGTGCTTACCCGCTTACATCACGCATCACCCACTACTCGTGGCGGTTGTCAGTGGCATCATCGACGCCAACTACGACGGGCATTAGAATTAACCACGTCGCACATCCATCCTTAGGTACGTGACGGCGCCAGTCCACCCGCATAGCGCGACCATGCTACAGCTATCGCTTTCATTTCTTCGCACATTTAGGGCGAAAAATATATTTTTTTACTTCGCAATATGCACAATTAAACTTATGTTTAAGGATATGTGCTAACTCCACGCCACAATGTTGGTCAGAACAGCACCTATGCGAGGACTCGGGCACAGCGAACAACTGACAATATTCAAGCTTTTATTGCGGTCATACAAAAATAAAATGTTTTGTTTATGTTCGCTGATAAACCATAATATTACCTTGCTACTAATAAAACTGGAAACAACAAAAATTAGGTTTAAAAAAAAAAGTCCCTTCGGAATTAGCTGAATTTTCGAAACACTAGCTCATTGAAATGTAATTAACATATTTTATTTTAAAGATAAAACATTTAATTTGTATATAGTATAAACGGCTAAGTTTGAGATCTCCGCCGTTGTCAAAGTTGTAAGGTATTTTAAATAGGTCACACTTCAAAATTTCTAAACTTTGCAAAACATTATTAAAGGTAAACAGCCCAACTTTTTTTTATTGCTGCATTTGTTTCATTCATTAGATGGACTATTTTGTTTTTAGAGTGTCACATACAAGTCCTAGTTCAGTGTATTTAGAAGCAACAAAATAGCAAGTAGTCAGGCGTCCGATTCCCGACAGATGGCAGAAGACATGCTGTGTCCTTTTGATGCTTTTGGCAAAGTTCGGCAAGTTACCACTATCGTCCACATATACCGTTATTTACGAATCACTCCTCTTTTCAGCTGAGCCGCTAATATTGTGCCTTTAGTGCTAACACAATAAATTTACTTTATTACAGTCTTTAAATATATTTTTGTATGTAATATACGCAGAACGTTATAAGCGTCAGAGAGGAACCCGATGCTGCATAGTCCGTCATTTCCACCAATATTTTTCTTTAAAAATTATCTGCTATGTCACTTTCTACAGTTCGGCGTTTAAAGTTGCCATAGATTTCACTGGCGTTTTCTGGGTTATTGTTTAACGCGACAACAATTCATCGTTTAGCATGATGAGTAGACAATGCTGGCAGCCAGGTTGCGCCATTTTTCGATAAGACCATCTACAATGGCTGCCGTTATTATTATTATTCCTTCCACTTCTCTTTTTATAAATTTAATCTCTTTAAAAAGAGTTACTAAACTTCATTCATTCCTGCTGTGTTAATGCATTTTTCCCCGGTCAGGTAAGTCATTTAACCTGACATTCATATTTTTTCTTTACTTATTTTTAAATTTTACATTTGTTTTCAAAGCACCCGAGATGCGGACCGAGCTTTGGGCTCCGGGACGTCCGTTCGCAATGGGGTTCAAAAATGTAAGCGACGAGGATCTGGAAAGTAAATCGCCCTTTGTAGAGCTCACGACGGAATACGGGATGAAAGACACATTGCTGTCCCAAAAACGTAAGCACAACACATTAATTATTTTTGTATCAACCTTCTTTGAAACCCTTTGAAATGCCCCATAAGTAGAAAAAGCATGGCCACGTTATCGTCGCCTATTGTCGAGCAGATTGAGCAATAGGGGGCGCTTTTTGAGCTTTATTTCCACAGACCTCGACGTGTACTTAACGCCAGTCCTCTAGATTGGATGCTTTACGTAATTTTTCTCGAACAAGCGCTGGCCAGTTTGGAAACAAGATGCACGTCATAGTTAGGAGGGGAGTCGTGTTTAATCGGCGCCTCACCGATGGAACACGGCGACCGCTGCCAATCGCTGTGTCAAATACACAAACAAATATTCCATGTTGTCCTCATGGGCTTGGCTATCAAGTTAGCCGCTATAGGCGCACCGGTTGAATCTCCTCCCCATTAAGCATTGGTATTTGGCCACATTTCAGTTCTAATTCCAGAAAACGGGGAAACGAAGGAATCTTTGTCAGGATCGATGCCAAATTATTTTGCTTTTGCTATGTGGCGGGCTACTACGCGACCTTCCTTAAGTGCCCAGCCAACCTTGTTTGCTATAGTACATAAAGTATGTGTTATGCAAGCCTTCTCTAAACCACGGTCACCTCGAAACGCCGGACCCATCACGAAATTCCTCGAGGCACTTTCTATTGTACTGAACAAATCGTATGACAGTTTTAAAACTTTCTAAAGCTTATAGAAAGTAAAACGGACAGCACCAATTTTTTGTAAATACTCAATTATTTAGGAACTAGCGTGCTTGTCAATGTGGCAGAGATTCATAACATGTGAATCTTTAGCCAAAACTAAAATTTGAAACTAACGGGCGTTATTTGCCTCCGCAAGTAAGGACCCTTTAGTTTATTGTCATCATCTAGCCCAACTAACTATATTTTTAAAATTACTGCTCATTTGCCGTTTCGGTATGGTTTCAGTTTCGGTATCGCAAAATCAGAAAAAAACAAAAAAAAAACATCGCGTAATCAGCAAGTGAAATTGATGCCAAAAGCAACATTCAAATATACCCGAGCTTTACAGAGCCGTCACGTCAGGGGAAGGCAGGCTAGTAGGTCGAGTGGGCAGTTAAAAAATGGATTACGCCGAGCATTTGTTTCGTGCTGGTGCGCGGGTGCTGGAGTGAGCTTCCAAAGAATTAATTTGACATCATGGACTGATTGTACGAGTAATTAGTTGGGAACAAAGTCTAAAGAGTGAACCCCAGCCTTCCAGTGACGTCACTTTTTATTGTTCCCAGTAGCGTTTTTCACTTTGAAAAACACGGTGAGGACCAAAATTGTAAGTTCTATAACTTTGCGAGAAAAAAAAACATTTTTGGCCCGATATTTGTGTTACTATTTCAACGGCGTCTTTTTATGTGCTTAGCAAACTTGCTGGCAAATCCGCGGCTATGAAGAAAACGCCGGAGTACCTTTTTAAGGAGCCCGTCCAAAACACACCAATATATCATATCGTGCTACAACGGCAGGCCACAAAAATGACCTTTACTTCGCAAAGACTATTGAACTGGTTAAAAGTGCTTCCTTTCTATAGAAATCTTCATGCACTGGATAAATAAATATCTACGTCCGCCATCTCTGATACCTTAGAAACCTTAATAAAATTCAACAAAGGGGTAGGCCAGAAAATATTCTGGAATGAAGTTTACTTACTATATACAACTCCAAAATTACCTGTGAAGCTCTAGATGGCGGCCGACGTAAACTTACCATAAAGGGGCGATAAACCCCATTCCGCGGTAGTTCATGCCCGTAATTCTATCAACGGGGACTAAGCACTCTAAAGAAAACCTTTTTCGCCATCAATGTGCCAAGAAACGAAAGCGATGGCTGTAGCACGGTCGGCAATCCGGGTGGAATGGTGCTGTCTCGTACCTGAGAACGGAGGTGTGACGTGGTTAATTCCCATAGCCATCGTGGTTGGCGTAGGGGATGCCACTGACGACCGCCAAGAGTGATTGGCGATGCGTGAAGCAAGTGTGTAAGCGCGGTGGAAGTTTCTAGAACCACCCAACATTACTCGTAGCAATTGTATGCTGCCAAAGTGGGATTTCGTGTGATGCTAGTAATGTGTGAAAACAATTGTTTGAAGCAGACGACAGGAAGACTTTCCCTTCGTCGCTTCCTTACGATCGGGATGCCGACCGATTAAGACTGGGCCACGCGTGAATGTAATGTTTGTTTTACAATGCCTATTCTCCATAGATTGCGTTATGACTATAAATTGACTGTCGGAGAAAGTAGTTTAGTGACCCTTTAACTATATCTACCTGGACAATCATTCGAATGCTCGGCTGAAAACTCATTCCGACCTACTTATCAACAGTGCACAATAAGCATTAATCAACGACTCTTTATTTATAGGCCAGAGCATTATTTTGAAGGGTTGGATCTGACCTAATCGGGTCATTATTAGAGGTAAAACCAGTTGAACGTTTGTAGCCAAATAGATAGAAAAACAAATAAACACTGCACTAAATAGAAAAACGAAGCAAGGAAACGGCTTTTAGAAATTTACACATGAGTGTTGAGAATACAAAGTAGAAGAGAAGAAACAACGTTCTTAATAATGTACATATGTTAGTCGAGCATTTCCTTGCTTTTTCTTGATATAGCTTCAGGCGTTCAGCTGGTTTTATCACTCATTATTGTAATTTTTGAATGTATGAAACACTATTTGGCGGTTCTAGTGTGCATTCAAAAGCCTACACCCTAAAAAAATATCTTACGGTGACCTTTTGTTTCCACTTCGTTCAAATTGTCGCGAAACGCTTTGTATATAACCGTTCTTTTAATTCCCTTCATAAACTCACTCAGCCAAGATGAGCAGAACGTGCGAAGAAGATGGACAGTGGGGGCTTGTTAATGATACCGAGTGCGTGTCCCGTTCCTTCAAAGACACCGCATATTCTATAATGGTACGTTGATATATTTTTCTTGATCTAGCTGGCATAACTACACAAAACAAAAACTACTAGAAATAACACGATGGTGGCGCCACTGAACCAAGCAGTTTTTTGTATGCATCAAGTGCGCTGCACCTCAAAAAGTTATTTATAAAAAAAAAAGTTAGCGACGATTATAATATATACGGCAGTTCCTGACCGCTATCTTAGCAGCATCCGCAGGTACACTTTTTAGGAGTAAAATGCAATACTTATAAAGCCCATTTCGAGCGATGTGAGAAAACTAAACGCCACTGGGATTATTTTACAGACTTAAAGATGTGTAAAACATATTCTATCATTGTTTCCTCACCAGTGAGAGCGCCTTGTCAAAAACACGAAGAGGTTTATAAGGGTAAAACTGTGTCGCTTCAAGGCAATTAGAGCTCCGCACAGTTTGCCTTACATGCTTCAGTTATTGAACCAATAAGGATGCATTAAACAGATTGTCGCCATAGCATCATTTTAAATATTTATTGTATAAATAGCGCGTACACCCGCTGGCTATAGGAAGGTGAACACCTTACCTGGCTTCTTGCCTGTTTTACGGCTCCCTAAAGCTATATTAACTCTCAACGTCTTAAATGGTACGTGGCTTTGGGGTCGAAACTTTGCGTTCTAGCCCTCTATCGGAACAGAGCTTGTTCCAAAACTTGCAGGAGCGTCAAAAACAAGAAAGGGCTTCTCACCTTCATATCGCTCACGGGTGTGCATTACACTTCTCATTATACCAAGATAATGCAAAAATATGCGTTCTGCTTGAAGATTCATCTGAAGCAATATTTGTGGAGTCCTACACACATGCGGACTATCCGTGGATTTCCGCAGTCACTTATTTATTTATTTCAAATTATTGCAACATTTTACAAGGTTATAGAAGGTACGGGAAACAAAACAATATCCTCCCCAATTTAAATTCGAGGTCGATGGGACATCTGCACATACAACACATAAAGCGGAATAATAGCGCTGTATCAACAGCACTGGCACCCTTAATGGTAAATACAGAAAGCACAACGTAAGCATCGAACATATTTTACAATACCCTGTTAACTTCATAAATAAAGTTTCCTAGTTCGTGCTCTTTAACCCTTCGCGGGAGTTTATTGCCAATATCGATACAGTCGGGAAAGTATAGTATCTAAAACAGTGCAGTGAACAGAAGTATAGGACAATGTTGAGGTGAAGGTAACTTCTAGTTGAACGTGATTCTTTAAATGACGAGTAACGGGTAAAGGGGATGCAATAATCATTTGTTTCACTTTGATATAACATTTACGTGGTCAGCGACTCGCCTAGACGAGAGCAGCTGAAGGATCAGATGTTTCCTTTCATATTAGGGGGAAAACTACGGCCATACTGATTACATATGAACCGTATGACCCGTCTCTGGACAACTTGCAGTTTATCTAGGTCACCTGTCATGTGAGTTCGCCAAACGACATAACAAGCTAAAATAACAGCAACGGATCTGTGTAAAAGTACATTAAATTTGGCAGATGGGATCCTCATATTGTCGGCCACGGATGCATGTAGAATGCCATCATCTAGTTTGTTCAATGTATGAATATATAGAAAACTTAGATGAGCGAGGCTGCAGCTGCGAGATGGCCGTCTCTTCTCTCCTTAAGCCGAACCTTGCCTCGTTGTTTTTGAGTCAAGTCTGTTTTTGTTCCAGTTATTTTTTTAATACGTAGAAAGTCTGTCAACGTCTAAGGCTTGAGTGTTTGGACATAAGAATCAGTTCTGGTCACACGTTGGGAATTTCCCCCTATCCCTTTGGCCCTTCTTGTACAACGACAGATACTGGCAAGGATCTTTGACTCAGACGTTGGCACAACTCATAAGATGCTACAAGCGGCATGTTTTGGCTCGGAAATCAATATCAATGTTTCTGTAATGCCAAGAGATTCATGATGATCATCAAAAGTTAGTTTTCATAAATACATGTGCCTCAAAAATGTTGTTCCGGCATAAAATATTAAAAAAGAGCAATGTGGCTTGAGTTCTAGGTGAATTATTATTAAAAATTACAAATTGAATTTTTGATGACGCTCTAAAGTCTGCGGATGAAATCGTAATAAAGATATTTAAAATTTCGCTTACTTGTTTAGCAAAAACCTGCTCCTAACATAGGAATGGCAACCGACGCTTCGCTAAACTACTGGGTCTCTTTGGGGTAAGCTAGAGTTAACAAACCGTCGACTGCCATCTTAACTATTACAGCGAGGTTTCTTTTTAAAAATTCCTACTAGCTGCTCACGCTCATCAGGACTGCTTCTCGTCTAAATTTATTTTCTTTTATGACATCAGAAATTATTATTTCGCTGTACTACTCAGATAACTAGAATAAACTGCATGTCGCAAGATGTGTAGACGTACTATGTCAAACGTCTTATTGTGTTTGTTCTCATCCCTAGAGCGAGGGAAATTTTTCAGCCATGATCGACCGACTGGCAGGCATCAGCAACGGCATCAAGACGCACAGTGACCTTAAGTACGTCGCCACAGCCTTAGAAGAGATTATGAATGCGAGAATCGAAACAATTCCCAAGCAAGAGCTTGGCAATAAGACTCGAGATATGGCTGATTCCGTGGTCACTGCAATCAATGGTGCCTTGGCGAAGGAAAAAGTCTGGAACGGCGTCGCACAGGTGACCAAATATTTTTGAAAGCACACATTTATTTAAGCTTTTATTGGTTCACATTTTCGTTGAAACGTCCATATTTAAGGTAAATGACGTGTGTAACAGCTAAAACGTTATTGGTATGGCAAATAGCTCTAAACATCTTCGCAATGCAAGCGAACATCTTTCTTTGCGCATTGCATTACCTATTAATGTATTTGCAACTTCAACACGCGCATTGCAGGTGCTGCGTACAGATAATAAAACTGTTAGCTTTGGAGACAAAATGTTTACATCATTATCAATATAAAGAAGTGAATCGTGTCTGGATTATAGTTGGACAGTTTTTTTTCTTTACTCAGGAGAACTAGAAAAAGAACTGGGAACCACTTGTCCGTGGTAGCATTTTCGCGTTATGCTGTCAGCCCGAAAAATATAAGGGCAGGATAATAAAAAAAAATTAGGAAAGTTTGAATTAAAATATTAAGACGATTAAGTTTTTATTGGTTCACATTTTCCTTGAAACGTCTTTGGTTAAGGTAAATGACGCGTGTAACAGCTAAAACGTTATTGGTATGGAAAATAGCTGTAAACATCTTCACAATGCAAGCGAACATCTTTCTTTACGCATTGCATCACCTATTAATGTATTTGCAACTTCAACACGCGCATTGCAGGTGCAGCGTACAGCTAATAAAACTCTTAGCTTTGGTAACAAAATGTTTACATCATTATCAATGTAAAGAAGTTAATCGTGTCTAGATTATAGTTCGACACTTTTTTTTTCTTTACTCAGGAGAACTAAAGAGAGAACTGGGAACCACTTGTCCGTGGTAGCATTTTCGCGTTATGCTGTCAGCCCGAAAAATATAAGGGCAGGATAATAAAAAAAAATTAGGAAAGTTTGAATTAAAATATTAAGACGATTAAGTTTTTATTGGTTCACATTTTCCTTGAAACGTCTTTGGTTAAGGTAAATGACGCGTGTAACAGCTAAAACGTTATTGGTATGGAAAATAGCTGTAAACATCTTCACAATGCAAGCGAACATCTTTCTTTACGCATTGCATTACCTATTAATGTATTTGCAACTTCAACACGCGCATTGCAGGTGCAGCGTACAGCTAATAAAACTCTTAGCTTTGGTAACAAAATGTTTACATCATTATCAATGTAAAGAAGTTAATCGTGTCTAGATTATAGTTCGACACTTTTTTTTTCTTTACTCAGGAGAACTAAAGAGAGAACTGGGAACCACTTGTCCGTGGTAGCATTTTCGCGTTATGCTGTCAGCCCGAAAAATATAAGGGCAGGATAATAAAAAAAAATTAGGAAAGTTTGAATTAAAATATTAAGACGATTAAGTTTTTATTGGTTCACATTTTCCTTGAAACGTCTATGGTTAAGGTAAATGACGCGTGTAACAGCTAAAACGTTATTGGTATGGAAAATAGCTGTAAACATCTTCACAATGCAAGCGAACATCTTTCTTTACGCATTGCATTACCTATTAATGTATTTGCAACTTCAATACGCGCATTGCAGGTGCAGCGTACAGTTAATAAAACTCTTAGCTTTGGTAACAAAATGTTTACATCATTATCGATGTAAAGAAGTTAATCGTGTCTAGATTATAGTTCGACACTTTTTTTTTTCTTTACTCAGGAGAACTAAACAGTGAACTTGGAACCACTTGTCCGTGGTAGCATTTTCGCGTTATGCACTCAGCCCGAAAAATATAAGGGCAGGATAATAAAAAAAAATTAGGAAAGTTTGAATTAAAATATTAAGACGATTAAGTTTTTATTGGTTCACATTTTCCTTGAAACGTCTTTGGTTAAGGTAAATGACGCGTGTAACAGCTAAAACGTTATTGGTATGGAAAATAGCTGTAAACATCTTCACAATGCAAGCGAACATCTTTCTTTACGCATTGCATTACCTATTAATGTATTTGCAACTTCAACACGCGCATTGCAGGTGCAGCGTACAGCTAATAAAACTCTTAGCTTTGGTAACAAAATGTTTACATCATTATCAATGTAAAGAAGTTAATCGTGTCTAGATTATAGTTCGACACTTTTTTTTTCTTTACTCAGGAGAACTAAAGAGAGAACTGGGAACCACTTGTCCGTGGTAGCATTTTCGCGTTATGCTGTCAGCCCGAAAAATATAAGGGCAGGATAATAAAAAAAAATTAGGAAAGTTTGAATTAAAATATTAAGACGATTAACTTTTTATTGGTTCACATTTTCCTTGAAACGTCTATGGTTAAGGTAAATGACGCGTGTAACACCTAAAACGTTATTGGTATTGCAAATAGCTGTAAACATCTTCGCAATGCAAGCGAACATCTTTCTTTACGCATTGCATTACCTATTAATGTATTTGCAACTTCAATACGCGCATTGCAGGTGCAGCGTACAGTTAATAAAACTCTTAGCTTTGGTAACAAAATGTTTACATCATTATCGATGTAAAGAAGTTAATCGTGTCTAGATTATAGTTCGACACTTTTTTTTTCTTTACTCAGGAGAACTAAACAGTGAACTGGGAACCACTTGTCCGTGGTAGCATTTTCGCGTTATGCACTGAGCCCGAAAAATATAAGGGCAGGATAATAAAAAAATTAGGAAAGTTTGAATTAAAATATTAGGGCGATTCAGTTTTTATTGGTTCACGTTTTCCTTGAAACGTCTTTGGTTAAGGTAAATGACGCGTGTAATAGCTAAAATGTTATTGGTACGGCAAATAGCTGTAAACATCTTCGCAATGCAAGCGAACATCTTTTTTTGCGCAATACCTATTAGTGTATTTGCAACTTCAACACGCGCATTGCAGGTGCTGCGTACAGCTAATAAAACTGTGACATTTGGAGACAAAATGTTTACATCATTATCAACGTAAAGAAGTTAATCGTGTCTAGATTATAGTTCGACATTTTTTTTTCTTTACTCAGGAGAACTAAAGAGAGAACTGGGAACCACTTGTCCGTGGTAGCATTTTCGCGTTATGCTGTCAGCCCGAAAAATATAAGGGCAGGATAATAAAAAAAAATTAGGAAAGTTTGAATTAAAATATTAAGGCGATTAAGTTTTTATTGGTTCACATTTTCCTTGAAACGACTTTGGTTAAGGTAAAAGACGCGTGTGACAGCTAAAACGTTATTGGTATGGAAAATAGCTGTAAACATCTTCACAATGCAAGCGAACATCTTTCTTTACGCATTGCATTACCTATTAATGTATTTGCAACTTCAACACGCGCATTGCAGGTGCAGCGTACAGCTAATAAAACTCTTAGCTTTGGTAACCAAATGTTTACATCATTATCAATGTAAAGAAGTTAATCGTGTCTAGATTATAGTTTGACACTTTTTTTTTCTTTACTCAGGAGAACTAAAGAGAGAACTGGGAACCACTTGTCCGTGGTAGCATTTTCGCGTTATGCTGTCAGCCCGAAAAATATAAGGGCAGGATAATAAAAAAAAATTAGGAAAGTTTGAATTAAAATATTAAGACGATTAAGTTTTTATTGGTTCACATTTTCCTTGAAACGTCTATGGTTAAGGTAAATGACGCGTGTAACACCTAAAACGTTATTGGTATTGCAAATAGCTGTAAACATCTTCGCAATGCAAGCGAACATCTTTCTTTACGCATTGCATTACCTATTAATGTATTTGCAACTTCAATACGCGCATTGCAGGTGCAGCGTACAGTTAATAAAACTCTTAGCTTTGGTAACAAAATGTTTACATCATTATCAATGTAAAGAAGTTAATCGTGTCTAGATTATAGTTCGACACTTTTTTTTCTTTACTCAGGAGAACTAAAGAGAGAACTGGGAACCACTTGTCCGTGGTAGCATTTTCGCGTTATGCTGTCAGCCCGAAAAATATAAGGGCAGGATAATAAAAAAAAATTAGGAAAGTTTGAATTAAAATATTAAGACGATTAAGTTTTTATTGGTTCACATTTTCCTTGAAACGTCTATGGTTAAGGTAAATGACGCGTGTAACACCTAAAACGTTATTGGTATTGCAAATAGCTGTAAACATCTTCGCAATGCAAGCGAACATCTTTCTTTACGCATTGCATTACCTATTAATGTATTTGCAACTTCAACACGCGCATTGCAGGTGCAGCGTACAGCTAATAAAACTCTTAGCTTTGGTAACAAAATCTTTACATCATTATCAATGTAAAGAAGTTAATCGTGTCTAGATTATAGTTCGACACTTTTTTTTTCTTTACTCAGGAGAACTAAAGAGAGAACTGGGAACCACTTGTCCGTGGTAGCATTTTCGCGTTATGCTGTCAGCCCGAAAAATATAAGGGCAGGATAATAAAAAAAAATTAGGAAAGTTTGAATTAAAATATTAAGACGATTAAGTTTTTATTGGTTCACATTTTCCTTGAAACGTCTATGGTTAAGGTAAATGACGCGTGTAACAGCTAAAACGTTATTGGTATGGAAAATAGCTGTAAACATCTTCACAATGCAAGCGAACATCTTTCTTTACGCATTGCATTACCTATTAATGTATTTGCAACTTCAATACGCGCATTGCAGGTGCAGCGTACAGTTAATAAAACTCTTAGCTTTGGTAACAAAATGTTTACATCATTATCGATGTAAAGAAGTTAATCGTGTCTAGATTATAGTTCGACACTTTTTTTTTTCTTTACTCAGGAGAACTAAACAGTGAACTTGGAACCACTTGTCCGTGGTAGCATTTTCGCGTTATGCACTCAGCCCGAAAAATATAAGGGCAGGATAATAAAAAAAAATTAGGAAAGTTTGAATTAAAATATTAAGACGATTAAGTTTTTATTGGTTCACATTTTCCTTGAAACGTCTTTGGTTAAGGTAAATGACGCGTGTAACAGCTAAAACGTTATTGGTATGGAAAATAGCTGTAAACATCTTCACAATGCAAGCGAACATCTTTCTTTACGCATTGCATTACCTATTAATGTATTTGCAACTTCAACACGCGCATTGCAGGTGCAGCGTACAGCTAATAAAACTCTTAGCTTTGGTAACAAAATGTTTACATCATTATCAATGTAAAGAAGTTAATCGTGTCTAGATTATAGTTCGACACTTTTTTTTTCTTTACTCAGGAGAACTAAAGAGAGAACTGGGAACCACTTGTCCGTGGTAGCATTTTCGCGTTATGCTGTCAGCCCGAAAAATATAAGGGCAGGATAATAAAAAAAAATTAGGAAAGTTTGAATTAAAATATTAAGACGATTAACTTTTTATTGGTTCACATTTTCCTTGAAACGTCTATGGTTAAGGTAAATGACGCGTGTAACACCTAAAACGTTATTGGTATTGCAAATAGCTGTAAACATCTTCGCAATGCAAGCGAACATCTTTCTTTACGCATTGCATTACCTATTAATGTATTTGCAACTTCAATACGCGCATTGCAGGTGCAGCGTACAGTTAATAAAACTCTTAGCTTTGGTAACAAAATGTTTACATCATTATCGATGTAAAGAAGTTAATCGTGTCTAGATTATAGTTCGACACTTTTTTTTTCTTTACTCAGGAGAACTAAACAGTGAACTGGGAACCACTTGTCCGTGGTAGCATTTTCGCGTTATGCACTGAGCCCGAAAAATATAAGGGCAGGATAATAAAAAAATTAGGAAAGTTTGAATTAAAATATTAGGGCGATTCAGTTTTTATTGGTTCACGTTTTCCTTGAAACGTCTTTGGTTAAGGTAAATGACGCGTGTAATAGCTAAAATGTTATTGGTACGGCAAATAGCTGTAAACATCTTCGCAATGCAAGCGAACATCTTTTTTTGCGCAATACCTATTAGTGTATTTGCAACTTCAACACGCGCATTGCAGGTGCTGCGTACAGCTAATAAAACTGTGACATTTGGAGACAAAATGTTTACATCATTATCAACGTAAAGAAGTTAATCGTGTCTAGATTATAGTTCGACATTTTTTTTTCTTTACTCAGGAGAACTAAAGAGAGAACTGGGAACCACTTGTCCGTGGTAGCATTTTCGCGTTATGCTGTCAGCCCGAAAAATATAAGGGCAGGATAATAAAAAAAAATTAGGAAAGTTTGAATTAAAATATTAAGGCGATTAAGTTTTTATTGGTTCACATTTTCCTTGAAACGACTTTGGTTAAGGTAAAAGACGCGTGTGACAGCTAAAACGTTATTGGTATGGAAAATAGCTGTAAACATCTTCACAATGCAAGCGAACATCTTTCTTTACGCATTGCATTACCTATTAATGTATTTGCAACTTCAACACGCGCATTGCAGGTGCAGCGTACAGCTAATAAAACTCTTAGCTTTGGTAACAAAATGTTTACATCATTATCAATGTAAAGAAGTTAATCGTGTCTAGATTATAGTTCGACACTTTTTTTTTCTTTACTCAGGAGAACTAAAGAGAGAACTGGGAACCACTTGTCCGTGGTAGCATTTTCGCGTTATGCTGTCAGCCCGAAAAATATAAGGGCAGGATAATAAAAAAAAATTAGGAAAGTTTGAATTAAAATATTAAGACGATTAAGTTTTTATTGGTTCACATTTTCCTTGAAACGTCTATGGTTAAGGTAAATGACGCGTGTAACAGCTAAAACGTTATTGGTATGGAAAATAGCTGTAAACATCTTCACAATGCAAGCGAACATCTTTCTTTACGCATTGCATTACCTATTAATGTATTTGCAACTTCAATACGCGCATTGCAGGTGCAGCGTACAGTTAATAAAACTCTTAGCTTTGGTAACAAAATGTTTACATCATTATCGATGTAAAGAAGTTAATCGTGTCTAGATTATAGTTCGACACTTTTTTTTTTCTTTACTCAGGAGAACTAAACAGTGAACTTGGAACCACTTGTCCGTGGTAGCATTTTCGCGTTATGCACTCAGCCCGAAAAATATAAGGGCAGGATAATAAAAAAAAATTAGGAAAGTTTGAATTAAAATATTAAGACGATTAAGTTTTTATTGGTTCACATTTTCCTTGAAACGTCTTTGGTTAAGGTAAATGACGCGTGTAACAGCTAAAACGTTATTGGTATGGAAAATAGCTGTAAACATCTTCACAATGCAAGCGAACATCTTTCTTTACGCATTGCATTACCTATTAATGTATTTGCAACTTCAACACGCGCATTGCAGGTGCAGCGTACAGCTAATAAAACTCTTAGCTTTGGTAACAAAATGTTTACATCATTATCAATGTAAAGAAGTTAATCGTGTCTAGATTATAGTTCGACACTTTTTTTTTCTTTACTCAGGAGAACTAAAGAGAGAACTGGGAACCACTTGTCCGTGGTAGCATTTTCGCGTTATGCTGTCAGCCCGAAAAATATAAGGGCAGGATAATAAAAAAAAATTAGGAAAGTTTGAATTAAAATATTAAGACGATTAACTTTTTATTGGTTCACATTTTCCTTGAAACGTCTATGGTTAAGGTAAATGACGCGTGTAACACCTAAAACGTTATTGGTATTGCAAATAGCTGTAAACATCTTCGCAATGCAAGCGAACATCTTTCTTTACGCATTGCATTACCTATTAATGTATTTGCAACTTCAATACGCGCATTGCAGGTGCAGCGTACAGTTAATAAAACTCTTAGCTTTGGTAACAAAATGTTTACATCATTATCGATGTAAAGAAGTTAATCGTGTCTAGATTATAGTTCGACACTTTTTTTTTCTTTACTCAGGAGAACTAAACAGTGAACTGGGAACCACTTGTCCGTGGTAGCATTTTCGCGTTATGCACTGAGCCCGAAAAATATAAGGGCAGGATAATAAAAAAATTAGGAAAGTTTGAATTAAAATATTAGGGCGATTCAGTTTTTATTGGTTCACGTTTTCCTTGAAACGTCTTTGGTTAAGGTAAATGACGCGTGTAATAGCTAAAATGTTATTGGTACGGCAAATAGCTGTAAACATCTTCGCAATGCAAGCGAACATCTTTTTTTGCGCAATACCTATTAGTGTATTTGCAACTTCAACACGCGCATTGCAGGTGCTGCGTACAGCTAATAAAACTGTGACATTTGGAGACAAAATGTTTACATCATTATCAACGTAAAGAAGTTAATCGTGTCTAGATTATAGTTCGACATTTTTTTTTCTTTACTCAGGAGAACTAAAGAGAGAACTGGGAACCACTTGTCCGTGGTAGCATTTTCGCGTTATGCTGTCAGCCCGAAAAATATAAGGGCAGGATAATAAAAAAAAATTAGGAAAGTTTGAATTAAAATATTAAGGCGATTAAGTTTTTATTGGTTCACATTTTCCTTGAAACGACTTTGGTTAAGGTAAAAGACGCGTGTGACAGCTAAAACGTTATTGGTATGGAAAATAGCTGTAAACATCTTCACAATGCAAGCGAACATCTTTCTTTACGCATTGCATTACCTATTAATGTATTTGCAACTTCAACACGCGCATTGCAGGTGCAGCGTACAGCTAATAAAACTCTTAGCTTTGGTAACAAAATGTTTACATCATTATCAATGTAAAGAAGTTAATCGTGTCTAGATTATAGTTTGACACTTTTTTTTTCTTTACTCAGGAGAACTAAAGAGAGAACTGGGAACCACTTGTCCGTGGTAGCATTTTCGCGTTATGCTGTCAGCCCGAAAAATATAAGGGCAGGATAATAAAAAAAAATTAGGAAAGTTTGAATTAAAATATTAAGACGATTAAGTTTTTATTGGTTCACATTTTCCTTGAAACGTCTATGGTTAAGGTAAATGACGCGTGTAACACCTAAAACGTTATTGGTATTGCAAATAGCTGTAAACATCTTCGCAATGCAAGCGAACATCTTTCTTTACGCATTGCATTACCTATTAATGTATTTGCAACTTCAATACGCGCATTGCAGGTGCAGCGTACAGTTAATAAAACTCTTAGCTTTGGTAACAAAATGTTTACATCATTATCAATGTAAAGAAGTTAATCGTGTCTAGATTATAGTTCGACACTTTTTTTTTCTTTACTCAGGAGAACTAAAGAGAGAACTGGGAACCACTTGTCCGTGGTAGCATTTTCGCGTTATGCTGTCAGCCCGAAAAATATAAGGGCAGGATAATAAAAAAAAATTAGGAAAGTTTGAATTAAAATATTAAGACGATTAAGTTTTTATTGGTTCACATTTTCCTTGAAACGTCTATGGTTAAGGTAAATGACGCGTGTAACACCTAAAACGTTATTGGTATTGCAAATAGCTGTAAACATCTTCGCAATGCAAGCGAACATCTTTCTTTACGCATTGCATTACCTATTAATGTATTTGCAACTTCAACACGCGCATTGCAGGTGCAGCGTACAGCTAATAAAACTCTTAGCTTTGGTAACAAAATCTTTACATCATTATCAATGTAAAGAAGTTAATCGTGTCTAGATTATAGTTCGACACTTTTTTTTTCTTTACTCAGGAGAACTAAAGAGAGAACTGGGAACCACTTGTCCGTGGTAGCATTTTCGCGTTATGCTGTCAGCCCGAAAAATATAAGGGCAGGATAATAAAAAAAAATTAGGAAAGTTTGAATTAAAATATTAAGACGATTAAGTTTTTATTGGTTCACATTTTCCTTGAAACGTCTATGGTTAAGGTAAATGACGCGTGTAACAGCTAAAACGTTATTGGTATGGAAAATAGCTGTAAACATCTTCACAATGCAAGCGAACATCTTTCTTTACGCATTGCATTACCTATTAATGTATTTGCAACTTCAATACGCGCATTGCAGGTGCAGCGTACAGTTAATAAAACTCTTAGCTTTGGTAACAAAATGTTTACATCATTATCGATGTAAAGAAGTTAATCGTGTCTAGATTATAGTTCGACACTTTTTTTTTTCTTTACTCAGGAGAACTAAACAGTGAACTTGGAACCACTTGTCCGTGGTAGCATTTTCGCGTTATGCACTCAGCCCGAAAAATATAAGGGCAGGATAATAAAAAAAAATTAGGAAAGTTTGAATTAAAATATTAAGACGATTAAGTTTTTATTGGTTCACATTTTCCTTGAAACGTCTTTGGTTAAGGTAAATGACGCGTGTAACAGCTAAAACGTTATTGGTATGGAAAATAGCTGTAAACATCTTCACAATGCAAGCGAACATCTTTCTTTACGCATTGCATTACCTATTAATGTATTTGCAACTTCAACACGCGCATTGCAGGTGCAGCGTACAGCTAATAAAACTCTTAGCTTTGGTAACAAAATGTTTACATCATTATCAATGTAAAGAAGTTAATCGTGTCTAGATTATAGTTCGACACTTTTTTTTTCTTTACTCAGGAGAACTAAAGAGAGAACTGGGAACCACTTGTCCGTGGTAGCATTTTCGCGTTATGCTGTCAGCCCGAAAAATATAAGGGCAGGATAATAAAAAAAAATTAGGAAAGTTTGAATTAAAATATTAAGACGATTAACTTTTTATTGGTTCACATTTTCCTTGAAACGTCTATGGTTAAGGTAAATGACGCGTGTAACACCTAAAACGTTATTGGTATTGCAAATAGCTGTAAACATCTTCGCAATGCAAGCGAACATCTTTCTTTACGCATTGCATTACCTATTAATGTATTTGCAACTTCAATACGCGCATTGCAGGTGCAGCGTACAGTTAATAAAACTCTTAGCTTTGGTAACAAAATGTTTACATCATTATCGATGTAAAGAAGTTAATCGTGTCTAGATTATAGTTCGACACTTTTTTTTTCTTTACTCAGGAGAACTAAACAGTGAACTGGGAACCACTTGTCCGTGGTAGCATTTTCGCGTTATGCACTGAGCCCGAAAAATATAAGGGCAGGATAATAAAAAAATTAGGAAAGTTTGAATTAAAATATTAGGGCGATTCAGTTTTTATTGGTTCACGTTTTCCTTGAAACGTCTTTGGTTAAGGTAAATGACGCGTGTAATAGCTAAAATGTTATTGGTACGGCAAATAGCTGTAAACATCTTCGCAATGCAAGCGAACATCTTTTTTTGCGCAATACCTATTAGTGTATTTGCAACTTCAACACGCGCATTGCAGGTGCTGCGTACAGCTAATAAAACTGTGACATTTGGAGACAAAATGTTTACATCATTATCAACGTAAAGAAGTTAATCGTGTCTAGATTATAGTTCGACATTTTTTTTTCTTTACTCAGGAGAACTAAAGAGAGAACTGGGAACCACTTGTCCGTGGTAGCATTTTCGCGTTATGCTGTCAGCCCGAAAAATATAAGGGCAGGATAATAAAAAAAAATTAGGAAAGTTTGAATTAAAATATTAAGGCGATTAAGTTTTTATTGGTTCACATTTTCCTTGAAACGACTTTGGTTAAGGTAAAAGACGCGTGTGACAGCTAAAACGTTATTGGTATGGAAAATAGCTGTAAACATCTTCACAATGCAAGCGAACATCTTTCTTTACGCATTGCATTACCTATTAATGTATTTGCAACTTCAACACGCGCATTGCAGGTGCAGCGTACAGCTAATAAAACTCTTAGCTTTGGTAACAAAATGTTTACATCATTATCAATGTAAAGAAGTTAATCGTGTCTAGATTATAGTTTGACACTTTTTTTTTCTTTACTCAGGAGAACTAAAGAGAGAACTGGGAACCACTTGTCCGTGGTAGCATTTTCGCGTTATGCTGTCAGCCCGAAAAATATAAGGGCAGGATAATAAAAAAAAATTAGGAAAGTTTGAATTAAAATATTAAGACGATTAAGTTTTTATTGGTTCACATTTTCCTTGAAACGTCTATGGTTAAGGTAAATGACGCGTGTAACACCTAAAACGTTATTGGTATTGCAAATAGCTGTAAACATCTTCGCAATGCAAGCGAACATCTTTCTTTACGCATTGCATTACCTATTAATGTATTTGCAACTTCAATACGCGCATTGCAGGTGCAGCGTACAGTTAATAAAACTCTTAGCTTTGGTAACAAAATGTTTACATCATTATCAATGTAAAGAAGTTAATCGTGTCTAGATTATAGTTCGACACTTTTTTTTTCTTTACTCAGGAGAACTAAAGAGAGAACTGGGAACCACTTGTCCGTGGTAGCATTTTCGCGTTATGCTGTCAGCCCGAAAAATATAAGGGCAGGATAATAAAAAAAAATTAGGAAAGTTTGAATTAAAATATTAAGACGATTAAGTTTTTATTGGTTCACATTTTCCTTGAAACGTCTATGGTTAAGGTAAATGACGCGTGTAACACCTAAAACGTTATTGGTATTGCAAATAGCTGTAAACATCTTCGCAATGCAAGCGAACATCTTTCTTTACGCATTGCATTACCTATTAATGTATTTGCAACTTCAACATGCGCATTGCAGGTGCAGCGTACAGCTAATAAAACTCTTAGCTTTGGTAACAAAATGTTTACATCATTATCAATGTAAAGAAGTTAATCGTGTCTAGATTATAGTTTGACACTTTTTTTTTCTTTACTCAGGAGAACTAAAGAGAGAACTGGGAACCACTTGTCCGTGGTAGCATTTTCGCGTTATGCTGTCAGCCCGAAAAATATAAGGGCAGGATAATAAAAAAAAATTAGGAAAGTTTGAATTAAAATATTAAGACGATTAAGTTTTTATTGGTTCACATTTTCCTTGAAACGTCTATGGTTAAGGTAAATGACGCGTGTAACACCTAAAACGTTATTGGTATTGCAAATAGCTGTAAACATCTTCGCAATGCAAGCGAACATCTTTCTTTACGCATTGCATTACCTATTAATGTATTTGCAACTTCAACATGCGCATTGCAGGTGCAGCGTACAGCTAATAAAACTCTTAGCTTTGGTAACAAAATGTTTACATCATTATCAATGTAAAGAAGTTAATCGTGTCTAGATTATAGTTCGACACTTTTTTTTTCTTTACTCAGGAGAACTAAAGAGAGAACTGGGAACCACTTGTCCGTGGTAGCATTTTCGCGTTATGCTGTCAGCCCGAAAAATATAAGGGCAGGATAATAAAAAAAATTAGGAAAGTTTGAATTAAAATATTAAGACGATTAAGTTTTTATTGGTTCACATTTTCCTTGAAACGTCTATGGTTAAGGTAAATGACGCGTGTAACACCTAAAACGTTATTGGTATTGCAAATAGCTGTAAACATCTTCGCAATGCAAGCGAACATCTTTCTTTACGCATTGCATTACCTATTAATGTATTTGCAACTTCAACATGCGCATTGCAGGTGCAGCGTACAGCTAATAAAACTCTTAGCTTTGGTAACAAAATGTTTACATCATTATCAATGTAAAGAAGTTAATCGTGTCTAGATTATAGTTCGACACTTTTTTTTTCTTTACTCAGGAGAACTAAAGAGAGAACTGGGAACCACTTGTCCGTGGTAGCATTTTCGCGTTATGCTGTCAGCCCGAAAAATATAAGGGCAGGATAATAAAAAAAAATTAGGAAAGTTTGAATTAAAATATTAAGACGATTAAGTTTTTATTGGTTCACATTTTCCTTGAAACGTCTATAGTTAAGGTAAATGACGCGTGTAACACCTAAAACGTTATTGGTATTGCAAATAGCTGTAAACATCTTCGCAATGCAAGCGAACATCTTTCTTTACGCATTGCATTACCTATTAATGTATTTGCAACTTCAACACGCGCATTGCAGGTGCTGCGTACAGCTAATAAAACTGTGACATTTGGAGACAAAATGTTTACATCATTATCAACGTAAAGAAGTTAATCGTGTCTAGATTATAGTTCGACATTTTTTTTTCTTTACTCAGGAGAACTAAAGAGAGAACTGGGAACCACTTGTCCGTGGTAGCATTTTCGCGTTATGCTGTCAGCCCGAAAAATATAAGGGCAGGATAATAAAAAAAAATTAGGAAAGTTTGAATTAAAATATTAAGACGATTAAGTTTTTATTGGTTCACATTTTCCTTGAAACGTCTATGGTTAAGGTAAATGACGCGTGTAACACCTAAAACGTTATTGGTATTGCAAATAGCTGTAAACATCTTCGCAATGCAAGCGAACATCTTTCTTTACGCATTGCATTACCTATTAATGTATTTGCAACTTCAACACGCGCATTGCAGGTGCAGCGTACAGCTAATAAAACTCTTAGCTTTGGTAACAAAATGTTTACATCATTATCAATGTAAAGAAGTTAATCGTGTCTAGATTATAGTTTGACACTTTTTTTTCTTTACTCAGGAGAACTAAAGAGAGAACTGGGAACCACTTGTCCGTGGTAGCATTTTCGCGTTATGCTGTCAGCCCGAAAAATATAAGGGCAGGATAATAAAAAAAAATTAGGAAAGTTTGAATTAAAATATTAAGACGATTAAGTTTTTATTGGTTCACATTTTCCTTGAAACGTCTATGGTTAAGGTAAATGACGCGTGTAACACCTAAAACGTTATTGGTATTGCAAACAGCTGTAAACATCTTCGCAATGCAAGCGAACATCTTTCTTTACGCATTGCATTACCTATTAATGTATTTGCAACTTCAACACGCGCATTGCAGGTGCAGCGTACAGCTAATAAAACTCTTAGCTTTGGTAACAAAATGTTTACATCATTATCAATGTAAAGAAGTTAATCGTGTCTACATTATAGTTCGACACTTTTTTTTTCTTTACTCAGGAGAACTAAAGAGAGAACTGGGAACCACTTGTCCGTGGTAGCATTTTCGCGTTATGCTGTCAGCCCGAAAAATATAAGGGCAGGATAATAAAAAAATTAGGAAAGTTTGAATTAAAATATTAAGACGATTAAGTTTTTATTGGTTCACATTTTCCTTGAAACGTCTATGGTTAAGGTAAATGACGCGTGTAACACCTAAAACGTTATTGGTATTGCAAATAGCTGTAAACATCTTCGCAATGCAAGCGAACATCTTTCTTTACGCATTGCATTACCTATTAATGTATTTGCAACTTCAATACGCGCATTGCAGGTGCAGCGTACAGTTAATAAAACTCTTAGCTTTGGTAACAAAATGTTTACATCATTATCGATGTAAAGAAGTTAATCGTGTCTAGATTATAGTTCGACACTTTTTTTTTCTTTACTCAGGAGAACTAAACAGTGAACTGGGAACCACTTGTCCGTGGTAGCATTTTCGCGTTATGCACTGAGCCCGAAAAATATAAGGGCAGGATAATAAAAAAATTAGGAAAGTTTGAATTAAAATATTAGGGCGATTCAGTTTTTATTGGTTCACGTTTTCCTTGAAACGTCTTTGGTTAAGGTAAATGACGCGTGTAGTAGCTAAAATGTTATTGGTATGGCAAATAGCTGTAAACATCTTCGCAATGCAAGCGAACATCTTTTTTTGCGCAATACCTATTAGTGTATTTGCAACTTCAACACGCGCATTGCAGGTGCTGCGTACAGCTAATAAAACTGTGACATTTGGAGACAAAATGTTTACATCATTATCAACGTAAAGAAGTTAATCGTGTCGAGATTATAGTTCGACATGTTTTTTTCTTTACTCAGGAGAACTAAAGAGAGAACTGGGAGCCACTTGTCCGTGGTAGCATTTTCGCGTTATGCTGTCAGCCCGAAAAATATAAAAGCAGGATAATAAAAAAAAATTAGGAAAGTTTGAATTAAAATATTAAGGCGATTAAGTTTTTATTGGTTCACATTTTCCTTGAAACGACTTTGGTTAAGGTAAAAGACGCGTGTGACAGCTAAAACGTTATTGGTATGGAAAATAGCTGTAAACATCTTCACAATGCAAGCGAACATCTTTCTTTACGCATTGCATTACCTATTAATGTATTTGCAACTTCAACACGCGCATTGCAGGTGCAGCGTACAGCTAATAAAACTCTTAGCTTTGGTAACAAAATGTTTACATCATTATCAATGTAAAGAAGTTAATCGTGTCTAGATTATAGTTTGACACTTTTTTTTTCTTTACTCAGGAGAACTAAAGAGAGAACTGGGAACCACTTGTCCGTGGTAGCATTTTCGCGTTATGCTGTCAGCCCGAAAAATATAAGGGCAGGATAATAAAAAAAATTAGGAAAGTTTGAATTAAAATATTAAGACGATTAAGTTTTTATTGGTTCACATTTTCCTTGAAACGTCTATGGTTAAGGTAAATGACGCGTGTAACACCTAAAACGTTATTGGTATTGCAAATAGCTGTAAACATCTTCGCAATGCAAGCGAACATCTTTCTTTACACATTGCATTACCTATTAATGTATTTGCAACTTCAATACGCGCATTGCAGGTGCAGCGTACAGTTAATAAAACTCTTAGCTTTGGTAACAAAATGTTTACATCATTATCAATGTAAAGAAGTTAATCGTGTCTAGATTATAGTTCGACACTTTTTTTTTCTTTACTCAGGAGAACTAAACAGTGAACTGGGAACCACTTGTCCGTGGTAGCATTTTCGCGTTATGCTGTCAGCCCGAAAAATATAAGGGCAGGATAATAAAAAAAAATTAGGAAAGTTTGAATTAAAATATTAAGACGATTAAGTTTTTATTGGTTCACATTTTCCTTGAAACGTCTATGGTTAAGGTAAATGACGCGTGTAACACCTAAAACGTTATTGGTATTGCAAATAGCTGTAAACATCTTCGCAATGCAAGCGAACATCTTTCTTTACGCATTGCATTACCTATTAATGTATTTGCAACTTCAACACGCGCATTGCAGGTGCAGCGTACAGCTAATAAAACTCTTAGCTTTGGTAACAAAATGTTTACATCATTATCAATGTAAAGAAGTTAATCGTGTCTAGATTATAGTTTGACACTTTTTTTTTCTTTACTCAGGAGAACTAAAGAGAGAACTGGGAACCACTTGTCCGTGGTAGCATTTTCGCGTTATGCTGTCAGCCCGAAAAATATAAGGGCAGGATAATAAAAAAAAAATTAGGAAAGTTTGAATTAAAATATTAAGACGATTAAGTTTTTATTGGTTCACATTTTCCTTGAAACGTCTATGGTTAAGGTAAATGACGCGTGTAACACCTAAAACGTTATTGGTATTGCAAATAGCTGTAAACGTCTTCGCAATGCAAGCGAACATCTTTCTTTACGCATTGCATTACCTATTAATGTATTTGCAACTTCAATACGCGCATTGCAGGTGCAGCGTACAGTTAATAAAACTCTTAGCTTTGGTAACAAAATGTTTACATCATTATCAATGTAAAGAAGTTAATCGTGTCTAGATTATAGTTCGACACTTTTTTTTTCTTTACTCAGGAGAACTAAACAGTGAACTGGGAACCACTTGTCCGTGGTAGCATTTTCGCGTTATGCTGTCAGCCCGAAAAATATAAGGGCAGGATAATAAAAAAAAATTAGGAAAGTTTGAATTAAAATATTAAGACGATTAAGTTTTTATTGGTTCACATTTTCCTTGAAACGTCTATGGTTAAGGTAAATGACGCGTGTAACACCTAAAACGTTATTGGTATTGCAAATAGCTGTAAACATCTTCGCAATGCAAGCGAACATCTTTCTTTACGCATTGCATTACCTATTAATGTATTTGCAACTTCAACACGCGCATTGCAGGTGCAGCGTACAGCTAATAAAACTCTTAGCTTTGGTAACAAAATGTTTACATCATTATCAATGTAAAGAAGTTAATCGTGTCTAGATTATAGTTTGACACTTTTTTTTTCTTTACTCAGGAGAACTAAAGAGAGAACTGGGAACCACTTGTCCGTGGTAGCATTTTCGCGTTATGCTGTCAGCCCGAAAAATATAAGGGCAGGATAATAAAAAAAAATTAGGAAAGTTTGAATTAAAATATTAAGACGATTAAGTTTTTATTGGTTCACATTTTCCTTGAAACGTCTATGGTTAAGGTAAATGACGCGTGTAACACCTAAAACGTTATTGGTATTGCAAATAGCTGTAAACATCTTCGCAATGCAAGCGAACATCTTTCTTTACGCATTGCATTACCTATTAATGTATTTGCAACTTCAACACGCGCATTGCAGGTGCAGCGTACAGCTAATAAAACTCTTAGCTTTGGTAACAAAATGTTTACATCATTATCAATGTAAAGAAGTTAATCGTGTCTAGATTATAGTTTGACACTTTTTTTTTCTTTACTCAGGAGAACTAAAGAGAGAACTGGGAACCACTTGTCCGTGGTAGCATTTTCGCGTTATGCTGTCAGCCCGAAAAATATAAGGGCAGGATAATAAAAAAAAATTAGGAAAGTTTGAATTAAAATATTAAGACGATTAAGTTTTTATTGGTTCACATTTTCCTTGAAACGTCTATGGTTAAGGTAAATGACGCGTGTAACACCTAAAACGTTATTGGTATTGCAAATAGCTGTAAACATCTTCGCAATGCAAGCGAACATCTTTCTTTACGCATTGCATTACCTATTAATGTATTTGCAACTTCAACACGCGCATTGCAGGTGCTGCGTACAGCTAATAAAACTGTGACATTTGGAGACAAAATGTTTACATCATTATCAACGTAAAGAAGTTAATCGTGTCTAGATTATAGTTCGACATTTTTTTTTCTTTACTCAGGAGAACTAAAGAGAGAACTGAGAACCACTTGTCCGTGGTAGCATTTTCGCGTTATGCTGTCAGCCCGAAAAATATAAGGGCAGGATAATAAAAAAAAATTAGGAAAGTTTGAATTAAAATATTAAGGCGATTAAGTTTTTATTGGTTCACATTTTCCTTGAAACGTCTATGGTTAAGGTAAATGACGCGTGTAACACCTAAAACGTTATTGGTATTGCAAATAGCTGTAAACATCTTCGCAATGCAAGCGAACATCTTTCTTTACGCATTGCATTACCTATTAATGTATTTGCAACTTCAACACGCGCATTGCAGGTGCAGCGTACAGCTAATAAAACTCTTAGCTTTGGTAACAAAATGTTTACATCATTATCAATGTAAAGAAGTTAATCGTGTCTAGATTATAGTTTGACACTTTTTTTTTCTTTACTCAGGAGAACTAAAGAGAGAACTGGGAACCACTTGTCCGTGGTAGCATTTTCGCGTTATGCTGTCAGCCCGAAAAATATAAGGGCAGGATAATAAAAAAAAATTAGGAAAGTTTGAATTAAAATATTAAGGCGATTAAGTTTTTATTGGTTCACATTTTCCTTGAAACGTCTATGGTTAAGGTAAATGACGCGTGTAACACCTAAAACGTTATTGGTATTGCAAATAGCTGTAAACATCTTCGCAATGCAAGCGAACATCTTTCTTTACGCATTGCATTACCTATTAATGTATTTGCAACTTCAACACGCGCATTGCAGGTGCAGCGTACAGCTAATAAAACTCTTAGCTTTGGTAACAAAATGTTTACATCATTATCAATGTAAAGAAGTTAATCGTGTCTAGATTATAGTTTGACACTTTTTTTTTCTTTACTCAGGAGAACTAAAGAGAGAACTGGGAACCACTTGTCCGTGGTAGCATTTTCGCGTTATGCACTCAGCCCGAAAAATATAAGGGCAGGATAATAAAAAAAATTAGGAAAGTTTGAATTAAAATATTAAGACGATTAAGTTTTTATTGGTTCACATTTTCCTTGAAACGTCTTTGGTTAAGGTAAATGACGCGTGTAACAGCTAAAACGTTATTGGTATTGCAAATAGCTGTAAACATCTTCGCAATGCAAGCGAACATCTTTCTTTACGCATTGCATTACCTATTAATGTATTTGCAACTTCAACACGCGCATTGCAGGTGCTGCGTACAGCTAATAAAACTGTGACATTTGGAGACAAAATGTTTACATCATTATCAACGTAAAGAAGTTAATCGTGTCTAGATTATAGTTCGACATTTTTTTTTCTTTACTCAGGAGAACTAAAGAGAGAACTGGGAACCACTTGTTCGTGGTAGCATTTTCGCGTTATGCTGTCAGCCCGAAAAATATAAGGGCAGGATAATAAAAAAAAATTAGGAAAGTTTGAATTAAAATATTAAGACGATTAAGTTTTTATTGGTTCACATTTTCCTTGAAACGTCTATGGTTAAGGTAAATGACGCGTGTAACACCTAAAACGTTATTGGTATTGCAAATAGCTGTAAACATCTTCGCAATGCAAGCGAACATCTTTCTTTACGCATTGCATTACCTATTAATGTATTTGCAACTTCAACACGCGCATTGCAGGTGCAGCGTACAGCTAATAAAACTCTTAGCTTTGGTAACAAAATGTTTACATCATTATCGATGTAAAGAAGTTAATCGTGTCTAGATTATAGTTCGACACTTTTTTTTTCTTTACTCAGGAGAACTAAACAGTGAACTTGGAACCACTTGTCCGTGGTAGCATTTTCGCGTTATGCACTCAGCCCGAAAAATATAAGGGCAGGATAATAAAAAAAATTAGGAAAGTTTGAATTAAAATATTAAGACGATTAAGTTTTTATTGGTTCACATTTTCCTTGAAACGTCTTTGGTTAAGGTAAATGACGCGTGTAACAGCTAAAACGTTATTGGTATTGCAAATAGCTGTAAACATCTTCGCAATGCAAGCGAACATCTTTCTTTACGCATTGCATTACCTATTAATGTATTTGCAACTTCAATACGCGCATTGCAGGTGCAGCGTACAGTTAATAAAACTCTTAGCTTTGGTAACAAAATGTTTACATCATTATCGATGTAAAGAAGTTAATCGTGTCTAGATTATAGTTCGACACTTTTTTTTTCTTTACTCAGGAGAACTAAACAGTGAACTGGGAACCACTTGTCCGTGGTAGCATTTTCGCGTTATGCACTCAGCCCGAAAAATATAAGGGCAGGATAATAAAAAAATTAGGAAAGTTTGAATTAAAATATTAGGGCGATTCAGTTTTTATTGGTTCACGTTTTCCTTGAAGCGTCTTTGGTTAAGGTAAATGACGCGTGTAATAGCTAAAATGTTATTGGTACGGCAAATAGCTGTAAACATCTTCGCAATGCAAGCGAACATCTTTTTTTGCGCAATACCTATTAGTGTATTTGCAACTTCAACACGCGCATTGCAGGTGCTGCGTACAGCTAATAAAACTGTTAGATTTGGAGACAAAATGTTTACATCATTATCAATGTAAAGAAGTTAATCGCGTCTATATTATAGTTCGACACCTTTTTTTCTTTGCTCAGGAGAACTAAAGAGAGAACTGGGAACCACTTGTCCGTGGTAGCATTTTCGCGTTATGCTGTCAGCCCGAAAAATATAAGGGCAGGATAATAAAAAAGATTAGGAAAGTTTGAATTAAAATATTAGGACGATCAAGTTTTTATTGGTTCACATTTTCCTTGAAACGTCTATGGTTAAGGTAAATGACGTGTGTAACAGCTAAAACGTTATTGGTATGGCAAATAGCTGTAAACATCTTCGCAATGCAAGCGAACATCTTTCTTTCTGCATTACCTATTAATGTATTTCCAACTTCAACAGGCGCATTGCAGGTGCTGCGTACAGCTAATAAAACTGTTAGATTTGGAGACAAAATGTTTACATCATTATCAATGTAAAGAATTTAATCGCGTCTAGATTATAGTTCGACACCTTTTTTTCTTTACTCAGGAGAACTAAAGAGAGAACTGGGAACCACTTGTCCGAGGTAGCATTTTCGCGTTATGCTGTCAGCCCGAAAAATATAAGAACAAGATAATAAAAAAGATTAGGAAAGATTGGACTAAAATATTGGGACGATGAAATGGCCTCATGCGGCGCTGTGTTGTTGTGCATACACCGAGAGCGAGAATAGACGGGTTGTACCATAGCCTTCTCAATACTCCTAAAACCTGACAGTTCGATGACGGAGCCATAGAATGCCCGGTCGCAGATTTCGAGCACGAGGATCTGGCAGCACAGAGCATCAAAAAGCCATTCCTCGGGGAACCTGTACATCAGCGCACACCTTTCGCAGCGGCGAGGACCTGAAACACACTTGCTCGCTCGGAAGAAGCGCGTTTCAGTCTCTCGCCGCAGCGGGGCGCCAGTCACGTGGCTCTTCTCTCATCCGTTGTCTGCCGCTCCTACGTTTCCGCTTCGGCGGCCGCTTCTCGTGTCAATCTGCCAGTCTTTATGAGTATATACGAGGCTATGGCTGCACCCATGTTTTAATCGCGGGGTGCTTCAGCAGACCAAAAAGGCAGATAGTTATCGTTTGCAAAGGTTATTTTTTACTACTTCAACACTGCCGTTTTTGATCCTTGCGGTTCAACTCCGAAAAATCCCCAGTTGTGGTAAAACTGTATAAAAAGCAGGCATTGCAGCCTTCGAAAAGTAAGCAAAAAGACACCCGTGTGCAAAGCCATGCATGACCGGTGAAAGCCTGGCGCAGCCATAGAAGAGTTGTTCCGAACGTGGGGTTAGGGAAAAGCTACTCAACCGACCTTCCGTGTGCTACAGAGAAGGCATCCGCTAGGCACTCTCGTTACCGCTGTGTTGGCGCGACTGCTGTGTCACGTGCCGCCCTTTCGTTGGCGCGGTGATCGCTTGCTTATGCGATTTATTTTTTTATTGTCGTCTTTAAGAATAATTATTTTTAACCTTTTTACAACTTCTGTATAAAAGTAACTAATTTAAAATACCGCGGAAGTGCCTTCCTTATTCAAGCGCCCACTATTAACATTTCCCAAACTTGGGAATGCTGCAAATTATGTATGAAGCGCAGAATTTGACCGGACAAGCGTCCACCTACTGATTAACCAAGTTTTCATTGAAAGTGAGGTGGGCGCTTCCCTGGTATTTCACGGTACATTAGCTTTAATAACAACTCAACTATTAATAATAATACCGCTGAATTTCTAATGACGCTTGAACAGAAGGGTCTTAACACTAAACCGAGGCACTAAGCAACTTCTGTTTTTGGTCATACTGGCATGCGTTTTTTTTTTTTCTACAAATGTTTCGTGTAGTAAAACTGAAAAACTAATTATTTGTTTTGTAATAATGGGGGTGAAACTTCATTGTCAAACATTCGTACGTCAATTGCATTTCCTTTAATTGCCGCGGTTTCGCCCTTCATTCGGCAATATTACACTGGCGAGTGATTCTGATGTAAAAACTGCTTCACATATAACTTTAAGAAAGCATTTTCATTCAAGGCAGTTGCGTTGTTGTTGTTTTTCAGAAAAGTGTTAGGAAATGTTACCTTTTATTGCAAAAAAAAAGCAACGTACAGGTGTAGTTTGAATGTCATTATTAAGAAAGCGGATGGCTGCAAATTCAGTGCTCTGCAGTTATCATAGATTTATAACTTGCATAGCGCAATGTAGGGGTTGACCAACATTGAGTGCGGCGATAAAGGGCATGAATATTAATTCCACTTTATTGCTATTTGAAAAATCCAACCTTCAGCGTCATCCTACCAGGAAGGTACCTGTGCTGCACGTTGTGAGGGCTATATTTAGTTCGTTTTAAAGACGTATCCTTAAAAATTAATAAATACTACGCGCACTACCTATAAAAAAAATCTGATTTGAATTTGCCGACGTAATTCGCTTTTTTCGGCATGAAGAAGCCAAGTCTCGAACCACATCTTCGGCAGTTTTTATGCATCGTTTCAATTACCACATGACCATACATTTTCTGCAAGCAGAGATTGCGCGGCGTTACGATCCTACAATACACGCCAAAGAGAAGAACCAGGCACATGCAAATATATCTAGAGGTAAACAAAACGAGTCTTCGGACGCGAAGGATTCTTCAAATCCATTCAACCCTCTTTTTCCGGACAGCTGCTTCGAAGCAGTTTCCAGAAGGAGAATGCACTGTTGTACGAAAAAAAAAAAATTAATATATTTTTTTTTCGCAGTAGTTTTTTTTTTTTTTTTTTTGAGAAGCGTAGGTTTTGCTATTGTAATCATGACAAATTTTGAAACACCAAGAGTTATTCAGAAGAAACAAAATGTTTCTTCGAGAGAAATTGTAAAATTGTCTTCACTGTTTCAGAAATAATTTCTCTTGTCCTCTCAATTAACCACCTAAATATTCAAGTTAGATTCAGTAGGAAACTAAATTTCACACTAGGAGCTCAACACCATATACGCACATTTAATAACAAAGACACCCTAAAACACCTACGAAAAGATATCTGACAGTCTAAGAGGACTCTGTGCACACAGGTACCCAACTGCGGAGGACATTAGAATAGGACATTCCAGAAGGTTCCGGGGTCGCCATTGGAATCTCCTTCAAATGAGGATTGGAAGAAACGTCTCAACAAGTGTATCGAATTAGGCGGAGAGTACTTTTATGTGACTCAAATGTTAACGTGTGAAAATCAACACAATTTAATAAAACTAAATTTCGGATTACTTTGGGTCCCTCCTTGTATTTTTCCTTAGGAGCTTGGAGTTAGTGAAGCTGTTTTAACAGCTCTGTTGCGTTATTATCAACCAACTTTCTTTGAATATTGAAGAAATAAGGGTAATATTATTATTACTACGTGTAAAAACCAGTTAATTCCAGTTGTGTGTTTCACCTCTGAAAATATAAAACTCTTTGCCTCTATATTTGTTTTAGCAAATATTTTTAGACTTTGCGTTTTTATTTTGTTTGATGATTGATTTTTTTTTCAATTTCAGGAAGAACGGCTTATAACCGCCTTTAACATGATGAACGTGCTGGAAACTATGGTCCTCCAGATGCTCGAATACCAGCCCGCTAACGACGCCACTTCCGCCTTCAACCTCAGCCACAAGTATCTGAGTGAGTGTTTATCTCGCTTAATTAATGTACCCACCTATACTCATAAACTCTATTTCGCAATAAGGTCTGATAAATAGTATAATACCCTAGTTATAAGGGCTGACTTACGCTTAACCAGAGTTACCCTACTAAATTCTCGGACAACCTTTTGTGGCTATCTAGATAAAGCTAGAATCAATCAATCAACCATTGTTTATTGTAGTGTCCAGGAACAACCAGTCGTTCTTAGTTCTGGCACAATTTAAAACAAACAAGAAAAAACACACATACATACACGCAGGTGCAGAAGGTTCACCAGTTCACCAGTCTGTTTCACTAGTAACCAGTCTGGTTCACCGTGGTTCACCAGTCTGATAATTAAGATATTAACAAGTACGAAAGACACTCAAATCGACAAGGGAAATCAAACGCAAAAAACAGAGACATCACCAGGTGTGAGATCAAAAAGTACTTGGATATCGTACTCACAAACATCAACCCTTCACCTAATCAGCTCTTTCCTTGCAAGAGGAAATTTTGAACAGCGTTTCCGAACTTGCTTCCGCATAAGTTAAAATGTCAATTGTATCAGAGGAACGGTTATAACACTTAGCCGATATTTGGATTGAGTTTAAGTGGCTAAAATGTCGAGCTATGTAAAAAGATGATTGAAGCCGTGTAGGCTCACGTGGATCTCTAAGACTCACTTCGAACAGAAAGAAGGCTAGGAGAGTTAATCGAGCGTGCAGGGTCTTAAATAAAAACAACAGATCTTCACCCGACGCTGCTGCAAGCTCCACAAGTTGACGAGTTACGAGTTACACCCAGCGTTTAAACAAGGATCACCTTTTGCAAGGTGACGATATTTAAAGATGAAAATAAATTTGGTTTGGAATCGCTCGACAGTTAAACTGTTAGTTTTGGAATTGCCGTTCCAAACAACCGAGGAGTACTCTAGCTGGGATCTAACTAAGGAACAGTACAGCGTGCCGGTTTGCTCTCAGTGTAACAATCGAATCAACAAACATACAGTTCCAGTCATAGCGCATAACCATTCCTAGGACCTCAGCTTCTTGTTTAAAAGCTTAAGTTGTTCGTGTCCAAAGATATTAATGTACTCGGAAGCTCATGTGAAACTTTTAAATTGTTAGAGATAGACAATTTTCGCTTTATTGACAGCCTCACATTTCTTAATGCAAGCCTGGAGACGCTCGTGCGAAATCTCCACTCTAAGGACACAGAACATTTTTGTTTTGCCTTCAGCACTCCTTTCCCGAGCACGTCGACCTCCTTGCCCGCAAAGGTGTGCTTTGTTATAATTTGACTACAAGCTCTGCGAGTTACGAGAGGCAGAGTTTTCCGCCTAGAGAGGCCTTTTTTTAACAAGTTGACTGGAAGCGGGGTGTTTGAAGATGACTACTAACATGCCCAGGTCTTTTTCCGTACCTTTGATTTCAAGAATCTTAGAGAATACAGCGACTTTTATCTGAAGACGGACTGCCTCCTACTGGCCGACGTTTTCTAAAACTTTAGACGGAGGACGCTGGAAACGAACGAGATTGAGGCTTTACATTTTATATCGTTAGTGTCTCTAAGCTTGTCGTGTGCGCTGAAACAGTCGAAAGTAAGATCATGTGTCATAATATACTACTCATCAATTGGCGGCACTTAAAAATATTTTAGAAAGGAATTTGAATATATTCTTAGATTTCATCAAAGAGTGGACAAACGGAAGGTCCCCTTGCTTTAATTAAAAAAAAATTTTTTCAAGGATATTAATTTTCTGAGCGCATAATTAGAGTTTCTCTTTTTTGTGTGTTTCCTGCAGACGTGCCTAAGCACACATACGTGCACCCGAATCGTCAAAAATATAGTTTCCGAAAGTGGCTTTACTGCGAGGTTTTTTAACCTTAAAATGCTAAAGGCATGGGGGGCTGGACGTATTTGGGAGGTGAAGGGGCGGCGGAGTGGGTGAGCTAAAACATGCATTTATTTTATCAGAGAATCGCCTCCCTTGGCCAAGTTATCTTGAGTAAACGAGGTGATGTGTACCAGATTTTACTGAATCTACCAGTAAATCGAAGGTTACTTTTGTGTTCTGATGAGCCCCAGGGCGGGGGCTACTTGTCTAACGTACTTGGTCTGTCATTTTAATGTGTAGTGTTTTATGGAGAAACACAAAATCTATTATATTCAAGGGAGCTCCAAGTAGCACGCCAGACGCCTAATTAGGCACAAGCTCGGAAATCCTAGCGTCCTAACTTCAGCCTCATTAAGGTTTGCTCCAAACCATTGGTCAGTGATAGGGTACATTTCCTTGGACGATACATTGCAACACTTGTAGCTGTGTTCCGGGACTTTAGCTGATAAGTGTCCTGTGGAGAAGCTGTGAGACTGTTGTTCGTAAACTTTTGAAGGCTTTTAGAGCGCAGCTCTTAGGGGCCGGTTCCCGGCTTGAGCGGCGTCGGCGTCGGCGTCGCCGTCGGCGTCGGCGTAACCAAGGTCACCCCAAGGTCACGTGACCCCAAGGTCACATGATTCCAAGGTCACGTGACAGAGGTCACGTGACCCCTCCCCCAGGGTCACGTGACCACCGAAAGTCACGCGACCCCCGAGGTCACGTGACCCCCCGAAGTCACGTGACACCCCCCCCCCGAGGTCACGTGACCACCTCCAGGGTCACAAGACCCCCGCCGAGGTCACGTGACCTCCCCGATGACGTCATCGTCACTGATGACGTCACCGGCATCCGCATCGTCATCGTCATCATCACTGATGACGTCATCAGTGACGTCACTGATGACCTCACCGGCATCCGCATCGTCATCGTCATCATCACTGATGACGTCATCAGTGACGTCACTGATGACATCACCGGCATCCGCATCGTCATCATCACGGATGACGTCATCAGTGACGTCACTGATGACGTCTCTGACATCCGCATCGTCATCGTCATCATCGCTGATGACGTCATCGGAGTCCGCATCGTCATCGTCACTGATGATGTCATCAGTGACGTCACTAATGACATCATCGGCATCGTCACGTGACCCCCAAGGTCACCTCAAGGTCACGTGACCCCAAGGTCACGTGACCCCCAGAGGTCACGTGACCCCTCCCGCAGGGTCACGTGACCCTTCCCCCAGGTCACTTCACCCCCCCCCCCAGCACCCTTCGCTCCTCCTCCTCAAGAGCTGCGCTCTAATTCGGTGTTACAGGGAGTTGTAAACGGCTTTCACTTTTTTTTATAAAAAAATAGTGAGGCGGCATATCTCAACGACTCGTCAATTTTGCATTATGGAAATGAATTTCAGTTTTTCCATGATCAGATACTGACTTTATAGTTCTTTATAGTTGAAAGTTATTTGAAAGTTAGCGCTTGTATTGTTTACTTCGTGCCTTTTTGAGCTATTTTAGATGTTTAACTAAGATAATCTCACTAGCTCAGCAACGTACCTTACTGAGTTTCTACAACTTTTCTTTGACTCGCCACATGATTGGCAGACTGCCTGATATGCACGAAAGATGAAATCCAAGCCAGCAGCTAACACTAAATCTGACACTTGTTTAGCAATTTATGCCCGATATTGACATGTGAAAACCGAATAACAAGAAGTGAAGCCGAGCTCTTGCACTTTTTGGGCGATTTAAGCCTAAAGGTGCCAAATATTATTTTTTATATATATCTAGAGTTATACATGTATTCAATGTAGAGAACAGCTGCTGTAAGTTGCCTAATAACGGCGTCAACTTAGCTCGATGGATTTGTTACTTGAAAGTGTGTCCTGACATCGTCTTTAATGCTGTGAAACTAAAGTCTTGTTAAGTAACAAGTGCAGTGTTGAGTATTTGAGCAATTGAGAAAATGTAGAAGAATAACGCTTATTTACAAAAATAAAAATAAATGTAATTGGTTAATATTTATTCTCTTTTCGTTTAACTACTACTCAGGCTTTTCTGGAAATGTTACGTAGGGTCGAATGAACACTGTTTAGTGCTAACTTGTTAACTTTTCATGCTGGTATTTCATTCATTGTTTTCAAGAGCCCTTCAATGCCTCCTGCTAGAAAAATTAACAAGTATAAAAAGTCAGAGCGCAAACGAGCTGTTTAAGATTAGACATTACAGAGCCTTCTACCGACTTTTCGTGTGTGTTGTCTTTACCTGCAATCTTGGGAATGTGTTTCGTCTAACAGTTATTTCTGTTGTTATTTTTTTGCAGGAGTGGAAGCCACAAAAGTAACTGCAAATCGGCTGAGGAAACCAGCTATGCTGCCTTCTAATCAAAGCAACAACAGCCTCAAGCTTCCACCTAATTTTCTGAGTGGAAGCCATGGTAATGTAAGCATCCTGTTCGCAGAGTACACGAATGTCCACGACATTCTGCACCCTCCCCATGAGTGAGTTTTTTTTTTTTAAGATTTCTTACTTAATTGAGATTCTATCATTTATTGTTGTATTGTTTTTAAAATGCTCTCTTAATGTTTTTTTTTTTGTGTAACAAATACAGAGAGGATAAAACTCCAAGTAGAAGTTTGCAGACAGCTGTCCTGACAGCGACGGTCATGCTTGAAAGCAAGGTTGTGACCGCCATTGAAGGAACCATTGATCTGACATTCAAAGTAACTCCAGGATACAGAAATCCGACTTGTGTCTTTCTGGACAGGTGAGTAACAATATTTATTTTTTATTGCATTGAACGGGTGCGCTCGAATGAGCACGGTTCACCGGCTACAAAAACTCAAGTATTGTCCAGTCTTCTAGCGGACATTAGCACTTTCGAACGCCATATTGCTTGCAGACTACTTGAGAATCTACCGCTGCATTTAGGTTTCTCTATATATTTTATGTCTGCACAATAAATTATCACAGCACCGTCTGTGAAATATTGGCGAGAACCGATCAGACACATCAACAAGAAAGGGCAAACAACCTGGAATGTATCAAAGTCACACGTAATATATTTATTTTTATTGGAATTGACGCTTAGCATAAGGGGCTGCTCACCGCTTTTTGTTGTAACAACTGACAAAATTGGTGTAAATAAAAACCACCCGTTCCACCTTACAAATAATATGTCCAGCAAATCCAAATTCACAAACGGCTTCGTACCGCAATTTCACGACATAAAGGTGGCATACTCAAACGAGCCTTTTATGTTATTGGCTTCAAATACCAAAGCTTTTCGCTGAAGAGAGCTGTCATAATACTGTCACCTAAAATGACGACTAGAGCAAAATATAGTTTTGCTCCACCGCTGAATATAATTCTTCACGCGTTCAGCATACGACCCAAACATCACGTTTAAATAGGAGAAAGTTGTCTTCAATATATAGACTTGTCGCAGAAAACTCTTAACTGACATTTCGGTTTTGTCATCGACCGGATGCCTCCACTACAGTTGGAAGTATGTCTAACATAGAAAGCGTAGGAAAGAATCGTCCCATCCCTCGCAGTATTCAATGATTCTGGAAGAAGTGCAAAATTCTAATGTCTAGCGGCAATGCCTCTGAAGTTTTCACGATATAAAGGTGAAAAATACTGAACGGCCGCATACAGTTCTGCAAATTATATCTTACGCCGTCAAGAAAACATTTAAAAGGACCACCTTCCTGTGGAGGCGTCCTTCAACAAGTCGTTTTTTGGGCATCAAGGCTCACACATTTAATCGTATCCTCCTTCTGCCATTCTTTCTGGCGGATTGCGCGGGGCAAAGCCCTATGTAAGAACAGTCGGCATTCTTTACTCCCTATCCATCATCCAGCAAACTTGTGGGATTCTGGGAGCAGACAGTGTTCACCGGCATTCGACAAATTTGTCGAAGGACGAATGATTGACTTCGGTTTTGGGGGGAGGAGAGGGTGCAGGCAAGAAAGCTTTATTATTATCCCTCGAAGACGACTAGTGGCTAGTGAGAGAAGCTATTAATCTCTTTGGCAGTGCAGATGCTTGAGTTCACGCTCCTCGGCTTTTAATTGTGTTATGCCTCCGTTGTTACAAATTATGGTCCTGTTTCCTTGTCTTCTGGACTGACGAGCTCCGGAAAGACAAACCAGCAGAAGTTGCGTCCGCGAGGGAGAAGGGAGCAGGTGGTCAAATGGAAAGACCAGACCGACCTTTGAAGGTGTCGCAGGCGGCAGTGATCGATGCGACAACCGAGGAGCTCGTCAGTACATTTGGACAATCTCGGTGTCATGCGACTATTGAAGCTGACTTCAACGGCGTTCGGAAGTGCTTCCGGCTTCGACGTTGGCTTGGCCAGAACTTGACCTTGAGTCTCTTCATTTTTAATTTCCCAGTCTGGGTTTGGATCATTGGCCTCCCGCATTTGGGGTATACTCCCAAGTACCAGATCATAGAAAGGGTTACTGACAGATTTTGCCGTCACCTTCCCTGTATAGCAGGGTGTTCGTACAACTATATCCGCCTCGGGCAGATATCGAACCGTGCGGTCTAGCAGAAACACCGGACTTGACTTTCGTGTTAGGCTCTCTCGGGGAACCAACTCCTTACGGACCACGACGGTGTTACACCCGGTATTCCTTAATACCGTTATCTTGTGCTCCCCGAGACGGCCTTCCACGACCGGCATGTTCTCTACTAAGAACTTTGGAGGTGTTCCCATGGCCGCGTTTACTACCGGGATTTTGTCACCATTATTCAGTGTTACGTAGGAGTCGTCAGGTGCGTCGACAGCCCCTGTTGACGCAGTCCATAAGCACGAGGCTTGCTGCTTCTCGTTCTGCCTTCCCTTGCAGTTTTCCGCCCTATGACCAGCGCGGCCACAATTCCAACACGCCACTGTTTTCTTGCCTTGCGCGTTGCTTCTGCAATTTTCGGCCTTATGTCCAGCCTTCCCACAGATGAAGCAGCGGGTAGCTTTTCGCGTCTCTCCCTTTGCGTGAGTGTCTCCGTTTCCTGCACCTTGTCTGGTTGTCACCTCGTCTGACTTTTGCCTAATTGAGCTGGATGGTATCTGGGCTTCTATGAACAGGTCTGCTCTTGCTGCTACGTCTTCCAAAGTCTGAGAATCACGCTCTCTAAGAAAGACGGCCAGTTTGCTGGAGCAGGTCAACATGAACTGTTCCACCAGGACCTGGTCTCGTAATGCTTCGAAACTCTTCTCAACTCCAGCTATCTCGAGCCATCGGTCAAAAAATCCGGCCAATCGGGCAGCGAATTGTCTGCGCGTTTCGCCCTTCTCGGGTTCGGCGTTGCGAAACCGCTCGCGGTACCCGTCCTTAGTATACCTAAATCTTTGGAAGAGCGCTAGCTTGACCTTTCCGTAATCCAACGCATCCGCCGGTGCCATCCGGCCAACCACAGACAGTGCCTCCCCGGTCAAGCGTAAGCTTAGTTTGTTGGCCCATTTCTCCGAAGGCCAGCTCAATCCTGTTGCTGTACGCTCGAAGCGCAGCAGATGCTAGTCTAGATCATCCCTCCGTTCGTCGAACTGCGGAATTAACTTGTGAGGACTCCCTCGAATTGCTGGGCCTGGCGCTTCCCCACGCTCGTCTCCCACAGTTCCCTCACTTTCATGACTAATCTCACGTGCGGCGATTTTCAGCTGCAGAGTCTCCCTTTCCTTTTCTAATTTAGCGCACTCTGCGGCTAACGCTTTTCCGGCTGCTTCCCGGTCTTCCCTTACGTTGTCACGTTCCTCAGCTCTCTCGGCTCTCACGCGCGCTTTCTCTTCATCCGCCCGAACTCTTTCTTCAGCTACCCGTTTCTCTAGCTCGTCCCCAGTATACCCCAATTCCTTACCGAACGCGATTATTCGTTCTAGCTCCATATTAACACAACGGACCGAGCTTCCCCTCAATTCTCTCACTTCCCGAAAAAACGCAACTAGGATGTAATGGGCCTAGACATATCCCGGCAGGCTCGCCAATTTGTCAGGTTCGTTCGGGCAGGTGAGAAAGAATTATGGGAACCACAGCCAGCGGGAGAACTCAAACGTACTTTACTGTAAGAAAAAAAAAGAAAACGAAAAAAATTGAAATATGATCAGCGTCGGATAAATGAAATAAATGTGGCATTTAAAACTAAAGATATATACTGTCAACACAAATAGTCATCACCCTGTACAGTAACCATGGGATGTGGCGGGTGGATCGTCGTTGGGCGGATCGTCGGACAATGATGCCCGGCCCGCTGGTGCCCTTCGGACCAAGATGACGATGCCGAGCGCGGTGATCCAAGCTTGGCGGAGTCGATTGCGAGGACGGGACGATCGGTGCAATCCTGGCGGAGTCGATTCCGAGGACGGGACATAGCCGACCTGAGCTCCGCAACCCCAGAAGACAGCCGTCAAATCTCGCGCCTCGCCGGATTGCTTCGAACCCTTCTCGCGCCTCTTTATTCTGCTTTTTTCGTGCTGCCGAAAATTTCTCCTTTATTCCTTTTCTTTTTCCTTGTCTTATAAATCACGACACTGGATTTTCTAAGGTTTTTCAGGTTGTTCGTCAAACCTTGCGGGTTTTTTTTTTTTTTTTTTTTTTTACTTGTTTTAGAAATGAATATCGCTACAGCACGAAATCCCCAGTGGTCGGTCTGTGAAGGGCTGAAGGCCAATCTGTGTACTTTTTGCAATATTGCGTGCCATTTATAACGAATACGGGTCAAGTTGAAGCAAGATTTTCAAGTTATCAACGCGTTGGGCAATCTATCAGAAGTTCTTCTTACACAAGCTGTCGTTATGTTGCGTTTGTTCAGATTTACCTAATTGATTTAAGAGCTTTGAGTTACTTCTCACACACACTGTTTCTGGGGCAAACAGTATCTCTCACAGCCTTATTTCAACGTCTGGCATTTCTCAATGATCGGTTCTGGGTCCTCCTCTATTTTGTATATTCATAAATGAAATCCCGTCGTTTGTTTAATGGTCTGAACTGTTCCTTTAGCTCAGTGGCATTAAGCAGTTTAAAATAATTCATTCCCAGAAGTCTCCACAGACTGCAATGTATAACAATGCAATGTGTCACGTGCGCTTTCGTAGAGCAAACAAATTCGAGTTGCTGCTGAACCCTACAAAAACCAAAGTGATTTCGTTCTGCGAATGTCATACATTTGTTGACTACACATATGATTATGATGGAGTGCCGGTGCAGAGGGCGTCTCTTTTGTGAAAGATCTGGGCGTGGGTTTAGGTACTACCTTAACATTTAAAAATCAGATATCCGCTCTTTACGACATGGTTTCGCTACTTGTGGAGCAACTCTCTCTTTACAAACTAATTTAACTTGTTTAACATTTTTGTATTAGCTTATATTGAGTGTGATTATGTATATTTTGTCTTTTATAGTGTTTTAGTGGACGTGCACCAATAAGACAACTGAGGTTGTTATTGGACACTTTATATAAAGATTATTATTACTTATAAGTTTGTTATTATAATTAAAGAAACCCCAAAACCAGATTTTCTTTTTTAGGGGCATCTTTTTCTTAGTTTTTGGTGGAAGGGTTTCATTTCTTTTGCTGATTTGGCGGTTTGTGGCGCCTATTTCGGATGTCGGGGAACAAATAGACGTTTATCGCGGTCTCGGCTAAAGAAGACAAAACATGTGGCTGGGATTTCTCAACCTTGCAGGAATATACGAGTGACACGGATACAGTGATATTTTGTTAATATGAACACCACCGCTCCACCTCCCTCCCCCCCCCAAAAAAAAAACAACAAACAAACAAACGCCGGTAATGTAAGCTGCCATCAATAAAAAGACAAAAACTCACGTATCTGGGCAGGTTTCCACTCAATGTTGCCTATATAGTGGGTTATTCATATGAACGAGTGGCATATAAGCGAGATATATCTGTACTTCGGAAACTCTTGATCCCAATAGGAAAGGGAAACTAATTAGACGATGGAATTCTCAAAAAAAAAAAGCCCAACAGCCTCTCAGGCAGGTTTGTGCGGGCTCTGTTAAAGTTAGAGTAAATATGAAGGTTTGGGTAAAAAAATATTGATCGTAAATTTTACCGTTTCTTTGTTTTCCCTCTTGAATTTATTTTTCACCTAAAAAGTGCCTTAAATTTGATTAATAATCATCTGTGTTTGAGACTTTACTTGTTCATGTTGTTCTTTACTTACCCGCAATCTCGTGGTTGTGTTATGTCCCGATATTAAACAGTTTATTACACACAGCCATCGTTTTTCCTCCTTTCTTTCGCCAATGCAGAAAAGCGAAATGGAAGAACGACGGATGCAGGGTCAAAAGCGCGACCACGGATGAAGTGGTGTGCAGCTGCGACCACCTGACCAACTTCGCGGTCCTCATGAGCCCCAAGGCTGCGCTGGAAGACGACACGGGACTCCACTGGATCACCGTCCTCAGCTGCCTCGTCTCCATCACCTGCCTTGCTCTTTGCATCGCTGTATTCAGCTTCTACAGGTGGGTTCACACTTTCGACTCAGCGACAGACAGGTGGCGTGGGGTTCAAGCCGAAGCTGGTCACCGACACGGGGAATGAGAACTAAACTTAAAGGAGCCATTACACAATTTTTATACGTTCGCTAAATATTGCTTAGAAACAATTCCTTGCATTATCAACTCAATACACTTGCCTCAGTGTTTTCGCTTAGGCAATGACAGTTACCAAATAAATTCGAAAAATACGAGCATCGTTGATCCCCTCTACTCTGAGCCAGAACAAGAGGCCACGTGGCCCGGTGCCTATCCTATGCCGCCAACGTTAATCATAGCCACGAGCAGGGGTCGGCGAAGTAGAGAACGCGTGATGAATCCCAGGCATTGTTAGAGTTCGACTGTTCTCATCACCGCAGTGGTTGGACACGAGTTACTACCCGAGTGTCCGCCGAGGCATTGATTGTTCCGAGCCGAAGACGAGTGCTCACACAGTTCTCGTGTTGAATCCATGAGCAGCTCTCTACTGTCGTCAGGCCGGTGGTTTCTATCCCATAATTCCATCATCAAACTTTGAGAAGGCAAGGCTGAAGGAAATAGTCACCTTTATCCTCGCAATTTCAACGCGGCAAAGAAGCTTCTGAATCAATGGCGGTCTGTGCGAGTATGCTTAGCCCAGACTAGGAACAGTTCTCCTCCGCTAAGTCACAAATATTCCAACCCGATATCGCTTCAGGACCGCTTTAAGTAGAAATAACAGGGAACATAAAGGCGAGCGGTTACTCTTGCGGGTACACTTTCAATATATGGAACACCCGAGAGCTATGAAGAAAGAAGTTGTGCTTGTGCTTGTTGCCCACTTTTAACGTTGTTGTTGCCCACTTTTAATGTGAAACGTCTACAGGCTAGATTTTCAGATGAAGTGAAGCCACGAAAAAAAAAAAAACCACGAAATTCCCCGCTAAACTTAGCGGGGAAAATGACGTCACATGTCTTCATGCCACGTAAACTATTCACAAATTCACCTGCCCCCTAGCGGAACAATTGACGTCACGTGACCTCAACACCAATTCATTTTCCACGCTAAATTTAGCAGGGAATATGACACCGCATGACTCCGTGTTACGTGCCCTATACATAGGGTTGTTCGTTTTCGGGTAAAACCCGATTTTACCCGATTTTTACACCCCGAACATGTTTTAAGAGAATCGGGTTAAACCCGATTTCTCCCCGAATCTCAAAACCACATAACCAACCTATTTATTTTTACGCCATACGGAGTTCGCAGTGCACACACGCTAGCTAGCCTACCTCGGGACAATAGTGGCCTATAGTTCATTTCGCAAGCTGCGTGCAGCACCGTGGACGCTACACGGCTCTCAACCGACCGCCCAACGAGCGCACCTAGCTCACCGTAACATTCTACGGAGGCCGGCTGGCCTCGGAGAAACATTTCCGTCCGTCCCCCCCCCCCCCCCCCCCCCCCCCCCCCCCCCCCCCGCCTCACTGTGCATGCGGAACCGCCTTGGCACGCCACGTAGCTTCGGCCCTGCTGCACGCAGCTTGTGAAATGCACTATCAATCCCCTTTCGACCGCTGTTAGGTCTCGACGCCCAGCCTGGTCTCTCCGGTAGCATGGCCATCTCACTGGCGGTCTACCTTTCTCATGAACAACGTCCGAGCCAGTCAGTCGGGGTAAGCAGATCGGGAAAACTTACCAGGTTTATTCCGTAGCGAAATATCTGATAGAAAATGACCGTCCCTCAAACGGTCCGGGTTTTTGTTGACACTTGAGGGAGAGGAGAATTCCTTCCCTTAAAGCGACCGACGGCAATTGGACCGGCAAAGCTCACCCCCAAGGGGAGCTTAACGTTTGGGAATGGCAAAAGAACGATTGTCCTCCACACTCGAATATTATAATGGGGCAGAAACCTCGTAATACCCTCCAATAAAAAAAAGAAAAAAAAAAGAAAAAAGAAAAACGAGTGCATTACCCAGTATATTTGCACGTTTAACCCGAAAATACCCGAATTTCAAAATGTTTCCACAAAGAACCTGATTTCTCCCCGATTATTAGCTTGAAAAATAGCAACCGATTTTTACCCCCCGAATTTAAAAATATATAAAACCCGAAAACGAACAATTCTAATTATACACAAATTCAACTTGCCCTCTAAATTGAGCGGAAATATATACATCAGGTGACCTTATCCCTAATTCCGTTTTCCCGCTAAAATTAGCGGGTACAATGACGTCATCTTACTTGATGTCATGTGACCTATATACACATATCCAATTTCCACAGGTTCGCTTTCCGTTCTAGATTTAGCGGGAAAATGGACGTCACTTGACCTCAACACCAATTCATTTTCCCCGCTAAATATAGCGGGAAAGATTATGACTCGGTGTCACGTGAGCGATACTCAAATTAAGTTTCCCCGCTAGATTTAGCGGGAAGATAGACGTCACGTGGTCTACACATAAATTTAGTTTACCCGCTATCCTTCATTTCCTATACTTTGTGACAGAGACAGACCTGATAGGGAATGGGTCAATGAGCCAATGAGTCAATCGGTTGTGGAGGAGTGGGTGGAGTCAATGGAATGGAGAGGTGTGGAGAGTCCTGAGGGGCATAGCTCAAGAAGAAATGACTGCAAGTTACTAGCGCTAAACCAAGTACGTTTATCGTCGCAACACAATTGAAGGGCAGTTTACGATACATTGTTTCTTCAAAAGTGTCGGGTGTTCAATACATTAGACTTGCGTGGCGATGAAGGACATAAAAAATTTAAAGGAGCTGTGCGACGATTTTAACTTTGAAAGAATTGGCATCTTCCACTTTTGACATTGTTTATCTTGTCATAAAGGACAGAAAGCACGTCTCCTTCCTTCGAAATGTTGCGATTCCACCGCGTAATCGCGACGCAAAACTTGGAATAATCCTCAACCTGCAGCCGCTAGCGGCGGCCATAAGAACCACGTGGTATGACGTCAATGGGGGTCTTCTAGAACGATAGCAAGTTATGCGAATATCTGCTCGATAAAAGGTAGCTTTTCTATGAGTCCTGTCGTTCCAACATAAATACAAATGAGACGAAAACCTGGCATCATCGACAAAACTTTTATTATACGGAGTTCTAGTAGCGCCATAAATCCTATAGGATTGATGGCGCCACTGATAGAGCTGACGGTTTTGTGGACCTATAGGTCCACAAAACCGTCAGCTCTATCTGCTACCGCGAACAGCCGCCAGAAGCCGGAAGGGGAGGGGGACAGAGCTGGACGGGTATGGCCGGGCCCGGATGAGACTTTCTTCCTTCCACCATATTGTTCGTGCTGCGCCCGCCAGCACGTGGTCACGCGGTCGCGAGCGGATGAGTTCTCGCTGCTCACTGATGGCTCTAGAGAGAGAGCTTCGCAGGAACCCCGCGCGACCCCCTGTGGCGTCACAGCGCACGTTACTCGGAAGATGTTGAAGGCGTTAAGAGGTGCCAAAAACCTCAATCTTTGTCCATTTTTAAAATAAAAACTAGGACATGCAGGCAAAAGCGGTTTTGTGTTCTTTACTTCCGCAAAGTCGAGACACCAACTCCCAAGTTATTTAGGAAAAGCACTGAAACTGTTGCACAGCTCCTTTAATGCGATTAGCTTTCTTAGGGTCTTCCAGACACTTTGAGGTATGTCTCTGGCCGTTTAATATTCCCGCTAAATTTAGCGAGGAAAATGACGCTACATAATTAAATGACGCGCGACATATACACAAATTTAGTTTCACCGCTATATTTAGCGGGGAAATTGACGTCACATGACCTCAACACCAATTTCGTTTCTTCGCTAAATTTAGCGGAAAAATTATGTCACATGAATTCATGTCACGGGACCTTCACACAAATTCAGTGTCCCCTCGAAATTTAGCGCAAAAGTTGAGATCACGTGAAACGATATATCACGAGGCCGCCTAACTATAACGAAAATCACAAATTAATTTTCTCCGCTAGATTTGGGAAACTTTCCGTCACGTGACCTCAACACCAATTCAGTCGCCTAAATAAATTTAGTGCAACAAATAATGCCAGATGGCTTGATGTTATGTGACGTACATGCAAATTCGGTTTACCAGCAACATTTAGCGGGAAATTTGACACGTGACCGGCCGCGGCTCTTTTAATTATGTCTCCTTCTACTCGTTTAATTAAACAACATAGTTGGTTTCACCCAAAATTATTTTAACTCTAAGAAAGATGGTAAAGTTGGGCGAGTTGGTGATCGCTAAACATAATTCAAGACAGTTTTACAACAAACAGAACAGAGAGAGGGAACGTATCATGTTTGTCTTGGTTGTACTTCTATTCGTTCTGCTTGCGATGTTTACTTATTTTTATTATACAATAGGTTCTTTTGTTTTCATACAGATCTCCATTTTAACTAACCCCTAGGTTCTCCTGAGATGACATTCAATTTTGTTCGTAGGATACAAGTAATGTTGAAAGAATTTCATAAATTATCTCCCAGTTGTGTGTGTGTAGACAATAAACGGATAATTACAGTTTCTGTGAAATATACATAATGTGGCGGCAACATATTTTCTTTATAAATGTTCCTTCGGTGTATTATTTGAATAACGTTTTCATCTTTGAAAGCTTGTATGACTAAAATATTAAACGAATGTGCGTCGTAATATTTTGCGGCAATTTTAATTGTATTTGAGAGAAATCTTTTAATTATCAGTTACTTGCCAAAAAGATTAGGCTATTTTCTTACATTATTTATGATTACGTGACCTTTGTATGAAATTCGCACGAACGTCGTCGTCTTAATAATTGACTCAACATGTTCGTTGTTTTATTTATCTTTCACTCAAACATATAAAAACAAAAAATACCATAGTCAAACTGATCAGCACTGGGTGCTGCACCTTGAATTTTCTTGCAGCGCTATTGCCAGTGGTTTTCTACCTAACATAAATATAACTTCTAAAACAAAAATAAACTGTAAAAATTTAAAAAAAAACATTTACGTGTTTATGCCGTTTGTAAGACATAGGATTAACAATGGTCATAACACCAATTGGTTAAATATAGCAGAAAAGTATTTTGCTACAATGTTTTGTCTAAGTTTAACATCTAAAGTTGAAAAAAGAAATGAGTTAGAAAACTGGAAGCCTTAAATATGATTATTTATTATGAAATATTTTAAATTTAGACGTTTAAGAGCCGGTTTGCTTCTTTGTTCACAATTGCTAGTATATATTTACGTGCTCTGATCGTCATACTCATGCATTTGTCCGTTATTTTGTTGTTTGATATTTAATTGTCTGTTAAAAAGCATCAACTGAGAAATGTCCGCCTCCTAAATATTTTATGGTGGCATTTTCAAATTGTTAATGTTTTTCAAAAAATATTGAGCCGCTAGGGAGCCAAATACGATGTTTTTTTTTTTCATTAGCTTATGTGACTCGTCTACTGATATTAAGTTTTCTGACCCCTTGTCTGACAAATGCAGGCACCTCAAAGGCATACGAAACACCATTCACCGGAACCTCTGCGTTTCGCTTCTGATTGGCGAGATTATCCTCCTGTTGGGCTTGGATAAGGACAGTCCCGTAAGTGTGTTGAGGGAAAGGGGTTCTCCACGTATATTTTTTCTCTCAATTACCTGGTGTTAAAAAATGCTGTGTTTTGTATAAAAACAAACTTTAGTGAAGAGGCCCTAAACCAGTCCCCAGAAGAAAATGTTCGCCAATTTTCTGGGGGCACGGCAGCCGGTCATCACAAAGTGGCGAAGCTGCCTTTAACGCCTAACTAGTCGACATGATAGCGTGTTCTAGAACCGTGAACTTAACGTGTTTGAAAAATAAAAGTAGGAAGCGTCGGACCTGATTGCTCCACTTTCAAACGGGGCGTGGCGGTACAACACAGATGCTTCCAAGTATTTTGTTCTTTTTCTTTTCATTTGTGCCCCTATTAAAATATTGAAGTTTCATGTCAGAAGCCTCATACTTTCAAATCAACTTGAGCGGCTGTAGAATCTTGAGGGCAGATGTTGGCGAATGTGGTCCAACATACCCTTTAAGTTACTGCTAGTGCCCTCCATTTGTGTTTCAAGAGGGTCGATAAGGTGACAGTTTCGTTCGGGAACGTGAGAGGGAATTATGAGAACCAGAGCCAGCGTGCGAATTCAAAACATACTTTACTGTAAGAAGAAGAAAAAAAATGACCGCATCTTCACGTGATGAATGATGTTGATTGGGGCGAAGCTCTGGTGTTGCTTCTATGCGTAGACGCTGAGCCGCAGCATGCCGAGTTTTTCGTTCGTTTTCATCCTGTCAGAAAGAAAATGTGAGGTATGAAACGTGGTTATATACGCATTTGAGCATTTGACTGCAGCGCCCTCTCGTCTATAAACGTTGAGCCAATGCATGCAAAGTTTAACGCGATTATACACGCATTTGACCGCAGCGCCCTCTCCTGTATAGACGTTGAGCAGCTACATGCAACGTTTCATCCATGACATCCCCAGCACTTGAGTTACTACCACATCTCAGAGCCCCCTACTCGTCCCGCGCAGTCGTGGCCGAGTGGTTAAGGCGATGGACTAGAAATCCATTGGGGTCTTTCCGCACAGGTTCGAATCCTGTCGACCGCGCAAACATTTTTTTTGTCATTTTTTTGCCCTGCACGAGCACGTGAGCACGTAAGCTGACGAGCACGATCACGAGCACGAGCATCAGCAAGATTGATGTGAGCACGGACGCCGGACGGACAAGGCTAGACCCTAAGGAGCTTCGCCCCTAAGAAAAAGAACAATGTTATCAAAAGCGTCGGATAGGTTAAAGAAATCTTGCATTCAAAAGTAAAGATATACACGGTCAAGAAAAATAGTCCTCTCTCTGCATGATCCCCATGGGATGTGGCGGGTGGATCGTCGTTGAGCGAATCGTTCGAGAATGATGCCCGGCCGCTGGTGCCCTTCGCACCAAGATGTCGATGCCTTGCACAGTGATCCAAGCCTGGCGAAGTGGGTTTCGAGGACGGGACACAGCCGACCCGAGCTCCGCGACCCCAGAAAACTGCTCCCAACTCTCGCGGCTCGTCGGCTTGCTTGGCCTCTCGCGCCTCTTCCTTCTTCCTCTTTCGCACCGTCGAAAATGTCCTGTTTATTCCCCTTTTATTTTCTTTTTTTTTTCTTGTCTCGTAAATCATGACATAAGGATTGAGCCAACATTAGCCAGTCACCCTTGAGGTAAACATTCAACAACTTAAGTTTTAACATTTTATTTATATCGGAACTTGCGCGCCCCCAGCTGTCTACAAAATGTGCCCGCAGCATCAATCGAAGCGAAACCCAACAAATGTGACACAAGTCCCGAGACTGCAGGCAAAAAAAAAAAAAGACATGAACACTAAAATATCTCGAGACCTGTTAGTGTTTGTGTCATTTTTTGCCTGCAGCCTCGGGGTCTATGTCATGTTCAATCTAAACCAGGTCCTTTGCGCCCTAACATTCACTTCACCCAACAAATGCTCTTACATCCTTGTTGGCATTGTATCTGACTCTGCAGTTCGTGAAGAGCCCCGGAGTATGCACGACCGTTGCCCTCCTCCTGCATTTCTTCTTTCTGTCCGCCTTTGCGTGGATGGCACTGGAAGGATGCAACATCATCGTACTCCTCTGGAAGGTGTTCAACCAAAAGAGAACTTACTACGAGAGGTACTACATCGCGGGATACGGTATGACCATCGTCTCAAACATTACTTGTCTCTTACCAAAGCTGCAAACCACGGGCCCCCGCAACGGTCATTCGAGAGTCCATTTCATACTATGAAACTAACGTTCACCGGTGTATGTAACAACTTACATACAAGAACGACAAAACGCATTCCAGCGAGGCTTTGTTTGCAAACGAGACAAACAGGGAATTCTACGCTGCGAAATCACAAAAATGTGAAGCGCGTGCATTTTGTGTTAGAAACCAATGAGTTTAGTTGATGCACAACGTTCTTGTTTTGAGCTTGATATCACCACTCTCCTTGACAGCTTATAGAAAATCGTTTTTGTTTACTCTGTATAGGTCTAATAAACTCTAATAAATGAAAATTTGCCTAAGCAGATACTTCACAACTAAAATAATGCATATGAAAATAACATAGAAGGCGCCCACTTTCATGTTGTCACAAAACAAAATAGGACATGAATAGGAAACTGAAAATTAAATTTTCAACAGGCGAGGTTGTAACTACAATTAACAGAGAAAGGTGCCAGCATCTTACGTTCGCAGCGGGAGGGCTACTGTCCCCAAGCAGCGCGTTAAGGGAGTACTCCGGTTGTTTCTTGAGCTACCCAAACAAATTGCATTTTCTGAATACCCGCATTTTAAATATTTTTAAAACGCAAGACGGAGGCTACAAAAAGAGGACAAACACAAGACGTCTCAATTCAGACATCTTGTGTTTGTCCCCTCTTTGTATCCTCCGTCTTGGGTTTTAGAAATGTTTAACTTTAACCAGCTCGCCTGCCTTATTACTTCATCTTCAACACGGACTTTAGTCCTTCCGATATTCTGTTTATTGTTTCGAAATTCAAAGTAGCTATCAAGAAAACCGTAAATAAAGATGATGCCAAACCTAGCATTCAAATTTTCGCGCGCTCCCTACTGGCGTGATGTCACGGTGGTACAGACTTTAAAGTCAAGCGGTTTTTTCGTGCTTCTTAGTAAATGAGCTTCCATGCATGTCGTCAAGCCTCACGAGCACCGAGCTCACCGAAAAGCTAACTGATCTTTGGTAGGTTGTGTCCAAATAGATATCAGACTGCCGGACTTCAACTTTCACGACTTTTGACGGAGTTGTGTCGCCTGACGATTTCTGAAGCTTCCGGTTTGGACAGCCCTTTACCGCTGCTCTTATACACGCGTACCGTTCAGGAGTGTTCCAAACCAAAACACTTGTGGAAAGCCGGGAATGGGCTGGAACTTTCCTGAAACGCACAGAAATTATACAAAAAGAACCGTACCAAACCTGGTTCGCACGGGTCTCGAACACCTTTCCTCGGCGTGGCGGCCACGTGCGTTGACAACTTTGCCGCGCGAACAGCAATATTTCTAAAACTAAATTTCCAGATCAATGAGCTCCGGAACCTTTTGCACTTCCTATATAAATTAAAATCGTGTCTCTTCAATTATTGATTATAAAAAAACGTTGTTTATAATCCATCGTATCATCAAGCAGTGCGTACGCTATACTCCGTGTCACTACTTGCGTGCAGCGCAGGCGAAGGCAACGCCAAGTGAAGAGAGAAAGGGTGAGCACTAGGAAGGCGGGACGGTAGAGGAGGGCAATGGTGAGCCAGGGAAGGACGGGAGAACGATATGAACGTTAGAGAGGACAGGAGGTTTCTCTCCTCCTCCCCAGCCTTCCTAGTGCTTGCCCTTTCTCCCCTCGCCTGGCGTTGCCTTCGCCTGTACTGCACGCAATTAGTGACACAAAGTATAACGCTTCTCCTTTTTTCTAGAGCGCAGCTCTTAGGCGCCCGTTTCCGGCTTGAGCGACGTCGCCGTCGCCGTCGGCGTAACCGCGGTGACGTTTCGGCACGGTGACGTTTCGGCACCATGCCGAAACGTCGCCCTCGTGACGTCACCGGTGACCCTGGTGACGTCATGAGTGACGTCACGTGACCCCCATGAGGTCACGTGACCCCCATGACGACACGTAGCCCCCGTGAGGTCACGTGACCCCTGTGAAGTCACGTGACCCCCGTGAGGACAAAGGGTCACGTGAGTTCACGGTTCCGCCGACGCCGCTCGGAAGGAGGAGTAGCAGGCAGGATGAGGAGGTGAGGAGGAGGGAGGAGGGGTATACGCTCCCCTCAGTACCCTTCCCTCCTCCTCCTCAAGAGCTGCGCTCTAATTCGGTGTTACAGGGATCTGTAAACAGCTTTCATTCTTTTCGCTAACTTATTTCTTACGCGGGATCCAATGTTGACGTTTCCCACATTATTTCAGCTCCACCCGCGCAGAACCCCGCTTCTATGTTCTTAGTACAAGTGGGTCGAGCTTCTACTTGAGAGCCCAGAATGTGCCGAGCGACGCTGAGCGAAACTAAGTCAACCTCTCCTCTTATATGGCTATGTCAAAGCAGCCATGTTAACAAGAGCGCGTTGAAGCTTGCTGACATTGCAGTGGGCTCTAAATGAGCCCTAAAGGCTTGTCAGTATCGGATATAAGTTGCAACTTTGATTCATTCCCGAACAATCTATTCTACACCTTAAGGACACCCACGCAATTGAAGCACATTGACGACCCCTCGTCAAATAGACGGTCAGATAAACTGTTTGATCGGATTGCATCATGCAATTTAATCATAAGAGCAATGACATGACTTCATGCACTTTACATGCAATGATAAAAGTTTTATGATATTATGGCCCTTGGCAGATATATGCAACATTTTGTAGTACCACCAAATCGTTCGAGGAATCCATATTTTGGAAAGGCACTTAGCACAAATCAGGCTGCTCTGATTGGACATTCTATGGATTAAATTTTCGCCTTTATTATTAGGTTTGGTGACACTTGGATTCGAGTATTGGTTGTTCGGATTCGCACCATACTAGCTCGAAGTGGCGATTCACACCTGTCAACAATGTTAGGTCAATGAAATTTTAAAATGGGTTTATCACACGATGCATGCTTTTATCACATGTTCTGGCAGAGCACGCCAATTGCAAACTGCTCTTAAATGAACCGACCAATTTTATTAGATTTTGTTTGACTTAACTAGGGAGTCAAATAACTTTTAGTTAACGTTTAGTTCTTTATTAGGCGACTCTTAGAAAATATAGAGCCTTACCCCAAAACTAGATTCTGGGAACTCTTCGCAGTTATATTTCATTCTTCTCTTTTTTTACATAACATGAAGCTTGCGTTAATTATTCGAAGGTTACATTTCTTAAGACTTTTCCACGCTCAAGGCATTACAAGCTGGCAACTGATATGCCAATTGACCGCTCAACTTGCTTAATAAAAAAAAAACCAAGAATAAAATTTGCATTTTAGAATAAGAAAAGTACATATCAGAAGTAGCATACACCATATATCGTCGCACTACTAATCGAGTGCGAAAAAATATACACAGTAGATTGACACTGCACTCAAAACGGTAAATTATTTTGTCTTCTAGCCTCCTTCTAGTTTGAGACGATTTAATTACTTTTGCATCATTACTTTTAGTCAAGTATTTAATCCAGATATATTTTGTCTCTCTTTTTTAAGGGATTCCACTGATTATATCGTGCGTAACCTTTGGAATTCGCCAAAAGTACTACGGAAAAGCAAATGTGTAAGTACGCATTTAACGTCTGTACTTTTTACCTTCAGCTACTTACTTCGTCAAATTATTCGCTGATCCTAGTATAAACCTTTAACACTAAAATAAGCGCACCACACTTACTTCTGATTAATGTGCGGTCTAAAACCTCAAAACCCTATGCCACAACCACAAGTATACATCTGTATATGAACTATTTCATGACACAAAATTAAACCTAAACAAAGCGCAAACGCAGGTAAAGCTGGAAAAAAGAAATTTAGAACTGCGCCCTGGAAACATCAAAGTGTAATTCGACATTTTGCTTCGAGACTTGACTTTTTCGGACAACGTCTCTTAGCTAAACGTTGGATTCTACTCGTAAGATTTCCATTAATTTTTTTTTCAGATACAATCCTTTATATTATACGTTTAAAATGTCGCTTGTATTAAGCCTACTTTTTTCAAAATGTGTATCATAACTGTTTTCTTTTTAAATATGCTAGCTGCTGGCTTCCCGTGGAGTATGGCTCTCGGTTCAGCTTCATTGGACCGGTTGCTGCTGTTATATGTGTGAGTGGTCCAGTCCAGATGAAAAATTGCAAGTGTCGTTTCCTTTCTGCCGTTTCCTATAATAAAATGCATTTTGCGCTCAAGTTTACAAGACATTCCCAACAACAACTTGTATTTTATGAAGCTATCACAAATAAGCGTGATCAGTTATAAAACTAATAAAGTCCATGTTGTTTCTATCGATACATACAGTTAAACATGGGAGCGCTTGGCCTTGTACTCTGGAAGATGTCTCACGTGAGGGCTGTCGTAGAAAAAAGCACCATCGAGAAAGTACGGTGAGTTTTTTTTTATGTGCTCATTGGTTATTGTTTTATTATGTAGGAAGGGGAGGTCAGAATAAAAGTAGTTACGTAAAGATTGCGGCTAAATGAGCATGCCAAGGCTGTCGCAAAAAACATGAAGACTCATCCTTATAGTCTCCTTTCGTGGCATAGTTGAAATGCTCATACCAGAGACAGTCCTCAAACAGTGTGTTCGAAATGGCCACTTCAATGTTATAGTAACCTGTTACTAGCACAGTTTATGACGTCCTAATAAAGTCCTAGGATGGGGGCAGAGGTTGTGTTGAACTTGCCATGGAGTACGTGCCGCCTTAGACTTACCTTCATGATTGTCGTGACGCGTGCAGTGACCAACGAGGGTATGTATATGGCAGGAGACTATGTCACCCTCCGAATAAAACAGAACGCAAATACTCTCGATATAAGGGAGTCATTTCTGAAATAAATTACTAATAGTAGTGTTTTGTTTCTTGCTATCGGGGCTTCTGTAGCATATCATCTTCAATCTGGTAACGAGAAGAAACTGTTACCTCGATGTAAATTTACAACTCAAAAATATATATTGACAACGTTCTACTGCCACTGTTAATATCTGGAAGACAGAAAGACGTCATATCTCAAAATGGCCAGTGTTCGAGGGAAACCGATGCGGCCACAATTTGGTCTTTAGAAACTACGAGTGCTATACAAACGTATAACACCCTAGAGAGACCCACTATAATGTAATGCAGTTCAACATCTTTTGAAGCAATTTCTAACAAATGGCAGTGATCTGCAATAGCAAAAAAGGGGATGACTCCGTGCTTTGCTGGAATACGTTGATCAAACCTAGGAAACATTTTTTTTTCCGAAGCACGCAAAGATTAATTAGGCAACCTTTTTTGAGCCAGAGATTGACAGACATTTTAACTACACGATTATCTTGCATAAGCAAGTTTTCTTTTTACCGGTGTTAAAATCAAAGGCCACAGAGCCCCGCGTACTCTGGAATCATCTCGTATTTCTCACGGTATTAAGTGTTTGCTTTCGTAATGGCCCAGTTCTTGTACACCCTGCTTGGAGGGCCCAACATTGGATTAGAGTGGCTCTCTAAAGTCCCACCCTCTCATTAAAAATGAAATATTGTTACTTTCTTTTAATGATTTTGCTCGCGTAGTCGTTCATATCTTGAATAGATTCAAAAGATTTAATTATTCTGTGAACACTTTTTTGGCTTAGAATAGTATCTTATCCTATGTTAGGTGGCTTGTCTGCAAAATCGTGAATGATAGGTGAATAAAATTGACTAATATAAAAAGCAAAAAATAAAAATACAATATTTAGAAAAAACGTTGAAATATATGCCGCTGCTTAGCTTCAATTCTATATTCTATTTATTTTTTGCATTGATCATTATGAAATTGTTAGATTAACCGTCCTTGCACTACAGAATTGTTTTCTACGTTTCAGAGTGAATTGTGTCTAAAAAAGTAGTTCTCATTACTGGTCCAGTGAACGTTGAAAAAATAATGTAAACGCAAGTGAACGGTGTTCAGCCCAGAAACGTTGTTTATCGGGGCTGCTGGATTTCTAAGCTCCCTTCTGCATCCAGTTATTTTTTAGGTGTGTACAAATAAAATATATATGAAACTTGCAAAGGGTAGACCTCACCGAATATATGGGTCACTATTCAAAGGGTGTACCATTAGCTTTTAGTTTGGAAGGATAGTGCAAGTATTTTCAAGCAAACTAGTCACGCAACCGCGAACACATGTAGATGGTTTGCCGGAAATATGTGAAGTAAAACTGCAGTGTACGGCGTGCAGGTTGATCTGCTCTTTGCGCACCTCGTGCGTTTGTTTATCCCCAAAGGAGCCCAGGTGCTTTTGTTTCCCCCAGATATCAGCCGATGACGATGCGCGCTTGACTGCTTCGTCATCGTGGGTTTCATGCGCGTTCTCTGTGTTGCCCTCTGATTGGCATAGCCATCATCATCTTAATCATCATCATTATCATAAAGCTTTTATTTGAGTCAGTAAACAACCAACCATGGTCTGCAATGTGGCACCCATGCTCCTCCTTGCGTTCAGATACGCGAAAGACATACCTTGGAACACTTTCTCCCGGTATGTTTCATGCAAAACTGGTATTATTGAACATAAGAATATCATATTCGAGATTGAACAATATCTATATACTACCCTTTTCACTACCTTAGCATTGTTGTCTTCTGAATTCAGAAAACTATATCGAATACCAGATCCCGAACGTTTGAAAGTTCCCATACCTACACCCAAGGTATACTGCGGCATTCAGTGTGGTCCATCTTGAAAAGATAACCCTTCTAGACCGCCAACGTTTTCCTAAACAAACTGTGCTTCTCACCCATGAAGTAGATTGGCTTCAGTCATGTTGTTCCTCCTGTACCGATTTTACCACTTTCGATTTATTTCCGAAGTCAATGGTGTTTGTTATATGACGATGCAAGCACTGGGAAAGTCACTTGGCCACGTCTTCAGTTGTGCGGGGGACTTAAAATGATAATAGCATACTCAATCTAACCAACAGTCATATTTTGTTCAGAAACTGGGTCCGTGGAACCGTGATCCTCCTGCCGATTCTCGGATTAACTTGGCTTCTCGGCTTCCTCATGCTTGGAAGTGACAATCTGTATCGAGTAGGAGCATATTTATTCACCGTCTTCAATTCATTACAAGTAAGTACTTCTGTGACTAATAGAACCGATACTTGTAAATACTCTCAATGATGCTGTTTTTAATTAAATTATAAATTTGAAAGGACAGAGAATGTAACGCTGATCTATTCTCACCGTTTAGCTACTTGTATGCGTGTGCAGTGTAGGGCTTTCTGATGTCGTGTTAGGGTATTTTGTAATCAAACCGGAATGTTCAGTGCTGTAAACAGTTTTCGTTTAAGTGACCGTTAAAGACGAACACACCTAGAACCATAATACGAAGAACGTCCGACGTAGTACAGAAATATGGAATTCCTAAATAACTAAACCTGGCAGTTTCCTTACGTAAGCCTAGGTTTTCGAATATATTTCTTTGCTCGTCAGGTGCCCACATTGGTTATTTTGGTAGTTTTCTAACTAAAAGGCAAAAGTTCTACGCTACTTTTATGTGGTGCTATAATAGTAAAATAATGTGAATAGGTAAAAAGTAGACGTCGCCCCTTTTCTTCCGTCTTATTATAAATCTAAGTTATTCAGAGGCCAGTGATCATTGTCATATGCGTGGGATGCTTATAAATGACATGCCGTTTTTAATACAATAACTTCGCAGATTTCTTTGTGTTTGTGCCAGTGAAACCTGTTTGTTAAAACGTGAATTCACCAGATTCCTCGTTCATATTGTACATTCAAGAACTATGACAAGAGAAAAATGCGTTGGACTTATATGACTATTAACTCACAACAATTTGAAAGCTAATCTTAAAAGGGAGAGAGGACAGACATGTACAGCATGTTCATGTCCGTCCTAGCCTTTCATTTTGTGTTCAGCTTCCATAATATTGTTAACTAAGTTAACACGCTTACCTCAAACTCAATATATATTGGCTGTTGGTATTCATCTTGCAAAGTTTTCAATTTGCTTGAACTAAATCTTGGATCATAGAGCACTAGACATAGTATACGTATACATGTGAATCTATCTATACCCGGAGTGATTTGCTGCTCAAAGTGCGCCCAATATGAATTGTGCTTGCAGCGTTATGAACTCCTTCCGTGCACTGTTGGCAGAGCATGGGGATCATAAATAACAAACCGTCAGCTACTGCATGCGATGGCAACCTCTTTTTGATGCATCACAATTGAACTGCCAGCCAATAGATCAAGTAGAAAAATTTCGTTAGGCGTAAATATTAATACGAGACTCGCCCGAGCTTGTCTCTGGAAATAGTTAGCACTTATAAATAACTTTTAATCATAATGTGTAGGAACCAAGCTATATTTTGCCGACTCAGCATCTTGCCTAAAAACTGTTATGATGCGTGGGTTGCAAACCAGGTTCAATAAAATGCCTTTTTTATCTCTATAGGAAGGAGACTTGAGGTTGCAGACGCGGCTTGCAATAATTGAAAATGAGCTTGTTGGTGAATAGATATGAATACTTGAAAGGATAAAACATCGAGGACGGGATTGAAAGAAGTCCTGTTTCCATCCCTGTCCTCGAAGTTGTATCTTTTCAAGTATTCGTAAAAGAAAGTGTAGAGGAGTATTTTTAAAATAAACTTTTTGAGATCGAAAGAATATTACGATAAAATTGTGTCTTGACACTTTGCTATGGCAGCATGTGTCCTTTTTTGCAAATATATATACAGATATATATATATATATATAGAGAGAGAGAGAGATAGAGAGCGGATGATTAATATTGATTCAAACATTTTTTTCTAAACGGGTGATAGTTACATAATAACGTCTTCACCACACTTTCATCAGGCTCGACAGAAAATATATCTGGAAATAACACTCACGATACGTTCGTCAATAAATAAATTGTGTGTGTGTGAAAGTTTTCGATCCTTTTAGTTATGTTGCAATTTCAGTATTCTCATCAGTAACAAGTAAACTTATTTACACTAGTTTCTAAATCCAAACAATCTTGGAGATATTTTGTCGATCAGTTTGCGCAGTTTTGTCAAATTATTTTGAAGCCGTACGCAAAACGAGTGTGAGACTTCCTGTCCCTAATTATGCACTGAAATTAACAACAGTTTTCCTGAAGGGCATAAATGCGACACATCTTTTTTCACAAAAAGAATCCCGCAATATTTACGCTGGTGGAGGTCAGGGCACGCTCTAAGCCGCGCCCACAGATTAGTGGCACCGCCCATTACTACCGAATTGGCTTGGCTGCTCGGCTGGGCAGCCAAGCCAATTCAACCGACGCTACGAGCTGATAGGTCTGATCAGACAGCTTACTAAGCGCACCATCATGAATTTCGTCATGTTTCTGTACGCGTTCCGTCATCGCGGAACCAATCACAAAAATAAAAGCCAGTGACTTGCACTGTTTACCCTGCTTGATTGGTCCCAATTGATCGTAGCATCGTCGGCGTCTGAACTTAAGCTGAAAGAAGCATAGAACCGCATCCACAAAGCTTAGGGGTATCACCATACTCAAACAATATGGCAATACCATATTGTTTCGATATTTGTACAAGCAAAAAATCATCAACCTCATCAAAAGCCTTTGATAGACCGAAGTAATTGGAGTCAAACTGACCTCGATTTTAAGGGGTTTGGGGTTTAATTGGTTGTCTGATTTAAATTAGATTTACAGGGCTTGTTTCCGTTAACGTTGAGAACATTTCTGCCAAATTTTGTTAACCTGGGTGACGTACAAAAAAATTGCAAGTGTTCAAAGATGAAAGTGGGCGTGTCTGTGTAAGAAAACTATCGTCTTAAAATCACTTATAAATTTGTCATTTTCATGTTTTATATTGCTTTAGGGCAGTTCAGAGCAGATAACTATTGAGCTATATTTCTATATTATGCCATCTTTCATGACAGAAAAGCCAGAAAAACACAAATACTCTTTTTTAGATCTTCATCCTTTGTCCAAAAGTTTAGTTCTTGAGCATGAAAAATGACAAAAAAATACAAGCTCATAGTTATCTTCCCCTTAAAATTTCATCCTAGAAAAACTTCTATAAGTTAATCCAAGTTACGTAATAACAATATTTCCTACAGCGAAATTTCTGCCAAACACTGGAATGGAGAAAAATGCATTCGAAGTGCTCCAACCTCTCTCTACTTTGGTGGACCAAAAAAAGTTATGAAAAATTAATTATGCGGTGTAACCTATTGAAACATTCTGGGAATACCCTCTGGATGTTGGTGGATGTAAATATGATATTTGTCAAAATCAACTTTTTTTGCCGAAATTGTTTTTTCTGGGTAGTGTCTCCCCTTAAACAACCGGGTCTGAGTGGTCTAGGCACGAACAAAGTTCAGTTTCATCTGAACGTCCTCTAATAAAGCCAGGTTGTGTCTGCGTCAGTTACTTTGATAAATGAGAAAAAATACACGTTGCCATACTGGTATCAATTACTTTAGCGAAACGACGCAATAGTGACACAGAATGGTAATTCGTTAAAATGCAGGCATCACCATTTTTATGAATGGCCACGGCGATGGCTTTCTTTCACGTCGTGGAAAATTCGCTTATACACAAACACAGGTTAAAAATATGTGCTAATACATGAGCCAGCAACCAGCAACAGCCTTTAATAATACAAAGTGGAATTTCATCTACGCCAACAAAAGATGTTTGTTTTTGCTTATTTGTAGCTGCGACGGCGTCCCAAGTAGCTACACTGCCCACAGAGTGAGTCAGCATCACTCGGCACGTGCAGTCGGTTTGATCTCCCCGAGATAATGATGTGCACAAAAGAACTTTATGCGTTCAGTTTGAATATGAGGCGAAAGAACGCGACTGCTACACGATGAATATCTCGAAGCCCGTTGGCGTCTTTAAAAGAGATTAAGTTGGTTTCGTCTCTAATTATAATTGTCAATACTGCACTTGCAACATTATCAATAAGCCATCAATTAAAGCGTGATTGCATAAATTGTAATTAATCAGCCGACTTAATATGACAGTCATTTCCTTGTCCAATATTTACCCACCCTTATAAATGCAAGGTGAAGAAGGCACATGTGTAACACTCACCCGTTTAAGAAGCCTATTAGATTTCAATATGAAACACCTTGTATATTTTTAGAATGATCTTGACACGTAACGACACAAGGTGGTACGTGCACTTAGATTACAAAAACGAATAAGGCTTGCCTCACATAATCGCTACACATTCTGCAGTTGCCAGCACAACATTTTGGAAATCAATGGCGCCACAAGAAACGCTTTTGAGTTGTTGCTCATGAAGCAGCCTCAGACGATTGGCGGTGTATGCAGTCAGATGAATATTTGGAATTTTGTAGCTGTGAAAGTTTCACATTTTGCTTAGACACATTATTCAGAATATTCTATATCGACATGTCATACGTTTGGCAAGAAAACAAGAACACATATTGTGGCAGTTCCAAAAAATTCCACATTCCGAAATATGCAGCTGTGTACATTTTCGACTGTGAGAAATTAGTGTGAAATTTAGAACTAAAACATATCTTGCTACAGGCAAGTATTAGCCGTTCTTTATTTTACTCTGGGCATATGCATTTGTGGTGAGATAACTACGAGTGCCGATGAAAACGCTTTCCTTAATTTTCAAGTGGCAGTTCTTATTAAAGCTGCCTCTTGTACTGATGATGCTTTTGTTTTGCAATTAGTATTAATTACATCTTTTCATATAATTGCTTCTGTTTCTAGGGCTTAGGAATTTTCGTTTGCCACGTGCTAATGAACAAGAAAACTCGAGACGCCATTAAAAGAAGCATCATGAACACTGGAAGCATGGTGAAGGGTTCGGTGAGCAAACCATCATGGCCTCGGTCCTTTTATACGCAGTTGCAAGCACACACGATAAGAGTTCATGTGTCGGCCCTTGCCGGCACCACAAGCAAGGTCGTGTTAGTTATCACCGTTAAAAAGAGTATAAACAGGTTTGCAATGCTTTACCCAAACAGCTGCTCAGTCTTCCTAGTTTCGGAGAAAGTCAAGGCCGCAATATCATTTGCCACCCGCTTTAATTTTCACGACACCTTTCATAAACTTTCCCTCTTTCCTTCTGGTTTCCCTTGCTTCCTGGGATACGCATCGTTAAAATATTTTGATTTGCGAACTAAAGTTCACACAAAAAGACGCATTCCCCTTCTTGTGACAGTGAATGTTAATTGTAAGATAATGTTTTTCATTGTTATTGTTTTTCGGCTTTTAGGCATTAGGGTAAACATAAAAGGGTAAGGTGTCGCCAAGCATTAACATCTAGTTGTAAAATCCCCCTCTCTTCTTTTCCTCTTTTTCCCTTGCTTTCTGAACTACACCTAGTTCAAAATATTTTGATTTGCGAACTAATGTACGCACAAAAAGACGTATTTCCCCTTTTTGTGAACGTGAATGTTAATTGCGGGATATCGTTTTTCATTCTGATTGTTCGTCGGCTTTTAGGCGTTAGGGTAAACATAAAAGGGCGAGGTGTTGCCAAGCATCAACATCTAGTTGTAAAATCCCCCTCTCTTCTTTTCCTCTTTTTCCCTTGCTTTCTGAACTACACCTAGTTCAAAATATTTTGATTTGCGAACTAATGTACACACAAAAAGACGTATTTCCCCTTTTTGTGAACGTGAATGTTAATTGCGGGATATTGTTTTTCATTCTGATTGTTCGTCGGCTTTTAGGCATTAGGGTGAACATAAAAGGGCGAGGTGTTGCCAAGCATCAACATCTAGTTGTAAAATCCCCCTCTCTTCTTTTCCTCTTTTTCCCTTGCTTTCTGAGCTACACCTCATTCAAAATATTTTGATTTGCGAACTAATGTACACACAAAAAGACGTATTTCCCCTTTTTGTGAACGTGAATGTTAATTGCGGGATATTGTTTTTCATTCTGATTGTTCGTCGGCTTTTAGGCATTAGGGTAAACATAAAAGGGCGAGGTGTTGCCAAGCATCAACATCTAGTTGTAAAATCCCCCTCTCTTCTTTTCCTCTTTTTCCCTTGCTTTCTGAACTACACCTAGTTCAAAATATTTTGATTTGCGAACTAATGTACACACAAAAAGACGTATTTCCCCTTTTTGTGAACGTGAATGTTAATTGCGGGATATTGTTTTTCATTCTGATTGTTCGTCGGCTTTTAGGCATTAGGGTAAACATAAAAGGGCGAGGTGTTGCCAAGCATCAACATCTAGTTGTAAAATCCCCCTCTCTTCTTTTCCTCTTTTTCCCTTGCTTTCTGAGCTACACCTCATTCAAAATATTTTGATTTGCGAACTAATGTACACACAAAAAGACGTATTTCCCCTTTTTGTGAACGTGAATGTTAATTGCGGGATATTGTTTTTCATTCTGATTGTTCGTCGGCTTTTAGGCATTAGGGTAAACATAAAAGGGCGAGGTGTTGCCAAGCATCAACATCTAGTTGTAAAATCCCCCTCTCTTCTTTTCCTCTTTTTCCCTTGCTTTCTGAGCTACACCTCATTCAAAATATCTTGATTTGCGAACTAATGTACACACAAAAAGACGTATTTCCCCTTTTTGTGAACGTGAATGTTAATTGCGGGATATTGTTTTTCATTCTGATTGTTCGTCGGCTTTTAGGCATTAGGGTAAACATAAAAGGGCGAGGTGTTGCCAAGCATCAACATCTAGTTGTAAAATCCCCCTCTTCTTTTCCTCTTTTTCCCTTGCTTTCTGAGCTACACCTCATTCAAAATATTTTGATTTGCGAACTAATGTACACACAAAAAGACGTATTTCCCCTTTTTGTGAACGTGAATGTTAATTGCGGGATATTGTTTTTCATTCTGATTGTTCGTCGGCTTTTAGGCATTAGGGTAAACATAAAAGGGCGAGGTGTTGCCAAGCATCAACATCTAGTTGTAAAATCCCCCTCTCTTCTTTTCCTCTTTTTCCCTTGCTTTCTGAGCTACACCTCATTCAAAATATTTTGATTTGCGAACTAATGTACACACAAAAAGACGTATTTCCCCTTTTTGTGAACGTGAATGTTAATTGCGGGATATTGTTTTTCATTCTGATTGTTCGTCGGCTTTTAGGCATTAGGGTAAACATAAAAGGGCGAGGTGTTGCCAAGCATCAACATCTAGTTGTAAAATCCCCCTCTCTTCTTTTCCTCTTTTTCCCTTGCTTTCTGAGCTACACCTCATTCAAAATATTTTGATTTGCGAACTAATGTACTCACAAAAAGACGTATTTCCCCTTTTTGTGAACGTGAATGTTAATTGCAGGATATTGTTTTTCATTCTGATTGTTCGTCGGCTTTTAGGCATTAGGGTAAACATAAAAGGGCGAGGTGTTGCCAAGCATTAACATCTAGTTGTAAAATCCCCCTCTCTTCTTTTCCTCTTTTTCCCTTGCTTTCTGAGCTACACCTCATTCAAAATATTTTGATTTGCGAACTAATGTACACACAAAAAGACGTATTTCCCCTTTTTGTGAACGTGAATGTTAATTGCGGGATATTGTTTTTCATTCTGATTGTTCGTCGGCTTTTAGGCATTAGGGTAAACATAAAAGGGCGAGGTGTTGCCAAGCATCAACATCTAGTTGTAAAATCCCCCTCTCTTCTTTTCCTCTTTTTCCCTTGCTTTCTGAGCTACACATCATTCAAAATATTTTGATTTGCGAACTAATGTACACACAAAAAGACGTATTTCCCCTTTTTGTGAACGTGAATGTTAATTGCGGGATATTGTTTTTCATTCTGATTGTTCGTCGGCTTTTAGGCATTAGGGTAAACATAAAAGGGCGAGGTGTTGCCAAGCATCAACATCTAGTTATAAAATCCCCCTCTCTTCTTTTCCTCTTTTTCCCTTGCTTTCTGAACTACACCTCGTTCAAAATATTTTGATTTGCGAACTAATGTACACACAAAAAGACGTATTTCCCCTTTTTGTGAACGTGAATGTTAATTGCGGGATATTGTTTTTCATTCTGATTGTTCGTCGGCTTTTAGGCATTAGGGTAAACATAAAAGGGCGAGGTGTTGCCAAGCATCAACATCTAGTTGTAAAATCCCCCTCTCTTCTTTTCCTCTTTTTCCCTTGCTTTCTGAGCTACACCTCATTCAAAATATTTTGATTTGCGAACTAATGTACACACAAAAAGACGTATTTCCCCTTTTTGTGAACGTGAATGTTAATTGCGCGATATTGTTTTTCATTCTGATTGTTCGTCGGCTTTTAGGCATTAGGGTAAATATAAAAGGGCGAGGTGTTGCCAAGTATCAACATCTAGTTGTAAAATCCCCCTCTCTTCTTTCCCTCTTTTTCCCTTGCTTTCTGAGCTACACCTCATTCAAAATATTTTGATTTGCGAACTAATGTACACACAAAAAGACGTATTTCCCCTTTTTGTGAACGTGAATGTTAATTGCGGGATATTGTTTTTCATTCTGATTGTTCGTCGGCTTTTAGGCATTAGGGTAAACATAAAAGGGCGAGGTGTTGCCAAGCATCAACATCTAGTTACAAAATCCCCCTCTCTTCTTTTCCTCTTTTTCCCTTGCTTTCTGAACTACACCTCGTTCAAAATATTTTGATTTGCGAACTAATGTACACACAAAAAGACGTATTTCCCCTTTTTGTGAACGTGAATGTTAATTGCGGGATATTGTTTTTCATTCTGATTGTTCGTCGGCTTTTAGGCATTAGGGTAAACATAAAAGGGCGAGGTGTTGCCAAGCATCAACATCTAGTTGTAAAATCCCCCTCTCTTCTTTTCCTCTTTTTCCCTTGCTTTCTGAGCTACACCTCATTCAAAATATTTTGATTTGCGAACTAATGTACACACAAAAAGACGTATTTCCCCTTTTTGTGAACGTGAATGTTAATTGCGGGATATTGTTTTTCATTCTGATTGTTCGTCGGCTTTTAGGCATTAGGGTAAACATAAAAGGGCGAGGTGTTGCCAAGCATCAACATCTAGTTGTAAAATCCCCCTCTCTTCTTTTCCTCTTTTTCCCTTGCTTTCTGAGCTACACCTCATTCAAAATATTTTGATTTGCAAACTAATGTACACACAAAAAGACGTATTTCCCCTTTTTGTGAACGTGAATGTTAATTGCGGGATATTGTTTTTCATTCTGATTGTTCGTCGGCTTTTAGGCATTAGGGTAAACATAAAAGGGCGAGGTGTTGCCAGGCATCAACATCTAGTTATAAAATCCCCCTCTCTTCTTTTCCTCTTTTTCCCTTGCTTTCTGAACTACACCTAGTTCAAAATATTTTGATTTGCGAACTAATGTACACACAAAAAGACGTATTTCCCCTTTTTGTGAACGTGAATGTTAATTGCGGGATATTGTTTTTCATTCTGATTGTTCGTCGGCTTTTAGGCATTAGGGTAAACATAAAAGGGCGAGGTGTTGCCAAGCATCAACATCTAGTTGTAAAATCCCCCTCTCTTCTTTTCCTCTTTTTCCCTTGCTTTCTGAGCTACACCTCATTCAAAATATTTTGATTTGCGAACTAATGTACACACAAAAAGACGTATTTCCCCTTTTTGTGAACGTGAATGTTAATTGCGGGATATTGTTTTTCATTCTGATTGTTCGTCGGCTTTTAGGCATTAGGGTAAACATAAAAGGGCGAGGTGTTGCCAAGCATCAACATCTAGTTATAAAATCCCCCTCTCTTCTTTTCCTCTTTTTCCCTTGCTTTCTGAACTACACCTAGTTCAAAATATTTTGATTTGCGAACTAATGTACACACAAAAAGACGTATTTCCCCTTTTTGTGAACGTGAATGTTAATTGCGGGATATTGTTTTTCATTCTGATTGTTCGTCGGCTTTTAGGCATTAGGGTAAACATAAAAGGGCGAGGTGTTGCCAAGCATCAACATCTAGTTGTAAAATCCCCCTCTCTTCTTTTCCTCTTTTTCCCTTGCTTTCTGAGCTACACCTCATTCAAAATATTTTGATTTGCGAACTAATGTACACACAAAAAGACGTATTTCCCCTTTTTGTGAACGTGAATGTTAATTGCGGGATATTGTTTTTCATTCTGATTGTTCGTCGGCTTTTAGGCATTAGGGTAAACATAAAAGGGCGAGGTGTTGCCAAGCATCAACATCTAGTTGTAAAATCCCCCTCTCTTCTTTTCCTCTTTTTCCCTTGCTTTCTGAACTACACCTAGTTCAAAATATTTTGATTTGCGAACTAATGTACACACAAAAAGACGTATTTCCCCTTTTTGTGAACGTGAATGTTAATTGCGGGATATTGTTTTTCATTCTGATTGTTCGTCGGCTTTTAGGCATTAGGGTAAACATAAAAGGGCGAGGTGTTGCCAAGCATCAACATCTAGTTGTAAAATCCCCCTCTCTTCTTTTCCTCTTTTTCCCTTGCTTTCTGAGCTACACCTCATTCAAAATATTTTGATTTGCGAACTAATGTACACACAAAAAGACGTATTTCCCCTTTTTGTGAACGTGAATGTTAATTGCGGGATATTGTTTTTCATTCTGATTGTTCGTCGGCTTTTAGGCATTAGGGTAAACATAAAAGGGCGAGGTGTTGCCAAGCATCAACATCTAGTTATAAAATCCCCCTCTCTTCTTTTCCTCTTTTTCCCTTGCTTTCTGAACTACACCTAGTTCAAAATATTTTGATTTGCGAACTAATGTACACACAAAAAGACGTATTTCCCCTTTTTGTGAACGTGAATGTTAATTGCGGGATATTGTTTTTCATTCTGATTGTTCGTCGGCTTTTAGGCATTAGGGTAAACATAAAAGGGCGAGGTGTTGCCAAGCATCAACATCTAGTTGTAAAATCCCCCTCTCTTCTTTTCCTCTTTTTCCCTTGCTTTCTGAACTACACCTAGTTCAAAATATTTTGATTTGCGAACTAATGTACACACAAAAAGACGTATTTCCCCTTTTTGTGAACGTGAATGTTAATTGCGGGATATTGTTTTTCATTCTGATTGTTCGTCGGCTTTTAGGCATTAGGGTAAACATAAAAGGGCGAGGTGTTGCCAAGCATCAACATCTAGTTATAAAATCCCCCTCTCTTCTTTTCCTCTTTTTCCCTTGCTTTCTGAACTACACCTCATTCAAAATATTTTGATTTGCGAACTAATGTACACACAAAAAGACGTATTTCCCCTTTTTGTGAACGTGAATGTTAATTGCGGGATATTGTTTTTCATTCTGATTGTTCGTCGGCTTTTAGGCATTAGGGTAAACATAAAAGGGCGAGGTGTTGCCAAGCATCAACATCTAGTTGTAAAATCCCCCTCTCTTCTTTTCCTCTTTTTCCCTTGCTTTCTGAACTACACCTAGTTCAAAATATTTTGATTTGCGAACTAATGTACACACAAAAAGACGTATTTCCCCTTTTTGTGAACGTGAATGTTAATTGCGGGATATTGTTTTTCATTCTGATTGTTCGTCGGCTTTTAGGCATTAGGGTAAACATAAAAGGGCGAGGTGTTGCCAAGCATCAACATCTAGTTGTAAAATCCCCCTCTCTTCTTTTCCGCTTTTTCCCTTGCTTTCTGAGCTACACCTCATTCAAAATATTTTGATTTGCGAACTAATGTACACACAAAAATACGTATTTCCCCTTTTTGTGAACGTGAATGTTAATTTATTTATTTATTTATTTATTTATTTATTTCAATACCCTCAGGGCCAACGGCATTACAGAGGGGAGTGGGTTGTATTCAACAAGAAAAATTATACAATGAATAGCTTAAAGGCAAAGCACAAATTAGTTATGAACAATACAAGTTAGAAATAGCAGTTTTAAACAAATCATCCGCCTGGATTATGGCGATGGAGGTGGGAAGGCGGTTCCAATCCAAAGACGTTTTGGGAATGAAAGATTGTTGAAATGTGTTTGTGCTACATAGTGGTACACCTACTTTATGAGGATGATCAAGACGGGATGAAACATAGAAAGGTGGTGTGAGGAGACGTTGACGGAGGAATGAGTTAGTGTGAAATACTTTATGGAAGAGAGACAAACGGGCTACCTTTCGGCGTGAGGCAAGACTAGGCAAGGATAAGTTAGACTTCATAGAGGTGACACTTGCAGTGCGTTGATAATTACTGAGGATAAAACGAGCGGAACGATTTTGAACAGCTTCTAGGGGGTTAACCAAATTTAAAAGGCTCGGGTCCCAGATAGACGACGCGTATTCAAGCTTTGAGCGCACAAGTGTTTTATAAAGAGTTAATTTCAGAGAGGAGGGAGCTAAGGAAAAATTACGTCTTAAATAGCCAAGCATGCGATTAGCATTACTAATAACGTAACCAATATGTATTTTCCAGGAAAGATCAGATGTTATGTGTACACCCAGGTACTTGTAAGACGATACAGAAAGTAAAGGAACATTGTTAAGACAGTAGCAGGGAGAAACAGAATGATTACGAGACACTCTCATTACTTTGCACTTAGTTGTGTTAAGCGCCATATGCCAAGTTTCACACCAATGAAGAATAACGTCAATGTCTGTCTGGAGTTTGATAACATCTGAATCATCAATAATTTCACGGTGAATGACACAATCATCCGCAAAAAGGTTGATTGAGGAAGAAATGTTATTCGGCAGGTCATTAATGAAGATTAAAAACAGAAGTGGGCCTAGTACAGAACCCTGAGGCACGCCGGAGGTCACTGACGCGAGAGGAGATGTATGGTTATTTGCCGTAACAAACTGGAATCGGTTAGTAAGAAAGCACTGGACCCAAGCCATAACGTTAGCATCAATGCGAAGGTTATTTAGTTTCAACAAAAGCAACTCGTGTGAGACTTTATCGAACGCCTTCGAGAAATCCAAAAATACGCAGCCGATCTGGGACCCTCTATCAAGAACAGAATGCAAGTCGTTAGTAAATAATAAAAGCTGGGTCTCGCAGGAAAATGATTTTCGGAATCCATGTTGAGAGGCGTTGAAAAACATGTTAGACTCCAAAAAATTAACAAGCTGAGAATAAATGACATGTTCAAGTATCTTACATGGTATGCTAGTGAGAGAAATTGGTCTATAGTTGTTAGGGGAATGTTTATCACCTCCTTTGTGCAATGGAACCACCTTCCCAACTTTCCAATCGTCTGGGAGGACTCCGAGATCTAGCGATTGGGTGAATATTTTTGACAGTATGATGGAAGAATATACACTTGTGTTTTTTAAAAATTTGGAGTTAATATTATCGACACCAGCACTGGATGATAGTTTAAGATTATCGATTATTCGAACAATGCCAATGGGATCAATTTCGAAATGTTCCATAGGCATGAAGCTGCACTGAGGTAATGAAAAAGGTAACATGTTACATGCACTGGAAAAAGATTTAACAAAAGCCGCGTTTAAAATTTCAGCACAGTCTTCACTAGGTATAACAGAATCATCCACCCTGATTGAGATTTCGTTCGAATTGTTATCACCAATAATGTTCCAGAACTGCTTAGGATTAGTAGACAACATATTCGGCAAAGTCTGATTAAAATACACAAGCTTCGCATCGTGAATAGCAGATTTGTAAGCCTCATACGCGTTCTGATAAGTCTCCCAACGTTTTGAACAGCCTGTTTCATTTGCAGAGCGAAACAATCTTTTCTTTTTATTAGAAAGCCTTTTTAGTGTCACATTAAACCAGGGTGAATGAGTGTATGATCTTATCGAACGGAGAGGAATGAATTTATCCGTGAGCAGCGCCACTTGATTCTTAAACAGGGTCCAGTTTTCCTGAATGGTGCGTTCAGAAAAGTTAATTATAAATACATCTAGAAAAAGGGCTAAGTGGTCATTAATAGCTTCAAAGTTCGCTTTGCTATAGTCGCGAATGCATTTAGTCACTTTAGAGGAGTTGTGCTTAGGAACCGTCAGAGATATGTATAATGAACTATGATCACTGACACCTGGTAAATGAGACACCAAAGAAACAAGATCCGGCGTATTAGTTAAAACAAGATCAAGGATATTGGCTGACGTAGCTGCGACTCGTGTGGGTTCAGTGACGAGTTGTAAAAGATTGAAATCAGCACACAAGCTTAAGAAATTGGAACACTCAGAGGAATGACAACTGAGAGAAGGGCACGTATCTGACCAATCAATATTCGGATAATTAAAATCGCCTAATAAAAATATCGGAGAATCTGGGAATCTTGCAGTAACCATATTTAGCGCATCATGTAAGTCATTGACAAAGCCAGTGGAACAGTTAGGTGGTCTATAACAAGCACAAAGTACAATTCGCCTATTTCCCGCGTGGAAGCAAACACAGATAAACTCAAGCTCAGTTACAATATTTACATAAAATGATTCAATTGTCTCGTTAATTCCAATCAATACTCCTCCCCCTGATCTATACTCCCTGTCGTATCGATAGATATTAAACTTTTTTTCGCAGGCAAATATTTCACTGTCACGGATTCGAGACGAAAGCCAAGTTTCTGTTAGTACTACGATATCAGATGATGAAGAGTCAATAATCGCACACAATTCATCACGCTTGTTCATGACACTTCTTACATTGGCGAAAAACATTGAAAGATTAGCAAATGATTGACAAGGCCTTTGCCGACTTTGCTTATTTATGGGTTGCTACGAGGAGCTAGCAGAAGGCACTGACTCAGCAGCCGCGCTATTATCAGGATTTGCGCGGCGTGGTACAAAACGATCACCAACTTCAATCACATTGTCACTGTCTGAGCAGTACATAAAAATCTTTTTATCAAGGTGAAGTTTATTGTACCGTAAGCTAAAGTACTTGTCCGGGCTTCTCGCCTTCGCAAATTCAATCAAAACCTTTCGCGCGTGACGCGTAGCTGGCGAAAAGTCCTCGCTGACAGACACACTGCTGCCCTTTAATTTTGATCTACCCACCAGCACGTTTTCTCGAAGCTTGTAAGACGCAAACTTAACGACTATTGGGCGACATTTTCCCGCGACAAAGGCGCCGAGTCTATGAGCCCGAGCTATGCCGTCTTCAGCAATCTGCATGTTAGCTTCCCGATGGAGCACCTCCCGTACTTTCTCTTGGGAGAGGGCCCATGTCTCAGATGGAGTGTCAACGATTCCATGGAAAATTAAGTTGTCCCGTCTCGACCTGTCCTCCATTTCATCCACTCGGGCGCGTAGGAGCGTATTTTCTTTCTTTGTGTCATTGGCGATCAGCTGTGCTACCCGCAGTTCATTCTGCCACTCGTCGGACATTAAGGCCTTGTTTTCAACCACAGTTAGTCTATTGTTTACTTCAACGAGTTGTTTTTCAATCGATTGTTGGTTGCTTTTTATCTCGTTAACGGATGCCATAAGACCATTCTGGCCCTCCTCAAACTTAAGGGTACGAGCATTCACTTCATGAAGAAGCTTCAGCATTTCGTCAAGCTGCTTGCCTTGGCTCTCAGTCCTAGGTCCCGGGTTGGACTCAATATCCCCGCTCAAAAGAAGAATCAAAGAACACAATGCATCAACACAGTCGGAAACACAAAGACACAATGCTTCCGGGCGAGGCAGCACTACGAGACACAAATAGTCGCTTTTCACTTTCGAATAGTAATTACGACTACCCACCTGCAGTATGAAAACGACAGGATTAGACGACGTCCGCATGGTTGAAAAGCTGCCTCGCCCACTGACGAATTCCGCGCCAAGCAGGGGGGCGGTTTGTGAAGATTCCGATGATGACGATGTCGATCCGGTGGCACGATGAAACGTAGGCGAAACCAGAAGAAATTCTTGGTGAGGCACGGAATGTCCACCGACTTCACTGGGGGCGGACACAATCTGCGTTTGCTGGTGTTGCTTGTATCCCTGTAATCCAGGCGGGCCGGTATAGTTCACTGACAGCGTGAACAAGGCGAAGATCTGCAGTATGAAAACGACAGGATTAGACGACGTCCGCATGGTTGAAAAGCTGCCTCGCCCACTGACGAATTCCGCGCCAAGCAGGGGGGCGGTTTGTGAAGATTCCGATGATGACGATGTCGATCCGGTGGCACGATGAAACGTAGGCGAAACCAGAAGAAATTCTTGGTGAGGCACGGAATGTCCACCGACTTCACTGGGGGCGGACACAATCTGCGTTTGCTGGTGTTGCTTGTATCCCTGTAATCCAGGCGGGCCGGTATAGTTCACTGACAGCGTGAACAAGGCGAAGATCTGCAGTATGAAAACGACAGGATTAGACGACGTCCGCATGGTTGAAAAGCTGCCTCGCCCACTCTTGCGGGATATTGTTTTTCATTCTGATTGTTCGTCGGCTTTTAGGCATTAGGGTAAACATAAAAGGGCGAGGTGTTGCCAAGCATCAACATCTAGTTATAAAATCCCCCTCTCTTCTTTTCCTCTTTTTCCCTTGCTTTCTGAACTACACCTAGTTCAAAATATTTTGATTTGCGAACTAATGTACACACAAAAAGACGTATTTCCCCTTTTTCTGAACGTGAATGTTAAATGCGGGATATTGTTTTTCATTCTGATTGTTCGTCGGCTTTTAGGCATTAGGGTAAACATAAAAGGGCGAGGTGTTGCCAAGCATCAACATCTAGTTATAAAATCCCCCTCTCTTCTTTTCCTCTTTTTCCCTTGCTTTCTGAACTACACCTCGTTCAAAATATTTTGATTTGCGAACTAATGTACACACAAAAAGACGTATTTCCCCTTTTTGTGAACGTGAATGTTAATTGCGGGATATTGTTTTTCATTCTGATTGTTCGTCGGCTTTTAGGCATTAGGGTAAACATAAAAGGGCGAGGTGTTGCCAAGCATCAACATCTAGTTGTAAAATCCCCCTCTCTTCTTTTCCTCTTTTTCCCTTGCTTTCTGAGCTACACCTCATTCAAAATATTTTGATTTGCGAACTAATGTACACACAAAAAGACGTATTTCCCCTTTTTGTGAACGTGAATGTTAATTCCGGGATATTGTTTTTCATTCTGATTGCTCGTCGGCTTTTAGGCATTAGGGTAAACATAAAAGGGCGATAGGTTGCCAAGCATCAATGTTTAGTTGTAAAATCGTAAATACACAAACATTGTGCTTACTTGTTAAACGTGATATACTGTAAACGACTAAATTTTCGCGGGGACCTAATTTTCGCGAATTTCGCGAACCGCCCACAATTCGCGAAAAATACGTCCCGCGAACAACTCGGGCAATATGTGAACACTACGGAAGCTACGCTCGAGTTGTGAAGATTAGAACCCGCGAATAATTTAAAATTTTCAGCTCTGGCCCGATTCGCGAAAATTCGAGCCCGCGAAAATTAAGTCGTTTACAGTATATTTCATCTATTTTAGATTTCCTCGAGGTCAAGTCGGTCCGGCACGTCGTCGTCCAGAACAACTTGGTATCCATTCACGCGGTCTTCAACTTCCTCACGAGCTGCTCCTGCGCCTGAAAACCCTTTACCAAACAACTCCAAGTCGCAGTCCAGCAGTTCTGACACCGACACCGACGCGAACCCATGTCCCGAGCTCGAATGCTGGCCCGGAGCGCGGTTCAAGTACGACCTCAAACTGGGAGATTACCAGAGAGACAATATCGCACCCGACATTCCTCTCGATAAATCTGTGCTTCCCAGGTTTCGTCCCTCGAGACAGTCAGAAGCCTGAAGCTTACCTACGTGCTTACATCCCGCCACCAAGTCCAACCGAGTAGAGACATGTTGAAAAATAATTGTGAAGAGAGATGGAGTTTTAGGGAACTATTTCGCCCACCTCCACAACGTTTTTCGCAGTGTTACGTAACTGGAACACACTCCTTGCGACCTCGATTTTCGGCAAGGTGTTCCTCCGCTCAGGTTTCTCCTCTCCCATCCTGCGAGGTTAACGTTAGAGGGAAGGAGGAAACCTGGAGAGAGGAAACTGACTGCTCGCGATATCCGCTAGAAAGAGGGGGATCAAAACCCCAACGGGTGTGGGGAAGGAAGGAGGAGAAAAAATTAAGGTAAACTGGCGAAAGTGTAAAGTCTGAAGTGTGCTTCGACGTTTTATAATGCTTGTCAAGATGATGCAAAGTTGGGTGTCTAACCAAGGGGCACCGATGTCGCAGGAAAATTGTTTTCACTGCCGTTGAATGACGCTTGTTCCTGCATTTCTGCTTCTCTTAGGGAGGGAGAAAAGCCTATCAGCAAGCAGCTGTCTCCCGCAATATTCAGGACTTTGACAAAACCCCTGGAAAAGATTTCGTCTCACAATCGATACGAAAAAAAAAAGATTGATATGTTTTCTGATCATTAATTTTGTATTTACTCTTTAAAAGACGTCGTCTAGAGGAAGTAGTTGCCTTAGCTACAGAAATCATACATACACAAACATATGGTACCAAATTGCCTCGAGACGGATTTAGAGTCAGTGAGTTCTTACTCTTTATTATTAGTTACTAAAATATTTATGTTATTCAAAATTTTACTACAACTTACTCTATTCGAACCCAGCTAGCCAACGTTAGCTGTTTGCGGTGTGATACTAGCCGTTTTCCACCCCGAAACGTTCAAATCGCGAATTAAATATTTAGGAGGAAATCCGAAGTATCTTCTAAGTTTCATATCACCTAAGGCACATATTTTAATATAAAAAAGAAAGCTTACAACGCAACTTTTACTATCGTTGAAATACTTAGAAAATTATAATTTCAAGTAATTTGAACAAGTGACTACAAGAAGTGATTTCTCCCGACGTCCGATGTTTTGGATGTCACTGTACCCCATATGGTCCTCTGCTTGCCGTTTGTATTTGTTGTTTTTTAAAAAGAACTGGAATCCACAGCTAGAATATTTTAGCTTGATGACTTACCAGCCCAAGCATGACAAACAAAATCAATTTTGAGGGTGTGAATTTCTGGCAGGGAATGACATACCACGCAAGAATAAATTGACTTCCAGCTGAATTGGAGCGCCACCCGCCACTTCTTAGCGACTGGTGACTGCTGGAAAAAATCCACCTGGTTTGGGATTATATCCCAGATTCTTGCGAATAATCGGTTCTCGGACTAGTCGACATTTTTTCAGGGCCCTTGAGCCGTCTAGAAACGCTTCATTTCAGATAGAAGTTAATTTGCTCTTGCGTCAGTAGCTCCACTTCGGCGACGTCCCCTTAAATCATTATATCAAATGACACCACGTACAGCCATTTTCATAGCAACAATATTTTCACAGAAAACTAAAACAAATATCGAGCACCCACTTTAAACACTTAAGAAGCGTCATGAATGCTTTAATATATTTTGAACCTTAGATGTAACAACGATGACGAGAAGGTTTGTTGTTTTCTCAAGTAGATCAGTGTTACTTGCATGTAAGGGATTATTTTGCTTAATGAAGCCATATTTTATTTATTGATCCCAAATAAGCAAACTATACATTTCCTTCACTTTATGTTTGATATCCTGTGTTCATAATATAGCAACGTTTCCAAAGATGCATAATCATTAGCCCTCAAAAATGTTATGACTGGTGGAATCGCCCCAGCGGGTCAGTCTTGTAGACATTTGTGTACATAAAAACAGTGCCTTATATGTTCATCCTAATTAATTATTACGATGCGTGTCAGCATTTTCCTTAAGAAAAGTAGCTGGTTAAAAGTCTGTGTGATTAAGCAATCGGGTGGTACTTCAGTGCCGCTTTCTTTCTATAAAATGTCAAAAAATTAACCACAAAAATAAATCCCATTCTACTTTTGCATTAGCTTAGCAAAAACATTTGCTCATCTTTTTTTTTTAAGTTATTATCTTACCGGAATTATTTTTAATATATCAATAGGTTCTATGTTTACTCCAAAATTTTGGTACATGTATTGGTTGCGCGCATATCACATGTTAACTCTCGTACCGTGTAAAGTTGACATTTCTCGCTCCTGTTGCCAGTACCACTGTGAATTAGTGTCACTAAGCTGCACCAACATTTTCCAGTGTTTAAAAGAGAGCTGGATCGTCCCTGTCATCAGATGGTAGTTAATGTCTGCAGATTCCCCTAATATATAGCCTCAAAATTGAGACACTACAAGGCATCTCATCTTTACTTTTGTCCTAGAGGCACACTTACGTTGACATAAACGAAAGGGTTATTCGCAGGGCCAGAAGATCACAAATTCTGGGCATTCGACTGAAGATATATAGTGGAGTTTGACCTATCATTTTAAGTCTCAAAGACCCTTGTCTCTCTTTGCTGCTGTGGTTTATTTTTTGTTGCCATGAGGTGGCTTACCTTTTGCTCTTAACGCACACACGTGTTCTTAAACTGGTTCATGTTGTGAAGGTACGTCTGTTGGTACGAGATGGCGTTTACCTTGTACAAATACTCCAGTGCTCTGAATTGAGTGTTATGTACCTGTACAAAGTTTCCAATGAAAGCAGGCTTAGAGGTTGATGGCAACAGTTTTGTCGGCTGTGTTCCGACGCGAATCTAAGTAGAGCGACAGTGACTCCAGATGAAAATGGTTCTCCTGAAAACCAACCTAAGAAGTCCTCACAGAAACCAGTCAAAAGTATCTAAGAAGCCAACGGTTGTGGCAGTTTCTTCTTTTTAATTTATGATTGGTCGATCAGGAGCACGGAAGCTATATGTCCGTCCTTTCTGCTTGCGGAATTGGTTACCATGAGGCACGTGGCTCAAGGTCGTTCCGGTGACATGCCGTTCCTGTTGATGCATTTTTTTTTTTTTTTTTTTTGTATGCGACCGATGCTATCGAATGTGGGAACCAACCTGAAAAGGTAAAGCCATCTTCTGGATGGCATGTTTGGGTCCGCATACTTAACAAAATGTAGATCGGGAATGGGGCATTATGAAATGTTCTGGTGTAGCTAGGTTTGCGGGAAAAAGTGCTGGGGCGATCTTTAGCACAGCCCATATCACCTGCTGATTATCTTCGCTTTTCATGTTCATTGCGTTTCCTCGGCAACACATATACCATTGAAAAAAATCATTAGTGTATACATGTGAAATATATGGCACGCTGGAGAACAAAAAATACGGAAGGAGCTTTGGGCCCTGCTTTTCCACCGCGCCAGGACAAAAGTGTTTTGAACTCGAGGAAAAAAAGCCATTCTACAAACTATTTTTATGTTGTAAAAGTGAAGTCACCAGATCACTGCATGATCGTCTCTTTTGCTGTTATCGATGCACTAGTCAAAGAGATTGTAATTCTTTTTGTTGTTTTTAATGTGAAACAAAGATGTTGCAATAAAGAATTGAAGCACTCAGTGCCAATGGCCCCTGTTTCAACACACAATATCTAATAAAGTTTGTTTGCGTTTATTATTTTACGTGTGTTGTTGTTTCAATAACGGACCGGTTGCTGTCTTTTACAATTTGCAACCGAAAGGTGGCGTTGACAATAGCTCCACCTGGCGCCAAATGGCGCCCCACGTTGGGCGCCATGTGGTAGGGTCGCTTTGCAGCATGCCCATCCTGGAGGAACAACACGAAGCCGGGGTTTTCATAACAAGAAACTACATTTATTAGAGTAACAGGAAAGGTTTGTTAGTATTTAGAGTATAACAATGCGGGGCATTTGACCTACACGTCTCCGTGCCCTCGGTCCGTCTTTCCCCGTTTGTGGGAATGTCCTTTTATAGGCTCTCGCGCCTATTCCTCATGTGCTGCTGTGCGCTTCGGACTGCGTCCTCTTTGGGCGGTCGGTAGCGGCCCCTGGGCGTTGTGGCAGACCCTCGCTCTCACAACTTCTTGCGTGAATTATATAAGATCCGTAATCCTGGCTATCGGTACAGCGAGAAGTTATCGAATGGGCGCTAAAGGAGCACATGTGTAAACAACAAACTGAAAATCACATTGACTTCCGAACATAACCAAACGATTACACACAATATCTTGAAAATGAAATAGCTGTGAATTATTATGGGTCTGAAACCTGAAATATTGTTTTGACAAAACATTATTTGCGATTAACATGCAGAAGCACCCCTGATATAAGCAAATGTTCGTGTTTTTTTTTTGTTTTTTTTTCTGTTGTGCTATTTTTTATATATAAATGTTTCTGTTATAAGCTTTCGCTACAACCGCACGATTGCCGTTTATACCGTGCAGTATTTATCTCCGGCGGTTCGTATACAGGCCTATTTTAATGATCTTGACACATGCCTTGTTCACATTTTTAATGATGACTCCATTCTGTTCAAGAGAAGCGTCGACCATCTGATATATTGCGTCATCAACAGGTTGAGTTCTGGATTTGCTCTGTTTCCTTTCACCTTCGTAAACCGACTTGGTGCTCTACCGTTTTAGGCTACTGGCTGTCGGTAAGCACTGCATATAAATAAAATAATTAAATATTGGGAAATTATTCGCAGGCCTGTTGCAGCCTTAAAACAGGACTGAAATGATACAATTATACTTGCAATTCATAGTTGCAATGTTGCTTGTTGTTGAAAAACAAATGTGGGCGGGAGTTGTGGTTCGCGATGTTGCAGCTAAAAATTGTCATCCTGCGAATCAGGCATAAAAAATTAGTGACAGCCTCCGGTTACAGAAAAAGAACATCAACTTTAGTGCACTGTTTACAACAAGCCGGTTAAACCCAGACACCCTTCCCTTCAACTTTACAATACCATGGAGCTCTACAATTACTTCGTGTCTCAATTACCATGTCGATGGCGCGCAGGCCGTCATTATGCTATATGGTACTTCGTCGATTGAACGTAAAGACGATCAGAACATAGCTTAGGTTTTCCGTACTACTCAATGCTGCACACAAGTTCACGCTGAAAAAATACAAAAACAATCTTCCTACAACGAGTATCCATGAATTGACCGGTCGTAGTAAAGGGCTTCCCTCACATACGACAATAATTCAACAGCGCCTAATTTGTTGGTGCACCTATGCACGTTCTTTAATGGATCGGGTCCGCAGGAAGCACGTGGAAACGAATATTGACACTTTCTCCCAGCTCGTTCAGTGCTGCCCCCGTCTAGACAACCCCGCTGTGTTGTCACAAACAGCAAGTTTCTACTTGTCTCTACCAAAAGAGCAAGGCCATGCCAGTTTTGCCTTTCAATTTTGTATCCACAACCCCGGTTGAAAGTACGCCTGAAGTGAAAATGTCACAGCAATGAATTTGAGTGAGAGTGATTAAGGATATACGCGGAATATATATTCAGTTTACATTTTCTTACGCATCTTTATTTCCTCGACCTCTTCCTGGTGCTGCAGAGGCAGTACTCATTTATCTAGAATGAAGAGCTAATTGGTGGACGCGAAGCAATATTGAAGCGTTACATTTTTATGACGTCCAGTGATGCGTTCCTCAGAGTCAGAAATAAACCCCCTTCCTTTTTTATATATTTAAAACGCGTTCCTGTTAGAAATTACGAACTAAACGTATAGCTAGATTTGCGTTACACTTTGGAATTTCAACTAATACGTAGAGCTGTAGGATCTGTGGATAACATACTAACAAGTGAGAGACTTCATATTATATTCTGTTGAACTAAATTTAAGGTATGCACGGAAAGGAAAGCGCACTCCTTACTGCTGCTATAATTAACAACTAAAACATCGCTGCACAGTGGACCAGCCCAAGAAACGACCGCTACTAAACCTACTAACGCGATGGCAGGGGCGGATCCGGGGGGGAAGGGGGGGGGGGGGGGGGCGACGGGGCGGCCGCCCCCCTCAAACGAAGTCGGCCCCCCCCCCCCTTTCCCCTTCTCGGAGGGCAATTTGACATGGGTGGACCCTCCACTGCGCACGATAGAATGGGAGAATAGCATCTTTACAAATTTTCCGGCCCCCCTCCCCCCAATACGGAGTTCTGGATCCCCCCCCTGCGCGATGGGCATAGAAATACAACTAAACATAAAAAACAGAACCTTGTTTTCAGAGAAGATCAGTTAAACTGCGCAGGATTACATCTTGAGAGCATCGCAGTATGACTTTTAATCAATTAACAGAACAGCAGATGCAATTTATGCATTCCGGTTAACAGATATATGAACCATTCGTACACTCTCAAGAAAAAAGGGTGTAAAAGGGTGTATCGTTACACCCTTTGTCCCATATAATACACCCCAAAACTTCATTTCGACGTACAGAGCCCTATAGTCGAAAAGATGGCCCCAACGTTTACGAGGGGGTTTGAGTACGGTGCGATATAACTTTTTAAATAGGGAATTGTAGTAGACCGTCTTTCTCCTCCGCTACGGTATCCCTGAAGAAAACGCCGCAGCTGCGCATGCGCGCCGACAGCCTTATCTGCATAGTTCAAGGTCTTGTGGCGGATTACGGAGCGCTATCCGGGTGCTTAGCGGGCTGCGGAAACGGTCTACTACAATTCCCCAATAGCTAAAGTACGTATCAAAGACCACATAAAGAAAACACCGAGTTTTTACAGTAAAGCCAAAGAAACCCCGATTATTTTTTTTTTAGTCAGTAACACGTACGTTAACTATTTTAATAAGTTGTACCACACGGCTATCAAGCCCCTCGTATAATTTGGGGCCGCCTGTCCGACTGTAGGGCGCTGTACGTCGAAGTGAAGTTTTGGGGTGTATGTATGGGACAAATGGTGTAACGATACACCCTTTTACACACTTTTTTCTTGAGTGTGTAGTCGCCTTCGAAAGCCAGTGAGTCCTGCCGCAAGTATTAGTCACTTCGTCGAATACCAGGATGACGTAACTCACGCCTTATTCCTGGGTTCCATCGCCCCTATCTATTTCAATCGAAATGTGCATCGCACCGGGGAGTGGTCGGGTTATCACCACTGCATCACTCACGTTAAATACTCCAGGTTTGCAGTCGCACAGCACGGGCTAACTTGTTCCTCGGAGCGATGAACCAGCGCAGTCTTTTCAATGGAAATGTAATCTTTCGCTGCGTATTCAATCATAGCTCTAATCTGCTTTCATTTCAGAAACGTAGCGAGAATAGCAACAAGTTGTTTTAACAGTATTCAATCGGACTGCTCCGCAAGGAAGAAAGAATTCAACCTATTTTTATAGTTACAGTTGAATTCATGTTATCGTATACAAACGCATTCCAAAGATACTAACTCCCCTGACCGAGCGATATATTCGCGCCCCTGTGAACGACTAACTGAGACGTAGAATACGCAAGAAGGGATTGTTTCTTAAACGGCATAAAGTAAAACGGCAAAACAAAATCAACGCGCAAATAAAAAATCTCCTAGTACGCGGCCTTAAAAATATGTCTAGCACTCGGACGCTGTTCACTAAACTTTAGCGCATCTGGTCTCATCAAGTCGCCTATTGAGGCAGACTAAGTTCAGACTGTTCAGACTAAGTTCAGGCAGACTAAGTAAAGGCAGTTCATGCAGACTAAGTTCAGACAAGAGACAAGTCGCCTGTTGCGGCAAACTGAGTTCCGGCTGTATAAACATACACACAACCTTGAACATGGTGAAAAATCGCGCACAAAGAGACGAGGACAAACGAGGAAGGAACACAGAACACAGACAGGCGCGCACTCACAACTCTGGTGTATTAAGTGAAGAAAAGAAAGATGAAGCACGATTCATGACAGGCACCAGGGGGTAAATTGTTCAGTCGCAGTCAACGTTACTAAACCACTCAGTTGGAAAACTGCCGTAGAAACTGCTCTGAAAAGGTGTCCCCGATCTGTCCTCGAGCACCGAGCTAATGGCGAACACAACGCCTCCGTTTCTCCATCAGCGGCCACTCGAGGAACTGCACGTGACGTGTATTTTGGCTTTAATCGGCCATTTTAGCGCCGAAACAGATACAGCGGACGAGGTTCCAGGGGTGCCACCGCCGTCTTCCCAGCGGACGCGCCGCGTCTTACTACCCAAGTTAAAATGCACGTAGGTCGGGACGCGCTACCTGAAAGCACCGCTGAGGCGTGGTTGTATGAAAACAATATTAATTGTGCCGCAAAACCTTGCAAACTAAAGATTTTAAAAACATCACGCGCCCTTCATATTGTACTAAACTCCAATAAATTTCATACAAAAAGAGTCTTTCCGTTTGTTTTTACGCAAAACCATGCTTTCTAAAAGCTCAAGGTGACCACAGTACAGACAAATGATAAGGAGTGGCGCTGTTGTCCTATTTAGCTCGGTCTCAGTGGACGCCAGCGGCCCAGGTTTCGACGGCGAGTTTCCCAACTGAGTATTTTAGTAAAGTTGGTCGCAGTCAAATCTTCGCAAGAAGGCAACTTCTTTTTTGCTCAAAGCTACCGACGGCTGACTAACGCAGCGACCGGCCAGGTTCAAGATGGGGAGCGGAGACCATTACATTCCCACTCTATTGCGGGCAAAGGGTGTTCAATTCCATTCCCATTCCATTCCTCCTGGCGCTGCCGGCATTCCATTCCCATTTCATTCCGGGGTCGCGAAATAGCGGAATGACTCCGGAATCGTCCCAATCCCGGAGTGGCAACTCTGCAACACTGCATGAATATATATATATATATATGTATATATATATATATAGAGAGAGAGAGAGAGAGAGAGAGAAACGTAGCGCAGGATGACGAAAAGTATATACGGAAGAAAACGCACCTGAGACGGTTGTTGGAGTTTTTAAAGCATATTATTGGTAAAGTTGGTCGACGTTTCGGCCTGAGACAGGCCTTCTTCAAGACTGGTTGCCAAAATCGGTCACAGACAGTGTTGCGGAGTTGCCGCTCCGGAGATGAAATGATTCCGGAATCATTCCGTATTTTCGCGACCCGGGAATGGAAGGGAAATGGAATGGCGGCGACGTTGAGGGATATGGAATGGGAATGGAATTAGATGCCTTTTGCCCGGAATGAAATGGGAATGGAATGGGGCCCGGTTCTTTATATTGTTTATTCATTTAATATATGTATATATATATATATATATATATATATATATATATATATATATATATATATATATATATATATATATATATATATTACGTTTAGCTGTACCGTGCTCCAAACTGCTTGAACATATCATATCAAAACATCTCTCAGTTATCTAGATAGCAATGGTTTCTTTTATCATTCGCAGCACGGGTTCAGAAAGGGCCTTTCTACTACAACCCAGCTGATCGAAACTGTTCACGAGCTAGCCCAAACAATTAAGCATCGCGGTCAGACTGACATAGTATTCTTAGACTTCGCTAAGGCATTTGATAAAGTGTCTCATCAGAAGTTATTACTAAAACTGAAATTTTTTTTTAAAAACACAAGCATAACACAATGGTTTCGTTCTTATCCATCTTCTCGAGTGCAGTTTGTTGAGGCCGGTGGTCGTACATCAAGTTTTGCTCCAGTCCTGTCTGGACTCTGGGGTGCCTCAGGGAAGTGTTTTGGGTCCGCTGTTATTTTTAATCTTTATAAATGACCTCCACATTGTAATTAACGTGCCAATACGATTGTTCGCAGATGACTGCGTGATATACAATGAAATTAGAACACCCGATGATCATGCCGAATTATATAGAAATCTACAAAATATTAACAAATGGTGTCAAGATTGGCAAATGGTTTTAAATCCAGGAAAATCAGTCTTTATGAGAGTTACGAGGAAAAAACAATTTCTGAGGCACGACTACTGTATCAACGAGCATGAACTCGCAAGGGTAACTGAGCACAAGTACTTAGGCTTAACATTCACTTCAGATTTACGTTGGAATGCTCATATGGACATAGTGTCTGCAAAAGCCAATAGATCGCTATGGTACCTAAGAAGAAACTTGTCGTATGCCTCACCGGAAGTAAAAAACCTCGCCTATAAGACCCTTGTTAGGCCAGTCATAGAGTACGCCAAAATAGCGTGGGATCCACATACCATCACAAATGCATTTAAATTAGAAAAAGTTCAGCGCTTAGCTGCTAGGTTCATATATAACAAATACCGGCGCGATCATTCTCCTACTGAGCTCTGTCAAATGGCTAATCTTCCAACCCTCGAGTCTAGGACGCCTTTTGAAAGATAAAAATTTATTTTCTTAATTATTAATGAATATGTAAAGATAAACAAAGATAATTATTTCCAAGTTCTTAAAGACGAAAAATTAAGGCACCGGCATAGTCTATACATAAGAGAATATTCTGTGAAAAACGATTGCTTTAAATTTAGTTTTATCCCAAGAGCTGTCAGGGAAGGGAACAAACTGCCGAATGAAACGGTGACATCATCATCCATTACGACCTTCCCTCACTGCATTGAAAACGTTTTGATATGTGCGAGTAACTGAATGAGTATCGTGTGTATCGTCTTGATTACGTGCCAGCGCGGGAAGTTATCAATGAAGTGTCCGCATTTTTTATGAAACCAAGCGAAATGCGAGAACTGTGTGTATTTACATCTTGTATCTTTTTTTCTTTTTATCGTTTTTACCTTCCACTCCCGTAATGGCCCTGTGATAGTGCTAACAGTATCAATAAATAAATAAATAAATAAATACTTGTTCATCCCACCGGGACGTCATATGATCAGTGTTGACAGGGGCGCCCTTATTGGACGGGGAGGTGGTGATGTTTTGATGAAATTTATTTAGAGGTCGAAGACTTTTCGCATCAATCCTCAGAAGGACAGGATGCCAGGGAAGGGACCGCGGTCAATCCTTGATGTAACGTTTTTTGAACCCACTGAATATTCCTCTTCGTCCGGAGCCACTACCTTTAAGGCTAAGCCTGCGGGAAAGTAATTTCAAAACCAATGAATGGGCCCAGTGTCTCCATTCCTAGGAGTTGAAAGGAATCGAATTAGCGAAAACTATAATTCCTCGGAATCTAATGGGAATGGAATGGGAGTGCCCATTCCGCAACACTGGACACAGAGGTGTTTTCGCTTTCCACACCCGAGTCGCGTCACGTGTCAGATAACGTGTAAAATTGCCCCCCCCTCCCCCGCCCCCTCGCCCCCCCCCCCCCCCCCCCCCCCCCCAAAAAAAAGAAAGAAAAAAGAGCGCCGCGCTTGGCCGCAGCGGACGTCGCCAGCCATCGTAGCCAACGAAAGGCCGCATCAGATTTCGCGACCCCAGGAACGGAGCGCGTCGAGTGCGGAAGACGCATCACGTTCACACAGTTCGATCGGCCCAGAAGGCCAGCATTGCACGCCGCGAAAAGACGTAAAAATAAAAAAAGAGGAATGCAATAAGCGCACACAGTAAATCAACGCCAAAACGCATAAACAAACCCCCGCAAAAAAACAAGAAAAAAAGAAAAAACACACACAAATTTGACAGTGTTAACCACAGTTTGGATGGAACGGCGCGGATGAACGGTCACACTCACATGCACACAAAAGGAGACAGACTCGCAGCGCTGACTTACAACTCAGTCCTATATTTCTTCTTCCTCAAATCTTCAACTTCCTCAAATCTTCAACTTCTTCACCTTTGCCGTTAATGAGAACCATTTAAATTTTTACACACCAGAGACCAAATAGACAATACACATTAATAAATAACTAATAATTAAATAGAAAAAAGACAACGAAATAAATAATAATAAAAAATTAAATTAAAAATTAAATTTACAAATTTCTCATCACTTTTAGTGCTTTGATGATATCTCTAGATAATACAATTCTTTCTTTGACAAAGCTAAGGATGATACACTAACACATTGTTTGTCCAACATTGCTGTTTTTTTAGCTTCGATGATCTCTCGTGTCAGCTGATTACCACTTCTGGCAAGGACAGTGCAGTTACTCTGGTCCGCTGAACACCCGTAATCCCGGCAATGTATTCCTAGATTCCCTGGTATTACTCTGTTTATGTTGTAATGATGCTCTCGTAACCGGTCACTGAAACACCTCCCGGCCTGGCCGACATACTGTTTTCCGCATGAGAGGGGAATGGCATACACCACCCCTTCAGAGCATGGAACAAAATGGGAGTGATGCTTTTTTATACAACCTTATAAGGCTCAATCGGAAGAAGAATTCACTTTCTTACATAAACTAGAGAGCTTGCATGGAGCAGAAAATACTACGTTAACGTTAACGCGGTTGCCTATCTTTTTAAGACCATGAGAAATATGGTGAACATAAGGCACAACCGCCGGCCTTTGGTTACCATCCCTCTTCATACATTGGATTAAATCGGGATTTTTGATTTTCTGAAGCAGTTTTTCTGCGACAGATATTACTAATAGGGTACCCCCTTGATAGTAGCCTAGCTATCTGTGCGTCAAAGCTGGTTTTTACAGTATGCGGGCATGACTTTGTGATGGCCTTTTTAAGGCATAGGTTTACTACACCCCTCTTAACTAAATTGGAGTGGGTCGATTGATAATGGAGGAGTGGCTTTTTCCCCCTCGGAACGTATGTCCAACAAGTATGATGAGAAAGAAAACAGTCTGAGGTCTAAGAACCTTAAGGACTCTTCAACCGGAAGTTCATGGGTTATGTCCAAAGGATCCAAAGAGTTCTTAAATATCGGGAGGACATTGGACACAGTATTTGAAATGTCGTTGCCATCAGGTGCCAAGAAAATAAAAAAAATCATCTACGTAGCGGAACACTTTAACAAATTTTGAAGTGTCCAAACGCCTTTGTAGGATGTTGTTCTGCTGTGCTAGGTATAGGTCACTAAGACGAGGCGCAATGCAGGATCCAATGCAAACACCTTTCGTTTGTCGGTAGATGTGTCCATCCCAAATGGGGAAAGTAGATTTCAAGTAGACTGTAAACACTTCAAGAAAACCGCTTTGGGACATTCTTGAAGCATTTTGGAAGGCTATAATGCCGAAAGAGTCAATGCAGGTTTCAATGCACATTAAAAGTCTTTCTTGGGGTATAGCATAATACAAGTCCTTGATGTCAATGGTGAAGGCCTGTAAGTCATTGTTGTTTTGTTCATTTAAAAACTAATGACTTCTTCTGAGTTGTTTAACAAGAAAGGGTCGTCAACTGTCAGCCAGTCGAGCTTCTCTTGTAAAAATAAGGCAACAGTCTTCTGCCAGTTGATTGATTATTGGGGGTTTAATGGCGCAAGAGCAACTTAGGTCATATTGCGCCAAAACAGGGGTTTTTATAGGGAGCTTAGAGATGCAATCCAAAAGAACTGCAGGCTACAGCTGGTGTAAAAGGCCAGTTTTACGCAGGAAATTTATAACTCGATTGAACGGCACCAAGGGTTGGTCGCCAAGTAGAAAATGGGGATGGAAAGGAAGGTGATCTCGAAAAAGTTCTGAAAAACATAATCGGCGCTCTTGATTTAAAGATTTACAATGCCACAGGATATGTAAGACAGTCACAGCTTTACCACAGTTGTCGCAAAGCTTAACATCCTCATCGCAGAGCAGGTGCAGGTGAGTCAAACGGGTATGCCCAATTCTTAAACGGCAAAGAAGAACTTCAACGTGACGATCTTTATGAAAAGAGCTCTCCCATACCCCCAGAAGGGGCGTAATAATGTGGAGCTTCTTCTCGTTTTCCATATCCCAATCCAGCTGCCATGACTTCATAATCAGTTTCTGTATGAACAGTTTCAGGTCTTGGTGTGGCAGGCCAAAGGGCAGTTTTGGGCATTCCTTCGTAGAGGCAGCAAGCAAGTCTGCTTTCTCATTGCCAGGAATACCCACGTGGCTTGGGACCCAGCAGGATTTGATCAGGTGTCCTTGTTGAAGCGCTTGATTTAACCGAACCCGAAGACGTTGCACAAGAGGGTTCTTGCTGTCTGTTAAGGACAAAATTGCTACAAGAACGCTCTGAGAATCAACAAACAGAATTGCTTTCATGATATTGTTCTCTAATAAATACTCCACAGTCATTAAAATGCCATACAATTCAGCTGTAAAAATACTTGCAAGAGTGTTGAGTTGTCGAACTTTCCTGAAAGCAATGAAATAAACCGCACATCCCGCAAAAGTTGATGTTTTAGACCTATCAGTGTAAAAGTGCAAATAGTGCTTGTATTTCTGTTCCAATTCGAAAAACTCTTGTTGCAGAACAAATGGAGAAGCAGCTCTCTTTCTGTACTTGGACAGTGACCAGTCACAAGAGATTGGTAGAAGGTCCCAAGGTGCAACTCTCTCATTGCTCCTCAGCAAAGCAGCCTCACTAAAGGGAAGATGGAGCAATGTTGCCATGCTCTGCACTCTGAAACTCAGGGGCCGAACAATGCTCGGCCTGTTTTCAAAGAGTCGGAAGGATCTAGAAGGTTGGAGGGCATCAAAAGTAGGATGTTGAGGATAGCTGTATATCTTGTAAGCATAACAAAGACTCAAATATTGCCTTCGTCTTTCCAGGGACATTTGATGTGTATCAGCATACAAGCTCAACACAGGTGATGTTCGAAATGCCCCCGTGGCAAGTCGGAGCCCCAGATGATGGACCGGGTCCAACATCTTTAGGGCGGACGGACGTGCCGACCCATAAACAATCGCGCCATAGTCCAGGCGAGACCGCACCAAGGAGTTATAAAGTCGCAAGAGGCACCGTCTGTCAGACCCCCAGGACGTATGCGACAGGACTTTGAGGATGTTTGATGAACGTAGGCATTTCTGCTTCAACTCTTTCAAGTGGGGTATAAAGGTGAGCTTTTTATCAAATATTATCCCTAAAAACTTGTGTTCCTTCTTTACAGATATAGCAATGTCATTCAAGTGCAACAATGGATCTGGAGACAAGCAACGGCGGAGTGAAAAGGGAACACAGATTGTCTTTTCGGGAGAGAACCTGAAGCCATTTTGATCAGCCCATTTGCTCATCTTATTGATTGTGAGCTGCAATTGCCGTTCACAACTGGACAAGTTGCAAGAAGAAAACGATATCTGCACATCGTCAACATACATTGAATAAAATACAGATGGTGGTATAACTTTAGCCAGACTATTAATCTTCACTGCAAAAAGTGTAACACTTAATACTCCACCCTGAGGGACGCCATTCTCCTGGAGAAAAACATCCGACAGGATGGAGGCCAAACGCACTTGGAAAGTCCAACCCGTCAAGAAGCTTTGAATACAGCGAAGCATGCGACCTTTGACACCATATGAGTGCAAGTCTCGAAGTATCCCATATCTCCAAGTAGTATCATAAGTCTTTTGGAGATCAAAAAAGACAGAAACACAATGCTGGCGATGGAGAAATGCTTCCCGAATAGAAGTTTCCAGGCGGACAAGGTGGTCAACCGTAGAGCGACCCGCTCGGAAGCCACACTGATTCCTATCGAACACACCCTCTGCCTCTAAAAAGTGTACAAGACGGCGATTAACGAGTCTCTCATAGGTTTTGCCCAGGCAGCTTGTCAATGCAATTGGGCGATAGCTCGTCGGTAAAGAGGGGTCTTTGCTGGGTTTCAGAAGAGGAATTATGTGTGCCATTTTCCAACAGTCAGGAAAACAAGCAGCATCCCACAATAAATTAAAAAAGGTGAGCAAACTGTTTAGAGATTCAGACGACAGTCTCCTTAGCATCTCGTATTGAATTCTATCCGGCCCAGCCGCAGAGTCTTTTTTGACGCCGAGAGCCAGTTCAAGCTCACACCGTGTAAATGGCTTGTTATAAGGAGCACCCTGACCACCAGACAAAGGAATAGTTTGTTTTTCTTCTACTGATCGAAACTTCTTAAAAGATTCACTATAATCGGCCGAGTTAGACACTTCCTGGAAGTGTTTACCAAGAACATTTGCTTGTTCCTGAAGTGATGTTGCTGATGGAAAAAGGGGTATCCTAAAAGACCGATAGTCTCCCCTGATCTTCCTAAGACGATCCCACGCTTCCTTTGAAGAAACAAAACTACTCAAAGAGGTCACATACTTTCTCCAAGAACTGCCTTTGGCTCGCCTTCGCGTCCAGCGAGCTTTGGCTCTTCTTTTCTTGAATTCAAGTAAATTCCTAGGAGTGGGATAACGTCTGAAGATGCACCGTGCCTTGTTTTGCGACTTTCGTGTTGTGGAGCAGTCCTTGTTTTACCATGGCTTGCATCTCTTGGGGAGTCGTCCAGAGGTCTGGGGGATACTGTGTGATGCAGCATTTATAATCGCTTCAGCAACAAACAGCGTGGCATCTTCAGGGCTCATGTTTACAAGAACAGACGAATCGATAAAAGCCTCCAAACAAAAAATAGACCAGTCAGCCTCTTCCAATTTCCACCTTGGGAGTCGTGTCGGAATAGAAGAAATTGGCATTGTACTTTCTAAAACAATAGGGAAATGATCACTTCCAAAAGGATTATTTAAAACTTTCCATGAAAAGCATGGAAGTAAAATTGGTGATGCAATGGAAAGGTCAATATATGTAAATGATTGATGTGCTGCACTAAAAAATGTGGGATCTCTCCCATTAAAAAGACACAACCCAGATGATAATAAAAAACGCTTTATGATGCCTCCACGTGAATCCTGGCGAACACTACCCCACAAAGGGTGGTGGGCATTAAAATCGCCTAAAATTAAAAAAGGTTGAGGTAATTGTTTTACAAGTGATTTAAGTTCACACATATGCAGTGCAGAGTTAGGTGTCAAATAGAGAGAAACAACTGTGATCAAGCGGTCAACAGGAAGGCGTACCGCTACAGCCTCTAAGGGCGTAGAAAGGGGTACCTCCGAGCAAGCAACACCACTCTGCACCACCAGTGCCACTCCTCCCGACGTATTTGGGGAGAGTCTATCTTTCCTAAAAACTTGGTGCCGACGTAAAATCTGTGTATGAGTGTCATTTAAATGTGTTTCTTGCAGGCTGAGGTCGATTGGTCTCAACTCGTCCATAAAATAATTTACATCATCTATATTTCTGATAAGGCCACGGCAGTTCCACTGCATAAAATGGAAATTGGTCATTGTTTAAAAAATGAGATTAAAATATGAATAAAGAAGAAACACTGGGCGAATAAATGAAAGTTCTAAAGCTGCTGCATGTGGCATAAGTTAATTTACAATCTCACGTTGGAGGGATCACAGGTTTTTGGCTTTTGTGTTTACTTTTAGAAGTCTGCCACTCCATGTCGTCTTGGTCAGACGCATGAGTGGAGACTTCTCCACACTCATCCATGGCTTCACTTTCCTGAGGCGAGACTTTTCCTGCAGGTTTCTTCAGGTTCGGGGAACGGGGCGCCATGCGCCGCCCGCGACCAGGCCCAGCCAAGGCGGCAGAGGAGGTGCTGGGCGAAGCGTCGCCCAAGTCCACCCGTTCCTGTCCCTTTGGCGCTGCAGGAGCGGCACGAGAGCCATGCCGCTCTTTTGATGATGCTCTCTCCAGGGAGTGTGGGCGAGAGTGTCTACCCATCTCCCTGGAAGGAGACTGTGGAGGAGGGACGGTTGCGGCAGCCACCGGCCCATCCTGGGTTTGGGAAACAGCCTGACAAGATACAGGTTGTTGCCCTGTTGGAGTGCGAGGGTTCGCACTCTGGCTGGGAAGGTCGGAGGACCGCCCAGCCGAGATTGCACGCCCTGGAAGCTGAATCTTCAGCTGGGGCGTGGGGGACTGCAGTGGCCTCCCATAGTCCAGAAAGGATGTCTGGGTGGCCACTGCTACCATCAGTGGTGCAGGTCCCCGCTGCACCACCTGCGCAAAACTGCCTTTACGTAAGAATCCGAAGCGACGGCGTGCCTCTGGGTAGGAGAGGTTTTTCTTGACTTTAAGTGCAACTACCTCCTTCTCCTCCTTCCACGTTCTGCATGATCGAGAATATGCAGGGTGGGGATCACCGCAGTTCACACAGTGTGCGTCGTTGGTGCAAGAGTCTGTGGTGTGGTCATTCTTGGCACATTTTGCACATGTAGCTTTTCCACGGCATTGCTGGGAGCCATGGCCAAACCTCTGGCATTTGAAACACCTTCGAGGATTAGGCACATAGGGCCGAACCCTGCAGTGGAGATAGCCAGCTTTCACGGCCTCTGGAAGTGTGGCGGACACAAATGTTAAGACTATGTGTTTTGTCTTGAGTTCTGTGCCATCACGACGAATTGTGATTCGACGGGCAGCGACAACTCCTTGGCTAGAGAGGCCCTACACCAGCTCTGCGTCAGATGTGTCCAACAGGTCATCTTCGGAAATAACTCCTTGGACGGTGTTCAATTTGCGGTGAGGAGTAACAGTGACTTTATAGTCCGACACAGAGTTAAGACCCAAGAGGGCATCACTCTGCTGCTTTGTAGTGATTTCCACGAGGAGGTCTCCAGACGCCATTTTCTTTGCAGTGAAGTTTTTGCCAACAACTCCTTCTAGTGCCTTAGCAACAAGGAAGGGGGACAGTTTGCCCAGTGGCTTTTCATTCTCACAATGAAGAACAAGAAATCTTAGAAATTTTTCAGAGACAGAGGACTTTTCAGACTGGAGTGGTACTTCGGTGCGGACCCTTTTCGGGGCCCGATCAGAGGTTTTTTTAGTTTGCAGACCCATAAAGATGGGAAGAAAATTCAGTGCCCGGGTGCACCGCCCACCACGGAGCCCAACAAGGGGGTAGGTAATGTGCCATAGCAAGAAAGGCTTGGCTGACACAATTACTCTACCAGTGCTGCCCGGGCACTATACCCTAGTGTGGTTGCAGGGACAGGACCTGTTTCCACTCAAGGTTGGTCCTTGCCGCCTAAGAAGGTGAAAAAGGAAGGATGAGAGTGGAGAAGAAAAGAAAAAGAGGTGGGAGGAAAAGTGAAAGAAGGAAGAAGAGGGTAGAAGAGGCGACTGACAATCATCCTGGTCGGGCCAAGCCAGGACACCCGTCTACGAGAAGCAGGGGTCGAAGCGGTGTATTGCCTCGCCCGGGGGGCCCCGAAGGGTCCAAACATACCCCGGGCTCAGCTCAACCACCAGGGTCCCCTTTTCCCCGGACACGGGTACGCCAGGCACAGCCAGGCGTGGGTGGGCGAACCCACATGGCTCGGGGTTCGTAGTGACGCCACTCACCAAGCACCTACTAAAGTAGGTGCCCCCTGCGTGCGGGTAAGGTGGCCCACGTGGCTGGGGTCCGTGGTGACGCTACTGACCAAGCACCTAGCACCGAAGGTGCAGGCGCCCCCTGCGGGGCTCGGGGTACGTGGAGACGCCACTCTCCAAACACCTGCTTTCACAGGTGCCCCCTGCGGGGGTCTTCTGCCAGGTCCCCCTTTCCGACACTATTACTCTTAAGGGACAGTCAGTTTCGTGAGTTTTCGAACTGAAGATAATTTGTAGACACAAACGTTTGCTTCGGTCGATGGTAGAGCAAAGCTTCCTTAAGTCGAGCTTCTGACATATTTTCTTGGCCTCACTTTTTACTCTAACTAACGAAACGACAACCTGGCGGGTGAATGCAGAGTCGATCGCAGCTAAGGCACTTTCTCCAAATGTAGCCTTATGCATACACGAAACCTCCTTCTTTGTCTGCCGGTAGGATGGACATCGACTTTTCTTTCAAGTAGGTCTCGACTCTCTTAATTGGCATAGTTGAGCCTGGCTGTCTGTATCTAGTGAGTAGGTCAATGCCTTCAGATATACAACGCTCGCTTTCTGCTTCTGGCGCCCGCCTGGACTCTTGTTTTACCAAAGAGGGGAGTTCCGGCGCCAACTTCGTTGGTTCAACTGCAAACATTGGTCCAAGGCTGAGAACGTGACGCAGATACTTCGGCAGATTAAAGTCTCCTACCACGTACACTGGGTTGCGAAATGATTGCCCTTTTTTGGAAGTAATCGAACGGAAGTGGCGCAACGTAAGACCCCACAAATTCTCAGTTGATCTTTTTGCGGTGGTCGAAAACTCACGCCATCTTCTTCTACCAATAGGAGGACTCACGTTTTCACACAATTAAAGGCAGAGGCATTCCTTATAATGTCGGGTCTGTCTGTGCCACCCAAACGTTAAAGTAGTACTTTCTGCTCCATGCAAGCTCTCTAGTTTATGTAAAAAAGTCAATTCTTCCTCCGATAGGACCTTAGGTTGTACCAAAAAGCACCACTCCCGTTTCGTTCCATGCTCTTTAGGGGTGGTTTATGCCATTCCCCTCTCATGCTGTAAATAGTATGTCGGGCAGACCGGGAGCTGTCTCAGTGACCGGTTACGAGAGCATCATTATAACATAAACAGCGTAATATCAGGGAATCTAGGTATTCATTGCCGGGATTGCAGGTGTTCAGCGGACCTGAGTAACTGCACTGTTATTGCCAGAAGTGGTAATCAGCTGACACGAAAGATCATCGAAGCTGAAAAAATAGCCGGGTTGGGCAAACAAGGTGTTAGTGTATCATCCTTTGCTTTGTCAAAGATAAAATTGGATTATCTAGAGATAATCATCAAAGCACCAATAGTGATGAGAAATTTTTGATTTAATTGTTAATTTAATTTTTAATATTAGTTCTTTAGTTGTCTCTTATTTATTTAATTATTAGTTATTTATTAATGTGTATTGGCTACTTGGTGTCTGGTGTGCAAAAATTTTAATTGTTTACATTAACGGCAAAGGATTTGAGGAAGAAGAAATATAGAACTGAGTTGTAAGTCAGCACTGCGAGTCTGTTTCCTTCTTGTGTGGATGTGAGTGTGACTGTTCATCCGCGCTGTTCCATCCAAGCATGAATTACCAACTTGCCCAAGCATCCACGTTAACCACAGTCCCAGAACATCGAAAAAGGAGCAACAGATGGAAAGTGCTGCTGAAGGTCATGACCCGTTTACTCATTTACAGGTAATACAGAAAGGTACACAGAAAAATTCGAGGGTTGTACTAATGGGACTGAATTAGCTACAGTCACTCCGCTACAGGTCGATCAATGTAGATTGCATGCATAGATGACATTATGTCAGGATCTTCATTATTACCGGCCCGGATTGAATTAAATTTGTAAATAAGATACGGTTCTCTCTGCTCGCAACACGTTATCAGCTGCCTTTTCCGTTAAAATTATTATTAGAACGAACTCTATATAAAATAAATCGTGGACGGCCTATAGCCTGTGGAATGTGTACGCTCACGCTAATACAGGAGGATCGTGTATGTTCACCGCGTGGGTGGAAGACATAATGCCGGAATATTCATATTGATCGCGGCTTTGAACTTGTGAATAAGGTACGATTCTTTATGTTCGCGATCTCGGTTGCTTTTGAAACCAGACTGTAAAAATGTAACTTGGAGCTTAACGAATGAGTATTTTTGATCGCTAACATGTTTTGAAACGGGAAGTGTGAGGTTTGATTTTGCATGCGATCTGTGACTATTAAACAGCAATCGGAAAGGTGTCTCTGTCTGGCCCACGTACTGCGCGCCGCAAGTGCCACTCTGTAACAGATGGACTACATTACTGCTGTCGCAACTGAAGTTGCCATAAATTGTGTAGGTGAAGTAAAACTAGCCCAGAATATCCCCGCTTGCCCATAAAAAAAGTTTAAAAAAAAGCTGAACCTTTACTGATGGTGCGTTTGGGTGGTGGATTTTACCTGGTGAAATTTCAAGGCTTAGATCCCTTTGTGTAAAAGATCATGCCAACCAACTTGCCAGAGTCAACAAGGGACGTGTTTACAGATAGTTGAGTGAGCGATGAATGAATGAATAAACAATTTATTAGCTGGAATCAGGGCTGCTTCGCAAATGTTGATGGATGTTGATAGATGGTAGAGTAGCGATGGTTCGTGGCTGTAATTGGTCGCTCCATCTCCCGATTGGCGCAACGAGCAAACGACGCACTGTGGCATCTGCTTGCTGCGCCAATTGGGAGAGGGCGCCACAAGTTACAACGTGTATGTTGCGTTCAGGTTTGTCTGTGGTTGACCAATGAATCACTTCCAGCAGATGCCAGCATGTATTGATATTTTTTGCATTTCCAGTTGTGCATTTGTTGTGTTTATATGCAAGTTACCCTCCTACAATAATGCCCCCAGGGCGAAGTGTACGTAACGAATAAATTCTTAAATAAATAATAATAGCTAGCTGATCTTCTGTGGACAGATTCGCCATTGACCCTGGTCAGGTCGTTGGTCTGATTTTTCGTACGAAGTTTCGCCTTGAAGTTTCGAGAGGACAAATTCACCACCCAATTGCATATTCTCTGAAAGTTGATTTCTACGGCTCGTTTTAGTGATGGAATCTACGGCGATCCCACGAATCCGGATGCAGCCTTTAAAGTGACCACATGAATCGGCTTGGCAATGTATTGCGCTAAGATATTATCACAGAGGTTCCAGAACGGTGGTGGAAGCGTCGCTTGAAAATTGCGAAGCGCAAACTTTCCTGAGTAAAGTACACCGTAGTAAAGTAGAAAAATCTGAATTTCCCTCCTATGGTGCCCGCGTCTGTTATCCACGCACCCACTGACTGGCGCAACAACCCACAGATGGCGACAGCGTCCCCTCCAAAAGCAGACGATATTTTTTTAAGCAAAAGCGGCGCTCGCTCAATCGTGGGTGGCACTCAGTTGGTCAAACGACGTTTTAGCGAACGCCGATTTTTCATCAAAAGACACTTCAACGAATAGTCGGCCGCCGCGAAGCGGCATTTACGGGTGGGCCAAAGGGTTTAACATTTTTGTAATGCGCCGCCGTAGACTGCCGCCACGAAGCGTCGTGAGCGCAACGCGGAGGGGTGGATTGGCACGCGCCCCCGTTTATTCCCTTAAATGTCGATTCGCTCAAATGGCGCATTTCGTTCAAACGTCATTCGCTCATGTGATATGAACGTTGTGTGAGGTCGCTAGGGATAACTGCATTATCGTAATGTGAATCAAGTAAGGAATCCAGAGACAGATAAAATACTACAGCATCCAACCCTTTCTTTGGTAAAATCTGCCTGTAGTCTTTGCAGGGTTGACGTTCATTTAGACAACCTGATGAAAGTTACTTTGGCATATCCACCGTGTTCAATTCCATTTTTATAATAGGTACGGCGTTGTTGAACAATGTAGATCAAAACCTTTTGTGAGTTTAAGAGACAAGGTTTCTTGACGTGGAACATATAGCCAACGGTACAAACAGAGTGCTGGCATTATTAGGTAGTTGCATTGGGCCGTTTTCACGGGAACAATTTGTCGCCGAACGATTCGCCGACGCCGCTGCGCATTTGCGCGCGAACCGTTCGGGAAAGTGAGAAAATTGAGTTTTAGTTAGTCGTTTTGAGGTGACCGATTTGTCTCTCTTAAAAAGTTCCGACAGATTTTTTTTTTTTTTTTTTGTGTTCTGCACGTGGGTTTTGGTTATTGTGAACGAGGAAGACTCAAAACCTTTCAATGTGACCGATGGATCAGGACGAGTTGGGATGAGCAGTGCAAGACAAATCTCGAGGCGGATTAAAAATGAAACTGTGTTTTGTTTTTGTTTTAAAGTGAAAGGTTGGGCTGCAAGCAATTCGCTGCCGTCCCCGCCAGTTTACAAACTTCTAAAGAACTTAGTGTGTATGTCGTCGTTGACACGACAGCGGTTCAGTCACCACGCGTTCTTTTGAACGTTTCTATTTCAAAACTACCGCCACCTAAACGCCAACACGACTGTATACGCAAAGAACACCATCGAGCAGTGAGTATATATGATAACATATATATATGCATAGATGTTATCATGCTCACTTCCAAGCATTGGCACGTGGTCCTCGAAGTGCATTTTTGCTGGCGTTTGACGTTTGTTCTCGGAGCATTAAAAAAAAAAGCATCTGTCACAAAAAAAAAAAATATCGAGAGAGGGTTTTTCGGTTGTGACGTTGTTAAAGGGTGGACCACAGATCGAGCGATAGGTCCACGCTCTGGTGGAGAGTCTGACCAATGAGGAGAGGGAGAGGCAGCTCGAGAAGGCAAAGAACTTTAATTTAGTTGAAGGAAGAGAGCTAAATATGGAGGGGGATACATACACTCTGCAGAGATAGCTTCTATAATATAGGGGAGAACGCTTACAAGAACAAAGTTTACAAATCAAGGTTGACAAAGGCTTATCGAGTCACTGATGAAGATGTTACGATCAACCGAATCAAAAGATGCTAATCAAAGAAGGAACAGCGAGTGTGGAAAGTCTCATCTGACGAGTCGATGGGTGACGTCTCCCTGCGCGGTCCGTCCAAGGTGGTCCGGCGGTCGGCTGGCTCACTATGGGCGGGGCCCCCTGGCCTCGCACCCACTTCTTCAGCTGACACGCTCACACACAGCGGAACTCCGTCCTGTACTTGGCGAAAGGCCGTCGACAGTGGTCTCGTCGCCCCACTCGACGACGCGATGCGTCCGTCCGCCTCAGAGTCTCGTCTCGAACTGCCCTTTGTTCCTCGCACTCAAACCCAGGTTCGCACACCAAGCTTGGAAATTCCCCTCCCCCAGACAGTCATGGCTCTGTGGATCTCCCTTTGGCCCTGGAAACGGTCTGCCCTCTAAACCGAAACATTCCCTGCCGTTTAAAGTAACACAACTCCGCTAGGTTCCAAGACCTCATGGTATATTGTTGCGTTTGGTTTGTTCTTGGCGACAGTTACGAGACAGCATGCCTCGTAATATTTATGCCTGTGGCCGCCACAGACGCGGCCGTCTGCGGCCCATGGCCTCGGGAGTAACCCGAGCCTCCGGCAGGACAGTCAAGAACCGGGGGTTACACGTTTCCTCGGGGCCCCGAAGAAACTCTCGGCCTTGTGCAAAAGGATAAATGCTCCGGAAGAGGCTAGTGACGAATGCAAAAAAAACACCAAACGAAGTTTGTGGATTGTAAAACATCAGTCGTGTACGAAATACCATTATCCTGTGGGCGATCGTATGTAGGGCAAAAAGGCCGCTGCATTAATGATCGTGCGAGGGAGCACGCGGCAACTATCAAACAGACGCCGACAGGCTGTATGACCGTGCATTGTGATCGATTCCCGTGCACCCCGAAGTTGTCACTGGGGCGACACAGCAAAAAAGCAACCAGAGAGATTCGCGAAGCATTCATCATCAAATTAAGAGGGGCGGGTATCTGTATCAGCGAGCCGTCAGTGGCTTTATCAGATAAAGCCCTTCTATATTTAGAAAAAGAGGGGGACGCTGGGAAGTGACAAGGTTTTATTTTAGTGTTTAAGCAGGTGTGTTTTCTAATAAACTTTCTGTTGCGAGTGCGCCTCGTGTTGTAATTCACTTCTTCCCCTGTCCCCGTTCCTTTGGCGCTCATTTCCAGCCTCAATAGACATGTAGCTGAAGAACACTGAACTGTGGTACGGCCGACTCGTGCTGCACGGGTTTTGGACGGTATCATGGAACAGCACGCACAGCATACACGTATCTACATGTCTGTTTAAATCGACATTATATTTTTATTTTCTGCGGGATCCTTTGATAGTTTTGCTGGTTATAAATCCAGAGAGATCCATCCTTTTATTCAACAACGTCTCAACCGAGGCATGACATAGTTACTATAATATTGATATAAAAAACATAATCCATAATTGAGTTGTTATATGAGATTACCGTGTCTGGCTTGGACAGGGGGAGCAACCCCCACGTCAAGGTAGTCCAAATAAGCAGCTTTAATTTTGTTTCGGAGAGAAAGGTTAATCTATTAATAACCCACTGATGCCCCTCTGTATACCGTATAGTTTACATAATTTTAAATGCTTTGCCATCTTGCCATGATTATGAGCCCCTCGGATCGGCGGCTTATTATGGCCTCCGTCGTTGAATGCAAATAACGAAAAATACGGGTTGAAGGCCATTACCTATTCGGATTACAGACACCTTTTTGAAAGTCACGTGTCGATTGATAAAAGATCCGGTCCACTTCACAATGTTGGAACAACCGACACCTCTGAACGTGGCAGTAAAGCGAGTGGGTAGCTTCGATCTGTGCTCCCGCTGCACGATTGCTCGTGAGCTGGGACGCATTCGAACACAAGACGCTCGCACTTGTGTCCGCCATTGTGCAAGGATTCTACAGCTTCCAACAGAGGGCACACTTTCGGAAGTATTCTATTCAATGGCGGCCATAAATGCGTGTGCGAATGCTGAGCCCCTGATGATGGCGAGCTTTCACAGTTCTTTTGGAACGTGCCTTCCGCACTATCAAGACTGCCGGTCTAATAGCCCTGTCAGACGGCGTATTAAAGATCCTTTTCACTAAGCTCCTTTATAAAAACGGCGAACCAGCGCACGCCGTAGAGCACGTGCGCGCGCCACAGAGCACGTGCGCACTCCACATCGCGACCTGATTGGCCGATATTTTAAAGGAGCTTAGTGAAAGGGATCTTTAGAACGCCGTCTGACAGCGGTATTAGCAGCCTATTAATGTGAGCTCCTTTTGAGTATCGGCTTTAAACAGGGCCCTCAAATATGGCGTCTAGTGAATACCCCCTATCAACAATTGCAACCATATGCAGCGTGCGCGTGAACGTAGCATTGCAAAGCTTGGTAATGCACGCACGTGCCAGCACGAGCAGAGACATGGCGGCGGCAAGATGCCCTGCTTGCAAACACCATTCCAATATTTATAAATCCTCAGCCCAGCCTGCAATCTCCACAGCCCAGCACGCGCCTGTTCCTCGCTTCGGAAAGCGAGCAAATCACGTTCCATACGCTCGAAAACTGATGATGAAATTAGACAGGAGCTTTTTCTTTTTTTTGGAACAGTTTATAGTCTATCTCATGAGTTGCATGACGCACAGGCAAAAACAGAGGCGCGACAGCGTGGATTTCGGATTTGCATTCCTTTCACGAGCACTCTCGCACAACTCCTAAGTTAAAGTATAGCCAGACTTTTTTTTTTTTTTTCATTTTAAACGAAACCATTGGTGGCAGGAGTTGTATTAATTAAAACTAAAATTAGATGCTGTCACATAAAACGGCAGGGATAGCTTACGGAATTCGGAGAGGGAGTGTCTGTCGACGTGAGCGGCCGCCTGGTCTTCCGGAGTCTTCCCCCATTTCCGAATTCTCCGACGCGTGCAGGAAGTGTTTTTCGGCACCTCGCTCGGTGGTTCCTTTCCCCTCACCTCGCCCTCCCGGGCCCAGTAGGCTAACGCGTGTAGCCCCCGGTTCTTGACTGTCCTGCCGGAGGCTCGGGTTACTCCCGAGGCCATGGGCCGCGGACAGCCGCGTCTGTAACGGCCACAGGCATATATATCACGAGGCATGCTGTCTCGTAACTCTGCCCCCCCCCCCCCCCCCCCCCAAAAGAAAAAAAAAATCAAACGCAACAATATAACATGAGGTCCTTGAACCTAGCGGAGTTGTGTTACTTTAAACGGCCGGGAATGTTTCGGTTTAGAGGGCAGACTGCTTTCAGGGCCAAAGGGCAGATCCGCAGGGCAATGACCGTCTGGGGGAGGAGAATTTCTACGCTTGGTGTGTGAACCTGGGTTTGAGTGCGGAACAAGGGGCCAGTGTTGCCAGGTCTACTGATTTATCAGTAGATCTACTGATTTTGTTCCGGGTCTACTGATTCACTGAAATAAATGAAAATCTACTGACTTTTTTTTAGTAAACATATTAAAATTTATTATTTGGCCCCTTCAGTTCCAAGTGTCGCTCATCAAAGGAAAGTCATATTCTCCCAGAATTAAAGCCCTGGCTCTATGGCCCAGAAGCCTGTCGACGGTGACATCCGGCCAGAGCCATATATTGGAAGAGTTTGGCCAGTCTATGATTTCACCGCCGTAACGCCCCTCTTCCGAGTGAGCCAGTCAGCCCGTTGCGCAGAGCGAGAGGCGTGAGAGCATGAGCCTGAAGCAAATACTCCTGAGTTTCTTGCTGCTCCGAGCTGAGAGGAGAGGGCCGCCATTTTCATTCATTCGCCCCGCGGAATGCATGGGATCGACATCCAAATTTCAGTTCTTTATTTTTATTTGGAAGGCTCTGGAAAAAAAAATTATATAATGTTATTCTCCGGTGGCTTAAAAAGCTAACGAATTAAGTTTCTCCACGTTTGAACGCAAACTTTGGATCAGGCGAAAATCGAGCAATTCACGTATAGCTAACTAAAGTTTACCTGTTTTATGAAGGATAAAAATAGAATGGCACAATACATTCTTTTTTTATCAGCATTGATTAGTGTTGCGATTTTGTGGATTAATGTTTGAAATCGGGACTGAGCCGCTTTTGGGATCAACAGATGAGTGAATAGCGGGACTGCCGCTATTATTGAAACGAAACCGAAACAAGACGTTCGGGCAAGTGCGCGCGTACATGTCCAATGGAAATCCTGCAAGGTGCCATCTTTCCTTACTGGGGTGTGGAAGGTTTTTGACGGAATGCTGTTGGCGCGGAGCACTGTTGAGGCTATGCGTCGTCTGCTACGGGCTTATTTCTTTTTCGGTCTTTTTTTTTTCATTTTTATTTGTGTATACTACCATGGTATTTATTACTCTATACTATTTCTTCGAAGGGTGGTTTAATGGAAATAGCAAAACATGACAAAACACAGATTTCGTAGAATCTACTGATTTTTGTGCAAATCTACTGACTTTTTGGGGATCAATCTGCTGACTTTTTTTTTCTCCGTCTGGCAACACTGCAAGGGGCAGTGCGAGACGAGACTCTGAGGCGAACGGACGCATCGCGTCGTCGAGCGGGGCGACGAGACCACTGTCGGCGTCCTTTCGCCAAGTACAGGACGGAGTTCTGCTGTGTGCGAGCGTGTCAGCTGAAGAAGTGGGTGCGAGGCCGGGGGGCCGCGCCCGTAGTGAGCCAGCCGACCGCCGAAACTTCCTCCACTTTGGACGGACCGCGCAGGGAGACGTCACCCATCGACTCGTCAGATGAGACTTTCCGCACTCGCTGTTCCTTCTTTAATTAGCATCTTTTGATTCGGTTAATCGTAACATCATAAGTGACTCGATAAGCCTTTGTCAACCTTGATTTGTAAACTCTGTTCTTGTAAGCGCTGGAAGTGACGAGGTTTCATTTTAGGTATTTAAGCATGTGTGCTTTCTAATAAACTTTCTGTTGCGAGTGCGCCAAGTGTTATAATCCACTTCTTCCCCGGTCCCCGTTTCTTTGGCGCTCATTTCCAGTCGGGAACCAACAAGCCCAGATAAACATTGTGTATATTGAGGCAACACAGCGACAACAGTAATTTTAATTTTTTGAAATACGTGCTATATTTATTTATTTACTTATTTCAGGACTGCTGGCACCCTCTTGTGGGCCAAGGCGTAGTTTCATGTACAGCTAGTTGCATGGCAGATATTGTAAATATATCAATTGAAAATTTTCGCACACTAAATTATTCAAATATATTGATTATTTTGTGGATTTTTACTTATTTACAGAATCGTGTAATGCTCTGGCCAAACAATTATATATAGCAAGGCTTGTCACATTTTAAGGCAAGTTATTCCAATCACGAACAAGTCTAGGACAAAAATAATATATAAAAAATGTCCTTTTTACATTTAAACTCGAGAAGCAAATTTCCGTCATTGACTTTTCTTCGATATGATAACTGTGGTAATGCGCATGAGGCATACTAGGATGACATGGACGTTTCCCTGTCGTATGCGTTATAAATGCATACAACAGGGCTTGTGACGCCACTGGGTATGTTCTGCGAGCAGCGTCCCCGACAAAATTTTTCCTATTAACAAAAAGTTCGCCTTCGTTATTAGGCTGTCTACTGCGGCGTAAAACTTCATTCAAAAATTTCCAAACTATTTCTGGTCGATTTTTTTTTTCAACGATTTCTATTAAAGAGATGCGTAAAATACTTTTGCTTCACCTTTCGTAACTTAGATGTTAGGCATTTTTTCGGTCTTGCAGAGAACCCTCTTTCAGCTTTGAGCGATGCTACGTTTGTGATCAATAAGGAAACAGATATTCGTTGCCCTATTCGTCGCACTCGTTGGATGCCCATTGCCGTTAAAGGTAACAATAACTTTACACGAGAAAGGACTAATTGACATACATGTGTATGTTTTTTTTTTTTAGCGTGCGAATTGAGGAAATATCCAGAAAGCAGCCGAATCTACACCCATTTGTGTTTACTGAACTGTTTCTGAAATGAGGTCTGCACGACGCTTCCTTCAAAGTGAAACTTTCAAAGGCCCCACCGATCCGCATGGCACTTTTGCTTCCTTAGATGGGACAAGCGAAGAAAAACTAAAAGTTTTCGTTCCAGTTTACGGCACACATTGCCACAATAGCAAAGCAATTTGTTGTGTTCCTATAAAGAAAAATCACGAGGTAAAGAAAACAAGTGCCTCCGAAACTCGAAGAGGCCGCTTACGTCCTTTCCTACAAGCTTCATTGGCTACGCACTTTTGCTCCTTTCCAGTCGGCTATTCTCGCCTTAACATCAATCAATGTTCGATTCATGTTCCTGTATTTGGGGCGGTGTGAAACAGCCGCCCATCGCTCACACCGGGACTCGGAAAACGAACATCAAAAAACAAAATGGTTCCTCAGTGAGCCTCTTTTGTATCGCAAATATGGAGTGCTTACTGGGACACAAACATCCCTCAGAACTATTTTTCTTTTTTTTTTTTTTTTTTGCCAGGCGATTTAATATGGTGTCAAAATATTTGCTACAACGTCACCTATTTTTTTTTTTTTTTTATAAAGTCGTAAAACACAACTGCTCGAAACCGAAACCGAAACTTGACTGGGGAAGAAGAACAAATGTAGAGGAGAAGGTTGCCGTACGTACATGAACGCTATTTTTTTCCTTCCTGTTCCCGGCCTTTGCGACGCAGACGAAAAACTCGCACGTCGCACAAAAAACGCAAGAAAAGCACTTCGTGCTTGACGTTTGCCCGTGTTTCAAGCTCTCCCCAGGTCGTGTTGGTAAGACGAACGATGTCTTCAGCTAGGAGAAGGGGCGACGACTGGGCGATGTCTTCGTCCGAATAAGCTTGGTGGTCGGGCGCGTCTTGTACGGAATAAATGCTAGTTGTTTTGATCGGTAAACGATTGCTCTTGCGAAGCTAGACCGATTCGCCGGTACCGCGAAGAACAGTTCTGGAGTAGAGGTGCCACGCCTGTCTGACCCGCCACCATTGCCTTCGTTGAGTCGTCCAGCCCGCGACTCCTGCTACACGACGCTATGTTGAGAGTTGCGTGGAGAATGCACAAAGTGCTTCCGGCTCCCTGTGCAACTTTTTGTTTTCGATCGACGTATTTGCAGCTTTTTAGAAGCCACAAAAGATGGTTATCATATTGATTTTTATTTTAGATTGACTGTGTGCCTTTGATGACCCAAGACTGATTATATTTGGTGAGTGTGTCTAAACCATAAACAAGTGGCACGTGACCAAGTAGAAGAAAGTGGGCGCCACTCAAACCGGCCAGTTCTCGATTGGCGATTTTCGGGTGAAAAAAAAAAGGATTTTGAGCCGAAATTTGTGTCCTCGGTGGACGGGTTCTCTTATGTCATGTACAAATGATAGCCTTGGCGGGCATAAATACCCTGTCAGTGTCCCTTTAAGAACAGTGCTGGGAGGACAAATAAGTATCCCTTTTTCCTCAACGTGCATCATCCGTCTAGACAGCACGGCAGCCTGGGAAGACATAAAAGAAAAAAGAATATGCAGTTATATTAGAGAGACTGCATTGCTAAGAGCTTATGCAATCAAGACGCCACAATATTTTCATAATGCATGTTAATAAAGTGATTATTCAGTGTTGAACCTTGTACTGTGAGATAGCTAGTCCCCTTTTTCTAGCACTATCTACTAATAAGTCAACCAGTTTACATTCACTGGAATACCGAGTTAAAACCAGTATTCATATTTTACCCCCTCTAATCAAACGTAGGTTGTTGCTCACAGTAGAAAACGATATATACATTTTTTATAGCTTATTTGTAGCTAGACAATACTCTGGGCTACACAGTATGCAGTATTTCATCCATTGATTACCTGAATTATAGGCCGCGCACGCCTTGAAGCCGCAAGGAAGTAGCTGAACACCAATGGGACCATTCGAGCGAGACGTGCAGTGCAGCGTTGCACCGTCCAGAATGGACGGGCCCGGCCAAGCGGTCCGAAGAGCCTTCCTGGTGTACGAAGGGGCTAGACTCAACGGAAGGGAGGACGGCTCGGTCGCCTGTCGTCGTCATCGCTTCGGCAACTTTTACCTGTACCAGACAGCCGGACATGCTGTAACCGCTTTGAGTCTACCGTGTTCTCGGCGCTTATCCTTTCAAACCGTGCGGCCCTCTGTCGCCGCTATCGTTGGCATGTCGCTGCGGCCACCGACCGAGCCAAGCCGATGTGGGTCATCCGATGGTAGCGACGATGAGCCTCCGCTATTTCGGGATTGTTTTCTACGGCGTCGGACGAACCCACCGACCGTCTATTGTAGCCGAAACGGTGTGCAACTTTCCGGCTGCCATTGCGAAATCTGAGCCGGTGTCATGATGGATCGCAAACGCTGCGAAGGAAATTTAGTTTTTGTTAATAAACTTGGTATTGACTGTGTTTCATCGCAAGCTTTTTTGAGTTTGGCGTTGTTGAGGGCGTGCTTCCTCTCGTTATTTTTAGTATCGGACAATCTTTTATTTTCGCGGGTCCAATATTTTTTTCAAATATTGCTGAGCGTCCTTGATATATTCACGAACATTTGGCAGACACAAATTTATTCGACTGACAAGTATACGCTGTGTATTTGCTAAAATCGGTGATATATTTGCTCGGCAAATTGTAGGCGACATTTTGAATCCGCAAATTTTGCGAAAAGTGGGTTCCCGAATATAAATGTTTTAGATTGTTTCAAAAAGTACTGCGTCAAATGTTTTATTTACTGTGCTAAATATAATCGTGCAATGTCGTCCCCTAAGAAAGCAATTTCAATATAAACAAGGTATTTGCTGAACAATCAGAAGAAGTTGTCTTTCACCTTGGGCTCCGTTTGGCATCTGGTGCTTTTCGAACCCCCCTGTGCTTAGGTTGTATGTTGGCTGTCATGAAATGTCACTTGAAAACAGGCGACAGCTGCTTAGCCTCACCTAGGCTTACAAAATTTGTCGGACCCCAGCTCCCCCGCTTATAGTTGTATTCAAAACTCTAGGTTTTCGCGCTTCTTTAAACATAGGCCAACTGTTCTGCGGCCTTTGAGCCTTCGTGTCGAGAGTCTTTGCTCCTCCCTAAATCTTGCTCATGATTTTAACCTCTTGAATGGTTCATACCATGCTGCCCCATGGAATGTCAAACCCATTTTTTGTGACTGGTGGTTTACAAAATTCAGGAAGCAAAGAGTCTCACCTTTAATTTTACAGCAGGAATTTTTTTGCATTGGAGGAAAAATACAAAGATAGTAATCATTTTTACACTGATGGTGCAAAGTCGTCCCTGTATGTTGGTACGGCTGTATACTCTTCTCGTTTTTCTAAAGTCACTCATCTAAACATTTTTGCCAGTATTTTTACTGCCGAGCTATATGAGGTCATGATGGCGCTTGACTATATAGTTCAAAGTAAAATAAAGAAAGCCATCATCTTTGTAGATTCTCAGAGTTGTTTAGGCTGTATGTTCTGTTTTATCAACAAAGAATCGGCTGACCCTAACTGTGCGTGTTAAGGTGCAGCACAGGGGTTTCCCCAGGATTCTAATCAAGGGGGGGGGGGGGGGGGGGGGGGGGGGAGGCGATGCGAGGCGAGGCTAAATAAAATATAAAACTGTTTCTTTTTTAGTCCACTAGCTAAATTACAGACGTCTATTAACCAAATGCTCATACCCGTAATGTATGTTTCCCTCTCTCTATATATACACCTGAGAGGTGGTGTTTTTTACTTAATCTGAAAAAAAGAATTTTATTTTGTTTTTTCCTTTTTTTTAGATTCAAGCGGGGGTGTCCAGGAAAACTAGGGGGGTCTCAACCCCCCTAGGGGGGGTCTAGGGAAATCCCTGGTGCAGCAGGGCCTACAGGATGGCCACGACATTAGGTTTTGCTGGATTCCTAGCCATGTGGCCATTACAGGCAATGAGGCTGCAGATAAACTGGCCGTCTCTTCGGAAAATCTTCCCGTGTCACATGTCCGTATCCCCCAACAAGACTTGAAAATGCCTACAAAACTTGCAGTCTTGCAATCGTGGCAGACCGAGTGGGATGTAGAGGTTAACAATAAGCTTCACACCATAAAGCCAGACCTTGGTACCTAGGAAACATCCTACAATAAAAACAGATTCCCCGAGGTCCTCTTATGCCGCCTGAGAATCGGCCACACCTACCTCACTCATGGCTGCCTGCTTACTGGTGAGGAACCTCCATCGTGTGAGCGCTGGAGGTTCTTCATATTTTATTTCTTTGTGCTGGTCTTCGACAGCAGCACAAATTCTTTTTTCCTGATCTTTTCAACTATCGCATTCCATTTCACCCTGCCTTGCTACTTGGTGAGCAACAACTGATCTCATTCAAACGTCTTTTTTGATTTCTTTGAAAATACCGGATTTTTAAACAAACTATAAAACTATTCTCCCATAGTATAATTCTACTCACCCCTTTTTATTGACTTACCTTGTTTGGCGCAGTATGGCCATTGATGCTCTCGCGCCATTAAAGCCGCAAACAACAACAACCCCATCTGTCTTAAATAAAAAATGTTTGCGCAGTCGACAGGATTCGAACCTGCGCGGGGAGACCCCAATGGATTTCTACACTGTAAAAAATGTTCACCCCATTTTACGGGCAAAAGTTGCCGGTTCAATATTGCCGGTATGGTTTGCCGTAATCTAGAAACGGGACTGTCTGTAAAACCAAGGCATATAATTCCGTAAAATGACTAAACGTCCGTAGTTCACTTTACAGACAGTTATCCGTTTTCCATTTTACGGGTAAAAGTTGCCGGTTCAATATTGCCGGTATGGTTTGCCGTAATCTAGAAACGGGACCGTCCGTAAAAACAAGGCATATAATTTCGTAGAATGACGGAACGTCTGTAGCCCACATTACGGACAGCTATCCGTAGGAAATGTGAAAGCTGTCCGCACTACATACCGAAGGACTATACCTTTCCGAATTATATAAGGCCAAAGCCTCGAGCCATCCGTACCACCTGCACCTCCGATACATCAGGCGACTCACCTGGCAGAGCTCTAGATCTGCCAGGGGTGTCACCTGACTTATCAGAGGTGCAGGACTGGTGCGGATGACTCGTAGCTTTGGCCTTATATAATTCGGAAAGGTATAGTCCTTCGGTATTTAGTGCGGACAGCTTTCACATTTCCTACGGATAGCTGTCCGTAATGTGGGCTACAGAAATTTCGCCATTCTACAAAATTATATGCCTTGTTTTTACGGAGAGTCCAGTTCAAAAAGACGTAAATGTCAAGTGTTTCATTATTTAGTGCGAAAAGCTTCCATATTCAAGCAAGCCTAAGTCACATGAAGCTTTTGGGGTAGATTGGTATGGAGAGTTCATAGCTCCGTCATTGTAGATATGAACTTGAATAATCTTTCATCCTCAGCCAAAAAGTTCACGTTTTGCAAAAGAGAAAGAGCTTACAACTGGTACTTCTCACTGCCAGGATTTTGTTTGTGTGAGCTCAGCTGTTCCCATAGATGACAGCTCAACAAACGAACCAATTAAGAAGTTTCGCCACAATACCTTTATTGGAAGAAGGTATGCCTTGCTTTAACTTTGGAGAAAATTTACATTATAGTTGTCCTTGTGCTGGCCATTTAGATGCCCCTCCATGCTTGTGCTTGAAGTTGTCATTCAATTGAAGACCTCCTCGGTATCTTCATGGTGCATGTAAGGGCAGCTTGAAATAAAGAGCAGAAGAGGATTTGCATTCAAACACAATCGCAACAAATTGTATATGACATGCACGGTTAAAGTAAGTGAGCAACGTGCTTACAAACTAGCCTAGCTCCTACTAAACATGACATATAAAATAAACCCCCCATAAATTGAACCAAAGTAAAAATTTGCATTGATTTGAATACCGAACATATCAAGTGCTTGAGAAATAAAACTAGACAATTAAAATTGCACAACTATTCAGAGATGTTAAGCATATTGGATTCAGCCAGATCTCTCTTAATATATACAGTAGGCTCGCAATATAAGCACATTGGATTGAGCCAGATCTCCCTTAGTATATACAGTAGGCTCGCGATAATTCAAACTCGGATATTTAATACTTCTGGTTAAGTCAAACAAATTTCAAAACTTTGGTTGACCCGCTACGTTTTCAATGTATTCATAAGCCGCTTAACTCGAACGATGTTTTCGTGTAATTCATACTTTTTGTTCTCGCAGCACCATTGAGCGCACTTCTTTCGGAGCACCGGGTGAACTGCGGAGAAGCAACACCCGTGGAGCTTGCTTCCGCTGGTGTTGCTTTTCCGCAGTGCACCGGTGCTTGGTAAGAAGTTTGTTTAACGGGGTTAAAGCAGAGCAGAACCGTGTATAAACTGTTTTACTAAAAGAGTGCGAGAGATAAAAGGGGAAAGGGCTATCGGCGCTTTCCCCCTTGCTGGAGCGTTAAAGACAGTGAAAGCCCCAGATGAGAGGCTTTGCCAGTGTTCGGTGTAAGCATTGCCCGAACTTCGTTCGTGTTTTGTTCTCTGTTTTAAACTCCCAAACTTAATTAGAGCCAAGGGCTTGGATGGCAACAGTCCCCCGGTCATCAAGACACCATTGCTCAGTTATACGGTGCACGAATAACGACAGAAAGCGTCGAATACTGTCCGAGAGCCTGTGTAGCTTGCACGAAATCCGGCAAGGCGAGTGCGACTGCAGTGTCTTTAAGCTCCATCGCTTTCCACATGACCCCGATTTCCGGCAGTAGTGGCTTGCGTCCCTAAATCGAAAAGACTTTTCCCCAACGCCATCCTCTCGACTGTGCTCGGAACATTTTGTGAATGGAGTGGGCATGACATTTAACGCTGTACCGTCGATGAACACGGGGTGCGCTCGCAAGGTGTGTGCAAGTTTTCTCCTGATATTTGCTTTCAGCTTGTAACATTTTGGAACTGAATTTATTTTAATATAGATATTTCGAAGTGGTGACATTGACTCAATTTTATTATCTACAGCACTTAGTTGAAGGCTGATTTTCGTCGCCAGGCGTGGCTGGCGATTGTCAAAAAGTTAGTTCTATTGCTTTGCCTGAATCCCAATCTCCTGCGCAATACCAGAGAGCCATGAGCCCATGCTGACCGTCACAATGCGACTAGATTCTTCTTATTTTCAAAATTAGTACATAATGTAGCTGGAAAGAAACCTTCAATTTTTGTTGCTTAAAGTTGAAACATGCTCATGCATCACTGTTTATAAACATAGAAACATGCTCATGCATCGGTGTTTATAAACGTTTTATTTGAGGATCCCGTGCCAACGAGTGTGTCTTTTGTCGAGAACTGAAAACAGCAAAGTCGAGATGGGCCTTTTGCCGGAGCGAGTCGGTCAATGATTCAACGATTCGAAATTGATGCATGAGCATATTTCAACTTTCAGCAACAGAAATTGAGGGCTTCTTCCCGGCTACATTATGCACTAATTTTTAAAATAAGTATCTAGTCGCATTGTGACGGTCAACATAGGTTCATGGCTCTCTGGTATTGCTCAGGTGATCGTGATTCAGAAAGACCAATAGAACAAGCTTTTCGACAATTTTCAGCCACACCCGGCGGCAGAAATGAGCCTTCAACTCAGCGTTGTTGATAAAATTGAGTCATTGTCAACACTTTGAAATAGCAATATTAAGATAAATTCAGTTAGAAAATGTTACAACCTGAAACAGCCATTATCTCGAGAAAACTTGCACGCACCTTGCGAGCGTACCCCATGTTCATCGACGGTACAGCGTTAAGTTCGGTGTGCGCTCCATTCACAAAATGTTACGAGCACGGTCGAGAGGATAGCGTTGGAGAAAAGTCTTTTCAGTTTACAGAAGCAAACCACTGCCACCGGAGATTGGGGTCATGTAGAAACAGCCGCACTCACCTTGCCAAATTCCGTGCAAGATACATAGGTCCTCAGACTGTATTCAACGCTTTCTGTCGTTATTCGTGTACCCTAAAACCGAGCAATGGTGTCCCGATGACCGAGGGACTGTCGCCATCGATGCTTGTTGCTTGAATTAAGTTTGGGAGTTTAGAACAGAGAAGAAAGCGCAAACGAAGTTAGGGCAATACAGATGCCTAACACCGGGACGCAAATAGAGGGCTTGACAAGATCTCTTGGCCAACCAGAAGCCGAAAAGAATCTCCTAGCCGTGGTTTGGGATTGGAGGGCAATGTTAAAGAGCACCTCATGTTTAAGAGAAGAAAAAAAAAGCCGCTCACCTGATGTGCATTTCTGGAAACAGGCTTTGACTAGCAATAAATTATTGCCTCAGGAATGAAGTGCTGCTTCAGTAATGGTTCCTGCACAAACAATTCAAGTGTAAGAACACAAGCCCCAAAATTTTCTTGCCATCCTCCTCCGTCTACTTTTTTGTGCATCTAATTAATTTCATCCCTTGGCAAATCCTAAAGATTTCGAAGTGCTTATCCTACGTCTTTCTCTTAGAGCCTAGTTCATGTTGCAGAAACTTGGCTGAGTGGATAAGCTGGAGCGTTCATTGTTCATTGAGACACTTTTTCTTTCACCCCACCCTGTTCTTGAAGCAGAAAATCCTCTCCCTTGACCACGGTCATTAAGGACTTTTTACAGATCATACACAGGAGGTTGGCATTGCCAAGACAAATTCATGTCTTTACTTTGAGCATGGAATAAATGTATGTCTGATCTACGGAAAGTTCCTGTTATACCAAGGCTCGTACTACTCCGTTGTCAAAGGAGCAGGCATTGTTCATAAAAACTTTGCTTCATTACATTGTTTCAGAGAACAATTGTTCTTTTTTTAATAGGGATCAATTAATCATATTAGGACAATTGTCAAATAATGGCAGATTCACGCGATGGATTGAATCGCAATTTTCATCCGTGGACCGTTTGTCACGTTACCATCATGTCGGCTATTCCTCCGATTTGCACCTCGTCAGCAGACGCCCAGACTTAAGGGCAAAGTGCCCTTCCATGCCCAGATTTTTAGCGGGTGAGTAAAGGCCCGTTCACACTCTTGCGACCGAGTTAGACCTACAGAGACCAGACCGGTTTTTAAGCCTCTTGCGACTTCTTAGGTCCAACTCCGCTGCATCGCATCCGGTCCTAAGAAGTCGCAAAAGGCTTAAAAACCGGTCTGGTCTCTCTCGGTCGAAGTCAGTCGCAAGAGTGTGAACCGGCCTTAACAGTAAAAGCGTTTACGGTAGAGCACCAACAGCAGAGCAATATTTTTGGTTTTCGAATGAGCCAAACAAAGATAGTGCACTGTACTTTGTCCATTCGCTGTTTCATTTTGTCGAACCATTCTTATTTTCCACTCGTGAAAGAAGCTGCAAGAACTTTGCCCAGCCGACAAGCCGCAAGTTCTGGTACTCCTCCGGGTTGGTGTCAAGAAGCTTCAGTGAAAACTTGCCTAGCAAGCTGCAAGCTTCCCTGCATGTCCACCCAGTTTTCAACCCAGCCAAGACCTTTCTTACGGCTGTAGTGTGCTGAAGAGTGGTGCACAAGCAAGCAGTGCGTGAAGGTATTTTCAAATGCCCCTCCGCAACACCAGGACTTCATCACTTAGACACTGAAGCCTCCTGGAGCAGGACGATACTTGTGTCATATGGTTAGTAAAGCTAGTAGCGCTTCACGCTAAGCCTGTCATGATACTTCGTCTTGCTCGGTATATAACAGCAGCACACAATACTTTTTCATAATAGCACAGTGATCGTAGTCGCAAACATCACTTCTGACCTTGGAAAACTGTGCCACAGTGCGATGTTGGCATTTTGCGGAAATGCAGGGCCGGGAATAGGTTCAGTTTGTCCTCGCTGTCATCTGCTCGTCTCCTCCGTATGGATGTGCTTGGAGGACTGATGTTCCGTGGACGTCTTGTCACTTGATCAATTTATCTGCGGATAAGTTCATGTGAATCGGCAATAAGTGGACAGCGGAGTCTGCGGTGACTTAAAGGGGTTATAACACGAAAATTAAACGGATCTATTATTCTTGAAATGGATTGCTCATAGTCATAGACTACGTAGTATATACACCAAGTTACGCAATTTTAGAGCTCTGGTAATTGCACTATTCAATTTACGAATTTGTATCATTTTCATCTGGCGACCAGGCAACACTGCCCAAGTTAGTCACATCATGGTGCCCATAAAGCATGTGACCATGAACGCTCTTTCATTCTAGGGGCCCCCATGATCGCCCAAGCTCTCCTCGCCGCGGTACGATCAAAACCGCTCACGCAACTCGGTAACCCAAATGCTTTTCTCGCTCTCGCCGCCGGCCCGTTGACCTTCCACCCTGCATGCGCCTGCGAGATATTCCCGGGCGACAGTGACCACAACGAGTTCGTCCGTAACTCGCCGTCACTAGAGTTTGTCGCCAGCGGGTCGCAGTCAAAATGAACAGCTTTCAACATCTCTTGATAGCAATCATACTCATCGCTGCTGCAATCAATGTCGAACACTCTGACAAGGCGAGCGATGTCGTAGACGTAATCATCACAAGCCGCATGCTCGAAACGTGGAAGGTAAACGAGAAAACTGAAGCTCGAGACGCCAAAATAGCCAAATCTGTCAGTGCGTGCAAGGAGACATCGCGCTGGAGGCTGGCTACAAAGCCAGCCTCCAGTTCTGCTTGGATCCGCCCCTCCGAGGAATTCACATTTAAGTGGATTTATCCAGGAAACTATTGCGCCATTCTCAAAACAAATCTAGCAGGGTTACAGGAACATACAATGGGTCCTAGCAGTATAGCTATCTTATATTGTATTTTTGGCGTGTCATTTCACGCCAAACATTTTTGTTGACGTTGCCTGCGCGTCATAAAAGTGTGTCTCGTATCCAATTAGACATTGTCGAAGGAACGAGGAAACTGCATAATAATGTCGCACACTGTTTACCTTAACCGTTTCTTTTTTCTTCAGTTTTTGATCCTAAGTTGTTTTTTCTATATTTATTGCACGAACAGCCGAAGCTGCACATGTCTCCACAATCAGTCGCCATCCTTAAAAATGTGTACAATAAAAAAAATACATGCTGCCATCTCTGAGCAGCACCGCAAACTGTGCTCGGAACAAGCCTGGGATGTCCAAAAAGAGCCAAGGGGCGACGTATAGTGCGCGGATGAGTTACACCCATCCTAAACGGTTTAGGAACAACCCTAGGTGGACGAGCGAGGCTCGTCCAAAATGGGTTAAGGTGCACCAACACCTTCCACGTTGTTGAATCTTATGTAGTAGTATATGATCCTAAATTACCAGACTAGGTTACAGAAAGTAAAGAGTAAGAGGAGGACGGGACGTCATACCTTTTCATGTTCTCATTTTTTCGCCAGTCCTGTATTAAAAGGTTTTCATAGTAAAAGTGACGGTTGTATTTTATCTACCCTTTTGTTTCTCGCAATCTCCTGCCTACCAACTCAACCAGCAAAGTAATGCCCCCCCCCCCCCCCCCCAACACACAACCAACCCACAATAGATATTTTTGGATAAAAGATGCCATGAATGTGCTGTGCATGTGAACCAAGCTGAAGGCAAATTTGCGGTCTGAGGGAATAAAGAGTTACAAAACTGACAAACATGGCAGCAGCATACTTTTCACTTTTGCACATGTACAAGAACCGCTAATTTCTATTAGAAAAGCGGAAAAGCCCAAGGCTATCAGGTTACTCACCGACAGCAACTACCAGGAAGAGAAAGGGGGGGGTCATGATTGTGAGGGCAACTGGTCTGTAATGCTTGTGCTTTCCTGAAAGTTGCAAGTAAGACTTTTAAAGAAAAATGACCTAAACTATTGTAACAAAATATTCTTTCATTTCATTTCTCATACCAAAAAGGTTGGCATGAGGAACTTTGCCCAACTGACACGACGCAGAATCTGGTACTCATCTGCGTCGAAAAGCTTCTGTAAAGACGCGTCTACCACGCCGCAATCACTTTGAATCTCCAATCAATCTTTCACCCAGCAAGACCTTTCTTGTGGCTGTGGTGTACTGAAGGCACAAGTGCAAAGTGAGTGGAGGCATTTCCAAATGCCACTTAGCGGGCCCAGGACTTCACCGCCTCCACGCCAAAGTCTCCTCGAGCAGGACCATGCTTGTGTCTCTGCCATGGTTTGGTTTAGTAAGGCTAGTGGCAATTCGCACTAAGCCTATCATGGTGTTATGTCTCACACCGCACGTAACAGTGGCACACAGTTCTTGTTCAAAGCAGCAAATGTCGATTTCGATCTTGGACAACAGTGCCACAGTGTGGTCAAAAACATGTTCGGCTCGTCCTGGCTGTCATTTGCGTGTCTGCTCCTTCGTGTGGATGCGCTTGGGAAACGGACGAACCGCGGACATGATCAATCCGTCTGTGGATCAGTTCGTCGTGTGAATCAGCCATCAATGAAGAGTGCTGTTCATTTTGAACTTGATATAAATAGCCCTTTTGCAAAATCCCCCAAGCACGAAGATTTGTGCGAGACTGTCCCTCGCCTAGCCGCTCTGCCTTGAGATTGCATTGCATTGTCGCTTGCTTCCTCTTAATCCTCTGTTTTTCGATTCCATTACCTGTCCTTATCTATTCCAATGTATATTTTATTGCTTCTAAGCATAGGCGTAGACTTCGGAAGGGCATCGAGGCTCGTGCCCCCCCTGGTGAGATCCGCGGGGGGGAGAGGGGGGCAGGGCAGGGCCTTACCCTCGGGCCCTGCCCTGCCCCCCTAAGATACAGCGGTGTGCTATATCTTAGTTAAGTAAGCGGCAGTCGAAGGCATACGCTACAGTGCGAGTAAATGGAGCGAGCGTGGGTGGCCAAATCACAGCGCGCTCTGCTCTCGCATCACGATAGTTGATTCAGAGCTGTGCCTATCCCTATGACATGTGCGCGGCTGTTCATAAACGGCTCCTCTCGACTGTACGCGGGTCTAATTGAACCAACACAAACAGCTAACAGTGCGATAGGAATCTGTAGCAATGGTAGTACTCATACCGGGAAACGACGCGCGAAGCGGCGTGTTGTCCGTCGGCACTCCCATCGAAAAAGGCAAAATAAAGACACAAATACTATATATATATATACAAGAAATATTGTGCACAGAAGAGAATAGAAACCCTTAGAAGCGATAAAAAATACACTGGAATAGATAAAAATATGTAATGGAATCGAAAAACAGGATTAAGAGAAGGCAAGCGACAAGGCAATGCGATCTCAAGGCAGAGCGGCCAGGCGAGGACAATCTCTCCCACAATTCCTCGCGGGCGGGCCGGGGCGCTCGGGAAAATAGCGAATTGTCTATTAACTGAGCAGCACCTTTCTGTAGGATGGCTAACCCAACCTAAAACCCCTGGATATGTTTGTGTTAGTTTCTTAAGTGGTGTCAAAGTGCCAGTGCACGAGGCCCGTGCAGCACTTGGACGCAAATGGCAGTGTAGCCCTGAAATGAAAGGCATTTGGAAGTGAGTTGCATGTGTCTCTCGCGTTCATACAATTCAAGCTGAACCGTATGTATGCGATTTAGCGAGCGACGGCAATGAGCGACGGAGAGCTCTCATTGCTCGGTTTTTGGATCTCTAGAAAGCTTTGCTCATCGCCTCGGTCGCTTGCTCCCGTCGCTTTCATGTGGCTTGCCTCGTCGTGCAGCTGATCGAGCGATAGCAAAAAGGGTCGCCATCACTTTTCTTGTTGCTCGCTAAATTGCTTACATGCGTTTTATACTTTATAGTTGTTGGCACTTGCCAAAATGTGAAGCATGCATTTTATTCAGGGCCTTGCCCTTGCTGACTCTCAGACTGCTGGGATAAATTTGGGTTCCAGTGAAATACGACCACGTGATTTCTCCCTTTGCTTATGAGCTGAGGAGGAAGTAGTTTAAAACACTTTTTTTTTCTGTTTCTTTTGACACTAGTCAATGCGCGTTTTTTTTTTTTTTGTTTTTTTTTTTTTTTCTCTCCTAACCTTTACAGTGAAGTACTGCCAGAGGGTTAGTAAATAAGTGCACCATACACAGAATTTTTTTTTATAAGAAGTCAGTGCCCCAGTCGAGAGAGAACTCGTTTATACTCTTTGCAAGCAACATCATCAATACAGACCTTACTTCTAAAGGCGCACGTCACGCAATGTTTCGAGTAGTTTCCGAGGACGAAAATCGAACTTGAATCTAACCTCGCACAGTGGAAGCGAATACAAGCGCCATCACACTAACGGGTACCTTTAGCAGTCATGGGTTCCGCAAAACACACCGCCTAGCTGTCTGGTACCAAGCCGCCACCCGATTGGCAGAAATCAAGCTCCCTGATACACTCACCAAGTGTCTCGCTTGGCCCCCCTTGCCTCCGGTGGGACCTTTGCCTTTGGTTGCGTTCCCGCAATCTGAGTGCCCGTGCAGTGACAGGTCGGTTCCGTGGCTTCTTTGGCAAAAGCTCGAGGGTCATCCAATGCGGAAAGCATCTGTGCGACAAGGAACCGCACACGTTCGCTTTCACGCCGACTGCACACAAAAGGATCACGTTATAAACGCTCCGAACAGAAAGGAATCAAAAAGTAAAACGAGTGAGCGAGCACTCACCAATTAGACTCATACCCAGAGCTGGTTTTATGGGCACGCCGGCACCTAGGACACTTCCCTTTTCCAAGAACGTTCTTCGATGTTTGTTCCTAAAGTCTGAAAGCGCCCGAAAGTTGCGAAAGTTTTGAAACTCGCTTCGTTTTTGAAAGTTTTTTCATTTTGTTACGATGGCGATGGCGATGCGGCGATGCTCGTTGGTTCCGAGTTCCGACCAAGTCTATTTGACGCAACGTGAATTTACTTGTTTTATTCGACTTAAATTAAAACTTTAAGATATAAAAAATTGTTTTAAGATTTATAAAATTATTTGTAATAAAGCATGTCGAAGCGCAATGTGTACTAAACTGGACCTTGGCTTTGTCAGCTTCGTTTCAATTTGACATAGCGGCGACCACTATTGTGCCGTGTACCATGCTCGACCTATTTGCTGTGCATTGGTTGTCCTGTTATCCACCTCTTGCGATCCTCATCAGCCCCAAGCATGCTGTCTAAGTATTGTGTTCTCGCCGGAAAGAATATCCAGTCTTCTTGGAAGCGTTGCTCGAATGTCGTCGGCACCGACGAACCGACTCGGCAAGCCTCACGTCGTTGCTTGGTTCCTCCGCGTTTCCGGCGATGGATCCCCCAGCCCTGGCCTCAGCCCTACAGGACGTAGCCGGTGAAAAACAATCTACGACAACGCGGTGTCTTTGGAATGCGATTGCTACGATCAGTGGCTCTTAAAACCTCAGTAGCCCCCCTTCAATAGTGAACTCTGCGATGTGAACGCCCTTACCTTCAGTGTCCGGAGACTGCTGCAAACCTCCGACGAGAGCAGACGTCTTCTCCGGGCTCCGCAAAGCCCAGAGAACTGTGCGCGACTGTACGTGATCCTGGTATAAACGTCGCCGCGCTCCGTCGGCCCGCCGCAGCACGTCCGCCGAGAGATCGGTTCGCTCGAGTCTCGTTCTGCGAGCGGCACGCCCGTTTCTGCTTCGAATATGGCTACAGCCGACATCGCCGCTTCGCAGCTCACCAATATCTCTGCGTCCATCCTGAGACAGGACATGAAAATCTCTCTAGAGCGAGACGACCAAGGTGGGAAATGGATCACCCCTGGAAAGCCCCGCAAATCTCGTCTTCCGGCCGACTTTGACCCCGAACTTCACGTAGTTATAGTGCATCTCCCAGTCCGTCCTGCTGGCGCAGCTGCGCTGCCACTTGACAGTTTGCCGGCGTTCTTGCAAGCCGCACAGCTCCTTGCTCATACATGTACCGACGTGTCGCTCCACCTCCGGCAAAATAACCGTCCTCCGCACCCATCACGAAGCGATCGTCAACTGGCTACTTCGCATCACCAATATCACCTTACAAAACATTTCCCCTCCCGTCCACTCCTACCTACCCCCGACGAGATCATCAATGATCTGGAGTCTTATCAAGGTGACATCCTTCAAGCAAGGCGAGTAGGCACAACAGGTTCAGCCATCATCACCTTCATCGGAACCCATGTCCCTTACACAGTGTACTACCGCCGCCTTGAATTTCGCTGCCGTCCCCACAAACCTCGAGCCCATCATTGCAACAGCTGTGTCGAGTACGGACACCGCACTCAAGCCTGCCCGGGCAACCAGCGGCGCTCCCCCCCGTGTTCCACCACCCTGGCCCGCCCAGACGAACCCCATCCCTGTACTCCCTGGTTTGCGTTGCCTCAACTCGCAGTATGGTTCTCAAGCAGGGCACTTGGTCCCGAATAAGCTGCCGCACCTTCACTCACTCCATGAGATGCATCCCTGAACAGTTCTAGCGGCATGTAAAGCGTGGATGCAGGATTCGGTTTATGGCAGTCACCTTGACAATTGCTACAGTGGAGCACACTGCTTACAGAAAGGATCGTGCTAAGAACTGTAGGGGTGTGCTGGTCGTGGTACCTTTTCTACTACCCTTTTGGCGACGCCACGACCTGGAGCTGGAACCTCTCACAAGCATGGCAAGGGGCTGCTATACTGTGCATGCTACCTGGCTTCCGTGAAAGCTGAGTCCTATGACCTGCCCAGCGAGCCACTGGTGCTCATTAACACGATTTAATTAAATGTGTGCATACTAGACGTCTTCAAGTTGAGTCGCTCGGAGTGCAGTGTATACCATGGAACCATTTCCAGTGGCCCCAAATACTCGACAGTTCGACGGTACAGTGTGCTCAGTCCACTTGTTCTCAACATGTTTATTAATCGTGATCCCTGCAATCAACTCCACTGCTGTTACGGACGACCTGATACTGGTGCCGCTTATCAGGTGGCCCAAGAAACCACCAGGGTTTGCAGAACAACATCGACAGTGTCTGCTATTAACAGCCAGCTATGCTTCTTCGCACAGCCCGACGACAGTTTTGTTCAAAACGTGCGGAACACTGGGTTTTGTACTTAGCGTGTCCAGTAGACCGGGCCATAACAGACTTACGTGCCTTTCACCAGTGGCGTACCAACTTGGTTTTGAGTGGGGGGGGGGGGGGGGGCAAACTAAACCCCCTTCCCCTCCCCTCCTCCCCCCCCCCCCCCCGGGACCGAGGAGCGGTGCCCTTGGTATCCCTTGGGCGCTGCCAGCCAGTGTTTGCCCTGCCCAGTGGTAGCTGTTTTAGGGGGGGGGGGGGGGGGGGGCAAAACACATGACTTTGCCCCCCCCCCCCCCCCACTCTAAGAACTGGGGTACAAGCGCCTCCCTTGACCACCCGGTTGGTACGCCCATGCCTTTCACAGCCCTGGTCCTGCCACACCTAAAGTATTGCAGCTCCATATGAGACTCCTGTGAGGTTGATCTTGTAAGATCAGTTGAAAGTGTTCATCGAAGGGCAACTATACACTATTCTTCGGCAGCCAAGCTCACTCCGGATCACTCACTGCTTTGACATTGGCTAGAATTCTGGCCCTTCAATGGACGACCAGTTGATCTCAAGTGTGGCCCTCCAGCGGGTTGTCTTATTATGCCCCCTAAACAGCGTTGTGGAACTGCAAGTTCTTGAGACAGTACTGAAGGGAGTTGTTTGCAAGAATTGGGCTGGTGCCTTTCAACCGTTTCGTACTGTAGAGCAACAGCCTTCCTTCTTGGTGTGGTCTTCACTGTTCTGGCAATCCCTTTATTTGCACTCACGCAGAACCCCCCTAACAATCATCACAAGCTCGAAAACATCTGTAGACAGGAAACTCGCTACCTTCACTCCCACTGAGGTAGAGCAGTGCCTAGACTTTTACTTGATTTCTATTTTGTGTTTCCCCCCACTTTTATTTGTTCCTTTTGCAGGGTACTGCGGGTTTCTTGGTATAGTCTTTGGCCTCTTTACTATAACGAATTGCTCTTAGCAGGATTAGACGATAAAAGCACTTCTAACGCTTTTATCCTCTACTATGGTACTCTTTGGCACACAACTGTACTATTTTATTCAACCTAACGAAAAACGGGTTTTATGTCCGTAAAGTAAGAAACGGACACACTGTCCGTCAGAATTACGACAAATTGTTTGTAAAATTACGGAAATTTTTTACAGTGTAGTCCATCGCCTTGACCACTCGGCCACGACTGCGGGACGAGTAGGGGGCTCTGGGATGTGGTGGTAACTCAAGAGCTGGGGATGTCATGGATGAAACGTTGCCTGTAGCCGCTCAACGTCTATACAGGAGAGGGCGCTGCGGTCAAATGCGTATATAATCGCATTAAACTTTGCATGCATTGGCTCAACGTTCATAGACGAGAGGGCGCTGCGGTCAAATGCTCAAACGCGTATATAACCACATTCCATACCACACATTCTCTTTCTGACATCAGCACTACCTACGAACGAAATCAGTATCATCAGCACCAGCAGAGCTTCGCCCCAATCAACGTCATTCACCACGTGGAGATGTGGTCCTTTTTTTTAGTAGATGTTGATTATCTGCGCAATAAACGCGCTTCTCACTACATATATTAGCGATCCCGCTGTTGGATTATGGTACTGCCATTCGAGAGATGCCTCCGTTCGAATGTGCCTCAACAAGCACCAGTCAAGACGGAAAACCAGATTTTAGACATTTTTTTTTTATAAGCACTATAGAATAGTGTTTTGCCGGTTCCATCAAAGGACATGCCTTTCCTTCCACGATCTTTATATCTCAAAGATCACTGCAGGTGAGAGTGGGTCCTAGAGAGTATATTAGAATATTTAGCAGGCCCCAGGCACCCATGGGACTGGCGCGCTTCCCGCTGCGAAGTGGGGAGGTTTTTTTACAGTGTTTCCTGAATGTGCGGGGGGTGTAGCGGCGCCCCCGCTAACGAAAAAAAAAACGCTGCCAATCAATAAAAGACAAGTGCGTGAGCTTTTGCATAATGTAACGGGGTGGTGCACTCACGAGCGCTCGTAAATAAAACAAAACCCTTTCACCTCAACTCAAAGTCGGCCGCAACATATTTCTCACGCATCGCGACACGAACATCGTACGCGCCTACAAACTGGTGACCCGGACGTGATCGGCTCCGAGCAACAGTCACCCAGGTGAATGCTATTCAGGACCCGGGACACTGCAATGGTGTGGCTTCGGAAGACAGTCCGAAGGTCGCACTCTTAGACCCCCCCTCCCCCCCCCCCCCCAAAAAAAAAAAGGTTTATATATTCCTCTTTAAAGGAGGCATGATCTTGTCACTTATGTCAATTTATAAACGGAGCAACGTTCGCCCTTTCAAACCAATGAGCAAACTTACTCCCTCGTCTGCATTTCATCATGGCCGTCCAGAAGCTAGTGAATCGAGTTGAATTTTCGATCTTTACGCGATTCAACCTAAGATAGCATAGTTTTCGGACAGGGAAATATGTCGCGCCACTGGCGCCCCCTCCCCCCCCCCCTCCCCCCCCCCCCCTCCCATAGTGCCTGCTAAGCAGCTATCGCAAGAAAAGCAGTCAAACGCTTCGCACAGCGTCAATCAAGTCACGGATATCAGACCGAGGGCAGCAGCACATGAAAATAAAACATGAGCTTTCTACATAGAGTATCTATTGCCGTAGCCGGCTTCCCGCCCAGGTGAGGATATGTGCGTTTCAAACCCAGCCCCTCGGTCTTCTTGTTTTCAACACTGCGACAACTGCGATGTTAAAAGGGGACAACCAAAACCTTTGCAATTTCCCGCGTCAGTATTCCTTCGTTAGCACAGCACGTCTAGAGAGGCGTGGTTAAGGGCCTTCGTCAAACTAAAAATCGTCCTGGAAAGACCCAATTCAAAGTATTACACTTGGCTCATGGCACAATTCAGAAATTATCTAGCAGCTTGAAGGAGGGTTAAATCACTGGCCATCAGATGGCAGGTTCAGGCAGAGCAATTGCAAATATCTAGGCCAGGTGGCGCTACACTCTAAGAAAAAAGGGAGCAAATGCGCTGACACAACCATTGGTCCCCTAGGGGAGCAACGGTGACGGGAGCAACCCTTGCTCCCCTACCGTTAGCCCCTCAAAGTTGAACCCCCAGGAGTAACTTTTGCACCTTTGCATTTAGGCCCCTGGGACTAAATGTTGCGCCCTTACCTTACTTAGTACCAAATTGCGCACTTACACACCCAGGTGACGCTAGTCAACGTCAAATTCAAAGTTGGTAAAAAAATATAGTATCGCTGGGGTAGATCTTTTCCGCGCTCATTACATTCACATATCAACAACGCTTATTTCACATTTCAACATAGACAAGGAATTAGAACACAGATGACACACACAACACACACGCGACGACACGCTATTTCAATCGTCACCCCAAAGCCTACCCATGAGCCTTTTATACTGATCATATGAGAGGAGTCGTTTTGTCAGTGACCATCTCAACCGTGAACGACGTTATAAATATGGTGCTGCTTTCGCACCAGTATTGTTCTCCAATATTGTTGCTAAACTTTCCTAGGAGTGTATCTCTTACTAAGGCGTAACGGTACACACAGTAATTAATTGTGACAGTCTATAAAACAGCTTCCTCATAGGCTCCCAGGAGCCATGTTCTCGCGTCCCCGCATGGCTTCCCCACTGTGCGCATGCGCGTCTCCGTGGCAACCCCATCGTCTTTTCCGAAAAAAAAAATGTAAAGAATACAAAAAGTAAAGAAACCAGAATTTATCTTTTTTGCCTTTGGAAACGTTTTTACCACGTGCTAAGTGGTAACAACATTTTTCTACGTTTCAGTTTAACCAAAAAGAAAATATAAACGCTTTCAAAGCACGTTCAAAAGTATGCAAACGGGAAGGACGACAGGACAATGCCCAAAAGCGGCATGGCCAGTGCATCAACAATGGCTGCGCTTCAGTCAGAGGCAGCTTCCACGATGTGCTGGTGTGGATGCTGCGATCGACATAAAGTCAGTTTCAACCCTTAAACATGCCCCCTCTTGCAATTTTTGATGCTGCGATTGTCTGTGCGTTCCGAAACAGTAAGTGCGTCGCTAACGCTGGCCATCGGCGATGAAGCAGACGCCGCCATCTTGCCCGCACGTCTTTTGCTCCCGCGCTCTTGCTCCCCCGCGCCTTTCGCTGCTTTTGCTCCTGCGCTTTCGCGCCCGGGGCTGCATTTGCTCCCGCGCGCCTTTCGGTTAGTCCTGGTCGAGTACAGTTAGTACCCAGCATTTGCGCACGGTACCTAGCTCGAACCAGATGGTCTCTTCGGGGAGCAAATGGGAGTTCAAAGGACCAAATGCCGCCGTTAGTCCTTTGAGACCATCTTTTTTCTTAGAGTGTAGGTACCATTCAATTTATCGGCCACAATAAAATTACACTGAACTTTTGCGATTTCGGCGTCTTTATCATACACAACCATACACTCCCGGTGCCTCTACATACGATATCATTAGGAAAACAGTTCCGATACAGCGATAGCATACACATACGCAGCACATACAAACATCAACATCAACGCACACTACCTTTCTTTTCCTCTAATGCACACTTTATTGAAAGATTAGAACAGTGTCGACTTGGCCTCTACAGAAGAAAATACGTGCTCACAATCCGTTTCATACCATTTCATGACCTTGACGATGTACACTCTTGAGCTGAATTACGGATAACACAATGTCTAATCGTACCCTTGTTTCGTTTCACCATGTAGAGATTTAAACAGGATTGCACCGCGGATTATTGCTCTAAGTCCGACATTTCAATACGTTCAAGCAGGCTACTGAAGTATGCAAGCTATCACCGAAGTGGTTCCAAGCGGTTTTTCCCTTTTCAACCACCAGCGTGTGATCCGTCCGGGATCTCCGAATCGCAGGCAGGCCGAACAGGAAAAGAACTTCAAAACATTTCTTTTTTTCTGATTCCACCTTAAGTTTCACCGCGTGGCGCGATTTGAACCCGGAATTTTCGCGCAGCAACGAGAAGTCCCGGCTGTGCTGCCTCTCGACTACAGCAGACGGTAAAGTACGCGTCGCTGGCACAGAAATATGAATATAACGCCAACGTTTTTATCTCGCGTGATTTCTCTTCTATTTCGGCTCATATTCACCTTCCCCGGCAGTAACTTTACCTGCTGCTGCTAAAGTATAAAGGGTCGGTTAACTGGACTCGAGTTGAAAGTGTCTGCTGTCAGTTCCTGCGAGCAAAATTGAACTTTTGTGCTCGAAGCGATAGAGATGTCTCAGCCATTAGGTAGGGACGCGAGGTACTTCCATGTCCCCATGGAGCCGGTCACGTTACATAAAAATTCCTCTTGGACGCAACCGCGGCCGCGGCCACGAGATGTGCAAACCGGCCCTGTGAGTAGGGCAGAAGCGTCCCGGTACAGAAGAAGCCAACGTATGAACTATCACTAAAAGGAGTCCGGCTCTACACAGAGTCTACTCCGCACACTCAGATCCTCTTCGACGGGGTCGTCATGGACGCGACAGTAACCGAGGGACGGAACGAATCGCCTTGTCTGTTCGGTAAGCGTCGGAGGAGCACGAATTATTTAGCGGTACTGCAAAATTCAGAATTTAATGCGCGAGGGCCTTACCGGTGAAAGTAAATTCCCGCGGAGGAACAAATGGTGCAATTTTTCTAGCCACCCACTTAGCGAACCCCATCAGGGTGACGGGCCACGCCAGACACTTTCCGTTCGCCGTCCAGCCGCCCTGAATCTGCGTCTACTCGTGACCGTAAAAAGAAAGCGCAATAACACAACACAACGCAGAAAGTAGATTGACTTTGTTTATATGTTACCCGCGTGACTCAGGGTCAATCTGTGTTTAGCAAATCCTATTGATGTTTACATTCTCCTTGTTTACGTCTTTTATGACTAAGCGTCAAAGAAATGACGTCATGGCCTCTCCATGTCTTCTATCCTCCTTGCGCAAGCCGAAGACGGCAGTTGAGCCCAGTGTACGTAGCGCTGCTGGCACTGCTCCGGAACTTCGCTATTTGTAACCGCTTTGTTTGGTCTTCCGACAGAAGTAGCGGTAAGAACGTCAGTGCAACCGAGATGATATGAGTGTTTGGACTAGGAGACGCAATTATAGAGACATCAACTGCTGCTGACACTCCTGCCTCTGTTCAGCAGCATTTGTTAAACAACGCGTGCGACGTGCCCAACGTGTCCGGAAAACGAAACAGATAAATGAGGCGGGAGGGCGGAACTTTTCGCCAGTCTGCCTGGAGGAGACGTCTCATTCTTCCCTTCTCGTGCCCACTTGGGAACGTGCCAGTAGAAGGGAGAAAAATGCGCCGCTGCTACGTTTCTTCTTTTTTTTTCTTAGAGTGCGATATCATATACCTCACCACCCTTACAAAAATATGTATGGACACTCCTAGGACGTTCTATAGAGCAGCGTCCATAGGAAGAACAAAAGGCGTCTATAGGCAGATCACGACCTCTGTTGCCTCCGTGAAGTCGTCCTATGGCTGCCCTATAGAATATTGGCCAACGGACGTTCTATGGACGTCCTATTCTATGGATGATGTGTGGTCATTCTATACCCTCCCTATGGTAAGACGCCATATAGAGTCCATAGGGACTCTATAGGGTGTCTACGCAGGGTCTTTACGGTGTCTATAGGGTGGCTGCAGAAAACCCATACGAAGTCTACAAGGAGTCCCTAGGGAGTTTACAGGGAAGCCATGCAATGTCGACACAGGGTCCTCATGGGGTCTGCAGAGAAGCCATACAAGGTCTACAGGGAGTCCCTACAGGGTCCGCAGAGAAGCCACTCGGGGTCTGCTACGGGGTCCGCACCGACCAACGTTTCTAGAGCAAGTCAGTTGGGAAACGCTAAAGAGCGTGCTCTGAAGTAGCGGCACCGATCTGTAATCGAAAACCGAACTAATTGCGATCGCAACGCCACCATTCCACCCGCAGCGGCCACTCGGACAACTGCACGACCGCGTGTGCTGGTTTAGGACTATCGATATTCGACAGCATGTGACTGTTCTGCTTTGGCTTTAATCGGCCACTTTGGCGCCGAAACATATACGGTAGAGAGGGGTTTCGGGGATGCCAACCCCCGTCTCCCAGGCGGACGTGCCGCGAATTGCAACCGAAGTTAGGAAGCACCCAAGTTGGTACGCGCTACCTGAAGTCGCCGGTGAGGCATGGCTGTAAAAAGAAATATTAATTGTGCCGCAAAACCCTGTAAGCTAAAAGTGTATCCAAACATCACGCCCTTGTCATTTTGTACTATCTCCAATAAAGGTTTCTACAAAAAGAGCTTTTTCCCATTTGTTTTTACGCAAAAACATGCTCTGTAAAAGTCATTTTAAAGAGTGTAGGATCCTTAGGGGTCTGCAACGAAGCCATACGACGTCTATAGGGAGTACGTACGGGGTTCACAGGGAAGCCATACAGGGTCCACAGGGAAGACATACAGGGTCTACACGGGCTCCTTATGGAGTCTACAGAGAAGCCATACAGGGTCTGCACGGAGTCCCTACGGGGTCCATAGAGAAGCCACTTTAAGCGATGGTGGTACCGCGGTGTGAGAATCGCACTCCCTAGCTCCTGGATGATTGGCCTCATAATAAAATGGCTTGCCTACACTTTCCAGACGTGAAAAAAAAACCCATAAAGTAAGGTTTTGATACAGCGCGCATACAGCATAACTAGAATTACTTACGCGTCGCGCGCAGACCCAGCCTAGTATATACCGCTGTTTTACGACGATCAACCAGATGACCTCAATTTTGGTAGGCACCAGTGCGCCCCCTATGGGTTGTGAAAGTTGCGAATATCTACGGGGGCCGCAGCGACCCACATATACCTACCTCCCACTGAGAAAGTAAAAACATTATTCCAGCACACACTAAACACTTCCATCTCGACAATGAATATACCCTGAAGTTGGATATGCCTCCAGACATCAATGTAACATATTGATACCCGGAACTTAATTAACAACTCTTTAACTCGGACACCACGCTGCACCTAAAGAAAACGTCTACCCGGCATCACTTTATTAATGTACCAATATATAGCTCACACCATAGAGAGTCAATAGGATGTCCATAGACTCACCGGGACCATAGAACGGAAATAGGAAGGAATGAAAAACTTTTTCTTTCGCGAAGATCTCTATGGCGTTGTTGTGTCCATTCTGTGGCAAACCAGTGGTACATAGACGGTCTAAGAACTGTCTACAGGAATCCATAGGATGGACAAAGGGGTAATAGAACGGCAAAAGTATGGACATAGGACGTCCATACATATTTTTGTAGGGGCAATGCCATCGCACCTCTGCTCCCACTATTTCCGCTGCAGGCAAACAATCCTCTTCGCCTTCTGTCTACCCGACGCCAACCCACTTTAACCTCAGCAATCAAAGGACGCTGCCTCAACCGTCATCACCACGCTTGGGTCAACGTCGCCTGCTTTTCTTTGAGTCACCTGCCGCCAGTTCCCGGCCACAGGCAACGTCTCTAGGGCATACCTCGGCAAACCTCACTCATGAGGGCTTTCACTCACCCTCATCTTCACAGGTAAGGTGAGGGAGAGTGAGTTTCCGAAGCAGGAAAATTCATGAGTGCGAGTGTGAGTTAGGGCCGTGAAGGCCTTGAGGGCCCTGAGTGCGTGAGGGTCGTGAGGGCGGTGAGTGCGTGAGTGGCGTGAGGGCAATGAGTGCGTAAGGGCGGTGAGTGCGTGAGGGGTGTGAGGGCCATGATTGCGTGAGGGGCGTGAGGGTGGTGAGTGTGTGAGTGGCATGAGGGCCGTGAGGGGTATGAGTGCGTGAGGGCCGTGAGGGCGGTGAGTGCGTGAGGGGTGTGAGGGCCATGAGTGCGTGAAAGGCGTGAGGGCGGTGAGTGCGTGAGGCCCTCTCAGACTGAGCAACTTTTGCAGCAATTTTGATATTGCTGGCGGGTTGTTCCCTAGCTTTCCCTATATCGACACAAATTGCTGAGATCGGGTCCGGCTCGAAACAAGCGAGCAACTTGCTGCAATTCGAAGACGTTTGAAGCGGCTGCATCCAATCAGGGACGCGATATTTTCACGTGATACCTCGCGCCGGTGATGATGACAACAAAAGACTTGGTTCTGGTTTGAAATTAGTCGTTTTTGGAAATAAACCGTTTCAGAAAGATGCATTAGTATTCTCAACGAGATTTAAATGCATAAAAACACGTTTATATCGCGCAATAGACACTTTCCGAGATTCAGTGCCATCTGGTGGCTTGTAAAGCAGTTTAGGTTTTGCCATATCAATGGCGGAAATGAAATTGTATCGGCACTGTCACTTTTGCAAGTCAACGGCACGCGAGGAATTGTTCGGTGTGAATTCTTTCTCGATCACTTTCAGTTCGATGGTGACCAAGAACCTGCATTCAGAATTAAGCTTGAACCCACTCAGATGCCTCGAGAAAATTGCATACACCAAAGTGCTTTTAAGCCGATTGTGTGCCGCCCACAGATTGGCTGAATCTGAGCTATTAGAAATAAACGCTTACGTAGCTCTTCTGTTCCATTCCTACGTCGCGTCTGAACCCCCGAATGTACAGGCCTCGCAAGATCTGCTTAGGAGCATCTTCAACGTCTTCCTTTATCAGTCACTAGAACGCCGCCATTGGTATGGCACAGATGCCGTTCCACAGATGATTATAGTGATCAAAGTGGCCAGACTGAATTTCGGAAAGGGTCTATTGATTGTCTAAATAGTGCAAAAAAAATAATTTTCATGATGATGATAGCAAATCACAGCAGTTGGTTTCTGCGTGTGAACGCGGGCAGCCCGTGTTGCTGCTGTTGGGACGTCAAGTTTCTGGGCGAAATGGTCCCGTCTGAAGCGGCCGGAGTGGCGTGAGGGCCATGAGTGCTATGACTGCTTGACGGCCGTGAGGGCGGTGAGTGCGTGGAGGGTGTGAGGGCCATGAGTGCGTGATGGCGTGAGAGGCATGAGTGCGTGAGGGCCATGAGTGCGTGAGGGGCGTGAGGGCGGTGAGTGGCATGAGGGCTATGAGTGCGTGAGGGGCGTGAGGGGTACGAGTGCGTGAGGGGTGGTGAGTGGCGTGAGGGCCATGTGTGCGTGAGGGGCTTGAGGGCAATGAGTGGCGGCGTGAGGGGCGTGAGGGGTACGAGCGCGTGAGGGACGGTGAGTGGCGTGAGGGCCATGTGTGCGGGAGGGGCTTGAGGGCGGTGAGTGGCGGCGTGAGGGCCATGAGTGCGTGAGGGGCGCGAGGGGCATGAGGGGGGTGAGTGCGTGAAGGGTGTGAGGGCCATGAGTACGTCTGGGGCGGGAGGGGTATGGGTGCTTGAGGGCGGTGAGTGGGGTGAGGGCCATGAGTGCGTGATTGGCGTGTGGGCGGTGAGTGGCGTGAGGGCCATGAGTGCGTGAGGGGCGTGAGGGGTATGAGTGCGTGAGGGGCGTGAGGGTGGTGAGTGGCGTGAGGGCCATGAGTGTGTGAGGGGCGTGAGGGCGGTGAGTGGCATGAGGGCCATGAGTGTGTGAGAGGCGTGAGGGCCGTAAGGGTGAGTGAAGGGCTGAAGGTGACTGTGACTGTGAGGATGGGGGTGAGTGAGGGGCCAAGAGTGAGTGTTGCTGTGAGGTTGAGGGTGAGTGAGGGACTTAGGTGAGTGTGGCTGTGAGGGTGAGGGTGAGTGAGGGCAATCGAAAATGCCGACCTCTCCTCGAGGGAGAAGCTTGGTATACTCCGTTCACCCTTAAGCTGAGACAAGAAGCTCCGCCTTCAGCGCGAGCTTTCTGCCATTGCTAACACAGGTGTGAAAGCGCAGTCATACGCAACCAAGGCACTGCGGAAGTCAGCAAGCTCGCGTTGATGGCGGAGCTTCTAGTTTCAGCTTAAAGGGCCTCTGACACGCCAAAAAAATTTGAAGTGCCCACCCACGACCGGCTTCATAGGGACAACCAGGTCACCCGAGGCAGCGCGAGAGCGCCTTATTTGCTTTTACTTATTTAGTACTTTCGCTAGTTTGCTGACCCGCCACCGCGTTTTCTGGCGCTCTAGCTTAACACACTAGCTGACACTTTCGCGTGTGTATCTGTGTGTGTCCGCTCCATGACCGGCGACGTTTCGAGGATAATCGGCTGTGTTTTAAGGTCGTTTCTCGCCGTTATTGCGACTCTATGTCCGGTAAAGAGTTACAAGCTGATCTAGATCGCATTGTTCTCTCGTCAAAAGATAACAAACTTCCCCTAAACTTAAACCAAAGGCGCTACCATGCACATCACTGCCTTGCGCCAAACTTCGATTCCTCCAACACTTTTCCTGAACCGAGTGGAGATCCCAAGAACAACACATATCCACCTCCTAGGTGTCATCATCGACCAGCATTTCAATTTCCATCGCTATTTCCAAAACGTCGTGTCCGTGGAAAGGTGACTTTTTGACTTTGTCATTCGGTCCACAAGAAGAGCCAGTCCCGACGTGCCCAGATTGCTGTTCACAGCACTGGTGTTGCCGCAATTTTGCAGCTCGGTGTGGGATTCGGCAACCAGGCAACTTGTTGCTTCCCTCGAGTCCGTGCAATGTCGCGCCTCCCACCTTGTTATGAGGCGCCAGGCAACTTGGCCCCCGAACACCATTCTATCGAGCACTGCACCTCCTCCGTTCAGTCTGCAGGGACCCGCATCAACATCGACGTCAAGTAGCGACCATGGGCTGCTAGCCACTTTTGTGCTACCGGACTCCTCGCTTCCTTTTGCCTCCTCCCTGCGGCGAGTCGCACTGGTGGACTGCAGCCCCTTTTAACCCGTACGCTTCGTCACTAGAACTTCTTCGCACCCCGTGCCGCGCAACTTCAGACGCCCCCCCCCCCCCCCCTCCGCCAGTCACCAGTCCACCACCAATTGACACTGTCTCACTTCGCACATTCACCAAGAGCGCGACGGCCCACCTGCAGAGCATCTAACTCGTACATGCTACTAATGCTTAGCTCACAATAGTAACTATTCTGCTCGAGAAAACTGTAATATAGTGACTCATTTTAACCTATTCTGTACACACTATCTGCTAGCATTAGCGCCTGCCTATTAAATGCGACAAAAAACATTTGAACCCAACGCCATTTCCGCACGCTCTCAATGCCTTCCATAGCAGCCGCCTCGCTTTTGCTGTTGAACAAGGGCGGCGCCCAGCGGAACACTCGGTCCCTCCAAGTCGTTCACGTGATATTTCTTGGCCCGCGCGCTTCCTTAGGGAAACGCGGAGTGAGCTGGTCGCCCCTAATAAAGCCGGTCGTGTGCCCACCAGTGCCCTGTGACGTAAGAATGTACCGAAAGGTGTCGGGGCGGTCAGAAGGGAGGCATCGACCTACGTCATTAAAAGTTAGTTCGCCAGAAGTCACGTCAGTTTCACTCCTCGAGTTCTCCGTGTCCGTGCCTAAGACTTTTTTATTTGTTATTGTGGTTTCCATTATGAGCGATCGTAGAAAACGAAGTCTCAGTTCCACTAGCTTTTTATCGCTGCACTGTTGGTTAGTTTGCGTGCTGTAAACGTTGAGGACGAAGAGTCAGTGGACCGCCGTGATGAGTTCAATGTTTGCTTGGATTTCTCGCGGAAGTGCGGCGAATAACAAAAACATTGAAAAATATATATTACACACGGTCGCGGTAAACAAGAGGAGTAATACAACTCAGGTGACTACCGGCGATGCCTCCCTTCCGACCGCCCCGACATCTTGCGGTACGTCACAGGGCACTGGAGGGCACTTTGAATTGGGCTTCGTATTTCTATTTTTTATAAAAACGACTACGCAACTCTAAAGTGAAACAATTTTTTGGTGATGTGTTAATACATCATTTTAACGCCTAGCATGAAAAAAAAATTGTTGTTGGCGTGTCAGAGGCCTTTTAAGGGTGAAAAGAGTATAGCCGCATCCCCGGTCAACGATCAAGACGCTCCCGTCCTTCAAGAGGCAAGTGCGCGTGCTTTTGCGTGATCTGACCGACGTTGCTAAAACGCACATTTGGGAAACTGACCCTTGAAACCTGGGTCATTGGTGTCCGCCGAAACCGAGCTAAATACGATGTCAGCGCCACGCTTTAGCGAGTCACTGAATGTTCCCAGAGTACCGAAACTCCCAGGCTCGAGGTGCTAAGATGGCGGCTCAATCTTTTCCTTTACTGTGGTCACCATAAGCTTTTAGAAAGCATGTTTCTACGTAAAAACAAACGGAAAAGCTCTTTTTGTAGGAACTTTTTTATGAGATTAGTATAAAATGACAGGAGCCTGGTGTTTCCATAAAATTTTAGGGTACAGGGTTTTGCTGCACAATTCTTATTGTTTTTATACAGTCATGCCTCACTGGTGGTTTCAGGTAGCGCGTCCAGAGCTGGGTGCGTTCTAACTTCGGTTGTAATTCGCGGCGCGTCCGCTTGGACAAAGGGGATTGCCATCCCTGATACCCTTTCCTCCGTATATTTTTCGGCACCAAAATGGCCGATTAAAGCCAAAATAGAGCCGTCACAGCAGACGCTATCGAATGCGTCCCTAGCCGATACTGCCGTTCAGTCTCCCGTGTAGTCACTGCGGGAGAAATGGCGACGTTGCGATCGCCATTAGCTCGGTTATTAGCGAGTTTTAGTAGACCGTATTTCCCCTTCCGCTAAGCCCCTCCGCTACCCGGGACTCTAGAGCAAACCGCCACTGCGCAGGCGCAGTGGCGGTTTCTTCGTAAAGGAGGCTTAGCGGAGGGGGAAACACGGTCAACGAAAACTCCCTATTGTGTACGGATCGGTACCACCGACGTTACTAGATCAGCTCAGTTGACAAGCTCCGCATTAGCTGCGCTTCGGGAAGCCGGCCTTCTCCGTTCGCGCGAGCGTGGTGGCGCTGTCGTCACAGTTCGCCTAGAGTTCCTGTATATGCTACCTACGGTAGCAGAGTTGCGCATTCAGCCTCGGCGCGTGGCCGCAGCGCCGGCTTTCCCGCACGAGCTGGATGCTTTGCTCCTCACGTGACTACATTTGGCGAATAGCGGCGCCGCGCGCGCCGCCGCGCATGGAAAACAGGAGAGGAGGAAAAGGAGGCGGAAAGCAGGGAAACATACGCCGGGGCAAGAGAAACGTCGGCGGAGCGACCGTAAAGGTGGCTTTCTTGCACGCCAACGGATGCTTTGCTCCTCACGTGATGGATCTCGGCGAATAGCGGCGTGGCGGCGCGGGGAAAACAAATGCGCAACTCTAGGGAGCCTATACAGGAACTCCAAGTTCGCCCGGTCCGCAAGGCCGGCCAAGCTCTGGGCAAGCTCGGGACGCTAGCTTTTTATTCCGAAATTAGGCGGTCGGCGGCACGTCGGCGGCCCTTGCGCCCTTCTTTTAAAGAAATGGACTCTGCAAGTAGATTCTGCTGCAGTCACGATTGTAATTATGCACCCTAACGTTTTCTTCGGTTTTTACTCTATAATTCATCGGATAGCAGCATGGGTGCCTAGCTTCGGGTCTGGCTTCGGAGTGCGATCCTATGTTCATGTAATATCAAAGTATAACGGGATTTATGTCATAGTTTATGTCTCTCATATCCGTCTATGACCAGCATCCACAAGCAGGGGTTCGCGTGCACTGTCAGCGCCGTATCCAGTTCTCGACAAACGCTCCCACATATTTGTCACAAGAAAACGAACAAAATGCGTTTCCTACCTTTTATTTGTTACCACAACAAATCTTCGGCAAGGCTAAAATTGCAGCCGAATACTGTGCAACGTTTATTTCTTTTAGCATGAAAAAAAAAATCGCGAGCAGAATGCAAAACACCAAGACTGAAAATCCCTGTGTTGGCGATCACAGGACTCGAGCTTTCTTGTTTGCTACTGCCCCCTTCTCCGTCACCTATCGGATGATGTCTCTCGGGTAGAACATTTGCGTTACAACAATGCAGTTCTCAGAATGACCTTTGCACACCAGCCTTCCTATTTCGCATTCCCAGGGTAGCTAAAAATGTCTTTATTTTTGGGTTGAAATAGATCGCAGAAACGTCACGATATCAATAAAACAATATCAATTATGGACAACTGCAACGTTAAGATAATATTAGTTAACGTAAAGAGAATTTAAATTAATGCCCGCTTATAAACACGTCAACGAGCATATGTTGCTGTCAGGCACATGAAGCATGCATGCGCTTACAAAAATGAACCCGTTCCACATAGTCAACGAGGGTGTCTCTCAATTCGTGCACTGTTGCCGCGAAGCTGTAGCAGGTACTGTAAAATAACGGTTCTAATATATACCGCATGTTCACACGTAAATCTCCAAACATACACACACGAATCCGCGCTGATCAGCTGATCGGAAGTGATGTCTTGTAATTCTTAACCCCTAGTGACACGTCTCCGAAATGGCACGCACACGCAAGGGAACGAGGTTGTCACACACGTAAAAGACAGACCAAAGGAATAACTCAGTCGTTTTCACCAGTAGCAGGCCTCAACATACCCGAATACAAATACAAAACAGCCCGCTTCCTTCAAATGACGAAGACGCCTTCAAATTGTCATTCTTTCCTGATGCGGCTTTGGTATGTATGCAGTAGTTTACGCTTGAACTTCTGACACAAACACAGAACAGCAGAATAGGGAAGTTCACGGTATTTTAGTCCCCAAAACAAGCAAATCACAACGGTCCATGTGCCTGAAACCAGAAACAATGGACGCAGCCATTTCTCCGAGCTGCATGTCTTGGTGCCGAATGTCGGAAAACTGCCAAAACTAATCAGGGCCGGCGGGCGTAAATTTACATCAAAAGTCCCAGAAAATGTTGTCTCGATCGAGACATTATCACACTGGCAACAGTCCTTAGTAATACACTTCGTGAACCCACACAAAAACGATGTATTTCACGTCGCATCTTCAGCCACGGGTGCCGAAGCCAGTCAGACCGAACGGGTCGGGCGGACTCAGTGCGGGCTTGGACACGAACGCCGCTACGCGTCAGTGAATGGCAGCGCGTCACTTTTTCCTCTGAGCTTGTCAACTTCTACGATCCAGTAACGCTGGGTGCCACATCTTCAGAGGAGGCTCTATGGCAGTTTCCCATCTGAGATCTTCTAGTAACGTTAGATGTAACAGGGCAGTGCACGCGCGAGCTTTTGGGGATAAAACAGAACTCTTTCATCTGAGCCCGGAGGCGGTGCAAAAATTATTTTCATACATCACGACACGAAGATCGTATTTGCCTGCAGGGGATTGTCGAAAATAATTAAAATTATAATCCTCGATCTCCACTCTTTGATTGGACCGTCCTGCACACTTCTATGCTGTATAGCAGATGAAACGGCACTGGCAGTTTCGCGATCATCCAAAGGAAAACAACAAATAAATATGACTATTACAACAAACTGTTTAGATGGCTGTTTAATGACAAGTTTGTTTTATTCTACTCCGAGATTATTGGTAACATTTATATTGTTTCTATTCAAAAAAGTATATGTAATGTATATGAAAAATTGTCGATAGAACACGACTTGCAACATGAAAGTCTAAACTGTGAATTTCTATAAATTGTCTGAAATATTTTCTTTGAGGGCAGGGTACAAGTTGACCTGTACCGGTAGCACACACATGCCAGTTGTCATACAAACGTTTCTTTAAGAAAAAATAGTACGCGCAAGGTCTTTTTTTTTTTTCAGAAAAGGACTCTGAGTGCGTGTGGGAATTTTTTTTTTTTTTTAACTAGCATTACAAGCAAGTTGGGATTCATTCACTAAGACTTCGCTTTACGAGCAGCAAAGTGTGTAGTTGGGCGAGACGGTGGATAACCTGAATAAATAAGGCAGCGCAAAAAGGACACAAGGACATGTAGAAAATACACAGACACACACAGCGATGACTATCATCATCCCATTTACAGAACAAAGTGCACTGGCACTCTCAAAGAAATGCACCAGCCTGAATATCAACTGAAAATATATTATATGGCAGAGTAAGTGATTTCATACTAACAAAACCACCAGGATTGTAATGCTATATAAAGAGCTATTCATGAATTTCTCTAGTGGTGTTGTCAAAATGTTTGGCCACTATTAGAATATTATTCAAATGGAAAGAACAGCCAGATGTATTGCAGTGCACAACTAAGTGTGATGAGCTGTGCACTGCAATCTGTATTCCAGAGGGCGTAAGTCATTTGGAAAATGTCCCTAACGGTTGTTAAATACAACAAACTTCCGGTCCATCTCAAACAACACTCTGCGTTATTAGAACATTACGCATCAGCTTCCAAATCCGCAAGATGTACATAACGTTATCTACCAGCCTAATGTGAACAACGGGGAAACAGCAGCAGCGGGCGGGCGGCCAAAGCCATTCCCAGAATTTCTCTAATCAGTAAATAGAAACACGGGTCCCTAATAGTGAAGGGCCCGGAAATAAGGCACTACCAACGTTGACAAGTTTACACACAGTGAGAACGCCAAACCCTCGTATGACTTTCATAAATGTATGTTGAAAAGTCAATAATTTCATAATAAGAAACGTCGAGAACGTCTAGATCATATTGAAATGTGTCCACTTGGGCGTTTCTCCAGTCTCGACCGAAGTGTGACGCGCTTATCGGACAACTCGGAACGATGCTTCTTGCCGGAGACCTCAGGAGCTACTTGTGATTTTGTTTTTTCACGTTCCTTTGTATTATTTTGTATGGGGCTCTGTACTCTAGCGCCTGCTTGCAATTGCAGCAGACAGCAGACAACTCGGCACAGGGACGAAGATCAGGGACAAAAGAAAACATGTTATTATCAAAACAAATACAACTGCGTCACTTTTAAGACTACCCGTTGTAAAGATGTAACGATTTTGCAAGATAGGTTAATTAAAATTCCGCCTAGCTTTAATTTTACGAAAACGCTTACCGAAAAAAATTGCAGTCACAGTTTTCAAAAATTTTACCTGGTTATATATCCTTCAACGGTCAGTGAAACTGGTCTGTAAAGAAAAGCTGCAGTTTAGCTTGCTTTGAAACATCCGTTGTCCTATTTAAATGGGATCATTAGAGATATCCTCACTAGACGTTTGTCTGCATCGTAACATGGTTCCACGACCAAGGTTCTAACATTTTAATGCGTTAGCATTAGAACGCTCGTTTTGACGAGAACCCGGCAGTCAGTGTCTTTGGTTAGTCAGCTCCGGGGAGACAGGGAGGAGGAGGGGAGAGTGTGATTCGTACGACGCTCCCATTGGTCTGAAGCGCTGACGTCAGCACGTATCGACCCATTTCCCCTCTCCCGGCGCTGACAAAAGGACAGACACCGCCGGGCTTTCGCGAAAACGAGCGTTCTCGTTTTCGTCAAAGGAGCGTCACGGAGCTGGCGAGGAGTCAGAGAGTAGGAGTCGCTGCGGCGCGGTGGAATGCTGGCGTGCTCATTTACCGCTCTGCCCGTCGCCGGATGTTCTTCGCTCTGGGTTTCCGTAGTAGCGGTTCTAGGGCTGGGATGTGTTTGTGTAGTTAAACAAATAGCTGCGGGTCCACGAGTGATATAGATGCAATTCTTTCAACGAGTGGTATGGATGTGGTTCTTTCCATGAGTGATATGAGTGACCGTATACAAGTGTTTCGACGTACTCTGACAGACAGAGTGCACAAAAGGTGTGAAAAAACTAAAGGAAGATGCATTTGAGCATTCTTATCGAATACGTTACCATGACCCTTGGGAAACGCCACACACGTCCACCCTTTTGGGAAACGCTAACACTGACCCCGTAACGAGGCCAAAAAGTGGCAACAAAAAACAGAGGAAGCAAAAGAGAAAGATAAAGGAGAAAAGCGAAGTGTGTGGCGCTTCGCAAGATTCATGCTAACGCTTTCCTTAAGAATCCATCAATGTATCTTTTAACGCGATAGCGTATAGAAGCTCGTATCGCAGAAAATCCGGCGTCGGCGTCGGTGGTACCAAAAAATCCCATAATGCAACGCGCGCGACGTCACTCGTTTGACGTCCCACGTTGCTGTGACATCATGACCTTATTGACCCGCTCAATTTATCATAAAAGCGTTCCGCTAAATTTAGCGTAAAAATGTTCCGCTAAATTTAGCGTATCATTTCCCCGCCAAATTTAGCGGAAAATCTTCCCGCCAAGTTTAGCGAAAAATTGCCCTGCCAAATTTAGCAAAATATTTTCCCAACAAATTTAGACAAATTTCCGCTAAATTTAGCGAGTCGATGGGGTCATGACATCACAGCCACATGTGACGTCACGCATCATGTGACATGACGTCACGTGACAAGTGACGCTAAAGAGTAGACCGCGCACAGATGCTCGCACGGCTTGGGAACGAGCGTTTGTACGACAAAGCTTTGCGAACGGGGCCCGATAACGCCATTGCGTTCAACTTTTAAAAGCAAAGTTTACGTTATCTTCGTTTTTTTTTTTTCTAAATAGCTTTTTGCGACTTCTTGAACAAGTCTTCGTTGATCACAACAAATGCTCTTTTCTTGTCGTCTACCCAACTGTGATTTCCAATTTAATAGTTCACCCCGTTGTTTTGACCCTCGATTCATCGGTGATAAACCGTGAAGATGAATTTGCGTCTTTACAACGGTTTATGTGTGCGTCTATAGGACGTGAGAAAGGAGAAAAAAACATTGAATTTTCGAGCTTGTTGGGTTTACCTCTAGCGGGTTCAGCTATAGCCTCCTCTATACTCACAAAGCCTGGCAGTTCGACGACGGAGCCATAAAGTGCCCGGTCGAAGATTTGGAACGCGAGGATCTGGTAGCACAGAGCATTTTTCGGGGGGCTTTTTGTCAGCGCACAGCTTTTGCAGTGCCGAGGATCCGAAACATGTTTTTTGTTATCTCTAGTGCGGCGCCACTCGTGCATGAACAGAAGAAGATCGTTTTGCCTGGAAGGTCGCGTGATCTTTGAGCGTGCGAACTCATAGAACTGCAAGCGGCTGATGGCGCAAGCCAGATTCTGATGTCCTGAAAAATATACCAACGAGTATTCGGGCTGTAGTGTATCTTTACTACGCGGATACGACACTGGCGACGAGAATTCAAGAGCCTACGACGCCTGGAACCTCCGACCACGAGCCATGTCTACTCAAGGCAAAATGGAAGCCTTTTCGGGCAAGTCATGGGCCTCGTGGATTGAACGTTTGGGTTTCTACTTCGTTGCGAATGGCATCAGCGCGATGGACAAGAAGCGAGCACTCCTAGTCACGCTCTGCGTTCCCGAAACTTACGAGATCGTACGAGCGTTGGTGGCACCCAGAGGACCCGGGTACGTTGAGTTTGACGAACTCGTGACGATCCTCGGCGCTCACATTGATCCTCGACCGTCAGAGCTCTATGGCCGGTACAAGTTTCAGCGGCGAGACCAACTACCCGACGAGTCGATCAACAGCTACGTGGCGGCACTCAAACATCTGGCGGGTGACTGTAATCTCGGCATCCTGGCTTCCGCAACTACGCGTGTTATATCGACGACGGCGCCACAATCGGCATCGCAGCAACCAAGGTCGCAACAGGCATCCGGTGCAGCGGCTACGGCTGGACAACCAGCAACGCCACAACGGGACACCAAACTGCAGTTGGACGTGATGTTGCGTGACAGGTTTGTTTGCGGCATTCGCGACGAGCTTCTGCAGCAGCGCCTGTTCGCAAAAAAGGATTTAACGTTCTCGAGCACCTTAGATATCGCCATCCGAGCAGAGAATGCCTCGAAACAACAACAAAGCATCAAGAAAAAGAAGACCTCCAGATCAACAAGGCAGGGTGCGACGAAGCTTGGTTGGTCGTCGAAATATCTCTTTTAATGTCCGGCTCCGTTGAGGCGTGGTGACATTATTTTTCTTTTCATGCTCGATCTTTTTCTTCCTTTCCTTTTCTCCTAGCGTGCACGCGACACCGTCACATGCCGCCGCCTCAAAAAGGCGTCGACCCGACGTACAGAATACGCAAAGAAACTGGTGTTATGATGTCACTTATAGCACACACAAAACACGCGATAGTTGCAAGTGCTGTACATGTATAAAACAGTATTCAAGTCCACGCAAAACACAATCGTCGGAAGCGGTAATTGCAATTCCTGTACACATATAACACAACATTCAAGTACACACACGACACAATCGTCCCACGTGATAATTGCAGCTCTTGTACAAGTATAGAACAGTCTTCTATTGAACAGTTTTAGGAGAGTGAAAATTCCGCAACAGGCTCTAGATACGGTTTCAGTTTTTCTACGTGCACGATGTCCCGCCCTGAATTATCACCGAACTCTATTTCATAATTCCCCGGCGATAGCTTGGCCACAACTCGATGAGGCTCAGTGTACATTGTACGTTTTTTAAGCCCCACTGGCGGGGTCCTCATCAGCACCAACTGGTCTCGTTCTAACGTTATGTCAGTTCGGTATTCGTCAAATAGTCTCTACTGCTTCTCCTGAGCCAACTTGATGTGTCATGCAGCCAATCTACGCGCTTCGTTCAAGCGCTCACGCACGAGCACCACGTATTTGGAGCTTACTTGCAGTTCTTGCAGCTCTTTCCTGTTATAAGCCGCATCTAAGGGGAAAACAGGGTCACGTCCATACAGAAGGAAAAAAGGAGAAGTACGACCTGTGTCCTGACATCCTGTGTTATAGCAGAACACTATACAGGGCAAAACAGCAGCCCACTTCTCTCCAGATGAGGTGATGATTCGCATCATCTGTTTCAGCGTCTGTTGGCTCGCTCGACGAGGCCGTTGGCAGCTGGGTGATAAGCTGTAGTCGTTGCGTGACCTATATATACCGCGGTACTTGAGGTAATCGGAAGTTGATCTGGCAGTCATCTGTGTGCCCCTGTCCGTAACTAGTACTGTGGGGCATCCGTGCTTGAGGATAATTCTCCTCTCGATGAACTTCTGCACAGTGGAAGCCTCAATGTTACGAACAGCTTTCGCCTCAACAAACTTGGTTAGGTAGTCTATGGCAACTATGACAAACTTGTACCTCCGTGAAGCCTGGAAGGGCCCAATTATGTCGACTCCAACTGTATAAAATGGCACATCGACTTCAACTGGCTGCAGCAGTCCGTAAGGGCACGTCGTAGTCATCTTCATCCGTTGACACAAATCACAGCTTTTCACGAACCGTTGGACATCCAGATACTCTCGAGGCCAGACATATTTACTGTGGATTTTCTCGTATGTGCGACGGATTCCCATGTGTGCTCCGAATCGACTTCCATGAAATTTGTGAAGTACTTCCGCTCGCTTCGTCGCCGGCCAGCATGAAACAAATCGTTCATGCGTTGGTCCTGCATCCCTTTTGTACAATACATCATGAAAAAGCACGAATTATTTACTTGCTCTCTTCTGCTGTTTCTTTGTACCAGCCTTTTTCTGCAGTATCTTTATGATTTTTGTGCACAACGGTGTACAGAACGTGAAGCAGCAAACAAAGACGCTGCTTCACGCAACAATGGACAGTGCTATCGATGCACAGGTCAGCATGACCCACAGGGATGCCTATTCATAAATACAGTGTGTCGCTACTGCAAAAAGCTTGGACACAACGAAAAAGCATGCATTGCGAAAAAAAAGCAGCAAGGCAAACCAGCTGACTAGAAAACTAACCACAATGTTGCAGCGACTGAAGTGGTGAGCCAGCCGACGTGCTCATCTAGATGTTCCTGTTACGAATTGAACAGTTTACACACGCCAAGGGGCGTTCCAAAGTTCCATGTTTCCCTTCAGATTCAGGGTAAGCCACTTCAGTTCGAGGTCGACTCTGGCGCTGCATGTTCGTTGCTCAGCGAAGAAACATTTCGCTCAACTTGGCCCAAAAATCCACCCAATCTCACGAAAGACGACTTGGAACTCTACACTTGGAGCGGTGAAGGCCTAAAACTTCTTGGCTCACTTCAAGCAAGGGTACGCTTCAAGTCAAAAGATTACCTCCTGCACTTTTGGTGATGAAAGGATCTGGCTGCAGCCTTTTGGGAAAAGATTGGTTCGACGCGCTTCACATCCGAGTGAAAGGAATCAACCAGGTGCAGCGTCAGACCGCACCACCAGAGGTGGAGGAAGTCCTTCGACGGCGTCTTCCTGTATCTAGAACAAATTTCGGCACTCAGAGATACCGCTACCAATTACCGCTATTGTTAAACCTTCTTTTTTCTCACGGAATTGATACATACTCTGTAAACAGTCGTACAATGCAAGACATTTTGTAATATAAAATCACTATTTACGTTTCAGATAGCTCTAAATATATGTACTTAGGTAGATGTTTTTTTGCTGTTGTTGTTTTTTTGTGATTGTTATATACTGTGTTTTTGTTTTTTGTTTTTTTTGTATTCATGTCAGTTCCGCTGCTGCTTTGTATTGGGGCGCTGGGACTCGTCACGCTGCTACGTGCAGCTTTTTTTCCAGCTCCCTTGTCACGAATGTATTTGTGTGGCAGAAAATAAACTGATTTGATTTGATTTGATTTGACATCATAATGTGTTCAAGGACAACACCTCTGGCTACACGGGACCTCCAGTACAATTGGAGCTAGAAGAAGGAGCTTCACTGAAATTTTGCAAAGATCGGCCGATTCCTTTTGCGCTCTGGTCAGCGGTAGCAGACGAGCTCCAACAGTTGCAGAGTCAAGGAATAATTGAGCCAGTCGGACACTCTGCATGGGCTACGCCACTGGTACTCGTCCGAAAGAAGAGCGGAGCTATCCGACTTTGTGACGACTACCGGAGCACGGTACACGCCGCATAAAAAAAAACAAAAAAAAACAGCTATATGCTACCCACAACAGGAGAAGTGCTGTCGAACCTCAGAGGAGGAACTGTTGTGTCAACGCTGGACTTGTGCCAAGCACACCAGCAGCTAAAGCTAACGGACGAGACGGCAGCAGTACTGATAATCAGCACGATGAAAGGACTATTCAGGGTGACGCGACTTCCGTTCGGGATCTCAGCAGCGCTCGGCATTTTTCAGCGGATGATGGAAACGACACTCACTGGCATCGACGGTATAAGCGTATACCTTGATGACATTAAGTGGAGCGACCAAGGAACAACACGCTGAACGCCTGGAACAAGTGCTATCCAAGCCAGACAGCACCGGTGTGAAGCTAAGAAAAAAAGAAAAATGCAAGTTCGTAGTCACCGTAGCTATATTCCTACGACACAGGATTGACGCTTCAGGGGTACACAGCACTGCGGACAAGGTGCAAGCAATTATGGATGCTCCAGAGCCAACAGGAAAAACCGAGCTGCAAGCCTTTCTGGGGTTGCTCGCATTTTATGACCGCTTCCTCGAGAACAGAGCTGCAGTGGCATCGGTCGTGTACAAGCTCCTTGAGAAGAATGTTCCTTGGTTGTGGAAAGACATTCACCAGGAAGCATTCCTAAAACTTAAAGAATTAGTAAAGAAATGCACGGTCCTTGCGCATTATGATGAAAACAAACCCCTGGTCCTTTCCTGCGACGTGTCTCCTTACGGCGTGGGAGCAGTACTTGCGCAGAAAGACGCTGTGGGACGTGAGGCTCCAGTGGCTTTTGCGTCACGAACACTAGGGGCTGCGGAGAAAAACAATTCTCAGCTTGATAAGGAAGGGTTAGCCATCGTCTATGCAGTATGTCACTTCCACGAATACATCGTTGGACGACAGGTAACCATCTACACAGACCACCACCCCCTTTTGGGAATACTTGGAGGCACAAAACAGATACCACAAGTCTTATCCCCGCGTATGACACGATGGTGCATCAAGCTAAGTGCGTAGTACTACGAGTTGAGATACCGACGGGGACGGACACACCAAAACGCAGACGCTCTGACCAGGCTGCCTCTACCTGCTCGTGTCAACGAGCCCTGCCCAACTGGCGATGTGCTAATGTTAGCCTGCTCGCCAATTCCACCACTCTGTCCAGAACGCATCGCAGCGCTCACTGAACAAGACAAAGTTCTAACCCTCGTCTACCAGGCCATACAGCACGGCAGACTAGGACAGCTAAACAAAGACGAGTGCAGGGCCTACAAAAGTATCGCCAACGAACTTTTGACCCTCAACGGTTGCTTGACCCGAGGTATAAGAGTGGTGATTCCCAGTACAGCGAGAGCTCAAGTACTCGACTTGCTTCACGCTGGACACCGAGGCGTAGTGACAATGAAGGCAGCTGCCCGAGGTTAAGTTCAGTGGCCTGGAGTGGATAAAGGCATCGAAGCCAAGCCAAGGGCGTGCAGCATTTGCCAAGAGCACCAACGGGCACCACCTAAGGCACAATCCCCGGAATGGCAACGACCATCGAGACCTTGGGATACACTGCACATCGACTTCGCAGGTCCAATTGAAGGAAAAATGTTGCTGATATCGGTTGACGCCTTCAGTAAATGGCTGGAAGTTCGTCAAATGAAAAGTATCAACTCCAGCTCACTGATTAAAAACCTTCGTAACTTGTTCGGAACGTTCGGCGTACCACGCAAGGTTGTTAGCGATGGTACGTCATTAGTGTCAGACGAGACCGAACAGTTCTTTAAAAATTTTCGAAGAGTAGGTCGTTGAGGTGGAGCTTGCTTTTACTAGAGTACGCATTTTAGCTTCAATGTATTAAGAGAACTGACAACGTGGGGGATTATCCCAGTCCTGTTTGATGTGTTTAGAATGCTTTTGCTGCTCTGCCAATAATTGTGATATCATATGCCAGTCTAGGTACATTGTTGAATAGCATGATTTAGAACTCAGCATATTTTTGCGTCGGGACGGTAAGCACAAGGGACCCATCTGAATGAGAGCGAGTTTTCGGGTATCTTGGGATACTTATAAATATGTTTCGTGGAGGATCTTGTCATGGCCGATCGCAAACGGAAGAAAAAGAAACGCGCGTGTGAATCCCTACCGAAAAACAATTTGGCTCCTGTATGAAAATAAAATGGTTTATACTGGCAACAGTTTAGCCATACTGGCCACACGCTTGTAAAACGGGCCATCCGTTCGAGCCACACCGGTCCCGTAATGCTTCTCGAAACTGAAAAACCAGGAAAATTCGCTGTGTTGCCGATGGATGAGTTTCAGAAGAAGTCTGACGTAGCTGTCATGGGTGTGTTTAAACGATTCGACGGAAACATAACAAAAAGTGAAAGCCGTTTACAACTCCATGTAACGCCGAATTGGAGCGCAGCTCTTGAGGAGGAGGGAAGGGTACTGAGGGGAGGGTAGACCCTTCCTCCTTCTTCTCCTCCTCCTTCTCCTCCTCCTCCCCTCATTCTTTAGTATGTTCCGGGGGGGTCACCTGACCTCGGGGGGAGGGGGTCACGTGACCTCGGGGGGAGGGGGTGGGGGTGTCAAGTGACTTGGGGGGAGAGGGGGGTCACATGACCTCGGGGAGGGGGCCACGTGACCTTGGAGTGTCACGTGACCTTGGGAGGGGTCACGTGACCTCGTGGGTCACGCGACCTTGGGGGTCACGTGACCTTGGAGTGACCTTGGGGGGTTACGTGGGGGTCACCTTGGGGGTCACATGACCTGGGGTTAACGTGACCTTGGGGTGACTTTGGGGGTCACGTGACCTTGGGGTGACCTTGGTTACGGTGACGGCGACGGCGACGCCGCTCAAGCCGGAAACGGGCGCCCAAGAGCTGCGCTCTAAAATAACGGAATTCGTCATGTCACAAGTGCTCCGTATCATCCGGCGACCAATGGTCAAGCGGAAAGGATGGTGTGTGAAACCAAACAGGCGTTGTCTAAGGACAAGACAGGAAGTTTATCGTGCCGACTTTCCCAATTTCTACTGAGACAGCACACAACGATTAGTCTCACGACAGGAAAGACTCCGGCTATGCTAATGTTTGGTCGTGAGTTGTCAACCGCAATTACTCTACTACATCCGCAAGCCACTACGTCTTGCATTCTGTTCATGTTTTTTATACGGTTTGTTCAACTATTAGTTTCATTTTGACTCGTCCTTTTCCAGGTGGGATCGTCGAAGTTCACACGACAGATAGCATTTTTACGAGGAAGTTGTTCTCGTGGTTAGTTTACACCATATGTCTACTAAACTGCGAGGAATTCTTTTCTGTTTTCTTGACTCTGGAAGGTCTTTATCTCTGTCTGTCTGTCAATGTCAGGCTTGATGAGCGAGAAGTAAGATCAGCTTACCACCAAATATCGACCAAAAAGACACATACTTTGTCCCCTATTCTCTCGGCGTGAGGTCAATAAGAGCATTAATTTGTGAAATGTTGATGCGTGTTAAAGGAAAGGCAGTTTACTTCACCAACACGGACGTGTTTATCGCTCAAAGGGACATCGTAACAATAACAGTTGAACTGCATACTTCTTTTTAGAATTCAGCGTTTACGATTGACTATGTAATTATTTAACCCAACAAAAGTGGGACAGGGCTCAATACGTGTCAATTTAGCTCAAATCTTATGCGGATTTGGTCCGTGCTGCGGTGCCATATTGCTCACAGCCTCGAAGTTTTCCCATATATGTAATTTTAGAGTGTGGCCCACTGTCTGTCCTTCTTATTTACTCTTCGACTCTCCTGGTAGTCCCTTCTTACGTCAACGGCAAAGCAGTAACTATACTGCTATACTATTTAAAGACTGGTCCACTATTTGAACACATTGTCCAGAAGGCGGGTATTCTGAGCAACTGGACCAGTCTGCCCTTGTATACCGAGCATAAAAGAGCCTGGGGAAAAAAAAAAAAAAAGAACGCAGCAGACCGGAAGAACGCCATCGGGACGAACCGAATCGCCCGTCGCCCCCGCTGTCCAGTGGAAAGGCGAACCGGTCCGTGGGGGTACACGCAGCAGCAAATCTCGTTCGTTTGTTTTTTATCCGGGCAGCTTAAAGTGAAGAGCCAACAAAGAAGAATCCATCAAAGCCTTGAAGGCTGCGGGTGCGATCGAGGAAGCTGAAGGACACGCTTGAGCGACAAGGAACGTGACAAAACAAAATTGTCTTGCCAAGGAACGTAGACAACATGAGGAAGGCGTCCACGTCCGGATGGAAGGAACCGCTACTCGGCTACCAGGAAAAAACAAAGCTGGCGGAACTGCACTAACGATGTGCTTCCCAGAGGGCGGCTCCGAACAGAAAATCACAGAGAGCGTTTGACAATCGAGATAAGAGGAACAAGAAAGGACCATCATGTCGGCTTAGTAGTGCAGGGCGACCTTAATGTGAGATATCATAAGGGTTATTAAATCTACAAAAGAGCGCAGTGGTTTGATTGAAAATTTGACATCGCGACCTTGGCGTAATTGTAGCTTCTCGGTGCAAACTGCGCAAGCAGATTGCTCGGTTAAAGTGGTTTTGTAGCTGGAACGCTGAGGGTTTAATCATCGCAAACCCCGGAGGATAAAAAAAGAAGATTGTGCATGAGATTCCTTGTTTGGAAACATTTGACTGGCTGTTGTATGCTGACTAGTATTCGCTGCTAAGCACTGGTCTAACGAGTCTGTTCAAAACAAGGGGAAACAAAGCGGTTTAACATCGTGTCAGAAACAGTATTCGCGAGGTTGACACACGGCCGCGTCACCATAGTTAATCAATAAGTTCTTAATTATTGATTAATAACTCACAGTTGGAATAACGCTGTTGTGAAGGAATTTATAATGAAAAGCAGAGCGCGCAAAAGACGCAGACACAAGAAAGGCTGTCATAACAAATGTACGCTACTTGTTTTTCTTGTGTCCATGTTTTCTTTATGCATTTGTATTGCTCAGTCTTTGTTGCACACTCCTAAAAGGGCGTCGCGCGTGAAGATATACAATATATAAAAAAGTTCGAAGTACAACTAAGCACTTCTTATGAGTTGTGAATGCGAAAGCATGCATGCCGCTGTTCCGCTTCCTTACTCCGTCTGCGGATTACTTGCGTCGACAGTCGAGCGCGCGCGCTAGCTCTCCTTGGCGCACTGACCTTGGGCGTGGAGCGGAGGAGCCGCTGCCTCGCGGACATGTAGCGCCATGGGGTGTTGGTCGTTGAAACTGACGCGCAGCGGCCAATAGGAGCACCGTCGGCGCGCACCAGCCAGTGGGACTGAAGCCGAAATCCATCAGCTTTACTCCGCCCCTTTGGGATCGGGGAAACTAGTTGCCGTTTGGCTAGGCTCTTCGCTTGGTTTCAAAGCTGGGAGCCGGCTTCACTAGGAGAAGGAGTTTAAGTGCCGTTCGGCGCGGCTTCAAAGCTGATGACGTCGGCTCGCTCCATGGGACAGTTAATGCTGTAGCATTAACTCTCCCATGGAGCGTGGGAATTATTTCCAATGCTCCCGATTGCCTCCCGTTTTCCCCCTCCCCATGGTTGCACGTTTCCAAGCCGCCTGATGTCACTAGACCTAGTTGCGGAGACGGGGCTCATCTCCAATTGTTGCCCAAAAGGAAAGGGCAGCATGGCCAAAGAGAACGCTGCAAACGGGACCGAGGTGACACGAGCGCCGGCGGCCGGGCCTATATTTCTCTTGACTAATGTTGGGACCGAGCGGTCTTCGGGGAGGCAGAGGGGCGACTCTGGCGGGACATCCGACTGGGCTACAGCGGGAGCTACGAGGAGCCGCGTCTCTCTCAAATCAGCGTCTGTTTACTTATATGACAATGTGCAGCCACTAGGGAGTTGCCACAAAAGTCGCACCACCCATCGGGAAAGTCGAAGCTCGTGTTTTCTCCATTGGATGGAACGCCAAGGAGCATAGCCTCCTCTATACTCACAACGCACTGACAAAGCCTGGCAGATCGCCACAAGACGCGGCCGCCGAAAGTGAACAGGTAGAGTGGCAGACAACGGATGAAAGGAGACTCATGTAACGGGTGCCCCGCTGAATCACTACTCCCGAGCGATGGAATGTCCGCTCGTGCTCCTCGCATTCGTCGCGCGTCCTCGCCGCTGTAAAATCTGTGCGCTCACTACCAGCTTCCCCGAGAAATGCGCTCTGCTACCAGATCCTCTGGCTCAAAATCTGAAACCGGGCGCTCCATGGCTTCGTCGTCGAACGGCCAGGCTTTGTGAGTATAGAGGAGGTGAGGCTATGCAAAAAAAAATATTCCGAGTTGGCGGCGGTGTTCGGGGAAAATGCCCGAGTTTAGGGCACTATCGTTAAAGCGCAGACGCTTCCATAGTGTGGCCAAACAAGTCTGAAAGCTCTTCAAGGACGACAACCAAGTAATCACTGAAGTAGAGCGAATCCTAAACACTGAAAATGGGGAGTTCTAAAATGATGGCCACCGGCAGAATGTCTGTTGTTGACAAAAGTGCGTGACTTAAGGTATAGAATATATGTAGAGAAAGACTACACTCCTACCCCAGCTTTATTGCTGATTTTTTATTTCTTCGTGAAAATATTAGGAACTTTATGAACACCTTAGATTATCGCGAAACTCGTACCCCGCATTCTTTTTACTCGATCGTGTTTTCATGTTGTTTGTCATAAAATATTGGAATAACTCTGGCATGTCAGAACTGCCATCATATATGGTGAATTATTTTGTTCAATATAAAATAATATTTAACAATAACGCATTATTTTTTTTACGTTGTTTTGTTTTTGCATTGTACAGGGGGATGTGGCAAAGTCAGGCGACAGAAGTCGCCTTTTGCCCCATTCCCCGAGTCCTTTGTCCGAATGTTGTATGTTTTGAATTTAGAATTTTCGGGACTTTCGGTCGGACGACCACGCCCCAGACTGACCGACGCAAGCGTGTAATCGTCAGCCTGGCCACAGTAAACGGACACACGGCTCACGTGCACGCACAACGCCTTCACCCGACTCACGTTTCCTCAAGGCCGCCCCGGGGGGCCGGCCCGTCTCCGCCGCATTGTCCGTCCGTTCTTTCGCGCTTATTCTTTTTCCCAGCGCATCGCCCTCACGCAGAAAGCGCGGACTCGAGCGGCGCCGCGTTGAGCAAGTGCGGACCGGCGTCACACGACGACGAGAGACGCCGACACACTTCCTCCGGATCAGCAACAGCAGCGGTCGTCGAACGAAGTGTGCCCAGCCTTCAGAGTGTTTCCAAGCTCTCGATCTGAGTCACGAGGTTTATGGGACGCGTTTGCAATGCTGAGCCCAAGTTCGTCTGCTTCTGGCACAGGGGTTGCGAGGATGTCGGAACGCCGAGATATCTTATTGGCTGATGGGACAAAATAGTGGGTAGACCTCGATGCATCTAGCATTTCGGTCTACACACTAGCCTTCCATCAAAGCCAATCAGAACTCTGCGTTGTTCTGACGTCACCGCAACCCTTGTTCAAGAAGCAGACGTCTTGCTCTCTGCATACAAACTGCAGGGGCCGATGAAAACATCGATCGTCCGTAAGCGTCTCCACCCGCGACAACGCAGTGCCCGCGCACTCGCGACCAGTCCACTCCGGGAGGCGTCCGTCATGGAAATGCAACTCTCTCCACGTTGATCAGTTGCTTCCCCTCGTAAATCTCGGCTCTCTGGTCGAACGGGGTCGGGAGGGTTCCTTGAACGCGGCAGTCGGAAGGTGGGCCAAGCGACGGACGGCCTTCACACTGCCCGGGGAACGGGTTTTTCACCTCGCTGCCGATCGGGGCGACCGTCGTGAGGCAACCACCACTGCGCGGCCACGACTCGCTGCGGTCCCCCTCCCGAGCGGCTGTTGCTGTGCGGCCCGCTTTCGAACGGGTCTTTTCGGAGCAGTGGAGCAGTGCTCGCTCGAAGCACGGCAGCGCAACTCGTAAAACCCGTATAGGTTTTTTTCTTCTTTTTTTTTTTTTTTTTGACGAGAGAGCGGGAGATAAAAAACACAGCCAGATGTTCGGAATTTGATGAATTGGGACGTGTACCTTCTTTTAATGCGGTAGCATTAATACTTTAGCGCGGCAGAGGGAAACGAGCGGCGCGAAAGAGACGGCCTGCCGATCTTATTCCTTATTAACTGTTGAGCTAGTTGTGTAAACATCTTAAATACAAAAGCGCAAAGACCAAGGACCGAACAAAGAGGCGGACAGCACAAACGCTTAATATCAACTGAGTGTTTGATGCATAAAAACGGGAAGACAAAAAATATAGGAGAAAAATTAAAAAAAGGTGCTAAATGGATTAAAAAATTCTTTTTTTTTTTAAATTGAAAAAATATACATGAAAAATGATGAATAGAAAAAGAAAGCAAGAGAGAGAGAGAGAAAAGCAGTTGGATTAAGAAAGGAAGTTTAGGTACCACATCTCTTTCTCGGACAGTGATATTGATGGTGTGCTGACTCACTCGTCTTCTTTTTCTAATATAGGTTTTGCCTCATAAATTTATCTGGCTCTCTTGCTCCGAAAGCGATTGAGGACTTTCATACATGTCTCCGACAAGTATGGTGACCTGATGGTGACGGATGTGACGAAAGGTCATGCCCTCGTACTCTTACTTTAATTCAGCGGTCAGATTGACAAACGTTCACTCGCCCGCAAGTTCACAGCATTTCGGACACGGTGTTGACGTTGCAGTTGACATATTTGAGTATGTGCTGCACTGAGTGGTGTTCTTGTCATCCGTTCCGGGAGTTGATCTTCAGACATATATATATATATATATATATATATATATATACATTAAGTTTAACAGCTGCTGATGTTAATAATAATAATATTAATATTTATTTGCTCAGGAGAGTCGCTGCACGACAGTAAGGCAGCAGCCCGCACCATGAAGGCACGCGGTGTCGCGTCAAGTAATGGTAATAATGTGATCATGTAATATACAAGATGAAAGTGATGGTTATTATGATATGATGTGCGTGAGTGCGTTAGGCCTAGCAACGGTCTTCGCGGTGGTGGTATTCGCGGGGCAGCCATGGGCTGATTATTTCTAGAAGGCCGATCTCGAGCGTCTGGGGAAAGTTCCCCGCGTGCCCGACTTGCAGACGAGCCGGCAGAATTACCGGCGACGTCCGGCAGGCCCGTGGCGGGACTCCAAGGGTTGACGCCGGCGTTGGCCGGGCGGCGGTCTTCACGAAAGCGGCCCTTCACTGTGAGAAATAGTGGGTGTATAGGGGTACACGCCTTATCCCATATGTAACATTCCAAAACAACAATTCTACGTTCAGTTCACAGACGTTGAACCGACGATATTAACTTACACGAGCAGCTTGATAGTCGAGCGATACAACTTATTCAAATAGCTAATGTACGCATTAAAAGGTACAGTAAGACGATCAAGGATTTTTTCGCCCTGCTCCACAAGCCTCAGTAATTTTTTTTTTCTTGTCTTTGATGCGCACATTAGATATTTAGTACGTTATATCCAACAGCTATCAAGCCGCTCGTAAAAGTGGGTTTGCCAGCTGAACGTTTGCACTGGACGTCCAAATGTAGTTCTGGGGTATTACATATAAGACAAGGGGTGTACCCCTATGGACCCTCTATTTCTAAGGGTGTTGAAGTCTCCCAGCTCGCGGTCGAGCTTGTAACCTAGAAGCGTGAGCACCCTGTCGATCGAAGACATGGTCTGTGCCTCTGGTCCGGCTGGGTCTTCGATGACAACCTGAATGTCACACTTAGTCAATCCGTTTCAAGTTGTGATAGATTTTTTTTTTTTTTTTGTTTCTAGTGTATCACTGCCGGTCTTTTTATGCATTAAACACAAAGTTGGTAGTAAGCGCTTGTCCTGTCCTTGTCCTTTTCGCTTTTGTTTTAAGATGACATTCTCATCATCATCACAGTAACCATTAGCAGCAAGATGCTTCGGTGGCTCCCTTTCGCGGTTTCCATCCATGCCCTTACGGCCAGGGTTTGCCTTGTAAGTATGTCACGAGTCGTAACCCTAGATACTTATTACCCGTCGCGATTGGCAAGTTCCATGGTTCGTGAGAAAAACACAGTGGAAGCTTGGCGTTAAATCAACACGGTCAACGTTGAAAGCACGACCGGGTTCAAAGCTTGACATTACTCGTTGGGGGGATCGGTGGCCGAGTGGGCTAGTGCACACCAGCTCGGAGCACGTAGAGCGAAAGCTCGCGCTGCAGATCCAGGGATCTTAGGTTCAATCCAGACCTCTGCCCGTTTCGATCTGGGTGAGTATCGTACCGGCGTGCGGTCCTATATCTCTACTGTCTGGTGCACGTTAAAGACCCCAGGCTAGCGGTTGTACTGCACTGGCTATATTGCTCATCTACAACTGGGAGACAAGCCGCCCGTTGAGGCAGACCAAGTTCTATAGGCTCTATAAACATACAAAGAACCCATTTTTTTTCTGACATTACTCGTATTTCTGTCGATGAAAGCAAACTTACATAAACTAAAGGCGTCAGTGTTTGGCCATCGGCAGAAGGCCGAGCTATGCTTCTGGTCGCGTGCGTCGCCATCGGTCGCGCGCGTCGCCAATAGTTTCGATTCGGTCCCCAGCGGTTACAATCTCCCGCGCGAAGCAACAATGAGCGGCGCCGTCGCTAAGTCCCTCGAAAACGTTCCGTAAACAAAAAAAAAAAAAAGCATCACCAGGCACGGCGAACACGGTGGTGTGCATACGCGGTCGTTCATCTCCGTCGGCCAGCGACCAGGGAAACTAAAGGCGGCACCGCGGTGTTCCCGGGGCGAGTCACGCCATTCAAGGAACGTCTTCGGCTCTCGCCTTCTCGGCGCCGTGGAGCGATACGGCTCGAGCGGAAAACGGCCGCTTCCAGAGCCCGAGGCTTCCGGACGTGGCCAGTTCCCGCTTCCTGTTCCCTTTGCACAACTTAGGCGAGGTCTACCCGGCATCCAGGTCTGGAGCAGGGCCTCCCCTTCGCTCGCGCTCCTTTCTCTGCACCCGCAGCGTCCGCTGCACTGGACGGCAGCGGACGCTGCGGGCCGTCACAGCCAATGCAGCGCTCTCAACGTGTCACGTGACTCTGCACCCCGCACGTCGATGCCACTGATCTCCACTATAGGGTGCTGGATGGCGCGTTCAGCAAACAGGTATGAAGCCACCGGAAGTAAGCGGCTTGTGCCGGGAGTGAGGGCTTGGCAGGCTTTGTAACCTTTGCGAGTGTTGGTTCCAAAAGCGTCGAGTTCGCTGGACTTTCGCCTCTCACCTCAAGAGAGCCGGCTTGTTTCGCAGTAAGACAGCATGCAGGCCCGGGAAGTATCATGGGAAGCCATTCATTGTAAACATCTTTAGATTCAAGTTGATCAAGTGTGCATATGTCCCAAGTCCAAATGCCTCATTTTGGGAATTTAATTTGGAGCATGATTATTAAAACCCACTCAAAGACACCGGAAGGTACGGACTAAAACATCAACTGAATGCACTGGATTAGCCCAGCGGACGCCCGACTTCCGGGACAGACACGCATCAAACTTCCGGTAGCTTAACTTGCGCTTTGCTCGGAGACCGGCTACGCGCCATCCAGTCCCCTATAATAGGGTTCAGTGGTCGCTGATAAATTAGGATATACAAAGACTCGCTGCAGTGGCAGCGGCGCTTTTCGAGTAGAGCTGGCTAGTCCTCAGCAAGATGGCCGCGCGCCATAGAAATGACTGGGGGTGGGCCGCCATTTTGATATGGGCAGAAGACACCACAACCGCTGGTGTGCGCTGTAGGTGAGGTTATAGAAATTTGTCTTTTCTGCTAAAATCCATACTTTATTAAACTAATTAGTACGCGGTCAATTTGGTTGCGGGCGAATTTTGCGCCTGCTCCAACCGCTGGTACCAGGTCGTCTCTCGCGTAACCATCTGCTTTTCGGCGTGGTCTCATCGGGGAGAGCTGAGATAATTATTTGGACACGCAGCCGGGATTATAGGATGCCGTCGCACATCCCCTGGTGCATGGCAGAGAATCCACAATTCAGAAGTATGACTTGCGTGCGAAGTCGCAGGAAACCGCCTCAAGTTTTCTTCAGCGCTTCAAAAAGATATCCGATGAGCGGTAACACCGAGCAACATGCATACAACGAGCATAATTGACTCCTGCTTTGCAAACGAATGTACAAAGATAATTTTTATTCGCATTTATTTGAGCCTGCGGAGCGTACAACTCCGGCAGGGCGATAGAGATAAAAGTCTGACCACACCACAACGCCCATTGCAGCTCAGCACTTGTACAATAAAAAATAACAAGAAATAGCGCAAATATTGAGAATACAAAAAAAAAACACCTATGAGACAGGCAAAAAATAATACAGGAGGGCACTTAAGACCGCCTACGTGTAAAAAGGCGAAAGCATTATAGTCCCGCGGGTAAAATGCTTTCGAGTAATGTTTCTACACAAATTAAAGCATAGGACAACGTCGAGGACGACGTCCTAGAGATCGACGCCAAGTACGGCGATCAGGACGACCTCAAAAACGACGTCGAGGACGACGCCGCGGACGACCTCTCGGACGACCTCAAGGAGTACGTCCAGGACGACGTCGAGAACGACGCCTAAAGGAGGGCGTCTACGACGACCTCTAGGTCGGCGTCAAAAACGTAGTCTAGGACGACTTTTAGGAAGACCTCAAAGAACGACAGCAAGGACAAGGACGTCGTCGCCCTTGGGTATACGATTGAGCGGCACGTGCTTGACGACTTATTTTAATGGCCATCTTTCGGGCACAACGCCGCCGCCTCTTTGCAAAATGGTACAAGTAACGTTTTCGCCTTAAAAAGAATGCATATTCCATTACTCAAAACAGTAGTAGAATAGAATATCAACAGTAAAAAGTATTATATGTATAAGAAATGTCTCGGTCCAATAAACGCATATGATCAAATGAGAGCACATAAGACCATATAGGAACCTTAAAAGAACATAGAAGAACAGTATAAGATTATATAAGACGTTACGAGAAACTGCTTATCATTTTCTTATAACATCTTATACACTGTTGTATGGTGGTTACATGTTCTTATATGATCTTGCTTGACCATATGTGTTTATTGGACAAAGGAATGTCTTATATATATGATTTTCTACTAGAGAACAGAACAGTCAGGCTTTGCCCCTTCGCACTATTAGATTTAAAAGACTCCACTTCAGTCTTCCTAATGTCACGAATGACAAATGATGAGACGGCTAATGACTGAAGAAACTGAACGTTTAATAGGGTGAACTTGTGCCGACAACAAAATAGAAGAAGGTTACCGCCGCAGGCTTTGATGTCGGCGAAACAGCAGGACCGAGCGCTGGGGCGGGACTGACTCCGGCTCGCCACGCGGAGCCCCTTTTGTACACGCGAGTGATTCTGAAACAATTCGAATAGAAGGTTCGGCGCGAAAAACGTTCGACCCTCGAAAAACCCCTAACAGGGTTCTCGAATCTACCAGAACGCGACATTTATCAAAATCACGAAAAGGTATCTCCGCTGCCAGGAATCGAACCGTGGCCCTTTGCGTGAGAGCAGAACACGATAACCGCGATTGCTCGGAGACGCGCGTGGCAATTAATATATCCTTCTCGTTCGCGTCGCCCCTTTCGAAGATCTTGTGACACACCCACCGCATTGCATTAGCCGGTATGACTCGTAGCGTCCGCATGTGTTTCATCTTATCGGAGCGTATGGAGAGGTAAGAATGGGGGTTCGACGAGAGGACGCCCGGAGAGTCCACATTCCCCTTCCTGGCGCAAGTTCAGCGCGTCACGCTCACGCTTGAGGAAAACGAAAGCCGGTCCGGAAGTAAAGCCGGGCAACGGGGGGTATCCCTTCCTCCGGATGCTGCGGAAGGGAAGCGTCGTTGTTCCCTGTTCCTGTCAGATTTCTCTTCGGTGTTCCGGCTTGACGGCGCGCCACGATTTATGAATGAACTTCGACACTGACCTTCGTGGTCGCCGGCGCGTGTGTGAACGTGTGTTTAAACTCGGTTGTCGCTTCCTTACAATTATGACTAGGCTGTATACTTTCCGGCGTTTATGTATGTACAAATCGGTGGACATTTTCCGGTGCTTATATTTATTTCCAAAATGCTGGTGCAATTCGGTGAATTGTCTCGTGCAGTTGCTTAACATGACTTTGATCGACGGATAAAATCGCGGATAGAAACGGACACTCAAGACGAGAAACGGTTCAACTTTTATCTACACCTCATACATAACGTTCTTCACACTTAAATATCCTAATATACGCGTACGCATGCATATGTTCCAAGGCTCGCATTTCTTATTCCAGCCAGCTCGTTTTTGTTGACGACGCGCAATTTTAAGAGCGCGCGCTCTACATTTGCGCTAGACACGGGAAGTACCAAAATGTCCAAAGAGGTTTGAAGTGAGGCGCCAAAACAACGAGGACACAAGGAGAGTAGCAGACAGGACGAGGCGCACTTTCAACTGAACTTTATTTTAGAAAAACACAGAAACGCAAGCTATGCCCAATGTACACGTGCGCATGGGTAAGAAAAAAGATAGAACGAAGCCTAGCGCGTTTTCCTACGTGACACGTTCATTTTGGAGGAACGTATACTCCCTATCAGATAGAGATGAAGATGGGGCGCTGACATAGACATCGGTGCCACGAGATCTTATGGTGAAGGCCTCCAAGATTTCGCGAGCGATTTTTGTTGCGCCGCTTCCAACAATTCTTGTTTCGTCAAACTTTGGGTCACACTCGTATCGATCACAGTGTATCACTTGCGAAATCTTGGAGGCCTTCACCATTTTAGATGGCGGTGGAAACGTTCAACAAGACCATTGGAGTGCGGATGATATGCAGTGGTCTTCTGCCACTTCTTTCCGTGAGCACGGCTCATCTCTGTAAAGAGCGGCGACTCATATTGTCGTCCACGGTCTGTAACGATTTCGGAAAGGCATCCGAGTCTGGATACCAACTTTGAGAAGAAGACAGTGCCAACAATGGATGCAGTGATGTCAGGTAACGGTGTCGTGTCTGGCCATATGGTGAATCTGTTGATGCAGGTGAGAAGGTATCGGTGTCCCTAAGATGATGGAAGAGGCCCGACCAGGTCCAGTTGAATTTTGTCAAACCGTGCATTGGGTTGGAGGAAGGACCTGGTCGGGGAGCACAGGGTTTCGATGTACTTTGACCTGGTGACAGGGAATGCAGGATTGTGCTCGGTCCCTGACGCCTATTTTCATGCGGGGCGACATCTCCCTGCTTTTTATGAGATTTTGCGTGGCCCGAACGCCCGGATATGACAAGCCGTGATTGGCGTCAAACAGGTCTCAATGTAGGGGAGCAGAAATTAACTGCCCGCGGCTTTCCAGTCTTCACATCGTATGCTCCACTGATGTTTCCTGAAAAGGTGACGTCCTGTAGTTGCAGAAAGGATGACGCGCGTAAACGTTCTCAGCTCCTCATCGTCGGCTTTTAGACGTGTGAGTTCTGCAGGATCGGGGAGTGGAGGCGGTAAGACTGGGTCACTGCGGTTTAGAACATCTGCAGGCACGTTGTCCACGTATCTGACGTGTCGAATGTCGGTCCTGAACTCTCACAAGAAGGCCAGCTGACGGATTTCCCGTGGCGTGTAATGGTACCCGGTGTTGGAAAGGGAACCTGTCAGGGTCTTGTGGTCCGTTCAGATGGTGAATGCTCTTCCTTCAACGAAGTGTCGGATGTGACGAACAGCGAAGTAGGAAGCTAACAACTCACAGCCAAAAACGCTGTAGAGTGTTTGTGCTGGTTTCGGTTTCTTCGAAAAGGAGGCGAGTGGCTGCCATTGGCCGTCGATACGTTGTTGAAGTAGCCGACGTCATAATCGGCGTCGAAGCTGCCGCCAAAGCTTGTTTCGCTTCACAAAACGCTTGCTCAATTGCTTCATTCCAAGCAAGAGGAGAAGCAGACTGTCCGCTTTTGCCGAGGAGAAGGTCGACTGGTTGAAGTAGCTTGGCGTGGTGTGGAATGAAGCCTCTGTAAAAGTTTACCAGGCCGATAACCTGGCTAAGTTTGCTCAGTGATGTTGACCTTTGGAAGTCCTGAATAGCAGTGGCTTTATTAGGCAGAGGTCGAGTGCCTGAGCTATGAAGACGGTGGCCGAGAAAGTCTAGTTGGGCGTTTCAAATTCACTGTATGTGACGTTCATAATAATGTCATGTCTGGCAAGCAGTTCGAATAGGAGACAGGTGTGCGTAGCGTGCTCTTCTGGAGATGATCTCGTCACCAGCAGGTCGTCGACGTACAAAAAGACGAAAGGCGAACCCCGCGTCACAGTGTCAATAATTCGTTGGAATGATTGCGCCGCATTACTGAAGCGCAATCATGAAATTCAAATAGGCCGAACGGCGTAATGCCAGATCTTTTGGGGATGTCGTCTTTAGCTACCGGAATTTGATGGTAGGTTCGGGTGCGGTTAATCTTCGAGGAGATGGTATTAAAGGTGAAGTCTTGGATGTTAGGGAGCGGGTACCACCCTGGAACGATGTTTTTGTTCAAAGCGAGGTAATCTCCGCATGGTCACCAACTCCCGCTCGTCTTGGAAATCCTGTGAAACTGAGACGTTCAACTGCCTGGAGGATTGTCATATTATACGGAGCTCAGGCATGTGGTTGAACTCTGCCTCAGCAATTCAGAGCTTTTCCAGAGCTATGCGAAGTGGGCGGAAGAATACTGGTGGGCCTGTTGTTTGTATCTGATGCGTGACATCGTGGACGTACCAACCGCGGGGGGGGGGGGGGGGGGAGGGGGCGGGGGGAGCTTGCCTCTCCCTTCGCCCAGTTGTCAGAGTGAGGGGGAAAGGCATGTGTTTTGCCCCCCCCCCCCCACCACCCCCCCCCCCCCCCGAAACAGCCGCTACTGTGCAAGGCAAACACTGGCCGGCGGCGCCCAAGGGATACCAAGGGCACCGCCCCCCGCCTGGTTTGCACCCCTCCCCTCCCACTCAAAAACAAGTTGGTACTACACTGCATGGCATCATGCTCAACAGGCTCCGTCCAGTCGAGAGGTCGCGTGAGTGAGCAAAACACACCCAGTGGTGCTTGGAAGGGACCTTTTAACTGAGTGCAAGTGGAGGCAAACACCAGAATTTCCGTCCTAGGCGTCGTGGAGACTCATTGTTTGAAGGGTTGGGTCGTTGCGTCCGTGAGGCGCTTTTTCTTGACGTCGGCTAACAGCGATTGGTGCTGTATAAAGTGTACGCCAAGGATCGCCTGACCGGACCGACGTTGGCCTCCACACATCCACCGAAAAATTCGTCGAAGGCCAAGATTGAGCGTCGGGGAGCGTTCCGCGTAGGCAGGAATCGACGTGGCGTCCACAGCTTGTAGAAAGGAGATGAGCTGGCGTTCACGGTTGGCGCGTGTTGTGGGAACGGCGCTGACCTCAGCATCCTTGTCGACGAGTAGGCTATTTCCGGTGGCTTTGTCTGTCAACTAGGAGACTCTTTCGCAGACTCAGATCGCTCGTCGCCTCTAGCTGTCAGCAGGCCGGTTTTCCGGCCATGCGCCGGGGCGTTGGCAGCGCCGCGCGTCAGAAGCAAAACTTGTAGTAGCAGAAACCTGAAGAGTGATTTCTGCCCGAGCTGTCATCACGTCGACGCGATGTAGAGTGCCAGCGACGGCGTGGAGAACCCGAGGAGCCTCGGCGCCTTGTCGCAGCAAGGACGACTTGTCCAAAATGTAGGCAGAGCTGATTAACGTACTCTTGGGGCGCGTTTGAGTTCTGAACGCCTTCCGCAATGTTAGGAGAATCTCCTGCCGACTGCGTGGTTGTCTCGGTTATATTGGTTAGCAGGGGACGGGGTGGAGACCTCCATGACCGCGTCTGCCAAATCGGCGAGTCCCGCAAGATTAAGGGGCGTGGCTGCTCAAAGTAACACCTGGAGGTTTGGCGACAGTCGCTAAAGAAGCAGTTCTCGGAGCAGAACCTCGTCGATGGCGCTAAGTACGTTCTCCGAGAAGCTGTGTCATTCGACGCTGCACCTTTGAGGGACGTCGATCACCGAGTTCCTCCACGGAGAGTTGCTTCTGCCAGCGGGAATGTTCTGAAGCTTCGGTTCTTTGCAGTAGGGCCGCCTTCGGTTAGTCGTAAAGCGTCGTAGGCGACGGGTTGTACAACACATCGTACACTACATCGGCTGCAGCAGGGCAGAGAGCCAAGACGACGTGATGGTACCTTCGTTCCTGTTTTCTAGTGCCTACCAGGTGGAAATGCGACTCCACCTGAAAACAGCAGACTCGCGAGTTGCGGTCCCAGTACGGCGGGAGTTGAACCGCAACAGCCGAGACTGGAGCTGCGCTCGAGGCCTGGTGGTTGATCTTGAATGCTGGGCTCATCACTTGTGGGGATAAAGCACAAAGCGCAGCTGATCGTTTGGTGTTCTGAAGTTTTCTGAATCTCGAGGCGCGCCAGTATCAATAACGCCGAGGACATCGAGTTTTATTGATTTTATCTGTCGTAGCTTTGGGTGTGGATTGGCCACTACAGTATCTTTATAACACATGTTTCTTTATAGAATATGTCGTTATTTTTTATTACGCTATAGCTTGTAGCTTACTGAATGGAAAGAATATTAAAATCTTCTAGAGTGAGAACTGTTTGAAGCACGTCTTCCTAACGATTTATATTGGTATATTTTGGTATTTTAGTTTAATCATCAGAAAATTTATCTGCTTAAAAAACATGGTGGCGTCTCCGCGACCGTGGCATTATGACAACTCAACTGGGATCGCTAAATTTAATCACGCAATAAACTTTACAGAGCCCCACGGAGATATATTGGCTGTCAGTATAGAAATCAGCGAGTATCAGTATTGATCCCAGGATTCCAATGTTATACAGTGCCAGCTAAGATTGCATCACCCAAACAAAAAACAGTTTAATCACCTATCTGTTTAAATAATACGATTTAAATTATGATGTTTGGTTACCATGGCGACGTAAGAGAAACAATATGCACAAGCACATACTCAAAATCAAATCAAATCAATGTATATGTATACATATGTATATATGTAACTGTAATTATACAAAACATTTTATATATTATCTTTCCCGAAAACTTTCCAGTTTAAATCATTTTAGCAAAACCGGTGTGATTTAAATCACGTATTAAATCATGATTTAAATCACGATTTAAATCTCATTGATGATTTCATACGCAATTTGAATTACACTAGTTTTGCTATAAAGATTTAAACTGGAAAGCTTCCGGGAAAGATAATTCATAAAATGTTTTGTATAATTACAGTTCGTGTATCAAACGTTTTCTATGTGTAATTCTTTTTATTTGAATCATAGGCTCACTATGCGAGAAAGATATACAAGCTGAACAGATCAAAGCAAAAAGTGGGGCTCTTATAAAAAATCGAATCGTTCAAGTTTCCAGCTACCACTGCGTTTGTCACTTATCTAATGTCCTATAGTAGGCAAATCAGAACGCTAAAGAAAAAGCAAACAAAGTGTTTTTTACTAACTCAAAACTGAAGGTGCTTCGGAGTAGAGCATGGATTACATCAATAAGACGTTGTTAATTAAACTATTAAACATAAAGTAATTTTTTGCATCGCGTTGTTTTCAGTGATCGGGCGGGTTGTCCAATCAATCTGTTGTGTTTAAAATGCATCTATTGATAAAGTTAACTATTTTCAAGCTACACTGATGTAAATCATAGTAATTCGAACCAAAAAGAATAAAATTTGATTTCTTTTATTTTTATTTTTAGCACAGCCTTAGCGCAAGCTGTACAGCCTATGCACAGCGGTTAAGGTGTACGCTCTGTGTCTCCTACTAGAGTCATCCCATTCAAATACTCTACGTAGCGCATGCTAATGTTGTGGGGGAGTTTGAGGGAGATTAATGAACAATATGCTCCCCTTCCCTCCGCAGCGCTTTAATATCTTCAAAGCAGGTGTAATCAATCCCTTCCTAAATATTGCATTTCACGCGTTACAGATAAATGTTCGCTGCATATATTTTAACGCGCTTTGACGTTGGTGGTGGATGGGGGCGCTGACGTGCTAAATCACTCTTATTTCTATCAAAATGCTCTTAAGCATTTTTTTTATTACAAGAACAAACCAAGACGTTTTAGCGGTTGCATTGCTGGAAATGTCCAGTAAAAGGGCAGACCCATAACTGCAACGGGAATATCCTATAGTCTAGCTTAAGCTTATTGAATCTCCTAAATAGTCTCTTTGAACTGTGCGTGTTGGTAGATTCCAAAAATATGCAACTGGCAGGTAGCTGCGTTTCTTTGGCTACCGCTTGTACAAACGCTGTGTGCGCGTGTGCGCATCGTGCGTGTGGCTCTCTCACGATAATTGACTCCTACCTTCTCTGGGCAAAACTATCCTAATAAGGGCGTTGTCTGAAGAAATGTGTTTTCCCCATAAGAGCCTAACCCACACCAGGCTCATCATACCGATTAGTTGTAAAACACCACTTAAAGAAACACCCAGGATATTTTAATCTGCCTCGTATTTCAGGCCGGTCATATAACTGCGCTTCTTTTGAAGATAATAACTAGCATACTTCTGCAGTGTGTATTAAAAAAAAAAAATTATCACCCGCAAAAATTAGCTCTTGTTTAGTTTTTTTTTTTTACTTTTTTACGAGAGCGCCTATGTGATATCAGGTAGTAAATGAACTACTAGTTGGTACGTTTAGACGTCACCCAAATTGATACTTGCAATACTTTCAGCCGTTGATAAAGGGGATAAATATTGGTAGTCTACTCCATTTCTACCAGCACACGCAAATTAATATTCTTAGAACATTCAATTTCTACAGTCTTAAAAAATAGTAGACAAAGAAATTATTTACTAGATACGACCATTCTGCAATCTAAATGAATATATAGTAAACTGACGGTTGCACTTTTTCCACGTGATGATCCTGTGTCGACTTAAATACTTTGTAAAGATGCTTCGATTGGAATTGCAACGGCAGTGATTGTTTGTTGCTAAGGCGTAAATATGAAAAATGGCTATAGATACTCCCGTAAGTTTAGAAGAGATCTCGATCACAGACATGCGCTGTCTTCATGGTAAAAAATGAAGCGGTAGACTCTAACGCGCTCCACAGGAAACGTTCGTCAATCATCGGAAATAAATGTTGCGGAAGACAATCTTGTCTTCTTTCATTTTCTCCAGGACTCTCGCTCGACCTCGTGGTCCCGAGGCCGGATACGAAGCGTGTCCTGTGACAGCAAAGAGGTCAGAGGGCAGAACAGACGCCATCAAAACTGATTCAAGATAAGAACAAGTTCAATGCGTCTGAAGCCCGAGGTACTATATACAAAATCAGAACGCAACTGAGAAACATGTTACCTTTGATTTTTGAAGCTGAGCATTTGAGAGAGCAGTCCGGTTCGCGTCGGCGGTTGCGGGAAACTTTATGGGGTCGATGATACGAAGTAGCTTTTCGAAACGCCGCTTGCGTCAAAGGGTGTCGCCAGCTTTCTGCCACTTCTTGTTTTTTTTACTAGTTTCTTGCCAGTTTCCGCATGCGCCGTATCTTTGCATTAAACTAAAATTTCACGAAAAAAAGAGCGAACGAGTTTACCTCGTGATTTTATGCAAACTCTGGAAGTATTTTGTGGTCCTATGTTATAGAGGTTTTTACGCTAGTTAAAGAGTTGGCTGTAAACAATTGCCCTCTTACTTGTAAATTATTACCTTTAATTCCACGACACGTAATACAAAACAAACTTAAGTACTCGATACAATTATAGCGTATAAATAAAATATTAGTTAAAGTGATCATGTGAGCCAGTTTATTCATGATTACTGTTTGCGAAGCAGCGAAAAAAAATATGGAGAGATGCGAACGGAGTACATTGGACGAGCGCTAGTCCTGTGTACTTCGGTGTCCTTAGCTTTTGGTGCGAATTATTTTCTTAACGTTAAAAGCTTTAACTGTCAATTGTAAGACTTTCATAGCTTTAACTACTTACATGGCCCACGTGGAATATTGAGACGTGTTCCGCTTATAAACTGTTTAATGTCACACAATTACGTTTTACAACATCATTCAGACGGTGTCGACATCTCGAATTATATTTTATTTGCATTACATACCACGTAATTTACTGTTTATGAGAACAGAAGAAGAAGAAGAAGAAGATGGTGATGATGATGATGATGACGGTGGTGGTGGTGGTGGTGGTGGTGGTGGTGGTGGTAGTGGTGGTAATGAATAAAAGAAGTTTCGGCGTCTGGTCGGCCTCAGAAATAAAAATGTTGAATAGCATGGCGAACTTTTCCGGGATCGGTGTTCACTTAGGATAATAATGTAGTCATCTATAAAGTTATAACATTGCGAGCAGAACCGCGTAATCTTTCTGCGAATCTCAAGTAAAGTTGACGAATAATGCTGAAGTAACGCTATTTTGAGAAGCGTAGAAATCTGGGCGAGTTGGTGATGCATCGGAATGAGAAAACAGCGCAAACAAAAGGACAGACCAGTAGAAGAGTATACACTCAGACAAGGCGCTGACTTACAACTGAATCTTTAAATAATTAAAAGCGCCGAAAAAGACAAGGACAAAGAAGTGGAACAACACAAGGCGCGCTCGCAACTGTGGTTTATTTTGAAAAGTACATGCATTTATGTACTTTGGTGCTTGCGCGGGCGCTTTGACTTTTACGTTTGAGACACCCACTGAGGGGAAGTTACAATTTTTATATATTAAACTAAGTTTTTTACAAGACCATATATGTTGGACTTATGAACCGAGATCCAAGAAAGCGATCCTGCCATTTGAGTCGGCTCACTCTAAGTTAGTAAAGAGGGGCATCGCCAAAACGTGCTTGGAGGCCGCTCTCAAGAAGTCTTGCGAGCATTCCGTTCAGGAAAGTTTCGCGCGACAGATCACAAAACTGCAAGAGGCCGGCTTTCCGCAAAGGTGCTTAACTGAGGTTGCTGTAGGCCTGGTAAAGAAGATAAAAGGAACGGGCGAACCCGCCCTCGAGAGACCCAGCATGAGGCCAGCGGTTATTCCATACCTGCCCTTAGTGTCACACAATTTAAAGAAAGTGGCCCAGCGTTTCAATGTACCTGTGGTTTTCTCAGCGCCCATTCGGATGGTCCGACTTTGCCGTAAAATCAATTGTCCCGATCAACAGACTGATCTTTGCGGCAAAAAGCACAAAACGAAATTTGCCGAGTGTGCCTTAGGAGTTGTATATGAAATCCCTCTGTCATGCGGCATTGGCCGCATGACAGAGGGATTGGCCATTGGACAGAGACATTGGCCAGACGGGCAGATGTGTGAATGACCGCGCCCGCGAGCATGCGGCTGCCACGCGAGCCAGCCCGTTTGGCCATCTCGCCATTCATTGTAATAGATGCCCGCGTACGCCAGTGCTACATGACATTAAGATTTTGGCTCGTTATCGCGACCGAACAAGCAGAGAGGTGCACGAGGCATATGCAATTAGGGATAAGGGCGTTGTGTGTGTAAGTGAAGCGTCACTCGCCCTGTCAAAGAGTGAGTTTGAATATTTGAAAGAAGCGTTGGGAGGGACACGCTGATGACTGACAGGGTTCTGGGGCCTATAAATGCATGTACTTTTCAAAATAAATCACAGTTGCGAGTGCGCCTTGTGTTGTTCCACTTCTTTGTCCTTGTCTTTTTCGGCGCTTTTAATTATTTAAAGAAACATGAGCCAACTGGCTCAACTTTCCACTTTGTTACAACTGATATTTAATAAGAAAAACATGAAGGTCGTGAACAAACCCAAACAATCTACCACACCCACACTCGGCCAATGGGAACGTGGTATGTGGTGACGTGGGTGTGGTGGATTGTTCGGGTTTTTTCGTGGCCTTCATGTTTTTCTTAATAAATTTCAGTTGTAAGTCAGCGCCTTGTCTGTGTGTATACTCTTCTACTGGTACGTCGTTTTGTTTGCGTGGTTTTCTCATTCCTATTTTGAGAAACTTGTCTGCACGAGCTCCAGGTAAAGGGGTAAGGACACGAAAATTAAACGTGTAGATTATTCTTGAAAGGAAATGCTTATTTTCTGCTTATCATGCATACCAAGTTTCCCGGCTTTTAGACCTCTAGTAATTGAAATAATCAATTTATGAATGGTGATCATTTTCGTATGAATTCCAGGCAACACTGCCCAGGCTAGTCACACCATGGTGCCCATAAACCAGGTGATCATGAACGCTCTCTAATTTTAGGTAACCCCATGCTCGCCCAAGCTCGCCTCGCCACGGTAGGATCAAAACAACTCACGCAACTTGACTACTCCAACGCTACTCGCTCTCGCCCCAGGTTCTTTGACCTTCTACCCTGCATGCACCTGCGAGATCGCCGCGGATGACGGCAACCATGGCGAGTTCGTCCGGGACGATCTCGTCATCACTGGAGCTGGGCACCAGCAGGTCGCAGTCAAAATGACCAGCTTACAACGTCTATTGATAAAAATTGCTCTCATCGCTGCAGCGATCAGTGTCGAAGACTTTAACGAAGCGAGCTATGCCGTAGACGAAATCGTCGCCAGCCGCATGCTCGAAACGCGGAAGGTAAACGAGGAAGCTGAAGCACGAGATGAGATAGCCAATGCACGGCGTGCAAGGCGACGCCGTGCGTTGGGCGGATGACGTCACCGACCCAACACAATTGGCGTCCTTTCCGAATCAGGTGGATCCGAGGGCCTCGCATATAAATCCATTTATCCACTGTACTATCGCGCCATTTTAGAAACCAATTTATCAGAAATTTAGGAACACACAATTATTTTAGTTTTGGCCTGTCCTGACTTCTTTAACAAGAAACAGGTAAAGAAAAAAAAAACTCCTTTTACTCGTGAGCTTATGACTGCCTTCATTGTTCGACACATTTTCGCCCCTACGCAGGCTGCAGAACAAAGAAATTGAAGGTCTGTTGGCAAGAGCTTCCGCCTCACCTTCTTACCTGCTCTCTATACTAAAGGGACCATGAAATTATGCGGAGCTCTGAACTTCCAAACTGCGTTAATGGCACTAACGTGAGTTGGGAGGGGGGAGGCTTGTTAAGCAACAACAGGGTTGCCCTTTTCTCTGTCTCCCGAAAGAAAAGAAGCGAAGAATTTGAAAATTTGAATTTGGATCGTTTGACACTATCCGATGCCCGATTCGATGAAACCGCGCTCCAGTCGCTCTCAAGAAAGTCACACAACAGCAAGTGCAATCAAACAGTTTAGTAACTCACATTAAATTGCCCAAATACCGCATTTTGTCAATCCATCCCTGCTGCGCCCCAATCGTCGCTGTTCTCTAACTTAAAACCTCCGGTTTAAGACCTCAGTCGTACGAACTGACTGCACAACCCCAGACTTTATTCATACAGTCTCCCGACTGAAGATTATGAACCTAGGCCTATTCGATCCCCGCTTGCACTCGCCTTAAGTAGCCTCAGAACCCTTTGCCTCCCGCTTCCTCCCTTTCCTACCGAGAATCTTATGCCTATATCGGGCCACCGGCGAACCTCGAAGCCCACGGCGCCAGCCCATGAAAAATGCCAGCCCGGTAGCGTAACGCAAGCTTTTGACACCGACAGATGTACACCGGTAGGCAAGCAGAGCATGTCAGCCCCAGTACTGGAGACGAGACGGGGTTCAAAGCTTCTCAAGGGAAGGGGGGGGTGGAGGGCGAGGGATGTCGGCCGTGGCGCTGGAGGCGTGAGACTCAACGGGTTTTCAAACCGGTTGGGAATGGGTGGGCCTCGGCGCGGGAGCCGTGGGAGGAGAGTGAAAGGCTCTCCGCAAGTGTACGTAACGCTTCTAGAGCAGAACTTTTATTTCGGCCGCGTAATCTCAAAAATCTCTTCTTTTGGTATGCGTGTGGGTGTAGCTCGGTATAAAAAATTTCGTTGGAAGTGGGTTTCCCTTGGCCCTTTTACAGCAGGTCAATCAAGCTCCGTCTGGGGCTGGGTACCACCCACAGATGTATATATTTCACCATTTCCTCAATGTGTAACTCGTCATGTTTAGTGCATTTTATGTGCTATTTTTACTTAAATCTAGTTTTTTGTGTTTTTTTTTGTTTTACAAATACATTTACAAAGTTTTAGGTGGACAACGTTTCTTTTGTATGTTTCCCCACGCAATATCTTCTTATTATCGGTTCTGCTCCTGATGAATTCCTGCTTTTGTTCATGTATACGCACGTTTTTTATTTATTTTTTTGTATTGTCTTGCATCGCGTGCTGCTGGACCTTGCCCTGCGTGCTGAAGGACGTCGGTACCCTCAGAGTCGACTTCGTTCCGCCTTTTGTACTTTTGGACCTTCCATGGAAAGTTTCTTCTCGTCTTGTAGAAATTAAATTATTCAAATGAAATGATTGCAAGGCACGTCAAAACACCGCAAGGCCATACTGTCCTCCCTCGTTGGTTTCTTCAAGCCCTCACCTTTTATTTAGCCTACCACGTCCCCCACCCTGGAACTCCCTCTCCATCTACCCCAATCTTTTGGTATATCATTGTAATGAAGAGCCCAAAGTTTCGTATAAGCTTCTCTAAGCATTTACTGACTGACGGACGTTGTCACTTTAATAAATGCGAGAGCAGTTTTGGGGCATCTTCTCCTCAAATGTAACTGTAACTCAAGACGCATGTTCACGCGCGGGAGAGTGATTAGTGAAAAAACTGAGAACAAAATTCCAGACATCCCCCAGGGAGAATCCAACCCAAGGACCCCAATATTTGGAGCCAAACGCTCAACGGCTATGCAATTTTTTTTTACACCAACTGTGGTTTGTTAGCCATAAGGTATGATAAAATTATCACGAGGACCGTCACGAAAGACTGTAACTTCATGTGACGCCATAAGTCACGTTGCAAAGTGGCGTCAATGTGACCTAAAGTGGCGAAGCGGGCGAGTTGTTTCATGGCATAAAATTTAAAAGTGCAAACAAAGACGATGACAAAAAAGGAAGGCGAACGGGACGAGCGCTCGTCCTGTTCGCCTTCCTTTTTTGTTCTCGTCTTTGTTTGCGCTTTCAAATTTTATGTCAATGTGACCTAACGTCAGATCGCGGTGTCCCGTCGCAGTGTAACGCCACTTGCCACCTCGATGTTTCGTGACTTCGTGATGTGGCGCGACAGCATGACGTCACTTGGCACCGTAGCGTCACTGACATGACGTCGTGGGACGTCACAGTCATGCGACTATGTGAGATTATGACGTCACGTGGCACCGTGTTGTCGCACGGTCATATGATGTCACTCTATTTACGGATGTGCATGGGGGACAGCGGGGTTTCGGTTGCCGAGTGGACGCCGCAAAGCGGCGTGTTTGGGGGGGGGGGGGGGGGGGGCTTAATAGGTTAACAGTCTTGTAATTAGCTGCCGCACACTGTTGGCACGAAGCGGCGTGAACGCACGCGCGGGCGTGGGTTAGCGCGCTTCGAGTGATACACGCGCCGTCCGATTCCGAAATTTAAGTTCCCACGCGTTGGCGACCAGCCAATTCGGCGTAAGCGTCGTTGCTAGGGGGTCTCTCGCCTGCGCCGTAAAAGGAGCCAGTGACCAAAGCGCCCGGTGCGCATATACAGCTGGCCCTCTCCTCTCTCCCCCCCCCCCTCTTTTACAACGCCTGCACACACACGCCGTAAAAGTTAGTGATGAACCGAATCTGCCGAACTTCAAATTCGGCAAAGTTCCGCACATGCCAAAATTTTAAAAGTAAGTTCGGCAAAGATTTGGCAAAAATTTGGCAAATGTCTGCGCACGCGCACGGCAGCGATGGGGCCATGGATCGCAAATGGACGCCGCGCAGTCGCGCGGTTACCATCGTAAAGTTTAGTACAACCAGCGGTTACGGCGAGGCGCGGAGTAGGCGACGCGATAACTGTGCGTTTATGAGCTTTTGCGAGTGTGGTTCTCTTCAATATTTTCTGCCTCGAGAGCAGAAGATCGACCAGTAATTTACGCAGTGCACTGCACAAGGGACAAATGATGCGCTGTATTTTGGATAACGGGATTTTCATTTGATCTTTCCATTGATGCAACGAGGTAGTTGAAACATTGACTGCCAACTACACAATTACGCTCAGCACTGCCGTCCAACGGGGCAGAGTCATGGGAGCTTGCCAGAATGCATGGGATGCTGCTGGCATTCTCGTCATAATGTGATACATGTTTTCTTCCTTCTTTTCTTTCCTTTTACGTACTTTTTGTAGTGTTTATATTCTGCACATTTATTTGTTTTTGTTTTTTTCATATGTGGTGGCGGGCTGGCAGCAGACATGTACAAGCTACTCAAAAAAAGTAATTAAGTTAAGTTAGTGAGTATTAGCCTCAAAAGTAATTTAAGTAGAGTAGAATTTATGAAATGAAAAGTAATTCGGTAATTACTAATTACCATAAAAAAGGAGCAAATTACTTTTGAAGTTGCTTTTATTTTTTCTGTGCTAACAAGGAAGTACTTACATGGGTTTTGATGCGTTAGCAAAATTCTGCTCGCCGAATATAACGCGGCTTGTGTTTTCACAGAACCGCTTTAATAGCTGGTTCTGCTTCTGCATGCCTAATTGTTGTGTACTTCTTTTTGATCAAGAATGTAATGCGGATATATCATTTCACCTTTGAGGTTTAGCACTGCCTGAGCTTGATTTTGCAGACAGTGTTTGATTGCTTACAGTGTCGCGTAAAGTACGTCTAAAAACTACTTGGAAGTACAAAGTTAATGAGAGATTATGTACTTCAAGTAAAGTAGTAAGTACAACGAACGCAATGTACTTGAAGTGAAGTACTATAAATACAATGTACTTCCAAAGTAAAGTAGAAGTACTTTTTAACACACTCTTTCAGGATATCCTTTCATTCTGTATACAGTTTTTTTTCTTTTTTTTTTCTTTTTTAATAGGCCGGTATGCGTAGCTTCAGGGGAAATCGGATGTGCATCCGTTTTTTTGTTTTCTTTTTCGGAAAGGGCGGCAAAATCGGAGGTGCATGAGTTTTTTTGTTTTTTTTTTTTTTAAATTGTGGCAACTAATACGCCATAGACTAGAGTAATTGCTTTATTCTCGCTGATGAACCATTTAACACAATCAACTTCTAAGGCACTTATTTTTATCGGTCTTATAGCCGACATTTCTTCACTCAGAGAAATCACCAGATGACGTCAAGAAAGACGACACAAGCTGTACAGGAGCACCAGATGAACTTCAGAGCGAGTGCTGCACTTTGTTAACTCCTTTGAGTGAGGATGTAGTGTGTATACCTCCTGTAGTGGAAAAAAATTCCTACATCGGGGAGAAGCGGGGAGAAGCCCTTTCTTCAAATGCGTCAAGTCTCCTTGAGCTTCGGGATACAAAGAAACGCCAGTCATCGGCGCTAATCCCACAGTTACTTGGCCTCTCTTGCGTCGTGTCTGTTCGCTCCCCGCGCCTTATATCAGTGTTGTTGCAGTGGGGGGCTGATTAAAATTTTGGGGGTTTTGGACTATCCTCCCCTCCTCCCTTTTCTACGCCACATGCTTCCCCCTCTGCGAATATCAGCTCATCTTCTAACATCTTATCCATGGGCGTACCAACCGGTGGGGGCAAGGGGATGCCCCCCCCCCCCCCCCTGAAACAGCCGTCACTGGGCAGGGCAAACACTAGCCGGCAGCGCTACAGGGATACCAAGGGCACGCCGCCCCCAGCCCTGGGGGGGGGGGGGGGGGGGGGGGGGAGTCTGGTTTGCTCCCTCACTCAAAGACAAGTTAGTACGCCACTGATTTTGTCTCTGTTGATAGGCAAAACAACCATTAAAATTCGAAAGTAATTTCTAATTTGAGTAAAACTCACTCGGAAAAGTAGTTAAAGTAAACTAATAATTACCAAAATAGAAATGTAATTGAAAGTTACGAAACTACCCAGAAAAGTTGTTAAACTACAGTAAGTTGAGTAAAGTAGTTGAACTACGTACAAGTCTGGGTGGCAGGCGCTCTGCGTAAGGGTTTTCACCTATCTGCCTGGCCCCGCACACCGCCACATGGGCACCTTCCAGTATGTGCGAATAAAATTATTATTATTATTATTATTATTATTATTTTAACAATCCTGTTTTCGGCTCACAAGCAGTTTGTGCCAAATCAGAATAAGATTGTTTTTTAGTTCGCGTTATTTTGCGATTTTCATGTATCTGCATAAAACTAAACACGGAACTATCATGCTCGACGTTGCACATGCGACATTCCTAACTCTCCCCAGTTTTATAAACGTCCGTGTGTGTCCTAACACCAGAAACCGGAATTTTAAAGGTTAAAAACGGCACGTTGCGAATATGAAACGCACACTTTCATGCAAAACTGTCGTCAAGTGACTCAAATAAAAAACATGCATATTTACAATATCGTTATCTCTTCTGGTGAAGGCTCAGTAACCGTTGCATTCGTTTTCGCGCATGAAACAGTGACTCCCAGAGAAAGTAAGAACGCAGTGATTGCCTTTATTTTAACAATATAAACACACTTGTAGGCATGCGCTGAAGAAGGCTCAAAATCAAAACTCTCGTAGCGTGATTCGTGACTGCGCCAACTACCCAACCTCGTTGTCACGCCACTTTCTGCAAGCAAACAGTAGAATTGCCAGTAAACACACAAAAGCAAAATCGATACAATTATCTTGTAGAATATCTCCTTATTTAGTCATAACTGTGTCAATAGGCACTACATGTATTTATGTTAAGAAAACAAATTTTCGTCAGAAAAAAAATAAATATCAATGTTAAGTCTGGTAACGGTGTATATTTTCCGAATCATTAACAACTCTTTAGAAAAGTTCGGCAAAAGCTGCGCCGAATTTTTGATTCGGCAAATGTTCGGCCCGTTACTAGTAAAAGTATGCGACCCAGGGGGGGGGGGAGGTCTGGTTTGCCCCCCCCCCCCCCCCCTCCCCACTCAAAAACAAGTTGGTACGCCACTGCAGCCAATTTAGCGGGCATGTTACTGAACACTATAAATGGATCTGAAAAGAAAGCTGCAGTGGACAAGCCACATTCGCAGTGGAAATTTTTAAGTCAATATTACATACTTATGAAAGTATGCAATGCAAGTTATACCGTCAATACAATTTATTAAGAATTTCAATTAAAAAAAATTAAAACAAGAATTAGTGCCAAGATCTATCACAGCAAGCTGTGAATCGGGCAGGGACTTGATGGGGTCCTTTACCGGGGGCGCATAGGATTCTGAAAGAGACAGAAGCGGGTTCCTGAATTCAGGTGAAGGGTTGCAAAGGTCACATCTCTACCAGTTCCCACTAAGCCACCTCATACTACATTATTTTGAAATATTCCTTTATCTTTTACCTTCAGTCACTGTCAGCTCTCTCTCTTATGCTTGTCAAATATTGGATATCAAAATAAAATATAGCTTCAATATCGTCGCCCTTTACTTAAGTACTCCATTAATCGGTTCAGTTGCTCTCCAAGTATGCAATCTCAGAAAGGCCTGCCGACCTTTTTTATATTTATTCTTCTGAAATTCCGCTCCACCAATAGAACTAGAACTTAGGAAATCATCTACGTAGGAGATAACACCACTACCTTCTATAATAAATAGATGCATAGGTAAGACACCTGAGCCGGCTCGCTAAAATGGGCGTCTTAGCTGATACCCTGTGAAGAAAATGCACAGCAGAAGCCAGCGCACGAGCGGAGTGGCACGTGAGGCCGAGTCTCAAGCCAAGTCTCAGGCATGCTTTCTTTCACACAGTCTAAGCCAAAAAGCTGATTCTAGCAAGCCGGTTCTGGGCCGGCTTGCTAGGACAACGTCCCAGCTGAGACTCGGTGGAAGAAACCACTGCAAAGGTTGGGGCACGCAAGCGTCTTGAAACGCGGTTTGAGACCCACTCACCTCGTGCGCTGGCTTTGGTAATGCTTTCTTTTCCTCATTTTCAGCTGAGACGATGTTTCTAGCAAGCCGACCCAGTCGTGTGCTGTTGTTTTATTCACCCGACTTGTCCTCACTCAGAACTCAGCCGATCGAGATTAAAATATTTATAGTGATAAAAACATTTATCAAATAGTAGGAATGTTAGCCCATCAATTGCTTAGCCCAACTCTTGCAACTCATCTAGCCTTAAGACCAATAAATTAAAATCTGGCTATTTAATTTCACACTTATATTTCTAAGTTGATTTGAAAAAAAAAAAAATTTAAGACCAACCGCATTTGCGGCACAGAAATATGTAGTTTAAAATGTGCCCGTATTGTCTTTCTGTTATTTACGAGTTATAAATCAAGCAGCTGGCCTGCATCTTCAGCTTAGTAGTGTCAAATGTACTACTAAATTAACACTGTAGTAAATAACCAGTTATACGAAAGGATCATGACAGTGGAACAGAACATGACACTTGAATCAATCAAATATTTAAGATAAATAAGGCAAATAAAAAAGCTTGTCGAACAAAGACAATTACTGGAAAATACACTCACATAGCACGGTGACATAACTGAGACTCCACTCCCACACAACTAACCTAATCTTGGTAAATAACGAGTGCTCAACGTTTATGTTGTATTCGACTTTGCATATGCTGGAAAGACGTTACAACACATCTCCAGCCGAGAAGACAACCATATTTTAACAGGAACCATAAGAGTAAAAATGACTTCGAACACAAAAAAATAACCACTCAGAACGTCTCTCACGGTCTATTGGAATAAAAAGGCACTTAAAAATAGCACTTTACACGCTTTTTTGGGCCGATCGCTGTGGATAACACGCTGGACTCGTCAGAGATTCCTGGCCAAGAGTTTGACACGCTCCAAACTCATCGGATGATGACGAAACATACATTGCGTAGCAACAACACCTGTACCCGCTGGTCAGTAGTTTCGCTCCTTGTAACTCACTTTGAAAAGAAGGCGGTCCGTCGTGTCTTCGGTCCGTCGAAGCCAGTGGTCACATGTATGCCCAAACAGAGGAAGATCACCGGTGTGTGGGCACCGCCGGCAGAATGTCCATTGTCTTGGCAACCCGCACGTTAAAGATTGCGCTTGGCATTAAGAAAAATGCCCGCTCTATAACCACCGTTCTTGCTGGTTCCATTAGGCGTCGCCTGGATGGCGGAGATGCCGAGCCTCTTCATCCGATAGAAACAATCCGTTAAGCAACAAAATGCACTCAAACAAATCAAAACCTCACACAACTGTTTCTTGAAAAGCGCATGTGGATGTGGCCATTCTTTTCTCAGGCAGAAAAGAGCTCTTCCTGCCAAAAAAAAAAAAAAACTTGCATAAACGACGAAGCGTATCTTCTCAGTTTGCGGTTGCGCGTTTTGGAAACCGAGGAGACAGAATGGGTTCGAGGATTCTACATTTTATATTCTGACTTTAGTTGGGACTGCATTGTCCTCAAAAAGTTCACTGGCGAGGCACGGGTGCACAATTTCAAAAGATGAACGAAGGCGTAGCGGAACCATCCCCAATTTAAAACCGGCTGATTCAAAAAGGATTCATTCTGGAGTATTTGCCATAGTACTTGGATGGGATAGAAGGCTCTACATTTTATACTCCATCTTTAGTTGGGAACTGGGATGTTCTCAAAACGTTCCCTGGAGAGGCGCGTGTGCTGAAATATTAAAAGATATGCGAATGCGTAAAACACCGAACCATACCCACTTTGAGTCGCTTAATTGTCTCAAAAAGGATTATTTCGGAGTATTTGCCACAGTACGAGGATGGGCTTGATGGCACTATATTATATTGCGCCTCTAGTTTGGAACATGTTTGTCCTCATAAAGTTGCCGGGCGAGGCGCATGTGCCCAAATTTCAAAAGATGAACATATTCGTAAAAACAGTCGAACCATCCCCCCTTTGAGACCGGTTTTCTCAAAAAGGACTTATTTTTAAGTATTTGCCATGCTATTACTAGGAGTACTAGGATGTGCTAGAGGGCTCTAAATTGCCTATTCCATCTTTAGCTAGAGACTGAATTACCCTCACAAAGTTCTCTGGAAAGGCGCGGCTGCCCAAATTTCAAATGATGAACGAATGCGTTAAAACAGCCGAACCATATACCCACTTTGAGAATGGTTTTATCAAAAAGAATTCAGTTTGGAGTATTTGCGATAGTACCAGAATGGGCTCGAGGATTCTACATTTTACATTCCGCCTGTGTTTGGGAGCTGGGTTTGAAAATGTTCCCTGGCGAGGCGCGGGTGCCTAAATTTTAAAATTGGAAAGAATGCGCAAAACCGGCCGAACCATCGCCACTTTGAGACGATGCTACTCGGTACGCGTTGAGCTTTGATAATATAGAATGATGGACGGAGATTATGGAATTCTCATCCGCGTTTTCGCAGTGCAGGCCTTGCGCCTGTTTCAAGAGTGGTAAGTTTATTCTCGCGTTTTTAAGTGCAACGTAGCATTAGCCGAACGCCTGCTTCCCCATACCAAACACGAAAACTTCGTACGTTCGCACGTACCTCTAAAATTGTTCGTCAATGGGCTCCTAGTCTGAAAATACTCGCACCTTTGCCCTTGTGTCTGGTCATGGTTCCGACCGCTTCTGGCTTGGCATCTGGAAATTCGGCCTCCTGGAGCAGCCGGGCGCGCCACTAACGCTCTTTTGGACAATGACCTTCTGAACGCTGCAGCGTATTTTGCCGACTGTCCGTCAAGCGCACCTTTACTCTGCCTTCAAAACTCCATAATGTCTTCCGCGTGCCTTCAGTGCCCTTTCTCCTTTCTCGCCTTTCATCGCACAATGCCTCTATACGCACCTCCGGAACGTTTTCTCGGGCTACTTTGGAACGGAGACAGCTCAAGAGGGTTGATCGATGCCACTTATAGTATTGTCGGTCTTTGAATTTTATGTTGTTCCATTGGCCTTTGAACGCGGAAAGAAAGTCAAAGTAAATTTCTGAAAATGATATTGTACGAAGGTCATGTATCGCACTCTGCACGTAAAGCACCCCATACTGAACGCCGCAGCGAGATGGTCCAGTTTTTGTATTCCTCGTGCTATTTCTGCGGCTACCCGATAAAACGTCCGGTGATCTTTCTCCCGATAACAATGCCGTAGACATTTTGGTTTTAACCTAATAACACTGATAAAGATTCGTCGGTTTCCAATTACAAAAGCGATTAATCAAACAAAAGAGACACCGATTCCTGAAAATATCCGCTCTAAGCGAGGACTTTTTCGTTGAAACCCTCGCTCAGGTATTCGTGGGGCGCGTACATTTTCCCATAATAAAGCACCCAGCCAGTTCCGAATCAGTGGAATCACTGACCTTGGAAGACGGTGGCATGACAGTTAGGTCACTTATGGCCGATTCACATGACGGACCGATCCGCAAACGGACGATCACGTGACTACATCTTCGCGGAGTGTCCGTCTCCCAAGCGCATCCATACGGAGGACACGACGAACGCGCGACAGCGAGGATGGACCGAACCTCTTCGCGACGCCACAAGGCCGCCAAATGTAAGCAGCGCACTCTGGCACCATTGTCCAAGAGCGAAAAAAAGCGACGTTTTCCGCTGCAGTCACGGCGCTAGAGCGGAAAATGATCGTTCTAGGCCGCTTTTACATACCGAGCGAGACTGAACACTGTGATAGACTTGTGCGAAACGCCACTCTCTTTACTAACCCATGACATGGTTTAAGCATGGCCCTGCTCGAAGAGGCTTCGGCGTAGAAGCGATCAAGTCATGGGTTAACGAAAGAGTTTTCAGACGCCTTCATGCACCACGCGCTCGCGCACAACGCTTCAGTACACCATAGCAGCAAGAAAGGTCATTCTGGTTGAAAGGCCGAAGTACATACAGAGAAGATCGCGGCGTGATCTCTGTGGTGCGCCAGCCGTGCAATATTCGTGCAGACTATTTCATGCGTGCGACCAAGAATTTCGTGACCAAACGAACCAGCGAGCATAAACACAATGATGCGCCATCTTTGTTTTGTTCCTCCAAAAAAAGAAAACAAATAAAGAAATTCGATTGACACACGATATAATAGACAAATTGGACGGTGCACAAAGCACGACATCTTTAAACTAGCAACAAACGATTTCTTATTTGTTGCTAGTTGGGACATCTTTCAAATAGATACAAACAAGGAATTGTTTGTTGCTACTTGAAAGATGTGTTTTGTCCTCCGTCCTATTCGTTCATTCTTTTGTGTATAAATTGAATCTTTTCAACAAGCTCTGTTTTCGACAAATAAAAAAATGTTGCGATGTTGCTACTTTAAACGCTTTTCAAGCAAATCCCTCACCGAAAATCCGCGAGTGAAAAGGTGATCGGCTATTTCAGTCCGCGCGTCTACAGACAAGGCGCGGATCGCAGGAATCGGTGATGTGCTGGTCACGTGATACGCGGTCTGCGGACAGAAAACACGATTTGGTACGTCCTGGGAATCTGATATTACTCCTTCACCACTAATTGTTACAGTGCCTTTCTTCTCTTGGGGTTAGAGCTGGACGGCAGTGTTCGAAACCACACTGGCGGTCGCTATCCATTGAATCTTACAGAAGAAGCAAGAGCAACATGCCGTTCTCGTGGTGAGAACATTTTGATATTTAATTTTTGTCATGAAACGCAGCAGAGGCAGCAGGACAAAAAAAGAAAAAAAGCTTCCTCTGAATATGTTAAACCGCAGTTGCACTTTGGTCCCCGTGTTGAGACTTGTTTAGCGCGGTTTGCAAATGCTGTCGAATGACGATAATGATAATGGTGATGTTTATTTTTCTGGTGCCCCTAAACGATCAAACGGACTTCTCTTGGGTGCACCAACAAAAACACAAAGCAGTAAAAGCAATCAACCACTAAATCTATTCACACAAATCTAGTACTGAACAGAATTTCTAAAAAACTATGAAATGAGCACAAGCTCATTTAGCTGATGGCGATACCTTGACATGGAAGTACATATGTCAGTGCGACATAGCGTAATGGTGTTCTGTCGCGTGTGTATACAAGAGAGTAGTGAAGGTACATATAATAGGATAAGAGATTAGTTAAACGCAAACGTTAACAAAGCACGCAAGCAGTATTACGGCGATAAATTCGCGCCCGTTTATAATGATCCTAAAAAGTATGAAACACTGTAGGCTGTCTTATATTCCACCCCCACAATGCACTTCCAAATGAACTAGTAATTGGTGGTCCTTATATTGAAATTCCCTCCTTGCTAACACGTTTAAGGCGCCTGCCCCACTTCATCCGTAGCTAGTAGTAATTTCTAAACTTATATGTCACCAGCTGCAACTGCAAATTCAGTTTTCTTTTGCTCTGTGACGGAGACAGAGATAACGAGGCTCCTCCAGAATGTAAGTAAAAACACAGCGGCCGGATCACATGATATAAAACGGCACCGATTAAAGCAGTCGCGCGCTTCATAAGCTCCCCTCTAAAACACATCTGTAACACATTGTTATTGACTGAAAAAAAAAAATCAAACTTGCCAGAGTTTGTGTCATGCGTAAAGGTGGTCCACGCAAAAATATAAATAACAATAGGCGAATTTTCATGCTACCTCTATTCTCAAAAATTCTAGAACAGGTAGAATCAACGTTAGACTTTCTAGTTACATTAAAACAAATAACATAATTGCAAAGCGAAAATATGTCTTCAGACAAACAAATCCACGGAAAAAGCCTTGTTATATATCACAAAAAAACTATTGAATAGTTTTGAAATTCAGTTATATACTGTTTGATTTTTATTTTTCATTTTTGCAAGGCATTTGATTAGATTAAACATGACGTTCTTCTGAAAAAGCTGACGCACTATGGCGTAAGGGACACAACTTGGGACATAATGCATGGCTATTTATCTGGGCGATCACAATATGTAAAAATCAGTGTGTCGAACCGAAAAAAATACGGGTTCGGTTACGGTTCAGGTTCAGGTAAATTAATTTTGTTCCGGTTCAGTTCCGGTTCGATTAATTCGATCCGCGAACCGGTTCGCGAACCGGTTCGGGAATTATAAATGACAAATTGCAACATCAAAATAAATTACAAATAAAACATCTGAAATCAGCACATACGAAACGGGATACATTGTAGTGTAAGGCTCAGGGATTTCTACCAGGAATGGTTTCTTTATGTGCACTTAAAGGTTACCTCACCGACGTTTACGCACTCGGACTTCATCTAATTGGGTCCGACGCAGTAGCTGTAAAATCCGCGACCTCCTTACAAACCCACTTACAAGTAGAACTCGCTAACTATCCCGCCACCTCGGCGTGTAAGCAATTGAAGGAGCAGTGGGGAGAAAATACAGCTTTCTTCATTTGAACTAGCCTTCGGTAACTCAAATTAGACCCTTAAAGAAGTTTTCATTAAACAAGATACGGAATATGAAAAACACTTCACCGAACGCAACGCCAGAAGGACGTAATAGGATAAATATTAAAATAGAAGAGTTCGCTGTCTCACAAATATGTTAGCTTCTAAGTGCCTATACGAAAACGGCTGCATTATTATCAAACTCCACAGCCTTTTCTTTTCTCATTCCGATGGAAGCAAGCTTCAAGAACTCGCGCGTTCTAGAAACGTGTTATGAAATGAGCACACAGCAGCATCCAGGATTTACGAGGTTGTATGAAAATAAAATCCCGTGACGCGATTTTTTTTTTTTTTTGCACAGCTTTTTAATTCTTTTTTTTCTGTGCAAGCCGCGACCAGCGCAATACTGGTTCCTATGTCAAGATTCATGGATGCAGCGTTTGTCAAGATTCATGGATGCAGCGTTTATATTCCTAAGACTGAGTGGAGAAGAAAAATATGTAAGCGAGATGTGTGTCAGTTGACGGCACTTAAAAAACAAATGGCACTGATAGCACATTCATTGTCAACAGCGCGTGGCCGAACCGTTTTGACATGAGCCGGTAACCGTTATTTTTTTTCCGCTTCAGTTCCGGTTCGGGTTCATCGCGATAACAATATAACGGTTCGGGTTCGGGTTCAGTTCCGGAAAAAATACCGGTTCGGTTCCGGTTTTCGGTTCGGTTCGGTTCCGGTTCGACACCCTGGTAAAAATTAATTAGTATCAAATGCAACTAATTAAATTAAATTATGGTGTGCTTCAGGAGTCAATTCTAGAACCATTACTTTTTTCTGTTGTACATAAATGGTATAGTAAACATTCCGCGAACTCCAGATATTATACTTTATGCAGACGACACCAATGTGTTTATTACGGATAAAGATCTCAGTGTAATTAAAGGCCCATCAAACATGTGGCTACGCGAACTTGCACTGTGGACATAGTGTAGTCAAAAAGAATTTAATTTTAACAAAACGAGATATGTTATTTTCAATCCTGTGCATAAGCAACTCTGTAGTAAATTCACGGTACAATTTAGAAACTCAAAATTGGAACGAGTGTCCTCCCTAAACTTTCTAGGTGTCTTGCTCGAAGAAACCTTAAGCTGGGCAGATCACGTAAATCATATTCGCTCTAGCCTATCCAGATCTATTGGAATCTTGTATAAACTTCTCCTTCCCTGTTGGCTTAAGTGCAAACTCTACTACAGTCTTACAGACTCTCATTCACATTATTACTTACTAGTTTGGGGAACCACGACGAAAACAAATCAAAACAGACTGTTAGACCTAGAAAAAACAAAAACACAAACCTGTGCGTTGCATTGAAAACTTTTAGTATACCAATCATTCAGCCCCATGTTTGGCCAAATATCGATTTTTAGATATCTATCAGTTCCTTACTTTAAAACTAGCGATGAGAATATACCGCGAGTCCAGCAGTGACCAAAATGAGTTTGGTGAGATCTACCACCCCAAAACAACACAGTATAAGAAATGAAATATACACAAAGCCCAAAATAAAAACAAATTATGGCTCCCAAGCTTTAGAGTATAAAACACCACAGCTTTTGAACGGTCATCCAAGTCTTTTTTGAATTAATGAGGAATGCTACTTAAATTATTGCCTTCAAAAATAACATGAAACGTAACCTTAATAACGTTAATAGGCTCTTTATAGCGTTTTGGTTAAGCATTGGGTTGAATAGCGTATATGTAATCAGCTCTGACCGCAGTTATTCGTATTATTATTCGCTTGAAAGCTCCTAGCTCCTGCCAAGTTGTACTTTGCTCCTGGTGTGGTTTTTTTAATTCACTATTCCGTAGAAGGCTTGTTTCATGCCTTCTTGGCACAGTGAACCAATATTTAATAAGATTTTTGTCGCGTTTACTTGTGTTCCCTTGTTAATTTCTAGTCTCTTTTGGTTCCCCGGTGAGAAGTGTATAGGGTGGTGGGGCCTCGTCAGGTAAATTTGTTTACCTTTTGCCCCTTCACACCAGACTCAAGGAGTCCAAACAAAGATGATCATTATCATAATGAACGAACGTCGAAACAAATGAAGTGCCTTATAAGGCGAAATGATAAGGTTGAAACATCATAAGATTTATAAAATTGTAGATTAAACTTAATTGTTCTGTTTTTCCGTAGCTTTTTCACCGATAGTCAGTACAAAAGAAATTGTAGAAATACACCTATTTAGAAAAACAAAATAAACATATCTGCAGGTTTTCTTTGTAAATGACTACAGGGAAATTTACGGATGATCGATAACTAACTCGATAAGTAATGGCATTCAAGCTAGAGGTGTAGTAGAACTTCCTAAAATCTTTGGATGACCTAAAAAACTGTTGTTTTTATTTTTCGTTATTAAATGACGCGCAGTATGGCTTCCGAAAACAAAGAAGTACGATTTCACTACTAGAAGATTTCTCCGACTGTATATATGAGACACTTGAAAATAATAAGATAGCGCTTGCCTTGTTTGTGGATTTATCTAAAGCATTCGACACACTCGACCACAAAATTCTAATACGCAAACTCGAAAAGCACGGATTCAGAGGTCCTTTTAACAGGTTTTTTATAAACTACTTTACAGGCAGATTTTAAATGGTCAAAATTAGTCACAACACAAGTGAAAAAGTAAGAATCGAATGTGGGGTGCCGCAGGGCAGCACCTTAGGCCCCTTGCTTTTTAATATTTATGTAAACGACCTAGGATCAATACCGTTGGAGTCTAGAATGTTTCAGTATGCCGACGATACCGTTTTATTATTACCACATTATGACTACGAGCAAGCGGTTCCTCTTTTTCAGAGTGAAATAAACTTATTAATAAATTGGTTCTCAAGTACCGAAATTTTTCTAAATACCAAAAAAACTAAGCTAGTATGTTTCCGTAACCCTCATAAGCGCATTGAACTTAAGACAAACGTATATCTCCACCTTCGTGAGCAAGATCAGTCAATCTGCAGATGTAAGCCATTACCATATGAGTCTTCAGTCAAATATTTAGGTATATTTTTTGATAAGCACGTACTTTGGAAACAGCAGTTAGAACATATTACTAGAAGGCTCCGTTTAGTATCCGCGTATATATACAAACTAAAAAGTGCATGCTGTGTAAAATTACGGCAGTCTATTTTCAGAGCTCAAGGGGAGTCAATCTTACAGTATGGAATAACAATGTACGGGAATTGTTCAGGGTACCAAAGAAAGGGAATTGATAGGGTCATAAAGCATAATGCGAATAACGTTTCATGTGGTTCAGTCCATGATGGCTTAGAACTGGAAGTAAAAATGAAGGCACTAGGCATACTCTCATTCGATCAATTTCATAAATATGTAGCAATAACAAGTAATTATTATAAAAATGATTTCAAATACGAGGTTAAGAAAAGAAATCTAAGGCGTACAGCGAAATTTCTGTTGCCGAAAGTTCTAACAAATTATGGTAAAAAAGAAAGGAAATATTACATCCCTGCATTATTTAACGCGTTGCCTGAAACTTTAAGTAATTTAACATCCATTCGCGCGGTAAAACTAAAAGTCAAAGAATGGTGTCAAACGCTCGCTGCTGTTACCTCTGGATAAAAAGTTGTAATCATTTGCATAGTGCACAGTTTTTCCTTATGTGTAATGATGTATGCAGTGTTTTGTTGGCTAACTGGACCCACACACAAGCATTTCTGCTTTCGTGGGTCAGTACGCTATCTTGTGTAAAATATTTCTTTTCAGTAAATGAAGTATTATTATTATTTTAGAGAAGTTAAGGTGATATATATCCGAGTGAGATAATCGATATTTTTCAAAGTACTCTGTAACTGTAAAATGGAGCAAATGTATATTAACTCAACAGATAATGAGAATCCTGAGCAAATTACTGTGACTTAATCGGCCGTGCCAATTCATTCTGTATCTTTAAGTTATATTCCACGATGGGTTGTATTTCTGTATTTTTGGTGACCCCCCTGTTCACTTGTGGTGTGTGTTATCGTGAAAACCAAGCCAGGCTTTTTGTTCCAAAATAAAGTTGACATGCGTGGGACGATCCTCCCTGAATTATTTTCGCAGAACGCATATGTAGCAGTAAACTACGTACGCTGAAAGGCAGCTTCCGTTGTTCTCTTTTAGAGCGAAACAAACTGGTACCCGATAAAGGTATTAAAACGTTTGCGCATCAGTCAGCACCAGTTCTGGTTAATGTGACTAGGGTGGATTTAAGTCCGACTTCTATTGAAGCTTCTCGTTAGTTTTGCGTACGTATTGTGTCCACTGATGAGATAGGTATTTAGATTTCAAAAGAAACATGCTCAAGTTTAGTTACTTTTATATTTACAATTTTGCTACAATCACCTTTGTAATATTGATGCTGCTACGCCTTTTTTAATTAAACATCAAGTCGGGGCACGTTTTCCTGCTTGATTATATTCAAGAACAACACGACAAATTTCGAAACTTACATTGTATCTAAACGTATCGAAAAATTAATGTCGTTCAATCAATCAATGTTCTATCTACAAGTCAATCACTCAATCAATCGCTTATTTTTTTGACATAAGAAATATGGTGGCTGGGGAAAAAAGCTGCGGCAAATGCAGCTGGACGAGGCCCAAACACCAAGATGACAGTTGGTCAATAATTAATTAAAAGAACAGTTCTGAGGTAATCAGGTATTTCACCACCCCTAACATTCAAAGTACACGAGGGGTAACGTTGTAGTATTAAGTTAATTCATGGATCAACAGAGAGTTCTAACGTCCTCACTTCTCTACACTTCTGTATTCCCAATAGCACAAGCTCTAGTAATTGTGGAGTATTCAACCCAGACATTCATCACAATTTGTCACTAGCATCACGAATTCAACATGCTTTGAAGAACAAGTTGGCAACTTCAATCATATTTGTTCAGATTTGTCCTTTCTTAAGCATAAGCGTTTAATTCACTTTAATTTAATTTAATTTAATAAGAGGGTTTATGAAAGCTCAGATGTTCTGTTGAGTTTTCCACCTCTAAGGGTTATGTGTAACAGTTATACGGGCCTGAATACTTCCTCGGAGAGCACTCGCGGGCAGGACATACCGGAAATAAAATAACAAAAACTGTATTTCCATAGTGTAGGTTCCCCGACTTTGCTATTCCTAAAACCATTAAATACCATTATTCCGACGTATAAAGCTTCCCGTCAATAACCTAAACGAGAAACATTACTCATTTTCATTCTCTCCGAAAGTGTATTGAAAATTTTCACATACGCTGAATCTATAACTTTTTCTTTCGTCAAGCATTAAAATAAACCATTAATATTAAACAGAGGAGAGGTACGATTGTTTTAAAATCCCCATGACTACCCTATTTTGCATCATGTTATAGTATTCCCGTGATCTTCGTGTATTTATATGAACCCTAAAATGTGCAGTAAGGTTGTTCATAAATTATTTCTTATCAATTTGCTCATTTTTAATACTTTCAGCGGATTCGAAATTCTGTAGTTTTTTTTTTATGCGGCCCATGAAAAACAAAATTGCTTTTCTCATCTACTCAAAGATTTTTCTTTTTCTTGGGGGGGGGGGGGGGGGGGGGGGGCAGGTTCTCTTTAATTTCAGGTGGACAATAAATCAATACTTCCGCAACCGACTGGTGGCTCTAGTTTCGGGTAGCACTTTGCAAGTAATTTTACTTCTGCGCTATTTCAAAAAACATTAATAATGTAATTTATAAAGTAAAGAAGTTCAAAAAGGCTTCCCTGGTGACCTTTGTAATATTTTGAAGCGAAGAAAACGTCGAAATAATGAAACAAAATGAGACCGAGGCTCTGAATAAGACTGGATTAGTACGTCTGCATATCTCTAACCCTGACTATAAAGTATTTTTTTATAGTTTAGGTGATTAAGAGCGTTATTAAGGTTATTAAATATTCTAATCAAGAACTCTGTTTGTCTGGAGGGCGTAGAAGGTAGGCTCTTTGTCAGTAAACAAAACACTTTTTTAGACATTTATCTACAAAAACCTAAATATTATTCACTAAAAATATCATGCGTACTATTACCAGCGCTTGTAAGCCTTACGTTCATTACTTTTAAAGGTGAATTGAAATTTCACTAATATTAACATTTCTTATGGTTATTGAGATTGTATCGCCATTCTTGCGTTGGAAAGCAGTTTTTCTTTTTCTTTTCTCTACATTATGTTACCGCGTTTGTGGCGAAGTTGGCAACGCACGCGACAGCCACGCGGAAGGGCGGGGTTCAAACCTCACTCGACCCGGATCTCTCTTTTGTAATTCTGTACTGGCCTGGAAAGTCCCAGCCTATTTTCGGCTGCCCTCGAGTGTTCCGGTTCAGAGCATTCCTGAACCCGCCTTATGCGTAAAAGCATCGGTAACGCGCTTCTTCGGGGTAGTCACCCATATTTCGGCCACGCAAGGTTCGTTGTACTGTCCTGTTTAAGTTTCTAGGCACAAGTTCGCCTCGTTAAACGTTTATTTTCACTCTCACAAACGTCTCCTATTTTTATTCGCGATGATAGTAATTACATATTTGAATCCGATCATTAGCAATGACCTAACGTCTAAGGTTCGTGAACATGTTAACTAATTCATTTTGTGTTCGAGGAAATAAAACACAGTCGCGATTTCACGCAGGCACTAGAAGTAAATGTTAAGTTATTTTCATGACGATAACCGAATCTATGCGCCCTAACCGTCCTAAATCATCGGAAGTTGCAATCACGTCTAAAGTTTTTTTTTTTCTTTTTTTTTTTAGGAAGGCTGAAACATTTTTTGGGAGAAACGAGTTAGTGGTGACTTCTGACGTATTTTTATCTGGTGAATCTAAATGTTCCTTTCGTTTTCACCGAAGATGTAACAAACGCGAGAAAACACGAAAACTTTCCGACCAGTCGTAACGCTATACTAGGGTCTTTGGATCGCCAAGCCCGTGTCGGTGGTGTGGGCAGCGCGTGCAATTGCGAACTTCTAAGGTGTATCCCCCGCACTGACACCAGTCGTGACGTCTTTTTTTGAGAACAGCGAAAGTGCGCGTGCATAGCTTTGATAGGCGCTGTAAATGCGCGAGAGCGGAGATTCCGTAAACTCCTCATACGAAATGAGGCTCCGAGAAGGAGGGGCTTTAGCGCGGTACATTGTAAATTATCTTTTGCAGCCTCCGTGCACCGAATTGAAACATTCTCTCGATATTCGTGATCTTGGAGGCTAAATGAAGACGATTCGAGTGTTTTTCCTCAAATACAGAACCGCTCTAGTTTTCTTTTAAAAACGCGACCGAACGTCGCGACACGGGCGTGTCGCGGCGTTCGATCGCAACACGGGCGTGTCGCGGTTCTTCGTGGTTGCCATAACTAACACGTGCAACGGAAGAAGGACAAAACCGCGCTGCGTTGGGGTCCACCCAAAACTCGTGTTGGTAGAACCCAGCCAAACGCCGTACTCGAGCCCGTGCCAGCACTGGCTTCTGGATGTAGAAAATGCTCGGTATCGTTATAGAGGAGTTCCTCAGCAACACGTTTGCACATGCGGTTAGTGTTTAGTAGGCGAAGAGGACAAGCACATGCTTAGGAGGAAACGGGAAGTCGAAAAAGGGCAGGGTCAACGCTGGAGTGTACGACCGCAAGGTGCGCGAACTTCGCTTTCCACACCTGCAACAGCCTTAGCATTGACATGGCTTCCTTTCAGAAGCGCTACGAACAATTATCGCACCGTCGAGCAATAAAACACGTAACAAGTTGATTTGTCCAACATCACCGCGAACCAACTGACAATGTATTCTGTGTTCCTATGTCGCAATAGCACGGGGAAGTGGTAAGTTTTTACTGGCGTATCTGCGATAGCATGTGAAGTTACGACCAAAGTAGACAAATAAATACTGAAAATATTAGACACTTGTAAGCCACGCAGAATGGTCCCATTGTGTCATCTTATAAGTATGAGGCTTTACAACTGGTTTCAGCACATAATCAATGCTTCCCTAAAACATTTTACTTTTTTTTTGTTCCGGTATTATTAATAAATAGATTTAATATTTTTGTCCCGCTTCTGTTGCAAAATGTATTTGTTTGGGTAGAAGCTATAAGCTCGAAATAACCTTGAGTCTTTACTTTGGACAAATTTTCTAGAAACATAGGTTTTAATATTCTATTTAAGTAGTCAGTGTGGTATGACGTAGTTTTTATTTACCTAATTCTTTTTTTATAGAAACAGTGTTAATAAACTGGACTTGAAATAGAAAATATTAGGCTATAAATGCGGCTCTCTTTTTAAATACCCGACTTCAATCGTTTTCCAGTTCGATCAGCTCTACAGATTTCTAGTTCTAGACATCTCTATGACACGTAGTACGTCGCTCTATTTAAGTACGGGTTTATTACATATTTCTAGCATATTCCAAGGTAAGTACACGATCTTGTACATGTGAGAACTTTGCAAGACGTCGGGGCTCATTTCTCGTTTTTTGTACCAAGATGATAAGTAAAAGAAACCACGCTTGACATCAAAGTTCTGGCCTATTTTATGGAGCATTTTCAAAAAATACGATATTGGTCAGCGTCAGATGGCGTTTAAGCGAAAGTGTAAACCTTTTGAGCGATATCGTTACTTGTGATTAAAGGGGAGCTCCGGTAACATTTGACAGTCACTGCTTTGACACAAAATTGGTTGAACTCATAATAGACATATCTAAACTAGTGACCTAAAATACCTGTCACAATAGTTTCTTTCGTAACGTTATTGAAGTTTCCGGATTCGCCTGACAAGTTGAGAGGTTCGATTGGCAACACTAAATAATTGGCTGCATGCTTGGTCATTTTCCCAAACGTGTTTAAATGCGGTAGTCTTGTTAGGGTGGGAGTAGTTTTAGCTCGCTTGGTACCTAGGTGTCACATAAAAAAGATCGGGAGAGAGTTCTCCGGGCGTGATGTTGTTAAAGGGATGCTGAACCGAAATCAGGATTCCACAAAACACGCGGCAAAAGCGTGCAAACACCAAAACATCACTCATATAGCGATATCGCGAACGGATGACCGTACTTTTCAAAGAAAGGAGGCGCATTTGACAGAAATGTTCACGTCATGTTTCTCCGAGAAGGAGAGGGAACGGCCTCGCGTCTTCTCCGCCTCGCCGCCTTGAGGGAGCAAAGCGAAGAGAGGAGGAAACGAGATATCTCTACGTCACGCGCCTCGGCGGCCTGCTTCATCCTCGACCTCCTTTTCCGAAAATATGGCCGTCCATTCCAGATATCGCCTTTCGAGTAGGTAGTGTTGTAGGGATTGTAGCGTCCCGCCTACATCTCCTGCCTTGTTGTTTTTTTTGTTTTTTTTAAATCCAAATTTCGGTTCACCGTCCCTTTAAAGGGTGGAAAGCTGACTGAGCGATGGGTCCGCGCTATGGTAGAGAGTCTGACCAATGAAGAGAGACGAAGTCATATGACAGAAAGCACCAAGAAAAATTAATTTGGCTGCAGTCAGAATGCTAATTACGATACATACACTCTGTACAAATCGCTTCTGTAATATTAAGTATAAGGCTTACAAAGAACGTGGTTCACAATTTATGTTCACGCAGTTTATGCAATCACTAATAAAGCTACTACGATTAACCGAATCAAAATATGCTAATTCCAAAACGTAGCAGCGAGTGCAAAAGGTCTCATCTAGCGTGTCGATGGTTGACGACGTCTCCTTGCGCGGCCCATCCAAGGTGAAGAAACTCCGGAGGTTTGCTGGCCCACTACGGGCGGGGCCCCCTGGCCTCGCACCCACTTCTTGAGATGGCGCGTATCCACTCGATGGAACCCCGTTCTGTCATTGGCGTGGGGCAGTCGACAGTGGTCTCTTCGACCCGCTCGACGACGCGATGCATCCGTTCGCCTCAGAGTCTCTTCTCGCACTGACCTTTGTTTTTCGCACTTAAACCCAGGTTCGCACACCAAGCGTGGAAACTGTCCTCTCCCCGACGGTCATTGCTCCACGGGTGTGCTCTTTGGCCCTGAAAACAGTTGACTCTAAAAACCCAAAATATTCCCCGCCGTTTCTCGTGAAACAACCCTGCTAGGTTTAAATACCTCTTGGCATATCTTTGTGCCTTATCTCTCCTTGGGCAGAGTTACAGGACTGTGTGTCTCGCAGAATTTACGACTGTGGCCACGACAGACGCGGCCGTCTGCCACCCATGGCTTCGGGAGTAACTCGGAGCTACACGCGTTCCCCTAATGAGCCCGGGCGTGTGAGGTGGGGGAAGGGAAGGGAGCCTCCGAGAGAGACAGAGAAAAATCTTTTATTGACGGAATATGAGAATTCCTTAGAGTGCGGTCCTCGTTGTGGCCTCCTTAGCCTTTTCCATCAAGGCGCTCTGCACCTCAGGGTCAGAGCTTCGGAGCGTGTCTCCCAATCATCATGGGATTGGATTCAGGAACAGGGGTCTTGTGGGCAAGCCCATATTGCCACGCGTCGTGCTGTGTCAAGCCGCGAGCTGCGTAATCTTATCTATCCTCCTTTACGCGCGCGACATGAGTGCACGCCTTTCCTTCATACGCTAATCGAGACGCTGCTCTCGAAACAGCACGTTGTTATCCGAAGATTCTAGAAAGTTCGATGAGCGGGTAAAAAGATAGCAGCCGGCCGACCGCTACCCTTATTATTCTCTTCGCCGGCTACCGCCCACACTCGCCTCCCGCCGGTCTTTCCTTTCGGAGGGCACAAGTTCGCCCATTAAACCCTTCGTTTATGTTCCTTCAAGTTGTCCGAGTGACTTCGCCACGGGACAATATTATGTGGGGCAGAGTGGCTTCGTCTCCACGTAGGGGGCATTCCGAGGTGGGGTACATTGAGGGGAAGATGTGGGTAGGGTAGCGGGGTGGGGAAAAGTGCCCGTCTGCAGTTGGCACCCACTATGGGCCTGCTCCAGGGTAAGGGACTTGTCGGATGGCAGATAGACCTGACGGGAGGGAGCGAGGTGCCGAGAAGCACTTCACGCACGCGTCAGGGAATTCGAAGATGGCGGAGGACTCCAGGAAAACAAGCGGCAGCCCATGTCGTTAGATATTCCTTCAACGACATTCGTAGATTATCCTTTCCGTTTCATGTGACACTAGGGCAGAGTGATTCTTATTCTCCAGCACCTGAGGTGAGTAGCACTCTCAGTTTAGTTGGTGCCTAGTCCAGGTTCTTGAGGGGAAACAGATTACGCCACACCATTGTCTCCTTGTGACGCTACGCGCGCTTCCCTTCAGTACCACCTAAATGCAAAGCCTTTGCGCCGAAATTTCTTGGTCACCAAGAGAGGGGAAGCGCGCTTTTTTGCCCTTTTCACTCCTCCTCGTTCCGCACGCTCTTTCTACACCACCTGTTTCTGCTCCTCTCTTCATTTCTCTCTCCACCACTCCGCTCCGCGCGCTTTCTCACGCCACCTGCTTTTGCTCATCCCGTTCCTCCGTGCTGGGCCCGTAGCTCGGCAGGTAATAAAGAAGAAAAAAAGGGTCCTGAGCTTGGTCTCGGTCAGCCCTGCACTCGCATTCCACGCCGGTGACCATAAATCAATTCCTAACATCAATTGACTTTTCTTTTTTTTTAAGACTGTTTGTTGGTTACGGAACGACCGACCTACATATTTCGTGCATACCCGGCTCCTGAGGTTGTTTAACCCTATAAAACTACGGCTTTAAAACGTGGCGTCGAATTAGAAATGAGCAGATCTAAGGCGCACTGGTCAAGGAGGTTAAAATTAACACAGGGTGTTTCTCAAGTAACAAGAAAGGTAACTTACTCATCGATTTGTACATTGGAAAGTTGGGTCAAAAACTTGGACACACAGGCCTGCCAAGTGGTTCGTTCCGAGGCAATGGCCCGAAAAGGAACTCCTTCTTAATGAGTAAACCTGGAAAGTGGCGTAGCAAATTGCAATATGGGACAATATAAGTTCAGTACATTTTGTTCCTTACGGGTTACATGAAGTGTAATGGTGTGCAATGAATGCTGGTTAACTTTACACCAGAAATAAAAATGAGACGTTTACAATTCCCTGTAATGCAGAATTATAGCGCAGCTCTTGAGGAGGAGGAGGGGGGGGGGGAGGGTACGGAGAGGAAGGTATGCCCCCCCTCCTACTCCGTACCCTTTTCTTCCCTCTCCTCCTCCTCTCTCTCCCCTCCTCTCTCCTCCCTCGTGACGTCATTCGTGACCCTGTACCCCTGGTGACCCTCGTGATGTCACACATAAAGGCCTCGTGGAGGTCGTGACCTTCGTCATGACTTTCACGAGTGACCTTCATGAATTTACTCGTGACATCTCTCGTGATCCTAGTGACCCTCGTGACGTCACACTTGACGTCACATGTGACATCATTAGGGGAAACGTCCCATAATGCAGTGCGCGGTTACGCCGACGCCAACGGCGACGGGGGCGACGACGCCGCTCAAGCCCGGAACGGGCGCCTAAGAGCTGTGCTCTAAAACAGAAAGGACTGCACAAAATATCGCTCTTAGGCTGCCTTCTCGACTCGCACGTTACGCAACGTGTGACGTCATATTGCTGGAAAGCGTGGGAAACTTTGGATGTTGGTTTTGGCATCACTTCATTTGCCATTTTCTCAATACATATTGTGAATTTGTAAATGATAAATAACATGCTGAAAGGCATAAAGATGGGGTATTCCAAAGACGTGTTTAGTTTAGATAACTCAAGAAACCGCCGGAGGCGGTTTTTCCAGCTAGTCAAACTAAACACAAAGCAACCTGACCACAAGGCAAGCTAACAATGCGACCAAACTAGGCACAAGCGCGCGTCGCCTTGTCATTTACAACTAAACACAAGAAGTTAAGAAGTGACAAAGTTCATGTTGTGGCGGATTCGCGTAAGCGTGCCATTTGGAATTAAAGCGTGAAATGCAAAAGGAAACAATTAGCCCTTCGCCACGTCGTCGCAGCGTGTAAGGCTTTTCTCTTCGCTTTCTCAACAATACGGCGCGCACTTTCTACGCAACAAGAATGAGGGACGCTCGTGTCACGTGTTTCTCGGTCAAAGACAATCGGACCGGCTTTCCGCGTACCACATATCGCGAAAACATTTCTTTCACTCGCCTTTTAACGCGGCCCCGGCGGAGAACACTGCGCACAATCGGATTATGACGAGCCGATGACGCAAAGCCAGCCCCAAACTGGGCCAGACCCCCACTTTCCTTGTTCTTGTGCAACGAGATGCAACGCCCTGAGTCACCGGGATATTTCGAGCTTTAGATACGTCTTCCTTCTGCCGGAAAAATGAACACTAACCGGGAGCAGCTAGAGTGTCCTGCCCTTCGACAAAGATTGGATAGAAACAGTCACGAAACACGAATACGATTGAGAGCAAGAAACAAAAGTGGAGATGAATTTTTCTTTCCTCGCATGGCCGAAAGAAAATGGTACGCAGGAAACAAGGTGAGCGGTTCACGCGGGACAGGTAACAAAAACAAAACTGTAGCAAGAGAAGAAACTCTCCGAGCCGTGAACCTCATTTCAGTGAGAGTTTTGAGAGTTACGCATTCGTGGCTTTACGCTAAACTCGTGACAACAGAAGTCCTTCAACCTTCTAGAAAAGAAAACAAAAACTACCTTTTTACTGGCTTCTGTGAAAGGAGATGAACGCAATAACATTTAGTGTCCTTTGCCTGATGATTTATTGATTTATTCCGCTGTATGTTGACTCTCCGTGACGAAAAAAAAAACTACTAATAACTCTCTTCTATCGTTCTACATATCATCGCGACTCGATTTCCAACACAAGGTAGTACCATCGTGTAAAACTACAACTTTTCACAGTTTATTCCTACCCCGAAACACGCTTTCAAGGAACCACCTTCCCGAGTCTTCGGTTAATTTCATCTGATGGCGTCGCCTTTATAACTGCCTTAACAATATCTGTTTTTTTATGATTAAAAGATAAATATTTCTATTCTTAGATTTTTCTTTTATGTCTGACATATCTGCAACTTACTTTCCTCTGCTATGACCTCGTGACCCTGAGAGCATTCAGGAAAAAACAACTCGCTTAGTAGACTCTTCGTGAGCACATTGCTTCAGCAGTTCTAGCGCGCTAGTAGACGTCTGTCGAACTGGCCACTCTTGGTCTGCATAAGCGCAATGCCGTTTCGTTTTCCGCACTCTTGGGGTACGCCAGAAGAAATAGATGTGACAGTAGAGTTAACGGCATTACAAGTTACGCATTGCGAACGATCTGTTAAAAGTGCGACAGTCCAAATAAACACATCACGATAAATTCTCAGTGTACTTAGGTTATAAAAAAGATTATGTGATATATTGTCAAATCCCTCTGCAAAGAAAAAAAATGTAGTTTATCTGGGATCCTTGATCAAGGGCGACATCAAAGTCGTTAGTGATGGAGAGTAGTTTTTCACAAGAAAAAGAATTTCTCTAAAATCTTGAGATCCACAAATAAATTAGCTGAATTCGATAAAGGCAAAAATTTGTTTATAGATGATGTTTTCAAACATCTTACAAGGTATGATAGTTAATGAGGTAGGCCTGTAATTGTTACGGGGGTGCTCAATACCAACTTTGTAAAGAGAAATTACTCTTCGGATTTTCCACTTTTTAGGTAGGACAGCAAAGTACAGCGACTGTGGTGATAAGGCCCGTTCACACACTTGCAACCGAGTACGACCGAGAGAGACAAGACCGGTTTTTAAGCCTCTTGCGATCTCTTAGGACCAGCTCCGCTGCAGTGCATCCGGTCCAAAGTAGTCGCAAAAGGCTTAAAAACCGGTATGGTCTCTCTCGGTTTTACTTGGTCGCAAGAGTGTGAACGGCGCATAAGTCCAGATGTGCTGCAACGGAGTAGGTCCTAAGCCGTCGCAAGAAGCTTAAAAACCGGTCTCCTTTCAGCCGGTAATTACTCGGTTGAGAGTGTGTAAACGAGCCTATAGACTCGGAAGTATTAGAGAAAAATATTGAAGTGTCACCTACCCCACACCTTTACCCTCCCTTCCTCAAACAGGCCAAGTTTCTAACCCTTTCAAAAAAAATTTATACCTCCTCCTTAAATTGACGTCTAAAGAAATTTTAAATTTATTTCGGCTATACCAGTGCATCAAGATAGTTTCAGACTATTTGCAACTTTTGAAACACCATTGGGGTTAACAACATGGTTCATAAATGAAAAAGTGTTAACATTATCATTTGGAACGGTGTTTCTGTATGGGTTGAAAAAAAACATTTAATGAAGACTTCATTAAAAATTTAATCACGCATTGATTGGTCAATCTTAGTATTACCTTGGGTTTGAAGTGAAATAATGCATGACCTATCATAAGTTGTCATAACATTCCAAAACTGCCGGATTGTTTTGTAGTAAAAATGGCAAGGATTGATTAAAAATTACTTAAATGTGGCGATACAAATTTAATTTCAATAATTGTACCTTTGGCTGTACCTTTGGCAGCTTTAAATACATGTTGCTGTTGTTTGTTTCTTTTTTTGCTCGAAAGTTTTGTTTGCGAATTAGAATTCAGAATTATAATTTTCAAGTGTATATATACTATTCAGTAAGCGAACGTAAATTTTCTATAACAGGGACCCAGTTTTTCTGGACGGAGTGCTCAGGGAAGTTCTCAAGATCAGTAATTAGACTAGTTAGACTTGACATAGTAGTTATAAGGTAGTAGCCGGGTATCTTTTTTTGGTGTTTTGACTAATTGAAAATTAGTCAAAAATATAATATAATTAATAATATAATATAATATAATATTTAATATAATATAAAAATATAATATAATTAATAATATAATTCACATCAAAATAAACTTATTTTGATGTGAATTAGGTAATTGATGTTCATTTTTTTTCGGTATCCTTAGACGTACGTGCCGAGTGCTGTAATGGGGGCTTGTGGCCACGTCAGAGGACTTCCCGTCTTCTTTTGCTGCAGCCTCCCAGACATATGCATGTCGAAATAAACTTATTATTATTATTATTATTAATTTCGTCAGTGGAACTCATGAACCTTGTTTGACCTGTCTAGAACCTATGTGATCTAGAATTAAGCTCCTGCAGAAGTTGTAACATTTGTGTAAAGTTGTAAACTGAGACAACTGCTCCACACTCATGGGACCAGGATTGGACTCTATGTCGTCACAACAGAGAAATGATCAAAATGAAAAAAAAAACATGACTCAACACAGGGCTTCTTAAGAATGGGAAGGGCAGCAGTAGTAACAAATGGTCGTCCGAGCAATAACAATAGCCTTCGTTAGTGAACCTTAAGACATACCTGTACATAAAGGAACAGCTTGTGACAGGAAGAGGAGCAACAGCTTGTGGCGATGTTTTTCCACAGCACATCCAAACTGTTTTTCCCCCGACGCAATTGTGAAGTGGAATGTCCTTCTCAAAGAAATCGCTAGCATCGGGGACCCCATCACATTTCGCGAAGCCATTTTAAATATTGTGATCTAACACTCGCTCACTCCTCTTTATAACGGCACATGGGACTGATAGCATTGTAAATAAATAAATAAATTAGTCGTTCTAGCCGCCCTGCTGCCTACTTGCCCACTGGAGTGACGTTCATAGTGACTATCGAGCTGTTGACTATATAGCTTACGTACAGGCTCACACTACCGTATGGTCTTGTGGCCCTAAACATATTGACCGTATTTAAAAATCAGATGCCGAATTGATCATTAACTAGACATTTTTGATCCGGCAACGAGCGAAAGCTAAGTTTATTAAGAGCACCATAAAATATTTGCCAGTGAGTGAAAAAATTACAAAGAAAAGAACTATTTGACTATCACTCATCAAATATAATTTAATAAAAACCAATCTTAAGCCCTGATTTAATTTGGAAAACAGCATAGAACAACAAAAAAAATGTTTTTTACTATAAAGAAAGGATCTGGAGTTTTTTATTTCCTAAATTTGCTCATTGGTTAAACATTATGGTTGGCGAAGCTTTCACAAATCAAGTCCCCGCAACTGACGGTTATATACAGTGTTAATGCCATTAAGCAATGGTGCGAGCGAGCTGGGCTAGAATAGTGATAATAATCCCTGGATGAGGGAAACAAGAGGACAAAGGTCAAACACGAATCTCCAAACACAGCTAGGTGACTGGTGCGGAATTGAAACAATCCGCCTGTCCTAGAATCAAACCAGGGACCTCTCCATTTCCACTGGAGCGCTCTACCAACCGAGCTAACCGGGATATAGAAGTCAGTAGAGCAAACTGGTTTTAACAGCTGCCACCAGTCTAACACCAACAAGGGTGAACGGAATGACCTACATTTTAAGTTTATGATGTTAATTCAGTTAAAGCAAAGGTGCAAGGGATCTGGGAAAAAATAACGATAATAATCATTGAAAAAGCGTAACAACGAAGGCAACGAACAACCACAAATCTCCTAACACAGCTAGGTGACTGGTGCGCGACTGAAGACTGAGCTAACCCGTCAGTAGAAAAAGACAGGTCTTTACAGCTGTTAACCAGTCTAACACCAAGAAGGGTGAGCAAAACGGCCTACATTTTAAGGTTATAATATTAATGCAATTAATGCACAGGTCAAGCAAGCTGGGCAAGAATAACGATAAAAAATCCCTGTAGAAAGGGACCAAGAGAAACAAAGGTCGCGCACCAATAACCTAGTAATGTTTGGAGATTTCTGTTTGTCCTTTGTCCCCCTTGTTCACCTTTTCCATGGATTATTATCGTTATACGTGGTTATATACAGTACCCACGCAAGTTTCATTCTGAAATAAAAATAAAAACTATATACTGGAGAGACGTCACAATAAAGTCCTTCCAGGTGTTAAATGGGATGTGCTCTAAATTTCTGAAAAGGTATAACAGGCGCTTTAGTCAACCGCTTGCTTCAACTGTCGCTTAACCACGGTTCTCTTTCTCCTTCATAAAAATAGAATGATTCAGTCCCAAACAATGAGACTGGTGATCGGGATTATATATAAATCAGAGCATAGGATCTGGCTAATATTGGTAGCCTCTTTTGAGTCTAATCTGTTAAAATATGTATTTATTTGGTTCGTAATAAAATTGTTATGCCCAGAGTGACACGTGCGGCGAAAGCTTGGGCTGTGGGACCTGAAATAATTCCCTGGGTTCTCTTTTCCGAACCCGCTTCGATCTGGACGTCCACCAAACCAGCGTATGGTCGTGTCTCGTGATCAGCATTAAAGACTTGGATTAGCAGTTATAATATTGTTGATTTTTGGGTGCCGAAAAACAACCACATTGGTCTTCGCATTAGTTCATCAACACAAACAAACAAAATCAGCAAGCAAATACATAGGCCCGAAACACACTTAATAAAAAGATAAAACATCTAACGCTAACACAATGCTAAGGGGCTAGAATAATATCATTAAATCGTGACGGTACGTAGAAATTAATGCAGATATGTCGAGGTGGGGTGGAGCGATGGTATTATATAATGACTGAATCCGTGAGAGAGGTTAGGTATTACATGGCGAGCGAACATCAAAACAAACAAGGTGTCTGGTTACTCGGAATAGAGTATGGAAGTTCACTTTCGCAAGGAGTCGCGTCGAATCAACTACGCCATTTGCAACCTCGTGCAGAAAACTTAAATCTCGGACAGTCCTCCCTTTAGACAGTAGTGAAAGTGAAAACATGTTCGTTATATATTTATACCCATAATAAAAGCGCCGCTCAAAGTATCTATCATAAACAAGCCGGACAACTCTTTTGTCAACATTTTCTATGCTTATAACCTGTGTCTTAGATATCGAGTTGCATACGATACAAGCAAACTCGAGTCGTGACCTCACTAAAGATTTAAGAAGGTGAATCAATGAATGAGGGTTTCTAAAATTACGCGTCAAACGAGAAATTACCCCTAACACTCTAAAAGCATTGTCCACGACATACGACACATGATTTCTAAAAGATAAAGCTCTGTCAACACACACACCAAGGTCTTTTAAGATTGATACATGCTGTATTCGCGATTCCTCTATGTAATATGTAGACTCAAAAAAAAAAAAAAAGAACGCCGAAGGCAAAAAGAAATCGCTTTTGTTTTTTGGGGGTTAAGCAGCAATTGATTATTTTTACACCACTGAAGAACGCTGGTAACGTAACCTTGTAGGACGTCGCAATCTTTAAGACTATTAACGCTTTTGAACAACTTAAGGTCGTCAGTGAAAAGAAGTAGTTCAGAACTGTTTACGCAGGACAGTATACGATTTGTGACGACCAAGAACATAAGAGGGCCCAGTATTGATACCTGGGGAATACCGGACGTCGAAACAAAATTTTCAGAGTTAGTCCTTTACCCGAACACTGTTTGAGCGCAATGACTGATAGCTGTCAAGCCATCCGCATAATTCAAGACACACTCCATAAGAAGACAGTTTACGCAAGACTAATGTATGGCTCACTTTGTCGACGCTTTAAAAATACCAAAATATATTGAGTCAACTTGTCCAATTAGCCACAATTGGCGCAGAAAAGTCTAAAAATGTACACAGATTAGTCAGGACTGACCTACCACACAAAAAACCATGCTGCGTCGTCGAGGTTATTTTCTGTCGGAAACAAAAAAGCGATCTCGTACGGGTGACAAGCTCGAAAATTTTTGAAAAGCCACAAAGCAAGGAAATTGGGCGATAATTTGTAACAAGGCACGCATCGCTGTTTTTTAGAACCGGAACGACCACTGATCTCTTCCAAAGAGACGGAAATGTTCTCGAACTAAGAGAAAGATTGAAGATATGCTTCAGAATCGGAACGAACACTTCACTGCATCCTTTCACAACAGAACTTGGTATTCCATCAGCGCCACAGGAAAACTTCGGTTTTAGCTTTCTAATCGCTTTGGCGATTTCAGCTGAATCAACACGCACAGAAGACAAAAGGTCATGACAGTATGTGAAATCGTGATCAGGCTAAAAAGATTGGTTACCGACAGAAAAACGAGTTTTTTAAGATAATCCACGAACATATTTCCAACTTCAGCGGGTGCAGACTGATGACACAGAGTATTATCTGACCCATCACGCAGGCAGGTAGAGCGACGAGCCTCACGTGTATGCTGTTTCACAAACTTCCAAAACATTGTCGGTCGACGAGTTACACTGTTTTCTATGCTGTCGTGGTGTAGACGTTTGTCACGCTTGAAGAGTTCGTTCACTAAGGAACGATATATGCTGAATTTGGTGTGCCAGAGATCAAAACTGATATTTTTACAAAGTCGATGAAAATCGTATTTTTTTCCTTGGGTTAAGCCTTAATATTTTTAAAAAACAATAAGAGAATTTCGACGGCTTGTTGCAGCATTAAAAAATAACTTTGTCGATGCCACTTTTTACTAATGTGGTAAGCGTCTCGGTCGGTAGCATGATCAACATTTGACATAGAAAGAGCGCAACCCCAGTCAAAATGTTCTAAAAGTTTATAAACACTTAAATAATCACCTGTAGAAAAGCAGCAAGTTGATGCGTTACACAGAGCTCTTGGTTGGTACGGGAGAGAAAACTCGATAGTAAAAGGTGGATGGAAGCCATCAATTTGAACAAAGGGATTCACAGCACGCTTTAGAAGTAAAATTGGCATGTTGTAAAGAGCAAGATCTAGAAGATTTCCAGCCTTATTTTTAATCGTATTGTGTTGTTGAGGAACTCGAACGTTTGTAAAAGATAACAAAGAATGCGCCTTGGTGTATGTGATCGTATTGCTGTTTACAGTTTCCACAAACAAATCAACACCTGGTAGATTAAAATCGCCATAAATTTCAACACGACACTTTTCGAAATTAATTTGCTTACTAATTGCATCAAAATGCTCAATAAAAACTGTCTGGTCTGAAAGGGGCGGGAAACAATAGGTACCTATTGGGTAATTGAAAATATCACTAGCCTTAATTTCTACCCAAATACATTCAAAATAGGATTCGAGGTCAAACCTTCGATGAGAGACAAGGGAACATTCAGCGGCGATTAGGACACCCCCGCCTAGCTTCTTTCCTGTACAGGAGTAATCTCTATTTTGGTGATATATATTTTACTTAGGGATAAAATAATGTTCATCTAGAATTCCATTACAGAGCCAAGTTTCAGAAAGACAAGTGATATAGTGATTGGAAACAATTAAATTCTACATGAACTCGTCGGTCTTCGTACGTAGGCCCCCGTGCGTTTTGATAAAACAATTTAACCTTGTTCGCCATCTACATTATCTACTGGATTGACACATTGAACATGAGAGCTGTCGAGTCGCCGAAAAAATTGATGAAGGATGCTGCTCCGGCCACACTTCAGAATTGTTGAGTATATTGAAGACGGACTCGTCTCCTGACAAGTGAAACGAGTATTTATCAGTTGTAATTCACAGGTCAACTTGGCCATTGCCAGCGAAGGCTCGTGGATTGATTCGCTGTTTTAAAAAATCTATACGTCAATTTTATTTATTTATTTATTTTTCTCAATCTCTCGCTGGCATTGGAATGTCACAGAAGTGAGTGATTCAACATTTAAACAAAGTATTCACGAGCAATAGAGAGAGAAGATGATAGCATATTACACTTTTGGTGGTGACGGGCTAATGAGACGACGTACGCAGGAAGGTGATTTCAGTTCCAGCTAGTCTTTGGTACAAAACGTCGAAGTAAAAGCGAAATTCACAATTGACACCGAGCATCAATCAATGGCCGTTGCGGGATGGCCGGTAATGTAGGAACAAAAAATGAAAGCCGTTTAGAACTCCGTGTAACGCCGAACTAGAGCGCAGCTCTAGAGGAGGAGAAGGGGAAGGAAGGGAAAGGAGGTTATGCCCCTCCTCCTCTCCTGCTCGCCTCCCATTTAGGGGAACATTTTCCGCTAAATTTAGCGGGGAAATTTTTCCGCTAAATTTAGCGGGGAATTTTCGCGCTAAATTTAGGGGGGAAATTTTTTCCGGCAAATTGAGCGGGGAAATTTTTCTGCTAAATTTAGCGTGGAAGTTTTATCCGCTAAATTTGGCGAGATATTTTTTCTGCTAAATTTAGTGGGGAAATTTTTCCGCTAAACTTAGCGGGGAAAATTTTCTGCTAAATTTGGCGGGGAAAATTTTGCGCTGTTTAGCGGGAAAATTTACCCATAATGCACCGCGCGGTTACGCCGACGTCGAAGGCGACGGCGACGGCGACGCCGACGTTGACGCTGCTCAAGCCGGAAACAGGCGCCTAAGAGCTGCGCTCTAATAGGGATTGTTGTAGGCTCTAATTGTTGTCATATATTATATTTAAAAAAATAAGATAAGATAACATTGTGAAAAAGTTTAAGAGTTGTGTTTGTGTTAACCACACATGGTAAATTGAAATAGTTGCGCAGAATACATAGTACAGAGAGATTCTGCTCATTGAAAAGATCCCATACGATTGAAGCATACTCAATCTTAGGGTGACCAAGTCTCCCGTACAATCAGAGCTATGGTAAAGCTACCAAACGCTGACAGCCTAAGAAAAGAGAGGGCGAGCTCTGAGCATGTGATTAGCGCTCCACAACCAATGAGGTTGCGGGATTGGACGATTAGAACGCCGAAGGACCAACCATAAAACGTAAAAATACTAAGCCATGCCCTACGTTAGTGGGTAGATCTCAAGGAATCTAGCATGAAGGTCTACTCACTATCATTTCAATCCTAGCCAATCAAAGCTTGGCATCAGTTTGACGTCACCGTAACTTCTGCACAAGAAGCAGACGACTTTTGCTCTCCGCATAAAATGGAAGCCAAGAAGACGTTTGTCACTGCTATCTTTATACGTCCAGCAGTAAGCATTATGGAGAAGGTACAGCAATACGTGTGAACGTTATAAGGAGGAAACAAATAAGAAAATATAAATATAAATTAGATTGATAAGTTGATCTCGTGACTGTCATTTATATATATTTACTAACTTGAAATCATGCGAGCAAAGTGTCGCCCTAACCAGAAATGTTATTATGATCATGATGAATAGTATATGTATCAGACTAGTCAAAACGTTGTCCGCATGATACGCTATTAGCAGTAAAAATTCTTACAGATGACGAAAGCAAATAGGGATGAGAGTTGTTGCAGAGGATTAAAACGGTAGGTCTCCGTACTCGTCCTTGAGGGGACACCGGGTGAAGGGCTGTCCATACTCGACGCAGCACATGCAGCGAACTGAAAGTATGAAAGTTCCGGCGCGCCCGTACGCTTCAAGTGAGGACATCAACCACGCCAACAGCAAGGATTTCCTCCTTGTCTCCTCCCTTTCGTGTCTCTTCCCCTTTCATGTTTTCGTAAAGTTGGGGACTGACAACAACAGCGGAGGCCTCGACGACAGACTGCAGAGCATGCGAGTGACTGTCCGGACCCACGTGATAAGCGTGCTCCAAGCTTCTATCCCAGGACAGATTCCCTCCCTGGACACGGAAACAAAGGGTGGCTTTCCGCCCAGAAAAAACCAACGTCCCGAGGCAGACCGGAACCAGAGGAAAAATTCCACTTACGGCACAGAAAATGCCATCCACTTCATCCGCTGTGTCCTGTTTGAACAGCCCTTAACGCTTAGAAAATAAGTCATGATAATTGACTGATAGCTAATTTATGCTACATTGCAAAAACTCTAAATTGATTCCAAAACCCTGGGATGAAGTTATGTCCACTAAGCTCGGAAAGTACAATACTTGAAACGAAACTATATCGAACGCTCTTACGAAGTCAACTAAACATGCAGGTCACAAAGGGTAAACCAATAATTCAAAAATATGTAATTAGTAAATTACGTATTTGAATGATGTTTACAAAACCCGTATTGACTAGTTGCGAAGAAACGGTTTAAATTTGAGCGACTAAAGGGATTAGAATACACGGGGGTGCGTGTAAAATCCAATATTCGATCTTGCATCCAATTTTAGAGCGCAGCTCTTAGGCGCCCGTTTCCGGCTTGAGCGGCGTCGCCGTCGCCATCGGTGTAACCGCGCGGTGTTTTATGGGACGCGTAACGTCACTGGGGACATCACTGATGACGTCATCGGTGACGATGACGACGACGACCTCACGATGACGTCGTCACAATGACGTCATCAGTAACGCCATTAGTGGCGTCACTCGTGACGTCACGTGTGACGTCATTAGTGACGATGACGATGACGTCACACGTGACGGCACTGATGACGCCATTCCGATGACGATGAAGATGACGTCATCGTGATGATGTCATCGTCATCGCCAAGTGACCCCCGTGAGGTCACATGACCCTCGTGAGGTCACGTCACTCTAGTGAGGTCACGTAACCCCGTGAGGTCACGAGGATCACGCGACGTCACGAAGGTCACGTGACCTCACGGTTACGCCGACGCCGCTCGGAGGGAGGAGTAGATGGCAGGATGAGGAGGTGAGGAGGAGGATGGAGGGGTCTACCCTCCCCTCAATACCCTCCCCTCCTCCTCCTCCTCAAGAGCTGCGCTCTACTTCGGCGTTACAGGGAGTTGTAAACGGCTTTCCTTTTTTTTTACTCCGCCGTTTTCTCCTTTCAGGCAGACGCGTTTATAAGAGATACGTTGAAAGGTGATCATGCCCCTCAAATCGTACCTTATAAAAAGCTGCAAGTCTTAAAATTAACCAAGTGGAACTCATCTGATGTCATTAACTTCTCAACACTAGGAATCGATCAATTGTATTCAATAGAATATCACCTCATGCGGAAGTCTGTAAGGCTGGATCTTTCAAAGTTTCACTGATATTTTTTTTTAACTGGTGTACTCAAGAACAATAATAAAATGCCTCAAACAGACTGTATTTTACGCTATTTCAAAAAGCAAGAGCAGAATTGACACACTTATCACTATAACCATTAATCCTTTCCATCAATCAGAGAATGTAAATCTGAGCTGCCCTTGCGATTTACAATATTCATTTTTAATACAGGCGTATAAGCAAGAGGTCAGCACTTGGATATGCTGCAGCTTGACGTTGCGCCCAAAAACAAGTTAATAAGCGAAAGGCTCTGAAATACATACCGAGAGTTGACCATTCAATGCAAAACCTACCTGGCTCTCCGCCCAGCGTCAGGGTGCATGCGAATAGCAAGATCCGAATAACGTTCTAACGCATTCCTTGTTGTCACCCCGGTTATCGCGTGTTCTTCTTACACGCCCCTTTATTTAGTACACACGACTTCCTTCGCACTCGTAACTATATTAGTCTCCTTTTCACCATGTGGTTCAGCGTAACGTTCCCATTATGTTATGGTTCGCCACAGTTATTTTTGTTTTCAAAGAAAGAAACCATATCACGATAGCTGCCTTCTGATCCGCATAACGTCATATGCGAATCGTGAACTGCGATGTGTCTGCTTGCAAGCTGAGCATCCTTAGAAGGAGAATGATGGTACGCATAAATATTAAATTCCCTTTTCCTTTAGTACATCACAAGTTGTGATGTACTAACCCTCCTAAACACAACCTCCTAAACAAGAGCGTTAACTTTTTTGCAGATAAAATCGGATGTACGCTTACTTTTGGTTGCGAAATATATTGACGAGATTGATCCCCAAATTTTGTAAAAGGTTTCTCGATGCTACCACCTTCCTGCGTTTGTTCAGATCGCCCTATCAATAAAACATCTTAAGGTCCATCTGAATTCAAAAAAAAAAAAGGAAACAGATGCTTGTGCTGACTGTTTTCCTGCTGGAATTAATGCTTTCAACACAAAGAATAGTAGTAAGCATATTTGCAATCAGCTGCGGTTTAGATAACGCCATGCATGCATTCGGTTCTTCCCACAATAGTAGTTAAATTCAGAAACGTTATTGGACACCAGGATACTAATCAATGTATTAATCAAAACACATGGCGTCTCAGTGAAACGCACCGATATGCTGCGTTCTATAAGGCTTCGCCAGTCTACATTGCCGTCTTCCTACCGATATCTAAGAAGATTTGCACAGAACGCAGCGCACCGTTGCAACTATGCCAGCGATTCACGCCGCAGAGTTTATTGACTTCGCAGCGCTTCGATTGGCAATATACCAATTGAAGAGGCCGCCCTCTTTATGCCGACGTGGCGTAACATCTCCCCGACCCACCTTAGTCGCATTGAGGCGTTCCGCCTCTTGCGCCAACTCAGTGTTGTAACCATTGCTCAATGGGCGCCAAGGCCGCTCGACACCATTTGCCACGCGCGACCCCGTTGAACGCAAACACTGTACACGCCCAAATCTGCGCGATATGAAGGTCGATAACGTCGGTACAATATGCTGCCGGCAATCTCCTTGGCCGTCAAACTCCGCAGAGTGACCCGTTCCTGGGTTAGTATTCGGAAGAGCATATGGACTCAGTCAACAGGGTCAGTTTCGGCACTTTGAATGGCGCTTTTTTATGAACGTAACATCACCTGTTTACAGAGGCAGAGAGGAAGGGGGAGGAGGTAAATACGCCCCAGTAATTAACACGCAGCTCGTTAGTCGAGTCCTAGATTTGCTTCCCGGATGGTGCGCCAACCTGCTCCTAAACATTGTCGTGTTCTGGCTCCTGCCGCGAAAGGCAAGTTTTTCCAACGTAATAGGATACAATGCATCGTATTACATATTTTATCGATAAGCAGATGATTGCGACGCTTAGTCGGTCTTGAATACTGCCTCTACCTCCGCAATACAGCATCAAATTAAAAGACCGAAAATTTCATTCATGCCTGAAAGGGAATCGAATGAGACCGAGGTCATCGCAGCTTTGGAGAAATTTAGTACCTGCTTACATTTGTGGGCAATACGCCGGCTCACCGAAGGTTTCAAATTAAGCAAATCGGCGAATCATCGTTGAGAGAATCTTAGATATGATACGAAAATGCGTTAATAGTGTTTATAAAATTGTGTCAATAACGTATGTTGACAGTTTTTATGTTTTATGAAAGTATAAGCCACAAGTCGGGACTTAAAAACAAAAAGCGCCACATCTAAAAACCGAAGAAAGCGTTCATGTGTGATATAAAAGAAAAGTTGAGTTCAAACGGTTTTTTTTTAATAAAATAAACAGTAATCGTGCCGTGCGTATTAAAATGCGCCGCCATCAGTGAAATCAGTACAACCACGAAAGACTTGTTACACTGACCACTGGAAATAACCCATTAGGCGTACTGACCAAATGCGAGATAAGTAGGTTATCTGCGCCTGCGCTTTGTAGCGGTAGAGGCAGGCTTCGAGGGCCTATGAATTTGCAAGAGATAAACAAACTTCCACCGCTTTACATTCACGCCTTCAATCCTGGTGTTCACATCTGCAGAATGTAAATGTGTACACCGAAGCAATAATTCAGCAACAATCTATACTTAGTTTCATAATAAGCCAGAGCACAGTAAAAAAAAACTAGAAGGCACACAGACCAAAACGCTAGGTTGTGGCGCATTCACACCACTCGTCTGGTTGAGTCAGTTGATAGAACACGCACGAAAACCGACGAACACGGTGACGTTGCGCTTTTGGTTCTGCTTGATTGACTCCATCGACTAGCACCCTTAACTGCCTTACGACTCTTGGTTAAACGAAGCCTGGTGAAACGAAGCATGGTTTTGGTTACTCCTCCCTGGTGAAACAATACTCCCCTGGACGCTTGATACTGTTCACAACGCCGAGGCAACATCACACAATCGCGGTGCTCGAATTGAACAGATGTGTCCCGTCATCTTGTATTCAATACTGTCGTTCCATCATTCAAGAGGTACTGGTTCACAAGCCAGGAAACCTTTTAGTTCTCCTCCAACAACAAACTACTGAAGCTTCAGAGTGACGACATGCTTGGGTAAGAATGACGTCGTAACCAGGCACTCAACACCGCGTAGGAAAGTGCCGTGTGCAAGGTGGGCGGTCTCCGGAGCACGGAAAGGGCGAAAGCGAAGCGCCAGCAGGTGCGGATCTGATCTGGGTCAGCAGGGAGAGTCATTCTGACCCCCCCCCCCCCCCCCCCCGTTTTTCCGGCACACTCGGCGAGCAGTACTTCCAGTCGGCCCTAGATCGGAAGACTGTCGGCCGCCTTCGTGCCTACTCCGGTGAGCGGAACCGTTGTTGTGTGCACCCCCCTGCCTGGTCTCCCGACCCTCTCGCTCCAGCGCTTGTGTTGTCTGTCCTCGGTAATTTCTCGGTCGGTCGGTCGGCGCCCTACGAACATCCGCCTTCACGTCGTCGTTGGCGATCGGGTCATCGTAGTATCCGCTGCTTCGTTTTGCGTAACCGCCTCCCCAGTACACCATCTACCAGAGTATTCGGTTTGGAGATTGGATTGGATTAGAGTGGGCAAAAGGGAATCTTTGAGTGTGCTTCGACCGAAGGCCTGTGCAAACGGATTTCAAGACAACTTCTTGACGTGAGGATTCTAGTGGAACCCTAGAACTCTGCCGGTTGTTGGACCGCCTCTAGAAACCGCCGCAGGTGAGTGTAACGATTCGGGAGATATTTTTGGGAGGGGATTTATGTTAAAGAAGTCAACGCATTTGTCTTTGACCCTAAATGACTTTTTTTTTAGTCCAGTTAATTATTGTCATGCCTCTGCTTCTCGAACCCGGATACACATAATCACTACAATACAAAATTACTTTTCCCTGCGATGCATTTGTCATATGATTTGGAAGGAAACAGTAAAAACGCATGAAATGAAAATTAATATTAACTTTCATTGTAAATCCTCTGTGGGCTAATCAAACAGTATTTATCTTGCCGAGAACTAACTATTCTAAGATTAATAAAAAAAAAGGTTTATGCTTATAATTGTTTTTAAGGGTCTGTAAGAATTGACGTTAGAAAACTGGAAAACTTGGTTTACATGTTTATCTTAAAATAAGAATAGCTTGTATACATTGCGCTTCAAAACATACAATCCAACTCAATATCTCCTTTTTTTTCTTTTTTTCTTTTTGTTTGAACCATACCAACTGCAATACCTTCTTGACTTCAATATTTTTCTTACAAAGTCATAACAAAGCACTGGATGTATATCTTTTGATAATATGAGTACATCCACGACGAAACACTTCGAAAAACGCAAGGACCCAAAGGAGAGATTGCATACCTCTGTGTCCTTGTTTTTCGCGCTGTCTTTTATCTCGAAGATATAACAACTAGCCCATTTGTCCATGTTAGTAATAGGAGTACAAACGCAGCACCATGCATTGAAACAAAGCATTGAAAATTCTTTTTTTCCCGAAACAGTTTTGTTAACTTTTATTCGAAAGTTTCTGAAAAATATATCATGTTCACCGTGATTGGCTTAGCACATACCCTATGTGCAAAAACAGCAAATGTATGGCGAGTCCAGGAGAAGAAATGTTTTGTCCTGAAATAAGAAACTAATACGACAGTATGTCTGAAATGTTTTTTATGAGTTGTGAATATATTATCCTATCATTCGATGCCATTCGATTTTATCTTAGGGCATTTGTATATCGTGTTATAAGTTTGGGATACCTTCCTTATAGGAATTTGCCGGCTTAGTCTTGGAAGAACATACTGGACATTCATCGTGAGAACAGCTTATACTACCAAAGTGTTCTCCAAAGGAAAAAAAGATCACCAGTAGTAATTTAGAAACTTAAGGGGCATGTGTTGTAAGTAAGAAAGTTATAGAGCGTCGTTTCACGATCATTTGTTATTATATTTCCTTCGCCCATTTGTACGTGGGCAGAGCTCGACTATTAGTCCGCCCATCATGCATCACGAATGCTTTGTAGCCCTATTTTAAACATTAAAACCCGTCTCCCCGCCATTATTTCGCTCATTGTGTTAAGTTTATAACATTCAGAAATGTATCAATGGATCTTATATGACTTGCATGGTCATAGAATTCCAATTACAAACTGGGTTTCAGAGTCGGTGGGGCCTTTTAATGACTTTAGCGTGATTAATGCCCAGCACAAATCGCCAACAAATTTAGTCCCACAAAATGTCGTAAGGATGTGACAGAAGTTCGTACCCTTTCGTGACACATGCGCGAAGAGTACTTCCCCATTTAGAGAAGCACCTCGTACAACCCCACTTGTATACGATGCTTTCATAAATGTAGGAGAAAGATTTGTCATTGCGTCAATTGTGTAAATACTTCTGTATCTGAGATTTTGTTGCCATCACCAATTTCAGTGGAGCTCTCCAGTACCCAGTTTTTCTTTGTTTGTTTATTTTGCTGGAAGCGGTGTTTCAATTTCCTATTTAATTTTCCAAGACATCACTTTGCAATTGAGGCTTTGGAGTTTCTGCATCCTGTCACAATGGAGACGTGGAAGTAGTTGGAAAGCTTACAAAACCCTGATATCTGTCTCTTTTGCGGCACGGTTTTTTTTAGCACCAAATAGACTTTCGGATATAGATTTAGTGGTCATTCTTTCAACTTTTTTTCAAAAAAGGATATACTTGAATTTAATATGTTGTATCTATGGCAACGTTGGATATCACAATACTTAAGAGTGAGCAGAAATAACCTTATACGCAAAGTTTTTCTGGTACCACTCTCATAAATAATAAAGTTTGTTAATAATGTAAACCTTTCTATTTTAACTTAACAAAGTCAAAAATAATTAAAATTTTCTTCATGGTTACATTTTCTTTTAGGGCGCGCTCCCCATCACCTAAACTAGGCGGCAAGTCAATCTGATATTTACCACATACCAAACCCAGGGAGTATGAAACAATTTTTCAGTTGTATAATCTACCCAGTTGCTGTAACTACAACGCCTGTATTGAGTTGTAAGTATTAATGGCAGTAGTATATATTCTGCGGTCCATGGCTATCAGCACGTTCAGTGTTGTTTGTGCACGTGAACTTTTGTTGATTTATCTTTGCAATAATGTCAAGATTGTCGTGCTTTTCTTATTATTCGGTATTTATGTTGGTGATTATTTATATATTTATCACACGAATACGGAATATCGCATTCGGATATTTATAATTCGTAGGTTGCACGATAAAGCGAGCGTACTTCGAAAATACGGAGCCCCAATCGGTGTTCATACGTCGTCCCTATCGGACTCTGATGAAGCATTTTGTCCACAACATCACCACCAACTTTTATGCGATGCACTACAAAACCGGCAATGAAGGATCCTTGACGTCAGTCTTGCAAAACGGTAGGGACAGTGCATATTGGCTTAAATTTTGCATTGCCAATAGACTACATAGATGTATCCCCGAAAATGATTAATATTCCCCAGCAAAAGGTGAGAAAGTACCCTTTTATGAAGTGGGAAGGAAACATACGGCAAAAGCAAGACTTTCATTTAATTTTTTTTTCATATTTAGTATATCAGGCAGGCACTTGAGTAAAGCTTGACGAACATATAACTGTGACGCCTTTGATACAGAACCAGGACAGACATCCTTTCCAACCACTGCAGACTTGATGGACGGAAAGCAACCACGTTTCCGTCTTCTCAGTTCAGAAAACAGAAAACAAGAAAGTCCTCAAAACATACCAACCAGGTGCTCTCTTTAACGCAAACGCGAGAAGAAAAAAAATTCTCCAAGAATTTTTGCCGCTGAGAAACTCCGTATATCCTTTTTTTTTTTTTTTTGCCTTTTTCTTCCTTTTATTTCTAGTTAATCTTCATTCATTCAAAGGTGCTGCTATTTTTAGCGGCAGCGGTAATCGGCACTTTCGCAGGAATGGAAATTTGCAACGCTACGGCCACGAGGAAGCAACTGTTTTACTGTTTGTGTTTTCATTTTTGTGGGTAAAAGAGCTCCTTTGAATAACGTCAACGCAAACTTCCACGTTGGGCGTGACTTCGTTCCGGGTCTCAAAAATATGTTTGAAACGGTCGTGCGTTGTGCGTGCCCTAACGTACCGCGAACAAATAAAACATGAGCGTCCCCACCGACTTACCTACAGCCACAAAATAGCGACCATTGTTAACAAAGGTTCTCCGACTAAGCGGCTCCCCTACAGCGAAGACGACTTCATCCTTAAGGAAGCCTTACTTACAATTAAAGACACATTAATACATGCAACAACAACAACAAAAATAAGTTACAGCATTACTTTTTTCGTATAAATGCGCAGCATCCATTCGCCTTTGAGTGCCGTACGACATTCTTGGTTCAAACCTCACCCCTACCCTTTTCAATCTGGATGAGCAATCGTACAGGCGTGCGTTCGTGTATCACTACCACGTGACGCACGTTAAAGATCCCAGGCCGGCAGTTCTGCTGCACTGGTTACATTTATCACCTGCAGCGTAAACCAGTGTCGCTATACCAGAAAGGCAGACCAACATCACACTGCCTAATAAACGCAAACGACAAATGTGTTGCTTCTTGTACCATGCGACCGCTGGTAACTTTCAGCTTAGGCTCCTGAATGTTTAGCGAGGTGGATTCGTCAATTCGTGGATTCATCGCGCACTCATCACAGAAGCCGCGCTGATTGCGAGACGTGCTGCGCATAGTGATACGGTTCTTTGCGCTACTGACTTGAAAAGTATACACCAACACGCTATACACAAACAAGCCCACGCTTACCCATACCAGGTGTGGGCAAAGCGCATGCAAAGAAACCAGATTCGCGTGAGCTGAAACGCCATGCCGACAGCAGCGCCACTACAGCGGCATGACGTCGGAGACGGGCGTTTCTCGAGACCTTTGAAATTCTGGCTGAAGGCTCAAACATAAAAGCGTCATGCTAACGTTACTAGACCCTGTCGATTTTCAAGTTGCAGCGAACGCTTTCCAATGGAAAAAATAGGAAAAATAGGAAACACGTGAACAAAAAGAGGTAGATTATTTCGGATATCCGCTTGATCGGGAAAAAAAACAAAAGAACAACAACGTCAGTGAGTTACGCTGATAAATTCTATCTGTCCTCGCATGAGCTCTTCCAGTGCTTTAGCTAACGAATGTACCAGAGGGAGTGACCCCTGCTTATGGCGTCCTGCACACGCAACTGAAGGATCTACACAGACATCTTGTCTGGCCGAAGTCAACCATTGCTCGGGTCAGCTCTGACAGAACCTCACCTCGGCCTTCCTCGTCGGACATACTTTTTTCCCTTTTTTACGTTCCTTTTTTTTAAAGAATAAGCGTTTTTCTCATTACCCGGCACTCTTTACAATGCGCCGCTCCTCGCTGGGGAGATCCTCTTGAGCAGACCGCTGACCCAGTTCCACGGTCCGTAGACTGGAAATACCCGTATCCCGTACACACACACGACGGACGAGAGAAAAAAAAAAAGAAAAAACATAAATGACTCCTACTTTCTCTCGTTTGTTTGCTCGTGCCTCGTCATCGAAGACACTCAGAGACAGAAAAGAAACCAAGGAAGGAGCGAACGTCGCAGAACCAGGACGGACAGGCTGTACTCCGCTCGACGGTGCGGTAGAAGCTACGTGATCCGTATACCAGTCATACGGTTATCTTTTTAGCCACGTGACCACGCTCCCATCCATGACCGGTGCTCAGGGAGTGGAATCGATTGACGAAAGGACGGCTGCCGATTGGATCGGCGAGCGTGTACCTTCAACCGTACTATCGGCTTAGGGATGAAACGAACAATAGCGTATGGACTCAACGTGAGGAGCCTGGGAGCGTCTCCGGTTTTCCAGCCGAAAGGACCGACCTCGGTAATGTTGCCCGCCCCGTTGACTCGAGCGCGTACACCCCGTTCGGTGTGACCCGTCAAAACGTACGAAGAGGAGGAGAGCGCCGAAAACCTCTCGGCGGGGTTAAAATTAGCATTGGCGTGGGTCCTGCTCTTGAGGGCTCGACCGCTGGGGATCCGTTCTCGCGGTTACATCCGGGATACGTGAGCACGGCCCCTTTTCTCAACTCCGCGCGCGCGTACAGCTGTAGCAGCTTAGGCCGGCAATTACCGCCACTAAGGATGCAGGGTCCGCAGCCGTGGATTGCAGGTGGGCCGTCATTGTGTACGCTGCGCTGCTCCCTGTGCAGTGCCACGTCTTTCGACCGGGCAGCGGTGGAAGAAAATTACTTCTTTGTCTAAGAATATCAGGCGCCAACTCACTTCCTTAATATTTAGAAAATTTTGTCAAATATTTTATTATTACTTTTAACTGAAAGTAAATTACGGTTATAAATTTGTATTTTTTTTTTCCATTTTGACATTGTACTAGCAGATAAAATACACAGTATAACTCTCTAAGCATTAGTGCACAGACAAGGTGGTCCCACGGATTGTCGGTGCCATCCTCGTCACCAATTACGCTTCGAATGAAGAGGAGTTCAGTTAAGTATACTCAGCGACCGTGTTATAAACTACGCGCAGGCTGAAATGGCAAATACTTGTTTCTATTATTCTCGCACCAGAGAAGCATGACTGAACTTGCATCATCACCACGTGTATACACGGCAATTAATTTTAGGTGGGTGCAAATAACTGAAATTCCTGAATGCACCATCACATTTATAGTCCTTTCCGCTTCGCGGTCTGCGCGTACACACGCTTTGCTTGATCGTTTATTACTACCGAAGAAAAATGAAGCAGACTAAGGCGCAGCAGACGTCCGCGTGGAAAGCACCTGTTCACCTTTCCTTGTAATTGGCTCCCGCCAAGCTGCTTACGCAACAGAAACGGAAGCGCTACTCGCCGTTGCATCACCTATCAATAGAAATCGCGCGGCAGACAGTATCTATTCGAGCGAATGGAAAACACGAGGGATATCTCCCCGAGAAGTACTGAAAAAGAAATAAGAAGCGGCAAGATCTGTCCCAATAATTGCGAGTCACGAAGCTGCACCGTTTCCGAGGAAGTAGCGGTCTGTTTGTGAGCTCGGCGCCTGTTTCCTTCCTTCTTCCTTGTAAGCATTGCCGGGAGGGGGAAATAAAAATACGAACCGTCCGTTTTCTTGGCGTTCTGACATTCCTGCACCTCCACGGAATGGGAATGTGACTTTGTAGTAAAGTGCGTCTGAACGGAAAGTTTCCACTCGTGTCCTTCGCCGACCATGCCATCGATAGTTAGTTAAACACAAGTACGGTGTAATGTCTACAGGCAACATCTATCAGAAATGCTCTCGGAGGTTTTCAGCGTCTTACTAGAGCTCCTGCCAAAACCCGAAGCTCTTGACCACTCCGAACGTTAAACAATTTCATTCAGACACGACCCCAATTGCTAATCTCAACTATGGTGTGTGTGGTTGTGTGTGTATTTCAATATTCGCTTATGTTATCCCGGACGCACTTCACATTCATGTTTTATTCCAGAATATTCGTGATTGTTTGTAGCAAAACCCAGAAAATGCGAATAAATATTAATTTTTACGGATAGCAGCTAGAATTTGGATCTGATTTTTCGCGGGCGCAGGCTGGATGTCTTAATCTTACTTCGCGCACCTGATAGAGGGGTATGGGAAACCTTAAACACGCGATGTAGCAGTTACTGAGACAATGAGTGCAATGTTCTGGAAACATTAGGTTCACCATTTCGTTAAGCAACAGAAGCGTGTTTCCCATGCCTAGAGTAAACAGTTTTTACTTTAATTGCTTTTCTTCAATAGCTTTCAAGTCCTTAAAGTGCTACGGAATGTTTCGACCGACAAAATAAACTATTGTTATAAAATTTGCTTCCAAATATAGTTTGCTCTTCTTGGGCGACAAGTCTTTCAGGCATTTATAAAACCTTTTGTCAGCACGTTAGCCTGACCTTTGACAACATATAAAGCTCGCCGTAAATACTGTCGTACAGTGACGTGACGGGTAAAGGCACGTAATGCCTTGCTATTTTTAAAACGCTGACTTTAAATTCATACCTGGACCAAGGGTGTTCTTCAAGAATAAAACGCCAAAGCAAAAATTTATTACGTTTCGGATTCAAATACAACCAGAGGCAATAAACGTTTTACACCCTTAAGCGTGTAAATCAGCTTGTCGTAAGGCTTACTCCCTAATGGTGATAAAGGCTTAAGACGCTGGCCAACAGCCTAGATATAACGTTCTGGCAATCTTAGCAGCAGCCAAGAGATGTTCTTGTATTCGCAATATGTTTACAAGCAGCCCGAGCTACACAGAGCTGCACATGTGCAGAAATCATAAATACAAACGAAATGAAACACGCACTAGAACCAAATTACGACTCTCTTAACTGCCGCATAGGCATATACGCTCGAAGATACACATTCCTAAGTGTACGTCTCTGCAATTACAAGTTAGATGTAGCTTGTTTCGTTCTCGTTTATATCTCACATAAAGAATAATTTCTCAAGCATATCCAAGACAATATTTATACTATATTGTCGCTAAAATTTCCCCCCTCAATCATTTTGAAGAGGGTGAAAGGTCATTGACATCATTTTTCGTTGCAGCATCCTTTTCCACACACTCTTTACATCCTTCAAAGGTCGCAATATGAATGCACAGCATTCTACATAGCGACTAAAATGGATGTATTAGTTCTTAGTATGCAGATAAAGTTTGGGGGTGCAATACTGTCGCGATTACAAAGTTCTAGGGTGCGGAACGATGACAATATCAAATCGCTATCTACAGATAACTCCATAAAAACGTTACGCACTTAATTTTTTTTTTATTTCACATTACACTTTAGTGCAAGCGATATGACGCGTGAGAAAGAAGCACGAGAGCGTAAATTTCTATTCTATTCCATATAGAAGAACGCGTGAAGATAAAGCAATAAAGCATTTTCCAAAATTACACCATCGCGTATGAGACTTTGACAACCTGCACATAGCTTGCAGCATGGAATACGAAGACGATCAGGCGAAAGGACAAGAGCTTACGAATCGTTTAATTTCATCTTTACGCAAGATAAAAGGAATATTGAAAATATACAAGGTGTTTGATCCCAACAGATTTAAACAGAAGGGGTTAAACGAGTGCTGCCTTCGACATGAATTTAGCTCGCTAGGCGGACATTTCATAAAAAAATAATCGCAAAAAGGCCACTGAAAAAAAAAATTATACAGTCTTGTTGGGACACGCGCGTTGAGAAATTAATTTTACGCGAAAACAACAACAAAGAAAACATTTTTAGAGCAACATTGACGGCGCGAGATTTATTTGAGATGCGCCTGAATTATGCGCGCGAAGTCCATGACGTCACAGAATGGTCATACACTCTCTCCCCTTCCACGTGATTGCCATAGCTTCTCATTGCCATAGCGTTTCTCTCCTCCACGCACCTGAAATGCTGAGAAAGAAAACACGTGAAAGGAAGGTGACTACCGACTGAAATGCGTCTCGCGCCATCAATATTGCTCTAGAAAGCTTTTTTTTTTTTTTTTGTTCAAATAAAATTAATTTCTTTACACGCGTGTCCCCACCGGACTGTTTAGAAAAAAATATTTTTTTTTCTTTTCGGTGGTTCTTTAAAGTGAGTGGGCTAAATAACTAAAAAAATATCTTAATTAACGTTTTCATTATTGGTTTTAGGGGGAATGTGGCGATTGCAATATTGACGATAATTACCATTTGGGGCCAGAGCAATTTAAATAATCTGCAAGGAAATAATATTTTGTTTATATATGAATCTACCAATTTTCGCATTCTTCCACCCAATTTAAGAATCGCGCACCAAAACAGCGCTTTGCGCCATGCCTACAAGAACGCTTAGGAGAGTGGCGTAGTCGTTTTAGTCGCATCTTCTGCGGTGTCGTCGGAGCAGCCAAATAGCACGCTGCCGAGATAGTGACGGAATGCTTGAAGAGATTACGTCACTCTTGCAAGCATCATTGTGGTCAGGGCTAGCAGTGCTTTTTTTAAGCATATTTGTTTTAATCGAGCAAAAAAACGCGAAAGTTAATTGATATAACTTTTTGCAATTTCTCTAGAATGGTTTGGCTTCTAATAGTACTTGCCGTCAATACAATTCAATTCCAACGTTAGACATAAAACCAGTAATCACGAAGATAATTGAAAAAAATATTTTGCTTAATTAGCCAACGTACCATGATATGGTTCTTCAATCATCTAATATCCGGTGAGGCTGATAACTGCATGGTAAAGACTGCGTACGCGTCTAGCTCTCACGACCTTTTTAGTTTGGTTCGATTCAAAATGAAAAACCCTAAATATTACAAAAAAAATATATATATCTGCATGTTTTAGAACTTAAATAAACTTGAAAATGTCACATCCTGTTTTGCAACCAAAACATTCACGGAGCACTCGTTTTTGTTCAGCTTCTAGTGATTGTGTGCATTACCATAGACGACGTCGACGTCAAACCATCGTAGACGCTACAACACAGTGCTCACAATACCGACAAGAATAAGGGTATCCTAATCTTACCGATACACTTGGGAAACAGGGAACTTACAGGGTGTAACATTTTGGACGAAAACCCCAGACTGGGGGGGAGAAAAGACAACACAACACAAAGTCTCAAACACAGCTGAAGTTTATTGGACAGAAGATCGTGGTTTTATAGGACACAGGTGCCCGGAAGCCAAAAAGAAATGAAAAAGGGAGAGGATGTTTTGTTCGTTACGTTGTTCGTTACAGGGTGTTTTGAGCTGCACTGGGTGTTCACTAAATACACCTGAATTGAACGGGACATAAGCCCGCTAAATTTGGTGCGCGTGTCACGGCTTTTCCTGGCGCTCTTGCGTAACGTTGTGCTAATCTCCCGGGAGTAAGCTCTATGACACATTCTATCACCACAATCTTCATTTACTTTCTTTTTATAGTGCACCCTGCGTTAATACCAAAATACATCGACACATCCCCTGCTTGGTCTTTCTATTTTTGTTTTGCCATCTATCAGGGCGATAGCTCTATTTAAATAACAAGACACCAGACAGGTTTCACCGGCTTTTTTCTGCCAGGTACTTCTATTGTTAAGCGGAGATTATACGTCCGGTTCTGTAGAGGAGACACAATTTTAGAAACCAAGTCAGGCGTGCGTTTCCTCGAGACGCTTTAACGCACGACTAAGCCGGGTGTTATATCAGGAGAGATGATATCATCGCTGCGGCACCATTTCTTTGATTATTTATTTATTTATTTCAGAATTTATATCCGTTGAGAAAAACTTGATCAGTTTTGAATGATTTTATTTTGATGTTCAATTAGGGCTCTGCAGGATCAGTACGAGCCTGCAGAGCTAAATGATTTCAGACGCGCACGAAACACTCGTGGAAGTTAAAATGTATTCACGACTCGTGGTGTCGTGTGATCACTTTGGAAGCCATATTTTGTCCGGAAGCCTGATGGACACCTACTGCAGCAGGATTCATCGAGTCATATTTAGTCCAGCCGCTTACTAACCTGTTTGCCTCGTCCGCGAGCAAAGGCATCGGGTAGCGGTTTCGACGCTCCAGGGTTTCATTCCCTCTGCGGCGCTTGGTAAATTTCGCTAATTATGATTAAATATAATTATTTATCACTAAATACGCTTCTTTTTATGTTGCTCTTGCCTTCGTATAACGGCTCTTCGTTGCACTCATGCATAAAGCATTAAACATAAAAAAAAAATTATCTGTTTAACATTTTTCTTTGGCGTACCGCTGCTCACGCGCACCATGCCTATTCAAAGATTGAGCTAAAGCGCAGGTGCGACGTCACACTTCTTGATTTTCAAGTTTTCGGGCGTCCAGTATGACGACATGTTGCGTGGCATGTTTTATGTTCCCGCCCAACACTCGAAGTTCTCTCATTTTCCCCGAAGAACCGGCATTGCGGCTCTTGTCGGACGTGGCTGCCAGCGCACTTGGCCTGGGACGCTGGCCCGTCCGCTCAACCTGAGCTGTCAGGGGCAGCGGTATTTTGTGTGAGTGGGCGCAATAGGGCCGCACGCGCTCGTCCTGCCGGAAGTTGCTGATCACCGAGCCGTTCGAAGACACGGTCGTGTGCCCTCTATTCGTTGAATGCTGTTCCTGGTGATGAGCATCGATATGCGTGTTACAACTATCTTGCCTGCCAACCAGGCAGAATTATGCCGAATATGTTTACTTTCAAAACTATCTTGCCTCACACCGTGCCTTCTTTCTTTTATCTTTCTTCTTCGAATGGCCTTCTTTATCTTCGTCTGCAACACGGAAAATGTATGAAGCTTAGGCTTTTTGTGTATTAGAACTTCTTCTCATGTGGGCTGTCAGATATGCACGTAAATATGCGACAAGTTGAGATTTAAACACGGACGTTTTTGTACCTGCCCGCTTAGGCATTCCTCAAAAGAATGTGACAAGTCTAAGTAAATTACATTAGAACACGGTTCAAAAAAGTTTTGTCTAGCGCGATTACATTAATACCACTCCCAGCATGACAACTTATATAAAAGGACAACCACTCAGGAGCTCTCGGACACGGGCTTGCTCCAGCGAAATAGGCAAAGGCCCATAAGATGAACTCGAACCCTAAAGCTCGTGATATATAGTACACGTAGAGTTTCCGCGCTGGTTAGATGTAATGATTAAGGAAAAGTCTACGAGGTGTAAATATTTCTGCTTTGCAGTCCGTGTTTCTTTATTGTCCTCGTTTGTTCGCGCTTTTTAACCTTTTATTCAGTAATGGACCAACTAGCCCAACCCAAGTTTTAATGCTCTACTGAGGTCTAGATCCTGGTTAGCTTAGTTGGTTCAGCGCTCCGATAGACTTGGAGAGCTCTCGGTATCGGTTCCCAGACCAGGTGGAATTTCTTCAGCGGTTAGCAGGCACCCAGAGGGCGAGAGTTTCGATCCATTTCAGGTGGAAGTCAATTTATCTTTGCCCATCTGATTATTCCGCAACCGTGATATAACCCTGACGTAATCCGATAAAACCTATCTCGAGCCCACTCGTGCGGTGCACTCAGTACTCTCCCTCTAGCGTATGGTAGAGGAAGGGTACGTCGCGTACATAAAGGTTTGTTTCTCTCGGTCAGGGGGCGCGAACGCAGCCGTAAGACGCGTCCATGTAATGCTTGCATCGAGCCATAAAACATCACTTCAGCGTTTGATCATGCACGAGCCATGATCGCTTCAAGCTTCTAAAAAGAACAAAACAAGCTTAAATAAATATTAAGAATGCAGCTCACGCTGCCCTATTAAGACGATAAGAGTGCTGTTCTTGTAGCCTTGTTCTTGTGAGTTTCTTTCCCAAATGTTTATCCGCCAATGAATTTCTGTCAACTTAGCGTCCGCGAGCAAAGTTAAAAGAAAAAAAACCAAAACAAAAACGCAATGACGCGCGAACGAAAGGCGACCGAGAAGTATTCAATTTTGCTCGCCAGCGGCGCTGGCCAAACTTAAGAGCTACAGACCTAAAGGACACAAATGCTACGTCAGCGTTTAGCTGAAACTAGCTTTTAATTAGTCAGAACACGAGTACATATCGAACGCAAACACAGTTTTCGAGTCCGGTCTGTGATCCGCGTTGGCCTCTCGCAGGTCACGCCGAACGTTTAGAGCAACGTCCCTACTATCGAGAAGGCATGCACTCCTTCTCAAATTCACGTCCATTCCTCGCTATAGTCATGGACTGCTTAAAACACGCAGGGCGTGCTGATTCCACAGATCACCGCTGTGAAGCAATCAGGTTGCAGCATCAGCCAAGAAGCAGGAGAACGAATCACCAAGTATAAACAGCGCGAAGATAATGCACCGAGAAACTGATGGGAGAGGAAACGACAAGAGGGGACTTCAGAACGCCAAGCTCTGATTCGAAGGATTAGTGGGTACATATAAAGCCAGCTGCCTTTGTCTCTACTGCACTCGTCGAGCGCGCTAGAATGTAGAACGCCGGCGTGTGTAAGGGAGACAAAGGCAACCATACTTGGTTTCACCTCAAGTCTCGACGCAGCCGACGCTACGAGCTGATGAAACAATCAGACAGGGTCAAGAGTGCACCATCGTGGAGTTCGTCACGTTTCTGTACGTCTTATATCGTCCCTGAAACAATCATAAACAAAAAAAAAAGGCCTAGTGACTCGCTCTTTTAAAGCTGCCTGATCGGTCCCATTACCTTGTAGCGAGTGTGCGGAGATCAAGTCGTCTGCTTCTTGCGCGGGGGTTGTGGTGACGTCAGAACGACGAGCTCTGATTGGCTCCGATTGAAGGATAGTGGGTGGACCTTAAAGCAAGCTGCCTCGAGGTCTACCCACTATCCTTCCAATCAGAGCCAATCAGAGCACGGCGTTCTGACGTCACCACAACCCCTGCAAAAGAAGCAGACGAATTTGCACTTCGCATGGCTTTCGGTAAACCCAGTATTCATTCTAAGCAGAGCCACTGGTTGATTACATAAGGAGCCATCTCAAAAATGGCCGCCTCACGGGGTGGGTAAAGACAAGGGGTCCGCGAATGAAGCAAATTGTTCGTGTCGTTCGCTCTGTTTTGCTTTGGCCCGATTATTTAGAGTTTAATATTAATTTTTTACTGGCGTTTTCACGCCAAAAAGTGCAAAATGGTGTATGTTATCTGTTACTTCGCATTTTGATAGTCGAATGCACTTGGAATGTCCGTGTTTGTGTGGATTGTTCACTCTTATTGATGCGTCACTATCGATTAATATTAATTGTACCGGGTTGCTCTATTGTATTTTGCTACATCTTTACTCTTGCGCTCTTGCGCTCAAGCGGGGCTGAGACACTATCACTTATTCTCCACCCCTTCCACAAATGTCCGCGAAACAAAAAAAACAAATTGCAGTTACCTTTATTTCTTATTATGCATGAAATGCGGTATTTTAGGAGGGATTGTTTACATTTGACTAGAAGACATTATACTCCGTTTTCAAAGAGAGAAGGAAAGCCCATATTTGTTTTATTAATTCGTCCTACATTTAGGGGGTAAACTGACGGTGCATCCATTTTGCCACTAAATTTAGCAGGCAAACTACACTGGTGATACGTCAGGTGACATCAGGTGTCATGCGACGTTAATTTGCCCCGCTATATTTAGCGGGAAATGCGCAAAGGGACGAACGGATGGATGGACGAAATATATGCTTTAAAAGAATTTGTTCGTAGCACTAACGCATTCTTTTCGCTAAAACATAGCAACCAGAGAGACGCATAGAATAGATTCCAGCGGCACAGGGTTCTCTCGTTTTATTGCTGGCGCATCGCGACCCCATTCATCGCCATTCAGTTCACGTGCTGGAGCGACGGGGCATCAAATACGGCACTGTGTGAAGGACCGAGGGCCTTCACAGCAACGGCGTCTGCACACAAAAGGCGGAACGCAATCCATCCGTCCGTCGTTTCCCAGCGACCACGTGAGCGTGAGCTAACCTACAAACGTCCCACAAAAACTCTCCACCCCAAAACAAAAACACGCATGCCAAGTTACTTCCTCGTCGGACGCCGTTTTCCTCTCGGAACCGCCCCAGGCTCAACTCTCGCTTTATTTTCCTTTTTTTTTTTCTTTCATATACCGTTAGGAGTTGAACGGGAGAACGCGAATCCAATGTCGGTCCGGAAATGCGTCTTCCGGAAATGTGCTACTTCCGGAGACACGTTTTGCCATTTAATTCCCCCTTGATCGCCTCTCCAGTGAAAAATCGTTTTTGTCTGTTTCTTTTTCCTTTTTTTTTTTTCAATGGGTGCGTCGGAACTTACGGCCAAGATTCTAATTTGCTGCGTGCGTCACACCATAAGCTATCTAAATCATTAAGCTAAGGCTCCAAAGCCACGATTCGCCAGTTAGGTTATCTGCCATCGTTTGAGAAACCAATTACTAATTATTGCTGAGAGTTTAAAAGGGAAGGAAAAAGGTGGTTCTGGGGGGTTTAGAAAAAGATGTCGTTTATTGCACGTGAAAATAAACAATTTGAGTTTTGTGATCAAAGAGGTTGGTCAGCTAAGGTGTACCGGTACCTGTTCAGTGATGTGAGACCAGTCGCAGTCTCGAGGGTTGGAAAATAAATATTCCAATATGAATGAGCAAATACTAAATAAATAAGCATTAATGCGCGCTTAAATACTACGAAATTTAAACTGGAGGAAGAAGAAAAAAATAAATCTGGGGTGTTAGTACATATATTTTATCTTAAAATGCAATATTGCAAATAATTCCAAATAATAAATCAAAGCGGGGCAAAAGACACGAGGCTGGTACATCTGATGATAACAACATGCGTGAGTTATGACTCGGGACATTAAACACGATATACATGGGAATGCCGATCAATGTTACCTAAGTTACACAAACATGAAGCAGGGAACTACGAATTGTAAAGCTGGGGATGACACTGTACAATAAATATTATGGCGAAAGATCCATGTTTCGATGCTATATAATTTTTCTCATTCTTTCCGATATCTTCGTTCGCGCTTTTTCTGCGTGTCGCGGCGTCATTTTTGTTTCCTGTTCGCTCTTATTTTGGCGTTCATAGCAGCGGGCCGCGGGCCGAGCGTTACTGGAAAGACCACGCCATTCGCGGCACGGCAGGAACGCTTCAGCCGGCCGGATTTGGCCCGCGTGCCGGTGTTCAGAGGCCCTTGATGTACTGTCAAGACAGGTAATAATGCAGTCAACGGGAATCGGAAATCACTTCGCTATATCCGCTATTTCGTTATAACCGACTTCGGTTAACAAAGTGCAAACGGGAATGGGAAATCGTGATCGCTTCACTGTGGCCGCTATTTTATTATAACCGACTTCAGTGATAACGAAGTGCAAAGGGGAATAGGAAATCGTGATCGCTTCACTGTAGTCGCTATTTTGTTATAACCGACTTCAGTTATAGCGAAGTGCAGAAGGGAATGGGAAATCGTGATCGCTTCATTGTGGCCGCTATTCCATTCCAACCGACTTCATTATAGCGGGTCTCAACAGTAAAGGGATAATGAGGCCAGCGTTTTCCATCTGTTACATGTTTTACCTCAGGATGGACCATGGAGAAGGCTAAACGCCATCGAAGCCAATCCCATGCCGTGTGAGCAGCACGTGACATTAGGGAGAGGCGCCGCGACGCGCAGGGTGCATAGTCGCGCGACACATTCACCTGTAGGCTCTGCTTCGGTCCATTGCAAGAGGAGATGGAGTATGAACTGGGATTTATAACATGCCCCACGTAGTAGTTAGTGACTGCCGGTCCCTACGCGCTATCGATTGGTATCCATTTCAAATGGCTGGAGTCGAGACGGACGTGGCTTGTACTAACGATCTTGGAGATCTGCTGCCCGGAGTTTTCGCCACATCTCCGACCTACCGTGTGCTCGAGCATAGGCAACCTCGTTCAGCACACTGGAACATTTTTCTTTTAGGGTGCTTTTTTTTCTGCAGGGGGAATTTCATTAATATCTATCGCCCCACGAGTGATCGGGACCTGAATGAACATGTGCGAGCAGAAAACACCGCCATTTAAATGTATTTTCTGCACGATATAGTTAGCACTTGCAGTACGCTTTGAAATGGAGTCGCCAACGCCGAAATTCCGGGCTCTCAGAAAGATTTGCCGACTCTCTGAAAACCCACGCGAAGTCTGCATTGAAAACAAAATATTTCTGTTACCTGGAAATACAGTAACCTTTCGTTGAAGATTTAAAGCGTCCGGTTTAGAGCCTAATGAGCGCTGACTGCCAGTCTTGGCCGCATTTTTGCACGGCTGACAAGAGCAGAATATCGCAGTATTCATTGTCGTTGAATGACTCGCCTATTTTGGAGAGGCTGCATGGGCTTGGGTTGTTCAAGTTCCATATATTTTACAGTTATGTTCAAGATTACTTTATTGTTAGCGCATGTTTTCTCCTTAGGAGATGCTCGTGCTTAAACCCACGATTGCTAAACCGTGAATGCCAAGCTGTGTTTGAAAAGTTATATCGAGTTTCTAGATTACAATAAAGTTGGAAGAATGAGGTCGACGGTCATCCGCACTAGTTGAGCTTGCGAATTAGTTCATCGTCTTTGACACTAATCTGACTCACATTGTACATAAACAAATTTTATTTTGATATAGAAAGCTTTTTATGAAACATTTTCGTAACCACTTAAACTTGCGAATCACTTAAAATATTCAATTAGTTCTAAGACTTTCTTCCACACCGTTCTACTTTGTTCCTGGAGTAAAAGCACTAAAGACAGGGACAGTAGAAAATACATGTCAACAGGACAAGAACGTGCAACCAACTAGCCCAACCAACAAACCAAAAAAAAAAATTATCATTAAGCACTAGGGAAAGATGCAAGTAAAACGAATTCATCCACGACTAAGTTCGTTGCCGTGAAACTGCCGCCTTATACTCATTTCGTCGGCCAATTAATAATCATTTTGGCAACCTAACAAATGTTAGGAGTAGCAAGGACGCTCCAGCTACATCTTGCTATCATAAAATTCGACGTGATGCTCGCTTTAGCGTCCATTTAAAGGGGGAATATTGAAAAGAGCAACGACAACACGGTACAGCGAAGTTTCTTTCGATTAAAATTATTTTTCAGATGGGCGAGTTCGGTCCACGGGCTGGGACTTGCACATCGCTATTCTGAAGTGGTGTTTCAGTGAGCATTCATGAACTGGAGCGGAATTTTGTTGTACTATGGAAAAAACACACTATGAAGTGCCCTCTACGTCATGGTCACTTTACCGTGTTGAACTGCATTTAAAGTTAACGCCGCAGATCATTCATGTAGACACGATGCCGAACCAAGCTGTAAGCAATAGACAGACACTCTTGACAATTCCGTGCTATCTCGTAGCTACTGGGTAAACGATCTGACTTCACCCATTTTGGCCATGTTCTCTGGGCATGTATTTGACACGAGGGTTGCGTCAGGGTGCATCTGAACGCTGGTTTACATTCATTAAGCACGAGTGCAATGTCGACGTTTGGCTAGACCCGGGTCCAACCGGAGCTTCGCGCTGAAAGCGGTGCCCAAAATAGGGTGACCGCCAATGTTGCTTGAGGGGCTTTGGTGAAGTGTACATTCAAGAAGGACCTTTTTTTTTTTTTTTTGCGAGAGTATTCTAAAGATGACCTTTAGATCGAACTCCATGTTCGATCTAAATGTTACGTCTAAATATTTTCTTCAATGAGCACGTAGATTATTCGGACATTCAGACTTATTTAATCTTCGTGTGCCTATACTCCGTGTCACTAGTTGCGCGCACTACACGCGAAGGCAACGACAGACGAGGGGAGAAAGGGCAAGCACCAGAAAGGTTGGGGAGGAGGAGAGAAACCTACTCTCCTCTCTAACGTTCCCAGTGCTCTACCTTTCTCCCCTCCCCCTCCTTTGCCCACTTCTACCGCCTCGTCTTCGCCTGGCGTTGCCTTGGCCTGTAATGCACGCGACTACTGAAACGGAGTACAGGGTGACGAGCATTAATGAGCCACGTTTCTAGATCATAGTGTGTGATTTGTTCTCCGCTTGTTGGGGCGATGCGCCCAGCCAACTAAACACGGGAGAAAACGCTGTCTTGGGCTTCCTTTTATCTATTTTCTGCCGAGAGTGAGAGGAGGAGAAGGAAGATGTTTGGGAAGAGAAGATCAGCCCTTCCGGGCCCCCCGCGGAATGTCTCGAGTGCCGTTCGGTCTGCCCCTGCGCGAACACGAGCGAGAGTTGGTTCAGTGTCCGGGCTTCGCTCTGCCAAGGAGGTGCCTTTCTCGGCCACAGCTGAGCGTGATTTTCGGCTTCAGTCTTCGTTCCCGCGGTGAGTTGGCGGTCATTGACGGACGGGTATTTCCTCCGAAAATGCCTATATCGCTGTTCCGTTACTTTTCGAAACTCCTTTCTTTTGATTCTTATAAGTACCATTGTGTACAGTAGCAATCAAAAGGGACTAATTAGTTTGTTTTGTTATTCGGAGTACCTTGTTTAATTGAAACGTAATCGGATTAATTTTGACGTAGAAATTAAATTAGATAATTGTTATTTTTAATGACCGACCAGATAATTTTTCTCTCTAAGATTAGGCCAGTAAGTGTCATCCTCGCCTTTTGAGAAAGTCATCGCATTTGTCAAAAAAAGAAAAGCGCCAAGACGTACGTATAAATCAAAACATTGGAGCAATACTTGTCAGAACTGCCGCTCTCAAATTGCTTAAAGTGTATTTAACGAAGACGGCCAATAAAACTTGTATGTCCTTACAACCGAGGAATTATTTTGAAGGACAATGTATAGCAAGCATGCAATTTCGACAAAGTGAGCACTATGTGCCATAACGTCGTTTTAATTGCCGCATCGATTGCTCCGAGAAAAACCGCCGGTCTTCGGGTACCCACTTTGCGGTCTCGGGTTCCACTCAAAGTACCCGATTCCGACAGAGGCGTTTTGAAGAGAGGACGCCGCGTAACTCAGCTTTCAGTCGCACGTCAAAAGGCGCCCCTACGTTCTAAATTTATCCCCACTATTTTGCTAGAGCATGCCAGATTCCCTTTGTCGGTGGGCACGTAAACCGCTCAACTTTTTTAATCGTTGAACTTTTTTTTATCCCAGGAAATTGATATTTCTCGCAAAAATTAGGCTTAAGAAAAAAACGAATTATGTACAATAACAACAAAATAATTCCAGCAGAACGCGGAATGTTGCTCTTAGAGTAACCGTTTCACCATAAATATGCCAATCGTAGCTATAGCGTGCTCGAGAACATATGGCTGCATTCTGTACATTTATATTTCGTATCAAGGTATAACCACTGTGCTCCAGCCCCGAATGTTTTATTGAGTTTTTATGCTTGGTAGAAGAGCGTGTTGGTTTAAGTCATGGATGAAGAAAGAATAAACAATTAAAACAGGGACAATGAAAGAAGTGGTTGTGTTGTCCCTGTTTTAATTGTTTATTCTTTCTTCATCCATGAGTTTTTATGTTGACGTAACTAATTATATATTTGCCATTACCGTGTAATAATAGCTTTCATTCTTCTTTTCGTATAATTTTGAGATGCAAGTCCATAGCGTAGTTCCACGCACCACTCGTTACCAGTGGCGTAGCCAGGAAGTTTTGTCGGCGGCCCGGAAGTGGGGGGGATATCTATGAGTTGGGGTGCCTAGGGGGGAAAAGGTGGTTCAATATGTATGTGTATATTATAGGGTCGGCTGTATATCATTTTTTTTTTTGGGGGGGGGGGGGGGAAGGGGGGGGGGGGCTGAAGCTTCATAACCTACCCCCCCCCCCCTACGCCACAGCTAATTACTCTCATTTTTTTTTTATTATAGTTGTGCTATTACCGCGTGCATGGCGGAGTTGGTAGCGCACGCAGCTGACACGCGGAGGTACAAGGTTCGAATCCTGCCGGCTCAGTTCTTTATTTTATCAAACGTTGCACTTCTGGAAAGCTCCAGTGCATTCTCCGCAATAATCCCGTGTTCTAGGTTAAAGTTCTAGTGTTTGTTTGTTTTTATTTTAATGTACCGCTTATTTAAAAGCAGCCATACCGCGCTGCTTTCGGTCAGTAACCTCTTCCCGGCCATCGTAGGATGCTCGCTACTTGCCTTGTTTTAGTTACAGGCACAAGGTCACCTCATTAAATGTTTATTTTCAGTTTTATACACACCAGCTCTTTTGAGTTATTTTTTCCCCTTACAATATGATGTTTATACGTTCTTTGTAATGAGTAGCCCTGAACCAGATTATTTCATTCTAAACATTTATAAACCGAACATGGAGGCAACAAAGACGGAAGAAACACAAAACGACTCAAACAGAGCTACTCAATCTTTTTAATTACTACGCTACGTTCAATGTCATTCTCTTCTAAAAGAAAAATCGCATTTAATTGAGATTCAATATCTAGCTGTTGCTGCATACATATTTCTCTATTTAAGATCCCTCCTTCCCCCTCCACCTTATTACATGAGGGGGAGGGGGAGGAGGGTTGTGGGTGTTTGTACAGTTTTATATATTAGCACAGGTTTTCCACAACAGCAACGCAAGAACAAGGGGAAAACGAGAACAACCCCTTTTCCTAGTCTTCCGGAAGAAATGTTTCCCCCAATGGAAGCGAGCACTGCAGCCTTTGCCCGGAAAATAACACGCGAGCCCGCTCCCAATTATGTACGCACGCGAGAGCAGACAGGCTGCGCCGGTTTTTTGTCGGATTTTCCTTTTGTTTCGAGTTCTCTTGCGTAAGCTTCCCCGCCTGGTCGTCGTACGAGCATAAGAGGACGGGGAAGCAAAATTAGCTACGGTAAGAGGAAAAACGCAGGAACAACAAGGATATAATAAGAAAACTCAATGCTAAAGACGCCGGTTGTAGCGTAAAATAATTGAAATGCCTAGGAACAGGTGCATTTTCTCTTCTGACGTGAGGAAACTAAAGCCCCGCAGGTATTCACTGATTAACACCGAACATAGTGGAATCAGGGTTACTGAGGATATTAATCATCCCTCTTACAGCGAAGAACTCTGTCGCGGTCCGGAAGAATTGCGCGTTTCAAGGTACCCGAAACGATTGAGTTTCTGAAGGATCCGGTCAGCGCGTTTTCGTCTTGCCCGCTGAATAACTGCCTCGTGACATCCCGGAAATGTGTTGCATAACATCGTGCAACAATACTGGTGGTTCTTGACAACTCCGGCAGGGCAAGTGTGGAGAAGCACAGTATCGTTGTAGCTTTGCCTGCGGGGCAGCCGTTTAGTGGAGACTCCGCAGTTACTGTCTGAACACCTCAAGAGCATCGAGGTCTGGTTGCTTGTACACTGCGCAGCTGCTCACCACGATACACCACCTGCTAAGCTCGAATATGGGACATTTCCTCGTGGATGTCTGTGACGTGACTGGTTTCCCTTTTTGCGGGGACGGGGCACTATAGACACCAGTCAAAGGCTCGTTCCAGTAGCCAAAGAGTGAACACAGCTTCGGCTACTTGTTGAGCTGGGTTACTTGACTCACTCTCAGGCTAGTACAATCAACATAAATGAGGTGCCCATATTTCGGGTATGATGAGTCGTGATTGGACCAGATAATGACACGTTTGGCATCGTTTCCTAAATTTCGATTGAGCCACGATTGACTAAACGGAAAGGCTGAAATAGCAAAACGCAACAGTGCTCAACTTTGAATTTGCCAACTCAATAATTCGCAAATCAAATACACTACTGCGATCAAATGTACAATTAAACTCGAGCTGCGGCCATATCCACGCCGCGGAAGACTGGGCAAAGTAAATAAATTAAACAGCACTGGTCAATTTTGTTTTCTACTGTCTATCATGCACCAGTGATTACACCAAAGCATATTAGTGCTACTCTTCCAGAGAAAAGAAAAAAACATTACCATCGCTAGGCTTCATCTCTACTATTTCAACATGACCGCTTCGCTCTGCTAGGAGTAAAAAATCCATTCCCCGTTAGTGAATTTTATTTGTTGCTGTGCCTTCCTATTTTTTACATAATCGATCGATGGTTTCACGAATGCACACGATACAAAGGTAATTGCCTATAAGATCATTTTTAAGTGCAGCCGGAATTCGCATCGTCAGTGCGACAGCCTCATCAGACATTCTTAATTAATTTTCTTGAATCTGTACAAGTATTAAGCATTGCAACAGTCGACCGTTTCGTGGAACATGCTGTCAGAGAGCACTGTTGCTCTATCTAACACTGATGATTTCAGAGACGCACTTTAATCATATAAACTGACCAGATGCTGATTTGCGAATTGTGCGTGTAAGCGCGAATTAAAAGTAAAATTAAAATAAAAAAACACTACAAAATGTGCAACTTTTTTTTACTAGTGATTAGGATTTAGAACAACATCAATTAGACAAAGAGAATACCGTGCGAGTTCAAGGCGGAGGCGGCGCCCCAAGACTAATGAAGAGGCGTCCTATTTTTTTAAAATTCAGTACTCATAAAACCCACTTTGTTATGTAACAACTGCCGCAAGAGTTATGTAAGACACCGCAGATATACACCCGGGAGAACATCGTGGAGTGTCAAGGCTAATGACGGCTCGCGACGGTACAAGGTCGACGACGCCTTCAGAAAAGATGAAAGTAGACGCCCGTCATTTCACGACAAAGCAAGCGTTGGAGGACGGTCATCAACGCAGCATAAAAGTGTGGGTCTTCCTTGACTTTCTACAAGATGGAAGCCCTTCCGGACGAAGGTGCCGTAAGAGGTTCAAGGTAGTGTACAATTTGATTTCTGTAGATCCACCTTCATTAGCCTAAATGTGCCATGCAATGGTTGTTGACCGCTTCCACCTCGAGTATTGTGACACTATCTTCGTGTTGATGTCATTAAATTGCATCATAAGTATATATATAAATACATTCCGACACCCCAAAGGCAGTGAAGAGTACTCTTCTATAATGTCATTCTGAAACTGCGTTTTGGAGGGACACTATTCGTGGCACGAAGCATACGCCAAGAAAGTGACCAGCGTTTTCGTCATTTCAGGTTCTCTATTTAATTCAGGTCTATGGGTTAGGCCGTCCGGTCGAACGGGCATTTCTCAATGCTCAAAGGTATTTGGAGGGTAGACTGACCTGTGCATGCGATGCGCAACACAATGTCTTTAAGATATATTAACCAGACACTAAGTTGAGTACGTGCATCCAGGAATTATTGATATGTATTACTAGGATGTTGAAGTAAGTCACCTTTGAAAAATGGAAGCTGACATCACAATATTCTGAAGCTTGGTATACTACTTGTTATATTGAGGATTCAAACATTTAATCGTATAGCGGCCCTTAGAAATATTTCAAATGTAAATTAATTAAACTCGCTAAATGTTTCTAGCTGCCTTTATCAAGTTTAGCCTGAACTTCCGTGTAGACAGTTAGGACTCTGCTAAAACACATTACCCATCCGATGTAGTGCAAAGGTTACTTCAGTGTTGTAATGCGCGTCACTAAAATCTTAATAGAGCCAACTTCAATGCCCCTGATTCGGTTCTAATAAGGCTGTACAACCTTATTGCTTACGTTCTAACGTGGCTTCTTTTATATTCCTTTCGACTCTTTTACTCCGCAAAAGATTAGAATAAAAATATACATATTTTCTTATGACACGCGATGTCCACGAATCTCCGAAAGATATATTGGTTTAAAAACAAATCAGTAGTAATTCACATACCTATTTTTGAAACTTAAGGAAGCAGTCCGAGTTAAGTCGGGAATCATGAGAATTACAGAACTCACATTCGGTTTTGACTACAGAGGTCCCTATTTCGCAATTCCCAAGGACAAACCTACTGTGGGGCCGAATGCAAGAGACTGGAACGACCCGGGTCATCGAACGAGACGGCAACCTTGTTCGGTTGTTGACTCAGCCGGCGGAGTCGTCGGAGGAGTCGATCGCCCCTTCTGGCCTTGAGCCGCCCCGGCCAGGGAAAGTGTTCGCTCTCTGGGGCACCAGTTCGGGGCACACCGCACCATCTGGCTCGAGAACTGGTCCTCTTAGCGCGGCCCTGAGACCGGGGCGGAGAGGCCCCTTAGGTACAGAGAGCTGCGCTGCTCTCGGACGTAACTGCTCGATGTCGACACCGACGTCCACTCAAAAACAGTCCTGGGGCCCAGTGCGGAGCGTCCGGTGTTTTTGTAGGGTGTCTGCAAAGTTTCTTGTCGCTGTAGAACGAGCCAGAAAAATCGGTGCCTGCACGTAGAAAGCTCAAACATTTACTGGATGTCCATTTAGGTAGAGCATTCTAGGGGGTGCAGTTTTAAGGCGTAGCTTCCTTCCTGCCAAAGAGTAGACCAACAAACTTTCCAGGATCAACGGCGTACGTGTTCGCAGGCGATCCAATTGGCGACGATTGAAACTTGTGGCACTATATTTCCCGATAAGCTCAGCGAACACACAAAAGAGTACATCGTCTACTCGCCGTGGTTTTCTGGTGCTACATTTTCGTGTGTTTGCTTCTTCTTTCTTTTTCACGAATGCAAACAATTGAATGTTTCGAATACATGTAATGCGCTCTATAATCGCGTAGAAATATGGCATTTTGGTGGCCACGCCATCGCTGCCGTGGCCACACCCTCAATCCTCCTGATGACCGAACCTTCCTTGTATACCTCTGCATACAGGGAATCCTCCTGCTGAAAGAACCTCCCATTGTATACCTATATACTTTTATGTTCACTGAGCGTGTTATGAGATTGAAAAATCGGCCCACAAGGTCAGTGTCTTTACAAAGCGTAGCGCTTTCTAAACAAAAACGGCCATCACGATAGTTCGGTAATGAGAAAAAAATTAACAGGAAATTACTAATTTCTATTTAAATTTTTTTTTTTTTATCTTCGATGCCAATACGTTAATACGGGCACGATGTGTATCCGTCCTGCTAAATAGTATTATTGATCGTTTTCTGTTTGTTTGTTTGTTTTTTCTTCTAAATAGCGAGTATAGTTCAGTTCGTTTTATCTCGCTTTTTTTTTTTTTTTTCAGGGGTTGAGCGCGGTCGTATTTATTTGTTGGTTTAAAATACTTCGCCTTTTTTTAAATTACGTTGACGCGAAGTTTAGTGCACCGAGAGACACCAGAAATGCATCCGCAGAATGTCTAGTTAATAGGTATAAAAGAGAAATTTGTTGCAAGTCTGAATGGTAGAAAGTGATATTTGCCTCAAATGTCTTCTCCGTTTTACTTTAAGTAAGACCGCAGACGACTCTACGATCTGATGGAACCAGTCACGCAGCGCAAAACTGCACCGCCATGGCGCTCGTTTTCTTTTTTGCCGCCCCCCGCCCCCTCCCCCAAACCCAAAATTTTCTCCGTTCGTCCTTCCGTCGGGGTATTTCCCTATGAATATAGCGCAAAAATCGATATCACGAATTCAGTTTCCCAGCTAAATTTGGCGGGAAAGTGGCGTCACCTGACCGACACACATTGGGAAAATTGAAGGCATGTGACAAATACTTCAACTCAGTTTCCCCGCTAAATTTAGCGGGAAAATGCCCGTTTTGTGGCCAAAGCATCAATTGAGTTCCCAGCTAAATTTAGCAAGAGATCGACGGCACGTGACCTATACACCAATTCAGTTTTCCGCTAAATTTGGGGGGAAAATTTGTGTCTTGTGACTTAGACACTAAATCACTTTCCCCGCTAGATATAGTGGGGAAAATCGACGTCACATCACCTTACGTCACGTGACGTCGATTTATAGATGGACTGATGAATCTTTTCGGGTTCAGCAGCAAGCGTGTTCAGAGAATAGGATGGAAGCGCTAAAAAGACGACGCACAAGTTAAAGGACGACACAGCAGAGCGTCGACTTTTAACTTGTCCGTCGTCTTTCTCGCACTTTGTTTTTTCTTATACAATGAACCATCAACTAGCCCAAGTAGAAAAGCCATCGAACGTGTTCGAAGAGCCTGCTTTTGTTCTAAACACTGAGGGCTAAACGAGTCTAATGCATTTACGAGTCCTGGCGCATCGCACTGATACCTGCGGAAGAACCTCGAGAAAACGTGAAAACAAAGCAAAAAAAGCACTTCCGATATATATTTTTATTGTCATTTTAATCACGAGGAAAAAGGGAACGCGATGGCATAACGCAATTAGTCCCGATTTAGTTCCTCCAAACGCGGACAGCGACTGAGCTCAGCTGAGCTCCAGACGTCGATTCGAGGAAAAGATCCGGTGCCACCCGGCGCGATATAATCTGTCTGCGTCTCAGCCGAGCCGAAAGCGGGCGTAAGAGGTGCTGTAACAACGACGCCGGCGGCGTCCGGTCCTTCGACGTCGTGACACTGATGCGAAAGAGAGCGTGCCCTCGCCTCGACAGCGGTCAGTGGCGCCCCCGCACTTTCCGCTTTCTCGTGCTGCTTCGCCTCCGACACAACAACCTTCCGTCCGGGTCTCCCGTGGACGGCCGCCAGTTGTCTGACGGAGCCGCCGTTCCTTCCTGCACGTCGTAATAACCGCGCATCGGGATTCTGAAGCATCCCGCGCGTCTACTTTCCCGCAGAGCACTTGGAGAGCCAATCACTGCGATCTACGGAGAGAGATGAGTTAATGACGAGTCCACTGTTCTGTTTAGGCTCAAGAGTTTGCGATGGGCCACTGAGCGTGACAGGGCATCCAGCTTGAAGAGGCAGACAGAACGCGACAAGTTTTCTAACCAAATAGTTTGATCACTATTGCGTCGTGCTACGTTGTCAAGCCTAGCGGACTTGCTAGTGTGGCACAGCACAGCACCAAACTGCTGTGCAGTAGCTGACTTCGCGCTTTCCATTTTTGCCCGCCTCCTCCTCTCCAATATTCCCTTTACTTTTTAGTTTCCCCCAACTTGGCTTCCCTTGCAGCTTAGGAGAGGGAAGCACTAAGAGGATTATCTTCCTCGCAGAAAACCGAGGTTGTACGAATTCCGCTCGCAGGTCTCGAGCGCTCCAAAAGTGCTCCATTTGGAGCGCGCATATTCCGCTCGCAGATCTGGCTTGAGTCGGTCATCTTCCGGTCGTAGATCTCTGGCAGCGCCCGCTCCACGGAGCGCCTCAAACCCGCCGAACTTGCTCTGCGGGATTTCACAGATCTTTCCGGAAGTTGACAGAGCGGCCCACGTGATTTCAGTCTAAATCGGCAGTGCGCATGCGCGGCGAGGTTGGAGAGGTCGGTGGGCCGGTCGTGCCACGGTCGGGTCGTCGAGTTGGATCTATTCGGGTGCGTCGGTTGTTTACGCGGGATTGTGACGGGTCGAACGCTTCTACCTCGCGTAGATCAGGGATACAAAGCCGGGACTGTGGAGCGTGGTAAATCGTAAGCGCTGACATGTGTGATCGTGAGAGGAAGAACGAGAAAAAGAACGGCAGAAAAGCCGGAGGCAGACGCAAGGTTAGGCTTGTTCATTCTGCAGCCAATAATGGACCTTTTCCACATACCGACGGCAACAGGCGGTGGCTGCACAAACTAAAAATCGAGGAAGTGACCTACCTGCGCTACCAATCGATAATGAGAGCTACGCTACCAGTTTCTTCGCTCTCTGAGCAGCGGCGCCTGCCCAACGCGACTTGAAAGAGGGGCATCCGTGGCGTCTACCCAAACCTCGTGTTTTCCTTTCCGTCGACGTTCTTTTTTTGTGTAACACAATTATATATATGCTGCAGTTACGTGTTCTACTCGCTGATACACAGCCTCCTTCCGAATTTCCTCGATTTTTCGTTCCGACTTCCGCCGCTTGGCATCGGGCGCTCGCGCGTGCGCAGAACGCTTCTCGGAAAAGGCCCATTGTTTACCTTTTTACACTGCATTCCGTCGGCGTTTTCCCCCACAATAAAGCGAGAAGAGATTAGGTAACGACCGTGCAAGTGATGGTTTGTTACCTATGTGTTTATTAAAGTCGTGCTAGAAATCTGAACTCCACCGCTGGCAATCGCTGTCCGTGCCCCGCCGCTTCGAGGCGGCCGAAAGGTATGTGAGGGTGCCGAACGCGGACGTCTTCGTTATTTGTGACGTGGGCGCAGTTGTAAGTATAATTTCGCCCGGTCTGTGTCGCGTGTTATTTCTGCAGCTAAGCAGTGACAGTTGTCACTGGTCGTCGGAAAGATCAGTCGGCTGAGGCGTTGGTGGGCTTGTCAAGTTCGAGCAGCGGCCATTTTGAACGGCGGAGGGGGAAGCGGGGGGGGGGGGGGGGGGGATGTCGCTCCAAAAATGCGAGTTTATCTTCCCCTCGTCGATTCGGAGCGGGTCCCACGGACCGGGATTTTGCCTCCCTCGCGGATTTTGGAAAGCGCTCCGGATCTACGAGTGGAATTCACCATTATTCGCACGCGCGCACGCGCATGCTGGAGCACTGTGGAATCAACGCCTCGACAACGTAGCATAAAATAGCTGTTGATGCCATGTTTTTATCACAGCGAAGCTGTATATGGCTCGTAGGTCGAATTTCTTCGTGTTTGCGTCCTCACGGGAAAAAAACAACCTACAGCGATTGAATCGAAAAGTACATATCACGTATGCAGCATATAGGACAGCATTTGTTTCAATAAAACACAAGCACAAAACAAGCATCCGAACTACAAAATTTATGATAAGGAGCTCCTGATAAAAATCTGAAGCACTTAGCGCTCGCCGCACACGTTTCACGGTAAAGACTACTGTTGTGCAAGCTGCCGCGGCGACGAAAGCTTGCGACGTGGGGAATGACCGTTACTAGAGTCTTTTATATATAGAAAGATTTGGTACAGTCAATTTACTTTTCTTTCGTAAATCATTTGAGCAATCGTTGCAGGTGCGCTGGCCAACCACCGCCACAACATGGATTGGAGCCCCGACTTTTTTCTCTGTCAATCGCGGAATGTTCTAAGATACTGGAGGACGGAAAAGTGTTTCCCGTGATTTCCTGTAAAGCTTCGAGTAACAGGCAAGAATAATTTTAAGCTCTGAAATGGCTAACGCGTCTTTAAGTCTAAAGCACAGCTTATCCGGTAGCTCTAGTTCTCCCACTGCCCTCAACGCCTCCACGAAATGAACGCCCATCAAAGAAGGTCACAAAAAGCAGGTCCTCGCGCAACACCTCGACGCGTGGCTTCAGTCCAAGAGTGCCGGAAGGAAAGGGGTCAAGAGTCAGCGGGGCGTCCCACAATCGCTTGTGTCATCTTCGGCGGCTCTGTCAGGTCATCAACGTCGAATGCGAGGCTCCTCCCACATGTCGAGGTCATTCCCGCGCGCGAGGCTTCGATTATGATTCTTACGATACCTGGTCGGACGGCTCCGACACATTGCCCTACGCGTCGTTGGCTCGCCTAAGCTTCCCTATATCTTCTTATTACCTTTCTTTCTCAACAGCGATGCCGATGCGGATGCAGTAACAATATTTTGAAAGCACGTGATTCAGGCATGACGTCAGCCCACCATTTTGTTGCTATAGTCACAGTCAAGAAAGGCAGGGCGTGGCGAGCCCCGAGCATCTTATTGTGGCAGCCAATGCGACTGTGGCGTCCGTGGATAAGATACGCCGAAGAGCCAATCACAAGGCGTTATCATAGTAGGCCATACCCTGCGTTCCTTACGCTGTCAGGGACTTTAGAGTTCAGCGCGATGGAAACTGCGTAGAAAGCTTCGGCGCTTCAGCGTCGGATTAATCATTGCATTGGTCGCCTCCAGCATCCTCCAGACAGCTTTTTAACGATGAATGGTGGACGAAATTACGCCACCAAAAACACGATGAAGGCTGAGTATATGTGGGATCGAATATGTGGCGAACAGCCGACGCATTCCACAACATCGGGCACCACGCGCAAACTGACCGGCGTCGGGTGGAATTGGTCCCTTCTTCGCGGCATATTCGTTTTTTCTAGCGACAGTCGGCTATTTAATTTTACTTAGGGGCTTTATTTGAGAGCGCGGAACAAAATAGTAGGACCCGGCGGTCACGATATCAAACTGAGAACTTGAAAAACGTCAGAACGTGTGCAGGAACGTAGTTTGAGAGCCCAATCTTCGATTTCAAACCGTCCTAAACGTTTTGGCACAAAGTTCTAAACGGGCTTTGTACCTGTGACTGCCTGGAGCTGAACTGGTTGGTATGACATGCTTCTGAAGGTTTCCAGCTGAACGTAGAGGGGAAAAACGAAGGAGCGGAGAAAGAGAAACACACTGCTGGACTATGAACCATTTACTGAAATTCTTTTTTTTTTTTCATCTGATTTCCCAGGGGTAACTTCTTCTTCGGTATGATATTTAGGGGCTAGTGTTCACATATTCCTGATTTAATTTCTCACATGAGGCGCTCTCAGAATATACAGTTTTTATTTCGAAAATAGCGTAATGGAGGCGGCACTCACACAGTCGTCCCCCTTCGCCTCAATAGCCTGAGACTCAAAGGTTTCCCTTGCAAGCTGGTTTTTGTGTCTTCCGACGATGGTAAAGTTTGCGAAATCAGGAGCACAATGGCATACTCGACCATGCGCCGGAAGATGGCCAGTAGTGCGCCAACGGAAGCTGCCCGCTCCCTGGTGCGGTCATTAATACATCACCCAGTTTGTTCAATGTAGCATTTGCCACATGAGAACGGAATACTGTAAACAACTCCTTTCTCGCATGGAGCGGAAGGTGTTCTGTGCGCGATGCCGAACGCGGACTTCTGATTTTGGTCACTCCTACAATTCACCTTGCGGCACATGGCATATGCCTTGCTGGGGGCTGAGGATACGACCTGTACGCCTTGTCGGCCGGCGATCTTTTTTAGGCGATGCGTTATCCCGTGGATGTATGGCATCGCCACTAGAGGTTTGGGGTGCTTCGTTTTCGTTGGTTGTGCATCTTTTCCTGTTTTTGTCACACTTGCTTGCAGAGGCTCTCGCATACCGGTATTAGGAGTGTGCTTGTGTAACACGAGTCCTGAAGCCTACAGAGCTGTTTTTGCAAGCTGCGCCTGACTCTATGGAAGCAAGATTGTGTAATGCCGAGACGAGAGCTTTGGTGGCCAACCCTCGTTTTACAGTTTTTGAGTGTTCTGAGTTGCTTGGAAGGAAGCTTTTACATGGGCGGGCTTTATACATCCACCACACGTAGTTCTGAACTCCAAGGAGAGATCTAGAAACGGTATGGACTGGTTTACCAGAAGTTCCTGGGTGAAAGATAGTCCTGGACAGCTGTGTTTAAAGGTGCGTATTACACCACCTAAACACCCGTTCCTCGGCTCGTCTGCATCGGAATCACACAGTATGAGAAAGTCATCTACATACCGAAAGATGGTCTCGGTGCGTTGGTCTTTGAGATTGTCTTGTACATTCTCACCGCATGCTGCTAGGTTCAAATCGCACAAGTATGGGGTTACTCGGGATTCTTTGCAGACTCGACTTTTCTGTCCATAGTGTAGCGCCTGGTGTGATACCACTGTTGATGTGAGGTAGATTCCTAGAAGCTCCAAGAAGCTATCGAGGCTCATACCAGCTGCATTTTGGAAGCATTAAAGGCCCTGCTCCTCGATGGTTGTTCGGAGGAGTTGTTCGGAGGATCATCAGGAGAGGGGCATGGGGAATCGAATAGTACATGTCCTGGGTATCTAAGGAGAAACCCGAAACAATTTCACATCCTTTTTTCTGAAGAAAGGAAATCACTCGGTCCGAGTTTGGTGCCCTCCTGAAGGGGCCGTTTACTTTAGCCTGTGGTAGAATGTTCGCCAAAACCTGTGACACATGACTTTGCCATGTGTGTCTCTCTGATACAATGGTGCGAAAAGGAACTCCATTTTTGTGTGTTTTTTGCCGAGGAAAAGACACACAATTCACCTTGTTGCAATCCTCTGATTTTTTTGACGAGGACTCTGCATTGTTCCTTTTCGAGTAGTTGTAGGATGGCTTTTTTTGCTAATTGAGTTTGTTTCGGATCTACTTGTTTGAAGTTGTTCGCTATGGCTTGTTGGGCTTCTTCTCCATACGACCCCGAATCCAGGACTACAAATCCTCCCTCTTTGTCTGAAAGGCATAGCCTTAGGTATGTGCGACGTAAACCGTGCACCGTTGAGGCAAAGGTCATATTTGGAGTGTCCGAGTTTGCTAACTCGGGAAGGCATTCAAGTCCCTCATTGATGATTTGCGATATGCTTCATGAGGTGCTTTGGATGCGGTTTCCCATACCATTAGGACCTTATCGATGGCGTCTTGCCTTGATGGGAGGCAGAACTTAGGTCCTTGTTCGAGCATGCGTCAAGCCGGTGGCGAAAGAGACGCATCCCCGATGAACTGGAGCGGTGAGCTTTTGGGTCCCGTCGTGACTCTTCGTGCTAGATGTTGTTTCCATGTTGGGAGAAACCACATTTTCCAAAGGTACCCCGCGGTGTATCTTGTCGTGGTCATGTGGTTTGAAAAAGCGTTGGGGCTGAGAGATTTCACCCTCAGAAAACCAGTGAGCATTGGAACTAGCCATGTCTCAGATTTCAAAATCTTAGAAACTCGTTGGGCATGGCCCTGTGATGGTTCGATGAAGCCAAAGAAATATCGTACCTCGTCAAAAAGAATCTTCTTTCTGATGCTGCGGGCAAGCAGCCTTGCCCGGCATATGTTGGTTGCAATGAGATGACAAAGACCCTGCGAGTAAAGGAAGTGAAAATAAAGAGAAGATGTGCTCAGAGAACTAGAAATATAATTTGTGACTGCCTGGAGCTGAGCTGGTTGGTATGACATGCTTCTGAAGGTTTCCAGCTGAACGTAGAGGAAAAAAACGAAGGAGCGGAGAAAAAGAGACACACACTGCTGGCCTATCAACCATTTACTGAAATTCTTCTTTTTCATCTACCCTCATAAATTATACTGTTGAGGTCCCACGGTTAACTTCTTCCTGACTTAATTTCTGACATAGGGCGCCCCCAGAAGATACAGTTTTTCTTTCGAAATTTGTATCATAGGAGTTTACGTTTGTTCCCGACTTCGTCCCACTAGTCAGATGACATCAACGCTGTCGGCAGACTTTGCTAAAGCAGGCTTTGGCGACCTGGGAAATTTTGGGCTGTACATTTTGTTCACAAAGATGTCCGCTTGTCCCCGGCGGCTCACGTTCAAGAGTAATGAAGAATGCTGTGTATTTCGCATGCCCACAAACGTCTGTTGTTTGTTCGCTTAGTGGTATGGGCCAAGCCTAAGGAAGAGACTTACGCTATCGCAACCGTCATTGATGTCGTCTGATTGCATTTAGCCGCCGGATCTGGAGCCATGACGCCGTCTTCTTGTGGCACCAGGGCAGTTGAGTAGTAGTTAATTAACTAATTGTGTTCTGAAGTTAGCCTCAATGGGCGGCTGGTGTTTCAGTTGTAGATGACCAATTTAGACAGTGCAGTACAACCGCTAACCTGTAGGGTCTTTAGCGGGCCTAAGCCAACTCGTCGACGGCCAACTCGTCAGCGGCCCATTCATCGAATAGGCCAATTCGTCATAGGGCAACTCGACGAAAAGGCAAACTGGCCGCCGCTTTTTCAAAGTCGAAATATATAATTTTCTCTCTAAAACTTTAAAGAAAATGCTGCCCTATAGTAATGCGTAAAATTATCGCACGGTAATTGACTTCCAGTGTGCTCTTTCTTATCAAAACTAACAACTTGCCGCCTTCGCCGCTTTCCCGGTGCAGTGGGGGACGGTCATTACGTCGGCGGCAGTCTGCGGCGGCTGATTACAAAAAGTAATATAGAAAATTAACAAAAGAATGATCCCGAGATGACGGATGTCTCAACTTGTCTCAATGTCTGTCCTGTTTTTGCTCTCTTGTGATTTTTCTTTCAGTTTTGTAACCTGACAAGGGCGCTGTCCCTAGTTCAAACACAAATAAAGAATTAAGTGAAAAGATGACGAGAAACATCGAACTTGGACCTCGGGCCGTCATTCAACCCCTCCGACAAGTTGCACTTCGACAAATTGCGCTATTACAAATTGGCGCATTCTACTAATTGGCCGTCGACCAGTTGGCCGGATCCCCTCTTTAACGTGTTCCACGCAGGAGTGATACATGACCGCACGCCGATACGATGCATACTCAGATCGAAACGGGCAGGGGTGGAGATTGAACCCAGGATTACTGGGTTTTGCAGCGCCAACTTTTGGCACACGCTCCGAGCAGCGGTGCGCAAACACACTCGGCCACCGATTCCTGTGTGTTCCTGTATACAATTTGCGTCAAACGATAACTTTCCTGCGGTTTTCAGTGCACAGTCGCATTGCAGTGTTCATACATTTTGCAAGTGCGATTCGCCTTTAAGTAACGTAACAAAGTCGCACTCCGTCAAACACTACATACGAGGTTATGATTGACGACACTTTCGCTGACGAAGCCCTTGGTTGCCAGTGCAATGTTTGCTATCCAAATCACTTCCGTGGTTCATCAAGATGTGCGAGTGATGCGTTGCAACGCCACTTCTAGAAGCAGCCATGACTCGAAACCTTGCTCTCAGGGACCGCGTGTGTTCATGAAATATGCATGCCTTTGTTGGTGCACGGGTACCGCAGGAAATCCCACGAACACCTCCCAAGCGTAATCAACGGCACCTGCTCCCAAAACCCCGTTCAATAAATCTATCTAAAGTGCCGCCCAAAAAAATAACGGCGGTCAGCAGCAGCACCCCCCCCCCCCCCCCCCAAAACCCCGTTTTTTGTTTTTTTTTTTTCTTCTTTATTTGAGTGCTTTTGTGGCAGTCAAAATGAATAAAGTCGGTTGATCCTTCCTTCCGCGTAACTTCCGCACGCAACAATATATATAAAAAAAAGAAGAGAACACGTACGTAACACTAAATTATTCTCGCCGTTCGCCGTTTTGGCCCAGCGACCTCTCTTCCGCGCATGCACAGGGTTTGGGAAATTCGGAGCCCCCCCAATTATAAAACAACAAAAACACATCCTCAAGCTAGACTTGACAGTGCCAAGGCTACGGGTCAAAGCGCGTTCCCAAATTGTCCATTGTACTTCGCAGACCTGCCCTTCCGGGTGCAGGCTTTTCGAAAGATCGCCAAAGAACGCCGCTGATTCGGAAAAAAAAAAAAGAAGTGCTTAATATACATTGGCCTTTGAAAGCTTCGTTTCATTCTTCTCTGCATGTGTGATATTTACAGCCACTTGTAATCCTTCCGCTTGCGCCTCAGCATGTGAAATGCGATACTGCTAAAACAATACTTTGCGTGCTTTGAAAACACACCACGAGAATGCGAACCTAGTTTATGCTAATCACGATCTTTCTAAATGCCTTCTACAAACATTACTTATATTTTGTGCGAGATATTGCAGTGACTAGTATACAAAAATATATTGTAAATGACTTAAGAAATTTAACAAATTAAACTATTATTCTTACTGCGTCCAGAATTGGGATATAACAGTAGAGAATCCTAATGACCAAGGTGGGCGGTTACTACGAGTAACGTACGTAATTGTAGAATTACCCGAGACTGCGGTGACGACACAAAAACGACAGGAAGAAGGAAACAAGTCTCAAACACAGCTGAAATGGTATTGTAACAGAATTCATTTATATAAGGTTTGAACAAGAAAGGGGGAAAGGGGACACCAAGGAAAAGGGAAAAACCCGCAAATGACACACTCTCAACAACAAAACACACGGTACGAACACCGACTGTTTCTGTCAGTTTGAGGTCAAAACGACTGTGAAGCCGGATTCTCTGACCGATAGTTCACAGTATACAAACAAACACATACAAAAAAGGTGACTTCAAAGGTGTGCGTTGTAAAAGACATACATGTATACAAAACAGTAATCTTCACAAAAATAAACCAGATAACAAAAAAATAATAAAAGCGACACAATTTTTGTTACAGATACCCCCCCCCCCCCCCCCCCCCCAAACCCCACACAAAGAAGCTAGAGGTCAAGAAAACTTTTCCACTTTGCCTCCACACAGATGGAGGGCTTATTTACTGTGTTTCCGTTGTTTCCTATTAAAACTGACTCTTTTATCAGACGTTTGGGGCCATTTTGTTTATTTTGAAATTACAGATGTCAAATTTCACAAAGAGACACAATAGTTGCGTTCTTGGACGTGCTTTGAAACCTTCGAATACGGATCCTTATTTTGAACACATCGTATATGTTCGGTCAAACGGCCATTGATACAGCGCTTGGTCTGACCGATATAGCACAAAGCAAAGTCAAAGGGTATTTTGCCGACAATCCCTGAAACACACGCGACACTTTTCTCTTTTTGTTTTTTTAAGGCAACCGTTTTGAGCCCAAGTGAAGAGAGACAACCTTTTCAAGCTATAGTCTGTGCTAAATGCCGTACGGAGCCCAAACTTATCAACCATAAACGTGAGGTTATGGGATATTCCGAAAAAGAAGAGGGAAGGCAACATACATTTCCTGCCCGGAACTTTTTTGAGTCTTCATTTTGGAGGAAAATATCTGAGAACGCTGTTTGGCCAGAAGCTCCTGAGGGTATTTTTATTTTTTTGAGTGAACTGAGCAGATTATGAATAGACTCCGCTATAGGGTGAGCACAGGATATTTGAACGGCGTTACTTATCTATCAGATTGCGAACCAAATCCGACTTGACAGTTTTTGAATGGCAGCTGGTGAACGAAGGATTGGTTTTGCCGTTGCCTTGCCAAACGACCATCACAAAACCGACTTTAGTTTTAACTGAATATAAAAATACTCGAGAGAGTTTTTCTCTGGCCTTCCTATGCAGCGTTTTTAATTGATGTTGCTAAAGTTGAATCGAGGGTACACACTAAAATATCGTCCACGTATATCCTCATCAGACCAGAACCAGGATTAGAATCATTGACCAAATCATGCAACTTTAAAACTAAGAACCCGAGATATATTTCTGAGAGAGGAGGAGCCACCGCCGAACCTATGCACACTACCCACCGTTGGATAAACTTTGGATTACCATGAGCCACAACTGTCGACCGAGCGTACAACTCAAGGACCTTAACAAAATCAGACACGTGCATCCCCGACTGAGACTGGATGCTAACCAAATTATCTTCCAAAAGGTTGCTGACCGTCGAAAGCGAAATGTCTGGTGTAAGAGAGTAATCCAAGCCATTGTTGTCTAAAGAAAACATCCTGCATGACTTCTCATAATATGGCTCCAAATCTGAAATCAGGTTACTGCAAGAACTCAATTACAAGAAACTTTTGACCTCCAAACGGGACGGACCTTTCTGTAGGAAGGCAGAAACACTCTTTTACCACATGCCATCTTCGTTGACAAATATGTGGGGAAAATCTTCCCGATGATCCGTCACAAATAATTTTGTAGAAAAAAGGCATTTTTGGTTGTTGTTCAGTTTGGTAGCCAAGGACGTCCAATCACCGTCTTTAACCGTTTTCACTACCTTTTTTCTTAAAACGGTTCAAATCTTCACCGAAAGGCTTAAATAATCCCTGTACTGCAACGTCACATTTCTCTTGAAACTTAGTGCGGGGCAGTACAGAAAAAAAGTCATATTTGTCTGCTTCAACACGCTTGACCTTTTTTCCTCCAACTGCTTCTTAACACTCGTTATCTGTTTAAAAGTTTTGGCCTCAGACTTGTACGACGATTCCACCATTGACGACATTCTTTTAAAAGCGGTTGACACGAGGGAAGTCTTTTCTGCCGGGTCTGTCACAGAATCGGACATTACAATGATCGCAGCGCAAATATCAAAAAGAGACGGTTTGACATTTATACAAAACTTTGGATCGTTGGACGAAACAATCCCAATAGCCTCGGCTATTGTTTTGATCCACAGTTATTTTTTTCTTCTTTAAACGTAAAGTCCCTAAAGGGACATTGAGCTTAATGTTTGGTAGTATTTGGCAATAAATATTTGTTAATTTGCCTTACCAAAGGTTCCAATGCAGTAATGCATTTGAGACGGGTACCAAATGCCCTAGTAATTTTACATGGATGAAAGCTTTCTTCACAATTGAAACATGAAAAAATACGTTTGGCGAAATTCTGAGAAAAAGACAGACACGAGCTCGCAGTTTTGAGACGAATACTTTGTCCGCACGTATTGTCACGGTGGGCATCATTGGATAACCGTTGTAAAAGTCAACCAGATTTGGACTACTTATATTGTCACGGGTGGTGACCAAAAGAAAACAGAAAATAAACAGGGAGAAATAAACGTTTAATGTGGCGAACTTGTGCCAAAAATAAAAGGGGTACAAAAGATAATAACAGAGCGTCGCGGGCTTCGAAGTCGGCGAAGCAGCAGAGTCGAACGCTGAGCGAAAACTGACTGCAGATCAGCACGCGGAGTCCCTTATGTACGCGCGTTGGGTTCTGGAACAATCGGCCTAGATTGTTCGGCGACTGGAACATTCAGAACTCGATCTGACGAGAATGTTCTCGAACGCACGAGAACGCAATGAAAGAACAAATAAAAGAGCATTCCACTGACTGGAATCGAACCCAGACTTTTTGCACGACAGTAAAGCACGGTAACCACTAGGCCACGCGCGCGGTCGCTCGCTGACGAACGTGGCATTACTCCCCCCTTTAAAAAGGCATCGTCTCGATGCCACGTAAAAGGCAACAAAGCAGAGCGAAACAAACAAAAAAAAATGGGAACCTACGGAGGCTCGCAAAACACAATCCTATCAAGCGGTGCACAAGATCACAGTTCGCAGTCTTATCGCGCGTAGTACGGCTTGAGGCGCACGACGTGGACGACTTCTGGTCGTGGAGCGCGGCGTGATGAAGTCCGTGTTCCGTCGGGCATCACCTCGTAGTTCAGATCCCCGAGTCGACGAAGTACTTTGTAGGGTCCGAAGTAGCGCTTTAGGAGTTTCTCACTGAGACCACGGCGGCGGATCGGTGTCCACACCCACACCCTGTCTCCGGGCTGGAAGTGGACGTCCCGACGACGAAGGTTGTAGCGGCCAGTGTCGACACGTTGTTGCGCCTTAATCCGGAGTCTGGCGAGCTGACGGACTTCTTCTGCCCGTTGGGCAACCACCTGGGCGTCGTCGCTTCCGTCGAGAGCCGGTTCGTGGGGTAACATCGAGTCCAGCATTGTCGTTACTTTACGACCATGAACCAGTTGGAAGGGTGTCACCCCGGTGGTCTCTTGCACGGCCGTGTTGTAGGCAAATGTGACGTACGGCAACACCTCGTCCCATGCCTTGTGCTCCACGTCGACGTACATGGAGATCATGTCGGCGATGGTTTTGTTGAGTCTCTCCGTCAGCCCGTTGGTCTGCGGGTGGTACGCCGTTGTGCGCCGATGGCTGGTGTGGCTGAGACGAAGGATTTCTTGCGTCAGCTGGGCCATGAACGATGATCCACGGTCAGAGATCAAAACTTCGGGAGCGCCGTGCCGGAGAACGATGGATTGGATAAAGAACTTGGCGACTTCCACAGCAGTCCCTGCAGGAAGGGCTTTCGTTTCGGCGTACCGTGTGAGATAATCGGTGGCGACGATAATCCATCTGTTTCCTTGCGTCGATGGCGGAAAGGGACCAAGTAGATTCATTCCAATCTGCTGGAACGGTGCGGTCGGGGGAGCAATCGGATGCAGGAGACCTGCCGGCTTCGTCGGCGGTTTCTTGCGTCGCTGGCACTCGTGGCAGGACCGTGTGTAGAAGTGAACGGTCTTCGGCAGCTTCGGCCAGTAATACCTTTCACGAATTCGGGCCAGCGGACGGCTGTAACCAAGGTGTCCGGACGTCGGGTCGTCGTGACAGGCTTGGAAGATCTCTTCTCGAAGGTCACTAGGGATTACCAGCAACCACGGTGTGTTGTTGTCGCCGAAGTTCTCTTTGTAGAGTACACCTTGTCGGATGGCGAAGGTCGGCAGTACTCGTGAGAAGACACGTGGCACGGTACTCCTGCCCCCTTCCAGGTGCTCGATTAATGCGCGCAGCTCAGGATCGTCCCGTTGACGTCGTGCCATATCGTCGGTGTTCACTGCTCCTAGGAAGCACTCGTCGTCATTGTCGTCGCTGCAGCCGGAAGGGGTCTCGACGGGGGCTCTGGACAGGCAGTCGGCGTCGCTGTGCTTGCGGCCTGACTTATAGACCACTGTCATGTTGAACTCTTGTAGTCGAAGACTCCATCGAGCGAGGCGTCCTGACGGGTCCTTCAGGTTCGCAAGCCAGCAGAGCGAGTGGTGGTCCGTGACTACACGGAACGGGCTCCCGTACAAGTACGGACGAAACTTCGTTATTGCCCAGACGACCGCAAGGCATTCTTTCTCAGTCGTGGAGTAATTTTTCTCCGCCTTGGACAATGTCCGACTTGCGTAGGCGATGACTCGCTCGATGCCTTCTTGCACTTGGACTAGTACTGCGCCAAGTCCCGCGTTACTTGCGTCCGTGTGAATTTCTGTTTCCGCATCCTGGTCGAAATGTCCAAGCACAGGAGGAGTCTGGAGTCGTTGTTTCAGTTCGTCGAATGCCTGCTGTTGCTCCTCGGCCCATTCGAACTTCTCGGCGTCCTTCGTGAGATTCGTAAGTGGTGCGGAAATCCTTGCGAAATCCCGAACGAAGCGTCGATAATAGGCACAAAGTCCAAGGAATCTTCGCACGGCCTTCTTATCTGTCGGCGCTGGAAATGCCGCGACGGCGCGAGTCTTCTCGGGGTCTGGGCGGACGCCTTCGTTACTAACCACGTGGCCAAGGAACTTCAGTTCGTCATAGGCGAACCGGCACTTTGACGGCTTGAGTGTGAGTCCGGCGGTCTGAATGGCTTGAAGAACAGCTCGGAGTCGTCTCAAGTGCTCGTCGAAGTCAGCTGAAAATACTACGACGTCGTCAAGGTAGACGAGACAACTCTGCCACTTCAGCCCTGCCAGTACGGTGTCCATGACACGCTGGAAAGTCGCTGGCGCCGTGCATAGTCCGAAGGGCATCACCTTGAACTCGTACAGTCCATCCGGCGTGACGAAGGCTGTCTTCTCTCGGTCCCGTTCGTCGACCTCGATTTGCCAGTAGCCGCTCTTCAGATCCATCGATGAAAAGTATCGAGAGTGGCGCAGCCGGTCTAGAGTGTCGTCGATGCGGGGGAGTGGGTAGACGTCTTTCTTCGTAACCGTGTTGAGCTGCCGGTAGTCCACGCAAAACCGAAGAGTTCCGTCCTTCTTCTTAACCAGCACGACTGGAGAGGCCCATGGACTGCTTGAAGGTTGGATTATGTCGTCATTCAGCATCTCTTGAACTTGCTGATGGATCACCTCCCTTTCCTTAGCGGAGACTCTGTACGGCGATCGATGCACAGGGCGCGCGTCGTCCTCGGTAACGATGCGGTGCTTGGCAACCGCGGTCTGGCGCATCTTCGACGACGTCGCAAAGCAGTCGCGGTATTCGGCGAGGAGGTTAGCCAGCTGACGCCGTTTAGGGTCCGGAAGCTTAGGGTCAATGTCGAGCTGCGCTGGCGACGTACTGTCTTGCTGGGGCGGCGAGGATTCGTCAGTAATCGCGGTGATTTCGGCGGGGTTTCGCAGTTTCTCGACGTGGCCCACGGCTGCACCTTTCGTTAGGTGTTGCGTTTCGTTTCGGAAGTTCGTCACGAGGGCCACAGTCCGCCCATCCTGAAGTTCAGCTACTCCCCTTGCGACGCCTATGCCTCTTCCCAGGAGCAATTGGAGGCTTCCCTCGAGAAGAACTTCGCCACAGGAAGCTTCATCGATCCCGACAAGTACGAAAACACTCGACCGCGGTGGTAGGTTTACGTGGTTTGCGAGGACTCGGACCGTAGGTGACGTCGCTTGGGGTTCCTCCGCTGGTGGAGCAGGTTTTCGTAGCGTCGGCCGGTTTGTTCCGAGGTCGATGACGGCGCCATACTCGCAGAGAAAGTCCATTCCGAGGATAACGTCCCTCGAACAGTCTTGCAGAACGACGAACTTGACAGGGCACGTTTCACCGTGGATCTGGACGCGAGCAGTGCATCTCCCGACTGGTGTGATGAGATGTCCTCCGGCGGTTCGTGTTTGGGGTCCTTCCCACGGCGTCATGACTTTTCGAAGGCGGCGGGAGAGCCTCCCACTCAAGACTGAGTAGTCTGCTCCGGTGTCCACGAGTGCCGATGCGTCGAGGCCGTCGATCACAACGTTCAGGTTGTTGGACACCGATGCAGGAGCGTCGTTGTGATGCGTGGGGTCGGGAGAGTGGGAGCGCTCCGTCGTTCTTGGAGGCTCTTTACGTCGGTTGTCTTCGGCAACTCCACCTCCAGGGGTTGCCGCGCCTAGTTTCCCCGGTGAGGAGCGAGGGGTGACAGGCTTTCACGTCGGGGTCGGTGCATCGGCGAAGCTGGACGTCGGGGCGATGGCGACCGGAACTCTCGGCGGGACGCAGGCTCGGGGGACTGGGGTCGTCGCAGGTACTCGTCGATCTCCCGAGGGCGTTCACCATACCGGGGGCGCGGGTCGTTTGGGTGGAATCCGCGCAGCCCGAGTCGTCGGTATGGGCATCGGCGGTACACATGGTCGGCGTCCCCGCAGTGGTAGCATGCCGGGCGTCGGTCGGCCGTTCGCCACACATCGGTCTTCCGGGGTGCACGGGTCTCCTGGCTGGCGTACTGGGGCTGGTCGTCGCGGCGTCGGTCGTGCTGCGGCGCAGGAGACTGGCGTCGGGGCGGCGCGACATAGGCGCGAGGAGGAGGCGGTGGCCGTCGGGCCACTGCGGCGTAGGTCACGGTGGGCTCCTCGGGTGCAGCTACGTTGGCTGGAGCCTACAGTTGAATTGCCCGCTGAACCTCGTCGCGGACAACTTCGGCTATTGACACCGAAGCCGGCTGGTGGGTAGCAGGCAGGAGCTTCTTAATTTCCTCCCGGACGACTTCCCGGATGATCTCGCGAATGCTGGAGATGCTGGAGCCAAGGTCGCAAGCGGACGGCGGAACCGCGCTGATGCCGGGTAGCCTCTGGTAGTGGCTGGCTCGGGCTTGCAGTGCACGCTCAATGTTTGTCGCCTTGGTTACAAATTCTTGAATCGTCGTCGGTGGGTTGCGTACGAGGCCACCGAAAATGTCGTCCTTCACGCCGCGCATCAGGATACGCAGCTTCTTTTCCTCGGTGGACTGAGGGTCGGCGCGGCTGCTCAGGCGGAGGACGTCTTCAACGAAGCTGGTTACCGTTTCGTTGGGCCCTTGAGTTCGTACTTGAAGGAGGTCTTCCGCTCGCTGTCGTCGTGTCTGGTTCGTGAATGTCTCCTTCAGGCCAGCGATACAGGTGTCCCACGACGTAAGCGACGCCTCGTGGTTCTCGAACCACTGCCTCGCGGTACCCTCCAAGGAGAAGTAGAGGTTTTGGAGGCGCTGCTCAGTGGTCCATCCATTATGGCGTGCTACACGTTCGTAGTGCAGGAGCCAGTCCTCTACGTCTTCGTGGGTCTCGCCGTGGAAGGTCGTCGGGGTTCGCTGAGCAACAGGCAGGTAGACGATGGCGGCGGCGGTCGGGGACTGCGATTGCTGGTCGTCCATCGTCGGCCTCGTAGGCTGCCTGGTCCTGGGTGGCAGAAGTTCGTATTCCGGGTGTAGACCTTGGGTGCGGCGACTGGTCCGAGTTTCAGGTTCCGCGTTGAGTGGTCTTGTCACAGGGCTTGGAATCGGGCTTGCACTGCGGGCCTTGGGAGGGGAACGCTGTACGGGCATGCGGTACCCCGCACCTCCACCAAGATGTCACGGGTGGTGACCAAAAGAAAACAGGAAATAAACAGGGAGAAATAAACGTTTAATGTGGCGAACTTGTGCCAAAAATAAAAGGGGTACAAAAGATAATAACAGAGCGTCGCGGGCGTCGAAGTCGGCGAAGCAGCAGAGTCGAACGCTGAGCGAAAACTGACTGCAGATCAGCACGCGGAGTCCCTTATGTACGCGCGTTGGGTTCTGGAACAATCGGCCTAGATTGTTCGGCGACTGGAACATTCAGAACTCGATCTGACGAGAATGTTCTCGAACTCACGAGAACGCAATGAAAGAACAAATAAAAGAGCATTCCACTGACTGGAATCGAACCCAGACTTTTTGCACGACAGTAAAGCACGGTAACCACTAGGCCACGCGCGCGGTCGCTCGCTGACGAGCGTGGCAATATGCCTTTATTTATTCTGAGCACTTGCAGAGCTTTGCAGGAATGAAGGCTTCGCTCTGAATGGACGGAACATAAAATGATTAGCAAGGAACGATCTCCGGGTATTATAGTTTTCTAATTTAAACGAATTCACAAAACTGAGATCAAGAACAATGCCATATCTCGTTCAAATATATATTGGAAAAAGTCTTTTAGGATTACCGCATCAAACGATACACTGTTGAGTCTGCCGGTCGTGTGTTGGACCTAAGTTTCACCATCCCGGAAGGTATTTTAGCGTCGTGACTCGTAACAAAACTGCTGGGCTACCATTCCAAAGTTACCATTTTTGAAGCAGAAATAAAGTTCACCCATACCTAAGCGCGTTAGTTTCCTGAACTGAAGCAGTTTGAAAAAGTATGGTTTGTTTTGAACCGCCGATTAGTATGGAAATATAAGTATTAATCTCCCGCAATATGCTGTGCTGTTGAAGTTAAGTGAGTGCACTGGTGATTTTTTCCCGCCATTTAATTTTTCCTGCGACATAGTTACCTTTTTCAGCGGTTATCATCCCGACGAAAAATGTCTAGTTCCTGGCGCATGCACGGCGTCTGATGTTCCGCGGAAGAGAGCTGCTGCGCATGTTCACGAGTCACAACGCATCTCGTAGCCCCGCAGGCAAAGATGGCCGCACGAAGCATGATCATTGGGGGAAGGGGGGGCCTATAGAAGCTGTTAATTGATTTAGCGTCAAGCAACGTCAAAGATAGTCCAGAGTTCTTCGCAATATATATATGGTATGTTGTAGTTGATGACTGTTCCAAAGGCTTCGTCGCCACAATCGGTTGAAGTAATAAACGAATCTGTGCAGGTCACGTTTAGAACAAAATATTTTAGGTGGGCAGGAATATACAGCGCAATATTCTACAGAATTTCCGACTAACCTTCTCCCATCTTTGCATAAAAAAACTACCTATACCCTGCACGTCAATGAATAAGTATCTTTAATAAACTTCAAAAGCATAAGCCCCCTGATATGCGTCGCAGACAAGCATACGCGCAAGATTTTGTGAAAGGGGAAATGAAGGCCGCCAGCACGGTCGTGCGTGCTGAAGAGCCCGTTCCAATTTAGGAACGACCCAACTATGTGTGTACCCTGCTGACCCCTCTATACAAGTGAAGGGTCAGCTGTGGTCGAGTTTTCCGAGATTACATTTGCATATACTTTCGTTGCCCCCTCAGAGGTCGCCGGTAGTGTGAACCTTGAACCTGACCAGCAAAATGTTTCCCGTCCTTGTCTCCGCAGCTCGGTCATCATTTGCATGCGGGATCGCGGCGATGCCTTGTCCGCTTCCGCGAAAAGCGAGAAGCTCGGGAAGTAATCGAGTGCAGCTCCGATTCTTCCGGTTGGCCAGCTAGGCGGAATGAACATCGGTAGGGTCGGGCGTACGCTGAAATGTTTGCATGTTGGTATAACGAGTGGTAGATAGAGGTAACCTCAAAGAAGCATTTGCGCTTTCAAATAACAGAGTCGCCTTGTCTTGGCACGTTGCCGTGAAGGTTAGCTACCTAACTTAACGTACGGTCTGCAACCCGTGCAAGGTAATTACAAGAAGACGGGTCATTTGCGCCTATTTCTTTCCTAGCTACATGAAGCCGGAAGAAGGAAGTATAGAAGGAAAGGGCATGGAAGCCACGTGATAGATCTTATACGCTGTCTTTATTGCGAGTTTTATTTTTATATATTGTTTTATACGGTTCAGAGAAATGAAACCAAGGCAGGAACGTGCTCATAGACGTGGCGGACGCCCGCGTTTGTACTGCAGTCACATTCATAGCACACAGTTAGCAGCCGCGAATTTTCTTAAAATGATGGAACACCGTTGTTCACAACACGACCGGTAATACACGTTACAACCGGGAGTGAACAAACACGCAGCCTGTTTTAGGAACCTTGAATTGCGTATGAGGTTTCTCATTGTAAAACTCGCTTTAGACACTAAACAACTCGGAAACAACACTTAAAAAATCGTGTCCAAGCAGTTCTAAAAATAAAGAATACAGAAGCAATTCGATCTCTGCCCATTTTTCTGGATTACATATATAGTGTGTCCCAAGTCAACAGGCTTGATCTAAAATAGACAGTAAAAATCGACGGCTGCACGTAACAATCAAAACTTTTTGTCAAAGGCGCGTACTTCAGAAATCGTTCTTTTTTTTCTTCTAAAATTGCAAAGCGTAGCTTTCTTTCTGTAAGAAATAGAACCAAGAAACTTGCCAGGGTCAACGGCGGGCGGCGACGAAGTCAAGTAGCGGGCGGGTTCGCGCTCATATATATATATATATTTTTTTAGAATACTGCCGGGCAATCTTTGAGGGCCAAGGCATGATAGACAACATCAGAAACCATCAATGAGTTGAATGAATTAACAACAACTAACAAGTAGTCATTGGTGACAAAAAACAATTCATCAACTGCACTCACAAATAAAGCGGTAGAAGTAATCGCCGTCACCACTTGGGGGCAACTCATTCCACTCAAAAACAGAACAAGAAAAAAAGGAGTATTTAAAAACATCTTTTCTGCAGCGGAACTCAAGGAGCAAATTCTCGTGCTTCTGCCTTGTATCACGACTTGTGTTATACTGCAAATAATCATCAAAATTTAAACCAGCTTTATTATAAAATATATTATGCAAAAGTTTCAAACGCTTTACTTTCCTTCGACATGATAATACAGACACTTCAGAGGCGGTACACAACGGTGACACATGTGAATCTTTGCCGTATGAGTTGTAAATAAACCTAAACGATTTTTGAAGGCCTTCCAATTGGTCAATGAGCGATTGAGAGTGCGGGTCCCATACGGCGTCAGCATGTTCCAGCAAAGGATGAATCGGTAATTTATAGGCCGTCAGCTTTGTCGCAGGAGTACAGTGACAGATTTTCCTACGTAGCGACCACAATTTACTTGACGCTATTGTTACAGTCTGCTCAATATGACTAGCGCAGCTTAAGTTGGACATGATAGTAACACCCAGATACTTGTATTCATTAACTACTTCTAAGGCATTTGAATGAATAAAATAAGAAAAAGAGATAGGCATCTTCTTCAGTGTAACTGACATCTACACACATTTCTTGGCATTCAGATCCATTTTCCATTTTTGACACCGCAATGAAATCATTTGAATACTCTCCTCTAAGCAATTTTGGTTAGATACACAAGATATGTTTGAAAACAATACATAATCATCAACAAAAAAACGGCACTGTATCGAGGGTTTACCAACTCGCAGGTCATTGATAAAAACCAAAAAGAGCAACGGTCCGAGTACCGAGCCCTGGGACACTCCAGAAAAAAAAGGTAACTCTATTGATTCAGCATTGTCTACACACACAAAATGTTCACGATTCGTAAGGCACGAGTCTATCCACCTCAGTAGGCGATCATTGCCCAACACTTGCTTCAATTTATGCAGTAACTTGTGATACGAAACCCTGTCCAACGCCTTTGCAAAATCTAAGAAGACGGCGTCGACTTGACCATTGTTATCAATCACTGAACCAAAATTGTGGGCCGTATGAAGCAGCTGGGTCACTGCCGAAAAGCCTCGTCGGAACCCGTGTTGATAATCTACTAAGAAAGTTTCAGATTCTAGGAAAGTTACGATGTGCTTAAATATGAAGTATTCGAGAACATTGCTATATGTACTCAACAATGACACTGGTCTGTAATTGCAAACACTTTTTTTCACTTCACATTTTTTATATAGGGACAACTTTGGCTACTTTTCAATCTTGAGGCACGTCACAGGTTTTTAAACTGCAATAGTAAATCACGTAAAGAAACTTGGAACACGATCCAGTGTGCCTCGTAAGAAAGCGTTAGGAATTCCATCTGGGCCACTCGACTTTCTAATGTCTAATTGCAAAAGACTGTTAAAAATACCTTCTCTAGAAACAACCAAGTCACTGATTCCACAACTATCACGATTAAATGAAGGCAGCATAGAGTTATCAACGGTGAAGACAGAAGAGAAAAAATAATTAAGCTCACTTGCTATGCTCGCTTCAATGGCAAATGTCTACCCGCTAATTATAAGCTCCTTAATCATCACACTTTTTTCATCAAATGAGCCCAGAACTTTCTTTGATTTTCTATGAGAAAGTTGTGCATCGCGGCATTAAAGTAACAATATTTAGATGTACGCACACGGGTCCGTTGCTCTTGGCAAAAATTGATAGATGGCGCTACGTCCTTGTCAAGACAGCTCGCGACCACCGGGGTTTATTAAAATGAACATAATCTTTTTGTAATGTACCTTTCGTTAAAAACTAAATGCGGACAATAATAGCAAAGCTTAGAGGAAAAGAACGCGTTTACATAACGACGGCGCTTTTGCTGCCAACGGATTTCGTCTGCGTGTCGTCTGCTTTCTTTCGCTGGTCGGCTACACCACCGACGCCATCTATCAATGCGCGCGCCAAACGCACCTCACAACTCGACTCGGTCATCTGCGTCGCCGTCCGCTGTTGACCCAGGCAAGTTTTTGGTCCTATGTTTTACAGAAAAAAAAGTACGCTTTGTACTTTTACAAAAAAAAAAAAAGACTTGTAAAATACATTTTTGAAGAAAAGTTTAAATTGCTACGTGCAGGCGTCAATTTTTAATTACGGTCAATTTTAGATCGAGCCTGGTGACTTGGAACGGGTCTAGGGCATTTCGGTCTAGGACTTTTCGGTGTAGGACGTTTCGGTGTGGGGCGTTTCGGTGCGGTCTTTTCGGTGTACGGGCTTTGCGGTGCACGGAATTTTCGGTGCACGGACTTTTCGATGCACGGACATTTCGGTGCACGGACTTTTCGGTGTGGGACTTTTCGGTGTGCAGACTTTTCGGTGTGCAGACTTTTCGGTGCACGGACATTTAAGTGCACGGGAAATCAAAATCACGTTGTTGCTGGTTTTCTTTTTTTTTTTTTTGTTTAAACGTAATACGCATTATTTTATCTAGAAATTTATTTTTTCGCACTTTATGAATTTGTAGACTTGGTCATCCATTTACGGTCCCTTACTCATATACGACCTAAGTGACTTTGTTGGGTGTTCTACCATCCTGCGTGCGGATTGGAGACGTTGGACGTTATGGTTCGTTTGTTGGTGTCTCTTTTCCAACGTTTGCACTAGTCGCATCACATGTCTAGGGTAATTTTCAACAATCTCAAGTTTCTTGCTGTTGGAGCCTTTTCTACACAGATCACCAATAATAAAGCCCACACCTTTACAGAAGGTGCCGAGAACGCCTTATTGACACAACCCGCAAACACGATGTGATGCTTCTAGTGCGTACGTGGGAAAAGAGACACCGTGAAACTAAACATAACGTCCAACGTATCCAGTCCTCCCGCAGGATGGTGCTGCGCCTAACAAAGTCGCTTATATATGTAAGTGACCGTAAATGGATGACAATGTCTACAAATTTATAAAGTTCGAAAAAATCAATTTCTAGCTAAAATAGTGCTTATTGCGTTTAGACAAAACTAAAAAAACTCGTGATTTTGATTTTCCGTGCACCGAAATGTCCGTGCACCGAAAAGTCCGTGCACCGAAATGTCCGTGCACCGAAAAGTCCGTGCACCAAAAAGTCCGTGCACCGAAATGTCTGCACACCGAAAAGTCCCACGCCGAAAAGTCTGTGCACCGGAATGTCCGCGCAGCGAAATGTCCGTGCACCGAAATGTCCGTGCACCGAAAAGTCCGTGCACCGAAAAGATCGCACAGAAACACCCTACACCGAAACGTCCTACACCGAAACACCCTATATATATATATGGCGCTCTAAGCGGCCTTAAACCAGACCCACCATTACCGCCATTCTCGCGTTCTCACGCAATGCAGCTAATAAAACTGGCGATGATGAACTCCACGGAGGCAGCCTGCGTATAGCAAGCAAATTGAACGCGTTTTCATATTTAAAAAAAAAATCCTGGGGAGCATAAAATGTGGCGACCGTGCATTATGCGTGTGTTATGATTTCTTATTTTTGCTATCGAGAAAATTTTTTGATTTCGGATCCGTTGCACCATTACGCGAAACTTCACCCGACGGTGTCTCGCGCTAGGGTTGGTGACGTCACGGAGGTCTCGTGATGCCTTCATTGCGCCCGCTGCGTTATATATTGGTTGCCGTTCGAAGTCGTGACGTCAGAAGCCCGCTGTGCTCTACATGTCTTGCACCTATACGTCACATGATGACGTCGAAGGCAGGTAGCCTCCATGCTGGTGGTTGAGTCGAAAGCCATTCGCAGCGACAGCCATGGTAAACTGCGCGGCGCTCGGCTGTAGAAATGTTTACGTATCCCGACGACAGTTTCGTCAGCATGCCCCGCGACAGAGTAACCGCCATGTAAGAAAAAGCATACGACTGGCCGGGAAGGGACGTAGCCGTGCCTTACTGAGTTTGCGGGACGCATTTCATAGCGGCGAGCGGCGGCACTTTTCTCCCGTTGTTTACGTTCGTGCACGCCTCTGCATTCGGCCTTGCCCGTTCGTGATGTCGATGTTATTTGTCTTTCGTTTAATCACGAGGTTTCACAGCTTCGAGCACACCTTCGGGGCTCCCTGCCGAGTACGGGCGAGAGTGTCGCGCCGCGAGCCCGGCCAAATGGCGATCGGTCGGCGGCGGCCCCCGTGTGCAAGCTCTCCGATACGCCGCTGTCGTGACATCGATCGGCTTGTGCCGTCCGCGAGACGGTAACCTTCGCAAGAAGCGAAAGTATGCAGGCGAGATGGTTAGGAAATATTATAATCTAAATCCTAACACAATGAGAGTCGTCTTGTCTGTTATTTTATTTCTCCTTGTCTTGGGGTTTAGATTATGACGGTAACATGCTGTTGTTTACCAGTACATCGCAAAATCGTAACTATTTTACTACAAGCGATTCCTGGAGCCGCTCGTCAAATTTTGGGGTGCGCATTGAAGATATTTTTGCCACGACAACCCTTCGCGTCAGAACTTCGTCGGCGGCATCCCGTAACTTTTTTCTCGTAGCGCAATCGCACTAACGTCAAAACATTCCGCACGTACTGGCTGAACGTCATCATCGTAAGCTTGGCTCGTTTTTCCAGGTTCACGTGTAAAAAACTAGGTACGTTTGTTGGAAATATGTTGCACGTCAGCGTACGTCCGGGCAGTTAGCGGCATCCAAAGCCTTGGTAAGTGCATCCGCGCTGTGTGAGATCAACCACCAGCATGGTGCGGGACCCTGTCCTTCCCTCGGGTGACGTCACGAGAAATGCATGCATCGGTTCGCGTGCAACGATAAACGTTACTATAGCTGTTGACAGCTTAAAAGTTCAGAGGAAACTCCTCCCACCTTTTTCCACTTTAGCGGAGTGAACGCTGGAGTGAAGGTTGCCTCCTGTCCAGCGTTCGCTCTGCTAAAGTCGAAAGGTATGGGAGGAGCTTCCCCGAATTCTTAACATGTCACCGACTATAGATGAGCTCAGTTGTGGAACTCCCGCGAAAAAGGTACCCCCTCCCACCTCCCCCCCCCCCCCCCTTTTTCAGTACGTCTTCCATCGTTTGAAGCGCCATCTAGATTTTCGTTTTCAAACTCTCTTGCATACAGCATACAGGGTACGATGAAACGCCATCTAGACGCTGTGCTTCAAGAAACATATGTATTCCATAGAATGCACTAGACTTATCATAGCAGCACGGTGGCGCGTCGAGCGACGGGAGAAGGGCTGTTTGTGTGCGTGTGTGGGGGGCGGGAGAATGGGCTACTATTCGTGGAAGCAGCGTCAATGGAGAGTTCCGTGACTGAACTCTTCTAGTAGCGTTGGTTATGATTGGCCTAGTGGCGTCGTGACATCATGTGGGGAGCTACGCCTTGTCATTCAAGAGTAAGCTGAGCCAACTCCGACTAGGACAACCAAATTCCGTGCCCTAGCAATTTCAACATAATCACAGTAAGGTCGATGCCAGGGATAAACTCGGCACTAGAGGCTCTGAACACGTCAAACACAAAGTTGGAGCCGATAGTTCGTGGAGCGCGCTGAGTGGACGTCGGCGGAAATAGCGCGAATGCATCGTCGCGATAAGCCAATCGATGCGCTCCTCCTACTTCGGCCCCAACCTTGTGTCTGACAAATTTAGAGGCCTACCTAGAACTGCGTCAGAAAAGGATTCGCGTGGGCCTCACGTTCAATCACTGTATCGAAGGACGTACGGCGCCAAACTTCGGCCTAATTGTTGACGCTATTTGAGTGTGATGATGTTACGCGGAAGTGCGGGAGACTGTTCAGAGGTTGTGGTCATTCTATAGCTGGTGTTGTCCGAGCGCGCGCCCACGGTCGCCTACAACCGCAGGCTGCCTTGAGTTCCATTAGTCCGTCTGCTTGCGCTCCCCCCATTCGCCTCCTGCACGTCGTGCCGAGTAAAGGTGAGGGGCTGCGGCTCGCAGGGGCTGGGCTTCAATATCCGCCGCGCCGCTTAGTAAATTTAGCTAGTTAAAATGAACAATGATAATTATATTTCAGCGCAATTAAGTACGCCTTGTGCGTAAGCTTTTTTTTTTTGTGCTTACACATTGTACACTGTAGTCTATGTGTGCTTTATGATGCCATGGCCCGTGTGTAATATTTTGTGCGTTACACTTGAGCGTAACGCTCTTCGCGTGAAATGCACTCGTTACACACACTGCGTTAAAATTGTTAGAATGGCAAACGTTAAGGGACAATAATTATGGCAGCATTTCCTGGACGGACGTCATGACTCTAGTACATCGAGTGCACTACCTGGAATCCGGTAGTAATTCGAAGGAAGGAAGTGCACTACGCGATGTCGAAGCCCTTTCTCGGGCCGCACACGCGCCGCATCCGCGAATAGGCGTGAGCCCCTCGTTGACCTGATCAGCGGCTTTGTCTAGCTTCGCTCACGCGTCTAGGCGTACGCCTGTCTTTGTTGCACGTTAACTATTCCGGAGTGCTGTACTACCACTAATTCACGGGGTGCCCTCTCGGTGACTTCCCGGTTTGTTCAGTGAGGAGACTAAATCCGCCGTACACCGGAGCACCAGTCGTTATTGACTCGCTGTTTGTTTCAAGAAGAGTCTGTTTTTCTGCAATGTTCGGCGATAGACATTGCGCTGCCTTCCCCGTAGTAAGTTAATTTCCGCATGTCATCGCGTGGGTGCGTGACAGGAATTAAAACGTTTTTTTCGAGGTTCGATAACCAGGAATTGAATGGTGCATGTATTCACTTATTATGAGCACACTCAAACACACCATTATGTTCACTACTATCGTGAGCCCAAACTGGGTGCATTCGGTAATATTCTAAAAAAAAAAAAATAACCCTGGCCACACAATTTTATGTACAAGAAGCTTTATGCAAAGCTTCACAAGTTATGCACTCCATCAATAAATTATAAATCAGAAAAAGTTCACCTATAATTCCAAGCAGCAGTAATAATCAAATGCAAACAAGGCAGTCAATAAAAAAATCATGTTTTAAACGCAATTTCTAAATTTGTGTTTAAGAGTTCGTAAGTGGCAGCGGAACTGTTTAGAAATCGCTCAGCATTTGCTTTTCCGAGTGCGTGACGTGATATGCTGAAAGCTTCGCGTCTTCTGAACGCTGATAGGCACATCACCACTTGGTTTATGAGCTCTTTTCGATTGAAATAATCATTGAGTATGTATACGTTGTGTTATTCAGGAAAAAAGAAACTGACGAAGAAAGCCGTATGTTTCAATTTGAGTGCCACAGCAATGTTTTTGTTTACCGTTTTAAGCCATTTATAGTAGCACCAAGTGCTTTAGGACACTGTTCAATATTTATAGTACAAAAAATATTTAACACGAAAGGCATATAATCAAACCTCACTCCACTCTTAATGCATTGGTTTCTAGAAAATGTACTTGGGATCGTATCATATTTTAATGCATATCTCCAGTTTTAAGTGTATGCAAAAGCCGACTCTCACTTTTACCTACAGTTGTGATCAATCGGAACGTCATGTTATAAAGCAGAGAATAAAAGCGCTAAAACGATGGAAGGTAAGAACGACGAGCACTACAAAAGCATTACGCTAAAAGCATTGTTGTTTTTTTTAAACACAGTTAACGTGGGTTTTGGAGATCCAAACCCTAACAAAAAAAACGATAAAAAAGTGGCATTGATCCAGAAATTTATTTGTGACATTTACCTCCCATAATCTACCTCCCACATATCTACCTATTTTTGTTGAAGCTTTTCAGTTGATGTGCTGCCTAAATTGAATTAGAAAGTACTCTTTCAAGGTTCTTTTGGAGATCAGATTTTTTTTTTACATATCCTCTTGATCATTCGCACTCCGCGAAAGAGAGCTCATCACATATTGAGTTACCCTCCCAGCAAAGAAGGACGATTTCTTTCCAACCGAATAATATTGTACCTCAGACGTAATGATTAACTCGACGTTCCCATTCACAGTTCATTTCAAATGGCTGATTCCATGTAAACAAATTTTGAGTTATTGTGCTTAAGGGCGAACTTTTCAGTTCTTTGTCAGCAGCGTACCTTAACAGCTATAATATGTTCTATTTTCTGCGTCAAAACGAAGAAACTAATTATGTAACATTTAAATTAGAGTGCGAAAGTTGATTCACGGTAAGCCTCTTTTACTTCAAAGATCAACAGAATTCTCGCGATACCAACAGCAGGGGCTCCACCAGCCATAATGAGACGAAGATATCAGTTTCTACTAGGCATAAGCGACAGCGAACATAATTCCAATTGCCGTACATAAACAAAACACAAAGGTCTCAAATAACCTAAAGGCGCGCTTTACGTTTTGAATATAAATAGGCTCCTTTGTTTTCGGGTTTTGTATTTTTTGAAAAATTGGGAGATGAAAATCGGACGCTTTGTTTCAAGCTGATAGTCGGGAAAAAAATCAGGTTGGTAAAACATTTATTCTGGAATCAAGGTTTTTATTTACCATATTTAGAAATTTATAAGTATAATTAACAGTATGAAAACAAGGATCCGTTTTAATATAATATTTATTTTTGACATTTTCACAATCAAGTCATTAAGATACACAAGATTGAATTGTAACCTGGGATTAGAGCTCATTTAGGCTTTTCGATTTTTCATGATCCTTGTTGCTTACATCATTTTCTGCATGAGCAGAATCTCGGTTTTCATCCCAGTCCCATCTGACTTTTGGACATATCTGAATTGGAAAAACAATATCTCAACATCACCGCTTACGGGCACTTTTTCAATGCACAATATCAATTCAGTTCGACATAAACAAAGTATCTCCTGTATCTTTCGAAACAAAATTTTAAAAGTAATTTCTCATATATATAAATATATGTATATATATATATATATATATATATATAAAAGCTAAATTTTGGGGATTGATTTATGTCACTGCAGTTCACTGAAGCTAAAAGAATCTAGGTTCGTTCCCGAGGCCTGAAGCTAGCGCACGTGTTCCGACCGGCCCTTTGGTTCCTAGAAGATATTTTCGAAGGAGATCAAATTGGAAAATGGTAAAATGCAATTTTATAAATTGTGAAAAAATTAGGTTTAGCTCAAATTTCAAGAAACCTGTTCGGGGTGTAAATACCATGAAATATCAGGTTTTACTCGGAAACGAAGGCACCTAGATATAAGGCGATATTACTTCTCCCAGTATCTCTCATTTGTAGTCAGTTGAATAACATCTTGAGGGCCTTGTGGCGTATGTATTCATTTATTTATTGTACCCTCAGGGCCAAAGGCACTACAGAGGGAAGTGGTAAAATATAAAACAATAAAAAACACATTAACAAACATTAAACATTTGGAAACATGTGTTTACTAACACTTCAGCAAAAAAGCACTATCAAAAACTGATGCCAATGATGAAGGTAAATGCTTCCAGTCGTTTGACACTTTTAGGATGAAAGATGCGTAAAATATGTTATAGCGACAAAATGGGACGCCAACCTTGTAAAAATGATCGAGGCGAGAAGAAGAAAAAAATTGTGGGGTTATTAGCTGATCTTTTAGTACGGGTTGGTGATTAATATTTTGTGAAAAAGGCAGACGCTAGAGATGCTGCGGTGATATTCGAAACCATGTAGGAGTAAAGACTTTCTCATTGAAGTAACACTAGCGGTACGATGATAATTTGCCAGAATGAAACGCACTGATCTATTTTGTACAGCCTCAAATGATTCAGTAAGGTCATTTGTTCCAGGACTCCAGATGGAGGCCCTATATGAGCTTTGATCTGACTAATGTTTTATATAGAAGTGGTTTCATAGATGAAGGTATTAGATATGTTATTTTTAAAATAACTGAGCATCTGGTTAGCACTGTTAATTATGTGAGAAGCATGAAGGTTCCAGGAAGGATCGCAGCTTAGGATTACACCGAGGTTCTTGTAAGATTTTACAAGTTCTAATGCAGCGTTGTAAGGCTATAAGTGGCAATAAATACAGACTTTCGGGTCACTCGCATTAGTTTGCATTTGTTAATGTTTAGTTCCATAGACCAGAGTTTACACCATTGACAAATAGAATCCTGATAATGCAGCAGCTGTTGGGATAGATATTATATGTTATTTAGACAATATTTGGTAAATGACACAGCTGTCAGCAAACAATCTGATCTTGGAGGAAACAATACTTGATAAGTCATTAATAACGAATGGAGAGAGTAGAGGACCTAGGTGGAACCTTTGGGTACTCTGGAGGAAACAGGTGTGAAAGTGGAGACGTACGAATTTGGAACGATTAGTCAAAAAAAAGCTTTTATTCAACTAAACACGCTACGATTAATGTTAATCTTATTTAGCGTATGTAAAAGGAGCTTACGTGATACCTTATAAAGAGCTTTTGCGACCTTTAAAAATGCAGTCCATTTGGAGTTATTTTATCAAAAAGCTGCATGAAAATCCTTAGTAGTGGAGAGGAGCTGCGTTTCGCATGAAAATGTTTTATAGACCCACGTTGAGCAGAAGAAAGAAAAAGGTTAGATTTCAGAAACCCAAAAGGTTGTGAATAGATGATATGTTCTAAAATTCTACAAGGAATGCTGGTTAGTGAGATGGGTCTGTAGTTGAGAGGAAAGTCCTCCACCAGCTTTACAATTTTCCAGTCGCCAGGAAGAGAAGACGTATAAACGTCTGTTAAAATATACGTGCAGAAATGAAAAAGGAGCATTGGTTTGTTCGTAATATTTCATTTAAAGTTAATTTCATCGACACCAGTTTCAGAAGTCAACTTAAGACAGCTTATGATTTTTTTTTTAAATGCCGTCTAATAACGATATGGTTCATCAATGGAATACCGTTAACCAGATAAGGCGGCTCTGTAGTGTTGAAGGAGTTTGAGAACTATTTTATGAATACTTCATTAATAACGGAAGCACACAGTGAGCTGTCCATCTGACTTTCATTATCTGTTAGAAGTGAAATAAGAGGTGGCTTGTCGTGGCAAGATACCATAGTCCAAAATGGTCGCGGTTGCATTCTAACATTATAAATAGTTTAGTTGAAGATTTTTTTTTTTCATTTTCTGCTGTTTTTCGCAGTCTTTGGCAGCAGAAGAGTATTTCTGCCAGCGAAATCACATAACGTTCCCCTGGCGGCTCTAGATAGGCGTTTCTTTTTATTAGATAATCTTAAGTGCCCTGTTGAACCACGGGGACTGAAAATCTGGAATTATTATCTTCGAAGGAATGCATATTTTTGTAAGTAATATGATTTTATCTCTAAAAAGTGTTCAATTGATCTCGACGGATCAGTCCCAGACATTTTCGAAATATGGATCGAGGAGAGCACCCAATTCAGTATTAATCGCTTCAAAGTTGGCCCTGGGCATAGTTGCGACGAACTTTTTCCGATTATTAGAAGAGGTCAAAGGAACGCTCAGTGAGAATTACAGTAAGGAGTGATCACTGAAAACAGGAAGGTGAGTGAGGGAACCAATCAGATCAGGAGCAGTAGTTAAAATAAGATCTAAAATGTTTAATGTAGTAGAGTTGATTCTGGTCGGTGAAACAACTAACTGTGATAAATGAAATTCGGCAAGCACACGCAAAAGGTTTGTGCTTTCTGCTGAGGATGGATCAGGAAAGGGGGACTCGAGCGCCACACTATATTAAAGTAGTCGAAATGACCCATTAACAGAAGTGGTGTATTAGGAAAACAAATTAAAATGGTATTCAGTACGTCACACAGTTTATCAGCAAAGACAACATTGCTTGAAGGTGGACGATGACAGCATCCCAGGATTAGTCAAAGATGCTGAATGGTTGATACACGCAGAAATGGCTTCAAGAGGACAACTGATATTTACAAAGAAAGACGGGATACTCTCTAATGGCGATAAGCACGCCACCGCTACTGCGTTGTTTCCTGTCCTGCCGACACGTTTTGGAGTTCCTTTTTTTTATTTTTTGCCAAGGAACAATTCGGCGTCTTTAAATTTTGCCGAGATCCAAGTTTCTATTGTTCCTAATGGCCGGTAACATCGTACCAGTGTCACGAGATGTAGAGTCTGTCAAGTTACAACTCTAGCGAGCACAACATAAACACTTCTTGCTTTATCTCCCCATTGTTTCAGTGCCGTTAAACAAAATGCCACCCTTAAGTGCCCGGTAGCACTGCCATCAAGCGGACGTCCTTAGAGCAGTTTGAAAGCCTCGCCATTTTACGAACGTTGCTTGCCGACAGTGGCGTTCGTGGTTTATTAATTATCAGTTTTCAATGACGCAATATGTTTTCCTCAAAAGTGTTCCTTATTAGTTGCTTACATTGGAAAGGCCTAGGGCTGTTCGTGTGTCGCCTTCTCTCTGTTTTATTCTTTCTGCTAGAAGTTACCAGCAAATTTTTTTTTTTTTATTGTGACAACGAGCAAAACAATTTTCAACGGCTGTTGTTCTCACTAGAGCCATTCAATAAGGTATATGCTTTAAAGTAACTCCTCTTTAGCCATCTTGGTACTTTAAATAATTGTTTACACTTGTTTGAAACTTTATCTGAAATCGCAGTAACGGCTTTCTGTCCGTCAGAAAAATTAGAACACTCCGCGACAAAGCAAGACGGTATCTCCGGAACTTCATGACGTCGATCCTTTTTTTTTTTTATTTATAAATACTACCAGCTTCCATTGAAAACTTTAGCAGGGTGGTTACAAGGTAAAATACAAGTTACATAGTTCGTAGTGCATGATTGAAAAAAGTGAGGGAGGAGGATGGGGCTACTCAGTGGAGACACAGGAGGATACTAATACAATGCTATACACAATTCCCCAGGAAGTCGCTTTTTTTTTTTTTAATTTGACTATTGTCGGTAGCGTTCGCTTTACACTAAGCACAAAAATGGCGGCGTCCACGAGAAAATCTGGGAATTGAGTGCCGATACTCCAAGCGTAGCTTGTTAGTGGCTCTAGTGTTCCCTACAATGATGTTGGGGCAGATAAAAACAAAAAGAATCAAAATAATAATAAATGCACTCAACAGTATATTACTCTGAATCTATGACTGCCACTGCGTCGTCTTTTCGTGCGCTTTTACATTCAGAAAGCACGAACCCATTCGTTTAATGAATCGCTCTTACGCTGTTTCCTGCTTGCTCTCCAGGCCTCGCCATGAGTGACACCAGCGACATGAACTCGGACGAGCAGTGCAAGTCGAGCGGTAAGAAGAGCAACAAGGACAAGAAGACCCAGAAGAAGGCTGAGAAGCAGCAACTGAAGGAACAGCAGCAACGGAACTCAGTCGCCGAGGACCTGGCCGACCCCATCAAGGAGTTCATGCAGCCCGAGGAAGAAGAAAACGAGGAGTTGCGCAACAAGGCCATCCAGGCTTTCCGGGAGTGGGTGCTGCAGCAGCCTCACTTCGTCAACCCCAGGACTGGTGAGGAATCGTCGGCGGGACAGGGTGCTGTTCTTAGGTTACAAGTTTAATCCCAAGGCACTTCTAACTTAGATATGTGTATTATATATATATCTGTATTTCCATTTCATGTACGTGTATGAACCAGAGCCAGCCAAATTAATTGCAAGTGGCGCCAACATGCGTCCTGCGCTATTTATAGGGGCGATATGAGATGTCATATTTTATGGCAGACCAACCTGCCATTGTCTATAAACGTCCATATGACTCTCTTCATCTCATTTCAGGCTCGGTTATAGGTTCAGAAATATTATTTTTGACCAAAAAATCTATACTCATTGGGCGTATTCTTGAAATGAAATAGAGCGCGAACGGCAAGCTTAGTGGATCTTTGTTATTGATCATTGAAGCGTCCGAGGCGAAAAGTGACGTTTCTCCGACTTGTTGGATATTGGATGTTGGACCGCTAGCTATTTTGTCACTTCTCAAAATACTGCTCAGGATTCTTTTTGTGACATTCTCGAAAAAGCTTTCGTTATGCCTAATAAATTCAAAAAAATCGTATATCTTGAAAAATATATGGAAAAAAATATCCAACTGTTTACCTTCCGTGATGATTGTTCGCAAAGTTTGGCAAGTTATTACGTGTGACCTATTTAAGAAAATTTATTGGCTTTGGCATCACCAGTAAGCTCAAACCTAGTTGTCTTTTTTATTGAAGACAACTTTAATAATATATGTACAAAATACAATCCGTTAAATACAATTGAATGAACGACTGTTTCAAAAATCAAGCGGACTCAGAATCAATTTTCTTGAAAGCCCAATTTTTATTCAACTTATTTTTTTTATTAGTAGCAATGTATCACTCTGGTTTATTAGAAAATATAAGCATAATATAGAGTGTTTTGTTAGTGCAACCGTAATTAAAGCTTGAATCTTTCTCAGACGCGTTGTAAAATGACAAGCCTTGTTGCGTAGATAAATAACTTTTACTCAGCATTACACGCAATTTCAGTTCTTTTTTTTTGTAAGCTTACATGCTGAATAAAATATTAATATGAGGTAATTCATACATCTACGCCACAATGTTGGCCATGATAGAAACTATGCGAGAATGCAGTCACAACGAACAACTGACAAGATTCAAGCTTTAATTGCGGTCATAAAACAAAATGCTATTTATATTAGCTGACAATCTTGCTACCATAAAGACACAAATCAAATTTTAAAAAAAACTGTCAAATCGCTCCAAAGTGTTTTGGAATTCATTAGCATTTGTTTGTTCAAATATGTGTAACATATCTTATTTTAAACATATATTTAGTCTGTATTCAATAGATATAACTAAGTTCGAGCTTTCCGTTGATGCCAAAGTCATTGACATTTCTTAAATAGCTGATACATCAAAGATTTCGAAATGTTGCCAAAATCTTCAAAAAAGTTCAATATTATATTCAGGATATATTTTAAAAATAGCATTTATTAATCCATTAAACGTAATAAATATATATATTTAGTGTCACACAAGAGTCCTAGTGCAGTATTTTGTGAACTAACAAAATAGCGAATGGTCAGACATGCGATTCCTGGCAGGTGGCAGAAAACACGTGAGAATCCTTTTGTTGACGTTTGGCAACTTTTGCAAGTTTTTAGGCGTGTCCTATTTAATATAGTTTAATGACTTTGACAGCACAGCGAAACTCCAGCTTAGCTATTTTTTAATATAAGTTCAATATGATATATTTAAAATAAAATGTTACATACAGTAAAGTTTATAAAATTAAAAAAAAATCGAGGGCTATTTTCTAAAACAAAATATATTGTATGTGCTTCGTGGTTTATTGGTAGCAAGGTATAATTGTGGTTTATCTGCAAACATAAACAAAAATATTGTATTTTGTCTGTATGACCCAATTAAAGCTTGAATCTTGTCAGTTAATTGTTCCCTGTGACTGCGTCCTCGCATAGGTGCTATCCTGGCCAAGATCGTAGCGTGGTATAGTTAATTACCTAGTTAATACATTAATTCACACGTAACCTTAAAAATAAGTGAAATTGTTATTCGAAGTAAGACGTTATTTTACTCTGCAACAAAGCTTGCCGACTTCAAAGCACATTTGAAAAGGTTCAAGCTTCAATTGCCCTTATATAAACAAAACACTATATAATATATTTACATTTTCTAATAATCATAAAAGCAAGGTATAAAAATTATACCTTGTTAATATAAGAAATAATGTAAATAAAAAATAATGTTTTTGAGAATATCGATTTCGAACTTGCTAGATCTTCGAAACGTTCATTCATTCAAATGTATGTAACAAGTTGTATTTTGTACATATAATATTGAACTTAAATTCATAGAAAAGAGCTAGGTTTTAGTTTTATGGTGATGTCAAGGTCGTTAAAATATCTCAAATAGGTCACCGAAAGAACTTGCTAAACTTCACTCAAAAATTGTGAAAAAACACAATTCGACGTTTTCTTCTTTCTTTTTTTTTATTTTCAAATACTATACGATATTTTAGGTCCTTAAGCCTAGTGAAATCTACTTTGAGAGTTTCACATAAAAGTATTTGTGCCTTATGTTGAGAAATGAAAAAGCTAAGAGTGCTCACACATGGCGATCCCCGATTCGTGAGATCAACGTCAGCTTTCGCCTCGGTCACTTCAATGGTCAAGACCGCCAACCGGTGCGTGAATTGGGATGAAAACACCCATATATAAAACAAATTTGAACTTTCAGAATGAAATTACAGCGTGCTGCTAAAGTTTAGAAAGACCTTCAGTATAATGGGCGAGATCGTGAATTATATTTATAAAATACTAGAAATTATTTACTCTAAAATGAAAATTATGTCATGAACACTGACACACTCTAAAAAAATTCCGTACTTGAAAAGTTTTTACGCCCCAAGAACTCCTTCAGCTCGTGAAGAACGGTTTCGCGACAAGCACTATCGCACCATGGCGCACTAGAAAGGCCACTGGACGATGACGATCTCCTTCGCATCAAAAAGGAGCTTAAAAGAACCCCTTATAGTTTCTTTTTTACAAAGAACCCTTTTAGGAGGTGCGCAAAAGAACTTTTAATGGTGCAAAATATGGACAAGCCAAAGAACCCCTAAGAATAATTTTACGACCAGGTTTTTTTTGGTTTTTTTAATAAAAAGGCAGAGCGTTTTTTTTTTTCTTCAAATACTCAAACTCCAGCACACGATCATTGCCTTCCGTTGTGCTTTAGCTGCGCCTGCACGCTCGCAGCTCACGGGACGCCGAAGCATTATCCAAGGTAAGAAGCTCGCGGCGGAAGTGGGGCACCCGAACGACCTCTCCCTAGTTCTCACCCTGTCAGTAACTATAGTTTCTTTAAGAAACTATAGTCACACGTCGTTTATTGTTGGTAGGGCGACGAGAATGTCGCATTACTCAGCCTTTCAGCCAATGTCGCATTACTCAGACTATGGCACATTACTCAGCCATTCAAGAACCCGGCCTCCATTATTCGTTTATTTTTTGCCCTAGTTAGGTCTAGGCTTGAGTTCGGTTCTGCGGCCTGGAATTCGTTATCAAGAACACAAGCAATGACCATCGAAAATGTGCAACACAAACTAATACGTATTGCTTATGATCGCTACTTCCAACACCGTTTCTATTTTGACTAAACGGTTTTGCTTAATAAAATTTCGTCGATACCACTGACCATTAGAAACGCAGAGCGCACCTTAGCTGTTCTTCACAAAATTGTAAATAGCGTATTTGACAGTGCTTCGCTTTTACGTGGTATAAACATCCATGTCCCTCCTCGTTCCACTAGGACCCGCAGTACTTTCAGAATTCACACCATCTGTAGACCATCTCCTCTGTTTCGGATACAATCTCTGTTTATCAATATTGAAAATGCCGAACATGATATACAGTGACATTAAGGTGTTCTGACACCAAGTGAAAGTGCTTGTTGCCGAACTTAAAATATTGTGTGTTTTTTGCTTTGTGCTTGAAACCTGCAATTGTGTTTTTCTACTTTTTTTTTTCATATTTATATATTTGTGCATCAAAAAGGAGACCTGCATGGTTGTTTTGGGGCACGTAAAACAAAATAAATAAAATAAATAAGAAGAGAACGATTCCCAGACTAATGGCAGCAGACCTTTTGCTGTGTGTCTACCCGCCCTCTTTCTGTTGCCTTTCTGAATGCGGGATTCCTCCTATCAACGGGCTCGTCCTGACTTCAAAATTTAATGACTCGTGAAATTCTTTACTGACCCTAAAGGGGTTATGCAAGGATATTCGACTGGAAAGCTTTTCCCTTTACACGAGCTTACTGGCACTAGTGGAACCAAGTATACTCGCACGGAACACCATTAGCCAAGAAACCTTTTGTTGCGGTATAGTTTCAAGGATAAAAGCGAGAGTTCTCTTTCAATCTCAACTTCGCAGAACTTAATGACGTAGTTTGGAGGTCGCAGGGTCCCCCAGTGACTATATTTGAATGTGGCTCATATATTGGACCTGAGCATTGCGGGAGCATTCGACTTGGGCTCGCGATAATGAAGAGCTCGACAAGCATTCCGGTAGTCGCTCGTGCCAGATCGCTTCAGCGGCGACAACAGCCGAACCCTGGCCATATCTGGAACTCAGAGCGTGTCCTGTGCTCTGCCAACCCCAGCGCATGGCGAAGGAAAACGTAGGCGACATATAATCGGCTCGAGGTCACGTGGCCGGTTGTTCTAACTTCAAGATAAAAAAAAAAAATCGCTGATCGTTTTTTTTTGTTTTTTTTTTTAAGATGTTTATTTTGTGAGGAGAAAAAACTAACGCGTGTTTCATATGTTATAAACATCCGGGATTCATTACTGGGAACAAGGTAGAGGGGTTTAGAGTAATAAACTGGTATCCCGTTCACCAGGCAAAGGTGATCCCCCCCCCCCCCCCCCCCTTGGCTGCCGCCACGTTGTACAATTTTTACCACTAGACACGTGACCGTACCAAATCCTGAGGCTTTTACGCAAAACTGAGCCGAGATTTCTATTGCGATCATGTAAAAAAACAGGATAAACTATTTTTCCAATACTGTTCGCCTCAGAGATCAGTGTCCAGCTCCGAAAAAAACAAAAATTTAACACCGCGGCTGACGGCATCTAGCGAAGGCATTGCGGAGCTGCGCGAGTTTTTGTCGTAAAAGCACATTTTTGACTTGAACGAAACATAACTTATCTCGTCGGTACGGTTATTAAAGATCAATAAGCAATTATTTGTGCGCGGTACTTCGTTCAAATCTAGACGTAAAACTATAAGGTCACGTGTCTAGTGGTCAAAAATGTTCAACATGGCGGCGGCCAATTTGGGGTCACTTTCAGCTGCCAGTTTATCGCTCTAAGGTCCTTTACCTTGTTGATTATTCGCCCCTTTTTGTTTCGCAACAAACTAAGTATACTTAGTTTGTTGCCAAACAAACGTATATTTCCTATTACGTATATTTCCTAATTGTTTATTCATAATGTTTTTATCATAAGAGTGAATTAAATCTGACAGTGTTATAAGTGGTCATTTCCAGAAGATAGCATATATATTTGATTTCGCCAATACTGCCCAGCCCGCCGTCTAGTTCGAAACCGAAAGTGGTTGGTGCTATTTGCACATGGGTTTAGCCCGAGACAACCCATTCCCGTTTGAACCCGTCCCATTACGACCCATTCCCGAAACGACCTTCCCATTTGAACCGTTTCGACCCATTCCCGAAACGCCCTTTTCATTTGAACCCGTCCCGTTTCAGCCCGTTTCCGAAACGCCCTTCTTTTTTGAACCCGTACCCGAAACACCCTTCGCGTTTGAACGCGTTCCCTTTCAACCCATTTGTATAAGGCCCTGCACATCGCAACCTCTTCGCGAAAAGCCTCCATCATTCTAACCCTGGTCAGCGCACCTTTTCTGCTTAAAACCATGTTCTGAAATAGGTTTGCATGTCAACTTATTCTTAAAATATACAACCCTTTCACACAAGCTTAAACGTAATATATTCCTACTTCAACCACTTTAAACGTTTTTTTTTTCGTTTTTTTTTCAAGATGGTCCTCAAAACGTTTAAGCGCGAAACGGACTGTTTACGCTGCGCGACACTGTTACCGCGAGCACGACGTTGTTCGCGGTAACAAAGGGTATTAGTACGTACAAACTTTTACCGCTTAGGTTTGTGGTACAGATGAGCACTTCCAAAGACGCTAATAGTTTTGATGGCAGCTTTTTTAGGATCGCTTGTTCGCGCTGATAGTGTCGCACTTTGTACAAAAAGGGAGCCTTAGAATAACATACGCAAGCACTTTGGAGATTCGAAAGTTAGCGTCGCACTAGGTTTTGCATCGCGAGGCTATTTTTAGGCTACCCAAAGTGCTTGCGTACGTTTTTCTTAAACTCCCTAATAGTGAACTAGATCATTTTGAGAGCGATAACTCGGACTAGGGTGCCTCAATGTCCTTACTCAGACAGGTTGACAAGCATATATTTGCGACTTTATTTTGTTTACAATTTCAAACACTGAACCCTCACTCACACAGGAAAAAATCATAGACCGGAAAATGCCTTCGCCTTTTTTTAGGAAGTTCAACAGAGAAATCGTGCCATCAAAAAGGCGACACTCCAATTCTGATAGTTTGCAGTCCTTGTTGACCCACTTATGCCCTCTGGCCCGCACGGCACCACCATTTGCAAGCTGCTGCAAGGATGCACTTGTCAAGGCCTCATCCCGTTTGATCAGATCGATGAAGCTGTAAATATTCGGGTGAGCCCTCCAGTTGACACCGCGTTTATATCTTACGGTTATCGTTGTTGGTCCGTGGTCCTCGGTTATCGTTCTCGTTGTTGGTCTGTGGTCCTCGGTTATCGTGGTGGCTCAACTATTGAATGGAAAAACGGCCATTCGTCTGGGTGCCATTAAAATAGTCTAGCACGAACGAAGTCATCCCGCGCCGGCGTGACAGCGAGAACTGCTACGCTCGTTTGCAGCACTGTAGGCACCACAGACACCAGAAAAACGTGCAGAAAGTAACTGCTGGTAATCAAATCTCCAAGGTTATTTCGGGAGCGGGAGCAATGACGTCACCAAGGAGGACAGACATTGGACGCTTGGATCAACCTAACTGATAACAAACAATGGTCGAAACGGGAAGGTCTTTTCGGGATAGGGCGAAATGGGAAAAAATAAAACGAGAAGGTCGTTTTGAACCGGGTCAAAACGGGAAGGTACAAATGGGAAGGTTGAAACGGGAACAGGTTGGGGAAACGGGAACCACCCTTGCACACTGGCGCAACCACGTTTCAACTCACGCGAGAAAGAGCGAATCAGGCATATTTACGCAAAGTACAAAAAATCGTTGAACCGCCCTTTGACGGGACTGCGTTCAATGACATCCATTTTACAATCCCAGATAGCCTTTCAATTCGCCTTGAAAAAGCAAAAATGACTAGATGATAAACTTTTCTCAACTGATAATCAACTTTTTTATCTCTCCTATTGGCAACCTGCAATGCTGTTTGGTTTTTGGCTATCTAGGGAGTGAAGCAAAATCATTCGGTATGCCTTGGAGCGGCGGCTGCGCTGCTCAACCGTGAGCCATTACTCTGGTGGCGCCGCTTAGCCTAGTGTCTGAAGCAAGAAATGCTGGGTAGGCCAGGAAGCCGAGATTGCATAACATGCCAGTACAGCGGAAGCTACGGTCCTGGCTGGCCAATCGAAACGTTCCTACGTATCACCGGAGTGAGCTTTTACTGCGAGGAAGTGACAGTCTTTTTGCTGCGTCATGCTCCAATACGTGCGCGTTGCGCTCGTATACGTAGCGCATACCGACGCCGTCGGCTCGCAATGTGGGGCGTATCGCTCATTCCTTTGCCAAGTTATAACGAGACAGTCTACAACCATGGGCTCCCACTCCGCTGGCGCCGCCTGGCCGTTGCCGGCTGGCTATTCGGAGCACAAGTTCGCCTGCTTCTTGCACAAGGGTTGTGATGAGATGTCAGAACGCCAAGCTCTTGTTGGCCGATTGAAAAAAAAAAATTGTGGGTAGACATCAAGGCATCTAGACCCCCCCCCCCCCCCGCCCATTGTGGTCTGCCCACTACTCTTTCAATCCAAGGCAATCAGAGCTCGGCGTCATTCTGATGTCACCGCAAATCCTGCGCAAAAAGCAGACGACTTGCTCTCCGCATAAGCAGTGAAAGTGAGGAAGAGGAGACGAGTGCGCGGGGACGTCGGAGCACTGAGCTCTGATTGGAAGGATAGTGGGTAGACGCAAAGGCTGGTTTGTTTCTACACCAATGAGAGCAAACAAGAGCGCCGACTGGTCCTCGCGCAGTGTCTCGCGTTAAAACGCGTTTGAACAGTCAGGAGAGACCAAAGCAGCTCGCCACCGCGTCTATCGTTCCAGCAGACTCGCATGGTATACTCACCACAAGATATATAGTCAAATTACTTGTAATCCATTACTACTTTTCCCTTCCATTTTAATGGCATCCTTCGTTTCTGCAAGTTTCGTACCAAAGAAAAGTCCAACCAGGTCTCCGGCAGCCGGTTGGTTTACCGAGATTGGTGGATTATGAAGATAAGTAGTTATAATTTGGTGATCCGAATCCAACAGTGCACATTAGGAAATAACCGTTTTCAAACCGGCAGGAAAATCTGTCGTTTTGAAAGTCTGTTGTAATCGGAACGTTTAATTTTTAACTAACGCCCCATTACTTTTCTTCTCAAGTATTCGAGTGATCTCAATTGAGTACTTTTTAAGCGAGAGTCATCATAATTGTAATTTATTACTTTTGCCGAGTAGCCTGTACAAGACTGCCTTCCAGTCAGAGCTCGCCGCTCTAGCGCCTACTCACGCTTTCATCTCCTAATCTGCCTGGGTTTCTCTCTGCATTACTCTTTTTTTTTTCTTATGTAAGAACTCAACGCGCGCCTCCTCTAGTTCTTACTTTGAATATAAAGCATGCTGGTAAGGATGATACAGATAATGGGAAGAACGCAAATCACAAGGACGGACAAGACGATTTCCCATCCTCTTGCCCGTTCCGGTTTTGTGTTCTTACCATTATTTATATTATCGTCTTGTTCGCAGTTGCGCTTTTCGACACGCTTGGCAATCTCCGAATTTTGTGCATTTGCACAAATTCCTATGTACTGTGCAAGCCACAATACATAGGAATTCACTTCACTTCAAATGACTCATTTTTCGGGTACACTGAAGGGATTCACACACAAAAAGCTGTTGACGATCAGTTTAATAGGGTATCGATTTCATTACGTAGGCAGAAACCTTAAGAACACATGCGAAAAACATTACTCATGACACACACAAAAAAAGATTATAAACACAACATATTGAAACTTTAATTAACTAACTATGCTATTCTGACGAAAACATTTTGCTTAGAGTGCACAAGTTCATGCTGAATCCTTGTTGAACCTATTCCCTTCTTGACAAGATACAGCTGAACCGCAACGCTGCTTTTAAGGATCAAAAACTCACTAAAAGGGCACTAATTTCCCGAGTTTCTATATGAAACAATAGAGTTACATTGAACTTGGTCGCCACTGCCTTGGCGTTAATCGGGATTTTATGGCAATATAGAGCATATGCTATACTTCTTAATACCGGTCTCTCAGGAGGAGCAGAACTGGACCTTGCCTAACAACTTCGCCATCACACCGGAGATATCTACCTGTTCGTGCTCTGCCTCCGAAATATCTGACACATGCAAACCAACTCCCATTTCAATCAAATGTGTGCCAGAAGTTGAGAGACGTTGCTCAACGCAGGTCCAACTAAGCTTCTTTTAAATATTTTAGATTTGTGACAGTCTGTCCCGAACAGCTATATTTTACTCATTCCTTTCCGTACCTCCAGCGAAACCATTGCACTTGTATACAGACTATTCGCCCTGAAGGGACTTCACCTCCGCAAGTGTCAGTTCAGGAGGTGTTTTAATGAAACGCCGCTTAAATAGCAGTACCGATTCTCCCTCAAATTTCCAAATCAACGTGTCAGACACAGGCAGGGCGGATAATAAAAATCAACACGGTTTAAATCAAACCAGGTTTACAATGATGATTTACATCAAAACGTTTCTGCAAAAAAAAAATCCTGAAAATATTTCTTACTTGCGTTTTGTGTAATATTTGATGTGTTCTTTGTACAATTGTTTTATGTTTAAATCGAAGAATCATCGAACAGAGATTTATATGGGGCTGAACACGAGAAAAAAAGCAGTGCTCTTCCGAGCGAATCAGAACGTTGAGCTTGAGTTCTGGATTGCACTTTGTTCGTCAGTTACGCAACATCCTTATTGCAAGCTAATAGAACGCGAAATAAAAAGAAAATAAAGCTTTTTAACTCGCTACAAAATCAAGCTGTTTCTGTTTTAGTATAGCTGTGTTTACATCAATAAAAAGTTGCTAAATAACGAGCATTTTGGGTTACAGTAACCCTGTTCCGCATTTTTCGCAATTATCGGGCGGATTGATCAATGAATCTTCCATGTTTAATAACTCATCCAGTGATAAAAAATCAGCATTTTCTAGCTGCAGTGATCTAAACAAACGAATTCTCATTAAGATCAAACAAATCTGATTTAAATAAAAAAATATGAATTAAATCGAATACATTTAATTTAATACAAATCATAAGTTTTTTCACCGAGCGCTGTTCCTATAAATAAACCAATATAGTCAGTGCATTTGAACTTTTAAAAAATGTATCTTTTGGGTGGTGCATTTATTATAGTCACATTTTACAAGTACATGTTTCAGGTAAAAAAAATTAAGCTTAACTTTTTTTTATATATATGCACAGAGCAAAAACAGTCTCGTTGACGCTGTTACTCGGATATGGCACAACGTAAAGCCAAAACTTAAAAGCTTCTTTGAGAACAGTGGCCAGAAGCAGATCAGTCCCAGTGCATATAAGAAAAGCACGTCTTTGTTTAAGCTTAGTTTTGCTGCTTAAAACCTACATTCATAAAATCTCAGCATGATAAAGGTACCGCCTAATGCCACTTTTGTAAAAAGTCTCAATGTGCTGTACTCCGTTCATTGGTTTATTTAACGAATTTTTATACCCCACACACGAACACGCACTAAGCCTACCGGCGGATAACAATATTTGCCTCCGTCACGGACCCAAGTCGACAAAACGAATAACCAACATTTTTAAATAAATCTCATACATAATTGATTCGATAGGGGATCCAATAAATGTCCCGTCAGATTGAATGACAAGTAGTTCCTCTTGCTCCACAACAGTGAATCTTAAGTAGTAAACTGTCTACATCAGTACCAGATGCACATCTGATCTTCACCAAGTTATTCCCACTCTTATCGACAGTTATGGGGTAATTGCAGTGGCGTAGGCAGAGGGGAGGAGAGGGGGGGGGTTGGGGGGTTCAACCCCCCCCCCCCCCCCCTCCGAAATGCCGAAGCAAGAGCAAACCAGCCTTTGCGTCTACCCACTATCCTTCCAATTAGAGCTCAGTGCTCCGACGTCCCCGCCTGCACTCCGTCTCCTCTCCCTCCCTTTCAGTCCTTGTGCGGAGAGCAAGTCGTCTGCTTCTTGCGCAGGAGTTGCTGTGACGTCAGAAGGACGCCGAGCTCTGATTGGCTTGGATTTAAAGAATTGTGGGCAGACCGCAGTGCCTCTAGCATTGAGCCGTGAAGGGATAGCGAAAAGTCCAGGTATCCGATACCATACATCCAGGACTTTTCGCTATCTTCCCGACTCAACCATTTTTTTTTTTCGAAAATAGATCTCGTTAAGGCCTACCACCAGACGCCGGCTGATGTTGCTAAGACGGCCATCACGACACCATTTGGGCTGTTTGAGTACCTTCAAATGCCCTTCGGACTTAGAAATGCCGCCCAAACCTTCCAAAGGTATATCGACACCGTCCTCGGAGGATTGCCTTTCTGCTTTGCCTATGTCGATGATCTCCTAATCTTCAGTCGAAACGAGACTGAACACATTCAACATCTGCGACTACTTTTCCAGCGGCTCGCCGATTATGGTGTTAACACCAACAAAGAAAAATGCTTACTCGGGGCATCACACCTAGAATTTCTAGGCCACAAATTAGATCAACACGGCATAGGGCCCCTTCCAAGTAAAGTGCTGGCGATCAGCAAATTCCCAACACCCACAGCCATCCGCCAACTTCGCGAGTTCCTTGGACTGTTGAACTTTTATCGGCGATTTGTTGCCCAGAGCGCTAAGATTCTGTTGCCCCTCACTTCTCTGCTGAAAGGGATCAAGACACCCTCGTCTTCTGTGCAGTGGACACCGATCGCAGAACAAGCTTTCAGCCGAGCGAAGCTGGAACTAGCAAATGTGACGCTTCTGTCACATCCCCAACACAACGCAGGAGCACACCCCAGGAGCAGTCTTACAACCACAGGAGCAGTCTTACAACCGCAGGAGAGGTCTTACAAAAACTAATTGGCACTGTCTGGAAGCCAATTGCTTTCTTTTCAACAACGTTACAGCACTTTCGGACGTGAGCTGTTAGCAATATACACTGCAATCCGTCATTTTCAATATTTTCTTCAAGGAACAGAGTTCTTCGTCCTGACAGACCACAAGACCCTCACGTATGTTCTACAAAATGGCACAGACACACACTCACCTCGCGAAACACGGCACTTGGCTTATATTGCCGAATATACGACCGACATCCGCCATGTCAGAGGCATCGACAATCTTGTTGCTGACGCTTTGTCCCGGAGCTCTCCAATTTCGTGCGGACTTGGTTTCCCTCCTGCTGTCTCGACTATGATGCAATAAGCGTTGCACAGAAACAGGACCAAGAACTTAAACATCTACGCGAAATTCCTGGTCAGCTTGCCTTCGAGGAGATTACTCTACCTTCATCCACCACAAGAGTAGTCTGCGACGTCTCGACCGGTACACCAAGACCATTCATGCCTGCTAACTTTAGAAGGCAAGTTTTTGACTCCGTACACGGTTTATCTCATCCCGGTATTCATACCACTCAACATCTAATGACTGAACGCTTCCTCTGGCCCGGAATCAATAAAGATGTCCGAAGCTGTACTCGAACCTGCATTCAATGCCAAAACTCGAAGGTCCAACGTCACACTTCTGCACGCTACAGGCATTTCCAACCACAAAAGAGCGCTTCGACCACATCCACATCGATATCGTGGGACCCCTACCACCATCTGAGGGCTACCGATATCTTCTCACACGCGTGGATCGGTTCACCCGCTGGACAAAGGCATTTCTCATTCAGGATATCCGAGCAGACACCGTAGCACGGACTTTCGTTCAAGGATGGGTGTCCCGATTCGGCATCCCAACCACTCTCACAACGAACCGGGGACGTCAATTCGAATCCGCGCTCTTATGACAACTTCTAAAACTCTTGGGAACAAAACGAATACGAATGACCGCCTACCACCCTTCCGCAAATGATCTCGTGGAACGTCTTCATCGCTCATTGAAAGCGGCGCTGATGGCACAATCCAACCCAAATAGCTGGAACACAAGCTTGCCGATCGTCCTCTTTGGACTTCGGGCTGCTTTGAAGCGAGACCTCGGCTACATGCAGTCCAGCCAGGTTGGCATACGGCTCTACCCTATGCCTACCCGGAGAATTTTTCACATCTGGTATGCAAGAGGCAGCTCCTGATCCTATGACCTATGCCAATCAGCTGCGAACGATAATACTAAATCTCCGACCCACATCACTCCGTAAGCAAGCACGAGCTCCAGTAAACGTGTTTTTTTTTCGATCAGCCAAGAAGAGCTCGGCGTTCTGGCATCTCATCGCAACCCTTGTGCAAGATGCAGACAAACTTGCACTCCGCAGCGCCAGCCGGCAACAGCCAGGCGGCGCCAGTAGAGTGAGAGCTCAAGGTTATACACTGCCTCGGTGTAATTTGGCAAAGGGTGAAAGATAAGCCCCCCATTGCGTGCCGACGGCTTCGATATCCGAGCGCAACGCACACGTAATGGAGCATGACGCAGCGAAAAGCCTGACACTTCGCAGTAAAAGCGCACGCCGGCGATACGTGGTCACGTTCCGATTGGCCATCCAGGCCGCAGCTTCCGCCGTATTCGCATGTTATGCGATCACGGCTTCCTGGCCTACTCAGTATTTCTTGATTCAGTCGCTAGATAGCGCCAAACCAAACAGCATTGCAGGTGTCCAATAGACTAGTGTCCGAAATCGTAGCCCCCAGAGATAAAATAGTGAAATAATAATCTCAAGCGCAGGCTCTTGTGAAGAGAGGGGCTGCGCATAAAACAAGGTTTTTGCTCTTTGCAGCACTCTTGTCATTGGTGTTGTTCTTGGAGCTTGGTGACTATACCTTTCCGACGTTCTTGCACTACGATATGTGAGAAGGTTTCTAGAAAAAAAAACGAGTCTCGCAAAAAACGCAGCCTCCCCCACCCCCTCCTTTAGTGTGTCATTGCATCAGCATAAAAAAATATGGCAGTGCCCATGGAGCAGAGCAGACACTGGTCTACAGCTATCCTTTTGTTCTGTGTGGCCGGCACGCGTTAGTAATGCAGTGGTACCTCAAAAGCGGAGGGAGTTGTATGCTGTAAGGAAGCTGTTAAAGTTGGTTGGCCGCAACTACGACGACAGTAGAATAGTGAGCCACCACGCCCGTATTTCTATAAATGAAGCCTGCTCCGTTTCGAAAAATAACAATGCAGCTTTCCCCGTTTTATCCTAACAGAGCCTCCCTAATCTTTTCGTGAGCGTCCATATCGCCGAGCTCACCCCGCTTCGTCATTGGGGGGGGGGGGGGGGGGGGGGGGGGGGATATTTATGTTATTGGACCCCCCTCCCCGAAACAAAAACCTGGCTACCCCACTGGGTAATTGTGAAAGTCGTACACAAGCATGCCTGTATGTTTTTATCTAGAGGACTTAAAAGCGCTAAAAACACCAAGAAAAGAAACATGAAAACATACTGGCGTGTGTTTTTTTTTTTGTGTGTTTTTTTTTTTGCACTTTAGGTTTTTTAGATCACAATGAACCAACTAGACCAATCCAAAGTTTCAACTCTGTAGATTTATATTTTCTTTGGTCATATACTATCGCGTCGTAGATACTACCAGTAGCGGAAATGTCAAAGTTCCTGTATTCTGTGGTCATGCCCTGATATTTTAACTAGGACTTTTATGTGTGCAAACTCAACTAAAAATAAATTATAATATATTTTAATATATCAAAAGAATGTTCCCGACCCTAGTCTTAATTTGAGTAATTTTAGGTTTCGTGACAATCTTAATCTGCAATTTGAGGGCAGTAAATTTTTATTTGCGATGCCAATAGGCCGATCTCATCGAGCGTTCGGCGCATGCGTGACGCCGCCTTAACTTCAGTCTAAAGGAGACAGGAGGCAGTGCACGAGACGTCTCGTGCTGTTTCGTGCTCCGCTCGCACAGACCAGAAGCATGGTTGTCGCACGTGCAGAAAGACTACACTTCCCTCGATGCATCCCGGGAGCGGTGGCGTAGCAAATTTTGCTGCTGAGACCGATCTATATGTGGGGAAGCTTATCGGGGGATCGGTGGCCGAGTGGTCTAGCGCACACCAGCTCAGAGCACGTGGAGCAAAAGCTCGCGCTGCAGAACCCAGGGATCCTGGGTTCAATACCCACCCCTGCCCGCTTCGATCTGGATGAACATCGTACCGGCATGTGGTCGTGTATCACTACTGCGTGGTGCACGTTAAAGACCCCAGGCTAGCGGTTGGTACTGCACTGGCTGAATTGCTCATCTACAGCTGGGAGACTCGTCGCCCGTTGAGGCAGACTAAGTTCTAGGCTGTATAAACAAACACACAACACAATTTATTTATTCATTCATGCTTATACTACATTAGCTAGACAAATTGATCAGTGCAACGCTGACAAAAACTATACAGATTCATTTATAATATACAACTCTATAGAAATACAAAAGGCTATCGCATTAAATATAAAGAACTCCTAAGATGCAGCCGGGCAAATGACGCAGACAATCGCTCGGGGTATCATATTTGAGAGCTCTTGTAAAATACACTTAAACGAAATTAACAAATAACATTATTTAGGACCTATAGGTTGATTTTAAGGCTTAATTGACTTAGCCTGATGATATTGCTCAAGGTATTTTGCTACCAAACATGACACCATCGACAGTGCGCGTAAATTCTAGCTCTTCATAATCTACATATATTGGTGTTCCGAGAGGTTTTTGTTTGTTTTTTCCTACGAAGAATAATTTTGAATTCGCTCATTGATTATGCATAAAAATATCAAGTATCTCTAAAAATGTTCACCAATAACCCCTGAGATCACACTGCAGACATAAACATTATAGTCACTTGAACATCAGAAATATTACACTTTTGTTTCTTCATCCGTGACCTCAAAGTATAGACTCTCGTGGTCTCATTAAGGGTTTTTCTTTTTCCTTGACAGCTGCCTGAGCTGCATCTTTGCCCACAGGGTCAGGCCACCTGGTTCGACCTTAGTCTATCGTGCGAGCCTTCCGCAAATAGAAGCACTCTTGCTTAATGTGTTCGCGGATTAATGACTGAGCCAGGGGAGGAACGGACGCGGGCCAAGAACAATAGCTCGTTTTCGGGGCCGTCGCGTCTGCACGTCCGTGTGTGAAGTTTTGGAGGAAGAACCAACCGTCCGGGCTTCTCGAATAAGTCGGCGCACACAGGAAGCGTGTGATGAAGATAGATCATGCACGATCGAACCGGTGCGCGCCTCAAATAGTCGTCGGGTGGACGGTAAGGACCTGGAGCTCGCTGGGCGTCGTGCGCATTGTTGGTCAGCCTCGGTGCAAGGCGATGATTGTTATAAACCGCATTTGAGGCTCAGAAACCAGAGTTGGTCGAACTCTCCCACAGACATGCTCCGCTGTTGGTAAAAAACACTTGTTTAAAAATAAAAAGTTTAAGGATGTTGCACTATTTAAGTTTCTGCAGAGATTCATAGTTTGGATTAATTATCTGGCAGATTCTCATTGGAATGTCAACAAAAAAAAAGTGTAAACGTGTTTCTTTTTTTTTTTTGTAGTTTTACTTCGGGGTTTGGATAGGCAGAAAAATTAATTACGTCCCGAATTTCAATTGCACCAATATTGTGTCTCGAGATTGTACGTTGTTTTTTCTTCTCTTAATAAATACAGCTTAATTAGCCAACGAAATTGCGCGATATCAAACATGTTATCGGTATCTGCGGGATGCGCATTATAAAATCCCGAATGGTACCGCAGTATCTTCAGCGAATGCATTGCAAAGCATATTCCTGGTGTATAGACCTTTCCAATTATCGCATTCTGCGCACTGCTTCTTTGTGTTCAGGGCTGTGGAACGAGATTGTGTCTTCTCCGAAATATCCGATACCGCACATGCGTCCACGGCCCCAGTGACTGGGAATTCTTCTCTTGTATAATAAGAGCTGGAGAGACGTATATATGGCTGTCACCTATACCTGGGCGCTCCGCTGCTAGTATTTTGTTGCACTTTGAAGGAGAAGTTTTTGCGAAAGAATGTGTGAACGCTGCACGGCCTTGCTTCAGAAAGATAACCCAGGTACATTTTTAACGCAACAACACCCTCAAAAATATTAGCCCTCTTTATCGAGAGTCCCGTCTACGTGTCAAGAATGAAAGGGTGTATCCCCAGTTTTTGTCTCATTGTGATTTGTCTTTGTAATTTGTATCATACTACCGCGCTCATCGATGCTATATAGATCTATACCTACCAGCCTCCATCGTCTCTGCTTCTTTTGGTTTCCGCAGCATAAATTAGATTCACAAATTACATTTATATTCTAAGAAGTCAGACGACGTGTCACTTATTCTGTTCCCACGCGCACAAGCGTTACTGCTCCTAGCATGTCAGTGTTTTGATGTTCTGAAACTATTGTTGCTATCTGGGGATGTGGAAATGAATCCGGGTCCTATGTCGGATGCCCATGCTAGGCAGTTCAATGAAATGTTATGTTTGTTACAAGAGCTAAACACTCGTTCAATCAAATTTGAGGAAGGACAGGCCGGCATAATAAGTACAGTGAACGAATTAAAGGAAAACCAGGCAAAGATTAAAACTAGACTAAGCTCTATTGACGAAAGACTAGCGGCAGTCGAGTCTGGAGTACTGACGATTAACGAAGTTCAAAGGAGCTAAGCGCCACGCGTCAAAACATCGAGCGCCTTCAGGATAAGTTGTTGTTTTTCGCTCTCGACCGACCGGTCACGTCGTGAAAACTTGATATTTCATGCCATTGCCGATTCTCCCGCTGAAACTTGGTCACACACTGAAAGAAAGGTCGTCAATCTTCTTTCCGATCTGGGAATTCCTTGCGAACACATTGCCCGCGCCCACAGATTAGGCTCTTTTTGTCAAAAAAAATCTCGGCTTGTTATCGTCAAATTTGAGTCATTCAAAACAAAAGATGGTGTCCTTCAGTCGAGAGCTGCTATCGAAGGTAGCGGTTTATCGGTCAGTGAAGATTTTTCACCGGCGACACGCCAAGCTAGACCTAAACTAATCGATTTTGGAAAATCAAAAAATGCTGCGTTTAAACAAAAATATATTAAACTGCACATCAACAAAAAGATATACGCATACGAGTTCATTAAGGACAGCGTTTACGAGGTCGTTACCACTGGCGCTGTGTGGCCAGTTAATGACGAAGCTGAAAACAGCGGGGCTTCGGCATCGACCGGGGCGCCGTCCAGATAGGATTTTGGGGGGATTGGTTCAAGACGCTGCCTCAAGGGACGTAATGTTCCTTTACTCTTTTGCAACATTCGAAGCGTCATGCGCTGCCGGGATGATCTCAGTTCAATTATTAAGTCCACTGATTGCGAAATTATTCTGTTAACTAAGACATGGCTGTCTAGTAGAGTTTGGAGCAGTGAAATATTTACGTGCAGTAAGAAATTTAACGTATGTCGGCAGGATCGAGGTGAAAGAATGGGTGGTGGAGTTCTTATTGCTGTGGCCGATGGTATAGTCTCAAATGTTGTCAAACGTCTCAAACGTTGTTTTAACTGACTGAGAAATGTTTTGGGTCAGCGTAACTGTAAACTACAAGCAATTAATTTTGCGTGTGCGCTATCGGCCACCCAACGCTTCGTCTTCCCTTCGTGAACAATTGCATGATTCGGTTAATGCAATCGTTAGTCGGTTTCCTACGTGACAAATTGTTCTCCTCGGTGATTTTCATTTTCCTAGCCTTACGTGGTCTACTACGCCACCTACTGTACACCCATTTTCATCAGAAGGGAACGACTTCATTAATTTATGTTCTGAGTTCAATCTTTCTCAGCTAGTTGATCAACCACGAATTACTTCTACCTCCGCAAATATTTTAGATCTTGTGTTGACGACATGTCCAGACTTAGTATCATCTATTTTGTACCTGCCTGACTTGAGCGACCACTGCTTGCTACATATTGATTTAAATATACCTTTGCAAGCTACTACAAATGCTATTAAAACAATTCGGGATTATAGTAAAGCAGACTTCAATGATATTAATAGTGAATTGGCATTCCTTTAGACGCTTTCCTGAGTGGTTTTTTTAGGCGTTCTGTTAACGAAAATTAGAATATATTCAAACTAAAAATAAATGAGCTCCTTGAGTCGCACATCCCACTCAAAAGAATTTACTCGAACTCAAATGCACCATGGTTTACTAGAAGAATCGGGGAACTTAGGAACAAGAAAAAGCGTGTTTTTTTTTTTCGTGCCGCTAAGCGTGATCCCACAGCTCACCGATTGGACACATACCATGTCTCTGCTGATGTGTACATGACAGCTGTGTGTAGTGCGAAAAGTACTTACTTTAATTGTACATTACCATCTATGCTAACTAATAACCGCCGACAGTTCTAGAACACCACGAAAAAGAAAAGTAATACAATTGTAGAGCTCAGAGCCGATGATGGTTGCCCCATTTCTTGTGAAGAGTGTGCCAATGAACTCAATGCTATTTTTGTCAGCTGTTTTTTTTTATTTCCCTATAAGTAAGGATCAAACATACATGACGTATGACTACCTCCCCATGTACCCCATATCAATCAGTCCTGAAGGCATTGTGAACATAATCGATTTCCTTAAACTATCCTCATCATGTGGTATAGCTTGTGTAAACTCCAAGTTTTTAAAGAATACTAAAATGTACTCCTCTACTCTTCTTGCGAGTATATTTTCTCAATAATTAGAACAAGGTATTTTGCCAGACGACTGGACGGTAGCCAAGGTAGTCCCGTTTCACAAAGTAGGTGATAAATTCAACCCTCGAAACTTTCGCCCAATTTCATTGACCAGTGTCCCAAGCAAAATTTTAGAGCATATATCATTTACTCTAACAGAGTCAATTTTCTAGAATCGAATTACTTTTTTGTCCCTTTCAACACGGCTTTCGAAAGACATTCTCATGCGAAACAAAACTTGTATCATTCATGCATGACCTTCATTCTATCGTTGACGTTTGCTCAAAGTAGATTGCGTATTTGTAGACTTCTCAAAAGCCTTTGATAAAGTTCCCCATACCTTGCTCTTGTCCAAGCTTAGTAAAGTAAATATTGATCCGGCGGTACTCACGTGGATACATTCATATCTAACGAACCGTAAACAATTTGTCAACGTGAATAACACAAGCTCTACTATGGTATCAGTAACATCAGGCGTTCCTCGAGGTGCTGTGCTCGATCCGTTATTATTCCTTACATACATCAACGATCTACCCTCTCATGTATCCTCAAAAAGGTCTTTATTTTCTGTTGACTGTGTTATTTATCGAGAAATTACTCATGATTCTGATTCTAACCTACTACAAAACAATTTTAACTCTGTTTCCAACTGGTGCGACTCGTGGTCCATGGTACTAAATTCTAGCAAATGTAAGGTTATGAGATTGTCCTGTTGTACTTCACCTCAGGCCCATTATACACTAAATAACCATCCCCTTGAATTAGTTCCGGCCTATAAGTATTTAGGAGTTCATATTACATCTGATTTATCATGAAGGACTCACATTGACTACATCATTAACAACGCTAATCGCATGCTAGGTTTTCTTTAAAAATATTTTTCTTTAGCACCCCAGTCTTTGAAGCTAATTATTTATAAAACCCTTGTACGATCAAAGCTTGAATATGCATCTTCTGTTTGGGACCCTGGTCAGTCTCTACTAATTGATTTGATTGAAGCCGTCCAAAACCGTTCTGTGAGATTTATATTTTCGAATTACCATCGGACAGCCAGCGTAAGCACTATGAAGTTTAATCTTTCTCTCCCTGAACTATGAACTCGTAGAAAAGTAGCCCGTTTAAGCTTGTTTCATAAAATTTATTTCACTAATGAGACGCTGCGTAATAAGCTAATTACACCTCTTCTTTACGTTTCACCTAGACTTGACCGTCAACACAAAGTTGGCATTCCATATGCTCGGACCAACGTCTTTCACCATTCCTTCATACCGTCTACATCCTTTACACACCTGGCTGCACCCGTAGTCTCGATCATAGATCACGACCTTTTTCAAAAAGCATTGGAACGTATTTTTTTCTAATTTACACTGATTGTATTTCCTGTGTATCTGTCTCTTTTTTTTTTTCTTTTTTTTTTCAATATTTTATGCAACCACTTTTCCCTCTGTAATGCTAACGCCCTGAGGGTAAAATAAAATAAATAAATAAATAAAACCTTTATATCATTAACAACGCTAATCGCATGCTAGATTTTCTTAAAAGGATTTTTTCTTTAGCACCCCAGACTTTGAAGCTAATTCTTTATAAAACCCTTGTACGATCAAAGCTTGAATATATCTGTGTCTGTGTTTTTTTCAATATCTCATGCAACCACTTCCCCCTCTGTAATGCTCACGCCATGAGGGTAAAATAAAGAAAATAAATAAATGAAACCTTTATACTCGGTTATTGCAAGGGTTAGAACCAGCGTTCGTTTCGGCTAAGTCCAGACGCTGCCGATGTTACCAGCTAAAGGGACCAATCAAGCAGAGTCAAAAGCTCCGTTCCTTCGAGAACCAGCCTCCGTTCCTTCGAGCGCGTCAGTAGAACGACTCTTCAGCGTCGCCAGAGATGTATTCTAAAGGAAGCGGAGAAACATAACCCATGAAAACTCCGAGAGGCAGCTACTCGCTTAAATACAACGACTACTACCGAAAAGAAAATAATAAACCAAGAAACAAAATCGGTTGTGTTGTCAAAGTAACGAGAAAAGTAACCCGCTACTTTTCAGGTAAAATAACGCGTTCCTTTTGAGAATCAGTAACGAGTAACTTACCTAGTTACTTTTTCAATGAGTAACGAGTAAAGGTATTTAATCATTTGGGGGGGGGGGGGGGGGGTAACGCGTACATGTCTGAAGAGAAGCGGTGGAACCGGTGGAACGTTGATTGCACATTGCCTGCAATGTAGAGTGATTCTATTATGATGTCTATGGTAAACATAAGGTTTGCGCAAAAGATTGCGGAAAAAAAAGCGTCGTTCAATAACGATTTTTCTACGTCGCCCGTGCAGGCGTTGGCGCTGGTGGGATTAGGAACGTTATCCGTCCGTACGTGGCCGGCGTGCAGGCAACAGAGAAGAACCGTTCTCGAACGATGCTGTTCCGTGGAGCTCGTTAACTGATAGATCTAAGAACCTTCCTTTACAAAAATATTTATCCATGTTCTACAGAATTTCTATAGGAAATAGTGTATAGAGGCTATAGGTATTTAAAGAAAATGCACCCTCTCTTTCCTCCACTCCCTATAGCTTATCCATTGAGTTTTTTTTTTTTTTTTTTTAGACATTCAATCGGCATAGTGTATAGAGATTGAATAGAAAGTGGGGATGAATCGCATAAAAAACAAATATTTCAACAGCATTTTTATCCCCTTTCTATAAACATTTATCACGATACGCCATGAATACATGAATACAGATAGAAATCCTACAGAATTTCTATCTGTGTTCTATAGACTTCGGTTGAAAAAAAATTAATAAAAAATCTATCGAAAATCGTCGACACGACATGACTCGATAGGACGTTGAAAGGGTCGTTAAAATGTGAATTTTTATAGACTGAAATTTTTTGTGTAAGTGTTGGTTAGAACGCTGAGGAGGTATTTAAGTTTTCCCGCGTCTCCAGCGCGACCTTCCTGCCATTGATATAACCATAGCCTCCTCTATACTCACAAAGCCTGGCAGTTCGACGACGGAGCCATAGAGTGCCCGCTCGAAGATTTGGAGCGCCAGGATCTGGTAGCACAGAGCATCACAGAGCCATTTTTCGGGGAACCTGGACCCAGCGTATAGCTTTTGCAGCGGCGAGGACCCAAAACACACTTGTTCGCTCGGGAGAAGTGTGTTTCGGCGTCTCGCCGCAGCGGGGCGCCAGACACATGGCTCTCCTCTCATCCGTTGTCTGCCGCTCCACCTTTTTCATTTCGGCGGCACAGAGCATCAAAGAGCCATTTCTCGGGAAACCTGGACGTAAGCGCACAGCTTTTGCAGCGGCGAGGACCCAAAACACATTTGTTCGCTCGCTCTTGGCGACCCGCCAGGCTTGGTAAGGCCATGATATAATACTTCGGCGTGCGCTTCGAGTGCGCACGTGCAGCAGAAGCACCTCGGAGGGCAAAGTGTGCGTGCAGGAGCTAGGAATCTAAGAGAGACGGCCTGCGTTCCTTCCTCCGTCAGTGACTGTGTCAAATAAACAGCTGCTTTCATTCGCGCAGAAATCCGTCCGGGTCTTTACTGGTCTTAACGCGGAGTGCTTTCTCTGTTTCCGACTCGCGCAGACGACAAGTTCCTGCTGAGGTTCTTGCGCTCGCGCAAGTACTGCATGAGCTCTGCCCAGGAGACCTTTGACCGCTACCTGACCGTGAGGACGCAGCACCCGACCTTCTTCAAGTGCCCCGACATCATGGAGGAATCTCTTCGCGACCTGCATGCTAAGGGGCAAGTGAACCAACGTCGCTCTCTTTGCATGATACTCCAGCTATAAACATCCGATCTACACTGCGAATTTTCCCTCGATTTCTTGCGATAAAACCATATAAATGGCATCTACATAAACATTTCGTTTCTTGACAATCATAGAGTGTTGCTCATGCTCACTTTTTCGTTCTTTGTTCGTACGGCTGCATCGGTTTCGTTGTTTTATACGAGTCAAGCTTATCGAAGAGTTAAATTTGTTGGATGGAGACGTTTAATCCGAGGCCTTAAAATGATCCCTGAATTTAAATGGGCTACGCACGGACACCATCACTTACAGTCTTTTTCAAAATTTTTGAGCCCACCGCGCGCGTGACCGGAGAGGGCAGCGGCGCTCTTAATATCGTTGGCACTAGCTGGTTGCAAAATTTTTGAGAGAGAGAGGGAAGGGAACTTCGCTTTCGCGTCGCGCTCGCCTTGATAACAAAGTGGCGTAAAATAGCGAGAGCCAAGTTCCCCATCGCTCTCAAAAATCTCGCAGCCAGCAAGCGTCGACGATTCTTCTGCATTGTATTGTATAGTATACAGTTATGTGATTGCTGCATGCTCCATTCGTTTCAAGCTGCGCCAAAGTGCTTACCCTGCTAGATCCTGCTATATTGCACCGAAATGTCAGAAAGTGAACTCGCCAAATGGCAAGTTCACTTTCTCGAGCTCGCCGCTACACTGCCGGATAGCTGTGATAGGCTTGTCTCTATATTTGGAAAATATTGCTTCGAATAACGTACTATTCGATTTTAGTCTCGTATTGAACACGTTCCGTAATATTTCTAATAGTTATTGATCTGTTCAGGAAGCCTATACACTCGTTTTCACCTTAAGAGCCGCTGAAAAAAAAAAAAAAATAAGTCCGTCTTCTCGCGGAGCATTACAAATTTCCTCCTTTGTGCGTAGAATAAAGATATATGTAGGTGCATTTTCGGTTAAACATATGTTATCTTCTCAAGACGTACGCGTTTGAAAAGCCAAAAACATCGATTCTTTCTCCGATCACCAAACCTTTCCGTGGCATTTAAACAATGCGGAAAATTCGCTTCTTTTTTGAACATTGAACATCAACGGAGCTAACATTGCACATAGTTAGCTCCGTTGAGTGCTCTTCTCACCACGCACCTCAGCACAGTCAGCAGCAATGGGCGTCTGGGGTCTCCGTCGCCGTAGATGAGAAATTCGGCCAGTGCAGTGCGACCATGTCTGTGGTCTCTAACGCTCATCTGACAGTAGATACACACAACCATACGCGCCGGTACGCGGCATGCACTCATCACGATCGAAACGAGCAGGGTTGGGGATTGAGCCCAAGATACCTGTGTTCTGCAGCGCGTGCTTTCGCTCCACGTGCCCCGAGCTGTGGTGCTTGAACACACTCTGCCACCAATGGCATCGCATTTTACTGTACTCTGTAAGCGGCTATGGCGGCCCCAAGAGCCACGGACACGCGTATAGATGATAGAAAGCAATTTCTATAGCACTTTTCGAAATGCTTGCCGATGTAGTTCGCCTCGATTTATCTTGCCAGGCTTGCACTCTGTTGAATAAATTGGATATCCTATAATGCGCAAGAATACTTAAATTACATACTTCCATAAGATTTTTTTTTTTTTTTTTTTTGCTATTGCCGCGTTACAGTTTTGGCACGAACTTTGTAAGGACAGTTTTTTTTTTTAAGAGAATATGATATTTAGATTATACGAGTCTTGTTGTGTGTAAGGTTAACGAAATTGCTCAATAAGGATGTTACTTCTCTAAAGTGATAATGAATTTAATCGAATCATTTTTGCTGCCTTCCGATTGCAGTAAATGCCGGTTCACACCTACAGCGCAGGTCTGAAGCGCCGTTCACACATATGCAACCGAGTAATACCGAGAGAGACCAGATCGGTTTTTAAGCCTTTTGCGACGTCTTAGGACCGGATGCGCTGCAGCGGAGCTGGTCCTCAGCAGTCCCAAGAGGCGTAAAAACCGGTCTGGTCTTTCTCGGTCTTACTCGGTTGCATATGTGTGAATGAGCCTTTAGTCGACGCTAAGAACATTGTTGATGCAACGTTGACATCAACCTAGCTCAGAACTGACACAGCGCCGTATCAGCGCAGTCAACAGGAATCAGAAATCACTTCGCTATATTCGCTATTTCGTTATAACCAACTTCGTTACAACAGGTCTCGACGGTATACCGCAAAGTCAAAGCTGTATCAGCAAGGTCAGCGCCATTTCTAGTGCTGGCTAACAGCGCCGACCTATCGCTTTGTTGTATGTACGAAATCCTTAATAACCAGTCTATCTTAAATGTACGAGATGGATTTATTTAGCCGAGTGGTTTAGGTACTACTTTGACAGTGATGTAGGCCCGTTTGGTTTTGCCCTGCAGGTATTTCTTCCCGCTCTTCGAGAAGGACAGCGAGGGACGCACCGTTGTGCTCGGAGTCGCTGGTACGTACGCGCGACGGCCTGCGGCAACTGTCACGAAAACCCCATTTTGAAGCCCAATCGAGCAACATTGGCGGTCACCATTTCGTGGGCAAGAAGCGTGCGACCGGTTCATCGGCGAAAGCAGACGCAGGACTCGTTCTCGATACTTGCTGAGCCGAGTTCACGCCGAACGTCCCCTCGTGTTTAACACATGCTCACAGTACGTGATCGAACAATGAACGACCCAGATGATCGGTGCAGTATCTACTATAGTAGCTACTGCACCGCACACTTTTGAAAAGGGTCTATTCCGGTACCACACTTGTCAAACGCCCCAACAGTAATAGTCCAACAGGAGAAGACGTTCGCGAAATCTCTAACTAAGGTCATAGTAATTACTAAACACCGGTAAGTCCTACACTCGCTGGTGTTCAGCTGAAAACTGTACTTACTTGGAATGAAAGTACTACTTTCATAAATCACTCCTTCCTGCAGCTATCAAAAAGCGTCAACGTGTACCGTCTATTTAAAACGCGTACGCCTATTAGGGTTTTAAGTTATCGGTGGCTTGGTCTGTGCGTAGCAGTAAGCAATTAAAATTAACTCTGAAATTGAGGCCGCGATTTACGAGCATATCTAACGACGTTTAACTAGGGTATGCTACTACATTTTGCGCTAATTTATTTTCTCGAAAAAGTTAATTTTATTTTATACCTGCCCCTGTCAAAACACACACAAAAACAAAAACGTTTTGAGGAGTTTAGTGTCCCTTGAATGTGGACGTGTCTCTCTTAAGATGCTAAAGTGTGGCTATTCAATCCCACAACAATAATTTCTTTTTCTCGTTGTTCCGGAGCACGTGCAATAGAGACTCTCGGTCCAAATAACTAAAATGGCATCTGGAAGTATGAAGAGCGGGAATCTGGCCGAATGGGCGTAGATCGTACGGCAGGCCTCTGCGGGCGGGTGCTTAATCCGTGCTGAACGTGACAACGCGACCTCCCGCTAGCCACGCGAAGCTCTTCCGAACGATTTAGAAAAAGTCCATAATGAAAAACTTATAAGGAATTCTCTTTGTAAATTTGGAACGGTTTTGGAGTGCTTTATTGTTAATAACAATAAGGAGTTTTTTTATAGTGTGCCCCAAAGCTCGGGGGTTCCGAGAAGCTTGAGTGTCGTACAGAGCATGCGCAGACCCTCTGGGCATGCGCAGCACAGCGCCCCAAGCTGCTTTGGACGACCCCTAGAAGGTGGTACAGAAGGTCCATCTCTAACCATGGGGAGCGTTTGCAATTTAACGGCGGACGCCTCTTGAGGGAGATTGGTCGCAACTGCGCACGCGCTGCGTTTTCACGTGGCGAGGAATAAAGCGGGCGGAAAGGCGGGGACGTTCGGTTCGCAGATAACCAACGTTCCTCGCAGCTCGTATCGCAGACGCGGCCCACAACCCACGTGACCCCCGATCGAGCAGTTGAAAAATCTTTTTAGGGCGACCCTAAGCGTTGGGGGCCCCTTTTTTCAAGCCCATTAATATCTTCTTGTGTGTGCAACAGCGCTCTCGCTTTCTGTCCTCCCAATGACTATGCGCAAAGCGTGGCGAAAGAAGGGTGAGGGCGCAGTTACGAGCTAGTGAAAATTTTACGTAACCTGAGAGAGGGAAGGAAAAGAAAGACACATAAAAGGAAGGGACAACGTACAACATTGTCTTTCGTGCCTTCCTTTTGTGAGAATTCCTTCTTGCTCCCCGTCTCAGGTTATGTCAACAAAGAGTGTCACCTACATGATGCGCCTTATCTGAACCCATTCTGTTTCCTGCGCAAGGTGCTCTGGATCCACGGATCCATAAGACCATAGATATCTACAGAGCGTTCTCGATGAGCTTCGAAGCGCTTCTGGAGGACGAGGACAACCAGAAGAACGGGGTCACCTACATCTTGGACGAGAGCGGATTCCGGATCAGTCACCTGGCACACGTCAACCTCAGGGATGTCCAGAAAGTCATGATCAACGGAGAGGTGAGTTCATTCCGTCGTGACGCTCTTTAACGTTACCATGCACTGCGTCAATAAAAAGACAAAATACAAAATCGTTTCCAGTTTGTTGATAAAAAAAATACTTCCAACTTTCCTTTGCCCCATTCCTATTGACATCATTTAATATCCGTTTAATATCCGGTAGCACTACGTTCTCAAACAAAAAAGATAGTTTTAAGTGGACAAATCTCGCTTGCTGGGTTATTTTGAATAGAATTACGCGTATAAATGACTTTTTATATTTAGGAGTCGATTAAAAACTTCAATTTCGTCGTGGGTTTGTTCTGGCCACTTTATCTTTTTCCCGCAAAGTAAAAAAAGTTTTAAGTAAAAAAGTTTGCTTTTTTAGAAAATATTGCAAAATTTGTTTTTGTTCTATTTTGTTTTATTTATTGATATCATAAAGTTCACCAAACAATGGGGGTTTTCAAGACACAATAATTTTTCACAATACGGGAAGGGGGGGGGGGGGGGGGGTGAAAGAAAATTTACAGTGTTTAGTTTGCGTCATTCTTGTATGTTGTTTTTCTTCTATCCTCTCTTCTAGTTTTAATTTCATCAAGTGCGTTTTTCTTGCATCTACGCAGCGCAGCAAACCATCACAATGTCTAACCAACTAGCCCATATCTAAGCATCATCAGAATATCCCTCCCAGTGTTGCTTCAGACCTGACAAACCATCGTTTTGCGATACAAATTTAACAGGATCAAATTTGGGGAATGTACTTTGTATTTGAGGGTTATACTTTGCTGGGAACATACCGTCGAAAAATCTTTAACTAAAGTAGAAGTACGTACTCAGGGAATGTACTTCAAGTAAAGTACACGTTTTCTAAACCTACTTGCAGTAGTACTTTAAAGACACACTGAACCTAGGAAATTCTTTTTCTGCCTGGTTAAGACAGGCATGTCTCGAAATATTTTTTTTGCCCAATATTTCTGCTACAATACGAATTTTTCGGTTTTCGGGCGAAACCGAAATTGCACCCCTATGGGATGATGATGACAGCATTTGTACCCAACTAGTGTGCGTTCTGAGGTCCAGGAAATTCAAGAAAAAAAGGAGGTTTTCGCATCGTTCATACGCCGAGCGAAGTATAGCTCCTACAAGATATGGTTCTGAGGGGAAGAAGCGATGCTTTTGATGTTTCAAATGCAACTTCATACGGCAACATATATCTAATCTAGATTGCCTTTACATATACCTTAGTTATCTACATAAAGGGGGAAATTAGTAATGCTCCGCGAAGGGTCTGGCTTTTTTTCCTACGGTTCTTGAGGTGAAAACAGGTATAGTTGGGTACAAACGCTATCATCATCATCCCACAAGGGTACAATTTTTTTTTTTCAACGAACAATTATTTTGGGACATGCCTGCCCTAACTAATAAAAAACAAAAAGTTTTTTGTTTGTTTTTTAAGGCGATTTTGTTTAGCTATTCAACTAACATTTTATATTTTCTGAATCCCCATCCTTTACCCGTTCGAGTATGCTATTTAGTATCGCGGAATTCAGAATCGATATCGTGAAATCTGCAAATGAAAATGATGCCAAAAGCGGAATTCAGATACACCCGCGCCTTTCAGTGTCATGACGTCAGTGGCAGGTAGGCTTGCCAGTTGAGCAGGCATTTAAGGATGGGCCACGGCGAGCATTTCTTTCATGCTACGGTGCTGGGGCGAGCTTCCAAAGCGGTCATTTGATAGACGTGCTGCGCTGCGAAGTTCTACAGAACAAGCCCGTGACAAAAAATTGAAAGGAAAAGGATGAGTTTACATTGAGATGAGGAGAAACATAACGAACACGAATGGGCGCAGACTAACAACTGTTTATTCTTTCCTTTTTTCTCCTTTTCAATGCATGAGTTTCCCAATGCGTGAGTTTGGAAAGGAGCGAACGGCTATGAAAAAAATGATAAATGTCTTCATGAAGATGTGTGGACTTTCGAATTTTGTGGCGTTTTTCCCTTTTCTGATAAACGTTCGGTTTTTGTGGTGTGAGATGGGACCTTGAAGCTGGTGCTGGTGTCCGCCTCGTTATGCTATGTAGTGTCTCAGCAGTTCAATTTCCTTTTCGTTCAGTGCAATGGAAGGATCACTGACACACGTGCCGTGCTTCCCTGATGCCATGGGGAAGGCTTCTATGATTTCTCGCTTGTTTCTATTTTTTGATCTGTCCATGACTGATGTATTTCCAAATAGCGGTTCGCAGCTGCATCTCGCGCAATGCGCTGCTAAGTTGCCAGGCATATTTATGCCTGGCAACTCTGAGTTTCCGCACGTCAATGCTATTTTGTAGACGACCCCTTCTACGCATTCGACGAACTTGTTTTTTTGCTTTACCCGACACGACGATTGACCCGTTGTGTCGCCTTCCTCTTCGTTAACCTTTTTGCACAGTCCTTTTAGCTTAAATGGGGCGGATAGGGCCACTTTGACCTCGTGCGTTTCGGCAATCTTTTTCAGTTGGTGCGAAAATTTATGAATGTATGGTATCACTACCAGTGGTTTTTTGACCGGATCCTTTTCTTTGGTTTTGTGATTGCCTCTGAGTGTTGCTATGCATTTTTCTGCCACAGCTACTAGCAGGGGCTTTGGATAGCCGCTTGCTTGTAGTCGGGTGATTTGCCTTTGTAGGCCTTCTGACATTCTGTGGTGGCAAGATTTGTTTATGGCCTGCCATACGCACCCAGAGGCGATGCTCCTCTTCACCAACTTGGTGTGCCCCGAGTCGAACGGCAGTATGCCTTTTGCCCCTCTTGTCTTGTAGTGCATCCAGCATGTATGCTTTTCTCCAAATGCCAATTCGATGTCTAAGAATTGCAGCCTGCTTCTCTCCGGTGGTTCAAATGTGAATTATAGGCCTATGTGCACTTGCTTGAACCACTGCTTGACCTTTTCGCACACGTGGTCTGTCATTTTGTTCATCGGGAAACATACCAGAAAATCGTCCGCTTATCTAAAGCTCCTTGTAACTCCGATCTCCTGGAAAAATGGCGCTAGACTTCTGTTTCCTCTTGCAAGGTATATGTCGCATAAGGCTGGTGCTGTGCACGAACCTATGCAAATGCCCTCTTTTTGCGTGTAAACACTTCCTTCATACATGACGTGCAGGGAGCTTAAGTATGTGCGGAGGTGATCAAGGAAATCTGATGTGCTGATCCCACTCTGGTTTTGGAATTTGACGCTTCCGTAGATGTCGATGCACTCTTCCACTGCCTCTAAGGCTCCTTGCTGTGGCACGTTGTAGAACATGTCTTTGACATCAACCGAGAAAGCAATGATGGGTTGTGTTCCATTCAGGAATTCCACCACCTCATCTGAGTTGAATACCAGGAACGGATAATCGATTTGTAGAAGTGACAAGAATTTCTCTAGTTCTCTTGCAATCACATGCTGCCATGTGCCTCTGTCTTCTACTATTATCCGGAATGGACTGTTTTCTTTGTGCGTTTTGACTGCAAAGAATGGGTTTAGACATCATCATCATCATCATCATCATCATCATTTATTAAAACCTTGAAGGCCATTGCTGGCATTACACAAGGTGGGTGTAACTGCTGAAGAAACATATAAAAGAACAAACAAAAAAGTGGGTTACATGCTGGAAAACATTGTTATATAAAGCAGCAAAAACAGAAGAAAAAAAAAACAAACAAAAAACACACACTTAAAACATTTTTAGGGAAAAACAGCTGATGAAACAGAAAAATACCCAAATAAAACATTTCTATAAACACGAGTTGACTTTGCTATTAGTGTAAATGCAGATGGATGGTGCTATGCACGAACGCAATAGTTGACGGCTGCCTTTTACTTCCTTCGGTATCTTGGTGATGCCTAGTTCTTCACACTGTCTGGCCATTTGTGCTCTGGTGTTTTTCATACACCTTTCGCTGATGACTTTTCGTTCCTCGAAGTTTTTTAGCGTGGATTCTTTGGCTTTGTTTTTGTACATTTCCTGTTCTAAGATGACGAACTCTCCTGTCTTGTCAGCTAGCAGGAGGCTGCAGTTGTTTCTTCTAATCGAACGTACCGTGTGGTTGGTATTCACGCCTGGTTGCCTGGCTGTTTTTAATTTGCTGGAAACTGCTCTGATGCCGGCAGCTATGCCGGCATCAGAGCATCCACACATCTTCATGAAGAGATTTATCAGTATTTCATAGCGTTCGCTCCTTTCCAAACTCACGCATTGGGAAACTCATGCATTGAAAAGGAAAAAAAAGAAAAGAATAAACAGTTGTTAGTCTGCGCCCATTCGTGTTCGTTGTGTTTCTCCTCATCTCAATGTAAACTCATACTTTTCCTTTCAATTTTTAGTCACGCGTTTGTTCTGTAGAACTTCGCAGCGCAGCACGTCTATCAATGTTCAACCAACTAGCCCAAACCCAAGTCCAAGCTTTATTAACGTTCATTTGACACCACACCACCATGAAACTGTTCAAAGGGTCAACCCCTGCGTACCGCTAACGTCCCTTTTTTGTTGTTCTAAATAAAAACATTCTGTTAAAAAAAGATATGATGACAAAAATCGTTAAGTAATTTGGTAACTTTACGAGAAAAACTTATTTTTGACTAATATTTGGGATATACTATTTCAGCTATGTGTGACGGTGTGTTTAGGAAATGTTCAGATAAATCGGGTACCATAAAGAAAACACCGTGGGTACTTCCCAACACTAGTTCGGGATGATAGAATTTTCTCAGTATTTGAATTGGTGCAAATAGATTACCAGAATGCTTTGATGCTTTTCTTTTCCCCCACGATCTGAGCAGAAGGGATGGCCCATGCGCCACAAGAACATCCACTGGGTCAACGTGCCCAGGTACATATCCGCCATCTACGACCTGGCCTTGAGCATGTTCAGCCGCAAGCTGCAGAGCAGGGTGAGCCCAAGACGCGGGAACTCAGGGGAGCGCCACCTGGGGGGCGTATCACACTCACACCTCCGCTCTCTTGCAGATGTTCGTCCACTTCGAAGTGTCCAGCCTGCACGAACACATAGCTCCAGAAATCCTGCCCAAGGAGTTTGGGGGAACCATCCCCGTCGCAGTGATGGCAGGTAGGAGCAATTAGCCATCGGGCATTTTAAAGCATGGAACGTTTTAAGAAAAACTCCTCATCCCAAGAACGTTGTCCATCCGTGCATTTCCTCACCAAATTTAGCGAGCAAAGTGACGTCACGGTGTCACGTCCTGGTGACAGTAGATACGATGTCACGTGACGTTTATTTCCTTACTAAATTTAGGGGGGAAATAATAAAATTATAAATTAGTTTTTTTATTTCCTCGCAACAAATGTAATCAATCGCTCCTTAACTAAATATTACATTCCATGTACGAAAACTTTAAAATTAAATGTCACGGCAATTTTTTTAGGTTCATCATCTGTAATTTTTGCCACCGATTTCTCAAATCAGAAAGGTTTTTTTTTTTCTTTTAATGTTCCCTCGTTTTATTTTTAAATTAATATTTCCGATAAAGTGGGAGCCGAAATACACCGCACAAACGAACTGACCTAGAGAACGATTTTCGTTGCGGCTGCCATGTTGAATTCTGACGTTGGATTGGAAGGCGCTAGAATTCAAGGCATCCGTGCTGTTAGTTCTACCTTCTTTATTGGTTATATTTTTCATTGTAGTTTTGCTGAAACTCTCCCCATTATTTTTTGTAGCCCAACACAACTACGCCATATTTCGACATGGAAACTGCCAGGGACAGGTTAAGTTTGAAGTGGAAGCTCCTCCCACCTTTTTCTACTTTAACAGAGCAAACGCTGGAGGGGATCAAATTTAATTATCACATCAATAACTTTTTTTTTTTCTGCGGGTGGTGACAGGAGTAGTCCAGTCATTTTTGCTCCCTTCACCGTCAGCAATGGAGGAATACATGCAACTCTTCCAGTGTCATGCATTTCACCGTATTGAGCTCTATCACTCGGCGAGTCATATTTCTAAGATGACCGAAGTAACGGAGGAGGGGCAGGTTTGCTCACTGCAGCAATATACCTTTTGTAGAGCGTGCAGCGCCATCCGTGGCGCCGAGAGGAGTAACCGGAATTAAGGTACAACCGGTTGTAGCAGATAAGAGGCGACCTTGGTGGTGACGTCGAGCGGTCAGAGGCGAGCGAGCGACCGCGTCTCCAGCTCGACGCTCGCCCTCCCGTGGCGGAAACGGAAGCGCTCTAGTGAGGGTCCCCCGATTCTCCAGCTCAGCGGGCACGGCGAAACTGCTCGCGATCATGGCTCGCAAAATGTCATTTCCGAATGCACACAACACTCTTCACTGTCTTGACGTAGGGCTGCAGCCGTATGGATTGCACCTTACTGGAGAGTTTTAGTATTGCGCATAGAAACAAACGCAAGCGCTGTGCGTTTGTGTTAGAGTTGTGTGCCCTACGTTGTGCGTGCGCCTCATCGCCATGCGCCATCCAAGGCCGCAATTTTGGGCTCCGCGGACGCGCAGTGTGGAACACGCAAAGCTAACGCAAACACACAGCGCTTGCATTCGCTCGTATACACAATACTAAAACTCACTATTTTACACCGTCTTCCAACGCCAACGAAACGTGCTGCAGTGAGCTGACGTGCAAGCAGGTTGGCGTTCCTTCGAACTGGAAAGGCTGAGATTGGCAGAACGACGGAGCGTAAAAATGGAAGTAACTATATGTTATAAAAAATATTACGTAATAATAAAAAATATTATTCATTTTTTTTACTTTTGGGGATTTGGTCTGGTGAGAAGGATATATTGGCGGCGATTTCGGACGTTTTGCCGATTGTCAAAAATCGTGACTTTGATAGCAAATTATACTTTACCCACAATAAATGTAATTTTACATGGATTTCTCACATTAGCTATAATGTTCTCATTGATTTTAGACTATTTGTTTATATTTTATTATTTGGTAATTAAAAATGCTGCAATTGGCACCAGTGATGACAATTAGCACACTTTTGAATGTCATATTTGTTCGCGCGTTTAAAATTGGATCATAAGCAACGAAGTATATTAGAGCTTGAAAAATTACGTATTAAAATATCTTAATTTTAATATTATTATTACTAACACAAATCGCGGTAATGTATGCCCCCAATTTACGCCAAGATCACGAAAATATGCCATTTAACCATAACAGTCTTTCCAGAGAGGTTAATTTTGTTTCCTTTTAGGATATGGGGGAAAAACTCTGACATCGTTATCAAGATAGACAAACAGCCAAACACTGGATGCAGTATAAAGTCCTATGCGTCAAGCGTTGCGATAAAAAACGCGCACTCACTTCAGCTATGTGACTCGGATTCCGTCTTTGGATTGTTGCAGTGAGAACAGCGTTTATTAATTTATACGTTTTGTGAAAATATTGTAAAAATTTAAATTATTGTCTTATTCTTGTGCTGGGAATAATGTTAAACCAATTAAACATCTAAATACCCAAAAGCCCAATAAAAGACCGGCAGTTTATTATTTCCCATGACAATTGTCTGAGCACGAAAAGGCAGCGTGAACACACAAATATCAGCACTGATTTTTTCAGCAACTACAAATATCAGCCTAGATCGAATATGTATGTCACATATTAAAGTGTCCGCGAACAACTTCTCTAGCTAAATAATTAGGATGTGAGACATATCTTGAGTTATGAAAGAATCCGAAATTAAAACCTGTATCGAGAAATTGAATCCAAAATAGAGGTTTGTTTCGGTTTCACTCTATAATTAAAACGCGCATCCTTGCGCAAATATTACACTAAATACCGTTCTTGTTTTCAGGCTAAAAAGTTGACCGACGCTCATAACACCCTAGCTTCCTCGTATTACCAGAAAAAATGTGTGTCGCTCAGTGAAGCCAGCACACTAGACAGGCTCAACAGCGGCACGCATCTCCGACCCTCACTAAAACCGCCATTTTGAAAAATGAGTGGCGCCACCTATAGTTAAAAGTAAACATTTTCGACGGACATCCGTCTGGTTAGGAATGATTAATAAATCTTCAACTTTGAAACTCTAACCAAGCTTTATTAAAAAGCAAAAATCCCGACGTTTCGTAACCAACTCGGTCCCTTGATCACGGGTGACTGTTTTTGTCCCGCGGAACGGCCTGCCCGCGAACCCGAACACCCCCGGGTAGGGTGCCTACATGTTTCCGCAGCGGAGCGGCGAAACATGTAGGCACCCTACCCCCGGGTGTTTTCCGGATTATCCCTCTTAAGAGGGGGCGCACCTCAGAGCCCCATAGAGAATACATGAGGTTTTTCACCAAATTAAAAAAATTCTCAGATAATAACGGCTGCGCGGATCTTCTTGAAAATTTCGGCTTTAAAGACATTGAGTCATTATCGAGTCACTAAACGCAACAAATGTTTCATCATAAATTTAATTATATTCTTTAAAAAATCATGAAAATGGTCAAAATCGGCTAATTTGGCACTCTTGCGTTCGGAGCGAATTTACAAAATTATCTAAATTCAAACATAAGAAGTATTGCGTTTAATGTCTTCTAAATTTATTACGGAATCGAATAATATTCAAAATATTCATGTAAGTCGATTTGTTCCGTAACTACAGCAAATATAAAGAACTAAGGTGTCGGTGCTTGTTTTCGTCGTTTTTAAGGTACCTCTCTCTCCCGTGCGGTGGCGCTCGCTGTCCACGAAATGCGAAATCGTCCGTTCGGAGATCGGCCGGATCGGCACTGTGCGAGGTGTTCTTCCGCGGCCGTATTCCGCGCCCGTATCCTGTTTCATTCTGCACGCCGAGGCATCAGTGTGCGTGTCTTGCTTTCGTGGTTCTCGCTGGGTAGGTCTCCGTGTTTTCGCAAGTGGCAAATTCACCTTGGAGCTATGGGTCGAAGACAACCGTCCTGTGGCAAGCGGACCGCGAGGTGTTCCACAACCTCGCGGTCCGTCAACGCGTTGTGCTTGTTTCTACTTTTTTTTTTCTTTTAAAAACGGGCTCTTTTTTTTTTTTTTTTGACGCAAAGTTTTATTTTATCGTTATCCTTCACACAAACGTCCTTAGGACTTGGGGTCGTGGAAATCGGGGATGAAGCGTGCACAGAGTAGATCGTTGTTTGCGTCCTTTTTATTTTTCACGGACGTCCTGTGACCTCCGTACGATTCGTGGTCACCGCAATCTAACGCGTGGAAAAACGGGTCGCCTGCTCTGTAGTCAGGGTATTCCTAGGGGCTGTTCTTCTGGAAATTCACATATCACCCAAAAAGGTAACATGGGTAATGATTACGGTATGTTTTTTCCGGTGTTTATTTTTGAGCGAAAATCGGTGCATGTTTTTCGGTGCTTATTTTTTAATCACCAGTGTATTATGGGTTGAACGTCTTGTGATGACGCTAAAAAGCGTTGATAACCAAAGAAAAATGCGATTGGACAAGAACATTTCAAATTTCCAATTCTATTCACATATCCATTACGCTCTTCTCGTGGGAGCATCCATCCTGACGAAAAATGCCTAAGTCATTGAGCTGTGAACGCATACTCAGTGTACAATCTTTCGGCCTAGAGAGGTATTGCGCACGCTCGAACGCGCTTCACAGCCCAGTAGACGAAGTTGGTGTCACCCAGAAGGCGAGTTTTTGAATGGTCTGTAGTAGGCAAAAGAAACAAATAACAATCAACGCATATCAGCTCTTCAAGCGAAGAGGCGCGTTTCTAAGGTCAATGGTTCCGGACGGCACTAATGTAGTTGGCGTTGTCGTAAGATGACGTCAGTTCATACGAACTGACGTCATCTTGCGTGATCACGTGACACAAACACGTCATCTTACATGATCTCGTTACACGAAATGACGTCATCTTACGTGATCACGCTGCACGAAATGACGCCATCTTACGTGACCACGTATCACGTCATCTTGTAAGTCAACCTCTCCCCACAGCAGCGCTTTCCGGGCCCGTGCAGTGCTGTAGTCGAAATCAAGCTCCCTATGGCAAGCGAAAGCTTCTGAAGTCTCACATTGAGAATACTCGCAAGCGACCGTCTGTGGAAGCTTCGCACGTTGAGGTTTTTGGTGAGATCGAGCCATCGTGTTCCATTAACTATAGTTGAAGTTATCATTCAATAAAGCCCTAAAAATATGAATGTAGTTGGTGTAGACATCAAGATCTAATCAAAAATGCGGTTTGACGTCGTTTAATTAACGTGTATATACAAGTGTAGAAAAACATGAGTTATATGTGCATAGATGTTTAAAAAAGTGTTTATTATTCGACATAGCACTTTGGGAGAAGGATGTGTTCAGATTTTTCTTCATGAGCGCAAATATACCTGACGCAATAAATAGTGACGATTTCATCGTCCCAGTGATGAGCAGGTGATTTCTTGCTCGAAACAATGATGCCATTTCATAAACCAAGTTCTGTGACATATGCTTTTCCAATGTCTGGTCACTATTTTGTAAACCTTTCAGTCCAAACGAGTATACTTTTGTTTGTTTTTGTTAGCTTAGGAGGGGGTCACAGAGCCTATCTTTTTGTCTTCCTCTAGGACAGACGTACAGAGTTATACCGCAACACGCATCTGTGGAGCACACAGAGCTATCGCTCTCCTGTTGGCGGTACAGTAGCAGACGACACAACGCAGCTCCGTAGTCTATCGAGGGCACGGCTAGCCGCGGCCCGTAGCGCGACCGTTCAGACTAGGGAAATGGTTTTGAAGAACCGAGAAATGGTATCTTGTATACAATAATCACATGTCGTTAGTATATTCTACTTGCTAAGCCAAATAAATATTTGCAGCTTGTGAGAATATGTTTGCGTGACGATTTACCGTTCACACCCCTGACGGATGTTAGCGAATCCTTCATGTTCGTGGCTCGCAGTTATCAGTACCCCCTCGGAGTGACTTCACCATATATATTTTTTTCTTGCTTGCAGGACATCATAAAAATCACAAACACGCGAGAAAAAAAAATCTTATGAGTACGCGTGATTTTGAGCTTCGCAGCTCTAAAGATGCCCGGTAAATGTCGTCCAGCTTGGGAAGAAACTAATCCTTTTTGTTGGAGTTCGACTATCGTATGCTGGCAGCTCGTTTCCGGTCGGTTTTGTCTATACTCCGTTTCACCATAATTTGGCAACCCTCAGTCAGAGCTGCTGTGAGGGAATCACAGTCGCGGAGCAAAGCACGTGACAGCTACTTTTAGGGTTCCCGGACATTTCATCGAACGCCGTTTCGTCGAACGCCGTTTCATCGAAAAAATGAACGTTTCATCGAATGCCGTTTCATCGAACGCCGTTTCGTCGAATCGCTGACGGCCGTTTCATCGAATGTTTTTTTATATAAAAAGTGTGAAAGATACTCTTTTATGCACGGATCGAGTGCATTTTTTGTGCCATTCACCCATTTCATCGTCAGGTTTTTTTATTGTCCAAACTCGTAGCTGTTACAATTTATTTTCATGCAAGTAACCCATGGGGACATTTTTACCGATTTTTATGGTTGTTTCGCATATTGTGCTTATCTGTTCACCCCCTCTGTACTACCCGATGAGCCTTGAGGGTATTGTAACAAATAAATAAAAAGTCGCACTCTCGGTAAGAGCGCACTCCAACTCATGGAGGCCGGAAGCGACTTAGGTTTTGCGCAGGCGCAACAACTTTAGTTATGTGAGCCTCCTAGCCTCTCATGTCTTTATATTGATACTTTTTTACTGCCCGAAGCTTGCAGCAGCTAAAGCTGAGGTGCTATTTATGAAACTACAACGAAGCATTTTTTTTTTTTTTAGTTCTAAGACTCAATGAAGTCAAAAGTAAGTACGTCACTTCAAATGTTATTTGAAAACTTTCGGGGGCTCATATGTTCGTGTGACAGCCATTCACCGTTTCAAAATTGGTCTCAAAAAGTCCCCCACAGCCATGCTCCGTCGGTTCTTTTAAAAAAGGCGGACCTTCCCTTTTCTTGCCGCTATGACCTTCTGGCGAGGAGGCTCTTGGGAACTCAGCATCGCCTCCAGCTTGTCTTCCATCAGTTGATGTTCTGCGGCGATGCAAGTAAAAAACTTCCATAACCCGGGATGGGCACCTCCGACCAGCTTCAAGAAGCGGGAATGCCACCCTGGCGTTTGATAAGACGGCGTTCGATAAAACGGCTTCGATGAAGCGGTGTTCGATGAAACGGCGTTCGATGACACGGCATTCGATAAAACGGCTTCGATGAAACGGCGTTCGACAAAACGGCGTTCGATGAAATGTCCGGTCCCATACTTTTAGGACCAGTACTATGGCACCTGCAGCGCGTCTCCGACCGGTGTGTTTAGCGTCTTATGCTGGCCATACATCAAAAGTGGTCCCGAAGTGCAACAAATGACGTCACAGAAGACAGAGTGTCACGCTGTTGCATCTCGCGATCCTGTCAATTCATCGTAGAAATGCTGTCGAAAACCACGAGAGAACACGAGTGTCGCTGTCGTCATGGCGTCCCAACACGACGTTTTTGTAATTCGGTAATTTAAATTACTGTATACAATTTTTAAGAAAATAAAGACATCATAACCAAATAGGAACTTCCGTGCTAAAACATGCAGTGCGAAGTGAAGACAACTACTATCTTTTTTTTTTCTTGATGTCCACAAAAAAAAGGCTATGCAGCATCACCCTACCGAAAAATCCGGTATAACTTTTTGCTATCCGGATTATGGAACCGGAAATTTATCTGGATTTTATCTGGATTTTATCTGGAATTTAGGTTTTCAAAAATTATTCCTTTGTCTGCAATCTGGATTTCGGGTTTCCAGAAACAAATTTCCGGTTCCATAATCCGGATAGGAAAAAGTTAACCGGATTTTTCGGTAGGGCAATCCTACCGTTTTTTTTTTTTTTTTTGTTTTTTTTTTCGCACATTATGTGATGTCCTTTAACACGAAAGTACCGACGTAAAAGCGCTGTAGAGACGATATAAAAACAAAAATTTAAGTGAATCGAGCTTTGTAGTGGAACGGAAAAAAAAAAAATAATTAACCGCTTTTTACGGTAAACACTTCACCTCTAAGTAGAACTTTAAAAAAGTGACGGTTACGCGCTTTCATGCCCATTTCAACAAAGTTGGGAGAACAATGTATTGCATCTTGTGAATAGACATTTGGAGCAGCATGTTTATGTTAGAGGCATTGTGTGTAATCGCTGCGCAGTACCTGCCAAAAGATGATATTATTTGGGCACAGTCTCAACCGTTTCCGTCTGTGTGTGCTACGAATACAGCAACTCTTTTCGTAGAAGAAGTGATGAGGAAATGGCGTGCCCTTGATGATACGATTGTGATTATGAAATAAAATTTTTAATCAGCCAATACTTGCGACCTGTCCGGTCGCCTGGAACCCCGACAACAACTATCGTTCTCTGGAAAGTTCATTCTAATATTTACACGTTTTGTGGAGTTCATCGAGCGAATAAGAATGTTCCAACAATGAGCTAAACCTACACGAGTTCCCGAATCCAACACGGCGCTTTTGAATTTTAGCGCCGGAGATAGTTCTGCGAACAGTGTATACTTCTGTGCAAATATTCGTCTAACAGTTTTGCAACGTTGGAAAGCATCGGAATGATTCAGAATCACTGCGGAGTTGATACTCGGGAAGATAAGACGGGCACTTGGGAGAAACGGACCGTGGCATTTGAGACAGGGGCACAACCGGGGGACAAACGTGCTACAATCGCATACCCTTCCAAGGTCATCGCTTGGGCGACCGCGCGCGCGCCCAAGAAACCTTTTTTTTCTTCTCTTTAGGGGTGGTGGTGGGGGGGGGGGGGGGGGGGGGGGGGAGGGGAGGGGAGTGGTGTAGGCGCTGATTGTCTTCCTCCTTTGTGGCTTTTGACAGACGCACAACGAGACTGGCAGGACAAGCGCATGATTCATTTCTTTCGATGGAGGCGTTCTGTCTGTGTATGCGAACATGATTTTTTTCCCCTTGTAGTAGTTGGTCGTTCTTGCCTTGACTCGGGTCCCAGTTGGTGCGCTGTCGTTGTATGCCACTATTTTTTTTTTTTTTTTGGTTTATGGTAGTTTTTGCGCTGATGGGGTATCAAGGTAGACAAAAAGAAAAAAAAATAAAATAGCGCCTCGACAAAAAAAAAAAAAAAAAAAAAAAGTTGTTGCGAGCAGGAACGTTTTCAAGGCGATTTTAGGAGCCTGCAGTGTTACCACAGGTGCAGGATTCAGAGCGTAACCCACGCACTTGAAGAGAAGGGGAAGCTTTCGTCTTATTGGAACTCTCTTTTATGGGTTTCCACGTCGCGATTGTCCTTCAAAATCAACTGTCATTTATTTCTCGCTCGTGGCTTCCAAGTACTGGAAGCCAATACTCGAGCCACAATAGTTTTGCGAAATCAAGGTTTCGCTGAAATGGATAACTCTCACGTACAGTTCGACGCGCAATACTTTTGCCGTATTGACTCGCGAGAGATGCCCCCAACACGGCTGAGTACGGCGGTTCTCCAGGCCTAACATCTAAATTTTGTTGCCTTACCTGTTACTATTTCGCGCCCATTTTGAGCCATATCAAAATGAAAGCGCATGATGAAATAAAAATGACACTCGTTTTCCGCTCGATGGAAATTTCACGCCAGCTCGCTGTCTTTGCTGGTACCGTGAGCGTTTCCCAACGATGCGGAGAGTTAAAACAAAACAAAACAAAAAAACACGTACGATGGCATCCTTTGCACACTCATTACTTCTATAACACTGAGCCACTTCGTATCCTTTTGTTTTTCTTTCATGGTACTAATTTCTTTCTGCGCATTACGGCTGTTACGACGCTAAGTCTGTCTGCCCTTCGAATTTGAACTTAGGCTCAGATCAGGGACGAACCAGTTTAAATAAGGAAAATATAATTAACACTGTAGCAAAGTAAATCTATCATATCGATCGGAAACACGATTTGGCACATTCCATCTGAACACATATTGTGCACAGCGAATGCAATAGCGAGTCAGCGTGCAAAACGCCGCCACACTGAGCTACCATAACATTTCAGCGATTTTTGCGTAGCACCGAGCACGGAAAAGAGAAAACAGTTATTCATTCACATAAACGAAGCAAATTTATTCAAAGCCCGGACACTCCGTACGTCCAATCTAGCTAAGGTTATCAATAGACTCGACCATGTCATTTGTCGAAACAGATAAAAGACCTTGGCAAAAATGATTAGACTGAATAAGTGAATCTAACGCACGTATTTTACCAACCGACGGTCGCGCGCCTTCAATACCCTTTCCAATTGTCATTGCGCGCCTTGGACACACTTTGGGGAGCAATGCATATTTACATCGCCGCCCGAGGTCTCCATTGAACGTGTAGTGCTGACCCAAATAAAATGCTAACCTGACTCTCAATCGCTCACTGCAAAGGACGATTTCGAACAGGCGGTACTGTACGTCACTTGAGATAAAAAAGAAAAAAGAAAAACAAGCTATAGAAACGAGCGTCGTAAAAAAGGGGACCGGCATTTTTATTCCTACCTTCGAACAGAAACGAGCGCCACCCACTGCATCACACAGCGCAGAGGCCGGACTCGGCCACCGCGCGTACATACCAAGCGCGCGCGAGGGAGGGAGAAACTTCCTCCGCCGGGAGAACACGGCACATTTCGGGATCTATTTCACGCAGCGGATAACGCGGGCCTTTTCACACCTCGATACTGGCGCCATCTAGAAGTTGCGCGTTCAACCACGTTTCGAGCCGCGCGCCATCTGGTGGCTGAAACGGACGAATAAATAGAGGTACCGCGACCTCTTAACCCCGAAACGTAGCTGCTGGGAAGGGTCCCCGTCGACCGGTTTATGTTGCCACGTGTGCATTGAATATGCCACGACTCCAACAGAAGGCGCCTCCGCCAGTTTTTCTCCGTTCCGAGGATGGAGCTGTTGTCAAGGTCGATGGAGTGGTTCGTCTTCTCGACGTGTTCGGCCAGCGCGCTTCCCTCCACATTTTTCTTCGCGATGTCGTAGCGGTGGCGCCGCAGGCGCTCTGGATAGTTTTTCGTTTCCCCAACGTACAACGCGGGGCAGTCACCGCAGGGAATTTTATAAACCAGTCCTGCGCCCTCTCCCTCGGGGGGCGATCCTTTGGCAGGGGGAGAAGGCCGCCGATGGTCGAGACTGGCTTGTGTGATACCGCTATGCCGTACTTTCGCAGTACTCGGGCGAGAACCTCGCTTGTGCCCTTGATGTAGGGTACACACACGCGGGTGGAGGGAGGGGGGGGGGGGGGGGGGGGCGTCTTGGGTTGAGGGGGTGCGTCGAATTTTTTTGATCGTGCTTTTTACAAATCTAGCTGGGTAGCCATTCTTCCGCAGGTCTTGTTTGATCGTTTCGATCTCTTTTCGAAGGGTCTCCTCTGATGTGCAGACCGTGATCGCCCGTCTGACGAGTGCCGAAGCCACGGAAGACTTATGTGTCCTAGGGTGGCTTGAGGAAAAGTCCAGGTATCGGCCTGTGTGTGTCGGCTTCCTATACACACGGAAGTCCAGGAGGCCGGACTTTCTCACTGCACAGACGTCTAGGAAAGAAAGACAACCATCTGATTCGTGCTCAATCGTGAATTGAATCGCTGGCTCGATGGAGTTTAGATGTGTGTGGAGACGGTCGATCTCACTGGTCTTCACAACACAAAAGCAGTCATCGACATACCGCAGGAAACACACGGGTCCTGGGGAGAAAGTGTCCAGGGCTTTTCTCTCGATCGCCTCCATTACGAGGTTTGCCATAGTGACGGAGACCGCAGCACCCATAGCCGTACCACTGCATGGTTTGTCTGTATAAGCGGCCAGCAAACGAAAAATAAGTGCTGGATAGGCAGAATTCCAGTAGACGGCAAATCTCGTCCACCTCAAGGCACGTTCTTTCGGAGAGTCTCGTGTCAGACGAGAGGGCCTCCCGCGTCACAGACACTGCGAGAGGCACAGGCACACTTGTGAAAAGCGACACGACGTCGAAGGAGACAAGGCTCTCGTCGTCCCGCAGTTCGAGGCCCGATGTGAGCTCGATGAAGTGTCCAGAATTTTGGACGCACGTGTCGGTCTTCCCGGTTAAAGGCGACAGCAGTCGGTGGAGATGGTTGGACAATGCACGTAACGGAGACGTGGTGAAATCCACTATGGGTCGGAGGGGGACATCTGGCTTGTGCACCTTCGGCAGGCCATAAAAGGCCGGCGCTGAACCGTTCCGGCAAATGAGACCCAAGTAAAGGCCTCGGGACTCGGGATACCCATCAAAAATCGTAGAGAGCATTTTGTTTAGACTTGCCTGAATCTTGGCAGTCGGGTCCTTTGGCAGAATCATGTATGCGTCGGTGTTGAGAAGCTGAAGCGCCTTCTCATCGTAGTCCGCGCGGTCGAGTAGCACGGTTGCGTTCCCCTTGTCGGCAGGGAGGACGACGATGCTCTTGTCCTCTCTCAAGTTCTGAATGGCTGCTTTCTCTTCCGGCGTGTAATTTAACTGCTCCCGTCGGTGCGCCTTGGACAGCACGCCGATGGCCATGAGGCGAGCTTCTTTACGGATGCAGGGGTCTAACTCACGCAGGCCATATTCGACAGCAGCTGCCATCGAAGCAATAGGCGGCGTTGTTGTGGTTAGGTTGAACTTCTTTCCCTTTGCCAGAACACGCGTCTCGGTCTCAGAGAGCACTCTCGAAGACAGTGAAGTTCGTGAAGAATCTGCCTTCGAGAGTGCTCTCTCGAAGGCAGGCCGTTCCGCGGGACAAAAACAGTCACCCGTGATCAAGGGACCGAGTTGGTTCCGAAACGTCGGGATTTTTGCTTTTTAATAAAGCTTGGTTAGAGATTCAAAGTTGAAGATTTATCCACCTATAGTTAGTTGGAGTCGCGAATACCCTATCGGCTCTATCCAGTGTCGCGCGGGTTCAAGAGACATAATAATGTAAAACCCCGCGACTACTAAAGTAAACTAAAAGACAGGACAAACACGAAGTCTTGAGACTATGTATGTCCTGTCCCTTATTTACTTCAGTCTTAGCGCTTTTTCATAATTATTTTCCAATTAAAACAGCCCGTTTACGCACTTAATTTCTCTTCAGCGTATATCACTTCACACGCGGTCTGCCCTTGGAAATGGGGAGAGGAGTGTCGCGTTGTAAATGTTCTGACTGGCCGACTGGTTGACAGATGCCTGGATCAAGAAGCTGGAGGAGTTGCGGGACCTGCTGATGTCCCACGACCTCATGGGTGTCGACGAGAGCAAGCGGGTCAAGAAGGACAAGAAGCAAGGCTACGGACTCATGCGGCTATGGAACAGCATCACGCGGTTAGAAGTGTACTGAGCCCCCAAACTGGACGCTGAAGCTGCGCCACGCACTGTTCGGTTCCCCTTAAGCCCCCGAGGTGTTCGTCGAATGTGTACCGGCCGTTGCTTCTTCAAGAAATGTCTGTCAACTGCCGACAGCCGTCGAGAAAGTTGGGATGGAGAGTACATAAGGGACAATGAAGCAGGCTTTGAGGGTTGTGTCTGACTACCCAAACAAAAGATGAATAGGCGGACGGAAGTCCTACTAAGGTTCCTTCTTCTTATATACATATTATAATGTCACAAACCGATAATAGTCAAGGAGTAGCCATAGAAGTAAATGTGGTGCAAAATAGTGAAACCAGCGGCAAGTGGCGTCGGTTGCACGAGCACTCTCACAACACAACCACGGTTCTTCAAGGAACGTGCAGTCTGGAAAGAACAGTTGCAAGACAGAGCGCACAGTGTGCGAGGCATTCTGTATAGCAAAACCATTTCATCGCATGGCCGAAATGTAACGTTTTGGCAGCATCGCTTTGCAAGGGAACATACTGAGAAATTTACGAACATCGCCATTCTCTATTCAGCACATCTTGGCCAGAAAATCATCGAGCACTGTTTTATGTCCCTTCAATGTACTAAGATGCTCACTGATGTCTTTTTTATTAACTTTTTGAGTTCAATTTTTTCAGAGTACTCTTGCGTTTGTTTGTAATAAATTGTTGGTCTTGTGCAACACATTTGTACTTTTAAAGTGTTGTCCCCACTTCAAAAAAAAAAAAAAAAACTTAGAAAGAAGTTGAGGCCTGGAGGGCTGGCACCCTCAGAACGATTAGAGTCAGAACACGTACATCATGCCTCTCAGCATGTCATGGCTTTGAGTTATACCATTGCTCCATACTTGCTAGAATGGTAGAATATATTACAATATTGATCCCAGTGAGAATGTATCTTTATTAACATTAATATTTTCCTTCTCAACAACACTTAAATGTAAAAATTTCAGTGACAACAAAAATAACATAACTTTGCTGTCTCACTTATGCCCTACCCAAAATCTTTTAAGAGTAAAAAACAAGACTGTGTTTAAGAAAAAGCATTTTACCATGTTGAATTTTACTTCGTGACATGCCAGTCTGTGGTCGCTGTAGTATTCATAGACCAGAGTGGCATGCTTTACTTTTGGTTCCAGTGTTTTGTTTGCCCTCAGACTTTCAATCCCAGTGTACTCCATCATGCAACAAGCCCCTTTTAATAAATTTTTGTTAAACCACTTGTTTTCTTTGTAGTATATACTTGCAAAAAAAGAAATAACAGTATAGGCCAGAAGAATGAGCGCGCAGGTGAGCGGCTTTTACTTCTAAACCTGTGTGTCCATTTTACACGCCTTGTTTCTCCTTGTTTCTCAGGTTTACTTATGTTGAGTTCTTGGCACTCCATCGCCTTCATAGGTTAGTGCCATTAAAACCAATGCAATGAGTGAATAGCAAAAGCCAAGTGTTGCCCCTAAGATCATGAAGACTTCATAAGATAGACTAAGAGAAAGCTGTTTATGAGAAGAAAAAAAAAGATTTGCATCATGCAAAATTGGTCAAAAATATAAAAGGCCTATAGGACATAATTTTGACGAATATTTCACCGAATATTTCACCGAATATCAGCCGAAATATTAAGAGTAAAAGTTTGCATCCGATAGAAAGATTGGTAGCTTAATAATCACAGTCAAGTGATTACCTTACAAGGAGGACTACCTTAGAATAATTAAGCCTTTTAATTGGTTTTGAATAACTTTTTATTTGTAAGACAGAGATATAAGCCCCAATTGAAAAATTATTGGGGATGATGAAAAAGCAATTTTAGGAAAATTACAGAGTATGCTTTGATTTTCTGGTCTCTAAAAATGCACCGGAATTTAGCAGGCACTTACAGCCTTTGCTTGTTATCTACATTTTTGCTCCGCCAGCCGTATGCCTGTAAGGATAGAACAGCGCGGATATAGTCACACTCACAGGCACACAAGAAAGGAACAGAAAAGAGAACATTTTTGTATTTTTAAACACCAGAAACCAAATAGCCAATAAACATAAATAAATAAATAATAAATAAAAGATGACAACTAAAATATTTTTTTTTAATTTTTGAGAAAATAAATTAAAAAATAAACTAAAGAAAAATGAAATAAAAAATAAATATAAATAATAAAAATAAAATTTTTCCAGTGTTATCTCTAGGTAATCCAATTTTTTCTTTGATAAAGCTAAGGATGAAACACCGACGCATTGGTTGTCCAAGCTGGCTATTTTTTCAGCTTGGATAAGTTTTCGTGTCAGCTGATTACCACTTCTGGCAATAACAATGCAGTAACTCAAGTCCGCTTAGCACCCGCAGTCCCGGCAATGGTTGCCTAGGTTGTCTGAGATTTCTCTGTTTATGTTATAGTGATGTTCTCGTAACCGGTCATTCAGACACCCTTCCGGTTTGCCCGACATACTGCTTACCGCATGATAGGGGAATTGCATGAACCACCCCTTCAGAGCGCGGAACAAAACGGGTGTGATGCTTTTTTATAAAACCTTATAAGGCTCAATCGGAGGATGAATTGACTTTCTTACATAAGCTAGAGAGCTGGTATGCAACAGAGAATACTAGGTTGACATTTACGCGGTTGCCTATCTTTTTAAGACCACGAGAAATATGGTGAATATAAGGCACAACCGCTGGCCTTGGGTTTCGGTTCCTTTTCTTGCATTGGGTTAATTCGGGATTTTTAATTTTCTGAAGGAGTTTTTCTGCGAGATGATATACCCCCCTGATAGTAGCCTAGCTATCTCCGCGTCAAAGCTAGTTTTTACAGTATGCGGACATGACTTTTTCATGGAATTTGTTAGGCATAGGTTCACTACGCCACTCTTAAATGGGTACTGAAGTTATTTTTGAAAAAATATCATTTTTGATCTTATAATGTTTAAAATATGTGAGTTCCCACACATACCACGTCCTATATTACAAAATCGCATATTCATCTCAGGGCAATAGAAAGAAAACATGTGGACTCTTTCATCTCGCGGACTACATTGTGTGGGCCAATGAAAGCCCTGCAACACGCGCAGATTCCGAATGATTTTATTACAACTCGTTTCAAAGAGAGTCTGATATGTACACATTCGGATAAGGCTCCTGTTTTTCTCCGCGGGTGAAGCCATCTCTTGCAACTGGCCGACAAGCGCCCTTTGTCGACCACTTCACTCGGAAGAAAAATTTTCCCAAAAAGGGCGTGTTGCGATCTTTGAACACGCATTTAACAAGGAAATAAAAGCTACGCACGATTGTGATTTCGGGTTTGTTAGGATGCTTAGAGCGTCTAGATTGAGTTGTCACCACAAAAGAAGGATCTCAGAATCGACTTCAGTGCCCCTTGTTAATTTGTCAACTAATTTGGAATGGGCCGGTTAATAGTGGATGAGTGGCTTTTTCACCCTCGGAGCGTAGGACCAACAAGTTCGATGAGAAAGAAAAAACAGTCTTGAGTTCTAAAAACCTCAGAGACTCTTCAACCGGAAGTTCATGGGCTAAGTCCAAAGCATCCAAACAGTTCTTAAATATCGAGAGGATATTGGATACAGCGCCTGAAATGACGTTTCCATCAAGAGCAGAGAAAAAAAAAATCACTTACATAGCGGAACACTTTTACAACTTTTGAAGTGTCAAAACGTTTGTAGGATTTTATCTTGATGTGTTAAGTACAGGTCACTAAGACGAGGCGCAATACAGGATCCAATGCAAACACCTTTAGTTTGCCGGTAGATGTTTCCATCTCACGTGGTGAAAGTAGATTTTAGGTACACTGTAAGCAATTCAAGAAAACCACCCTGGGACATTCCTGAAGCATTTTGGAGAGCGATAATGCCGAAAGAGTTAATGCGGGTTTCAATGCACATTAAAAGTCGCTCTTGGGGTATAGCCTAATACAAGTACCTAATGTCAATGGAGAAGGTCTCAAAGTAATTGTTGTTGTGTTCATTTAAGAACCTTACGACTTCATGTGAGTTGTTTAACGAGAAAGGGTCGTCAACTGTTAACCAATTGAGCTTCTCTTGTAAAAATAAGGCGACAGACTTCAGCCAGGTCCCCATCTCCGACACTATTACTCTTAAGGGACAATTAATTTTATACGTTTTCGCACTAAACATAATTTGTAGACTTAAATTTTTGTTTCCGTCGATGGTTGAGATCGACCTCCTTTCATATTCTCTCGAGCTCCTTTCATATTTTCTTGGCCTCACTTTTTACTATAACTAACGAAACGTCAATGTGGCTTGTGAATAAAGAGTCAATCGCAGCTAAGGCTCTTTCTTCAAACGTAGCCTCATGCATATTCACGAAACCTCCTCCTTTGTCTGCCGGTAGGACGGTAGGACTCCTCCCTTTGGTAAGGCAGGTGTCAAGGCGTGCTCCAAAAGCAGAAAGTGAACGTTGTGTATCTGAAGGCAAAATTAAAAAGCCCGATTTTACCGAATGTAAAAAAAAGGAACCGAAACCAAAAGCCAGCGGTTGTGCCTTATATTCACCATATTTCTCATGGTCTTAAAAAGACAGGCGACCACGTCAATGTCAACGTAGCATTCCTTGCTCCATACAAGCTCTCTAGTTTATGTAAACAAGTCAATTCATCCTCCGACAGAGCCTTATAAGGTTGTATAAAAAACATCACACCCGTTTTGTTCCGTGCTCTGAAGGGGTGGTTTATGCAATTCCCCTTTCATGCGGTAAATATGTTGGGCAAACCGGGAGGTGTCTGAATGACCGGTTACATCACTATAACATAAACAGAGTAATCTCAGGGAATCTAGGCATCCATTGCCGGGACCGCGGGTGCTAAGCGGACTTGAGTAACTGCGCTATCATTGCCAGAAGTGGTAATCAGCTGACACAAGAACTTATCGAAGGTGAAGAAATAGCCAGGTTGGACAAGCAATGCGTCAGTGTCCGATCCTTAGCTTTATCAAAGAAAGAATTGGATTATCTCGAGATAACATCAAAGCACCAATAGCGATGGGGAATTTTTATTTTTATTATCAGTATTTATTTTTAGAGAGCAGCTCTTAGGCGCCCGTTTCCGGCTTGAGTGGCGTCGGTGTCGCCTTCGGCGTAACCGCGCGGTCCGTTATGGGAAACGTCCTAGAATGCAACGCGCAAGCCTCACTCGTGACCCGCGCGTTGCATTATGGGGCGTTTCCCATAGCGACGTCACGAGGGTCCCGCGCGTTGAATTATGGGAAACGTCCCTTGATGCAACGTGCGGCTCTCACTCGTGACCCGCGCGTTGCATTATGGGAAACGTCCACTCGGGAGGAAGAGGGGAAGAGGAGGAGGAAGGGAGGAGGAGATGAGGAGGGAGAAGAGGATGAGGAGGGGGATACCCTCCCCTCAGTACCCTCCCCTTCTCCTCCTCAAGAGCTGCGCTCTAATAGACCATTTGCTATATTCCCAAGCCCCCATGCCCACAGTCAGGGAATCATGGGAACGGTGTTCCTTCAGCTCCCTAGTGATCACTAATTTTCGACCAACTCCATGCGCAAACCGGGAGGTGTCTGAATGACCGGTTACGACAACGTCACTATAACATAAACAGAGTAATCTGAGGGAATCTAGGCATCCATTGCCGGGACCGCGGGTGCTCACCGGACTTGAGTAACTGCGCCGTTATTGCCAGAAGTGGAAACCAGCTGACACGAGAACTTATCGAAGGTGAAAAAAAGCCAGGTTGGACAAGGAATGCGTCAATGTCCCATCCTTAGCTTTATCAAAGAAGGAATTGGATTATCTCGAGATAACATCAAAGCACCAATAGTGATGGAATTTTTTTTTATTATTTGTATTTATTTTTTGTTTTATTTTTTAATTTATTTATTTTTATTTAGTTTCTAATAATATTAAAAATATATACTTTTTTAATTTAATTCTTAGTTGTCATTTACATTTTTTTTTATCATTTTTTATTGGTAATTGGTGTTTAAAAATTTAATCTCTTTAACGGCGAAGGAGAAGAGGATGATTTGAGGATGAAGAAACATATCACCGAGTTGTTAGTCAGCGCTGCGAGTCTTTCTTTCTTGTGTGCCTGTGAGTGCGACTCTATATCTGCGCTGTTTCACCCAAGCTTGAATTACAAACTAGCCCAGAGCCGTTCTGAACTAGCCCAAGCATCCACATTATGCCTGTAGCAGGAGACAACTTTTGCACACCACAGCCCTTCTCAGGTGTTTCAAGTTTTTCTAAAGCTTAGGATGTAGTGGTTTTCAATAAAGCTCAGCAAGTTTCCTGATATATGTTTATTTTTACAAATCAATGATATGAATTTTTTTCTGTTGTCAAGTCGGTGCTCTTATTTTAATTATGATCTCTCTGCTTTTGGAGTATTTTTGCATCAAAATTTAGTTATGTAAAACTAGTTTTAAAGCATTCATTATTTTAAATACTATGTACCCCTCTACACCGACCCCTTGGCTGCGACTGACATGGCACCATTCATGTTTCCATGCTGTTAAGTTCGAGGATTTTTTTTTTTTTTTTGTGTGCTCTTTGCGCACGCTTTATGGGTGATTTCTTCTACTCTGCCGAAGGGCGCAGAGTACTAATTTATTCGTGGCAGCTTCCCTTTGAAGTGAACGAGCTCTCGTTTTTCCTCCTCCTCCTCTACGGATATCTGGACGAGGAAGTTTCTCCCGGGGTGTCATGTTACGTCTCTCGCATAGTAATGTATTACAAGCAGTGCAGTTGGCTGTTTCTTTTCTTTGTACCTTCGGTACGCAAAACATGGAATCATATATTTGAAAGCAGCTCGCCATCAGGCACAGGTGTCCCCTCACGAAGGCACTCGTAATGCACCCATACCTCGGCAAACTTCACTCATTAGGGCCCTCACTCACCCTCATCTTCACAGGTGAGGTGAGGGTGAGTGAGTTTCTGGAATCAGGAAAATTTATGTGTGAGGGTGAGTGAGGGCTGTGAGGGCCGTGAGGGCGGTGAGTGCGTGAGGGGCGTGAGGGCCATGAGTGCGTGAGGGGCGTGAGGGTGGTGAGTGGCGTGAGGGGTATGAGGGCCGTGAGGGCTGTGAGTGCGTGAGGGCCATGAGTGGCGTGAGGGGTGTGAGGGCCGTGAGGGCGGCGAGTGCGTGAGGGGTGTGAGGGCCATGAGTGCGTGAGGGCGGTGAGTGCGTGAGGCCCCCTTCATATGGAGCGACTTTCTCAGCAATTTCGGTATTGCTGGCGGTTTGTTCCCTAGCTTTCCCCAGATCGACACGAATCGCTGAGATCGGGTCCGGCTCGAAACAAGCGAGCAACTCGGAGCAATTCGAAGACGTTTGAAGCGGCCGCATCCAATCAGGGACGCGATGTTTTCACGTGATACCTCGTGCCGGTGATGATGACAACAAAAGACTTGGTTCTGGTTTGAAATTGATCGTTTTTGGAAATAAACTGTTTCAGAAAGATGCATTAGTATTCTCAACGAGACTTAAATGCATAAAAAACACGTTTATAGCGCGTAATTGTGTCTAAATAGTGCAAGAAAAATAAAAATTCATGATGATGATGGCGAATTGCAGAATTTGGTTGCTGCATGTGAACCACGGAAGAGCCTTCCTACACCGTGGTGTGAATGCGGGTGGCCCCTGTTGCTGGTGTTGCGACGTCAAGTTTCTGGGCGAAATTGCCCCATCTGAAGCAGGCCCGAGTGCCGTGAGTGCGTGAAAGGCGCGAGGGGTATGAGTACGGTGAGGGCTGTGAGGGCGGTGAGTGCGTAAAGCGCGATCCAAACCAACGCTTCTTTTTGCGCCTGTAGGTCGTGCGGCTGCGGATGTGACGCATTTCGTGGCGTTTTTGCTGTTTCCGGGCGCGCTTTCTGAGTCAGAACCGTGCGCTTTGGTTTGGACGGGCGAAACTTCGGGCGAGCAGGCACGCGCGCACGCAGGCACGAGCGCACAAGCAAGGTGCAACTGCGACAGACTGGCCGGCCAGACGGCTAGAGGAAGAGAGAGAGAGAGATCGCGTTGTCATGTTGGAAGAGAGGGGGGGGGGGGAGGAGAGGGCAGCCAGACGGCGAGAAACGTGGAGCCGGAACTAGCTTGCCCTCCACCGATTGGCCGGGACACAGGAGCGCCCTACACGTCACCGCGCGTTTTTGTGCGCGTTGAGAAAGAAGTTGAAATCAACCAACTTTCTTGTGCGCGCCCGGAAGGAGCGAAGAAGCGGCGCGACGTCACGAAAATACGTCACATCCGCAGCCGCACGACCTACAGGCGCAAAAAGAAGCGTTGGTTTGGATCGCGCTTAAGGGGCGTGAGGGCGGTGAGTGCGTCAGGGGCGTGAGGGCCACGAGTGAGTGAGGGGCGTGAGGGCCATGAGGGCGTAAGGGGTGCGAGGGCCATGAGGGCGTAAGGGGTGCGAGGGCCATGAGGGCGGTGAGTGCGTGAGGGCCATGAGTGCGTGAGAGCTGTGAGGTTCAGTGAGGGTGAGTGAAGGGCTGAAGGCGAGTGTGACTGTGAGGATGAGGTGAGTGAGGGGCTGAAGGTGAGTGTAGCTGTGAGGATGAGGGTGAGTGTGGCTGTGAGAGTGAGGGTGAGTGAGGCCACCTAAAATGCTGACCTCTGAATGCAACTGGGTCTGGGCATGTATTCTACCATGGTATAGGACACGTGAGCCTACCTCGCCGTGAAGCACCCGAGCTTGCTCACGTCCGCACTCAGGATGTGCTGTGTCCGGTCACGAAGGCCGCGAGTGCTCAGTGCTGTAGATTTGGGTCTCGAGGTAGATTCGGATCTCGAGGTCCGAGTGTGTGCTGGTTAGAGAGAAAGGGAGATCCCTTCCACGCCTATAAACGAAAAGCACAAGAATTCTCGAGGAGATTCGGCTCTGGGACCAAAAAGGGTTGAGGATTTATACTTTTAATGCAAGTTTTTTTACGGAGTAACTGTTAAGGGATTGTTTTTCCAGGATCGTGTCTGGTACCAAACAAATGTCGACACAACACTCAGGTTCCCGCCGTCGCTCATAGATGGCAGTAGCTGTTCACTGCTGCGTTTGCCGGTTGTCTGGTTGCCACCATTGCTGTTGTGTTTGCGGGTTGTCAATTTGTCGCCGTCGCTCATAGATGGCGGCAACATTTCTTTGGAGGAAGAGCGGGAACGGAATGAAGGCGATGTGCGCAACAGCTCGAATGGTTCCACAACCGCTGCGAGGCCGCTATCACCTAAAGTTCCACTGTGTTGAGCGCTTCAGATTCCCTTGCAAAAGAAGAGCAGATCGCTCGTCTGTAAAGCCACCGCCCAGAACAGAAGCTACAGCTCCGCTGCTCTTCTCTCTTCACAGGCACGTAGCCAGGGGGGGGGGGGAAGGGGGGGAGCCCATGGGCCTGGGCCCGCCCCAAAATCTTCCATTTTGCTAGGACCTCCTCTCCCCCCTGCCCCTCATACAGCGTTTTGTCATGGGCAGGCCCCCCCGAAACGAAATCCTGGCTACATGCCTGCCTCTTCACCAGAGTGGAAAGGCTGAAAGTTTTTCTTCTCCTGTATATTGTCTTCCATTTGTCTTCCATTGTAAATGAATGTGGCCACATTGGTCACTAAAAGTCTGCCCAGTTATAACCTGTTCAGCAGGACCGAACAATTTTGTTATTTTTTTTTTCTGCAACTTCCAGAAGTTGTTATCGCTGGTTATCTCCATCTTGTCCACACCTCCTTTGGAAAGCCGACTCATGCGATGTATAGCTATGGCAGGAAAATTTTGGCCATTGTTTGTCGAAAGACTAACATAAACAACAAGTTCTCTCTAGTAAAATGAACATGCAAGTTACTCCATTAAAAAACAAAAAGATAGCTTTTATTACAGGAGATGAAGGTTGCAATGACATGATTTAGGGATGATGCCAACTTGGTTTACAAGGTTTCAAAATAAAACTCAACTGGGTATTTTAATGAAGCAAACATTGCTAGAATAAGGTATTTCTTGAGCCCAGCCATTAAGTAAAAGCAGAGCTGTCATATAATGTGAAACAAGACAATAGAACAAAAATAATTTTGTACCTAGACAATGAAAGGGTTATGTTAACAGAAACTATTAGACCAGCAACGTGGCAGGTAGTAAAAACATACAAGCCTCACACACTACAAAGTAAATATTACAAGCTAGAATACATACTATATACAATAGTAGCTCTGTGGAATTTGAGACATACATCAACATAATAGGCAATATTTTACACCCAACCCAAAATGAATGTACTACTTCCTCTGCAGTGCTCCCAAAACCACTCATTATGTAACCAAAGCTACTGCAAACAGTAGAGGGCTCGTATCACGCCAACCACCATCTGCACACGTTGGCAAGTATGACTCCAAACACAAGTTTTACCAAAATCTCTCGGTTTTAAATCTTTTCTTTCTGAGGACACAAACAGCAACAAAAAAAAGTCTCATGAAACTTCGACACGCCCCTAAAAGCTCTTTGGTAAGTGCGAGTCATGCATTCTCATTCCTAGAGGAAAAAAACCGTCAGCTACAGCACAGGCGCAAAGGATCACTGCACCCCTCTAAATGAACTGCATGAATGCATTTCTCGGTCCATTACATTAAGTGGCTTTGGAACTGTCTTAAGTGGTGCATGATTTAACTGAAAATATAGGAGTTCCCAGGTAAAGCATAAACAAAAGCCATGTTCCTCTAATGTGTATGTGCCAGTGTTGCTCATTCTACTAACCTTTACTAAGCCCACTTCATGAAACAACCTGAACAGAGAATTGATACCCACGAAAGTAATTAACTCCAACGTCCAAAGAGGGCCATAAATGGACTAATTCACAGCCACATTTCAGTCAAAATCATGCATCACACTACTAGTTTACTGTAAAGCACGGCACAATGATCTCAAATACAGGCTGAAGTTCACATACCGTCTAGCCCACGCAATGCCAAAGCACTTGCCCCCAGTACTAGTCGTCAAACAAACCAACTGTTACCGGTGATAACGGCACGCAATGCAGTATGTGGTGGACACGGCCTCCATGTAGAAGACACTCCAAAGAATCACAGGGTTCAGATCAACTGTACTTGCAGCGAAAACTCAGATACTCGAAACAATCACCACGGAGTTCAGCTCGGCCGTCCTCGTAGTGGAAGACACTCCAAACTATCACCACGGATTTCAGATCAGCTGCCCTTGCAGTGAAGACTCCGGTCACCGAAACAGTGCAAGCTTGTGCACAGCGTTGAGGTCCTTCATGAGCCCCTTGAGGGACAGCTTCAGCCGGAGCATGTCCTCCTCCTCGGTGATGGTGGGGTCCGGAGCATTGATGGAGCTGTCCTGCTCCAGAACTGTGAGAAAGCCCGGAGAGGCGGCGTTACCACTTCGAACTCTCCCAGGGCAGAGAGGAACAACGCACCAAAAGTCAGGGAGAAATGCGTGCAGCATAAATAAAGACGGCAACCCAAGCGACAGACGAGCAGATGTGCGTGGATATTCGAAACTTCGAAATTATTGGCGAATCGTGTTCGGCGTTCGATTCGATTCGTAGCACATTTGTAACATTGGAAAAACTGGAGTTCTTCGAACTTTCAAGAAATATAAATGTTGTCTCAAAATTTCCCCAACTTCTCATGTAAAACTTCGCCACTTCGCGTTGGTGTTCTGGCGTCAAGTTCCGCCGCTTTGTACCAGCACACTGCTCGACTCTTGCGCTGGGGCACTAGGAGAAATGGTTGACGTGTCGGAGCATCTCGGCTCACTTCGTCGTCTCAGAAAGTTTCCTCGCTACTGTAGAAACTGTGAAAACCGCCGTTGCAATGGCAGTCCTTGAATTTAAGCTAGGTCCACGGGGCTTCGAGAGGGTGCTTGACAAGATGGGCATAGAGCCTAAAAGCCACCGTGTGGAGCACACCAGGAAAGCAACCGAGCTGAAGATCACAAGGACCAAGGCAAAGACACTCGACTCCTCCAAGGTCGTCCACAAACAAAGAGGTGGAAGGAATTGCAAAGGAGCAGAAGAGGATTCACGCTGAAGGGGTTGCATACGCTGCTGCTGGCTTCTTAAGGGGAGACGCGGGTCTTAAAATGGTCAAAAAACGCGAAATTTCACGTTTTTCAAAATTCACATATTTGGATTAATTGTAGTCTAAGGTACCTGCCTGCAAAGTTTCAATGTCGAATTCAATGTCTAAGCATGAAAAAAATTATATTTACGATGTCCCCGCAGAGCCCTAACACAGCGAGTTCAATGAAAACAAGTGAAACTTCGCGCCCCGCACGTTTCGCGATCGCTCGTCGGATCGCGGCCATCTTGGTCTTGTTGGAAAGCCGCTTATTTTCCCCACGTCCCCATGCCATTCATTATCGCGACAATATCGGGAAACGTCCGCATTCCGCGGGTTTCGAAGGCCCCAATTGCGATCGCTCATTGGCCGGCTAGCAAGGTGCCCGTACGTCAGAGCACGCGCGGCGCCTAGCGCCCCTGCTATTGGCCTAAACGCGCCCCTCCGCTCTTTTTCTCCTTTCCTCCTTTCCGTTCCCGCGCTGGCGAGAGGTGCGTCGTCTGCTCCTGGGCCCGTCTCCGCCCGTCTCCTTAGGCCTGTCTGCTTTGTTTCTTCCGTGGTCGAGCGCATGTTTTAGTTCCCGTTTGCGCGCTTGCGTTGAACATTGTTGGTTCGTTTTCCTACGAAGTCGTGCGTGTTTTGTTTTGTTTCACTTCGAGTCGTCGAGATGCCGGACGACGCTCGGTTGAAATCGAGCACGCGGCAAGCGTTTCGAAGGAAGAGGAAGCGACCGTGGAACAAGAAGCCGAAGCTGTCTGCTGCAAGTGCGCCACCGCGATCGGCACCGCCGGATGCCTTGGATCTTCCGGAAACATCAGCCGGAGACATCGCGACTCCATGCAGCAGCGGCGGTTTGTCGAGCTTTGCGAGCGCGATTCGTGTCGACACCGCATACTACTCCACGGCCGAGCAGGCGCAACGAGTCGCACGATCGGACGAATGCAAGCGTGCGCTATCGGAAAAGTCGGCGACCCAGCGCAAATTCGACCTTCTCGGCGTCACCACAGGAGGCCAGACGCGTGACGCTGGGACACAGTTCAATGTAGTGGACGTACATGAAAGCTCTCAACGACCTCTTCGCGCAGGCGAAGTGCGGAAGCTGCGGAAACTGGAAAAGCTGGGGACTACAGTCCTGGACAGCTGTGAGGGGTCTCCCCTTTCAAGTGCTACACGAACAAAGGCCCTTTTCAGGGCCAAACAAGATCTGCTTTCGGAACGTGCAACCCTTGGTGCCTCCTCCCGTTGTCCCTTATAGAGTCTACTCATTCTTTTATAACTTTATTTTACTTTCAGACATTATTTCTCAGTTTTATATTATTTTTTAAAGGTTCTTGTGAACGGATTGCAGAATTTTTCATCTCAATTTGTTCAGATAGAACTATGCTTCATATTGCTGAACATTATTGCATGGGATCCCTTACTCAATCTTATGCAATGAGTGTCAAAACTTCAACTGCAATTTTCTCAGCTTCGCATTTTTCGTCTACATGCCTAGCCTTACGGTTGTTTTCATGAGATTATTCTTCAAGGATTTCTATAAACTTTATACCCTTGAATTCAGAAAGAAGTGAACTGCAGGGTGATGCTATTATTGTATGACAGTTTGGGCCCGAAATTTTATTATTAGTGATAATGTGACCTCGTTAAGCTCTGTAAATAGTGTACTTGACCTAATTAGACTAGTTTTATACAATGATCTATCTTTACAAAAATATAAATAGCATCATCTTGCATGGCAGGTCTTTAGCTACAAATCCATATCACTTTTGCAAAAAAATTAGTATTAGAAAGTTCCTTAATGAGTCGTAAGAAATGACCTAATTAGGCTTCATTATTTTCTTCGTAACTCAAAAAGTAATTGAGATATTGCAGAACTAATTGAATATTTGAAAAGATGAAGCTAAAACACATATACACACTGATTTTCATTATAATCCATTCATAAACAAAAAAGTCGATTTTAGAACCAGTGTCTTGCCTTAAAAAGTGCAAAGGAAGAAAAATAAAATAAAAAAACGTCATTATAGAGCAATTAAATGCAAAGATGTAAGCGTTTGATTGTTCCCCTTCTCCAGGGATTATTTTTGTCATTAAAAAAAGTCACCTTGAAATTTTAGACATATTTTTCTGGATTTCTTTTTTTCGCGTCCAATCCCAATTCAGAAAATAATTTCACAATGGAATCACATCTGTAGTCAGTTTTTGGAGTTTCTTAATTGAAATTTTGTAAGGAACGCAGCTACAAACTTGTTTCGGTGGATTTTGTGCTCAGTTGCTATGATAAGTTCAGATTTTCGGGCATAATGCAGAGAAGAAGAAAATAATTTTTCCTCACCTTTTTTTTGTTACTAGAAATTTATAATTTTATAGATTTTTTTACACAGCCACGTGACATAGGTGTTTTACTTCATGTTTCACCAAATGAACTGATCATTTTCCCCACCGTTTTGCAACAACAAGTTTTCTCAGTGGGTGGTCTTTTTGTCTTACGTATTCTGATGCAATTCGTCATAGGACGAATATAAGAAACTCAAAATGCGCATGGCATCGTCTTGCAGTGTCAGGAATATACCCTGCAAATTTCATAAAGCTGGGGCAAGCGGTTCAAAAGTATGTGCTGTGGTCATCCTTCAAAGGGCTACTCCACCGATTTTTTCATTGTCTCCGATTTGCTTGAAATTTTGCTAAACTAACCAACAAACATCGCGAAAATAGTATCCCAAATATTAGGTCAAAATATTGTTTTTTCGCGAAGTTATTGAATTTACAGTTTTGGTCCTCACCGTGTTTTTCAAGCTCGAAGTCTCTACTGGCAACAGTGAAAAAGTGACTTCAGTGGAAGGCAGGGGTTCACTCTTTGGGCTGTAGATTTTGTTTTAAACTGATTCGAAGCAGTTTCATGGTGTCAAATGAATGCTTGGGAAGCTCGCTGCAGTACCCGCGCTCCAGCACGGAGCAAATGATCGGCATATTCTATTTTTTGGCTGCTTGCTCGACTGGCAAGCCTGCCTGCCACTGACGTCACGGCCCTGAAAAGCGCGCTTATATTTGAATGTTGGTTTTTGCATCATTTTCATTTGCCGATTTCGCAATAACTATTATGAATTTCGAGATTCTGAATAGCATACCGAAGAGAGTAAAGGCCGGGGAGTCAGAAAATATAGTTAGTTGAGGCAGCTCAAAAAATCGGTGGAGTACCCCTTTAAAGGACACATAGAAAGGAGAAAGACTTTTTTTTTTTTAAACAGCCTAGATCGAAAAATAACGTCATAAAACAAATTTACAAAGAAAAACAATATCGTATTTACTCAAATGTAACGCGACCACAATTGTAACGCGAGGGGCGACTTTTCACAGCGCAAGAAAAAAAAAAAAGAACACGAATGTAGCGAGAGTTAAGTGAGGAGAAAAAAGTACCTTAAAAAGTACTACAACGTGGTCCGCGGAAGCCATTTTGGCCAGGTTCACACTTGAAAAGCACTTCACGCTGGAGCCTCCCCCCACGGATAGTCGATTCTGTCACATCTACCCGTCGAGCCACGGCAGAGTTTCCGATTTCCTCAGCCATCATAATTGCACTCCTTTTAAAGCGGGCGTCGTACTGAGTTTGTCGCGTCACCATTTGCTCGAGTCGTCGTGGAAGCACGTAGCAGCAGCTCACAAAACGCGGACAACACGGGCACATGGGTAAGGTAACCCTAAAAGAAAGAGAAAGCGTTGTGAAGGTAACCCGTAACCCTAACATGGGCGCAACGAGTCGCAAACAAGAATAGGATTGGATTGGCTGTTTCCAGCGTGTATATGTTGCCAGCACAAGATTGAAAGATCGCGAGATTTGTCGTAGCCATTTTAAAGAGCCTGTGCTTCGACACCGCCAAGGCAAATTTTGAGGCGTCTTGATTATAACGCGAACCCCCAAATTAGGTAAGGGAAATTTGAAAAAAAACTCGCGTTACATTCGAGTAAATACGGTAATTTTAGAGCTAAGCCCCACGCTCACTCTGCAGCTGCTCCTCCATGCAGCTGAGCCGGTGCTCCAGCTGGTCCTGCATGCCGAAGATGTGTCCGAGCAGGTTGCGCCTGCAGGCCTCCCTGTCCTCCTCCTCCTCCCCTTTGCCCGCGCTCCCCGTCCTGGCGTCGCCAGCCTCCTGGGCGGCGCCAGACTGCCCCTCTCCGGCGTCCAAGGAGGGCAACTCCTCTCCCCGGTTGACCACTTCCTCGATGCAGCCCACGTCCAGGGCACCCAGAGACAGGTCCTGCGTTCCCCGCGGCACTTTTGGGCAGGGCTCTTTCCAGGCCGGCCTCCCGACAGCCCGCCACAAAATGCTATCGGAAGCACGCGACTGGATGGTAGCACCACAGCGAGGCGCCTAGACGAAGCATTTCGCACGGACCGTGGCCTTACTGGCATAGACATTTGGCGTAGCGGTCGACCAGAGTTTGTGATTAATGTCAACTTACCAGAGCACGTCGCTATAAAAAACGCTGGGGGTCACACTCGGCGCTAACCTTTTTTTATGCCAGACCCAGAAATTGAGAACACAGGTCCCTTCCATGTGCCAGCGGAAAGTGCCGCGATCATCTTGATCTCGGTGCGCCTATTCAATCTGGCAGTGAGCGAAGAGCGATCCGATCGTAAAAGGAACGACGAGTCTCGCTGTGTAGGTTCGATCAAGTACCGGTACCGGCGAATGTCGTCTCGTAGTGATTTCGGAAGCATCGAACACACAAACGCTTCGTAGGGGCATCTTCCGGAGCAGATAAATGAAAAACCACAAAGTATGTAGCCTGTCATTGCCGCTCGCAACTGCTGGAAGCACGACCGAACCCAACCTCCGAGCAACCCCTGCGGGTCGAATGACGAAAAACGCGGAGCAATGCCGGACGGACGTAGGTTTAGAATGTCGAGGCGCCAAATAATTACTACTCTGGAGCTAGATAGAGAAACACAGCCGTGGGAAGTACAGTAGCAGCTTTTATTGCATCCGCAAAAAAACTCCAAATTAAAAAAAAAAAATGACCGCATCTCCACGTGGTGAATGATGTTGATTGGGGCGAAGCTCTGGAGGTGCTGATGATACTGATATTGTTCATAGGTAGTGTTCATGGTGCTGATTTTGATGGTGCCAAGTTTAATGCGATTATATACGCATTTGACCGCAGCACCCTCTCCTGTATAGACGTTGAGTGGCTACATGCAACATTTCATCCATGACATCCCCAGCTCTTGAGTTACTACCACATCTCAGAGCCCCCTACTCGTCCTGCAGTCGTGGCCGAGTGGTTAAGGCGATGGACTAGAAATCCATTGGCGTCTCCCCGCACAGGTTCGAATCCTGTCGACTGCGCAAACATTTTTTCTTTTTTTAAGAAGACAGATGGGATGGCAATCGATGTGAGCACAGACGCCGGACAAACAAGGCTAGACCCTAAGGAGCTTCTCCCCTAAAAATATTTTCTTTTCATTTTAAGTAATGTTTTAGAATTGTTTAAATACGATAATATGACTTGCTTTACCAGCCACTCGTCTCTGCTCACATCACCTTTGCAAGGGCGGTCCCACACTGACCTTAACCAAAAAGCGTCTGAAGCAAGAATCGCTGGCAATTGCTGTCCGCCTAGCTGGGTCTCGTGGCAAATTCCATTGGTCATTTTGGAGCGCAACAGGATCAACGTTTCTAGAGCGGGCCCATTTCACTGGGTGATCAGGATCGAGATGGACATGTTTTACTCGTTGTTCTAAATCAGCTCCCACTCCAGATCTCGATTTGGATCCAAGAAAAGTCACTCCGACGATTTCGGTGAATTCGACCGGAAGCCAGCCAGGTCAACCCTCGGTGCATACACGTGAGTTTCTTTCTTGCCGGGCACTTCGCCTCTGAAGAATTCGTAATGGCCACTTGCTAAGTGCCGCCCGCTTTACTGCTGCTACGGCTCAATGACAGCTTGTCTTAGGGTTGCTCGAGCAGCTCCTTCAGCAGCAGCAACGGCTCGAGTAGCAGCGGCGACGAGGATTGCTTGTATGTCCCGCGTGAATTTGACTGCCTTGTCGGACCTCAGCAATGAGGTTGAAACTCGAGACATACTCGTGCATGGTTCACGAGTATACCAATGAAGAGGCAAGTGGGCTACGCTGATGCACATCGCTTATCGAAACGCATCTTTCACATCATGATTAACTTCGCTGGTGCGTTGAACACGTGTTGTCAGCGCCGTGATTGCAAAAACATGCGACTCGGGATCCGGGACTGTGGGAAGGAAATTCCCGGGAAGGTGATTGACGGGAAGGCATGCGCTGATCCAGGAGGAGTGTTCATGTTCCACTGGGGATCCAAAGGTGGAGCGGCTCAGTTTGGACCGTGTGCACTATCTTGGATCTTGTCACCGCTTTAAAATGACCGGTGGAATTAGTCATCAAAAACGGTTTGTGGAACTACCGTATATTGCCGCGTATAAGGCAAGCTTTTTTTTTTTTTAAAATTGGCATCTCAAATTAGAGGCTTCAACCTATACGCGGACTTGACCTTTATGCGGGTCCGCACGTGTTCGTGAGCCATGAGACAGGTTCTATGGACCTAGGAACTTTTCCCCGCGTGAAAGGTTAGCTTCGTATTGCTTTTCTGATGTCCGGGTGACTTCATTTGAGAAGTAGAGCTAATCTTAAGGGGCATGCTACCCAGGAAAAACAATGTCTGCAAAAAATGTTGATTTTGAAATAATGTGATACATAATTAGATCCACCAACATCTAGAGAGTATTTATCAGAAAGTTTCACGAGTTTACCTTGCATAGTTAATTTTTTATGTCATTTTTGTCCACCAATGCTAAAGAGAATGTAGGGGTTGGAGCACTTTGAATGCATTTTTCTCCGTTCCACTTTTCGGCATTAATTTCACTTTCGAAAAACTAACGTTTTCCTAAACACAATAGAGAATTATTCTTAGGTGGTTTTCTGGGATAGAATTTTGTGAGGAACATACCTGGCTGGTTAGTTTTTCTACTTAACATTGTTTTATGCTAAAAAAAATACATCTGTACAAAGCGCAGACATGACATTACATTATACTGTGCAGACATGACGTTATACTTACGAAAAACAATAAAATATAGCGAAATAACTAGCTGGATATATGCTATGGGTATTTCCTACAACTATATTCCACATAAAAATCCCAAATTCCTATTTCATCTTAAAACAATAGTTTTTCTAAGTGAACAAAATGACTTCCATAATGTAACATTCACATCAAGTTTCAGAATTGACATGGGACAATGAAATCTGGCAGGATTGATGGTTTTGCCGCTCGTATCAACTTCCACCGCGAATTTGATTGAGATCAAGCAAGCGGTACAGAAGTTGACTTTTCCCCCTTTGAAAGGTAGTGATCCACCGCGTACCTGCATGAGGAGGTCTCCTGCGCCGCCGTCCACCCCCGCGCTGACAATGACGTCCGGGGCGCCCCGTGCGAGGTCGTCGGGGGGCTCCCGCTCGGCCGCAAAGTAGGCGTGGTCGTACGCAGACCCCGCAAGGCCCGGCCTTGCGGGACCCTCGCCGGGGCCGCGGGGCGGAGGGAAGTCCAGCGCAGACGCCCACGGCTTGGCAAAGTGCCTCAGGTCCGGGTGGTCCTCCGAACTGCGTGGCAGAAATTGCTGGTCTCGTTCGACCCTTTTGCAGTCGTTTTATTTTCCCAGGTGCATGTTTCAGCTGCTGAGGTTGTTTTTAAAGAGATAGCACAAAGAGTCGATGCGCGGAGTTTTCTAAATGATCCAGCGTCGAAAGGAAATACTGAGGATGCAAAATCGGCACCCTTCTTTCATCCGGTTCCATTTTGGCGCATCCGCCTCCGCGATACTTGGCAGTCTCGAGCTCGAACTGGAGGTACGGTAGGCTCGCGATAATTCTAACACGGATATTTCGCACTTCCAGCCAATTCGAACAAGTATCAAATTTTTGGTTGTCCCGCTAAAATTTTAATGCATTTTGAGCCGCTCCATTCAAACGGTGTTTTCGTGCAATTCAAGTTTTGTTCTCCCGGCTCCAATGAGCGCGCTTTTTTCGGAGCGCCACTGCGGAGGAGCAACACCCACAGAGCTCGCTTCCACAGATGTTGCTTCTCCGCAGCGCGTCGGTGCTCGGCAAGACGTGCCCTCAACGAGGCCAATAGACTGGAATAGACAACGTTTTTGTTGGATAGACAAACTTAATTTTGTTTTGAGCTGTCATGTGATGTCTAAACAGTCCACGATAGACGAGGCTTTTGAGGGATAAATAAATAGATCTCTTACGTTTCACCCATGTTTCATGCGTGACACATACCCCGTATTAGTAGGCCTGTGCAGACGAAATCGTCAAATACCTGCTTTGTACGTGCAGCCACCCATATGGGACGTCACAATTTTATCTCGCCTCATATTTAGACAAATTTTCGATAATTCAAACAAAATTCATGGTTTTCTGGAGTTTGAATTAACGAGAGCCTACCATATTTTATAAAGCCTCTCCATCGGACGACGAGCTCTCGTCCTCGAAATTTAATTCCGAGAAGCATTCGAAGTTCGACCGAAGAGCTGGCGTTCCGACTGCCGCTACCGCGAGAGCAGCAAACACGCAAAGCGACCGCTTCGCGCGTATCCTGCGCCTCCAGCTTCTAATTTCCGAATGCTAAATAGCACTGCCAAGATAAAACAGGGTGCAAATATAATGTTTCGCGACGTCGCCTCTGAATACAATAAGAGACAACGGCGCACCATTGAACGTCGGAACTCGTTACCCAGTCCGATCACTACAACCGGACAGATTTCTGCGTGCCGTCGACACTTGTCGACTGCGTTGCCGCGACTGTCCATATATAATCCCCACTCCTGCCACAGAGCCGCCGGGGCTGCGGTACATAAAAATAAATGAATAATAATCTCCCCGGGCGAGCGCGGTGTCGCGTTTCGATAAGAACGTTGGGGGGTGCAACCGCTGCGCTGCATGCGCGCAGGGACCGTGGAAGTAGGAGCATTCCGGGAGTCCGGCGTGCTTCCCTGAAGCCCGAAAGTGACTCACCCGGCCACGTTGAGCTTGTGGGTCACGCTGCGCAGCACGGCGTGCACGTTGTGCATGGAGCACATGAGGTCGTGGGTCGCCCGGATGGGTTCCGGGTCCGGCAGGCCCGCGGGGCGCTCCCGCAGGAAGCCGAAGGACGCCATCTTGCCACGCACGAACCAGTCCTGGTCGTGCTTGTAGCGGAAGCTGTCGCGCACCCCTGCGCCGTTCCAGAGGACGGAGGAGGTGGACGACGCGTGTTGGGGGGAAGACGCTCTAAGAAGAGTTTCCGAAACGGCCCGCAACGGAAACTTTTCACGAAAGTGCTCTAAATGAGTAGCATTTATAGGGCTTTAGATGCCCTTCCTTTTGCGAGCACCGTAAGAAGGCTGTCAAAGGCCGTGCTGTGAGAGTTTCTCGGTTAAAAAAACCTGCCAAGGCGTCGCCTGACACAATATAGCGGTGCCACGCGACGCGCCACGTAATGAAAGTGTCGTGCGACGCAATGATGCGGGGTTTTGGGGTCGCGCAGTGTCGCAGTAACGCGCAACGTCACGGTGGCATGTGGCGTCACATAATGACGTGACGCAGCGAAGGACCTATAAATGCTACGCATTCGGAGCGCGTTTGAGATGACCTTATAGTATGTGCCTGCTTCGAATGATCGCGAGGTATAAAAATACTACATAAAGAACCGTAAACAACTGAGGACTCTCGAGTCCCCATAACACGAAAGACTAGTAATATGTTTCAAAATAAGAGACTGGAACGCATTTACTGGTGTTGTTGAGATTTATCGAAAAAACGTGCGACCCTATTCATAATGTGACGAGATGTGGTTCAGAAAGACTACAGTTCAAGAACCTGCACTTCATTGTTTGCTCATATCCAATTGGAATACTATTCATATTCACTTCTATTCATATTATCGGCTATTTTATTTAAGCTATCTATATTTTACTTGGACTCGAAATTCAAACTGCAGTCCAAAATCCGATATTTGCTTCCCCTACTTGCAATGAACGTCATCATCCGATGCATTTCGAGCCAAGCTTACGCCCGACTCAAAAGATACTCCATTCCCTATAACAGTTTATTTTATATTTTGCTTTAATTGAAAAGCAAACAGCTAGCCCAATTGTTAAAAAAAAGTTTATCTTGCCAAGGCTTCGAAGCAAAGCATGTCCTAACTAGAATGCTGCACTCCAATGTTTACAAACCTAACATTTGGAAACAGAACATCAGACACCCACAACATTTCTTTGTAACAAAGATTTGCTACCTCACAAAAGGCTAGTACGTCGCACATGTTTTGAAACGACGTGCGTTAGAACCCAAAATCTTCCAGGCTCCTAAATCAAAATGCAAAACCTGTTGGTGCAAGGCAGCGAATGGCTATTTTTCCCTCCGAGAGAAACGACAGATGGATGCCTTTTTTTGTTGCATCGTAAGCAACTTGTTGGAACCCGCATTTCCCAAACTTGAGCCAGGACAAAATGTCGCCAAGCTCAGCGAGGACCGAATTACGCCAGAACAAACATTCTTCCTCAATTTTCGCCATTACGTGCAGCTCGAAAAAAAAAAAAAAGAAGTTAAAGAGAAAAGTGGTGTAGTCTCTTCTCTTCTTTGGTCATATTGACAGGACGACAATTGCAGTTCCGTTGCCAACTGCAGGTTCACTCTTCCGACGCACGCCCGCGTTTCTCTCGGAGGGAAAGCTGCGCCACGTGACCCGGAGCAAAGTCTGCCGTGCCAAAGGGGGAAAAGGGCAAGCAGGAAGGACCACACCCGTGCACGTGCGCTCGTGCACAAAGCGACCGCAGGAAAGGCACACGGAACGGAGCAGGCTGGGCGGGCGATACGAGACGCAACTCGACCAACTCGAAATAAAGAGCGCCGAGAGCCAAAAGAAAAAAGCTCGTCAAAACTTGCAAGACGCAATAAAGACGCGAGCTCAAAAAAAAGCAAGAAAAAAAAAAACATGAAAAGAATAAAGACCTGTGCAAAGCCCCTCGCTGCATCCCGCCTTGGCCTGAGAGTCCGCGTTCGCTAAAAGGGGGAAGTGGCACGTTTGAACAGTGTGGAAGCGCAAGAAAGCACAACATTATTCGGCACATTAAGGCTGAGAATACATCTATAAGAAAACATTGCACAATGGTTAAATTTATAAATGACAAAAAACAACAGCAGAAAATACAATATACTAGGCGTGTCAGGGCGTTAAAGCAGTGCAGAAGCAACAAGGCACCAGTATACTAGCGTGTTAGGGGCATTCGAATGTATTCGAAACATCTGCGTCGGGAAGCAGCACAGCACCTTCCTATCGGTATTCACAAAATGCAGCTCACATTAGTAGACAAACGTGCTACTGCACTTCACTCTGAGAACAAAGCAAAAAAAAAAAAAGGGGGTATCCTGCCCAACGAATGAAAATTTGGCGAAGGTTCCACGCTACCTTAAAATATGGAAGTTTACAGATCCCCACATACATGCCTGACACATGGGAAACGAGGGGCCAGAAACGACACGGCTAGACAGGGCTCGATAGCTCGTGGAAACATTTTATTGCACGCTCGCGCCGTTTCACACCATTTCCGACGAAGGCTAAACAATGGGCGTTTTAGAAGTGTGCCGGACCATATTCTCTGCGTCCGGATGTTAAGGGGAGACACTGCCCAGAAAAAAAAATTTCTGCAAAAAAAGTTGATTTTGAAACATGACATCTTTACATCCACCAACATCTAGAGAGTATTCCCAAAAGGTTTCATTAATTTTCACTGTATAGTTAATTTTTTATAAATTATTTTTCGTCCACCAAAGCTATAGAAAAGGTAGGGTTTGGAGCACTTTGAACACATTTTTCTCCGTTCCACTTTTTGGTATAAATTCCATTTTAGTCAATCTATCGTTTGATAATGGCAAAACAGGGAAAGCGCATTCTTCCCTTATCCTGACTGAAATTTAATAAGGAGTGCGGCTATGGAACTTTTTTGTCACTTTACGGATGTCTTTTGTAAAAAATGTTGACATTTTGGCGAAGGCACAGAAGACCAAAAAGTTGACCAATTTTGCAGAAGAGAAAATTTATAGAAATGAATTACTTTTTAGAAAAAATGTTCCATAGCCGCACCCTCTAGGCATTCTGCTACATATCTAGCAAATAAAAATCTTTAATATCGCAATAGTTTTCTGACGATAGATTAACTAAACAACGTAGGCGTGTTGCTGATAGAAGCTACTCTTATTTCCTTTTCATTTAACCGACAGACCTGAAATTTTGTCATACACCCTCTAGCATGACGACCAGCCTACCCTGTAAATTTCGTTAATTTTAAAACAAGGGTTCAAAAGTGCCAGCCGTCGGGTAACTCTGGACATTGAGGCCGACGCGCGCTCGTCGCCATTGCATCAATAATTCTCTTAATCTTTCTTTCTACGTCTCCTGAAATTTGGTTCACTTACCTCCATGAAAAATGCATGGACAAATCTCTTACTTTTCTCCCTTCCCTCTTTGCTAGCTTTAGTTTGGGTGCAAAAAAAAGATAAAAGCGTCTAAGCCAGTTTAGGCATGCTTGTCAGTAGCGTTCGCCACTATCGAAACAACCACTGCTGTAAGCCCAATGTGCGTCAACCGACGCAAGTGCGTTTGCGTCCTTAGAGCGACGGTCTTTAGGGTGCGCAGTTACATCGAACGTCGATGCAAGCCGCAGCTGCAGTAACCAACCACGGGTGTCTCTGCTCTCCTCAATCTGCGATTGGTTGGCCATAGGAAATACGGCCGGTGCATCCGCTCCCCAAGCGCGCTGCTTACGAGGCCCCCCGTTGCGAGGGTCGCAGCCGACGCGCGTGTCTGTACCGGCTTGGAGGTGGTGCTTCGGCCTTCCTACGTCCACCGTAATTACGTCTTAACACGAATGAAGCCATGCGAGGGTGGCAGCTCCGATGAGTTGGTAAAGCACAGTAACAAGAGCATGTAACAACAACATACACGCAGCACACAGTGCTGTGTGTCTGTTGCTGTCTCGCACTGTTGTTATGGTTTTCATGCAGAACGTGTTTAACGAGTCGTTTTCTACTAGGAAATTGTCCCAAACGACTGTCGTAACGAGCATCAGGAACGAATGACGTGCTGGGAGCATTGCGGACGTTAAGGTTAGATATGAAGTTCGAGCCCCGGTGAGGTTTGAACCTGGAAGCCGGTGAGGCTTCCAGGTCAGTACAGTGGCAGTCAGCTATTACAGCCACCGAGCTAATAGCACAGCTGGACCGAAAAGGTAAATGACTTTATCTGAATGCAAACGTGCCAACAAGGGTGACAGGTTTCGGATGAAAATAATAGAATAAAATAATTAAAAAAATGAGTAAAGATAAAAACCAAATAAAATATAATAAATAAAAAGGAATGAACTAATTAAATAAAGTAAATATAAATAACAAACATAAACATAAACAACACAATAGACAAAAAGGAAAGGTAAAAAAATAATTGAAAATCAAGCACAAATTACTCATGTTGTGCGCTCCCTGGGGCCCTGTGCTACACGGCGGAACCAAGCGGCCCAAAGGGACCGAGACAACTTTGCCTGCTGCGATCGGTCGGCGCCGTGCTGCCGACCAATAGCAGCAGACGGCGTTGTCCCGGTCCCTTGGTCCCACTGTGCAGCGCAGGCCCCCCGGTCTTTGCCAGCACGGTCGAGCCTGCATAACTTTATAGTTCCTACGACCTTTCCGGGTTGTCCCTGACCATCTTGCCGGAGCACCTTAACTGACATGGAAAGATGAAGGGCTCGAAACAAGGCAATGATGACGACATTGTTCTGTCCAAGGGCGCAACCACCTGGGAACTTGAGAAAAATATTTTGGTACTTCTACGGCTATCGATTTAAAATTAGGAACGGAACTGCAAACGCAGGAACCGAGTGTGCTATTGAAATCTCTTTGTATCTCCCAATGCTTCTGCCGATTCCCAAACGCTTCCAGGCCGATCAAATTTTGTGGCAATTGCCAGTCTATCCTTGGGGATGCCGCGATAGAAGAACGTAAGACGAGGTGGAAATGCCAGCCCCTTCGAGCAACTTGTTTCACGCAAACGTTGATGGCCGTGGGAAACTATCATATTCGTATAAATACTAATAAACCTTTTTTTTTTTAATTCAGATTAAAAAAGCCTTCAGCCTTTCCACTCTGGTGAAGAAGGAAGACCAGCGAAGCTGTACTATAATCGGACGACCTCAAGGATGACATCTAAGACGATCTCGAGGACGAAGTCTAGAGGACAACGCCTAGGACGACATCTAGACGACCTCAAGGACGACCTCAAGGACGACCTCAGGGACGACGTCTAGGACGACCTCAAGAACGACGTCTAAAACGGCCTCAAGGAAAACTTCTAGGACAATTTCAAAGACAACGTCTAGGACGACCTCAAGGACGACTTCAAGAATGACTTCTAGGACGACCTCGAGGACAACCTCTCGGACGACATCAAGGACGACGTCTAAGGCGACCTCAAAGACAACTTCTAGGACGACCTTGAGGACAACCTCTCGGACAACCTCAAGGACGACCTTGAGGACAACGACTAGAGAAATTCAGCCTTTCCACTCTGGCGAAAACCAGAGTGGAAAGGCTGGATAGGTTGCCGCCATCTATGAGCGAGGCCAGCAAACCGATTGTCTGGTTGACGCTGTCGCTCATAGATGGCAGTAGCTGTCCAGAATTTTGTGTCAACATTTGTTTGCTACCAAACACGATCCTGGGGAACCCTGCCCTAACAGCACCGCTGTAAAAATTAGGGGTCAATCTTAATAGTAACTGAAAAACGCGCTATATGAATGAGCAAACTTTGCACGCCCACTAAGCTAACTCAAAGCTCCCCTTCTGTCGGCCGCAGCCGGCAACATTATGCCCAAAAGACAGCGCCGTTATTTCAAGCACCCTCCTATTAAGAGCACCTTTTCAGTCACGCAAAACACAAAACAAAACACTCCGCAGATTTACAGCATTGGTGAGAGATGCAAAAGAGCAAACAAAGCCATTTGTGGCGTACAAGCGCAGCTACAGCATTATGCCTTTGAGCAAAGCAACAGGCGGGGGAAGGCTGGTTCAGAGATTTCTGCCACCGCTTGCGACTGCTTACAACGAGACAATACGCCAGTGCCACCTAACGGGTAGGCCCACAATGCTTGGATTTGGTCTAGTTGGTTTCGCATTGTGCGGTATACTGCGTTGCAAAGTTACACTGATCACGTAAAGCACGGGACGACGTGGTATACAGAAAAGAATGTGAGGTACGCGTGAAAGTGCATTACTCCGCTTTCACAACGGTGAGGTCTGACCACATTATCGGCGAAGTTCCGCATTTTCCGAGTTTATTTCTGAGCAAAATCGCAGGGTGTTTTATCGAGTTTAGTTTCTACCTCAAATTCAGAGTTTCATTAAAGGGGTACTAAAGTGCTTTTCGAGATCCCCGTTTTATTGCCATAACTCGATCTACAGGCTGTAATCATTCTGAAGAAAAAACAAAAAAAACACGAAATTTAGTTTATGCCTGGCCAATTTCGTATTAAAAAAGTGAACAGAGTTCCCGACACTTACCGTTGGCGCAGAACGACAGATGGCGCTACCGAACCTTGCTGAATATGGTTGAACAACGGACGGCGCTTGTCAGCCACTCGCGAGCGATGGGTTCCTGCGTGGACGAGCGGGAATGGTCGGCCGCTCGTCCACGCGGGAACCCGTCGCTCGCGTAAAACATACGTCGGCCGTCGTTCAATCCTAGTAAGCAAGGTTCGATGGCACCATCTGTCGTTCTGCGCCAAAGGTAAGTGTCGGGAACTCTGTTCACTTTTTAAATACACAACTGGCCGCGCATGAACAAAATTTTGGATTCTTTTAGAATGCTTAGTGACCGTAGATTGAGTTATGACCTTAAAACGAGGATCGCAAATATCGTTTTAGTGGCCCTTTAGGCTTTCATTCGATGTTCACTAAATTATGAGTTTTCTGGATGTTCAGTGTTATTGGCCCAGGTACGGAACGGCAGTGAGTTAATTCATCAAGTTTCACTGATAACACTATAAGAGGTGGGCCATCCACAATACAGTTGCCGACCGGTTTTTCGAAAGCCGATAATTTGGACTTTTACAATATTTCAGACTTAAAGGAGGAACCGTGACCTACTCGATAGAAATACTGTACATTCACGACCAATGTTTTGGACAGCTTGAACTCCGGAAGTTAGATTTTTCGGACAAAATCGTCGTGAGCGATTAGCGAGAAACACCATTGAGAAGTGGCCATCTTGGATACTATGTTGGCTGCGCAAGGATCGGCTTGGTTAGGCAGCACTACTTGAGTACTGCCAAGTCCTACTGCTAGGTGATGCTGTACGGCTTTTTATTCTCTAGCTGCACATCATTATCATTATCCTCGTTGTTACCCTTTTGCTTTGCTCATGCGCCACTGCAGTCGTGAACTTGCGCCTCTCATCTCATCTTGGTGAATAGTGTTTTCGGACTGCGCTGGCTTGGACGTCATTGCCAAATTTGTTCTTCCACCGCCGCGGTGTGTAGCTAAGTGGTGCAGAAAGTACTCGACCATAACGCTAGAGAAGAAGGCGGCGATTCTCAAGCTAATAGGAAGTTGCCGAACGCAAACGGAGGCGTAATCTGAAACAGGGTGCTTAGGCGCAACCTGTAGCGAGGCACTGTGTACGGCTTCTTTAAACCCGCTTAGACGCATTAAAGGTAAGTTTATTAGTTTTTCCTATTTTTCGGACTGCTCTACAGTGTAGACCGCATATAACGTATGCCGCGGGAGTCGCGAAAATCCGCACTATAAGCGATACCGCGCTATAACCAAAACATCAATTTTTCAGGCCAAAATACCTGCCATGAGACAACTTACCTTTGTAAAAAAAAATTTATTTTATGTTAGATGAAAAATAAAGGTTAGTTTGAGGGAAGTCTTTATTCCACCAGACTAGTACACTTCTTTCTCGAGTGTGTCACACATTTTGAAAGAAATTAGCGACTTTTGCCTGGCGCAGCCTTTTAACGGCGTCGCGGGTTGCAGACGGACGTTGCGAGCGTTCAGGATTGCTAACCCTAATCACTTTTCTCCGGTGATGAAAACGCGTGAAACTTCGCATCCTTTATACGGTACGCGCCAGTATACCTTCAACTTGAGCACAGGCATGAAATGCTCCAAATAAGAAATCCGGGCAATGTTCGAAAACACAAATGCTTAGAAAGCAACACTGTAGTCGAAGTAAACAAACACAACGACACGGGCGTTTCTGCCGTCTTGAGAGTGCCGCCACAACATCGCCGCACGAGTAGGTGGATCTTGTCTTCTAGTACGTGCTGGGTTATCATAGCGACACACAACGAAAATTCAGTCAAGGATAGCGCTTTTACGCGGAACGATGAGCATCCACCACGCCGTTAAAGTGAACTAGACCGCCGTCTACGTCGACGATCACAACCGACACCATGTTTGCGGATAGAAGCAGCTGGCCCGCGACCGGCATGCAACGCGCGCGAACACTTCTCGACCTGCGATTGGTCCGTCGTTGCGGTTGTTTTGAACGACACGTGCGTACGTCCCTCCATCGCTATGGCAATTGAAGCCTCTCTTCGCTGCTCCCCGTTTCTTCGAGCAACCTCCTTGCCCCGCGAGTGCCGCTTGCGGCTCGCGCCGTTATCTAGTGTCGCACAGGGAAGCGTGCTCGCTGCCCCGGTTGTTCCGGAAACCGCACTATAACCGGTATTTACCTTCGCGCGCCTGCATTTTAAGCGGTATGTAATCACATGGAGTTCTATGGGAGGCAAACCAGTGGTTTAAAAAAGCCGCGTTATACCCGGTCCTGCACTATAAGCGGTTACGTTGTAAGTGGTCTATACTGTATTATTCTGACATTTCTTCGGTCCCGGGGAAATCCGAAAAATCAGTCGGCGACTGTAATTTTGATTGTTGGAAATAAGTGCGTGCAGCTAACTAAATACGCCCCTCTGACTTTGAGACAAAGTGTCTTCACCTGGATCTGCCGATTGGAATTCTGGAACTACTCAGCAATGTGAAGGGTGCCTTTTTGTTTATTCTTGTTAACTTGCAGGTGGAAAAACTTGATGGCAATAAAGACTGCGATAACTGTATCAAGAGATACGTGCGAGAGACTCGAGTGAAACAAATGCCCCGCCTAATTGACGGGGAGCGTTCGCTTTCTGCCCGTCGCGCGCAGGTACCGAGAAAGGCCGATCGAATCTCAAGGCCCAGTCGCAAACGCAGATGGGGCGAGGGGATGCCTGTGCAAGTTCAATCTTCAACCAGAGGAGACTAAGAAGCGGCTAGTGAAAGAACACGTCCGACAAGAATGCCCAGACGTGAGCTGGTCAAAAAGCCAGACACGTCCGACTACTGTTGCACGTATGTTAGCCCCCTTTTGCGATAAAGGTTGAGACATTTTTTGTAAAACTTCTACACAAAGGTGAAAAAAGAAAAAAAAAAGATTCGTGAGAGTTGTTTTGAGGTGCCAGGAAAATAGAGCACCAGGAAAAATGGCAGTTCCCAAGTTGGGAGTTTTTTTAATAAATCTGAATCCGCAAAAATTTTAGTGGCGAGCGTTTCCAAATTTTTGGTAGATTTATCCGAAAACACAGATCCTTAGCCGTAGGCGATCATAGACGGCATAAATATTCGATCTCGCAAATAGCGCAAAACATTTGCACTAGCTATACAATGTTGAAGATTTGAACGTCCACATTTGACAGCTGTCTGTGCAATTGGGGCAAAACTAGGGCAAGGTTGGGGCAAGCTTGGAAAAAGAAAACAAAACAAAAATACAGCTAGAAAAAAAAAAATTAAAATACTGCTCCTCAACAATTGACGGCCTAATTAGGGCTTGGTTGGAATAACCAAGCATTAATTAGGCTTAGTTAATTACCATTAGATTCAAATCAGCTTTCCTGACCGATATCTCGCGGGCCACTCGAACGACAATTGCACCTTTCCCCGTTTCGCAAGAAAGAATGCGACGCGCATAGACGGCGGCGACGTTCCAAGTGAAGATCGGGGCTGCCGCGATCCCCACCGCACAGAAACAAACCAAAGTCGCCGTTACCTACATCCGCGTAAGCAACGTAAAAATACCTCGTTTTCAATATGCGTCCCATTTGAAACCGAAGGTACGCAAAACCAAAGCGTTCCGGGGCAACCTGGCAGACGGTGCCAGTGCGTTATCTCGTCGTAGGTAGTCGCACACAGTTGCAACGACGTTGGTCCTGCCGCGATGAGCAAAGTGGCGAAGCGTGTGTGCAGAGTGGGCCCCTATGCGTGCCCTCACCTCCCTCACCTCTGGGGCCGAGGCAGAGGTGGCAGATGTACCTGTCCGGCACGCTCTTTTCCTCCTCGATGCCGAAGCAGGAGCCGTGCTGCCAGGTTAGGCAGGCCTCGCACTGCAGACCGGGGGAACACATATTAATTTCCTGCTAAGTGCATTTCTTTTCCAGCCTCTTACGTCCAAAAAGCCGCCGACACGGTATGCCAACCGATTCGCACGATGGATCGATTCACGGACGGATCGATGGTGCAACGTCTGTGAACCATCCGCCCAGTTTGCCTCCCGAGCACGTTCGCACAGAGGGGGACGCGAGCGGGAGTGAGGATCGACCAAACCACTTGGCGACTGCACGGTAACACCGTCGTCCAAGAGCTAACGTCAAGTTTATCGCTACGCTCGCGGCGCTATCACATTAATATGAAAAGGAATTGTTCCACGCCGCTCTTACGTGCCGCGAGAGACATAACACCGCGAGAGGCTTAGCGCAAAGTGCCACTACCTTAACTAACCCAATGCACGACGCAAGTATGGTCCTTCTAGAGGAGGGCCGGAGAACAAACGACGGAGTCCCGGGCACGAAGATATGTTTGCCTGTGTCCTCGTCCACATGCGGGAAACTTCGACACACCACAGGTGCGAAAAGGTCTCGCCCGACCTCGTTGCATCTTGGTCTCGCCGAACAAGAGGCCGGAGGGACGTGCGGGACGGAGCGCAGGGTGCCAGACGAGTTTTGACGGAAGCTTCTCGACACGCGTGAGTATCCACTTCGGGTTACTTCCTCGTATCCCCACAGTCGCCGGCGGCGCGTGTCCCAAGAGGGCGCCCCATCGGCACGAGCAACCTCCGCGATTCCGGCAACATTCTCGCAGTAATCCTCTCCTGTCTTCACGAGTGCCCGACACGTTCTCGCGTGCACCGCAGAGAAGTAATGAAATGAGGTTTGCCGACGACAACGTACCGAAACACGGGAACGGCCAGGAGCGTGTGTGCTGGCCTCCCGCCAGCACACGCGCTCCTGGCCGTTCCCGTGTTTCGGTACGTTGTCGTCGGCAAACCTCATTTCATTACTTTGACCCCTCGTCTGGACTCATTAAGCCTCTCACATGGACCCCGAGGACTACGGGAACCTACAGTGATCTAGCCAGGAAAAATTCCTGCAGCTTTCTTTGCATGTGGAACCAAAACTCGCGTGACAAAATAAACCAGCGATTCGGCGAGACAGAGGAAAGGAAGGGAACAATGCGGCGTCTTTGTTTTGTTTTTCGAAGAAAAACGAAAGGTGCGTTGCAGCCAGACAAAATGCTTTTCGAGTCAAACCCTGCCACACATACATCAAAAGCGTGAACATAAAAAAAAACTACTGCATCTCCACGTGGTGAATGATGTTGGTTGGGGCGAAGCTCTGGTGGTGCTGATGGTACTGATTTTGTTCATAGCTAGTGCTGATGGTGCTGATTTTTTTCTTATGTCAGAAAGAGAATGTGTGGTATGGCACGTGGTTATATAGGCATCTGAGCATTTGACCGCAGAGCCCTCTTGTCTATAAACGCTGAGCCAATGCATGCAAAGTTTAACGCGATTATATACGCATTTGACCGCAGCGCCCTCTTCTGTATAGACGTTGAGCGGCTACATGCAACGTTCCATCCATGATATCCCCAGTTCTTGGGTTACTACCACATCTCAGAGCCCCCTACTCGTCCCGCAGTCGTGGCCGAGTGGTTAAGGCGATGGACTAGAAATCCATTGGGGTCTTCCTGCACAGGTTCGAATCCTGTCGACTGCACAAATATTTTTTTCTTTTTTTAAGAAGACAGATGGAATGGCAATCGATGTGAGCATGCACGCCGGACAAGGCTAGACCCTAAGGAGTTTCGCTCCTAAAAAAGCAAAGCGTCTTTTCACTCGCAGATTTCTTACTTTAAACAAGTCTGGTCCGGCGACAAAAATATACCGTAATATCCTGAGTCAACGCCAACCCCCCCTTACCGCCTGAAATTCTCAAAAACTGTGGGGTGGGCCATGACTCGGGTACCGAGCTCAAAAAGTTTCGAAAAAGATTAAAAATGCGATTTTTTTGTCCGTGTATAGTGAAGCTAGACAGGAGATTAACTGAACTCAAATCTCGGGTTGGTATCTTACTTGCGACTCATTTTACTGTCGAGCAAAATCCACTGCTTCGCGGGTAGCTCGTTTCCGCCTCCTCCGAGCAAGCGCAATTCGAAGCCACGACCGCTGCAGCCTTCGGTCCAACGTGAACGGGAAAAAAAAAAAGAAGAGAATCATCGAAAAATAAAAAGAAAAGAAAAATAGCAAGAAGCCACAGTGACCGAGCAAAGGTGACGAAAGCCGAAAGGGAAGCGAGTCCCCGCTTCCTTTTCGACTTCGGAACCAAGCTAACCGACGCCTAAAACGAACCCAGTACAAAAGCAAAAATAAGATGACAAAAGCAAAAACCATAAAAAGGCTCTCCCTGCGGGCGCGACCGTTGCCGCGGAAAGCGCGTGCACGCACAGACTCAATGACCTTCGAGTTTGTGCGTGCGCAAGCGCGGCTTCGAGACAACTTTCTGTGGCAGTACAACCGGAGCTGCGGGCGGCCAAGGCCAATTGGGCACCGACAAGGAGCGCAGCCATTGGTTATTCTCAGAACGCAGCCACCGGTTACGCTCTGCACCGGCGCCCCATCGGCTTGTGGAGGGGGGGGTGATGCTTCAGGAAAGGAAAATGACGCTTTGTTTCCAGGCTTATACTACCGGTAGGCACACGGCGGTCGCGGCATTCGCAAAGAATGCCTCTGTGTTTGCCCCCTTTGCGGTTTACCGATGGGCGTTTTTTATCTTTTGGGCGAACACGGACTTTCAGTTAGGAACAAAAGGAAGCGGCGTTCTATAAACGTACTCCGACTTCGCGCGGAGTGGTCGCGACGTTCTCAAGAATGCCAAGTCGGCCGGAGTAGGTTTTGGACAAAGAAAATCGAATCCAAACGAGGCTTTTTGTTCTGAACCACTTGTATTCGCAGTATTGAGTTAGTCATCCGATCCGCGTCCTATTTAAGTTGAGGTTTCGCGGCCGGACTTATCTTTTCAGTGAAAACGGACTTTCAGTTATGAACAGAAAAAAGAACATAAAGCGGCATTCTGTTATCTCTTTCTCTCCCTCCTATGATCTTTTTTGACCCTCCTTTTATGTTTGTTTCTTTTTCGGGGGGGGGGAGGGGGGTGCGGGCAGGTGAGAAAGGATCGGAAACCTGTCTGCTTTTGTTAGCCAGATAAATATAGGTTCGCTTTCTTATCTTTATTGTGTTTCTTCTGCACACGCATCCTCCGATTTTGGAGTCGTGAAAATGCAGGAGGGCGCCCTTTCTTTTTTTTTTTTTTGTTTTTTTTGCTTGCCATTTGTGGGGCTCGGAATTGACTTTTTCAGGTCTGGGCGATGACTCGGTGCTTTTTTTATGAGATCGATTGGGAAACGGGTGGGCGTTGGCTCGGTGCTTTTTACGAAATCGCCCAAAACGGGGGTGGGCGATAACTCGGTAGGTGGGCGATGACTCGGGATATTACGGTACACATCTTTTCCTTTGAACAAGCTACACAAAGACGGTGCGTCATTGTGCTCTGGTCTCTTTTCGTTCGTTTGCTGGTCCAAGTTGTTGGTGGGTTCATACTTCCACACACTGAGAAAAGTTACAGGAACTTCGCCCGGCTGATATGCTGCAATTCCCAGTACTCCTCTGGGTCCGTGTAAAGAACCTCAAGTCCAAACTCTTCTAGCGACTTCTTTTAAGGCTTTGGTGTACCGAAGTGTTGCGCACGACTGCGCGCAGACAGACCGCATGCACGGCACTGCGTCGCTCGCATGCGTTTCAGTCACCCAAAGCGCCGGGTGAAAAAATTGCGAGCTTTTTCTGAAGGTATTCGAGTTCACACAGACAAATGTTTAGAAACTTTCGCTGAATGTATTGCAGGTCACGCCTACAAACTTTTACTGCATGCTTATTTCAGTTTATACCTACGAATGTTTACAAACGCTTTCTGAGCCAACGCAAGTTCACACCTGCGAATGGTGTTCTCGTTCCTTACATTTTAACGAATCATACATTTAGTTAAACCGGTCCCAAGAAAAACGTATCCACGAGGTTCTACCGCATAGATGCAGACTTTGCGAGTGATACTTTTCCGCTTCTACGTGTATATCAAAGCGTCGCCAGCAGTACGGTCCCAACGGAACTCCCACGTCTGCGTCCATGCCTCGCCGATCTGAAGCGGCTTAAATGCGCGCGCGGCACCTTTGACTCTAGGGAAATACATCATCTCCGTGCATCGGGCCGAGACGCATCCGCCCAACACAAAGCGACCGCCCAGCAGCGGAGTCGCAACACTCTTCGGTCGGCCCATTGCTAGCTCGCGCCTCCTTCGTTTACCCTCATATCCTAATAGCTAGGAAAACACGCCACTTAGGTATTCCTCTTCGACGAGCCTGTCTCGAAACAAATATCAGTAAAAACTTTCAGCCTTTCCACTCTGGTGAAGAAGGAAGACCAGCGAAGCTGTACTATGGTCAGACGACCTCAAGGACGACGCCTAAGGACGACGTCAAAGACAATGTCTAGGACGACCTCAAGGGCGACTTCTAGGATGATTTCGAAGACAACGTCTAGGACGACCTCAAGGACGACTTTTGGGACGACCTCGAGGAGGACGTCTAGGAAGACCTCAAGAATGACTTCTAGGACGACACCTAGAGGACGGCCTCAGGGACGACATCTAGACAACCTCAGGGACGACGTCTAGGACAACTTTTAGGACGATTTTGAAGACAACGTCCATGACGACCTCAAGGACGGCTTCTGGGACGACCTCGAGGACAACGTCTAGGACAACCTCAAGAATGACTTCTAGGACGACCTCGAGGAGAACCTCTCGGGTGACATCAAGGACGGACGACCTCAGAAACAACTTCTAGGACGACCTCGAGGACAACTTTTCGGACAACATTTAGGACGGCCTCGAGGACAACTTCTAAGATGACCTCGAGGACGACTTCTAGAACAACCTCGAGGACGACGCCTAGAGAAATTCAGCCTTTCCCCTCTGGTGAAAACCAGAGTGGAAAGGCTGGAGAGGTTGTCGCCACCTACGAGCAAGGCCGGCAAGCCGATTGTCTGGTTGCCGCCGTCGCTCACAGATGGCGGTAGATGTCCAGAGTTTTGTGTCGACATTTCTTTGCGGGGGGCACAATCCTGGGGAAACTAGCCCTTAACAGCTCCGCTGTAAAAGTAAACATTCATATCGGACGTGAAAATAAAAAAAAACCTATATTCTTGGGACCGCCACGCGGAGGCATGCGGTGGCCGACCTGAATCATGAGGCCGCTCTCCTCGACGCAGTTGCAGGCGCACTGGACCACCTCGTCACTCTTGACTTCCACCGACACGTCTCCCTCGCTGGCCGTCAGACCGTCGGATCCCTGGCCAAAGGCGTCCCTGGCCGCTGCAATGGGGTGACGCCACACTCAGCTTCCACGCTCCTCAAAAAAAAAGCAATACACACTACCCCAAGAAAAAAAAAACGCAGAGCACCACTTTTGTTACAAACATCAACCCAACAGATATATATTTAAACTGCATGAACACCGAGTGGGGGCACAGGCAGAGACGGAGAAGCGTAGACAAAGACGGAGAAGAAGAAGTGGCGCACGAACGAGCGCGACTTTTTTGTGTTGGTCTCCGCTTGTGCTTACGACTTTTCGGAGCATGTGCACTAAATAGCCCAACTACAAGTCCCGGCTCACTGGCTATAGTGCCCGACCGCCCACTAACCCAGATTTGAGCCCCGTTGAGGTGTCTCTCTCACGATTATTCTACACTTAGCACTTCCTAAGCCTAAAGTTGCGCGAGGCTCTCTGCGTGTTGCTAGTTCATGATGCTCGTTTGTGACACTCGCTCATGATGTCCAATCCCGACGCTCGTTTCTTACGCTCGTCCCCGACTATTTTCTCATAGAAAACAACTCGTACATGCATTCTTCGTGAAAAAATGTTTTCTCTGCATCTTTGGTCGTACCTGATGAGATCGATACGCATATAATATGTTTAAGGTTGGTAAATCCAAGTGAAATCAATTAAAATCGAGATGCATACGGCGACTGCCACGAGAACACTTGGTTGCTGCTGTGGCACGATCGCGTACGCGAGCCAATGAATGTGAGGCGCCACCCACAGGGAGCCCTACTGCGCCGGTGGCGCTACGGTAACGACCGCCAAAGTTCGAAAGTACCGACTCGGCGAATTCGCTACATCTGGCGCGAGATGCCTCGCCCTCCACATTTCAAGGGCGGCGGTCACGTGACCGGGTCGCCTACTAAGGGGGCAACGCCGCGTGGCGCCGTTGGCAACGCTGCTACGTCATTTTTCTGCCAAAATTTCTTCGTTCCTGCTCACCAGCAGTACTACAGTCAGTAAGATATGAATGGGCAAAACACACCGATTACAGCTACACTAACAAAATGGGCAAGCGTTTTGAAGATGACTTTGATGACTACCAAAATGTTTGATAGTTTGATGACACTACTCAGTTTCATTTTACGTCCAAACGCAGCGGATGTTACGAGCCATCAGAGCCAATCCAAGGCCTTGCGAGTGTCATGTGACCTTGGAGAGAGGGCACAGCGACGTGCAGAAGGTGTATCACGGGCCACGTCTACAAGAACAGGATTGGCTAGGATAACTCGTAGCGTACGCTGCATCCGGACGTAAGGTGAAACGGAGTATATACCAAAATGAATAGTCAACCAACGACGTCGCGACGTGAGTGAGAGGGGAAACCCATACCGTCGAAAAAGGGCGACAGGGAAGGGTCGAAGGGGGTCGTGATGGAGTGGCGCTTCTTCTTGCTCTTGCTGGGCGCAGGGAACCCGTCCAGGCCGTCCATGCTCTGGCCCAAGCCGGCATCTAGGCCCGGACCCCCATGGGACGAGCGTTAGGGTTGCAACAATTGGACTCGAGCAAGTATTACGTGGGTTTGTGTCTAGATATCTGGGCATAGTATTTGTGTACATTTACAACTTTGCCACTTTCCCGCAAGTAAAAGAAGGACACTACCCATAAAAAAAAAACATTTTCCAAAAAACAAAATGACCGCATCTTCACGTGGTGAATGATGTTGATTGGGGCAAAGCTTTGGTGGTGCTGATGATACTGATTTTGTTCATAGGTAGTGTTGATGGTGTTTTTCGTTCGTTTTCATTCATGTCAGAAAGAGAATGAGTGCTATGGAACGTGGTTAAATACGCATTTGAGCATTTGGCCGCAGCGCCCTCTCCTGTATAGACGTTGAGCGGCTACATGCAACGTTTCATCCATGACATCCCCAGCTCTTGAGTTACTACCACATCTCAGAGCCCCCTACTCGTCCCGCAGTCGTGGCCGAGTGGTTAAGGCAAAGGACTAGAAAGCCATTGGTGTCTCCCCGCACAGGTTCGAATCCAGTCGACTGTGCAAACATTTGTTCTTTTTTTAAGAAGAAAGATGGGATGGCAATCAATGTGAGCACGGATGCCGGACAGACAAGGCTAGACCCTAAGGAGCTTCGCCCCTAAAAAGTTGATTTTGAAAAATGCCATATTTACATCTATCAACGTTTAGAGGGTATCCGCAGAAAGTTTCATTAGTTTACAGTGCGTAGTTAACTTTTTATCAATATTTTCCTGTCCACCGATCCTAAAGAAAAGGTAGGGGTTGGAGCACTTTGGATGCATTTTTTTTTCATTACACTTTCTAGCATAAATTCCATTTTAGGAAAACTATCGTTTGTTAACCCCTTGCCTACTCATTTTTTTTCTTTAAAGATCGCACAGAAAGCTTTAATTAAATCAAGCAATTTGCGTCAAAATAAAGAAAAACGTTTCCTTGGCTTTCAGGCGTAGTCTCGTGCTCTATACCAGGACTTCTGGTCGTCTCCTCTTCTTCAGTAGTTCTTCACAGTATGATAGAAATCGAGAGATTAGCAGAAACCTCACATAGGACATCGTTTTGCCGAAAATTGGGGTCTCCACTATGGACCTCTTGGACCAGTTCATTTTGACTGTGTGTTTTTTCACTTGTGTCATAATGATGCACAAGGCAAAGTATGCCTTTATCTCATCCGGAGTGGTGTCAAACCATTGCTCCTCATAGCATTTCTTGGGACGATCCTCGTCGCCCATCTCTTGTTCGGCGTAGCGATTTGTCTCAGCAGAGACAGACCCCCAAAAATCATGACTTGCAAACACGGAAAAGGTTGACAAGGCGCTTGTCTTCTCACCAAGACTGCGTTGAACTTTTGCTGACACACCTGGGGTTTCTACAAAGGTGAACTGAGCAGGCTGGTTGTCCCTCTTCTCCCAGTTCCACTGACGTGCAGACGCCGAAGTCGATGAAATGCTTCCAGGATTCGCATCGTTTTCAACACTTTTCTCACTGTCCGTTGAACTCTCATCGGATTCCGAGTAATCGGAAAGGCAGCAGGATTCGTCGTCAGAAATACTGGCGCATTCATCACTTTCAAAAAGAAGTCTTTGTATATCTTCGTCCGCCAAAGCAGACCTCCGCGCCGAAGACATGTTTTTGGCGCGCTTGCTTACAATAGCGCGCTTATTTTTTGTCAATGGAGCGCCCTCTCCCTGTCAAAAGACAAAGCAAACAAAAAAAGAACCCAAGGTAAACAGGAGCAACAGGGGTGGTGCTGCCATCTGCCGCAGAGCTCACAAAACAAGCTCTGAAACCGAAACACGAGTCACACTCGTGGTCGGGTTTTATGGTCCGTAAATGGCGGCACGAGTGACACTCGTTATTAGTAGGCAAGGGGTTAATGGAACAAGAGGAAAAGCTCACTCATTGTTTTTCCAAACTGGAATTTTATGGGCAATGCAACTGTGGAATCCTTTTTCGACTTTGTGGATGTCTTTTATAAAAGATGTTAAGATTTTTTCAACAACATGAAAGGCAAAAATTTTATTTGATTTGTGCTGTGACGTTAGCATAAAATAAACTAGTACTTTCTCTGGAAATTTTGTTTTCACAGTTGCACTCTCCAGGCATCCTGCTTCAAATCTAGAGTAGAAAAATGTTGGGTATTACATTAGGGTAGTTTCCTAAAGATGGTCTTCCTAAACAAAGTCAGTGTGTTTGCGAAAAAAAACAACTATAATTTATTTTACAATTCATGTACACGGAAGAAACTTTGCACTGCATTCTGCCTCACAACAGCCAGTACATACTGTAAATTTCATTCATATTAGGCCATAGGCTCAAAGGTTCACCCTCTTGGGTAGTGTCCCCTTTCAGAATGTTAGAGCAACGTCTGCGGGGTCTTACCTGTCTCGGAGACCCTGGCCCTGCGCGCCTCGTCCTTGGGGCGCCTGCTGCCTCCCTCGTCCGACTTGTCGCTGCGGGTGCTGGAGGTCCTCTTGCGCTTGCGGTCAGAGGCCCCCGCGCCCCGTTTGTGGGCGGCCGCCTCCATGTCTGCGATCAGGGCCTTCTCCGTCTTGGCGATCTTGCGCTTCTCCCGGCCCTCCACCAGCGTCTTGAAGTGGGGCACGAAGCGCATCCGCCGGGGCTTGGGGGGAGCCGCACCGCCAACGGCAGCCGCGCCACCTACGTCAGTTGGCACACCGGGCGTAGGGCCGGGCCCGCTCGCCCCCGGCACGCCCAGGAGGGCACCGGTCGACGGAGGCTGAGGGGACAGTTGCCCCTGCGGCTGCTCGGGACCTGAGCGTGCGAAGAGAGCGGCGGGGCAAAAGGGCGCAGTTCTCTTTGGGCAAAAATTTTGTTTTTGTTCGGAAAATTGGGACCTTAAAAGACCTAGGAAGCCAAGGTAGAGCCAAACTCCACTTTCTTTGGTCAGAGTCTGGGTATCTCGGCCCTAATTTTCCCTTCGTTCGTACGCGGCATCTTTTGCTATGTTTGGCACTTGGACAATTATGAGGCAAGCCGGACAAAAGTCGTAGAATTGCCAAAGATACACTTTTGGCACTAACGCCTCGGAGAAAAACAGCATTAGACCCAAGTTAGGTCCCTAAGATTGCCAAGCTTGCGCCAAGTTCGGCGTTCCTCTGGAGTGCTACTTGGAATGAGACAACCGCGTCGAAGGGAATGCCTACCCTCACCAACAGGTGAAGGAGCACGGGGTGTGGCGCGTCCCAAGTATTTTATTATCATTCCTTAGTCGGAGAAATGGCAACGCAAGCCAAAAGGAATTACGAAACAAGGAGTGATAATGTAACAAACTATACCCTGCCTTTCTTAAACCTCTAACTAGCAATGTAAGAAACAGTGAGCCTAGCATTTTTTCCCCCAGTTTAATTCTTATTCCGTGACAGATACAAACCAAAATAAATACCAAAACCTATCATCAAAAATTACACTAGATGCAAGATCAACAATTCCTTCGATCTGCCAATTAAAGGTAAATGTACAGACTTCAGTCAGTGACACTGCACTATAATATCAAAATAAAAGCTGGGAGCCAATGTGGCAGGTCGTACATTCAGGGTGTCTAGCAAATTATTATTTTGAAATTCCCCGACTTTTCCAGCTTTTCCCCGACACTTCCAAGTGAAATTCCCTTACCACTTTACAGAGCCGGTTAAATACCGTCCTTTCCGGTGTGTAAGTCGCAGTTCTTTTCAAACATTTCTCTAGGTCCGTCTTATACAACGATGAGACTTATAAGTTTTTTCCTAATTCACGGTAAGACGTCACTTTATTTATGTCTTGCACCCCATTTTTCTTGGAGAACCATAACTATGAAGCCATAGGTGGTGTTGCCCCTTCCAACAGGCACTGCTGTCGCCGCACTCTTCTACACTTTTCATAACCGACTTGGAAAGCGAAAAATTTTATGGTTTCCTCGAAGCGGCTCAATGTGGATAGGCAAGACAGTGAAAATAAAGCTTTTACAGCATGTGATCGACATTGCCTAATTCAACCGTAGTTTTGTACTCTCTTGATTCCGTTCACTAACACTGAAAGTTAAGTGGGATGGTATACACGCATTGCAGAAAATTTTCTCGTGTCTTTCCTAGTTTTCTATTGATGAGCAGTTTTCATATGCCATGCTCCAGTTGTGTTGCTACATGTAAAAGGAAAGGTTGCGGCTAGCTGATGTTTTAGCAGTACACACAAAGAAGTGTGTCAAGATTTAAGATTTTATCTATCTGCCTGCGCATTGAAGCTCACGTCATCACCGTGACTTGGCCAAGACAAGGCCTAGTGGCATGTGTACGCTCAAATAAAGCCAACTACCTTCACAGTTTGCGTGTTTAAGCCCTTTAACAGCGAAACACTCGATCGCCATCGCCAGACAGCACTGTGCGAAACGTCAAACTTGTTGCACATCAAACGGTACGTGTGAACTAGGCGATTGTGCGAAACTCCGATTTCGCGATACCGATGAGCGTACAACGAAAAAACTCATCGAATATACTGTGCGATCATGCAAACTAAAAAACTTTTCTCCGAAAACGGCTCAATATACGGAAGTGAGACTTATACAAGGGTGCGACTTATAGTCCCAAAAACACGGTATATAAGACCATTACTACACGAGGCATTTATTACTATAGAGCACAATTATAATCAGCACAAATTAGGGTATCTGACTAGAGTGTCTAATATTGCAAAAAATTTATGCAATCACAATCTGCTTTTTCTGCTTAAGGGGGGACACCACCTTAAGACTGCAATTTTTGAGAAAAAAACTAATTTTCCTATTTTTATGTAATGTGGTTCCACAACTAATAGTGTATACTCCTGCAAATTTTTATTGCAATATCTGAAGTATTTACAGAGAAATAGAACATTTTCGGTAAGCCAACGATGCAAAAACAAATCACATGTTTTTGAAATGTGAGACTTCTGTTTCCTATTTTCTGACTGCTGTAGCTTTGCACTGGTGTGTCCTAGAATGATGATCATATTCTCATTGGAGAGAGCATTTCTTCACAGTTTCAGTACATTAAATATATTTGTTTGAGAGCAAACTATTTGGGCGAGAACACCACAGAAGTCCACCTTTCACGTGGAAGAGGCTCTGCATATGGCCAAGAATTGAAAAGCCCACCCTGATTGAACACAAAACTGACTAAAACCAGCATTCATTTATAGAACGTCACGTGGGTTTGTCTGCTTTTTATTTCAATGATGCTTGCCTCGCCCATACTTGCTGATGTTGGTTTGTGTATTGCAAGCATACCCAATTCCTCACTCGTTTCACAATCAATGTCCACATGCCGACAACAAAATGACACTCAAAGAATAAGCTCGGACTCACTCAGCAAAGCCATGTTGGAGATTGGGTGTAAGCAGAAGGCACCATCTACACTTTTGGTACCTTTCAGTTGCCACCACCACCAGTAAAAGCAAATGTAGTGGTGTGGAAACTTCGAACAGGTTTTTCTCAGTTTCACTTTTTTGCAGCAACTTTCGTTTTAGGAAATCTATCATTTCAATGAATCGCTGAATGTATTCTTTGCTGTGGATGTTTCTGAAATGAAATTTAATGAGGAAGGGGGCTAGATATTTATTTTTATATTTAAATAAAGTTCTTATTGCCAAAAAGTAGTTTTGATCAGGAGAAAATGCCCCATTATGTGGAACGTTTTTCAAATTGACATTTTGCATCGACAAAACATGAATTTTAAGGTGAAAAATAGACAGCTCCACCCACCATATGTTCTAGTTAAGGCTAAAGCTTAGAAATGCTCAATATTCTCCAGCAATCTTAAACGATAGATTTCCTTGCCAAGTGAGGCGACTTACATCAATATTTGCGTGCGTCCCCCTGTAGCTTATCGGAAAATAGTCTTACAGAGATGAAAGTTCATAAAGTGCATTTAGGCAACGAGATGAACAGACGCTTCAAATTTCATCAATATTGAGTAACTGGTTTAAAAGTCGACACTTGAAGGTGGTGTCACCCCTTAAGAGTGTCAGCCATTGCATAAGGGTTGTCCAAGCACGGATCTCTTACTTCTTAAAGGGGGGTGCAACGATTTCCGGACTTCGGTCAAAGATTTCTGGAAGTTGCCCTCTGACACTTCTGAAGTAAAGAACAGAAAACCGATTTTGCCTGCGCGTCCTAGTTGTTGCGTAAAAAAAAGATGAATATTGGGGTGATTTCAGATAAGATCGACCAAAGGATGGCTAGTCGACAGTTTTCAAATCAACTGATGTTTTTATATGTTATTGTCTAGTGTCTGGTATGAACGAATCCAAACTTAGTTTTGACTAGAAAAAATACTTGGGGACAGGAAAAATCGTAAGGCATGAGGTGGTGGACAGTTGCATTAACGCGCACTGATGGAGGGGGCCCGTTTGAGAGTGAATAACTAAAGCGATAACATTAGGAGAACTCTAATACGTTTTAGGCGCAAACTATGGGTATAGCTTGCTTGTAATATAAAGTAATCATATTTATTTAAAATTTATTTATTTTTCTAAAAATTGACAAACATGCCTGCTCGAACGACAAATGGCAAACTTTGGAGGTCTGTATCTCATGAAATAATTTAATCATTATGATATAATTTGCAGATATTATTCTACTAATATATAGCTAATATTTAAAAAATAACTAAGGTATCTGTGTGATACAATAGTTAGGATATATTTAGTCAAACATGGAAAAAAAATCAAACAAAGAAAAATTCCGATGCAAATAAAAAAAAAACACCACCCTCGATTTTTTTTAAATTTAGGTAACCTGTTATACTCTATTTCGGCATTCATTTCCATTAAAAACATGTTGCATCATTTTATTGAGAAAGAAGATACAACTCCCCAAAGTAGGGTCCTTTTTCAAAGCCAACACTTAGCAGTGTTTTATACAAGAACTGACTCTGAGTTCCAGTTTCATGAAACCAACACACATCTTTTATATATTTTTATTCAGATGAGGCCAATGATAACTAAAGAAATCGTTCGCACACTTAAATTAAGGAGAAACTGCTGTGTACAAAGAGGTATCATATTACGGACTAGTGATTTGAGAAAAGATCATGCAGCCATCGGCCACTAGGAACTTTGTTTACTTTATTCTCCTGCGACACTATATGCTATTCCCTCTTCCGCTCTACCTTCATCTCTCTCTCTCTCTCTCATATATATCCCTGATATATATCCAGAACAAAAACATGTTCAAGCATTCCCTTTCTGCGTGGTAGTGTTCTGTGGCTAGCAAAAATCATTTCCTCGCTAAGCTCACGACTATGGCAAAATAGTTGCCGGAAACCGCAGACGACACTCGTCGCTAGTTCTGGCAAAACGGCCGATACAATCTTTTTTTCGCATTTCCCCGCTCGCTGCCAAGGACAAGGGGGTTCGCTTCAACCAGCAAAACATGGCCGCCGACGCCTGTTTACTGAGCAGTCATGCCTGTCGCCATCTCACTCGCTGGCGTCACGGGCGATAATATCAGGCACAAAGGGGCACACCAACCGGCAGCATTATCCCCAAATACTCGAGCCTCGCGTAAATACATAGAGTGTAAACGCTGTCGCCATGTTATCGTAGTAAGACCGCCCCCCCCCCCCCCCTCCCCCAACGGGGGACTGCAGTACGCGACGGCGTACTAACACAACGGCGACGATATCGACATCGCGGGCTCCGAATTTTCCCATAGTTCTACTCCACGGGCATTTCTCAAAACGTTTGATATTGTGTACGCCCGCCTGGAAGGATTTCAGGCGCGTAGTTAAGATAAGGCGGTTCTCCGCGGCAAAAGAAAGCAATTTCACAAAAGCTTAAAAGCGGCGGCGACGCGTGTGCGGTGAACGCTTGTAGTTTTGGTGTAGACAGGGTGTGTGTGTTCTCGTTGTTGACACCAGCCGGCGATAAGGCACTGCAGGCGGTGGTAGCTCAGTACAGCAAGGGCTAATCCGAGTGACCATCAACGTAACCCCACAGCCAACCCCTCGCGAACCGGTCGCCGACATGGCTCAGGCTGTGTCATGAACCACGTGGTAGAAGCTCGGGTGCTTTCATATCAGCGCGTGGAGGGACGACAGTGCGATTCCGGAAAGTCTTTTTCGAAGGCCGCTGACGACAATTTTTTGTCTGGAGACTTTCCCTCTTTCTTCCTTTGACGTGGATCAAGCTTTGCCGACAGCCTCAGTTGTGACCTCTCTTTTCAAATGTACGTTTGCAGTGAGTGAGCTCCTCAGCCTCGGACTTGTCACTTGTGCACCCAGTAGTTCTTTCACTTGGCAATTATGCCATCAGTTGGGGTTTAATTTCTATTATTTATGTATACATTATGAAGACGTCCTGGAGCTCCGAACGAGTGTTTTGTGCAGATTACTTTTGCAAACACAAAAAGACTATACCAAAGCAGCGGAATTTTCGAAGTGTTGGCAAGTTGGACCTAACCTCGTTGAAGCAAATTCTTCCGCCTGACTGTTCCACCAAAGTGAGTGCGACGGACTACTTGTGCTACCATTGCTTCATGCACATCACTAAGGAGATCTCGATGCGAAGCTCAGAGCAGTGCCCTGACATATTTGTGCCAGCTGAAGAAGCAATTGAAGATCTAAATCGCAGCATACTACCTACAGATGTGTCGCCGCTGAGACAACCAAGCGTCGTAAGAAGTCGGGACAGGCCTGCCTATGTCAAGAGAAAGCAGACAGAACTGGAGCAGGTTGCTGTCAAGAATATACGCTCAAGGCTACGTATTGCGTACGACAGGAACGCACCATCGGGGTCGTCCGAACCAACATGCTCCACATGCACTGAGTGGGTGGACAACTTTCGGCAGGCCTTTGAAACCGCCACCTCTCTCCGGGAACGTTGTCAACTGCTTACACTCCTGCCGTCAACACTGACGAAGAATGAGGTTCAAAAGATGATTCCACAGGCCTCAATGTACCTCATCAGTAAATCCCGAAAACTCAAGGAAAAGCATGGCGTTGGTATGAGCCGGATCCTTACACGAGGTGCAAGGTGAGCCCTGAGAACCTGTCTGCTGCCCTAGAGTACTTCACGAAAGACGAGCTACAATGTTCGCGCCAAAGTCCCAACCAGAAGGACGTCATCTCTGTCATGCTCAACGGAGAGAAAACGTTCGTGCCAAAGCGCTTCATGACACGCTCAATACGAGAGGCCTTCCGTATATATAAAGACAAGCATCCCGATTCCGGCGTTGGGCTAACGAAATTTTATTCGTTGCGCCCTAGATGGGTCCAATGTATTCCACACCAGGAAGTGTGCGTTTGTGTGCGCTGCGCCAATTATTATCTTTGTATTGCCGCTCTAGAGAATGTTACAGGCTCAACATTCAACACTGGTGAAATGAACTCGGCATTTCTGTGCGACCCAGCAACAGAACTGTGCCTTCAAGGAGACTGTGATCACTGCCCAAAAGGCCAGTTTCTTACACTCCAGGAACTTGATATCCCGGAGGATGAAGAGATTGTGCTTGCAACATGGGAGTCCGGCGACCTTGTGAAAAAGACTTTGGAACCTGAGACTTTCCTAAAAGTCATCCAAGTGACGGTTGGAAGTTGGGTACTTCACAACCATATCCGGCAAACGCAAGGTAAAGCGATCTACGATGAAAAACAGTGCATGCAACGCGGGAGCATTGTCTTTCATTTTGACTTTGCTGAAAACTGGACCATCGTGCTTCCTGACGAAGTGCAAGCATATCACTGAAAAAAAAAACAAGTTTCGATATTTACATGTGTAGTGACGACAAGAAAATCTACAAACAGCTTTGCCACCATCAGTGAGGACCTGTGTCACGACGCCGCTCACGCTTGCTTGGCTCTAGAAAAAGTGAAGGAGTGGGTTGAAGACAACGTTGCGGTATACTCGTACGTGACGTACGTAAGTGACGGCGCCGCCAGTCATTTCAAGAATCGCTACCAGCTTCACCAATTTGCAAAGGACGATTGCCCACAAGCCCAGTGGTTATTTTCTGCATCTGGACATGGGAAAAATGCATGTGATGGAGTTGGCGAACTCGTGAAGCACCAGGCCACGCTGAACAACCTGAGAGGACGTTCAGTAAGCGCAATTCAGACGGCCAGGACAATGGTGAGCGTTCTATCAAAGAAACTGAAAGGCGTGCATCTCGCATATCTGGACGAAAATGAGGTTGTTCGGTATCGTGAACAAAAAAAAGAAGAGTGGCTGACGGTGCGCGCCTTCCCTGGCATTCAGTCTTGGCACGCGTGGCGGCTCAGCAAGTCATCAACAGAAGGGACCTGTGACGTATATGTAGCACGGACAGTCGGATCTGCTTGGAAGCAACTTTATTAAATGGGTACAGCGAGGAAAACCTTAGCGTAAAGTGCCGAATTTGATTTTTCAAGGACTGCTCATTTTGAATGCAGGGACATCTTATTTATCACATTTTTCTTCACGGGGTATTTAACCTACTGTTTTTGTTGGTGGTTACTAATAATTTTTATCTGATCACTATAAAAAAAATCCCAAAATGTTATCCTCGAGCAGGATAAAATATATCGGCTTGCCACGATTCATTCATACACCGAGAGCATCGAAGCTGCTCCAGTTCGGCACTATGGCATCCGTCACCTGAAATTGTTTGTAATCGTAAATACACAGCCAACCTAAATATCTTACTATTATATCTTTGTTTTTGTGTGTGGAAGTAAAGTTATTTATTTTACTCTAGATGTAAAATATACCGGAAGGTACAACTTCACACTGCATCATCTTTTCTCAAATCATTAGTCTCTAATATGATACCACTTTGTACGCTTATGTAAAATGCTGTATATAGTTTCTCCTCCCTTTTACTGTGTGACCGATCACTCTTTTTATCAATGACCTCATCTGAATAAATGTATATAAAAGATTTGTGCAAGTTTCATGAAACCGGAACTCAGAGTCACTTCTTGTATAGGACACTGCTAAGTGTAGGCTTTGAAAAAGGACCCTACTTTGGGGAGTTGTTTCTTCTTTCACAGTGCAATGATGCAACATGTTTTTAATAGAAATAAATGCCGAAATAGAGTATAACAGGGTACCCAAATTTAAAAAAAATCGAAGGTGGTGTTTTTTTTTTTATTTGCATTGGAATTTTTCTGTTAGATTTTTTTCCCATGTTTGCCTAAATATATTGTAACTATTGTGTCACTCAGATACCTTATTTATTTTTTGAATAATAGCCATATATTAGTAAAATAATGTCTGCAAGTTATGTAATAATGATTAAATTATTTCATGAGATACAGATTTCCAAAGTTTGCCATTTGTCGTTCGAGCAGGCATGTTTGGCAATTTTTAGAAAACTAAATAAATTTTTAATAAATATTATTACTTTATATTACAAGAAAGTTGTACCAATAGTTTGTTTGTAAAAAGTTTTAAAATTCTCCTAATTTTATTGTTTTAATTATTCACTTTCAAACTTGCCCCCTCCATCAGTGCGCGTTATTGCAACTGTCCACCTCTCCCTGCCTTACGATTTTTCTTGTCTCCAAATTTTTTTTTCTGGTCAAAACTAAGTGTGGATTCGTTTATACCAGACACTAGACAATGTCATATAAAAACATCAGTTGATTTAAAAATGTCGACCAGCCACCCTTTGGTCGATCTTATCTGAAATCACCCATTGGCATTTCGAGCACCCCTCAACTCACTCCCAGCCTTCAGGGTCACACCTGGTCCCCCTCCCAGTGACGTCATTCGGAGTGCCGTGTAGGTTCCTGTGTGCTATCTCGGAGGACGCTTCCTCTTTCTCTCTCTGCTGACATTAGCGGGTGCTATGCTGCAGCTTAGAGCTGAGCGAGGTCACGTAATCTTTTCGCCGTAGTTCCTTCAGCTGCCACTTGGGGCTGCAGGGGGTGGAAAAAGCTCGACTTTGTCTTTGCGATTATGCAGCGGAATCGCGATATTTTTAATGAAGGAGGTGATTTCTTTATCCTCCGGGACACGATAAACAACGTAAAAATGACGAGATGCAAATTCTGTTAATCATAAAATCGTTGCACCGCCCCTTTAAGGGAGTCGATTTTTTTTCTTGCCGGAGACCGGCCTCCATTAGTGATTCACTGAGCAGCCTTTGCTTTTCTTTTATAGTTGGTGACAGGTCAAGAACGAAGTGGAAGCTCCTCCCACCCCTTTCCACTTCAGCAGAGCGAACGGTGGACAGGAGGTCGGCCCCTCTCCAGTGTTCGCTTCACTGAAGTGGAAAGGGGTGGGGGGAGCTTCCACTTTGTTCTTGACCTGTTACAGACTATAGTTCTTTCACAAGAGCGGCCACTCTTTTCTTGTTTCTCTGAACATCTGACTCTCCCGCGACTGCAGCTGCAGTTCGATTGTTGCAAATTTTATAGAAAAAATGCACCACCTGTGGGCAACGCTGCACAAAATCGTAGCGTGATAGGTTAAGAAACCAAATTTCACAGTCGATTTAAACAGCCTGGCCGCTATTTCAGACACCGGGTAATTGTTATTGAGCATGTTTTTTGAGTAACATGTACAAGACTGGATAAGAGAAAACGAATCGTGCCGCTTCCAGGACATACGGAGCGTGCGATTCGGCACGAGCGCACGTTGGAGCGGCCCCACAACTCCCCTCGCCGCAAAGCATTCCGGAATTTTCCGGAAAGGTCTTATAAAGAATGTCAACTGTGGTAGGCGGCCCGAGAAACACTAAATATCTTAAGAGGAGGCAGGTCAGGCCAGAACGAGTTCGACTCTCGGAACTTACCCCCGATGGCCAAAAGCGCCGGAGCGGGTGCTTCTGGATGCTTCTCCTCGACCGCCGCAGGCGCAGGTGCGGGCGCAGGTGTGGCTGCGGGCGCAGGTGCAGGTGCGGCTGCAGGCATGGTCGCAGGCACAGTTGCAGGCGCAGTCGCAGGCACGACTGCAGGCACGGCCTCGGACAGCCCGCCCAAAGAACAGTGTCCGGCCACGGAGGAGCCTTCTGGTGCATTTTCCCGAGCCCCCCTTGCCACCTGCAGGGCCGCCTGAAGCAGGGGGTTCTCGGAAGGCGGCTCCAGCTTGACGAAGGGCACCCGGGGGGGCTCGCCCAGGTCGAACGGGCGGACCGCCGGAGGAATTGCCGTGGGGATAACAGGCGCCGAAGGAGCCGCCGCGGCAGGCGGAGTCTCGGTTTCCGACGGCCGGGAAGGGGGGCTCCGGCCGTGGTAGTGCTTCAGGTGCGACTGCAGCAGAGGCTCCTTGCGGAAGCTCTTGCCGCAGCCCTCGTGGGTGCACTTGAAGTGGTTGTGGTCCTCCTCGATGATGAACTCCTTGCGGGCGACTGCGACCGAAGAACGGGGCTGCAACGCTGTTCTACGCCCCTCACCAGACGGCACCGTGCCACCTTCGAGGTTTCCTTCGATTGGTTATATAACCGCAATTATATAACCACTCGCGGTTTTACAAGTTAGGTTTATGGACTACGCCACTGACTGTATTCCTTTCAGATAGCAACTCAAGGACGGAGAAGCTTGACACTACGAGCTAATAACTAGGGTGGAATCTCGTTAATTCAAACTCGCGGATAATTCAAACTAACATGCAGGTCCCATCTACGTGTTTCTAGGCAGAACACTCCCTGTAATTCAAAATTTTCATTATTTGAACAATGTTCTGGTCCCCCTCGGGTTCAAATTAACGAGATTTTATCGTACAATGAGAAGCCCTTGGCAAGAAATTTCGACTGCCTCAACTCTATTGGTTTCGGTGGTACATTTATGTTTCTATACGAGTTCCGTGGAAAAGTCCACCTAGATGAAACAGGTACAATTTAGTCTTTTTAAAAAGCTACCGTTCAGTTGTTAATGGGAAATAATGCGAAGAGTTGTCCAACACTAACAACGAGCAGTTGTTAATGATACTACTGCATTCAACAACATCAGTGGAAATTCGTCATAGTAAGTTTACTTAAAAAAAAAAAATTTGTTAAAGGAAAATAAGAAGAATCTTACTTCGTCTGCCGTCAGGTGTAAACTGGGGAGACGTTGACAGTTCAAGACCTTTGAGTTACGAAGAAAAGAAAGAAGAAAAAAAAGTCAGTAAATGAATGAACAATGCCAAAGAAAAAGATGGAATGATTCACAATAAGCTTAATGACACCTGAATAACTGATGACTAAAACATTTTAGTTAAATGTGCATGGAAGTGAATTCTAATCTTGTCCAAGTAGAGCTTATAGGAATACCGTAAAATCCCGTAAAAACGCCCACCCAAAATGAAGAGATAAATGGTGAAAAACATGGGGTGGGCTATCTTTACGGATGCCACAGCAAAACTGTATCAAAAATTAATGATAAGCGCCGGGGCACCCGCTACAAACCAAGTGACGCGGGGACTGATACCGCAAATCGCGGACATGGCAAATTCGCGTTTCACAATGCGATAAACACGCGGGAGTTTGCTACAAACTCCTGTGTCACGGGAAAGGATACCGCAAGTGGCCGACGCAGCAGATTCGCGTTTCACGGTGCGGAGGAGTCGCGGGAACCCGCCGAGAACTCGCATCTTACGGGAAGGGATACCGCAGATCGCATACGCAGCAGATTCAAGTTTCATGATGCAATAAAGACGCGGGAACCCGCTACAATCTTGCCTGTCACGGAAACCGATATCGCGCGCGCAGATCGCGGACAAAAGCACGGGAATACGCTACGAACTCGCATGTCACTGAAACAAATAGCGCAGATCGCGGACGCAACAGAATCGCATTTCACGATGCAATATACACGCAGGAACAACTCGCGCGTGTAATTACTGCTTAGAATCGATATCGCGCGCGCAGATCGCGGACGAAAACACGGGAATCCGCTACGAACTCGGGAACGGATGCCGCAAATCGTAAGCGCAGCAGATTCGCATTTCACGATGCAATATACACGCGGCAACAACTAGCGTGTTACGCGAGCCGATATCGCGCGCAGATCGCAGACAAAAACGCGGGAACCCGCTATGAACTCGCTTGTCGACACACCGGTACCACCGATCGCGCCTTTGATGCGCGATTCCCGTCGGACATCGCTTGACGTCCACCGGAAATCGGAGGGTGGGCGATGTTTCGGAATTTTTATGTTACAGATGTTTAGCCAGGTAAACGGGATGGGCGATCTCTCGGGGGAGGGCGCCCTTACGGGATTTTACGGTATTTGAATATTTCCACTCAAAAGCATCAATAAAAAAAAACAAAAAAACATTGTTCCTCGCTTTCACATTAAAAAAGAACCCAAAAGTAGCGCCACTAGATCCGCTATTTACGGTAGGAAAATGGCTATCGATTTTTGTCCATCTAACCCTGCCAAATTGTCCATTTACTGATGGCAGATTGTTTGCCACCTGCAATCCCTCGCACGCGCTTAAACGTTTTGGGGCAAGAGCAGTTCCTCCAAAAGCATATGCGTAGGTGCTGCTGCAAACAGTCGAGGAAACCGAACGATGAAACAGACAGTGGAAACTATTAGCACGAGCCTTAGAGGCGAGCAATTATAATGCGAATTAACAGCCAGCGGAAGATGGAACTCGAACATTTGGGGAATATAATCCCTCGCAGCCATGGAGCATTGCCCATCGCACCCAGAATCGCGGCTTCTTTTCAACATGACTTTTCGCACACTCGCAACCTAGTGCTACAGTGCCGCTAGTTATACCGTAAAATACCGGGCAAGCGCCCACTCAAAATTTTGAGATAATCATGAGAAAATGGGGGATGGGCGCTAGTCCGGTCATCAATTCTACATATCAATGTACTGTGCATATTTTCTCAGGTTTTACAAATTTGGGAACGGGCGCTTAATGCGGTATGGGCGGATGCACGGTATTCTACGGTAGTCATTGAATAACAAAATATACCACATTTACTCTCACAACGGTAGCGCTTGCGTTGGGGCGCGCAAAGTAACCTCGGGAAAGTCGGCCCAGTCATGCGAGGAGTGGGAAGGATGCGAGAGATAACTAGGACAAGCAAAGGAAGAGCAGTACCGTACGACAGAGGTGCATCCTGGGGAGAAGCCGCGGACGCAGGTACGGACGGGGCAGGCGATGATCCCTCCGCACCGTCTGAAACGACAGCCAGGACGAGATGGTGAGGTCGGCAATCTTCCGCCTTTGCAGAGCAAAACGCAACAGCGGTACCTGCCGAGACACCTAGGAGCCGAACGGAAAGAAGTGGACCTGACCTTTGAAAGTTGCGGACGTCTTCCTCTCCCTTTTTGCCGGAGACTCTTCGGTGCTCGAGCTTGCTCTCCGCTTGGCCTGCAATTCGGAGGACACGCACGGCGATAGAGGCGGCATTCGACCTTTTGTAGCGGGTTCTGTGGCAGGCAAAACGTTGGTTCGGAGCACTGGCTGATCCTTTTGGAGCAGGTGACAACGTCTCTTAGTGTGTAACTTGAAAATGAAAAAGTGATTGCGTCGTCAAATGAGTTCGTCTTAGAGAATGACTAAGAATTCCTCTTTGATCCTGGAGCATATTACTCATTACCTTTTGTAACAGGAATACCGGATTTACTCACAAAATGAACGCACCTTTTTTTCTGAAAAATTGACACATATTTGAGGGGTCCACTCATTAAGTGGGGTAACATTTCTGCATGCACACATTTCGTGCAAATGTCATATTAGCTGCAAACGTGACACGGCCGGCATGTCTCCACTGACGGAGGTGCACCCACGGCTGGCCGGGGGTGCACCAAAGCAACCATGCTTTATCAATTGCGAACCTTTTTATGACGCTTTCGGCGTGCCTTTTGCCGAAGGAAAAGCACCCTACGAACCTCAATTAGCACAGAAAGCAACGTGACCGTTCTTAGGCCTAACCACTTTCACAATTTCACAGTACGAAAGCTGACCACAGACAACGACGTGTTTGTTGACATCAATGCATCTGATGAGCGGAGACTATCCAGGGCTGGGCAATTCCTCTAACCCCAGCTTTGTTAGGTATGCGCTGCGCTCGGTTTCACGTTTGATCACTTCTGCAACTACGCACTTGCAGCCATTAAGAGAGTGGCTTGGCTTGGCTTGGCTTGACTTGACCCGATCGCTTGGCAGCAAAAGAAAATTGGCTTGGTGGACTTGGTGCCTAGCTAAGTTGGACGCAATTCGAGACTCGCGGAGTCGGAAATCGGGGGTGTGTTCATTACGCGAGGAAAAAAAAAAAAGTTAAATATTTGTACTTGTTGGGGGGGGTGCGTTCATTATGCGCGTAAATATGGTATATATTATATCGTAAACCTAATATTTTCCTCAAGAAAAATTATATAGGCTTGACCATGTTGACAAAGACCAGGGAGCTCAGAATTTGTCCCACACAAATAGTATTCCATGTGTGGTTTAGAGCTAGATTTTTCATTTTTGTTATCTATTCTATTTATTTATTCTAATGCATTCTTATTTTGTTAACGCTCATTTTATTTTAATATATTGTACTCTAGTTCATTTTTATGGATTTCATTTGTCATTATATATTGTGTATTGATTCAAAACACATGGTTTTTGCCTGAACATTTTAAACCAAAAAACACAGGGTCTCTTATGTTATCCCAAAGACGACTTGAAGGCGAAAGCCCAAGCGCCGATGCATTAAGGACAGACACATGATTTACTTAATTCACATTGATTCCTCTTAATTCGCTTTGTCAGCCTTCTTAATTTCATTGCCTCTAATTCGCCTGAGTGGTCACGTAAACATGATAGCGAACCTCCGAAGACAGCACGCTCTCCGACGACACACTTTTGGCGCCGTTTCGCTGGTACATTTCGTGTCGCCAACATGTTTTCTGAAGGTTGAATGAACGACGAGACATACAAGGCTTTCGCCTTAATAAAATCATGAACCCTCGCAGAGCAGCTGTGCCAGTATAGCTCAGTGGGTACAGTATACCATTGCCACCGCACCAACCCAGGCCTCTTACGTTCATTTAATGCGGGCCTTCGTAAGCTTCAGATATAGTCATAAAACACATTCATACCCGTAAAACACACATAAAACATACCCGTAAAAAACATTCACTTTAAAAAAAAAAGTACCGTATTTTAGCAATTCTAAGCACCCCCCCCCACACTTTCAAACATAAACACCTGAAAAAAGTTTGCATGCGAATGTAAGCACCCCCCTCCCAACAAGAAATTTGAGATCGGAGACGTCGGTATTGCCGAGCGCCGGAGTTGCGAACGGCCGCTGGGGCTTGGGCTTCAACGTCAGTTAATGGATGGCAGCACATACCGCCATTTTCCACTTTTACATCCATGCAGGTTGCGAAAGGGGGTGCGTTGCCGTACCCTCCATCGAAGATGTTTTGTCTATTTGGTCTCCTTGCGCTTGTTGCAGTCGGTTGTTTAGTCTGTTAAGCCTATTCGGCTGCATTGGCCTCGCGATTGTATTCCGTTCACTGTGTGCACGTGGTTTGCGGAAGTTGTCCATCATGAGTGCAAAGAGAACTTCATACACAATGAAGTTCAAGAGAACGGTTGTTTCTTACGCGGAAGACAACAGAAATCACGGCGCTGCTGAACAGTTCGGAGTGCGGCGTACCGCGCAAGCCGAGGCTGGGTGGAGCGTATGATGAAGAGGAACAGTTTCTCTTTGAGACGCCGCACCACTATCTGCCAGAAGCTACCAGTGGACTTCGAGGACAAGCTCGTCAACTTCAACGTTATGTGGTGAAGCTGCGTCGCGAATCTCGCTACGGACTCGGGCAGATCGGCAATGATGATGAGACCCCTGTGTACATCGATGTGCCAAGGACGTGCACCGTGAACGAAGTAGGCGCCCGAGAAGTAAAAGTGCGCACGACTGGCTATGAGAAGCAAAGGGTGATCGTAATGCTGTGCATCAAAGCCGACCGTCAGAAATTTGCGCCTTACATCATCCTCAAAAGACTATTTGCGCGAGCGACTAGTCGACCGTGGTGCAAACTGATGGCAAGCGAGCTACTCTCCAGTCTTTACTTTATTTATTTCCTTTAAAACATTTATTGTTTCATTTTGATTAAAATAAATTCATATTTCTTGTGCAAATTTCGTATTTTCGGGGCAGGTTCCGAATCTAATCTAAGCACCCCCCCCTCTTTGAACATCGCATGTGTGAAAGAAAGGGGGTGCTTAGAATCAGGTAAATACGGTAACAAAAAGTCACAGGCACTTTTCTCGTGGGTGGGAGAGAGCTGACAAACCGGGCCCACCTTCTTGTCGGTGCTGCGCCCGGAGCCTCCCCGTGCGTCGGTCTGGCGGGCCTTCTTGGCCATGAACTTGCCCCCAATCAGGAGGATCCTCTTCCTCGACTGGGACGACGAGCTCGAGCTGCTTGGGGCCGGAGAGGTACTTGCATCTGCGCAGGAATGAGGGCTTGTACGGGTGCCTCGACGCAGATGGATATACCGAGGGTTTCGGAGAAAAGAAGACTCTTTTCCTTGCCGCAAAAATTAAGTGCGCGTCGGCGAACGCTCAAGTCTCCGGCCAAGTGTGGCACTAGTGCGGTGCCAGCAACATATCGCCAACTACTGCGTTTACCGAGTCCTAAAAAGCGGTCCCTCAATTTCTGCTTGATGACGTCAGAGGTGTCGCAGCAGCGGCGCCGGATGGGGCAAACGCCCGTCCTGCCGCAGGTCGCTCCCCGGCTCGACGGTCAAGCTTCCGCGGCCGGGGTCTGGACGCCGTGATGACGGCAACGATCGCGTTCGCCCCTGCTTCTTTCCAGAACTTCTACGGCCGACCGCTGAAACTGCGACGTTCGGCGGCGCAACGCTCCAGCTTTTACAACGTCTGTTGCAACTTTGGGACCACTCTCATTGTACGAGGGGAGCGGGACGCTATATGCACCCGCACCGTAGTGTTAGTGGTCCACGTCGTATCCCGTTCGGACCTTGCCGTATCTTGTTTTAAAGCTACGAGTCCCTTTCCAAAATTTTCGAAGAAAGAAAACGGAAATCGACAAAGCCCGCAAATTTATGCTGCGGGGAACAAACACCGTTCGATTATACTAGAACCCAACTGGGGAGGTTGGGGTTTGCTATCTCTCTGCTGCAGGATGGATTAAACGGCGCATTTTATTTTGATGCCGACTCTCAGTCTCCGCTTGGACCCCTGCCCAGGTCCCGTCCAAGCCGCGATGCGGTCTGCTTGATCGGCAACGTGTGCAACAGCCAACGCGCAACGCCGTTAAGTAAAGTGTTCTTCCAGTTTGAGCTCTATTTCGGTGGATCTGAGCCACTCGCCGAGACCCAACTGTATAAACCAAGCACTCCCCAGCATGTGCATTATCGTTCTTTGAGAGTGGACCGCTCGTGCGAGATTGCCCAATCAAAGACCAAATCAACAGCCTATCAGCATTTCCTTCTACCCGAATCTATCCCAGACTGGAATGACCTCCCAGATGACACTGTCCCCATCGCAGGTAACACAGATTTTTGCCTCGCACCAACCAACCAGTTCTCTCTGTAATGCCGCTAGTGGCCTCGGGGTATTGGCAAATAAATAAATAAACAAACAAACAAACAATGCCTGCAGTCACTTGCACCGCTTTACTTTGCCAATGCCAAGACCATGAAAGATTCCTTGGCTCCTGTTCAAGTCAAATAGGGCTACCTCAAGATTGAGAACTCTTGAGAATCCCCACCCTAGTGTACGTTACACTAAATCAATGGGGACGGCGCTTTCTAAAACTGCCCGGGAACTGCCGACTACACCTCTGCGTGACCCCGTTGCACGAAGCCCCGGGCACGGGAGGGACGCACCTCTCCTGTCGGCCTTCCTGCCCTCTGCCCTCTGCTTGTGGGCCCTCTCCGGGTGGGGCCTCCTGGGGTCGGGGGTCGAGGGGGATGCGGCCCCCTTCCGGGTCTCGTGCTGCGACGCCGGCTTCCTCGACTCCTGCGAGGACCTCCTGGACTTGCCCTGCGACCCTCCGTCCCGGTTCCTCCGACTTTCTGAGTCGCGGCGCGTCACCTTCGGGAAGACCTGCATGCCGACGTCCCACCGCGGTCCTTAGATCTTGTTTAACTCCCGTGTAGCGAGTGAAGATAGCATTCACAAACGGTTCATGTGCTAACATGTGCACAGAACACAGTTTGTCTGCTATGACGCATCGCTTGCGGATGGGAAATAGAACAACTAAACCATCTATGTCGTCTGCTAACAGACCGAAAAAAGAAAAAAAAAATTATTGTCTGCTACAAACTGAGGGTTGTGGTGAAGCGAAATCCTGCAAGCTGAAATTATGATCGTCCGCTATTTCACGTTTCAAGACACATATCTCAAGTTGTTCTGTGGACATGCACAAGCCGACATCGACTGGTGCATCACTTGCGGACGGAAATAAAACAACAAAACCATGTATGTCGTCTGCTAACACACCAAAAAAAAAAAATTTATTGTTTGTTACAAGTTGAGGGTTGTGGTGAATTGAAATCAGACAAGCTGAAATTCTAATCGTCCGCAATTTCACGTTGGAAGACACATACCTCAAGTTGTTCTGTGAACACGCACAAGCCGCAATCGACCGGTGGACGAAGGAGTACCAAGGGCAAGCCCATCAGAGGCCACGAGACCTTCTCAGTATTTGTGAGTTGGCAAGACGTTTTCACCAAAACATTGCCAGATTGAATGGGTCAAAAATTTCTCATTGGTTGATTACACACACCCGGCAGGAAGCTGCGACGCCACGTCCAATCAGCAGCAGAGAATGCTCTCACCTCGACCAAAATCAGACCCCTGGTCTGGAATCTTTTCGTCACACTATGGGAAGATTCCGTATTTAATCGCATAATGAACGCACTCGCATAACAAATGCACCCACGACAACGGGTACCAATATTTACACTTTTTTTTTCCACTCGCGCACTGATCGCATTTCCAATTTGCATTGATGTCAACGAACACGCCATCGTCCGCGATCCGCTTTCGTACAGTAAAATCGTGAAAGTGGTTAGGCCTAAGAACGGTCGCGTCACTCTCAGTGTTGAGTGAGCTTTGTGGAGTGCTTTTCCTTCGGCAAAAGGCACGCCGAAAGCGCCTTAAAAAGGTTCGCATTCATAAACCATGGTTACTGTGGCGCACCTCCGACCAGCCGTGGGTGCGGCTTCATGAGTGGAAACTTGCCACAGTACTTTGCCGTGTCATATTGGCACCCAATATCATGACATTTGCACGAAGTGTGTAAATGCAAAACTTTTACACCACGTAAAGATTGCTCCCTCCCAAATATGTGTCAATTTTTCACGAAAAAAGCGTGTTCATTATGCGAGTAACTACGGTAGTTCTGGGGACCAATTGAAACACCAGCGGCACGCTACCGATGCTAGGAGTCAACTGATGGGATCGCTGAGAGAGCCTAACCGATGAACGCTGGTTCTAACAAGCCACCATAAAGAAAGCAACCGCATGCATCTACTCTGTCACAAAACCTTAGGACCCATAAAAAAATGGATATGCACCATGGAAAAGCTTTGTATAGTGACAGCTGTCAGTGAGAACTTTAGGGAATAGCCATGGTCGTTTTTCGAAAGAACTCTCGGCGACGTCCACCCACGTCATCAGCGGCACGATTGCTCCCAGCCGCCGCCGCCAAATTTATAAAACAAAAATGTCAAAGATGCAGAATCCCGTTTTTGTGATCTCAACTCACCACGCTGCCCTTTTGCTCCTGCGGCATCTTCTCCACGTTGATGGCCTTGAGCGTCTTCACAATGCCGTCAAAGAACAGCACGCAGTATGTGCCTGAGGGATTCCAAGAAAAAAGAGGCACAATCATCAGAAAAGCTGAGCCTCCATTTCGGGTGGCCTTTTCAAGAGAAAGAAGAGACGCCGCACCGGAAAACAACAGCTGCGTTCGGAGTTAAACATGCGACAGCATGTTTAACGCCGAACGCAGCCGTTAAGGTTAAACATGTCTGTGCTGTGCTGTCGCAGGTTAAACATGCGACAGCACAGGCAGAAAACACTACACGCAGGTAGGTTTTCGAGTGCAAAGGTACGCAGGGCAACAGAGTTAGCGCTAACAAAAAAAATGGCAGCCTTTCCTCCTTTTATTTTAAAATTGAACAGCTGCCATAAAATGTTCGATGTTTGGCAAAAAAAAGTCCTCAATCGGGGCAGTAACCCAAACGGTAAAGTTTCATGCTTGTAAATAGTCCTTGGAGTAAAATGCTGATAAGTGCCGATGTCGTGTTTGTGCTAGTTGTATCATGCACTGTAGAGCGCATTCGCACTTGTGACTTGGAGCGGTCGCGTGACCGGATAGCAACATGCGACTAGAGACCACCAACTTTAGCACCGCATGCAAAAGGCGAGTAGCGATTGCAGGGTCAGTTCTTGGAAGCTCTCGGAAGCCGCCGTCATCTCCATCCCTTCTGCCGCAGCGTGGGCTCGCCTTTCACTGCATTACTGTTTTCGTTGTCGTACAGCTACAGTTTTGTCGCTTTCTCACCGAGAAAATAGGGGTGTTCTGGTAGATTGTTTTCACTTTCCGTTTCGCTTTGAGTCGGCTACGCTCAAACTCTGAGCAGCCACGCACGGAAAGTGGCGATTGTGCCGGCACACGAAAGCGGTCTGCTAAAACTTGCGGTGTGGCCTGGGTTTTTCTCAACCCTCCAGTGAATGCACAATTGCTACATCAACGTGCACCAACTTGAGCTCGCGTGGTATAGTACACAGTAAAATTCTGTTAAACAATCCAGAATTAAAAAAAAGCTGCAACGCTACATTAATGCAATCTATGCAGGCACGTTATACAACCAGGGGGACATAATGTAAGGGGCGAATCATCACGATACGTCGAATTAACTACAATTTGTTAATTAACTTTTTAATTAGTGAAAATAAACATGTGGTTTCAATCTGAAACTTGCTCAGCGTCACCGAAAACCACTAAATCGGTAGATTCTAGAAAGACCCGAAGCACGTGGGAGGGTTGAGCTAAGGCTACACCTTGTGGAGCAGGCTGGCGACGCAAAAACACGGATGATAATCTTATTATCTGGTCTCTTTCCCGACCGTCACCCAGTTTACGAAAAGCTATAGCATGCCTGTTGCGACTCGCAAGTGCGATCGCGCCTTCACTCAACGTAAGACAGAGCAAAGCCTGGGACAAGGCCACCGTTACCTTCTTCGTTGACTTCTAGCACCTTGGCTGGATATGTCTTCCGGTCTCCCCAACGAGCCAGGACCTCTTCACCTTTCTTGTACTCCTGCGTGAAAGGCCTTGCAGTTACCCAAATGCCGACGTAATAACTGTCAGAGTGTGATCGTCAGTGTGCTAGTCGTCTCTCGAGTCGAACGTCTACTACTTTAGTTGTTCTTGAACTCTGCCACCTGCTGGTTATTGTAGCAGTGAAACGGTGAGACAGGATGTCACTGGTTTGTGCCTATCAGTTGAAATAATTGAATGATTGAATCGCACCAAATTCAGATTACGGCATTAAACTTTGCGGTCACGAGTCGGGCTTGGGTCGACGTCAGAGAAGCGTGTTCTGTGTTGAACTTCGGGCGTCGTCCAAGACGACACATTGGATTGGTGACGCTATTTCTCGGAAAGTTTCTTTAACACTTCATTCTTGTTGTTCGAGTTTCTCCCATAGAAAGCAAAACTGTTTGCGAGCGGAAGACTCAAGAGCACTTTGAATTTCAATGGCACGACAAAGAATGGCTTTGTTTTTGCCACACACATTTCATAGAAACTTGTTGCGGGATTTCGTTGAATATGGGGGCAATCTCGGTGGTAACGACAATTATGTGCCTCCTCCTTATGACGAGGGCACATCCCCTGCAGAGTGCAGCAATGTTAGTGACAAAGATGAAGGGAGTGCACAGGACTGTGGCCCCTGGAGAATGCTTTGCAAAGCATCGCACCTTGCAGAAGTTTTACTAGAAGATAGTAAGAAAGCAGAAACACTGCAAAAATAAATCTTTCATGTTGCTTTTGTGTGCGGGGGCAATTTATATTTCCTCCGATCTATTTTTAAAAAAACATTTCTCACACCGGAAACACCGTGAGTTTGGTCAAGGTGTCTGACCGCAAAGGGTTAAGAATGAAGAACCAATCAATGTTTCTGAGCACGAAAGCGTATGCTTACTCTCCGTCATTGTTCTGAGAAGTGCTACTGCCCCTTTTGAAGGTTGAATGTCTAAGACGAAATCAGCGGTCGACCAAGTTGTAATGATCCCAAGCACTAAACAAGCTCTGCTTAGGAGGTAAGGATTGGAAACGCAGCTTTCTAGAGACATCCTACCAGCACAAAGAAAAAGAACTAGTGAAGCCCTCGTGTCATAGAACACGCTCAGAGCTTCAATACTGTCAAGACCGGTTATAACGAAGTCAACGGTTATCGGAAATCACTTCGCTATATCCGCTATTTCGTTATAACCGACTTCGGTTAACAAAATGCAAAAGGGAATACGAAATCGTAATCGCCTCGCTGCAGCTGCTATTCCGTTATAACCAATCTCGTTGCCCTTTTTATGAAGGATATAAAACTTGGGCACCAAAAAACGGTTCAATTTTTTGGCGCTCTCCGGCGGAACTAAGCTCCCACCTTACTCTCGCTATGTGTGTTATGGCCGCATAAAACAAACCTTGAGTCCATTTATAGGTAGGGCTCTGTGTTTGCGGATCAATCCGAAAAACACTCACCAATAACTTTTTTGTCGATTTGGATTTATCCAAATTTTGAGGTTACAACAAAATAAAAAATAAAAACTTTTTTTTAGTTAGTTTTATAAAAGCGCAGGGTCGGTAGTCTAGAGGAGATGCAACTTCAGTTTTCTTTGAAGTCTCGAACTACTGACAAAAAGGGTTTGCCTTCGATAAACCTCGAATTTCCAGCAAAAGAAGGAACTTCAAAAACACAAAATTTTCTTTATAGGTCAAGCGTACCCCTTGTGCATAAAAGTAAAGGTAGGGCACTTCTCTCACCACTGAGGAAGTAAGTCCACAGCAGGCCAGAAGCAAAAGCTTCACAAGCCACGTTTACACGAAGGTGACTTGAGCACATAGACTCCAGTTATCGCATTCAATGCGGTCATGCAAACGGCACGATGCACTAGGGAAGTAATAATAATAATAATAGCTTATTTACTGAAAAGAAAAAACACATAAGATAGCATACAGGCCCACGAAAGCAGAAATGCTTCTGTGTGGAAAAGCATCGCGTAAAGTCGCTAGACTGAGTACGATTGAGACAGCGAGTGTGCATTCGTACTGCCAGCGTAAATAGAGGTGGCTTCGAATTCCGAAACGGGAGGGATTATAGGAAGGCACCCGCTGCGAGAGTGGGTGAACAGCAGGGAGCACGGCGGCGCTCCATCTCGCAGGCGGCGGCGTGGGGTGGTTACCGGATACGGTCCCGATTCTGTCCTGATGAGAAACGAGGATTTTCTTGCCACTGCAATGGGGAGCTCCCTTGGTAGGTCCGAAGCGCTTTCAAAAATTCGCGAGGGAGGCGAAAATCCGCTCCGAGAGACCCGCTCCCAATTGACGAGCGGAAGATGGACTCGCAATTTTGGAGCAACCCGCTCGAGACAGGCTGCCGGTCAAAACGGCCGCTGCTCAAACTTGACGAGCCGACCAATGCCTTAGTCAACTGAGCTTTGCGACGACCAGTCACTACTGTCGCCGCTTAGCTGCAGAAACAACAGGCAATACGGGCCGGGCGCACTCTCCGTACCACAAAGCCCGTGTCACAAATAACGAGCAAGACGTCAGCGTTCGCCATTGTCACATACCTTTCAGCAGTCCTGAAGCGGAGCCGCAAACACGGCAATCGCCATCAGTGGAGCTCAGATTGCTGGTAAGTCTTTAATAAACGCAAAGAGGTAACAAAGCATCACTTGCACGGTCGTTGCCTCATCTGTTCTTGCTTTATTACGTGAGAAAATGCCCACAGCATGCAATGTAAAAAGGTAAACAATCATTGGCCACAAACTGAACAGGCCTAAACTTGCCGTCAGCCTCCTTCAAAGTTTTCGTCGTTATTTTTCTCGTTCTTCTCCTCAGGATCACAGGTGTCAGCGCTTACGATTTGCCACGCTACAGTCCCAGCTTTGTACCCCTGATCTGCACGAGGTAGAAGCGTTCGAACCATCCCAATCCCGTGTAAACAACCGACGCATCCGAACAGATCCAACTCGACGACTTGGCCGGTGTGGCAACCTCATTGCACATGTGCACAGCAGAATCGAAGGAAATGACGTAGCATGCTTCTGTCAACTTCCGCCAAGCTCCGTGAAATCCCGCGATCAAGTTCGGCGGGGTTGGAGGCGCTCTGCGGGGTGGACACTGCCACGAACCTACGAACGGAAGATGGCCAACTTAAGTCGGAACTGCCAGCGGAAGATGCACGCTCCAAAAGGGGCGCTTTTAAAGCGCTCCAAATCTGCAAATAGAATGTACCCAAACTGTTCGGTGAGGTTAGCCCCTGTCTAGGACTTGGGATTCACATCTTGCACATTGCAAGCAGCAATGGCGCCGAGATCTCCGAGCATTTGTACCGCAGAACGAGCGGCCCCCCACCTTGGTGCCTATCCCGATTGTGCCAAAGCCCCTCGACCTCTCGGTCCAGCCGTGGTTGCCGTGGTCCGGCAAGGCGAGCGCGGCGCTGTCCCGAGAGAGCTTGGAGACTGCCACACACCGGGGGCGTGCACACCTACGTAGTCTCATGTTCCAGGGTGCACCGGACCGGAGTCCAAAATGCTCAGGTTTTGAAGTTTCTTGCGTCTCGTAACTTCTTGCACAGCATCGAACGCAGTGGTCAATACCATTACTGTCATCGAGAGGACCTCTGCGCATGAAACACCTTGAAACGTAGTCAAGTGATGCGAATGGTGCCAGAAACACGGCGTTAACTTTGAGATATGCGGCGTGGCAACACCTTCGCACAGGATTCGATAAGCATCCACGTAAACGCTTCAGTGTATCGGCTTCGTTCTTAGGACGACTGGAGTCTATGCGCTCGAGTCACATTCATGTATTTGTGGCCGTGATTAGAGTTCATTATTTGCGACCTTGACCTCAATTCGTTTTCATGAACAACTCGTATTACGGACGATTTTTGGGGGTCAACGGAGGCAACCACATTAACCCCTTAACAGCCTTGGACGAGCCAAGCTCGTCGGCCACTTTCTGGCTAAAAGTGCCGTGGACGAGCTCAGCTTGTCCAGTGGTTTTACCCTTAATTCCACGGACGAGCTAGGCTCGTCGGAGTAGTTTTGCGGCGCTGATCATAGATGGCAGCACTCGTGTTAGTTGGCAAATATTTTTTTCGTCTACGCTGATTTTCGCGTAATAAACTTTTCAAATTTTATGTGTAATACTAGAGGAAAATAAAAATATGGTACTTAAGGAGTTAACGAGACATGACCGTACCTACAATCACTGACAAGGTAAAAACAGCAGGGCGTGTATTTTGAGCTCCTTGCCTCAGGCACGTGCTCGCTGCATTCTGCCATGGTTCACAAGACGCCAAAGTGCCATCGGATGGAAGGCTCACACCGAAGGCAGGACACCTTAGGCACCTCCCTGCTGTCCTCATCCTACCAGTGAGTGTAGGATGCACTACCCTCCCTGACAGAGAGAGTGAGAAGGGATGTAGGACGTGCAACCCACGGGCTTCCTGGGCGCCTGCTTCTTGAGCTGCTCCTTGCGGGTGTGGGGGTGCGTGGCCGGCCGCAGCCGGGGGCTGTCCAGGGGGAGCCACTCGTCATACCGGGAGCTCCAGCCCTCAAAGTGCACCAGCACCTCCTCCTCACCCTCGTCCAAGGTCACCACCTTGGCCGGGTACCTGCAGGGGGGGGAGACCGTTACCGAGGGCGCTGCGAACCGCTCCGCAGTATGAGTATGGTGCTTAGAATGAGTCTGACCGCTGTGTTTACGGGGTTCGTACGAGCTTTGAAGACAAAAATCTGAGGGTTTTAGAGTACGTTCGAGGCAATGTTAAGACAATAAAGGGACACTGACAAGTTATTTATGCTTGCCAAGGTTTTCATTTGCACATGACATAGGAGAGCCCAACTACCCAGAAAACAATTTGCGGCTCGAAATTAATTTTCTGTCCACATGAAAATTGTTTTTCAAGATCTAATCGGTTTGAGTCGCACTCTCTCGTCTCTGTAGTCGCATGCCGTTTTCTATGGTTTAGACACAAACACCAAAAGTAATCAAAGTCGTGGTTCATTGAAGGCACACCCTCAATATTAAAAATAGAAACAAAATATGGTACCCATCTTTTGTGGTGTCTAAAAAGGTGCAAATATGTTGTTTGAAAAAAAAAGTAGCACAGTCACGTGACTTCCGGCAACACTCTCCTCCTCTATATTTCTTCTTCCTCCCCAGTCTAGTTTCAGTTTCCGTTTTGAGCAGTTGCACTTTTTTTTATTTTCTTAAAAATATGACGCTGTAGCAAAATATTGATTGGGTAGTCTTCTGATACCATAATGGATCGCCTAACAAAAAATATATTTCAAGGGTTGTCAGTGACCTTTAAAAAAAAAAAAAAAGTGTTGTTTCTGGATGTTTTATAATAGCACAACTTCTTTAAAGCGCTGCAAATGTTTTTCTTTCCAATTTGTGCATCTTGCACGCGTTCAGGTTTCATGCCTGTTGGTCAACTCACCATTCATTTATGCATGGAGTTAAGTGACTAATAAGCAGGGACGGAAGCGAGCTTCAGCCTTTTGTAGCAAGTCTGGGGAGCAGCAAAAGTGCCCTCCTGAAGCAGCTTTGGAGCAGTGAAAATTCTGTTTGTAGCAGCTCAGGAGCTGCCAGAGTTGGGTTTTGTACCACTACTAGTAAATGTTGAAGCTGGACACCTAGGTCAAACATGTGGCTCCAAGTGCAGACATACTTTTCTAAATAGAAAAATAGCGCAACAAAAAAGTATCTCCATGTGACGGTCCAGAACTACAGCTGAGTTAAAACAAAGTCAGTTATAATAAAATAGCGGCTACAACGAAGCGATCACGATTTCTCATTCCCTTTTGCACATTGTTAACCGAAGTCGGTTATAAAAAAATAGCGGATATAGCGAAGGGATTTCCAATTCCCGTTGACTTCGTGATAACCGGTCTCGGCAGTATTTCCAAACGTACCTCTCCCTTAAAGGGTAACTGCAAAAAAAAAAAAGTGTATTTTTAAACAGCCTAATTGGGACAAGCATGTCACAAAACAATTTTTCTGCCAAAAACAAAATTTTTTACAGCAATATTGATTGCGCGAGACTGATTTTAGTTTGAGGCTATTTCGTCCGTTTTAAATAGTGCGCCACAAAGTTGGTATTATACGTCACATAGTGGCTGTTATACGTCAAGCAGAGACGTATAACAGCCACTCCGCGCGCATAGAAAGAGTGGGAGTTTTAAATGTAAAGAAGTTGTGACCCCGACTAAATTACGTCCTGTGGCGTAAATATTGCTAGAAAAAATTTTTTTTTCGCGGAAAATTTGTTTCATCACATGCTTGTCTTAATGAGGCTGTTTAAAAAAACTTTTTTTTCTTTGCATTTACCCTTTAAAGGGCCACTGAAAAGAAAAGTATGTCTTTTTTTTAAACAGTCTGGTTGCAAGATTTATTTCAAATTCTGCGCGCTAAGTCCACGACGCCACAAAATGGTCATAAACTCTTTCCACCTCAACATATGGTCATACACTCCCTCCACCTTACCGTGATGGCCAAGCCGATCCACCCCTTCTGCACGCACTCGAAATGCCAAGAGAAAACAAGTGGAAAAGAGGTGACTGCCAACCAAATTGCGTCTTGCGCCATCAATTTTGCTCCAAAAGATCTTTTCTTACGTAAAATCGATTTTTTTACACGTATGTTTCAACCAGACTGCTAAAAAAAGAACAATGTTTTGCTTTTCAGCGTCTGTTTAAAGGGACAATGACACCCATCAAAATATATTTTTAATTTTTCCCAGGCAATCTATTATGGTGTCAGAAGACTACCCTATCAATATTTTGCTATAGACCAACACGCGGCCCTGACGTCACGAAGCTGCGGTGGCGCTGCCGACGGCACTGCGCATGCGCAAACGATTCACTCCTCCCGAATTATGTTTCTGCGCACGCGCAGTGCCCACACCTGGTGTGGGCAAACGCGGGCTTGTTTGTAAACAGGGTGTCGGTCTATACACCAACTCATGTTTACAAACAAACCGGAGCGCCCGGAGCGCCCCTAGCGGACGCCACCGGCGCCGCGCATGCGCGATGGGGGTGTGGGCAAAAAGCTCGCCGTCGCCCATAAACAAACCATTGAAATGCGATGTCGTCAGCGTCGGTGTGAGTCCCCCTGCCCTTTTTTGCGTTCGAATTGTTGGTTGTACGTCTTCCTGGCGATGTCTGACTATCTTGAGCGGCGTCAGCGAAATTACCGAGGCTCGTTACACCGTAAAACTTCGCATGAATAATGTGACATGTGGCGATTCATTCCGCGTGGACGCCGCAGATTGTACGCTAAAGCCTGATTCGCATGATGAGATTTCGCTCAAAATTTTCAGTCGCGACGCCGCTCGGGCTGCAAAAGCGTGAACCGCAGCTGAGATGGTCGACGATGATACTGAAAATCGGAAACAGAATCGGACCAAGGGAATTAGGCATAACAAGTCGGTGTTGGTCACTGGTAACAATGACCAACATCTCCTTGTATCTACTGTTTACATCGAGCCTGCTTACCAACCTTCAAATTTAAGTCTTTTGAGGCCTTCACTCACTTCTTATCACAAGTATCGGGCCAACATTTGGTCTACGGACCGGCGTCGTCTAAGAGAGCAGACTACAAGCAGAAACGTTTGAAAGAGCAGACGACAATTCGAACAATCAGGCGGCCGTTTGAACTAGAAGACGCACTGAACGTAGTCCACAGGGGGTCCACACAACTTGACGGTTTTCTGGCGTTCATGTTGGAACAAAACAAATAAATCTGATGAACACAAGTATCCGTGAATTCAACCCAAAGTGCTTCCCGCCCAAGCAATTGTTGTCCGACGGCGTCTGCTTTTCCCTTTTCACGGCACACATCCAGATTCTCGGACAAACCGAGCACGTGAAAACTGACCTTCAAACCTTTCTCGACACTTTTGGTACGGCCCCAGTCGCGGCGTTTTGACGAGAAGGCAGGTTTTTGTCTGGCTCCTTTCAAAACAACCCAGGAATACACGTCTGGCATGGGGACTTCTGCCCACAGCCCCAGACCGGAAGTGCGACCGACGCGCCACCACCGCGCCGTGACGTCACAGAGTTGAGTTGGTGTATAGTTCGTTGCAACTCAAGAAGGTAGGGCGAGGCTAAGAAGGGCCAGGGAGCAGGAAGCAGACGGAATGCTGGAGAAGAAGGGGGGAAACCTCCTCCTCTTTTTAGCGTTTCGTCTGCTTCCTCCTCCCCGGCCCGTCTTACACTCGCCCCACCTTCTTGAGTTGCAGCTGACTATACAGCGTCACATATATTTTTAATAAAGTAAAAAAATGCAACTGCTCGATACCGAAACCGGACTGGGGAGGAAGAAGAAATATAGAGGAGGAGAAAGTTACCAAAAACCAAATGGCAGTGAACTTTTTTTTTTTTTTTTATTAAAGGGATGGTGAACCGAAATCTGGATTTCAGAAAAAACAGTGCAGGAGATGTAGGCGGGATGCTACAATCCCTACAACACTACTTGTAAGGCAATATCTCGAATGGGCGGCCATATTTTGGGAAAAAGAGGTCGAGATTGAACCAGGCCGACGAGACGCGTGACGTGAAGATACCTAGTTTCCTCTTCTCTTCACTTCGCCTCCTCAAGGCGGCGAGGCGGAAAAGACGCGAGGCCGTTCCCTCTCCTTCTTTGAGAAACATGATGTGAACATTTCTGTCAAATGGGCCTCCTTTTTTAGAAAAATACGGTCATCCGTTCGAGATTTCGCTGTACGAGTGATGTTTTGGTGTTCGTAGCATCCCGTTGCAAGCTTTTTACCGCGAGTTTTGTAGAATACAAATTTTGGTTCAGCATCCCTTTAAGGTATTTGCAACGTACAGGCCACAAAAATGAATATAATATTTTTTATCTATTTTTAGCATTGAGGGTCTGCGTTCAATGAGCCATGACTATGATTATATTTAATGGTTATGTCTAAACCTTAAAAAACGGCACGTGACCACGGAGAAGAGAGTGAGCGCGACTCAAACCAGCCAGTTCTCGATCGGCAGTTTTCGGGCAGAAAGAAAACGAATTTCGAGCCACAAATTGTGTTTTGGTAAGTTGGGCTCACAAATGTCATGTACAGATAAAAACGTTGGCAAGTATAAATACCCTGTCAGTGCCCCCTTAAATACAATCCAGCCCACAGCACCAAAAGCAAGCAGCATGATTGCAATTTATATGAATGGCAGCTACTGAGAACTGTCCTGGTAGCAGTTGGTTTCTTTTATGGATTTCCGATGAAAGGCATAGTCCCTCATAAAAACAATACATTGTGCCTCTTTAACAACCCATATCGCAATTTTTATAGGTCTACTGAAAACAAAACCAGTTCAAGATGCAACAGTTTGGTTTGAAATAAAGCCCAGACCTTACTGACTACTTTTCATCAACAGAAAATACAAATGTTCAAGGTCTGCTTAGCAAACAAATAAATTCCAGTACTCAAGTTAACAGAGTATGATTCTACTCTATCTGATAACAGTACAAACAGAAAATATTAAAAACTTTATAATATCATTCCTGCTCATACATACATTGCTGAAGCCCTACTAAAACAAACAAAAGCTTGCTTAGGGGTTTGATAAAAAAAATGTGACTAACAAAATTAGCAAGTAAGACCACAAAACGGAATGATTTTCTCAGAAGACAATTGCTTGGGTGCATTCTAGCACAACAGTTAGAGTTTGCGTCGCTCAGCAGGGCATTCCCACTGTTCACCTTGTCCTCCTGCTGGCTTGCTGTTCAATGGCCAGAGCGTGTATTTGCCTCTACATCATTTACAAGACAGGAACTATACAGATGACGCAACCAATTATCACTTTTATCGGCAAGTTTACGACAAGAATGAAGAGCACGGAAAAGGCCTCGGCAAAGGCAGACACCCTAAACAAGCAAAAATTTGTTTAACCTTATTGAGTAATTATCGCTTTCCGGAGATAGATTATTGGTAAGCGTGCGTCAGCATGCTCCTAGTTATGTTTATATATACGCACTGATGTGATTGGCCTAAGTCATTTTGGAGCACCTTTTGGAGCAGCCAAAACAGTGTTTTGGAGCAGCAAATGTGGCCTTTGGAGCAACGAATCAGTGTTTTGGAGCAGCACAAGTGGTTTTTGGAGCAGCCAAAACAATGCTTCGGAGTAGCAAAAGCGGCTTTTGGAGCAGGTATTCTTAGAAAAAAGATGCGTTTTGAGTGCAGCACAAACGAAGGACACTTTATGTTGTGTTCTGTTCTGATGTGACTTGTTGTGACGAAACTCGCTGCTTGTCGTTTTACTGCTGAGACAACCCACAAGTGTACAGTGCTGTAGGCATTGCCGAGCAATTCCGAAAAATCACTTGCCACTGTTTTACTGTTTCCCGACGAGCCAGATTTTTGTCAGAAGTAAACAAACGTGGAACAATGGATTGCAAGGGTCCCGGCTTGTGCCTCTGTCGTGCAATCATGTTCGCATGCATGTGACGGCAACTTCGGCAGGCTTGCTGTTGCGCGTGCTTTGTCGCGCGAGCGGAGACAACGGCTGTTCGATCAAAACCAAAACCATGCCACAGCGCTCCGTCGCCAGCTGATTCCCAAAATTATATGCAAAATGTAACTGTCGAGTATACGGCATAAACACTCCAGCGGCTCATGCTTGCCAGGCCAGCAAACAAGGTACAAGGTGAACCCATACAAAAAAAAGAAAAAAGAAGAGCCTGAGCGCATCGATGCAAGACATTGCGAGTCAGGGTCAAAACGTTATTGGAGCACTTTGTGCAGCGACTGAACTCGAGAAAAACAAACGCGCTGTGCTGGTTCATTGTGCATACATTGCCTTCTTTGTTTTAGCTCACTTCTCTTCACCAAATTTCTTTCGCAGCAGAGTTTTGCACGTACCGGGGTCCCACTCGAAAGAAAGCCCACCGAGAGAAACCTATGTAATCAATACTTCGACACAGCAGTCTTTGAGTTAAAGAGGGATTTTTATAGTAATGTATCATTTAAACAAGAACATGGAATGTTGATGAACATGCTGCGGTACTTAGTTTCATTTTAGAAAGCGCCATATCTGCATCGACGTGGGGACGGCAACACCCGACGTTGCACGACCACGGGGACTGGAAGGCAGGGATCAAATGTAGTTTTCCCGCGGCCATTGCTTTAAGGAGCGAGTGCTTTAGCTCACAACGTAACTCCCGCCGCGCAAAAACATGGTTTCGTCCACAACATGACCGCATGGCTGGTACCCGGCACGCTAGAGTCGAAGCGTCCGCACACACCCGCGTCTATCGTTGAAAATATTTTTAAAAAAGACGCGAGACGAGACCTACGAGGCGACGAGAGCACGAAACGTGAGACGGCGGGAAAGCCGTCTCACCAGATTACCCATATTTTGGCGAAATGTAGCAGGATGTAGTTAGCAGGGTTAGCCCCTTGGCGCAGTTTGGAGCAGCAATCACATCATTGTATATGCGATTTAATGAGTGCCGTATTTCAAATGCACGCGGCCACATTCAGCGGCACTCCGCAAGAATTTACAACTAAAAGACGAACTGATGCCCAAGTACTGCTAACAAAGCTACGTGTGCATGTCCCATTTTCGGAGATCAGACAAAACCGTTGTTGGCCGTGCTGCGGCACTGACGGCACAAAGCAAAGCGCCCAAACAAGTGCTTCAAAGGCACTGGTACAGGCAATGGAAATAAATGCTCTTATTGCGTGTTGCTCATGTTCGTCCAAATACAGTATATTTCCAAACAACAAATAAGGGATCTACTTGCCCCCTCATGCTGCTGGCGCTTGACGGCTCAACACAACACCACAAAATAAAACGCAACGCCATGTCTATTTATATGGGACGGAATAAATCGTGGTTGTTCTCCTTAGAAGGAAATGGGTGTTTGGCACCCGTTTTTATCAAACGAGAGTCGCCTGCTTTGATACTGACATGATCCCATCGGTATGGTGGTTCTAAAACATTGGTTTAGAATTATTTAAACAAATGCAACTCTGCAAACCACAGTGGCCAGCAAACAAGAGTACTCCAATAAATTTAGCGACTAAAAAAAATCTTTTTCTGCAAGTTCTGGTGCAGCATTTGGACTTGGGAGCAGGGTGGCACAGCGAAAGTGGATTGGTGCACAATGGCACAGTGCTTCCACCCATGCATGGAGCTACCCGCTGTCGTCTTCGTGTTACCGCAGTGTTTCGAACAACTAATATAACTTTTTTTTATCAACGTCTCTCGCACAGACGTAATACTGAACGTTGTAACACAAGGTAAGACTTGACCATCGTAAGTTGCACTTCGAGGGTGTCGCACACAACGTCAACTCTGGATGACAAACGACATATCGCTTAAAAGGTAACCCCACTCCATTCCGAACAATTCGGGACTGGGCAATTTTACATTCAAGCGTTATACACAAAGTCGTATAGGTGCACAAAAGTTCTGGAGCACGCTGGCAGTTTGGGGTAAGGCCAGTGCTTGATTTTAAACTATTAAGCAGTGGGATGCAACACTGATTGTGGTTTTGTTTCCTGCCTAGCCTGCCTGCCTGATCAGCATCCTCAACCGCAAAAACCGAACGTAGCGAGGTGCCAAAGGTCACCTCGCACCGAGGGCGTCGATCCCGCTGTTCGTCTATGCACGGTCAGTAGACATGTAGCGCTTTCGGACTAGCGATCTCTCCCGTATCTTAATTTAGACCAGAGCCAACTCGGGGTCGTAGCTGAGGGGGTTTTAGAGAGAACTTGGTGAAAAGAGAAGCTCCGAGAACGACACAACTCCAAACTGCGCTCCCTTTGACGAAAACATTAACGCGAAGCACCGCTGGGGTCAAAGAGAACTCCTTCCTACCCTAACCTAGACTACTATTAAGCTCAAAATAAATCTGGCACAATCGAGAAAGACGGGCGCCCACGTAGCACGCGAACGAAGAGCTGAAACTTCCCCTCCCAAGACGCTGCAGAGCCGTAACTCTACAATACCGAAGAAACTCTCGCCGCCCAGATTTAACTACGCTAACACGGGTTCGGACTTCTTACCCACTTCGAATGGGAAAAAGTCGGGGCGTCCTCCGACGATTTGCAGCCCCTCTTCTTTGTCGCGATTTAGTGTTAGCGAACTCGCCGAAATAACGCGGCGAGCCAGCGATGCTGCAGTGCGGGGCGCTGGAGCTCGCACGCGAGATCCACGAAGCAGGGAGCACTTTGGGCAGCGGAGCTCGCGTCAACGAGGCTCTTTTTGGGAGCACCACTCACCACTGCAGCTGCTGGAAGTCCCTCGCTTCGACTCGCGTGCCAGGCGCGTACACGGGAGCGAGACGGGAACGCCTCCGACGGCTGGTGCTGCCAGTGCCGGAGCTGTCCGCGTCCGATTTGTCGTTGGATGTCTCGCTACACCACCGCCTCGCACCCGCCGAATCCTCGTCCCCGTGTTGAGAGTTTTCGGCCGGCGCGTTCGCCCCGCCGCGCTTGGAGGCGTCCGACGTCGAGCCGTGGTCCTCCGACGCGCTCCGATCCCCCGCCGCAGCGGTGTCGTCGGCGCTTCGACTCCCGTCGACGCCGCCGCCGCGCTTTCTGGTCGGAGTACAATCGTCGAGCGGCGTGCCGTCGACGGTATCGTCGCCGTAGTAGAGCTGGTTCCACGAGGTCTCCGGTTGGGTTTCGAGCGGGTTTTCGACGACAGTCTCCGCGCTGGACTCGGTGGCGAACTCGTGGTCGACGACCAAGTTGCGCTCGACGGACTCCATGCTCTCGTCGTCGTCGGCTCCGACCACGTTCTTAGCGTCCGCTGACATGTTTGCCGTTGTTCGGTCCGTGTTTTTGGTTCGCTCGACGGACGGCAAAGATCAGTCGTCGGATGCCCTTCGAGACAAGATACTCCGATGACGAAATTGCGTACAGCCCAAACCGCCCAATTACCCAAAGGAAAAACAAAAATAATCGAACGATAGTGAATGGGATGCGACGGTTTGTCGCGAGAGTTAGGTTTTGGGCAAGAAATAACTGTCATTCGCGGAAATTTCTGACGGAGGAACGAGGTGAGAGGTAGAGAATGGCATTGACATAACTTTCCGAAAGCGTGCCGAGCTCTCACCGACCCTCGTGCCCTCGTCCGTAGCCCTCAAACGACGCACGACCACCGACGTTCACGCGCACACTTCGTCAACGAGGATATCCGAGTGCATGAAGGTAGTACACACAATACAAAAGGCACACTGTAGTTCTCGCGGAAGCTGCACATCAATGCTCACACTAACCGCAGAACCCAACACAAGCGAAACAACACGACGAAGTAAATCCTACCGTTACAATCAATGATGCAACGATAGTAAATCGTAGTTGGCGTAGTTGGCGATTTTTTTCCATCCCATCAGACGTCAGTCGCGTACCTGCCGCCCCCTACACAACAAATACGATATAATTTTTTTTTGTAGAACTGTATTGTTAGATTAATTCAAGCATCAAATAAAATCAAATTAAGTAAAGATGCCACCCACCTGGGTAAAAATAAATTATTATTATATCTAAAATATTTTTTTTTATGCGAAACTGCTAAAACGAGGCCGATGGAGCATGGAGCGGCTGTCACATGATATCACGTGGTTGTTATGAGACTTTGCGAGTGTTTTGTGCGGCTGGAAGTTGTGTGATGGTCCGTGTTATTGTGGCTTTGAGGAAGCGTGTTCAGGCACAAAAGAGGTCGGTTCGCCAGACGCAAGCCCCTAGAAATCGACAGCTCATGGAAGCATCATCGCTGGGACGTTAATTCCTCTGAGAACCCAAGAATCCAAAATCAAGTGAGCGAAAAAGATGCGAAATCCCGACAATTTTAAGCCTAACTTCGCGGGTGGCCTTGGCTTGTGGCCACAACAAACAGCGGTGCGCTTCGCAGTGCCCGTTGATTACTTCAGCACTCTTCTTTAATCGAACCGCTGAAGTTCGCCTACCACAACCCGCGACGTTTTTGCGACAATTGGTTGGGCACGTATGCGATTTCTCCATCGTTCTCCATCGTGATCTGCGGTGGCCTTTCGGAGTTCCGGACCGTCGTTCCAAGTACGCATCGTCGTCACGCGTTTCCTTGAAACGCTACTTTGGACGTACTCTGCAGGAAGGTACGTTACGTTCGTTGTCGAAGGGCTAGCTGCCAGGACGACGCTTTTCGGCCCGACGTGACTACCGCTTGCTGAATCACCAGCGGTTCAGTGTAGGTGTATACACGGTTGGAAAGTGTAACCATTGCACAGAGAGGAAATCCCCCGCCACCGTAGCTACTACGCGTTGAGCGTTCGGAACCAAGGCTACATTTCAGATTGAAAAACAAAAATAATAACGACGTGTTTTCGGCACCATCGTGGCATTGAGGCAGCCGTGTGTAATTGTCACGACGAACGAATCTACCTCTCGTGTTATCGACTCGCTTGTGGATAACGCCGACCGCAGGGTCGAGCCGTTTATTGCTTATAATCAAGATATGCATGTTTTTTTTATTTGTTTTTTCGCGGCATTGTGCAGCTGTTTGCGCAAACAGGTGATCTGTCTTTCACCGGATAAATTTCTGTAACTAACTTTCAACTGACACCAGATAATACGCAAAAAGTACAAACAAAAAAGTCGACAAAACGAAGGAAGAGTTGAACTGGACAAGCTGTAACTTTCAACTGAATGGTTTGTTTTGCACGTTCTGGCAGAACTCTGTAAGGTAAGGTCTAAATACACTCTCAGAAACCAGCGTCACTGGCTCTGTAATAGTGAAATTCTTTGTCGGACAATAACAATAAGGGTGCACTCACACAAGGGTTGTTATCGTGCAATTCTATCAACATGACATTGGCCTTTTCAAAGTTGGCTTGCATGCAGAACGGTCGCAGTGAACCCCAGACTGGGCCTGCATATTTATTAACGCATGCTCTCTGACCCTGTCATGGATGCACTTCCCCGTCTGGCCCACGTACACATTTCCACTTGACGGGACTTTGTATGCGATGCTAGCCGCGCGACCACATGTGGTTTTTTTTTGCAGGTCCTTCGCGGGACAGCCGGTTCCTCCTCTTATCTTTTTGCACAGTGTAGAAAGTTTGTTTGGTGCTGAACAAACGAAAATGGCTAGTGAAATTCACTCGGCCTTGATAAAATCCCATGGTAAATACTCTTGTGTGAGCACACCCCCATTGCCATTGCCTGACAATGAATGCCACTGTCGACAGAGCCAGTGGCGCTGGTTTCTGAGGGAGTGTGTTTAGAGCTTATCTTGCGATGTTCTGCCAGCACGTGTCTGTTTTTATCTGTTTATATATATATATATATATACATATATCTTTTTTTTTCCAAAATAAATCATTAAGTTGAAAGCTGCCTTATGTTCTCTCCAGGTCTTTCTTTGTTTTCTGTTTTTTTTAGTTTATTATGCAGTGATGAGTAACCAACTAGCCCAGCCTGTCGTCTTAATGTAGATCTACCTTTCATTTCGCATGGGTGAACACGGATGCTCTTAAAGTCTTTGGTATTGGGAGCTTGGGCATGGATCTTCAGATTGTTGTCCAGCACGGCTGTACCGAGCAAGTCCTTTATAGAAATTACAGAGAAGATGCAAGCAAGCTGGTGAACTTTCAACATCGTAAAATCCAAGACTTGGGGCAAAAAAAGAAGAAGAAAAAAGGGGACAACACAGACACAGGTTTGTCCCCTTTTTTTGCTTTTTTTTTTGTCCTGTCTCGGGTTTTACATATGAATATTGCTTGCGAAAACTCTGCCCTGAGGTTCACTGTTCTCAAATGCTGGCCTCCTGCCATTTGTCACACAAACACGGCTCGCGTGTGATATCATCGTACCAATGGTCATGCCTACTTTTTTTTTTGCCGAAAGAAGCAAATAGGGTGATGCGGAATGTACGCTGTAGAAGGTACACGCGCAGCATCAAGGCCCTTCACAATGGCCGCTGATATGACGCCAGTACAAGCTATTTATAAAGCTCCGAGACGTTGTGCTGCTTAGCTATGTAGGTGTTTCATAGCTTTCCTCTGTACTCATTGCTTATAAAACAGTACACAAGCGTGTTTCACTTACTTGCCTGTGCGAAAAACGCTCTAGCTTTACTGCCAGTGTGAAGGAAATCTGTAAAAGTAAAATCATTACACTCGAAATAAGGATGGCATAGGTACAGGTATAGTGCTCTACCAGAAACTCTCGATGTATGATGTCATAATATTTAGGGCAGTTTCAAGCTTATATGTTTCACATGCCCCAAATAGGCTAAGCAAGCTGCTAAAAATTTGGAGATAATTGTTTAACAGTGGGGAATGAGCGCTCTTTATGCCGAATATCTAAAGATATGTCCTTCGTGTATTTTCCGAATGCTACAGAATCGAGGGGTGGGCCGCTTATTGTTGAACAGGCGGATGGTCGGTATTTGATGGTAGCTACATCGTGGCAAAAATAGTGGGTCAAAACAGGGAAGGGTGAGGTTTGTAGTACATCATGAGATAATAGGTGCCGATGCGACATGGTTCAGATTAAGTTGGGAGACAGTTCCCATCGTTGTAGGTGGCATTCACAGCCGCCTGACGCTCCGGTCAACATATTTTTTGCCAATACGGGTGTTCCGTGGCGCGTCGCCCTGAGAAAGTTCTCGTTGCCAGCGGCCTTAGGCAACTAGGTATTCACCCTCAGTTTGGCAACAGGCTAGCCGGGGCTGTGTACCAGCTGTCCCTGGCCTACCCTCCACCAGCAGTCTTGTCCAGGACTGAAAGAAGGTGTTTAAGGGACATTTCAACACGAGTGGCGCCACATCTTAACTACTCTGGTGAAACCGAAGTTGCTAACTGTCAGTAATGTTTGAAGTTTGCTTGGAATTAACTTTGGGTCCTTGTTTTTTTCACATGTACACCGACAAACTCCCTGGGCAGATTTTGGGGAAAAGCGAAAAACTTTGAATAAGAAGTGCCCAAGTTTTACTCAAAGAAACCTCTTATTACAGCTCTACTATGTGTTGACCCAGAATACACCTCACATTGAACTGCGACTTTCTCTGGGAATTGCACCCCTTATCTCTCTTGCTGGTCTCATCCGTTGAGATACGTCTTCCAAGTATTTAGGTTGTACGCAGGTTTCCTGGGGGTTGGGGAGTCCCTGTGTATCCTGTTTTCTTTGATGTAAGCCCTGAAAAATACACTTGCTACTAAGATTTTCGTCAATTCAAATTTATTTTAGAGATTGAAATATTGAAAATTATAATGAAGAAAAAAACATACTTTGCATTAATCTTGGTGCCGTGCAAGGCCTGCTATCCTAGTGAGAAGCCACTTCAGTCTCTTCTTCAACCAGCCATGGGCACGTTACTGCAAATAGGTAACAGTGTTACAATTAGTTACTCAGAGTTAGTTCCAAAAATGAGAGTAACTTATTACAGTTACTTTGTTAAAGTCATGCCATTACTATTAGAAAACATTTTAGAAAACATTCAAAAAGAACCTTCCTTAATGTGCCTTTAAATTAGCATAGATTTTCTTTTTTTTGGTAAGACATTGCGCTGTTTACAGTAGCGAATCATATTTTGTGAGAAACTAAAATTTTCCCAATAATCAATATTAACATGTTTGCCTCTTTGTATTTAAATTTTTACCAGGAATAATTCCTGAACACGACCATAATTTAGGGCAGTATTGGGGTAAATCCACCATATGATAAAGCATTTATAGTTCCTCTTGGCCAAAATTACAGGCAACTTTAGTTGTTCGAAATGTTAAGCTAGCAGATACCTCCGATGATTCACGAAGAATTTTGTAGTAAGCACGACCACCATAAGGTACACATCTTTTCTCCACCACTTCCCAACCAGGTCGAACACGTTTGTGCTCCTCCACCTCAGCCCAATTAAAAGAGAGACCACCCTGAAGGCCCACCACGTGAATATCTATAAATCAACAGGTGCCAAGCGTCCCTGGTCCCAACTAAGGGTGATCTTTCAATTTCAAGAAACTACACAAACAAGCAGGACGACACACGTTTCTAGCGAATACTCTTTCTCAAGGAACGAGACCCAACAGCAGAGCGAATAAATTGGCCTAAAGTCAAAGCTCAAGAACCCACAAGAGTGCATCTAGGAGTTGAACGATTCGAATTGGAGGACAAGGAAATGTATGCTTGGTGGCAAAATGACGAGGCTGGGAAAATCAGGTGTTTGGGGCGGCAAAACCTAAAAACGGTCTTCTGTGAAAAGCGCGCTCCCTCCGCTGGACGAAGAGATGAGAAACGCTTTAGAGGCGCTGTGCTTAGTTACATCTGCGTGCGCTGTGGGTGATGCACCATACACAGTGGTTAAGGACACATATCCCCATCCTCCCAGTTGGCGGGTTGAGCTTGGCCAAGCAAAGTCATCCAAAGCTTCTTTTTTTTTTTTTTTTTTCGTGCTTCAGGCGGTTTTTGTAGCAGTTTTTGCTGCGCCCTTCCCGTATTAGGACTTGAGACTCTCTCATGAGTTGCGAGACGATTTAGTGGTCGTGTTTGCAATGTCTTTGCACATAAATCTGAGAAGTAACTAATGACATTACTCTTTACAGTTACTTTCGAAAAATGGTAAACCTGTTACAAGTTACTGAAAAGAAGTAACTAGTTACCGGTAATGCATTACTAGTGACTAGTTACTGCCGAAGACTGTCTTCAACACACGGAGATGAATGACAAAGGGAACTTCATCTCGTCACCATCGTCTGTTCGGGACAGCGGATCAGAGTTGCCATATCTTTGCGTCACTATAGAGGCTCATCTGAGCGTACACTTTATGCAAGTCACTGTTTTGGTTTTGGGCTTTTTGCAGAGATGAGGCAGTGGCGAAAATAATCCCTGGAGAAGACGTACATGAGGGACAAAGGACAAACACAAATCTCCAAACACAGCTAGGTGACTGGTGCGCGACCGAAAAAATTCGCCTGGTCCTAGCTGTGTTTGGAGATTTGTGTTTGTCCTTTGTCCCTCTTGTTCCCCTTTCCAGGGATTATTTTCGTCATTCTTTTCCAGCCCGCTTGTACCTTCACATTTAATTGCCTTATAAGGAGGCAGTGTTTTAAAACTGTTTCTGGGCTGGATTTTACGCCAAAAAGTGTAATGCGAAATTGTAACACGCTGACCAAGGCAACATAAAGCATACATTACCCGTAGCAGGCAATCTGTATGTACATGAAGGATGTAGAAGCACACTTGATGATACTTAATCATAATCAGCGAGACTTAAGAAGCCGTGCAGTGGGAATCCCTAGGAGTGTACAATCTGCAACTCGGCACAACAGCCGGACCAAGTATGAATCACGGGAACCCGGAGTAGTAGACGAATGTCGGCGCACGCAGCTGGCTTCTGAATGACGAAGTGCAAGTTCCCATGCGATTGCACGACGTAATGGGTCCCGAATAAATTAAAGCTTTTCTTAGTTGTTCTGATAAAACCGGGGAGTACATGATCGTTGCATGTACAATGCTGCTGAAACCACCCAAAGTATTCCGTAAACAAGCGTGACAAATCATACTACTTGCATAATGCATACACGACACATTGTGTGCTCTCCAGGTTTATCGGAATGATCCAACAAGTTTTAATTCTTTTAGGATGGTGGAGGCTATGAATGCACGCCTTCGGCAACGTGTCTCATCCTAAGCTACGACTCCAAATAGATGCGCATCTAGGAATGCATCTGTCATGAGGTTGTTTTTTCTGTGCCGAGTACAGGCTGTAGGGGCTGGGAAAAATTACTTCTAGCTTTGCACCTGTTCTCTCGGCAGTGACGCACGGCAGTGAAGGTTGATTTTGTGTTTACGTGTGAAACCAACGTAGATCGTCCGGCACGCCTGGTCGGAGGATTAATTTGAACCAGCTGGGGATGTTTTTGCGGCCGAAACCCGAGTTGCAGTTGCACCTTTAAAGGGAAGCTGCAACGGGTTGCACATAAGTGAGAAGCCATTGTAGACATTGCCTAGTAGTTGGACAGGCCAACACATGCATCTTAACATATTTGCAGAGGTACGAATGAAAATGAAGTGTGCGCTTGGGCGCCAAACTTTTCTATTGCTGCTCCAAAGAATGCTCCAAAATTGCTTGGACAAATCGCATCACTGTTGGTCTAACGAGCAGGTAGATTCAACTGCACCATCTGTTTACAGGCAATTGAACTATAAAGGAGGAGTTTTATTATTTTTCCTGTCACGCGCATCAAGTTGTAGCGCACATTGTGTCATCAGCTTCCGTTAATTTTTCGGCAGCTGGTAGTTGTGCCGCTTTCAATGTTTCCTCATTGTTTATGAAGTAATAGTTAAAGCTGCCTGCATACATCCGATGCGCCCATGCCTCCATCTTAATGATTTTTAAAACGGCTCAACCGACGTGTAAGCGAGGTGCATTTTAGCGAAGCTGGATGTACAGAAGCGGAGTACGCATATGGGATGTAGTCGCCGTACAGGTGCTTGTGGCACCGTTGGTTCAAATTTCGCGGATAATGAGGACACAGAAGCAGATGGCTGCAAGTGATGAGCAAAAAGCGCGAGCCATACAGCAGGCATACCCGCACGCACTTTGCACGTTGCTGCCCTGTAGCGGTCATACTATGGTTTATATCAAAGCTCGATGAAAATCCTTCTATAGTCACTTGCAGAATGATAACGGCAGGGCATGTCTTTCTAACGCCCGTGCCTCTCGCCATGCTTTGACAGCACACATGCTCAAGGCCCACGAGATAGAGAAGCATAACCAAAGGCGAAAAGCTCACGCTGGAGACAACACGACTAAAACTCCTCTCTGTCGTTCTTATCCCATCAGTGACTGTAGATTCCCTGCCAAAAAGAGAATCCTCGAAAAAGAGTAGTAAATATAGGTGTGCCGACAATGCCGGCCGCTCCCGTAACGAGATGGAGACGGAGTTTGGGGCAGGGGTGGAAACATGGCACAGAGGCTCACTGGAGAAAGATCAATCTTGAGATCCTCGTCTTCGTCGCCACGTGGGGTAATCCACCTCGTTGTCTCTCCAATCTCCACCGGCAATCGGCGCTCGTTCACGTTATCACTTACAGTGTCCCCTCCCGCACGCGCGCTCTTATCGCTCCCTTCGCGTTGGCGCACCGTACAGTCTGCGAGGAAAAAGATTGCCCGTATGTAAGCGTCGACTTGATACTCGGGGCAGCTCTCCAGATCTTGTTTGCGGGGCAGACTTTGCGAAGACGCACTCTTTCCTCTCGCACCGTCCTGTCTGTGCCCTGCTTCCTTATCTTATGGGATGAAGTCACTGGCTTCTCATTGCTCATTGCAGCTCCAGAAAACTGGAGATGCCAGAGTCACCGCGGCAGTCGTTCCAGACTCTCCACGGCTTCTGTACAATCGAGGAACGATTACCTCAGCACAAGACCATGACAGCTTTGGCCAATTAAAGGGACACTACAACGAAATTTCGGCGCTCATTTTTTTGTTTATATGTGTTCAATGGAGCAGTATCACATCGAACATACCAATATCTTCTTAAAAAAGTCTCGAAAAGGGATTTTAAAACGAATCAAACGATTAGCAAAGAGCACCTGGTGGGTGTCGCTAACGCCTCGCTTGTAGTGCCCGTCTAGGAACCTTGACAGTTAGTGATGTTGAGTGTCTCGCCTCCGGCCACGATGAGAGAAGAGGGGAAGGAGGAACTCCCCTCTTCCCGAGAATGCCTTTTCTGTGGTGCAAAAGTCCCTATTGTCCCTCTACAAGATTATAGAGGATTAACCCATCACTCAATATTCGTACAAAAGCAGCCACTTCGGTGGCTGGAACGACAAGGCCATCCTCTCGACGTTAGCCTCGTTGTAGCTTTGCTCGTTCTGAGACGACCTACGTCACGATTGCGTTGGATGTCACGTGGTCTCCGCTGGGCCTTCTCTGAGCGCTTGCCAGAGTGGGCCGTTTATAACGAAAAATACAGCCACCAGGCTCAAAATACAAACGTGCGATTGTCATTTACGGATATTGTGGGTCATATTCAACCTATTTTTGAACACGACGGGAATATTTCATATTTCATTGAAGTATCCCTTTAAAGCCGAGTAGATGTGCGGGCGTTTATTTGTGGTTGAAATCATAGCCTCAGTCTGTGTTATGGGGCTAAGCGCGCGCCTCGCCGGTCTGCGTATGCGCGAGGAGCAATGACGTCACACGGCGCACAGTTGGCGCGCCGGAGCCACTGTCGCCGCGCATGCCTTGCCGGTCTGCGCATGCGCGAGGAGCAGTGACGTCACGCAGCGCATAGCTGGTGCGCCAAAGCCGCCGCCGCCGCCGCGCGTGCCTCGCCGGTCTGCGCATATGCGAGGAGCAGTAACGTCACACAGCGCACAGCTGGCGCGCCGGAGCCGCTGCCGCCGCGCGCGCCTCTCCGGTCTGCGCATTTCAGAGGAGTGACGTCATAGCTGCGGCAGACGCACTGGCGCTGCCGCGTGCCCAGCTGTCCGCCTCCGTTGCGCAGTAGCCAAGTCTGACGCTGCACCGGAGCCGCTTGATAGCGCCTCTCATTCTGTGCGCATAAGCTCACACTACTTATATCCTGGCATAGCCGAGCTAAGCCACCGCAATTTTTTTTTTCACATTGAGAAGAAACATTCCAATTTTTGGGTGAGTTCTCTTGTGTGAACGTCAATGAGAAAAGTTTACTTCACACTAGCGATTAATTATATTCATATATTAAATCATTATCATGATGAACATATACCTTTCTATTCCCCTCACCTTGAACGGGGTCTTCCATCATCTTTAAGGGGTCCGCATCACATCAATGGTTAAAAACTTCTGTTGTAGAGCATTGGGGCACAGCCTTGCTCCTGCAAAAAATGAGACCAACGTTCTTGAGAATTTGAATGACAACCAACATCTGTGACCAACACAGATGTTGGTCAAACAGAGTTTGGTTTAGCGCTCCAGTTGATAGGTGGGACCTCAGGTCATTGAAAGCAAATAGTCTGTAGAGAGGGTCCATCTGAAACCGTGAGGAGCATTTGCAATTTAATGGTGGACGCCTCCTATGGAGATTGGTCGCAAGTGCGCATGTGCCGCGTTGTCGGGTGGCAAGGAGGAAGGCTGGCGGAAAAGCTGAGACTCTGGCAGACGATCAATGCCTTCGTTGCCTCCTCGCAGCTCATGTTGCAAATGCAGCCCATAAGCCACGCGACCTCGATCGAGCAGTCGGAAACTCGCTGTAATCTAAGTGCAGATGAAGGACACAGCGCAGCTGAGTAGTGCAAGTGCAGCATGCTCGTGTCTTTATATGTTTATTTAACTTTTGCAGTACCCCTAGCTGCCCTTGGGCCTACAGAAGGGTGCACCTCTTGACAGGTACATGCATCGCAACATAAATGTAGAACACAAAGCATGCACGGTAGGTGTAACACAAAACTATTTGAGAAAAGAAAGTAGTACATGAGAACAATCAAACTAAAACATCCACAGACATGAATATCGAACATAAAGAAAATATAATCTGACATTGCAAAGAAAGAAAGAAAAAACACACACAAGACAGTTTATGCAACCACATTGACTAAAAATTTAAAATGCATTACCTCTTATCCCTTGCGTATGATTTATCCCGGTGTTTCCCAATTGCATCACGGTGGGCCACCTCTGGGTAACAGCACCAAATCATACCCTCCGCTTCAGAAAGCAAAAAGGCTACTTAAAAAAATACCTTGGGATCGTCTGCATGTGTGCCTTAAAAGGGACTCTGGAGATTTGTTTTAGCTAATCAAACTAACTACATCTTCTAAATACTTGGGTTTTACTCCTGGCATGCTACATAGTATCTCTAAATTCAGAATAGCTAAGTACAAAATGGCAAATAAAGGTGATTCCAAAATTAACATTCAAATGTTGTCCCCCCTTTCTAGCAGTGTGACGTCACGGGCTGGAAGCTTGCAGGTCTTCTATGCAGGCCAGGAAACAGTGTGTCGCGCATTTGTTTTGTGCCACTTACGATGGGGTGAAGTGAGCTTTCACAGCTTTCATTTTACACCATCAAACTTGTAATTAGTGGTGAACAAGTTCTACTGCTCAAACAGTCCACCCAAGCCTGCCACTAGTGGGCTGCCAATAAAAACATTCAATTAAAAAAATATTGAGAACCTAAATTGGAAACTGAATAACTTCACAAAAACAAATGTTGGTAGTATAATATTTGAGTTGCTAGTTCATCTGTGTCTATTGGTGTGTTGATCCAATTTGGAGGTCAACCGTGGTATTTTTTTATCTGTGTGCTCTGAGAATACTTCGAAAAGAGGCATAAACCATTTGCACTTGTGTCTACTATATTTTCCGTGCTAAAGTTTGAGGACTGAACACCTTTAGAAGTGGAAACTTATTTTGGCGCGGATAACCTGCAGGTGCAGACCATACTAACATTTGTTTCTCGAGATTGTTTGTTATGAGACGAGACGTGACAGATTGTACGAATACTTTTTGTACAATAGGAAAACCTTAGTTTCTTAACCAAAATCTGCCCCTGCGGATTATACGCAGGGTGCAGACTATAAATCAAGAGTGCAGGGTACTTTGTTTGCCAGAAAATGTATGGCGGTTCCGGTGGCAGACGCTCCACGCGGCGTCGAGCCGCTTGCACTCCGTGACAGTGCGCGCCCCTCTGCGCAGGGACGTCGATGCGACTACAGGGCGGCGGCCGGGCTCTAGACCGCTGACGGTGTGATGTTCCCCCATCGCAGGATGCCTTGCCACATCACCATCCTCTACGTCCACAGCATTGTCAGCCTCGCCGCGCTCTTCCATGCGACGCTGGTGGCAGCCGAGATTGTTGTGGTGAGTCCTGTCGCCCCCCGTTTGTTCGGCTCGCCCGCCCGTTGCATTTCGAAGCGGCGTGTTAGTCTCCGTCGGGCCCATAGAAACGGCGCCGGAAACCGAAAAGAATAAAGCGGGGGTCGAGTTTTTTTCGTCCTCGTGTGGAACGGAGGGCATATCTGAGATGTAATTTCGACGTTCTGGCTACGGACAATGTAGCTGGTGCAGTGCATCTAACGGACATCTGCCGGTACAAAGGCCATCCGTGTCAAAGCCGACTGCAGTGGGAATGAATCCTTTTCTGGGAACCTCCCGCACACGTCAATCCTGCCCGTGGACTCAGGTTTCCAGCCCCGCCATTGTCGCGCCGCCGCATTGCGTGGTGCACGATTGCGAGGAACAGCTCGTCGCTTCTAGTCCGGGAAAAGGAACCCCAGTTTTATTTCGCCATGTCCTTCTATAGGCGACACTGCAGGTGTTGTGAAACGACAGCGTGGCACCTGCGGCGTTGTCACATTGTCGCATGCTCTCATTGCGCCAATACTACACCCGTTGCTCGTTATGTTTTCGATCGCTGCTTGCCTAGTGGGAGGTGGGGAGCCGCGCATGTGTGAGTTGGGCTCTTTAGAAGCTCACGCTTCTAAAGAGCACTTCTACTCACTTCTTAGACATATCTGAGTGCTTATAGTTTCCATTTGCCCTATGATGCCATTTAGTGTTATCTGTACCATTGACACAATCATAATCACTCTACTTTGTGACCCGAGGTATGTGCTCCTCACCTGTTGGAGCGAGTAGTTTGCTAGGGGATTTTGCGCCGCTTGGCTGCTGTGCTTGTGTGCCTTGGGCCGTTGCTTTGCAAACTCCGTGCGAGCGTCAGAAACTGTGAGAGTAACATTCACAGTTAAATGAAGTGAGTGATATAACGTCCACTACTGTTAGGTTTGTGTACCGAGACAGGCTGAAAAGCTAAATCGCCTACACTCGACACGTGAAGAAAGAAGTAAGTTTGGCGCATTCTTCCTACATTGCATGGAGTCGTTTTTACAAGCTTTGGCTGTTTGTGCAAGAAACCATGCTTTTGGCCTTCGATCTCAATAAAAGAAATGTGGCTAATCCAGAATGCACTTGCATATAGCTTAAAGGGACACTGACAGGGTATTTATGCTCGCTGAGGTATTTCGTTGTACGTGACATACGAGAGCCCAACTACCCAGAACAGAATTTGCGGCTCGAAATTCGGTTTCTTTCTGCCTAAAAACCGCCGATCGAGAACTGGCCGGATTGAGTCGCGCTCACTCTCTTTTCTGTGGTCACGGGCCGTTTTCTAAAGTTCAGACACGACCACCAAATTTCATCAAAGTCGTTGGTCATTGACGGCAGAGTCAATACTAAAAATAGAAAAAAAAATATGAAACCCATTTTTTGTGGCTTCCAAAAAGCGGCAAATATGTTGATTGAAAAAGGTTGCTCTGACAACCGGAAGCATTCTGTGCGTTCACTGCATAATTCTTACCATGGCGTCGTTTCGCGTATCGTGGGACTCGTGGGTGGCAGCGGACGACGGGCGTGGGACCTCTACTTCAGAACTGTCGTTCAGGGTACCGACAAATTTTGTCTTCCTTCGAAAGAGAAACTTTGGACCGATCAAAAGAATTGATATTCATCCCGTACGACACGCCCGGCCAGCAAGCCGATTGCACGAAGACGTCGCTGAGCCGTCTTCGTGCAATCGTGGCTGAAGATATCTCACTCGCAAACGTCAAGCACGAAGTGCGAACTTCAAGTCGAATACACACGTTTACGGTTTCTTTATTAGGTGTGAATGTGGCCAATGCGTGGTTCTGCCTGACTTCAAGCCGGGAGCGCATGTACTGGGGGGAAATCGGCAGCACACTTTCCGACATACAGTCGACCGGCTGCATTACTATGAACGATAGAGCTCCTTCAGTAGCTCAGTGGAAGACGTCCGATTCACACACAGCGGGCATGGGTTCAATCCCTAGTGTGGGCATACCATTTTTTTTTTTTCCAAACATTTTTCGACGTTTACATTTCTTTTTTTTTTTACAATTATTACTGACAAAAACAATTGTTGTAGACGATACGTCGCTGAACTAAATGGTATGGGATTAAATTTTTGACACCTCTGCCGCACAATGCCACTTTCAGATGCAGGACATGTGAGGCAGCTCTTCACACAACATCTTGGAAGTATTCTTTTCGGAGCCGATCACGGGAATTCACCACGGGCACTCACTACTAATTGCCAACACTTCAATGTGCAAAACAACCCATCTTGAGGTACAGAACAGCGAGCGGAACAAACATAACTGCAAAGGAGTCGCACGGCGAACAAATCCCGCAACGCATTTCGTCTGCTGCCATTGGAAAAAAAAAAAAAAAAAAAAATCGCACTGTTGGTTGTAGTTACGTGACTTCCGCCACTCACTCTCTCCTCTCCACTTCTCCGTTCGGTGCGGGAGTTTCAGTTTCGGCTTCGAGCTGTTGCGTTTTCTGGCTTTATTAAAAAAATATGTGACTCTGTAGCAAAATAGTAATTGGGTAGTATTCCGACACCATAATGAATCGCCTGGCAAAAATTAAAAAGAAATATTTTTAGGGGTGTCAGTGTCCTTTTAAGTCACCACATAAACTGTGGTGACAAAGCAAATAGTAATGCTTTGCAAGGAGCCGGACTTTTTCTTCTACAGTTCTTAGGGTAAATACAACTAGTATAGTCGTAGTGTCGTAAAACGCATCTGTTGCCATTTGTCTAGTGGTTTCCATTGGTGAATATTTTCCACTTGGGTGTTGGTAGGAAGTTTTATCTTTCGTCGTATAGTGAGCTCTGCACGTTTGCTGATGAAAGCCGTATTACACATTCCAGCTTAGTGCCAGCAAGCCAGCATATTGCCTCGCAATTATTGAGGAGGCATTGCGGATGGCTTTGTTTGAATTGAAAAGACTAGCCTTTCGTGCGGTCAAGTTTCGTTATCTCTCTTTATGCGACATATTCCTTTGAGGTGGTGGTGCACGCTGCGGGGAGTTTTAAGCTCGCTTTTCCAGACGATAGATAAATGCCACCAAAATTATATCAGTATCTCAATACCTAGTCTGAATCATTCGGACATGCGTGAAAGTTACTCATATGGAAAAATGTAAGCGGACTACAACAAAAAATCCTTCTAGATGTTGAATAATTTCACCGAGTGAAAATAATTGACAGAGGAATCAAATTTTGTAACAGTTCCACCCTTACTAGAGTATTACTAAAGGAAATCTATTCCAGGCTTCAAATGAAATTGTCCATTCATTGCGCTAGTTTTTAAGGGTGCAAGACTGCATGTTTGTTTTGCAGGAGGCAGTGTTCGCAAAACTGCGTTTGCGACGCCACATGGGGTGGTGCAGCCCTCGCACCAAATATCTGCCTTGCGTAGAACAACTTTCGAGCTGCCTCGCTCAGTCATTTTTTCCGCAGTTTTCTGGGTTGTACGGTACGGAAGTGGATATTTGGCTTTGTAATCACATCGTCTAGCACAGTACCGGTTGCTCAGTTGCTGCTTGAATATATTTTTTTTTAAATTGCTTTCCAGATACCTCTTCACACCAATTCGACGCCAGAGCTAAAGCACATCTTTGACCAGGAACTCAGCTTCTCGGCAATGATACCCGATGAAGGGGTTCCGGTGAGCATGCAGCACCTTTTTGCTTTCTTTCTGCTCTTTTCCTTAAGTAGTCGATATTAGAAGATCCATCTTCACTAGTGCTAGTTCTGCACTGGCCTCATTTTTCTCTCCACCTTTTGCTGTAGGGTTTGCTTTTCAATCAAATACGCAGTTGCTGTGACTGTTTTTACAGTTTTATGTCACAAATGTGAAACTGCCAAAAAAATAAACAAGAAGTCGTCAAACCCTCTTGGTTACAGCATAATATTTTTAGGTTCTACACGTGATTGCACAGCACCGCTCACTGACCAACAATTTCACATTTGGTGTGTGTGTGTGACTTTTTAATGACAGACAAGCAATCTCACCACTATAAGTCTTCTAGGAGAGGGATAAAAGCTTCTCCGATATGTAGACTAATGAAGAAATGGCCCTCTTGGCTAAAGAACAGGAAAGTACCTCCTTTCGGCACTTAGTTTTAGAAATAGGACTATCAATTTTGATTCACCCACGTTTACCGAAAGCAGTTGGCCTGAATATGAGTGTGAACATATCGGTAAGCTTCTGTGTCGTGCCAAAGCATGGTAATACATAGGTTTGAAGCACCGGTGGCACAGACGTCTGAAGCCGGTCAGTTCATATGTCTACTTTTAGTCTCTGTGGCAACTTAAGACGGAAATGAGTTCAGCTAATTAGTTTAACGTATTGGTTAGGAGCACCTGAACATTAAAAGGAAGAATAAAGAAGATAGAGGAAGAGGCAAACTACCTCTGGACTACTAACTATATTAATGAAGAACATCTAGTAAAACACGAAGATGAGGATTTTCATTAAAATGGTTGGTAGTCTAGTGACAGTTTGTCCTTTCCTCTATTTCCTTTGTCCTCCATTTTTATGTTCGGCCGGTCCCACCCAACTCTGCGACAAGTTCAGACATGGTAGCCTTTAAGCAGCGCATGGATCGGATTGGTGGTTTTCCGGCTGCACTGTCTGGCTGCGTGCTTACCCTGCATGGGAGTAAAGCGTAATTTATGTTTGCGATGTACGTCTCATCGTCAGGGCCGGCTAGAGATTGCGTCGCCACTGACTGCGTGCTCGGCGATCAGGCCCCCTCCCTTCCCGTCCAACGACAGCTTTGCCTGGTTCGTGCTCATTGCCAGGTTTGAGTGCGGCTTGGCCGAAAAGGTGAGCCTCCTTCGCCTGCCCACGGGGTCCAGGCTGCAGTCCGTCTCCCACTTCCATGCTTTCTGCACGCTGCATTCGACCGTCAAATACTTCGAAATGGCCTACAGCAGGCTTGCGATAATGCGAGCTCGAATATCTCACACTTCGAGTTCATTTAAACAAGTTTAAATTTTGATGTATTTATATATAAGCCTCTTAATTTAAACAGCATTTTCGGGTGAATCACACTTTTTGTTCTCGCTTCTGCGGGTGTTGCCTTTCCACATTGCGCTGATGCTCGGTAAGAAGTGCGCTCAACGGTGCCAGTAGTTCACAATAGACAAATTTTTTACTGGATGAACAAGCTTGATTTTGTTTTGGGGTGTCACGTGCTGTCAAAGCAGTCCACAATACACAGCATTTTAGAGGGATGAACAAACTTATACGTCTCAACAATGTTTCATGTCTGGAATGTTAGCTCATGAGTAGTAGTCCTGTGTAGAGGTCACCATCAAATATATGCTTTGTATGTGTAGTCATCCGTATAACTAGCCATAATTTTATCTTGCATAATATTTAGATGAATTTCTGGTAATTAAAACTTCCTATAATTCAAACAAAATTTGTGGTTTCCTGGAGTTTGAATTTATGAGAATCTACAGTTTGAATTCACGAGAATCTACTCAGTCGGGTGAACCTAGCAAAAAAACGCACAGATGGTGCTGCAGAGTAAAACAATTACAATCGCCAACTTTTTTTTTTTTTTTTTTTCGGATTTTGTTTGGATGAGAAAAAAGTCGGAATGGAACAGTTATAAATTCCACAGATCACAAGAACAAACTTTATTTCGTTTAAACTGGGTGAGAAAAAGTCACCGAAGTTGCATTGCTTCATGTGTCGCCTCCCCGCAATAACATCAGCTTGCACCTTCGCGAGCATCATGCTTTCACCGTAGACATGTAATAGTAGCGTTAACACCTTCATAACGTCCACGGTTGCGGGCAGTCAGCGAGGTCGTCGCCAGAGTCCTTTCAGGCTGTGTGGGAACCTGCCGTACTGGTAGGAATATCCATCCCATTGCTGCGCAGATCAGTGACTGGGCACTCGTCGACATTGGCCACTGTTTCAAGGTCCTCGGCCATGCGGTGATCGAGATTGCAAAATGGCAAAATGAGGGCAATAACGGTGATGACGTTAACATGCAGAAAAAGTCGCAACGTAGCGTCATTGCCGTGGCGTCGCCTAGCGGGGCGACGCCACGGTAGTGACGTTGCCCCGCTAGGCGACGTCACTACCGTATTGTGCTGCCAAACCAAGCCAATCCATTTGCAGCCAAGGTAGAATTCAGAATGGCGGTTTCTGCATGTTGTCTCTGCTGCTTGCTCGCAAATATTTTGTCCAAAGAGTCAAAGTTTTAGACTTCAGGCCGTCCGAAAAATTGGTTGCGAATATGTACTACCGTATTTCCTGGAGTATAAGTTGCACCCTTTTATTTGTGGCCCCTCCATATATATATTGAGCTGTTTTCGCGGAAAAGTTGGTTTATAGGTCGCTCCTTTTTGCATAGTTTACACCAGTTATGGGCAAAATACATTAAAATATGTGTCGAAATACAAATACAAAATACTTCGTCAAAAATGTATTTAATTACAAATCTAATTACATTCCCAAAAAAGTATTTAAGTACAAAATACAAATACAACCAAATGTATTTGGTCTCCTCCAAATACTTTTCCAAATACATTCTTCAAAATTTGCGTCAGCGACTTCAGGGCACCTGCAACGGGTTTCTGGGTATCTCATTATAATTTTGCATCGCACCACCGGGAGTTAGTGTGTGAGGCTCTAGTAACGTAATAGAAATATAATCACAAAAAAATGTAATCACCTTGAACGTAATAGGTGAAAAAAGTACAGAGCTTCAAGCAGCTTTTTGTCGATTACATTTTGGTATAGACCAACAAAGAACCGAGAGACCAAGACGTGCAGCACTAGCTAGAGAATTTTTTATTGTTGCAATTCGCACCAGTGACGAAAATCTGGACGACCCGCGCCTTTAGAATGTTCCAGGCAAAAATATGGATGGAAATCAGGCTGGAAAGCATCACAAGTTGTCACAGGCACTTATTTAGCCAGTCTGCCTGTGAACGTCGATTTCGTCACTATTCTTGCCCTGGACTAACACCGTAATCACAAAGTCATAAACGCTTGTGCTTGATTGAGAGACACTGCATTCGGTGCAGAACGTAGTTTTCTTACTGCTCTGGACAGTGCCTTTAAAATAAAACTGAGGAGAAAAAGAAAAAAGCCCCATGGCCGAATAAAAAATGTCGACTATATCTTCCAACCACATGCATAAAAACAAAAATTGTAACTTTGGCAATAACATTTATTTAACGTAATAGAGGCAAGTGCAACATTAAAGAGAAGACCTTCTCAGTACAGTGTAATTTTGGTGCGTGCTAATCTGTGAAGTTTCGACTAATACGACTTCAGCAGCAGAAGCTTTTCGAACAACGTGTCGACCCCTGTTGGGGCACAGAATAAGGCTGCCAAGGGAAAATAGGCGCTCAACGGGGGCAGGCGAACATAAGTTCGTATTGTACCTTAGAAACTCACACTTCACACCAGGGACGCGTCTTAGGTTGAGCAAAATGAGTCGTGACAATAAATTTCAGGGATGTATTTTCGCCCACAAAATTGTATTTAATTACAATTGTATTTGAAATACCCCCGTTTTAGTATTTAAATACACACGTCAAATACATTACCCAATTTGTAATTAAATACAAATGCAAAATACACAAAGTATTTGAAATACATATTTCAAATACTTGTATTTGAAATACTGCCCATCCTTGGTTTACACTAAGAATTTTTTCTATTTCCGTGCATCGGTATTGCGAAGTCGGAGTTTCGCACAATCGGCTAGTTCACACATACCGTTTTAAGCGCAACTACTTCAACATCTCGACTCACGAAAAATGTTAGAAGCACAGCACTGTCTGGCAATGGCAATCGAGTGTTTCACTGCCAAAGGACGTAAACCGCACAGAATGAGAAGATAATCGACTTTATTCTAGTGTACATGTGCTGAGCGAATGAAAGTTTAACGTGTGAACGAAGCTTTGGACCACCACAGCCACTGAGACCGACACGAGCATCGACGCACTGGTGGATAGATAAATCTTGACAAACTTCTTTGTGTACCTCTAAGATCGGCTAGCTGCAATCCTTCCTTTTACATGTAGCAACATGGCTGGAGTATGCTCATGAAACGGAGATTAAGAAAGACGCGAAAAAGTTGTGCAATGCATGTATACCAGCCCTTTTACCTTTAAGTGTTACTTAAGTGAAGCAGAAGAGTACGGAACCATAGTTGAATTAGGCAATGTCAATCACATGCTGTAAAAGCATTATTCTCACTGTCTTGCCTATCCGGATTGAGCCTCTTTGAGGAAACCGTAAAATTTCTCGCTTTCCGAGTCAGTTATGAAAAGTGTAGAAAAGCGTGGCAACAGCAGTGCCTCCTGGAAGGCGCAGCACTACCAATGGCTACATAGCTACGGTGCTCCTTGAAACATGGCGTGCGGAGCATAGAAACGTGGCTTCGCACCTTGACAAAAAACAAACAAACATATAAGTCGCATTGTTGTGTAAGATGCACCCAGAAAAATGTTTGAAAGAAGCCATGACTTATACACCAGAAAATATGGTGTTTCTATTGTGAAGTTCAGGGTTCCTTACTTAAAGAGACAACGAAGGCAATTTCGGATATTTTTTTTGGAGATTGAACTGGGTTCCAGGCACGTCCCAGGCAGCGTTGCCCAATTTTCAGTCACTTTTCAGTCACTGACACTTTAGATGTCATCATTCCTGATGGGGTTGAAATCCCCCTGAAAGTTTCAATCAATTTGAGGGAACGGTTAAAAAGGTGTCGCCCCTTAACCCGAGTTCTTTAATGTCGCTCGATGTTGCTCGAGATGACCGGAGAAATTTCATAAACAACGCACGGGTGCGTCTTTCGGGCGGTTCGCGAGGTCTCACGAGCCAACCGTGTGAAGTAATTTTTTATCATTTTTACAAATGGGGCTTCAGGAGAAAAGTTTAGGTGTTGTATTGCCGGCTTCGGTCCTGCGATCAGGTTTCTTAGGGGTCTCGTTGGTGCGGCAGGCACGTTTTGCGCAGGATGCTGGCTACGATGTAGCTGTGATCTATGACCGCAAGGCTCACAACAATGGTCCCTTTGAGACTCACATCACTCCAGAACCCAAGTATTACCCTGCCAAAGGTATGTATAATATTGTTTTTTTTTTGCATTTTCATTTTCTTATTGTGTCGTCTGTGCTTCTTTTTCGTAGTACCGAAGTACGATCTCTGGGCAAAATATTTCAAATAAAACCCCTCCCTATTTCTTTTGCTTTCTGACGTTTTGCGACTCCCTAATAAGATGCAATATTTAAGTGTGGCCTCAAATATTAGTGGTCCTGTCTATTATATAATAAAATATTTTCTAATTTTCATAACCACTTCGGTTTTACAATTCACAATGATGTCTTTACAACTGCTTACCCTTTTCTGAATGCGTTAAATCTTTTCCAAACTCGAAACAGATAAATTAAAAAGATCTGGTGTGTAATTCTGCATATAAATATGATGTTTCTATGTCGGTGCTAGGTGGCGCAGGTTACCAATAGTAAAGCCTGGGGGTCCCGTGTATCCTTTCGTTCGTTGTAGCAAGCCAGGTGATTTTAGCTACCATGTGCCGCCGTCGACCCCTAACCCACGGTTAAAGATAACGCCACATTAAGAAAACAGGCCCCAAAGGCCTGCCTTTGGGTGTGTGACATCGAGTTTCATGTTGGAGCAGTATGCGATCCGAGAAGCTCGTTCAAACCAGTGGCATTAAAAGTCTCTTAAGTTATGCAGAAATTAGGACTTCATGCTCTTTTTTATTTCTTTTATTTTATTAGCCTAGCTTTAGTGCTCGTAAAGAAACTCTAAAAAATCCAAGAACACGCTGAGCTCCCCAAAAGAAATGTTTTTAAAAGTTTTTTTTTTAGTTTTTAAAGTATTTTTGTTTTTTAAGTGCCCGGACAGGGCACGTGTAACTAAACGAGCGTTCCCTGGGAAGAACAATATTAGCGCAATATTTTTGTCACGGATTCATTTGAACGATTATGAAAGGCGCTTCTATTTCGGGGTCGACGTCTCGAAATAGAATCATGTCTCACAATTGCTCCTAGCTCAAAGGAAGTCCCACAGTGTAAATATCGCACTAATTTATTTTTTATTTAGTCTTGTTTGAGGGAAAAGTTTTAATTTTTGTCCTGTCCTGGTTAACCAAAAAAGAAATGGTTTGTTTGGAAGTTTCAAGTCCCACTATAGCGACAAGCAAAAACAACCAACAAGCCTCAAGCTTGTGCAGCATGCACGCGAAGGTACACCTCCGGCAGGCTTGCCGAAAGGTGTTTGATTCTTGTTGGTGTCGGTCATCTCTGTTTGTCGCTCTAGTGGGACTCGAGCGTAATTGGAGAGTAGAGAGGGCCGAGTGTTTGTGAGCCGTAGCCGACTGCGGGTTATCAGCCTTTACAGGCTGGATGCTTAGTGGCTAGCCAGGGACGGTTTACTGAGTGTGCCCAGCATTCATTCCATTTTGTTCTCGCTTCAATTGTTTAAGTCCAGTTCCGTGTGAAAAAAAGAGAGGTGAAAGGTCTCTAAATCTAAGGAAAAGGAACTGCATTCGTGGACTTTAGGAACAGCATGTAAAGCTGTATCTGGGGAAGGTGTCGTAAAGGGGACACTGAGAGGGTATTTATGCTCGCCAAGGATTTTATTTGTACTTGACGTACGAGAGCCCAACCACCCAGAAAACCATTCGCAACTTGAAATTCGTTTTCTTTCCGCCCGAAAACTGACGATCGAGAACTGGCCGGTTTGAGTAGCACTCACTCTCTTCTCCGTGGTCATGTGCAGTTTTCTAAGGTTTAAACAGAACCTCCAAAAATTATCAGTAACGGGTCATGGAAGGAATGTGCACAATATTAAAAATAGAAAAGAAATATGGTACCCATTTTTTGTGGCTTCTAAAAAGCTGCAAATACGTTGATTGGAAGAAAAAAAATAAGTATCGCAGCCATGTGACTTTCGGTAACTTTCTCCTCCTCTATGTTTCTTCCTCCCCAGTCCAGTTTTAGTTTCCAGCAGTTGCGTTTTTTTACTTTATTAAAAATATATGTGACGATGTAGCAAAATATTGGTTGGGTAGTCTTTCGACACCATAATGAATCGCCTAGCAAAAAAATGAAAGCAAATTTTGAGAAAGGTCAGTATCCCTTTAAGGGAGCATTAAAGAAAATGACAGGCAAGTTCTGCAGAGTGGAACTGACAGAATGCCAAGTACTGTCTTCCACAATATTAAAGACCCATTTGGTGAGGCAGTTTGTATAGCGATGTCAAGCTCACAATGGCCACAGGCACTTTATCTTTAGATAGAGAACAGAACGAAGGTTTGTTCATCTCACCCCGGGCAAGGGGGAGGTCTAGCTGGGACGAGTCCTGCACACCTCCTCGAAATTGCCTCATCCACTAGGTTTTCCGTATTGGTGAAGGCTGTACTTTCACCCCATATAGCATAAAGCTAAAGAGGCAATCTGAGAATTTTTCTTGCGGCTGTTCTACCCACCGGGACCGTTTGCCGCAGCGATAGGCGAACCCGCCGGGAAATAAAAATTCCTCTGACAGCTGTTGTACCCGCTGGGCCTAGTTTGCCACAGTGATCGGCAAACTGGCCCGGAAATGAAAGTCTCTCGCGGCCGTTATACTCACCGGGCTGGTTTGCTGCAGCGATCGGCAAACTGGCCCAGAGATAAAAATTCCTCTTGCAGCTGTTATACCGGCCTGGAGCTAAAAATCTCTCTTGCGGCTGTTCTACCTGCCGGACCGTTTGCTGCAGCGATCGGCAAACCAGCCCAAAGCTCTTTTGCGTTTTTTCCATCACATTCTTTTTGTTTTGCCTTCTTCCACAATTCGGGTGAAGCGAGGAGCAAGAGCAGTTCGAAACGAGTCGCCGTTGGGGTTGCAGGCAGGGACGAGAACGACCTCAACATCTACGCAGTCATCGTGAGCGAGGAGAGCGGCATACGGCTCAAGCGGTACACCTACAAGGACGAGTAAGCCCCTCCGAACTGCGCTCAAACGCTGCAATGCCTCGCCCCCCCCGAGTTTCACGACGTACGGAGTTCATTTATTTATTTGTTACTCTATACTTCTCGAACCGGATTCCCAGGAACTCAGGCGTTCCCCAACCTCCCGAAATTCCTTGACCATCCCTCCCCTAAGCGGTTGGTTTTTCCAGTTTTAGCATCATTTTGCGGATCGGAGGGACCCATTGATGCGTAACTGTAAGGCAAAAGCTTCCTAGTTTGCAAGGTCTCCAGTCTACGTCCCCGCTTTACCGCATCGATGCTGAGTTCAGGATGCTGGGTTCCTCTTCTGCCACTCTAGCCAGCTAGGGGTTCCTCGAGATAGTTTGAGGACCTCCGCTCTATACTGCCAACGTTTTTTGTGTCCCTAATCCTTAATCATCATTGTCATCTATTATCCTAGAAGGCCCTGACAAGCATTATGCAAGGGAGCGGTACATTTTTTTTTTCAACCGAACAATTTTGCATGCAGTCTCACCTTAGTAAAAGAAGGAATTGGTCGGATAAAGCAGAAATGAAAGTGGTTACAGAGGCAGCAAGTTTATGTGTGTCAGTTATGGTAACAATGTTGTTTGGTTGTATGTCCCAATCGGTGATGGCCAAAGGTAAAGTTGACCTGCTGTATGGAATAGTTGATGAAAAAATAAGCCCCAACTTACAAGAGTGGTGAAAGTGGGGGGAAAATCTGCCAAGGGGGTAAAAGCGCCGTTTCACGAAGGGGCATGTCATGGTGAAAGACATAGTGAAGGCGCCTTAATGAAAGTGTGTGGAGGTTAGCAGTTTTGCGTAATCCAGATATGCTTGTGAATTCATCAGAAAAAAGAGTGCTTGCAGCTTTCTCTTGGATGGATTAAAGTTTTATAACTAGGTAAAATTGTACAGGGCACTGTACAAAAGAAGCGAATTCAAATTTGGACCGAAATAAAGTTAAGTACGCTAGTAGTCATATCTGTGGCGTTGCGGGTTTCGGGTTTCGGCGAAAAAGGCCTAGGAAGTGGTTTGCGTGAGCTACCATATTATTGATGTGAGATGTCCATGAAAGGTCGGATGTTAAATGAATATCGAAATATCTAAATGAATGCAAACGGTGACAGGGGAAGCATCGAGATGGCAAAAAAAAAAGTTGAAGAAGAGCACAATGAGAAAACGAAAGGAATTTGGAATCGTCGAAATTTAGGGCCATCTGCCAATTACTGCACCATTGATTAATTTGTTTAGTATCTGTTTGCAAGGTATGCTGATTGTCGGGCGAGAGAATGGGCCCGTAAACTATCTGGTCACGATGTGCTCGTGAATGTCAGTAAAGGAGCGGTGCAACAATATTCAATTGGAATGTATTTCACTTTACACAAGCTTACTGGCACTAGAGGGACTCAAGGATACTCGCACGAAACACCACTGGCCAAGAAACTCTTTTGTTGCGGTGTAATTTCAAGGACAAAAGCGATCATTTTCATTCAATCTCTCGTTTGCAAAATTTGATGACGTAACGCGGGGATCGCAGTAGACCCCAATGATGATATTTGAATGTAGTTATAGATTGGACCTGAGCATTGCATGGGCACTCGATTTGGGCTCGTGATAATTACTAGTTCGAAAAGCATTCAAGTAGTGGACCGTGTCCAATCGCTGCAACGATAAAAATAGCCGAGCCATAACAATGTCTGGAACTCAGCGCGTGTCCTGTGCTTTGCCAACCCCAGCGCTTGGCTGTGATCAACATTGGCGGCATATAATCGGCTCCAGATCACGTGGCCGCTCGTTCTGGCTGCGAGTTGAGGGGGTGAACGCTTCTCGTTTTTTCTTTCATTTTTTTCTGGGACTTCTATTGCGTGGGGTGAAAAACGAACGCATGTTTCATAGGTCATTAACGTCAGGGATCCGTTCTGAGCGGTATTTGCGCAAAGTACAAAAATTGTTGCATCGCCCCTTTATGTTTTAATATAAGACATTGATAAGGGACCCTATCAAATGCTTTGGAAAAGTTGAGAAAAATGGCGTCTGTCTGAACGTTTGTGGTAAGGTGGGTGTGAATGTCGCAAAGAAATGCCATTAGTTGGGTTTCACGAGAGTATGGTTTCCGTAATCCACGTTGGAGATTAAAAAGGAGGTTGTTACCGTATTTACACAATTGTAAGTCTACTCAATTATAAGTTAACCCCCCCATGTTGCACATCAGCAAAAAAAAAAAAATATTTAGATGCGCATTTTAGTGCGAACACGTGAGAATGGCAAGGTATCTGTTTCGAAAGTCCAGCCTCCAACACGTGATCGATGCCTTCTGGTGTGCTTTGGCTGTGCATGCACGCGAGAGGTGCATGAGATGGCCAGGCGTCATCGAAACTAGGAATTTCACGCTGGAGGCGGGAAAACCGAAGCTGCTCCCTGTTCTCACTCCATCTGCGACTAGACTGCGACTCATCCGCTCTGGTGATGTCAGTCCCGTCGTCATCACTGCTACATTCTCGAAGCACGTCGTCGGCGTCGTTCTAAGAAATCTCCCACTTTGCCAATGACTGCATCTTCCGTGCTTGCTCGGCGATCGCGTTGCACGTCACGGGTAGGGACTGATTGCGCACTTTTGCAGCGTACGTTGCAAGCCTTTGGCCCACGGAAGCCTCTTCATTTGCCGTCACACTTTAAGATCCCGCGCCATTGCAGACTTCACCGGAGCATCACCCGCTCCGATTGGTCGAACTTGTGTCCAACAGCGCAGTTGGTTTTTTCTGGGTGAAGAATGGCCATAAACTATCACCAAAAACCTAAACTGACCAGATCACACGTGTCAATAAAAAAAAAAAAAAAACGTATTTAGCATTTCAGCATGATCTCGACACTCGATCGACAACGTGCGACCGTGAATCGCGCGAAAAACTGCTAAAAGACACCGCGGGGAGTGAGCCGTGAGGCTGTTTCAGCAGCATCCAAAGTGGCTCTTACAAGAAATGCCGCCACCCCCGGAAGACGGGCACGCGGTACGCTGTTCACCGCCATAAATTCGGGTTAATTTACGAATCGCTATCAATAATACTCCTTCGCGCAAATTAAAAAAAAAAAAAATTGTAAATTGAGCTCTTAGAATAGCACAATGCTGCAGGCACAGCTGGCTGAACTCGCAACAAGCGGAGGTGTTTTTGATATCGCGATTGCTTCATTTTTGTTGGCGGTGGTGTGCTTCGATTCGATTATAAGTCAACCCCCCCACTTCAGATTTTCAAAAATTAAAAAATGGGTGTCGACCTACATTCGTGTAAATACGGTATCTTTTAAGTAATTAATTATACCGGACTAAAGTATGTGTTCCATGAGCATAGACAATAATCTAGTTAGGGAGGTGAGACAATCGTTTGTAATTAGGTGGCAGCCGCCAGATTTAAAGACGGGTTACGTTGCCAGTTTTCCAATCGTGCTACGCAACTGCGTGCCAATCGAAGTTCCTTCCATTTTCCTCCCCTCTTCCCTGCACCGCCAGCTACGAGGTGAAGCTGTACCCCGAGACGTACCAGAGCCTCTTCAACTACCTGGTGCCGTTCCTGGTGGTCATTGGACTCTGCATCGGCTGCTTGCTCTGCTTCATGGTAGGGCGCACACCATTGGCAGCATCTCACCTGAGGGCGTCGTTGGCAACAGTGCCTATAGCCGGCGATACGCAAAGAACACAGTTGTCGTCCTGTTTCCTTTGCATTCTGAAATCGCCAAATGCTAAACAGACGTGGCACGTGCTGTACGTCGAATCGCTGTAGTGCGTCGAAAAGGTGATGGGTGGCGCTGCGTATCTTCCGAATGGTCTTGTTGCTGTCGTGCCGCGAGCCTTCGGATACACCTGGCTCAAGATTAACATAGCCTAACACTCAGAGTAATGCAGCCTGACTTGTAGCCTTTACCTGACCTAGCCTGTCCTGCCTTGTCCCAACTTCTTCCCACCTCAATTTAGTTCCATGTGATTCATGTAACAACTGTCGTCTTACGTTACAGACTATAATGTGCATTGCCATATCTAATATTTAATTGTACGAGACCCAGGCCTCTTGTGCTCTTACTTGGAGGTAAATAAACTTGATTGTTAGTGAACGGGACTGCTAAAGGCATGCTGGCAGCTTGCCAAAAGGTGATGGTGGGGCGTGCAGGGACTACTTTAAGAAGTAAAAAAAGTAACACGGTGCAACCCACTTATAACGATACCACATATAACGATGTACCGCTTATAACGATCAGTTGTTAGAGTTTCTACACTGGAAATGATCAGTTTCTAGCCCAAGGACAATGATAATCGGTTGTAACGATTGAAATCTCAGGTTTTCTCAGTATCGTTATAAGTGGGTTGCACTGTAGACCAATCTTGCCCTCCACTTGCAGCGACACCAAAATACCATATTTGCTCAAAATTGTGCAACACCTGTGCCAGGATGAGGTTAAACGAAGCAAAACAATTATTTACTATTGTTCGACACTAATATTGAAAGAAGTAGAAGCGAAGTAAAGTGGTAAGAACACGTATTTCGGAGTGTCTCTACTTGCCGTAGCTAAACATGTGTCTGCCACACTGGCCACAATGTCGGCGACGTCACGGAGCTAGAAGTCACGAGAAAAAAAATTTATAAAAAATTAAAAAAATATTGGTATGGTGATTGCTGCGACAAGACAGAACCTTGGTCCCGTACTCCCAATGAGATCGCTTGCTTTTCATCTCAGCTGCATACCTCCGTGGCGTGGCACTATTGCCGCTAACATCAATAACGAGTTTTGGTAGACTGCTTTCGTGAGCCCGCTCCGCTGTACGGAGCGGAGGAATGGACTTCTTCCAAAACCGAAGCGCCCCATCGCGGCAAAATACCACGCAGTGCACTCTGGGAACCAGTTGGCCACTCAGTTTCAGTTTCGATTGGGCAGCTTCATTTCATGCCATCACGCCGTGACCGAATGCGTCTTGCGTTTTCGATTATCTGTCTTTTCACAAATGTACAATACACTCATTCTCAGGCGATATAAAACTAAAACCGGTTCACTTTCCTTGCTTCCCGAAACTCCGGATATTATGCGTGCGTATGCAAACGTTGTAAGACGTGGCTTAGTCACATCACCCCACGAGTGCATCTTTGAGCTCAATTTCGATAATCCCGTCTAGTACCAGTGAACTACAACAGAAATTTGGTCACCTTGAGCATTACACGTATTTTGTTTGCCAAGCGTCCGCTTCTTTTTACTTCATTGGGCGACAAGCAAGCCGCATCCTCACAGGTGTATCAAAGTTTTGCCCAGCGTTGACGCATGAACTTTTAAGGAAACGCAATAAATTCGACCTCATTGCTGCACAAAAATTACTATGATATCTTCCTTGTGTCGTATATATCCCTCTCAAATTTTATGCTGTTAGAAGATTAAGTTTTCTGAAACGCCGAAATCGGCTAGCTACGACGGAGGCCCTAACAAGCGTCCTTTACTCCTCGCTAAGCCTTTTTGGACGAGCTTTTACTGACGCCCAAGATATCTGGCTGAACGGTGTGTCTGAAATTGTCTCGGCATACTCAGTAAGGAAGAAAGCAAACGCATAACAAATATTATCACCATTAGCAAGCGTCAAATGCGCCTTGAATAATCTCATTCGTTTAGCGCACCGCATAAGGGTTCACGCCTGTCCGGCGCACGTCCGTCGAACGGTGCGACATTCGTCGCACAAGTTTGTATGTTCAAATGTGCCTATATGATTGCAGGATCACTTTATGCACATACGCGATATTGAATTCATGGAATGCAAGCTGATCAACAACACTAGTGTAAAGGTGCCAGCTCGATGTAAGTGCACCTATTGGTTGTTACAGCGTGTTAACTCGTACACAAGCAAGATCCCCGAGCTTCGCAGGGTCGAGATTCCCAGCACTGGCTCGTTCACATACCTAGAAACGCTAACAGAAAGGCTCGAGTACAAAAATGCAACAAGTGTGCTGCGGGCTTGTGCTAACGCTTCGAGGTCTGGCCCTTTAGGTTAGTTTAGAAACCAAAAATGACTCTCTCGGGACCAGAAAGCATGAGATAACGGCTGTTAAATAGTCCATGATCTGTGTGTGATCTTTTGCCGACGTGCCAACCGAAACCACGCCACTCTCCTCTCTGGCCAACCAACTCCCAGAGTGCAACGCGCACAGTGTTGCATGCAGGGATTTATGGAAGTAGTCTGTTGCCACAGCACATGAGCGGGCGCTCCGAGTTTGAGCGTCGGTTGCGTGTGCGCAGTTTGGCAGGCTGGGAACGGAGCATAAAGCGAGAACGACCTCCTAGGAACTCCCTAATCTTCACAGCCTCGCACTGTCGCGCGTGCTTCGAGTTTCACTGCTTTTTATCGGTTTGTTAAGCCGGGGGCACAAAAGCAATGAAAATGGATACCGCGCTGCAATACCCATAGCAACCAGTGCTGGCGTCCCCACGTCACAACTAGTCGAGTTAGTTCCTTCGCAACAGTTGAGCGAAAGGACCATGAATTCTCACTGGACTCTGGTGCCAATGCTGCTAACTCTTGCAGAATTTGTAGTGGCACTTTTAGTGCCCTACTCTAATTTTGTATATCATTTGTGGGGGGGGGGGGGGGGGGTTTATAATATTAGATATTTGAGTTTATCAATATTGGTGGAACATATTTTTATTGATCAACATTTTAGCGGATATGTTAGTTTTCCAGAATTTTACATAAATGATATTTACGGGCTGCATTCAGTATGAGCGTGAAAGAGGGAGTGGGAGAGAGACTGTCTCAACTGAGGTATCTTGCTGCGATTCAGTTTTCAACAATATCTTTTTCTTAATCGCCATCATAAACAAAACCTACTCTGACCCAAGCCATCTTTAAAAAACAACAGTTGTGCGTCATGTTCTTTTTTATTATTTCTGCGTAGTATTATTACCAAAGGTAACAAGTAATGCACTTCAATACCGAAGACGAACCTTCAGTTATTATCAATGATTTACTTATTTAGCAATGCAATCTTCATTAAATTTTCGAGCGATGCGCTAGCACGTGTCGAGATCTGCTCCAAAAGGGTCAATGGCTGCTTTAAACCAACATTTTGCTCGCTACAATAAGTCAAATGCCGCTTCCATCGCCTCATTTGTGTTACTCCGCCGCTGCTGCCACGAATCATGGGAACTGTAGTTTTTCTGCACGCACGACAACCCTGCTGCAGGGCTATGTAGGCAGGTGACAATTGTGCAGAAGCTGTCTTGTTGGCTGTTGCTGTCACGCACACGTAAAACAGTTAGTGAGGTCAGTCCTTATTTAGGCAGCAGGAAGATAGTCAGCTCCAATGGCGCTCTCGTCTCTCTGCCTTAGGTGAGAAATTTTGCTCATGCAGTACGACCGCTAGCGTAGCGTCTTGAACGTGCACCACGAAGTGGTGATACACGACCTCACGCCGGTACGACGCTCGTCCAGATCGAAGAAGGCAGGGGTGGGGATTGCGCCCAGGATCCCCAGGTTCTGCAGCGCGACTTTTTGCTCCTCCATACTGCGGCGCTTTGCCACGCTCGACCACCAATCCCCCCTTAGAAGTACTGCTGTAGCGTCCTCGAGATGATAAAGTTGTCTAGTATCTCTTTGAGAAATTCTTAGTAGGTGTGAAGAAGGAAGTGGGCATCGGGCATGCTCGAATGAACATTTAGCTGTAAGAGTGCCTACCAATGCAAATGCTCACTGGCATAGTGTGTACCGCATAAGGCTTCAAGGCAGATGTACCGCATAGGGCTGCATAAGGTCGTTTAGCCTTGACGACTAAACTTCAGTGGTAAGGTCAGCGATTGTGTATCCTCTTTCTTCTGTCCCGTCTTTTGCGCGCAGTTTGTTTTAATCGTTCCTTACCCACGTGCCCAAGCTTCCATTTTAAACCTATCCCAGTCGCAGTCATTAGCAACCAACAGGTCTCTACCATCAGTCACGTCACTCGTAGGCTGCGGCGAGCCTTTTGAAGCATCTCCACAGGCCGCGGGTGGCCAACTGTTGCATTAACAGGGAACGCTGGTCTTGGGGCATTTGTTTCTTATTTTTTTGGCCAAGCCCAGGGAAGCAGCACAAGCTTCTTCAGAGTTTTGAGCTGATTTCAAATATATGTTATTTTTAATGCAAAAGCATTAACTGTCCCATGGAGCGAGCCGATGTCTTCAGCCGCGCCAAACGGCAGATAAATTCTCGAAGCCCCGATCTGAGGCATCCCAGCTTTGAAACCACGCAGAAAGCCACCCAAAATGGCAGTGATACAAAGCCGCTGCACAACAGTTTCAATCAGCGCTACCCCATGGCGGTATGTGCCTGCGCCAGAGCAGAAACGCCCGAGGCACCCATTGATCCCCTCAGCGCCTCAGCTGTTTCTGCTCCGGCGCGGGCATGCAGCGCCTAGAGAATCCGAAGCGGCCGTGGCGCGAAGAGGATCACAAGTGGCCTCAGTGCGGAGAGCATCATAGGCGGCCGCGGCGCAAAGGAAGACATTAATACTTTCGGATTCACAACTCGTAAGATGTGCTTAGGTGTATGTCGAGCCTTTTAATTAATAGGTTACTTCTTAGGCTAATTATAATTAACCAGACTTTGTTTCCAAGAACAATAGAGAAAAATAACTTTTTTTTAAATAATGTTTTAACATGTTTTGAGATACCACAAATTATGCAGAATGCAATGTTGGAAGCACTTGTTAGATTGAACCATTATTAGTTACCTTACAACGCATTGAAGTTCAGTGCTTTGTGTGTGGCTACCAAGCAATACAACATTATTTCGGTTAAAAATTTTCCTACATCTATATGAAAATTCTTCTTCCAACATTGCATGCTTTGCACATGTAGCTACATGGTGCTAAAAAAGTTATCTTCTGTCTGCCCTAAATTCTGAGATATCCCTCCTGAAAATTTGTTAGGAGTTCAGAATATATGTTTTGAGGAAGCGTTATATTAGCATCAGCTTCAATGCAATTTCAGCCTATATAGATATTATAAAGCGATATTATGGCTCAAATATTAATCTTCAAAATAAGAAACTTGGCAGATCAAGAGAGAAACAGCTGTAGATTTCGAGACCACCATTTGTTTTATAAATTTTTTTGCTCCAAAGACCCAAGTCTCCCCTTAATGCGTTGGAAAGGCGGGAGCCCACCGCAAACTTTAAGTAAGGGAATTCACAAAGTCCACCGTGGAGTTTATGCTTCGAAAGGGCACAAAGTCTGCCGCACACTTCATGCATCAGAAGTGCACGGAGGAGGCAGGTCCGAATGCGTTTGGGAATCCTCGGCGCAGTCGGTCGTCTCGCGCACAATCCTTTCCGACCAGTCGTAGTGGGCGACAGCACCGAAGCGTCTTTACTCCAGTGGCCAGAGCCGCCGTGCGTGGTGACTTTGGGCAAGGTGTGCCGCGGGTCAGCCGCCAAACCCAGGTAGCTCTTCTTGTTGCAGATGTGGCGCTACTTCCGGGACTGGCGCAGGAAGAGGCGCTCCCGCCTCTCCCGCAGGCACCTGAGGAAGCTGCCCGTGACCAAGTTCAAGAAGGGCGCCCCCTACGAGACGTGCGCCATCTGCATCGAGGACTTTGTGGAGGGGGACAAGCTGCGCACGCTGCCCTGCTCGCACGGTGAGCGGGGGCTCGCACGCACAGCGGCCGGAGGGGGGGTAAAATCGGGAGCAGAGTGCGGTAAACTGCGGGCGCCGACGTCGGCGATCTCGATAGGACGAGGGTGATGGAAGTGCAGGAAAGGAAAGTGGACAAAAGGTTAGGCGAGGTCCTTTTGCCGCTACGAGTTGAATTCGTTCGAGTGCTCGTCAAATTTATTTATTGCCGTACCATGTATGGCACCGGCGTTTTAGGGCGAGGTAAGGCTAGGAAAACGCTAGGTAGGGAGCTTAGAAGCTTTGTTTTCCCGCTTTGTGTATATCGAAGCACACCGGCCATATGGTCCCGTCGGGAATGCCGTCGCGTTATGCCCCGCCATTCGGAAGCGGCCGAAAGGCACTAAACCTTTCCCTCTAAATTATTGTACTAACCCTATGGCGGCGGCCAATCATGAATTGAGTTTTAACGCAGAATGTGTTTTATCAGCCGTTTTCTCCGAGAAAAGCGGCAGGTTCGTTAAACACGCTCGACCATCTTGGCTACGTTTTTTAAGTCTACAGGTTGTTTTCTGAAAGTCTGCGCAAGCTACACGATGCGGTCTCTGCGGCTGAGTGATAAGGCTAGGGGAACATTCTTGAAGCATGTGGGAAGCGGAGTTGATGCGCTAAAGTTACCGCTTGTACTGCAGGCACAAGGCGAGCAGTGCGAAAATGTGGACGACGATCTTGACATCCGCATTTTAATCTACATGATGCAATTGTTGTGCCATTAGTGCCAAGGGGCTCGTCCCGCTGCTTTCTGCTAGATTTTGCTGAAATGTGACAATTTTCCTTGAACGTTGTGCCAGAATTTTGTTTCTTTTTCTCAGAACCTAAGCTACCATATTTACTGGGATAATGAGAGCACTTTTTTCCCCGAAAAATTATCAGACACAGTCGCCGACCGTTTTTTCGGACTCCGATATTTCGGACTTGTTTGATATTTCGGACCTAAAGGCGGAACCGTGACTTACCCCATAGAAATGGTGTATATTCACGACCAATGTTTCGGACAGCTTAAGTCCGAAAGTTCGATTATTCGGACAAAACCGTCGCAAGCGATCAGCGGAAAACACCATAGAGAAGCGGCCATTTTGAATTTTATGTTGGCTGCAAATGGATTGGCTTGGTTTGGCAGCGCTACTTGAGCACTCCTCAGTCTTGCCGCTAGGTGACGCTATGCTAGCCCTTTTTTTCCCATTTAGCTGCACGTCATCATCATCATCATTTTGCTTTGTTTTCCTTGTTTTTCGTTCCTTCGCGTCGCCAGTCGCCGTTTTGCGCTCGTGGATTTGCGCCTCTGATCTCGTTCGAAAAACGCTGGCTTGGACGTCATGGCCCCATATGTTGTTCTGCCGCCGCGATCTGTAGTTAAGAAGCGCAGAAAGTACTCGACCTTAATGCTAGAAAAGAAGGCAGCGATTCTCAAGCTAACAGAAAGTTGCCGAGCGGAAACGGAGGCGTAACCTAAAACAAGGCACGCCAGGCGTAACCTGAACCAAGGCACTATTTACGGCTTTTTTAAGCCCACTTGGAAGTAATAAAGGCAAGTTTTTCAATCTGCTGATTTTTCGGACTGCTCTATTATTCGGACGTTTTTCCGGTCCCAGTGAAGTCCGAATAATCGGTCGGCGACTGTATTTGGGGAGTGCGTTCATTACGTGGGGTAAAATTTTTGCACTTGCACACCTTGCTCAAATGTCATTTTGGCTTCCAATGTGACACGGCTCGATACTGTGGCACATCTCCACTGGCGGGTGTGCCCCCACGGCTGGTCATGGGCTCGCCACAGTATCCATGCTTTATAAATTGCAAACCTTTTTAAGGCTCTTTCGGCATGCCTTTTGCTAAAGAAAAGTTGCCCCATGACGCTAGCTCGGCGCATAGAGCCCCGCAACCGTTCATAGTCCTAACCACTTCCACGATTTAACTCTCTGGAAGCGGACCACAGACAACGGCGTGTTTGTTGACATCAATGCATCCGATAGGCGAAGTATGTCCGGGGCTGGGCAATTCCTCAACCCAAGCTTCGTCAAGTGTGTGCACCGCTCGGTTTCACGGTTGATCACTTCCGCAACTACGCACTTGCAGCCATTACGAGAGTGGCTTGGCTTGACCGTTTGGCGGCAAAAGAAAATTGGCTTGGTGACTAGCTAAATTGAACGCAATTCGAGACTCGTGGAGTCAAATATTGGTGGTGTGTCCATTACACAAGGGGGAAAAAAAATCCAAATATTGGTACCCGTTGTGGTGGGTGCATTCATTATGCCAGTAAATACGGTAGACGAAACCGTGCAAGCCGATTGACCTTTTAGAGCGCAGCTCTTAGGGGCCCGTTCCCGGCGTGGGCGGCGTCGCCGTCGGCATAACCACGAGGTCACATGACCCCCCCTCCCCCCAGGTCATGTGACCCCTCTGAAGTCACGAGGCCCCCCTGAGGTCACGTGTCCCCCCTGAGGTCACGTGACCCCCCCAAGGTCACGTAACCCCCGTAACCCCCCTGAGGTATAGACCCCCCCCTGAGGTCACACGACCCCCGAGATCACGTGACCTCTAGGAGTCACCTATCCCTCAGTTTCTATTCAGCTTCTATCCTCCTCCTCCAGAGCTGTGCTCTAATCCGGCATTACGAGGAATTGTAAACGGCTTTTTTTTTTTCTTTTTTTTTTTTATTTATACTGCTGTAAAATCCCGAGGATAGCCCACCTAAAATCAAGAAAAAATCGGGAGAAAATATGTGGTGGGCTAACTTTCAATGTACAATCAAGAAAAGTTGAAACCATTATATTTTTAGGTCATGCTTCCCTTTTAAGCTTGTTATCGTGGCGAGGGGCAACGAAGTAAAGATGACTGCTTCCCAGTCATCAATGATCGGGTATATCCCGCCGCAGCTAACTAGCCGCATTTACACGCCGAGGCCATTATGGATCCCAGCACTGCTATTACTAGAAGTGGGCTATCTTTCGGTGTTTAAAAAAATATATAAAATCAAACAAAACGTAGGGGTGGGCCATCTTTCGGGAGCGGGGCATCTCGGGATTTTACGGTAGCTGTTTTACAAAGCTATATAAGCCAAACCGTGCACGCCGAAAGCTCCCGTTCTATTATTTGCTATTACGCAACGGAATCACAATATTTCAAAAGAATGAGGTTGTTTCTCCATTGCTTTTGGCAAGAGAAACAATGTAAAAATTTAAAACTGCAAATTCTTTTGAGGTTAATATTGTTGCATTGCCCCTTTAAGACCCATGTTGTAAAACAAAAACATCAAACTCTGGTCTAAAAACATGCTTTTCATGTAAGGCTTCTCCAATTATGAGGCACTGGAGAAAACCAGCCTTTTGCGTTAAGTTCTTATTTCACTCTTTTTATTTGCCTTCCGCCCATTGAAAAGCATGTAAGAAGGGCCTCAGCACACACCTCGTATCGCTGTGCCGCAGTGTTCTTCCGCAGCATAAAGGCCGTCTGCTTTCATAGCTGTCGGCAACGAACACAAATTTTCTGAACGCCGTCTGCTAGTCGGAGTTTAATAGTTCTGTAATGAGCAGCCGCAGACTGTCGCCGCAAACCAGCGTGAACGCTGGCGGGGAATGCGCCGTCCAAAAAGGTAATTCAGCGTTCATTGCCATGGTGACGGCGATGAAAGCAGACGGTCTTTTCGTTGTGGAAGAACACCGCAGTGCAGCGATACGAGGTGCATGCTGAGGCGCTTCCCGCACGCTTTTCGATGGGTGGAACGCGAACAAAAATGAGGGCGTAACTCAGAAGGCTGGCTATGCCCAGCGCCTCGTAATCTGACAAGCCTTACACGAAAAGTTTTTTTTGGCCATCCCGGGCCCTGCATTTTTTTTTCCGTAGAATGGATATGAACTATCAAACTGCCCTCTGTATCACCCTACGAGTGACCGCAGGAGTTGCTACGAGCCATTTCTGCCAATCCAGTGCCGTGAAAGTAGGGCATGACCACGCTCCCCGTACATTGCCGCGCCCCTACTGAAGGTTGCGTTACATTTGCGCGGCATCGGATAGGCTATGCCAACCGCCTCCGTGGCTCCTGGGCAAAGCGCCGGCCTACGAATCCCCAGGTGTTGGGTCCGAATCCCGGCCCCAGGTGGCGGGTTCGATTCCCGGCCCCAGGTGGTGGGTCCAAATCCCGGCACCAGGCGGTGGGTTCGAATCCCGGCCCCGGGTGGCGGGTTCGAATTCCGGCCGAGATACGCGCAATCTGAGGGTGGCCTAAGGCTCATTCACACAGACCCGTTTTCTTACGTTACGTTGCGAAAAGTCGCCAGGAAATCTGTGCTTCACATTAAGCGTGGCTACCAATTCAAAAAGATAGCCTGGCACACGACATTCGAGACACGAATGTGTTGGTGACGACGAGCTAGGATGGTGAGTTAGCGTGGCAACCAAGGGCACAAGGCTGATCGTAAGATAGCTCAAGGAGTTGAGCTCGGTTCAACTTTTCACACAGCATCATTTTCTTGGGTTATGTCTAAGGCACCAAAACATTTGTGTCTTGAATTGGTAGCCACGCTTAATGCGAAGCATAGATTTCCCGGTGGCTTTTCGTAACATAACGTAAGAAAACTGGTCTGTGTGAACAAGCCTTCATTGCGGAGAAGGGAGTAACTGAGATTTTGATTGCATGTCAAAAGATCCCCAGGTGGTCCAAATTAATCCTCAGTCATCCGCCGGGGTGTGCCAGATGCATACCTGCCAAGTGTCCCGTATTACGCGGGAGACTCCCGAATTTCGATCAGTTAGTACAGTTGTACAATCGACTGAAAAATCTTCCAGAAAATGCTAATTACACCCCCCCCCCTTTACTCCCTCCCACACTTAAACGAGGAGTTTTCGGCGTCGCAAAAGACGCCTTTCATTGATAGCGAGGCCCGGCTATATGTAGCTAGCATGAACAGTGCAGTATAAATGTAATGAAGTTGTCTTCCTGCAAATTAGTTCCCCCGTGCTTAGAAATTCTCCCGGATTTGGTTTCTCTGAACCTGAGAGGTATGCAGATGCCCTTCGTTGGTTTGGCACGTAGAACCGCCAAATTTGATTTAGATCGGCTCCGCTGACTCGTAGCATCCATCGTACTCTATTATACGGTAAAACGAAGCAAGCTCCTCCTACGACCCCTCCTTTGAATTTCGGTTTTCGTGCTTCCACGGCAGTCCCCTGATGCACCTCTCTGCTCTCTGCTTTCCGCAGCTTACCACTGCAAGTGCATAGAGCCGTGGCTGCTGGAGAACCGGCGGACGTGCCCCATCTGCAAGCGCAAGGTGGTCCTGCCCGGGATGGACCCAGACTCTGACTCCGAGTCGGAGGCCGACGCCCCCCACTCCGAACGCACCCCGCTGCTGTCCGGAGGGGGCGGGGGCGGTGGCGGGGGCACCTTCGACAGCCCCCCGCCCCGGGAGCTCCCGCGGCAGGCCCCCCCGCCCACCGGCCAGATAACGGTGGCGACCGCCACCTTCCACTGCGAGGACGGGGCGAGCCACTCATTACCGACGCACGTGAGCACGGCCCACTCGCTGAACCGCGACACGGAGAGCGGCGGCAGCAGCGTCGAGGAGGAGGTGGCCGTGAGGCCCGCCCGGCCGAGCTCCTCCTACGACCCTGGCCTCCACAGCGTGCTCTCCTAGGACGCTTGGAACGTGCTGTCCTGCCGCAGGACGGGTTCCGGCGAGTCAAGGGACGGGTTCCGGCACGTCAAGGGACGGGTTCCGGCGTCGGGCCGGCCTTTTGGCGTTTGACTCCTCGCGTGCCACGTACAGCGAGCCAGTCGGCTTGCCGGACTGCTCATCCAAACCGAGCCACTGCCCCGGACTCCGTTGTTGCCTGTCGTCGTCTCTCATATGAGACGAAAGGGTACAACGAAGGCGAGGCTAACAAAGGCTGTATGCTCGCCGACGGCCTCAAAACTGCAGAAGACGCCTGCTTGTTGCAGCTTTCATTAACGTTGAAAAGGGCCGCGGAAGCCTCGCAACAGTGACGACGGGCGAGTTGTCGCCTGGAGCTGCTAGAAATCAACGTGTATGGACCCTGGTCGACATTAGAGTTAAGATCGAGCGACGGTTTTCGCCAGTCCAGTTCGGAGCAAAGTGTCCGACAATTACGGATATTTCGACTGCCGGTGATCGAGGTCAATTACACCTTACAAAACGTAGCTACGTCCAGGCGGAAACTGTCGTCGTGTGCCCGTGACCTCTGGGCACGGTCTGTGACGAATCTTTTTGTACGGATGACTCGTGGACACTTGAGCTATTGTAGATATCCATCTTGTTGTTTTGCGATGTGAACATTGTTGCGATAATGAGGGGAAGCGGAGGCTTGTCGCCGTTTCGCAAGAGAGAATGTTTCTTAACGAGCGTGTTACCTTGCGATAGCCACTCGTCCGTAGCCCCGATGTATGTTTTAGAGAAATGGAATGGTGGCGGACTTTGGAGTAATGATCTTTGCATAAGTCATACTTTTCTGTTTTGGCGTGCTCTGTACGAAAAGCGAGCTGGAAATGGATATTACAACACCTCATTTTAAATGCACCGTTTGCGTGCCACTGCAAGTTCGTTGCACGGACACCCGCTTTCCAGTATTGCGAAGCGCGTGTTACGACGACATGTTGGATTGAGGTCCAGCTGTGTGCTCGAGTGACAATGTTTTTATCCATGGCAGATCCTTCTAATATATGCCGAGTGGCTTCTGCCTGCTTCTCTGGCGATATGTGTAAATACGAATATAGTCTATTGTTTGGCTAGGTCAATCTTTGCAATCTGAAGAGGAAATATACATATTGTGCTCGTCAATAAGCTAGGCTTAGTTGCTTAAACTGTACTCAATTTGACATTGGGCTTTTGCACACGTTGCCGTTCGCCTAGAATCAAAACGCACTGCGTGCGGTTGCAATAAGGTGTCTCGTGTCTGCATAACCCTCGCACGCGTACCCGATCGTGGCAAGGTTTGACGGCAGGAGGCCTCGGACCTTGCTGCTGAAATGTGCCTGAAAACGCAGACGTGGGGCGGGGCTGTGGTGCTCCCAAGATTGGCCCTAGTCACTTTGTTCGCCCTGACAGACCTTGTGTGCACGCCTCAGTTGCGTATGCGGAGCATTGATATCCTTCTGGTGCATTCCCCAGCTTGCGAAAGAGTGAGACCAGCCCCTTTGGACGATGACGCGAAATAAATGTTTATTTAAGCGACTTTGTCTCTGTTGTTAGAATCTGAAAGGCAAACAAAAAGTGTGATTAACAAACGTGTGTGCCCAGACAACGTGTCAAATGAAGTTGTTTGTCTTTACAGGGGAGTTGTGAAACCAGCCCTATTATATTAAACTTTTTATAAGAAACGTGGCTAAAGAGTTTGCTGATCTTGAGTCCTTCCTCCGAAGGACTGTGGCCTCCTGTGGTTTGTGCATCCTGCTGAAAGCAGTCTTACTAGAACCCAGTTACTACAATTTTGTGACAAATTGTGAAGAAACAAGAAAAAGTAGGATCTGAGTAAACATAAGCCTGATTGTGCACTGTGGGAGCAAAGAGATGTAGCGAGAAGAAACCGCTGCGCATGTTATTTCGTTCACGCAAGTGGTCTTGGAGTACCTAGACTCATGTAAAACTAGTCGTTTTGTTTTACAATATTTTGTTTTTGCTAGCAGCTTTATATGGTGTAAACTCGTCACAGACCTTGATAGTGATGAAGATTTTGGTCTGTTGTAAAAGGAGTATGCAGAACGCAAATACTTTTACTACAGACTGACATGGGTTATGACGAGTCTGTTTTAACCAGTAAGGCTGTTGAGATTTGAATGGATATTAGAAAAGGACAGGTTTATTGAAACTTGAAAACATTGAAAGTTAGTAATTTTTTTATTAAGCTATATCGACGATCGTCATCGCTGTGTTCTTTGGGTCATGGGAGGCTTTGCAAAGTGGATGTCGCCGCTACTGAACCAAAGCCACATAATGTCCGAAATAATGACTGTCGAAGTGTCCACTATAATGGAATGGTAAACTAGGTATACTTACAAACTCGCCCTACTGTAGTCCATTATATTCACGTGTATGGGGGAGATGGTAAGGACCGGCACATTTGCGCACCTTGGAACTTTTATATTCTAGTACTACATACCTGGAACACGGAAACACCGTTTCACAAAAAGCTTTAGGTCTGTTCTTTACAGCGAAGCTGTCTATGGCTAGGTTTTGGCTGATCGTCTCCTTGGTCAGACTGAACGTAGATCAACAGTTTTGTACAGTTAATGCTGCAGACGGCGGTGCTGCATGCGCGTACCTTCCCCACCCGCGGCGTTTCTCTCCCCCTTAACATTAGGCAATGCCGCGCGCTCTTCGACGGCCACCTGCCAAAGATCGCACCATTGTCCTTATCAGTTGGACTTCAGACTTCACAAGAGTCGCACCCGTGTTGTACGTTCCGAAGAGGAGCAGCGGGAGTACGGGGAGCGTGGGCGCGCCCAGAAGCCAGAATTGGCACGCCGCCAATGTGAAACCGCCGCTGCTCTCAGCCCGACACACCAAATCCCACCAGAGCGCCAGCTTCGCTGGACTTTTATCTTGTCGGGGTAGAAGGGCACTCAATTTTTTTTAGGGCTCAACTAGGAGTTTGCGAAATATAGTGCAAAAACAACGGCCACACATTTTCTATGTCCTACACCGGATGTTTGTCGTGTGCACAGTGTTCTAGTCCTTAGGATTCGTCTTCGTGCTGTTTCTGTGGCAAGGCTTTCTTTGCCGGCTGGACCATTGCAAAGTTGCGTTCTCGAGTAGTCGCGGTGACGCGTCTAGAAGAATTTTGTTCGCTCAGCCGAGAGCGTGCAAACTTTGCACGCTTTTCTGGCAGCAGTGTCGAGTATACAGTCTAAGCTCGTTATAAGAAACCTTGATTTTGACCAAGATTTCGGTCTGTTGTAAAAGGAGTATGTTGTGTGCAGATATGAAGTTGAGTCAATGGTACATAGGGGAGAGTCGTTTGAACTTCACAAATCGGTATGTTATATCCAAATGTCCTGCTGTAACCAGGTCTGTTGTAATGAGCTTAGACTCTACCTCGCGCTCCAGCCAGTGGCGGATCCAAGGGGGGGGCGGTGGGGGCGATCGCCCCCCTCAAACGCCTCGCCAGGCAACCCCCCCCCCCCCCCCCCCCGGGGTTCTTTGTCAGCTCGAAGAAAAAACGTAAGCAATCGACGCGAGAAACAAAAGATTAAAACAGCGGTGGGTGGACGCGCCTGCTGGGCGCTTCCAAAGTGGGGTTTATCTCCGTCAAGGTCACGGTACGTCTTCCCGACAGGAACGGCGCCAGGAGTTTCGAAGTGGAGAGACAGTGGGGAGGCGCACCAAATATCATGGTCCTCGACTGCAGGCACACTTCCAAACAAGGCCAGCACGTCGAGCACGAGGGGAAAATACCTTCAACATATCTAGTCCCCTTTCTCCCTCTCTCTCTGTCTCCCTCTCTCTCTTTGGAGGTTGTCAGCGAAAAATTTGTGCCCTGAAAGCTCTCAAACGCAGACGACAAGCAGCCTTCCTCAAGGGTAGCGGATTATCCTTCCTCTCTAGCGGCCGCCTTTTCATCACTTTTCGTTTGATGGTTTCTTCGTGGTTCTGGGCTTGTCTTTTGGCATGTCTTTTTTGGCTTGCTTTGAGATGCTGTCACCCACGGGCTCACTAAAGGTATCTTATTGGCACGGTGTGCTCATTGCCGAGGGAAGTGCGGAGGGGACGTACCGGGAGGAGACGTTCCAGGGGGGGGATGCAGCTTGTACAACCAAGTGTCAAATTGCTTTTCTTCTCAACTGAGTGAGGAAGCAAATACTTTGGGTACAGTGTAGTCTGGGTCTGAGCTTCTCCTGAAGACGCTCCGGACTTCCCCACGACCTTGGCTTAAACATAAGCCCGCGTCCTCGCCTCCATCCCTCACTGAGGATCAGCGCCGCAGCGCGGAATACAGAAAGAAGCCGACGAGCGCCAGAAGGGGGAGATGTTTCCTCTAATGTGCTTCATACAGCCTGCGGTACGACTTCTCGTGGCGGGAAGCTAATAAAAGAAAGATAAACGGTACGAGCACTTTAAAGGCTGGAGGCTGCTTACACGGGGTCCTCAAGCCGACGCCGTAGGCATTTATTTGTATACAATGCCGTTTCAACTTAGGGTGGCGGGACATATCTTAGGAAAGGCGCCCGCTACCCCTTGTCTCCCCTTGGCGCTGTCTTTTCCAGTTAAACGCGGCTTCTGTGGATTGACGGCAGAGCTTTCGCGCGGCTTTGCAGGAGCGAATATGTGTGTGCAGAACGGACTTGGGGAAAACGAGCCCTTTCAAAGATGCAGCTATACATAAATTAAATAGACAGTGCCTGTGCCCGTTCCAGTGAACACCGACTCCCAAACATCCATGCTGCAGTCGTGATCGGCCTTTTGCCCAGTTGAGATTCGCCGATCATACAACTGCTCTGCCCTATCATATCTCTGCACCTGTCCTCTCGACCGTGCCGAATGAGCTAAATACCCAGAAACAAGTAAGTGTTCCTTTCACACAGAAATTATCCAGACAAAGTGCAATTGAATATAATTTGGAAGGATCCATTGGTGGTTTAAGGTCTTGTCTAAGTTTAAAAGTTATAGTTGCCGAACTGCAACATGCTTTCAAAAATATTCAACAATTATTTGCTTTCGTTCTCTCGAGTTACATCCAGAACACGTAAAAACACGAGTTCGTATTGGCAATGCCGCATGTGCTGCGCTCTGGACATTCCAAATATACGGCGAACAACCAACGAACTTGCCTGGCAGCGTTCGTTTCGCTCGCTGCGTCAACAGTGTTTGACGCCGCGAGCAGCGTCGAAGCCGCCGGGCCATTTTTGTCGCTTGTTTGCAACATACTCGCTCCGCTGATTTAAGCCGCTCTTCCCGTTGCCGCCGCAGTTGAGCACTAGCTCCAACCAGAATGTCTGCCAAGGCAATGTCTTTATGCTGCCCTAAATCGACTGCTCACGTAGTGTCGGTCTGAGACCCAAGTTTCAGAAAGGATAGTGTCACCACAATTTTCGAGATACTTACCTCTAGCGTGGTCACCCGAAAGGTTTTAATTCAAAGAGTTTATCCCCGACAGGTAAACCGATACAAAAGCTCTCAAGATCTATATTATGTTATCAGAGTTTAGTAAAAACTATAACTCCACAAAAAGTATAAACACTCCCCCTCTCTCTCCTCCCCCCCCCCCCCCCCCCCCCCGCCGTTTTACACCGAGGAACCGCCCCCCCTAAAATGGAGGTCTGGATCCGCCCCTGGCTCCAGCAGCCATTGTTTGCCTATGTGCATATTTGAACTACCTGTTCCAATATGTAACATATTGCACACTGGTTTGCAAGCTTGCTCCCAGGTGGCCATCGTTCATATTTCAATAAAATATATTACTGATCGCAATTATCCTGTTTGCCAGTCTTTGCTAGGCATTGTCAGCGTTTGCGTCCAGGAACCAATCCGGCAGCAAGCTTGCAAACCAGTGAGCAGGCGACGAGCAAGCTGGTGTAGGACATTGAAAATACGCGGCCGCTGGTTTTGTTTTATTTTTAATATTTCACCACCTCCTAGTTGAGCTTCGAAAAATTGGACGACATTCACATGACCAGTTTCAGGTATGTACGTTTGGAATTCGAATTTTCCAAGGCATGCCAAATGTGCCGGTCCAATGGCATAGATAGGAAGACCAACCAAGCTTCACAAATCAGTGTTATAACCAAATGTTTGCTCTAACCAGATCTACGCTGTAACTTTGCAAAGAGCAAACACCCCTTGGATCTAGTCGGCCAAAGTTACAGGGGCTAGAGCGAGCAGCTGGAGAAAAGGGAAAAGAACTCCTATTATAATGCAATTAAATGCAACGGTGCAAACGAGCTGGACACGAATGACGAAAATCCCCTCTTTTGTGGGTCCCAGACCTCGCTTTGTTACCCTAGTTACACTCGAAATTCGCCCGTAAGTGCCTTTCCTCTTCCTCCCATGGCTTCGGCAGCACTCTTTGGGAACTAGTCGGACAGAGTCACGTGTAGTATCCCTTTGACACACTGATTGGCTCGTCGGTTGCGGCTAGACTGACTATAGAACCGCTCTTTGCTGTCTGGGCAACTGTTTGACAAAGGCACATATCTTTCCCAGGATCAAACAGAGGTACTATCCGTGTCTTGCTTTATCTGCCCGCTTCCATGTGGGTCTAGATGCGCAGTCGGCAGTATGATGGGCGTGTTTTGGCTGAGCTGACAGCTTCCCTCCCGGGATGCCGCGAGCTAAGCGAGAGGAAAGGTACCACACAAAAACGGCCCCTAGGTCACGCAGGAGCGGAGCTACTTGGCGGTTCGGAGTCAACCTCACGTGTTGTGATCTTTCGCGCTCGACCCTCGCACCACAGGAACTTGTACGAGAAAAGCTTTTGCCAGTCCCGCAGAGTTCATTATAAAGACGTTTGGCCGTATTCAACGCTTCAGTTTCTTGCGAGACGCAGCTATGGCAGTAAAAGTGCAATTGCGTGTTTATAAACATGTTGAGGTACAACAAGCACTTCATTTATGGTCCTTTGTTAGCTTGAATATACGAGTCAAGCCAAACTCCCAAAAGACCTCTTTTCAAATGCTTGGATAGTGTCACTAAATTCTGAGGAAGTCGTGTCACTTCCTTCCCTGCCTGCTAGCAGGAGACAAACAGTACAGATGACAAAAACCTCAGGAAGCAATTGGCTCAACAGTATCTGCTGCCATGGCAATCGCCAATTTGATCCTTTCAAATCTTCGAAGTTTCGAAGGAGGCGTTCTATACCAGCTGCGCCAAGATTGCGATTGAGCGTCATCCGAGTTGAAAATTCCCATTAAAGGGCAACTCCGCTTCTTTTCCAGTAGTGCAAAACTATACAGTTCTCTTTATCATCATCTACAAAACCCCCATGGCAAATATTACGACGGAATTCCGCCTAGAAGTTCATTAAAATCGCTGTCAAAGTTTGACAAGCACGAATCCGCTGGTTTTGGACGAGACGTGCGGGCCAGACAACACTGCCCGGCTGCATTTCCGCTTCCTCCAAATTCCTTCTCCCGGCACGTCCGCGACGTCATCAAGCATGTACAGCTTCTTTTTTTTTTTTTTTTTTAATTTTTTTTTTTTTTTTGGGGAGAGCACGGGTGGCGCCAGCGCCGTGAAAGACGTGAGTGACGCGCTCGGCCGGCCCGGCGCTCGACTACTGATACTACTGATAAGCCGATCGCCTCGTTGAGCGCGGCTTGTGTTACATCGCATACTTTTGAACACCAAGTAAAAAGAGGAGAGGGAAGCTGTTTTGTAAGAATTTTGAGTGACAGGTTAATCTCCTATAATCTTCTGGGAGGAGAACAGCGACGTCTGTGCTTATCCGGGAGGCACAAAGGAGGATCCTGATAAGAGGGGAGCTCCTTCTTCCCCTTGTATATCACGTGGGTGTACATGCTTATGGCGAGTTCGTTTCACGGCACTCGTGCCCACGCGTACCCACTCGCAGCGTGGAACGGGTTCGTTTCGGCCGGCACTCCACGGCGGTTGCACTCTCCGAGTTCGTTTCAGCGCTGTCACCCCACGCGTGCATGCACTCGCTGCACCGAGAAAATCGGGAGTGCGCCAAAATGCAATCCCGTCATGCCTCGCTCCGGCGGGGCCGGTGAGGAGCGGGAGCAGACGACGAGGGTTCGTCTGCTACGATGTGTCGCGGAACGGAAAGGAAAAAAAAGAAGAAAAAAAAAAGGATTTTCTGATAGAAATCGCGTTTCGCATGCAACGAAATCAAACGCGAGCTTAAATTGTGAGCGTCTGCTATTTCCCCAAGGAAGCAATTGACAACCCGTGATTTATTTGCAGGTTTGAAATCGCTCTGTTGCCGTACAAACGCTGAAATATACCAGTGTGTAAAGGAATGCTCAGAACAAACGTAACAGCTGCCCCCGAGATATCTATCACCATCCCTGTGCGGGTGAAAAATTTAACATTTGTCGACAAAATTCCCCCAGCAGAAACCTCTGACTGCCCAATAAGCACCAGAGAAAGCTAAAGATGGTAACTTTATCCGAGGATTGGGCAACATCATCATGTTTAACATTTACCTACGTCAGCTAACTTGCCCCGTCGTATTTTGTTCGAGAATGCTCTCGTTCTTGACGCCCTCACCAATTCTAATATCTGATCCACCTATAATGACGATCCAAATCGAAAGTCCCAGTTTTGCTGGATATTCCAACAGGCTAGTTTTAAGCCGCACCCTTTCAGTGGTTCACGCATAATACCATGCTCAAACAGATCATGTTTCTGCTCGGACAGCATCACAGTTTTCTTCAGTGTAAACGGTTATAAGAATTGAAAGATCGCAACCAGCTGCTTTGTAGACAGCTGGTTGCGGAAATTTACGCCGTCTGTAACTATTTCTACGGCAGCCGAGCTGCTTGAAGTCATCGCAAATATAAACTACAGGTTGCAGCGACCAACGTTTGTAGATAAACGTTGGTAGCGACTGCATTCTCGCATTCCCACGCATCACTCCGATCAGAAAGGCGCTAGCTTCGGTTTGAAGTCGGTACCTTTTCTACAACATAGATGGCGGCAGCAACAGTCTTCTGCACTCGGTGCATTTGGCGAGTTCGTTTGAGTCCAGTTTTCCGTGCAACACACTGTGAGTGCGATGCATTCTGGGAGAGAACTCGAACGGTGCCAGTGCGTGTGAAACGAACTCGCTATTAGTAATGCCGAATATACAATGTTGTCCTGCTTTGCCACCGTTTCGGTTTCGGTTTGTGATCATGGCTAGAGTAAAATTACACGAAAAATATTTTATTTTTCGCGAAACAAAGGATTGGGGATTGTTTTTGAGTGGTTCAAAAAGCAAAATCGGCCACTACCTCAAAATTTTTGAAATTAAGCGGAGTTGCCCTTTAAGTTCCAATTGGAATTTTCTTATTGGTACCAATAGGGTTTTTGGACAACCAATTGGTCACTGCCAATGGGAACCATTTGGAATCCATTCAGGTTCCAACTGGGAAAATAATTCCAATTGATGAGATCCATTGGCCAGTGTGCTTCCAGTTGGAACCCACTAAAACCAATTGGTATTCCAATTGGATTCAATGGGAATTTTTAGCTGGGATGGTACCATAAACGTTCCTCACCAATATAAGTTTCTTTGGCACTCCATATGTAGTCAACTTGCAAATATTGCTTATCTCCAGACATTCCTTACATTGATGTTCTTTGCGTGTATTTCATGGCAGAAAAATTACTATCTAGTGCCGTGAAGCGTCGACGCTGCATGTGGAAGTGGTGCGAATGTGCATTTCTTTGGCCGGTGTGTTGATTAACAAAATCTCTGTACACAAGCAATCGCCACGAATTTGGATTGGCTCACCAACTGCTCATCCCATGGACCGAAATGGCAATCATACGGAGACCTTGGTGCTATTCCCCAGGGCCCAGTGATTTTAGATGCACTCACACCGAGGAAACAATTAATAAATATTGCAATAAGTATGCCTCAAGACACTTTTTGAGCTAGAACTCGAGTGCCTTCGTGCTAGCTCAAAACAAAAGTCTTTATTTCGGAATCAGTGGTCAAAATAATCACCTTGTGAGCCTTCTTGCGATGCTGGTGGGGAACAGGAAATGAGTACCGTAAAGTTACGAGAGATCGCCCATCCTGCTTTTCTGGCTGAATATTGAACAAACATGGTCACGCGATGTCCGAGTCCGACGGGAATCGTATCCGCCGCGCGATCTGCTGTACCGGTACGTCTGATAAGCGAGTTCATAGCTGGTTCCCGCGTTTTTGTCCGCGATCTGCGCGCGCGATATCGGCTCCCGTAACAAGAGTTCCCGCGTGTTTATGCATCGTCTAATGCGAATCTGCTGCGTCCGCGATCTGCGGCATCCGTTCCCGTGACACGAGAGTTTGTAGCGGATTCCTGCGTTTATGTCCGCGACCTGCGCGCGGGATATCGGTTCCCGTCACAGTCAAGTATGTAGTTGGTTCCCGCGTCTTTATTGCACCGTAGAACTTGATTCTGCTGCGTCCGCGACTTTCGGTATTCGTTCCAGTAAAATCCGAGTTCTCGGCGGGTCTCCGCAGGGTTTTCGTAGATCGTTTTCGCCGTCCCGCAAGGCCCTCCGCTACGATAGTGGGAACTCCACAGTCAAGGCTATCGGCGCGCAGGCGCAGTAGCAACTTCTTCGTTGCGGAACGCTTAGCGGAGGGGGCAGCGCGGTCTACGAAAACTAACGGTCGGCTGCGTCCGCGACTTGCGGAATCCTTTCCCGTGACACGGGAGCTCGTAGCGAATTCCCGTGTGTTTATCGCATCGTGAAACGCGAATTTGCGGTGTCCGCGATCTGGAGTCATTTCTCGCGTCACGTGGTTTGTATGTGTGCCCGGTGTTTATCACTCACTACCCAGGTAGCGCCCAATGTCGTGCGAACATTCCCTGTATGTTCTGGGCCGTTAAAACCCCATTCGGAACGTTCTAGGAACGTTCGTATGCTACATTCCCTACAAGGTAAGCTGCTCAACATTCTAGGAACGTTCGTTGGCGAACATTCGTATATGCGCAATATCCTCAGAACGTTCCGCTCCGAACATTCATATGCGCAACATTCTTGGAATGTTCGTTAGCGAACATTCTTAAAATTTTCGCAGGTGAAGCCAACCTTACGGAGGTCTCACGGAACCTGTGGTTCGAAACACCATCCATTATATGCCACTTTGTGCCAAAAATATGCAAATTGAGTTTCTGTAAACTTAGCATATAAGGGATCAGTTTTATCTTATATGAATCTACCGAGGAATGTGATATATTGTGTAGGAGAACTTGGCGCTCACTACGTATGTAGAGGGGCAGTTTTGAATGGACCAGATATTTATTATTTTTTTTTTTTTTGTATCTGGGGTCCGAAAGTTTGTAAAAGGGGTTTCCCAGTTGAATGTGGATTGCCATGTGTATCTGTGTTTAAGCTCGGAATGAGTAATCCGTTATGTATACAGCACATTTTGAATGAAAGAAGTCAAGTGACAGGTAGGAGTGAACTTTCATTAGTACGTGCTCAGGCTGTTGCGCTGGGAAAGCGGCTACCTTCTAAAAATCTGTTTCGATTAATATCGCCCTGTGGGGAGCTTTATCACATCCATATATCTAGTGCGCCTCATTGGGGCTGTAGCCTAAGCAAGCCGTGATCGTGGAATCTTTGTAAATAGACCTCAGGGAATGTTCCCTGAATGTAGCGATATACTCACGCCACGTTTTGAGGAGATTGAAAAATGCCCCTGCATAAATTTGCAACATTTCATGAAAGTTACAGAAGTTATTTGGATATTCTGAGAACGCTCTTAGAACCTTGTTAGAATATTTGAATGTTGACTGAATGCCCTGGCATTGTTTTATGTCATTTTCAGGACTTTCTAAGAATGTTTATGAGAAAACATTCCCCGAATGTAGCGATAAGTGCCTGCATCACATTCTGACAACGTTGATAGAATGTTCCAAGAATGTTGTCTATGTTCTTTTGAATTAACATTCCCAAAATGTTTTCAGAACGTTCTCGTGCTACGTGGGTAATTTTTTATAAAGTTTTACTGTGATATCGCCAAAGATAGCCCCCCCCCCCCCCCAATGTACCCCTGTCCATGCAACACCTGCACAAACAGCAATACTGTTGTTTTCTCGGCCTTTTTTAAAACATATTTAAAGCCTAAAAAGTTATATTGCAAGATACGCAGGTGTGTGTAGTGCGGCACTTTGAGTTGTCTTCCCGGATTCAGATAAGGCATGTAAAAATGACCACATCGAGAAGTAGCCTGCACTACTGCTTGAAATGTGGTGGCAAGGGTCACAGTGTCTACGTACTAGACACACTGAAAATGGTAGGTAAAGCTGCAATATCTACCGTTGTAATTTTCCCCTCCTCGATGTAGAGACGTCGGTAGTAGGCATTGATCCTGTACGTTCCGTATCCCTGCAAGTGGAAACAGCAACGCGCTTTTGATTACCGCTTTCTGTGCACGCGTTTTGGGTTGCACGAGCCATGGCTTCAATGTATGTAACAATTCGCAAAGAGGAGAGGGGGGGCATTTTGTCTGAGCATACGGGCATATAAAACACTATACTCAGAAGTAACATATTAACCTTTGAAATTGTCCCAGTCATCACCCAGGGCTTTTGGCTAACATTATTTCTACCAGCCGAACAGTACACGCATGGGACAGTGGTGCGCAGGCAAATAAAACTGCTGCAAAATGCGGCACGTAATAAAAAAAAATATATATATATATATCAGACGTAAAAAAAAATAACAAAAACGGCGTTGTTTTAGTGTATTTGTGTCTATAAATGGGTGTACAAATGGGAAAGAATTTACACGAGCTTGATGATGCTGACAGAGAGCGGGCAGCACGGGATGTGTTGAGTGCAAAACATGTAGTTTGCGCTAGGCCTGCCCCACTCATATCGGCCTCATTTGAATCGTATGGATTGCGTTCACACATTTTGTTCTCCCCGGACTTTGTGAGCGTGATCGAGCTTGCGTACATGTTTGTGGCAACACGAGTACCAATAGCGTCTGCCACAACACTGAGCAAAGCAGCTCCGGTGGTGCAATGGGGGGAGCGTAGGGTTCGATGCCAGGCGGAGAACAAATCGCATTTTAAGCAATTTGGTATGGTGACCACAAGTGTAATCGCCATAGCCTATGGACCTTTATATGTTTACTGTATTCTACGGTAAACGTGGCATTACACATGAACGTGAGGTGCTTCATGCACGAAGGGCTGTTAAGTCCCGTTCTGAAGTACACATGCCACGTCGAAAGAAACGGCGACGGAAATCAAACTAAAGTTTCGGGCGGAGGTATACCAGTGTCTCTGGCACCTCTTTTACCAACACTCGATAAAGGATGTCCGCCCAAAACATGGCTTTTTTAATTCATTGCGCCGGACGCGGTCTAATTTTTGTTTTATATGCTCACGTCTTCTTTTCCTTTTTATTGCTGTTACGATGCATTTACTAAGGCAACTCTACTGTCGAAATAGCTGTTTCGGGATGACTTTCTGAGACAGCTTTCTGAGGCAATGCACCCAAGTCTATGGGTGCCCGCAGGCTTGTGCACTTTAATTGAGCGCCGACCAAAGGTGCAGGCGCACTCTTCACTTGTTAGGGAAGCGCTCGCTCTCGTGCACCAAGAGCACAAATTAAACTTGTGCACACGCACTTCTTTTCTTTTTTTATGCCACACAGTAAAAACTCAGAAATACACAAAAAGTTTGGCAACTGCGGGTTAGATCCGTTGTATTCACGCTGTAGTAGTAAAGTGGCTTATTTTAAATTAGAATTCTACAGTGACAAATTGCCTTAGTAAATGAATTAATTGCCGCGTAAATTAATACGCTGATTTCAATATTACAGCGGAAAGCAGTTTCATGTTTCCCTGTGAGTAGTCGCCCCGCTTACATCACCTGACTCCGCTGTGTGCGCGTAAGGATGGGAACATGATCTCGGGGTGGTAGACGTATGACTAATCAGTGAGGACTCAGCTTCCATCGCGCTATCAGTTTAGGAATAAAAGGAGCATAGACCAAGTCCGACTCGAAGCGGTGGCTCACCGATCGTGTCCCAATCCGTGCACCATATATTGGGTAGACTACGGGGGGGGGGGGGGGGGGGGGGGCATCGGGGCTCGTGCCTTCCCCCCCCCCTAATAAAATCGGGGGGGGGGGGGCAGAGCCCCCCCTCCCAGGGCCATGATCCTTAGTTGTCTTGTTAATGAGCGTTTGACGTGATATTCTGCAGTCGCAGGCTTTATTTCCATGTATTAAAAAGAAAAGACTCGTGGCCGAGTGAATTACTGCTTCAGAAGCACAGGGGCCTGGGTTCTACCCCCACAACTTCGCAGCTGGCACAAGCATTTTGTTATTCAGCTTTGTGTTCGCCGGCGCATGTGCCGTGGTACCGGCGAGGAATACACGGCTACGCTTGCACGGTACCGTGATTGACATTGACACACAGCGACGAACACCATGGCGATATACTACATATGTAGGGTGTGTACTTTCCGGTGTTTATTTGTGAGAAAAATCGGCGGATGTTTTTCGGTGTTTATTTATTTTCGAAATACCGGTGTATTTCGGTGGAACGTCTCACGACGAGGCTAAAATCGGTGATTATCGGTGGAAAAAATGCGATTGATCACAGATAGAGAGTTCTAATTTTATTCACATATTTCGTACACTTCTCGGGGAAGCATATATTTCTCACACTTGGTTATTATAGTGGATGCAAGCATACTTCGAGAAGCTTGCATCCGTCATGGCAGCACGTTCCTTGCGGTTCACAACCCGCAATTTTGAAAACACACGCTCCACATTTGCGCTGGACACAGGAAATCCCAAAATGTCCAGCCAGGCTTGGGACAGTACTGGCCAGTCAGGTAAAGGAAGTTTCCAAAATAACACTGGATCAACGGTGCTAGTCACAGCATACTCGCGGTAACAAAGAAACTCTGATTTTCTCTGATTCTAGGTCACTCAGCTAGCTCTCGTCTCGGAGGACCAGACGATAGATACTTTCATGAGGCACAAATCCCTCTGGCAGCTCCACGTTTATGCACGGATTAACAATTGGCACGCGGAACCAGAACGACGATTCATCCATGAAATCTGTAGCGTAGTCATCCTGGGCTTTCCGCTTACTTCCCATCCTGGTGACCTTCTACTCCGCGTGACGGCGAAGGGAAGCAAGTCTCAGGTTGAGAAAACCCGCAGACGCGGGACGGACGCGCCTTCTCAAACACGTCTGCAATTTTTTTTAGAGAACGGTTCTTTTACACACAGCGAAAAACTCCCCCGCCAACAAAACCCTCTTTCCGTTTCCCCAAAAGTTCATGGAAACTAAACAGATAACAAGGAACGCATCTCAGTTCTGAAAGCTCAGTAGCCCTGTACGACACGGATGTTGGTAGTGTCTTCCAGGAACCACAGCAACCTCTGAATACATGGCTTGCACCGACATTTCTTGGCCAGACACAATGGGGAAAAGGCACGTGAGAGCATACCCTCCGCTGCTTTAATTTTTCCACAAAAAGGGGCCATGGGCGACACAATGGGGGAAAGGCGTGTGAGAGCTTAGCTTTCACTGCGTTAACTAGACGCTTTTCATTTACCCCCAGAAAGGAGGGCGGACTGACGCCACGTGCAAGCCATGTATAGACACTGGAAGAATGCAGGATCCACGAGATAACACGTTTGACGAACCTCTACGGGGAAAGGGTTTCGCTAGGTCGGAAACGTGCAACGACCGGTGTTTTTCGGTTTTAACCGGGGCGAAAATATCCAACCACCGGTGTTTTCCGGTTTTAACCGATTTTGTATTTTTGTCACCGACGGATGTTTATCGGTGTTTTTCGGTTAAAACCGGAAAATACACACCCTATACATATGCTAGAAAATGTAGCCGCTAAAATAAGCTACTGATGATTGCCGGTGTAAAAAAAAAAAAAAACTGCGCGGAACCCCCCCTCCCCCCCGGGAGGTGGAAAGTCTACGCCGCTCTATGGGTGATATCGTACACTGTTAGCAAGTCCCGTGTATTTGGCGAATATTTGGGGTGAAAAACACGCTATTTACACAAATTACCATAAATTTACACGATGAGTAACGGATAATTCGTTCAGAAATCATGCGAGGTTGTAAAAAACGTGTTTTGGTTCGGTCATACACGCATAACCGTGTAGCCGACCTCGATAACACGCATCGCCCCCGGCGACGACCGCGGCGTTGCCGGCTATCGAAGCACCGGAATGCTTGGGGACACACTTAGAAAGGACCGTCGAGACAAATGCCGCGGAAAGAAACATATCTCGGAGACAGATATGCACCAAAAGCAATTGCGCCATGTCGCAGGACGTTGGCGAAACCCGCGCTCACCGTGCTCGCCGCCATCTTCTGCTCGATGGCAATGCGGCTTCCCTCATGTCGCCCATGTTTGTATTTAGTTTAGGGGTCCTGATAACAGTTTCTTAGACACCACAAATAAAGTCATGGGTCTAATTATTCGTTCCAGACAGTTAAAATGGATATAAAAAGCGTGTCCTCGATGTGAACACGTGACATTGCAGTTGGTTTCGTTTTTGCTTCAACCTTCAACTGCAAGCGATCTGGCCACGGCACAAGCGCAACGCCGATGTACGCTGGAAGCAAGCGCCGGTTGGCTTTCGTTGTTTTTGTTTGACCGGAGAAAATCTGACAAGTACGCATGGCGCCGCTACTGTTTTGGTTTGACGGGACGCGAGAAGCTTCGCATAGAGCTTCGGAGTTTGCGAGCACATAGTGAAGACGTGACCGGAGAAGTGCCCCTGTGATGTTCCTGGAAGACGGAAAGTAAGTAGGATTCGTAATCGTCGTGTGTGCTTTGAAAGCGAAGGGAGTCACAGGGTCCACGAGTTCGCAACCACAAGCCAAGGTTCACGACAGCGCGGCGTTGACTTCGGCGATCTCGTTCTGTTTGGTGCAACCCGGCGATGCGAAAAAGAGCTGAAACATTCGTCGTGTGTGGTGCGGTGCTTTGTATTCCGGGTCTGTTTGAACGACGCTTTTAACACGGAGCGCAAATTGTTTGTTGCGTGGTGGAGGTTCAACGGGTACAGTCCCGTCGTCGTCAGCTGATCCGGTCCAGCTGGTCCGGGAGGACGCAGCGAGCGTTTTTAGAAGTAAATCTTCCTTCGTTCCGTTTCAAACTGTGGAAGTATCCCGACACATACCGTGAGTAAGAAGCAGCGGGCGTTTTCAACAAAATTACGTTGTTTTAATTGAATAATGGACTCCGGATTGTTGTCTTAAATCTGCCGTTTTTTATGCTTCGTGTTGGACTGCGTTTGCATAGCGACGCACACCGCTCGAGTAGATGATTCGGTCCTGCAACGAGTTTGTATCGCCAATCATGCGGCGTGAATAAATTAGGGCAAGGTTTCCTACCTGCCCACTGATGTATGTACTGAGACCATTTTTTATGTTGTGAACGTAGTGCTGTTTCTTTATTTTGCAAGACGCGTTGGTGCATTTATTATGGTACAATCACTTGAGAGTTGAGAAATTGGAGAGCGAGCAAGCTCTCTCAACTTTGTCTCTTTCTCTCTGGCACTGCCCTGCTTCAGTTTCAGTAGGCATATCTACTAGCAGGTACAAACTGCTCTAAAGCAGGTAAAAAACGGGAAGCTTAGGACGGTGCGGACTCCGTGTTTCGCGCTTTTCGCAAGGTGACAGGGTAAATGCTTTTGTGAGATATGCGGAATATGCAAGCGATTTTGTTATGCCCGTCGTTTGCGTCTCTCCAGCAAAACGAATAAGATGATCTACTACAAAGGCGCAATCACAAGCCAAGGTTTAAGATAGCAGTCGTTTGCTTCGGTGTAGCTGTATTTTACCCTGCTCTCTGCAACGCCGTGTCATGACGAAGAGCTGGAACGATCACGGTTCGTGCTGGCCTCCCGGTTGACAGAAACCCGCGCCGCCCGCATCGGCACCGAGTGCGCTTGGGCTGTTGATGCTCAAGCCTTTCATCCGCGGCTTGTCGCCAGCTCATCCTGCTGCTCAACGGTGAGGAAGCGGCGAGAGTAACCTCGGAAGTGAATGTAAATCCTCGTTCATTCAGTTATCCGGTGTCAAAGTGTGGAAGATGTCCAACGTGTACTGAGCGCGGGAACTACGAGCCTTTTGCCTTGCTTTCATAACCGAAACCAGACCAACGAGATAACTGCCTTGCGTACTCTAAAATGACGGAAGCAATAAGTTTTAACAGGTCGAGTACGTCATCGGGGATGTAGGCGAGACGGTGCACACTGTTTAAACGCTTGCAGTATATATCCACGAGTGGTACCAGGAAAGCGACGTCAACAGAGAAGGAGCTCGCGATTCAGCATAATGCACTGCTATGGGCCCGTGTATCTTCAAAGTTCGGGGTGGTGGCAGTATAAAAAAAAGACGCATCAGCGCCCCACACCAGTGTTCACGAATAACACCGGTCACAAACTCCCAAGCCCCACTGCTCTTCTCGACACCGACACGACATACGACAACAAACTGCATCAAAACGCCCCAAAAGTGAAGGCGTCTGCTCCCGTACTGCAACTGCTGCAACTAGCGGAAGTGAAGTGTTGGGCGGATGTCCGGATGTCCTTCACAAAAATATATAAAAAATGCTTTGCGCAAGGATCATTTTCATTTATTATTGTATACGTAATGACAAAATCCCAATAATTTGTTTTCCTATCTGATTCAAGCTAGTCGGACTGCTCATAACACTGGTCAAGCAAGAAAATAACAAAAATTTGAACTTTTTCATGACCGGTTTAAGATTTATTGTTCACATATCGTTATTTATTTCAACGGACTAACATTATAGGTTTTGCCTCCATACTTTTTAAATGCAAACAGTTCTAACACACGGCTGTCCATTGCGCCGTGTTTTGTGTATTCTTCTATAAATCTGTAATGGTCAGCGACCAAAGAGCTCTCCTGCACATGTCAAGCTTATATGCGCCGCGGGGAGAAATCGATATCGAGTAGGAAGTGTCGGGCGTAGTGTCGGTTGTTGTGTTTGTGTACATGTCGGTGCTGTGTAGCTGTGTGCTGTGTTGCCTGCGTTGTATGTAGGGTTGCTGTGAGTCGTGGTTGTTCGCAGTGTTAACAGACTCGTCTTTTTTTTTTTAAAGCAGGCTGCTAGAAATCTCGATAGGTGGCGCAAGTTACCGCCCGATTCTAAATAGTTTGCTCAAGTTATTTATCCATGTAAGTTCGGCATTCGTTTTTTTTCTTTTTTTTTCTTTTTGTCTAGCGGCTTGTTGAAGCTATTGACGCTGCCGACCGCCGACAACGCACGTACGTACCTTTGCAAGTAGCTACGTCCGCCGCTTGGAGACTTTACTGTGTATAAAAGACATCGAACGGGAACTAACGCGCCCTGTGTGCTTTCAATTCGGCTGAAAGGCGCGCGGCTCGCTGGGCTCGTCTCTCGCCTGTTCTCGGCCGCTGGCCGCCATGTTTCATAAGGAACACGCTCGAAACGGTTTTGCGGAAGGCAGACACGGTGTAGCGTGTTAAGTTTACACAGCACCTCATGTGTACACGAAAAACACAGATGGCCTCGTGTAAAACGAACACGTTTCGACGTGTCCGCTATGGGACAACGGTTTACACGTCTGGGCGTGTTATTTTTGCTAACAGTGTATACAGCGTCATGCCGCGTTTCTCGGCTAATATGCGCACTACATGTTTGTGGACAAACCGTGTGACGTCTCTCTGGTGTCACGCCATGGCGCTGCTGTCGGCACTGCACATGCGCAGATGCTTTGCCTCGGGCGAAGAATCTGGTTTCTACGCATGCGCAGTGCCCACACACAGTGTGGGCAAACGCGGGCTTGTTTGTAGACTGTTGGTCGATACTTCGTTTAATCAGACGCAGCCGACGCTACGAGCTGATGAGACGAATCAGCGTTAAAAGCACACCATCATGGTGTTCGTCATGTTTGTGTACATTGTCTGTCATCGATGGACCATCATGTACAGGGAAGGCCTCGTGACTTGTGCTTTTGACGCTGTTTGATTGGTCCAATCAACCTGTAGCGTCGGCGGGCCGACGCTACGAACTAAAGGGACTCTGATTTTCGCGCTCCGTATCCCTGCAAGTGACAACAGCTACGCACTTGTTAAAAGTGTAGAGCAGGACTCCTCCGGTGAGATTTCATATGACTTCTATTCCGGAACGCTTCCCTCTTACCCGCTGGTGAAGAAAAAACACATCTGGGACATCCGGGGGATGAAGACGAATTTAATTGTTACTTACAAAAATACATCGGGCGTGAACGCGAGATGCTCGCGCTGCCAAGTCAGAACGACACATGTACATACAGTGCCAAAATACGCATGAAAAGAAACAGAGGAAAACTAATTTAAAACAGAAAGGAAGCTGACGCGCTGTCGTCGGCCGGCTAAACGTCTAAAAAATGAGCTAAGTCGTCAACATGCACGAAGTGTGAAACTAATGTTAAGTAGTTTACGCCAGTCACGATATCTTTATACAGCCACATGCTTCTATTGCTCCGATTGACGAACATCTATTCTGTTCACTTGTACACGGACGTGAGGAAACGCAATAGGCGCTCGATGTTTTTCTTCAGTTACGATGTGCACCAACGCGAACATCGGCCGACGTACACGAGTAAAGTCGTCGCGATCATGCTTTGTTTGAATGTCCAACAGCGCACCTATCAACTTTCTGCCTTGCTTCGTTCACCAAAAACATAACGACTAACGACGGTCATCGATAATCACTGAGTTCCCAGCGAAGATGAGAACCGAACACTACGCATACTCGTACTCATCGAGTGCTGCCGGAGCCGCTGTTGCTCGATGCGAAATATCAATGTGCGTCGTTCGGTTATGCACCGCGTTTTCTCGCGACACGCTCTTTCGTGATTGGCTGTACAACCATCAACAACCGCGAGCATCACGAGAATTGAACATCCAGCGGAGGAGAACATGATTGCGCTTTAGGACAAGGACACTGGAAGAACTGACAACATATAGACCTTTGCAAAAAGAGCTCTCTGGCCACCGCCATTTTGCGAATGGACTTGTTCCAAAACCGACGCGGCCCATTGCGGCGAAATACCACGCAGTGCACTCTGGGAACTAGTTGGCCACTCAGTTTCGGTTTCGACTGAACAGCTTTATCTCATGCTATCACGCCGCGACCGAACGCGCTGCTTGCGTTTTCGATTATCTGACTTTTGACGAACGTACAATGCACTCATTTTCGAGCGATACAATACGAAGACCGGGGCACTTTCCTTAGTTCCCGAAACACCGGATATTGTACGTGCGTATGCGAACGTAGTAAGTCGTGGCTTAGTCACCTCACCCCACGAGTGCATGTTTGAGCTCAATTTCAATAATCCCGTCTAGTACCAGTGAACTAGAACTGAAATTTGTTCATCTGGAGCCTTACACGTATTTTATTTTTTTGCCAAACGTCCGCTTCTTGTTACTTCATTGGGCGAAAAGCAAGCTGCATCCTCACAGGGTATCAAAGTTGAGCCCAGCGTTTACGCATGAACTTTTAAGGAAACGCAATAAATTCGACTACACTACTGCACAAAAGTTACTATGATGTCTTCCTCGTGTCATCACCTATCTCACACTCAAATTTTATGCTGATAGAAGATTAACTTTTCGCAAACGCTGAGATCGGCTAGCTACGACGGAGCCCCTAACAAGCGTCCCCTACTCCTCGCTAAGCCTTTTTGGACGAGCTTTTACTGACGCCCAAGATCTGTGCCTGAACGGTGTGTCTGAAATTATCTCGGCATACTCAGGCAGGAAGAAAGCAAACACATAACAAATATTATGGCCATTAGCAACCGTCAAACGCGCTTTGGATTCGTTCGAGCGCAGAATGTCGCACCGTGCGCCGGACGGGCATGAACCCCTATGCGGTGCGCATAGGGGTTCATGCTGGTCCGGCGCACTTCCGGCGAACGGTGCGACATTCTTCACACAGGTGCTCGACTTTTGCTTTCTTAAAACGGTCTGTATGTGCGAATTTTCCTATATGATTGCAGGATAACTTTATGCGCATACGCGATGTTGAATACTGTAAAACCCTTAATGTTCGCGAGCCCTCAATTTTCGCGAATTTCACGAATTGAAGAATTCGCGAAATTTAAGGGCGCGCGAAAATTTCGGTCCTTAAGATTTTCAATGCAGGCGTCTGGAATTCGCGAAATTTAGTGGTCGCGATTATGTCATCAGTGACCGATTCGCGAAAAATAGGGGCCGCGAAAATAAAGGGTTTTACAGCATTAGTGGAATGCAAGCGGGTGGGAAGTTCACTTCGTGCAGTGCTGCGGGTCTGTTCAGATAAGAGATAAGAAGTGTGCTAAAATTTAGCTTTTCAATGGCGCCTCCGAGTTTTACCTCGCATTCTCAGGCATATTAAGAAAAACAGTAATAGCAAAAAGTAATATTTCGTGTATGGACGCACGAAACAAACTTCCTGATCAACAACACTAATCTAAAGACGCGAGCTCGATGTATGCATACTTATTGGTTGCTACAGCTTGTTGATTCGTACACAAGCAAGATCCCCGAGCTTCGCAGCGTTGAGATTCCCAGCACTGGCTCGTCCACATACCTCGATTGGAACGCTAACAGGAAGGCTCAAGTACAAAAATACAACAAGCATGTGTTAAGACAAGCTATACGTCTCAGGCTTGTGCTAAAGCTTCGAGGTCTGGCCATTTAGGTTAGTTTAGAGACCACAAATGACGCTCTCGGGACCAAAAAACAATCTCTTATCGACGTGTCTATCGAAACCAAAACCATGCCACCCTCCTCCCTGGCCAACTAGTTCCCAGAGTGCAACGCGCGCCGTGTTGCATGCACACTCTCAGAAAAAAAGGGTGTATGTGGGTGTATCGCGCACCCTTACACCCCCCTTCGACTGGAGACACCCGGCGAGCGTAATCGCACTCCCATCACGCGAAGCCTCCTCTCCCAAAGGAATCGGCGGGCGAGGCGGGGGTGTTGCCAGGTGCGCCATTACACCCCCCCCCCCCCCTTTTCCTTTTTCAAAAAGGGGAGAGGGAGTGCTATCAGGAGAGCGCAAGAAAACAAACAAAATGCGCGCGGTAATAGAGTAGAGCGCGCGTCCTGATTAGCAGCCACTGGTTACACGTCATCCGACTGACAACCTATCGCGATAGCGATCGCGTTTCGCGCGTTATCTGGCCTTCGTGTTGCTAGGAGACTTGACCTCCTCACCTCCTGCATTCCATCTCGGCGTGCTTCGGCGGCCATACTTTTGCTTCGGCTGGCGGGTGACATCGCCTTTGTTCATTCGCGCTATTTTGAATTGCGTGTTTTTTTAGAAGGTGGTTGGACAAAGCGGATCGTGTTCACAAAGCGATGCTTGGCACGTAGCTGCAGTCACAAACCAAGATGTGCCCGCCGGCTAAAGGTAAGTCTGCCGTTTACATGCACTCGTTGGATGCTGCGTTTTGCGAGGCATGGGGCCTGCTAGCTGGGGACGTGCTTTCCTTTTTCTCCTGTTTATGTCAGAGTTTCTTCGCTTTTGTATTTGTGGCATGTGTGCGCGGTGGCGGTGCCCGGTTCTCTGAGTGTACAAACGAGCACGACATCGCAGCTTCGAGACATTATACTTGCGTGTAGAGCTGGCGTCATTCAGAGCAACGGGTCTCTATCGTTTCGCCAAAAGCACTTTTTGTGGACAGATGTTTCATGGACTCTCGTTCGTCAACACTACCGTTCCATCGACAGTCGTTACGCGGATTTAGCGTTGTAGGGACATTTCGTCGCGGGTGTATCCTACACGTACTATCCGCTTCGTGGCAACAGTGTGAGGCAGCTCCTTACAGAAAAAAGGTAGTTTGTGCTGTCGATGAAGCATTCTGGCGATGAATCATCGCGTCTCTATAAAACGATCTGTCGGTGAAACGTAGTTCGATTGCAGAGCAACATGCTCGCGCTTGTTACCGGCTTCGCTCGCACGTATGGTTATGCAATGCGATTTTCAGTGGGGATGATCGAATTAAGGTGGCGCTTCAAGACAAGGCAGTTAGAGTTCTTTTATAGGTTCCCTACGGGAGTCAGAGTTGCGCGTTGATCTTCTTAGCGCCGTCTTTCCTGCACGGCATGTTGATCCAGTTCCTCACGCGACTTTTGGACCTCTTGGCGAATATGTGCTGCCACCTCGACACGAGGCTAAGTGTCGAGAAAACAACGCGCGCGCAAGGCCTCTCCCACCCGTTCCACACCCAAAACGTCAGCTACATCCTGTTCAACCATTGAGGCGCTGTGACCTAGATACTGCTTCCCCAAACTCGCCTTTGTCCCCATCGTGCGTAATCTTCCGCCCCCGAGGTCGACACAACGAAACCATATTCCCTCCCTGCTCGGCCACTTCGAAGAGGGAGAGGGTACTGGAACCATTGACTCTCGAACCGACGAGGCGCGCGGCGCGCTCAAAAGCAGGGGTGCGTACGGCGGGGCGCGTGCAACGTTACTTTCTTGCACGGTACGTGATCGGATCTCGTCAAATAGCTCCGCGGCGGCACGTAGAAAAAAGACGCGCAAATCTGGCTCCCGCAGGGAGCCTATACAGGAACTGGTACTCTAGTGCAGCATTGAGATTGTAGGCTCCAGCCAGAGTTGCGCGTCTGGTTTCCACGTGCCGCCGCGCCGCTATTTGCCGATATCCGATCACGTGAGGAGCAGACTCCAAATGCCGTGCAAGAAAGCCACCGGTACGGCGGCTTCGCCGACGGTGCAAGCGCCTCGGTGTGCATACCCCCGCTTTTGCCGCCTCCTGTCCTGTTTTCCAGGAAATAGGGAGTTTTCGTAGACCGCGTTTCCCCCTCCGCTAAGCCCTCCGCAACGAAGCAGCCGCTACTGCGCCGGCGCGCCGATGGCCTTGACTGTGGAGTTCCGGCTAGCGTAACTGCTTGCGGAGAGCGTTGCGGTACAGCGGAAACGATCTACGAAAACTCCCTAATGAGGAGGTAGAGCGCGGCGGCCGCTATTTCCCGAATTCAGTCACGTGAGGAGCAGACTTGAAGTGCAGGAAAGCCGGAGCTACTGGGATGAACGCGCAACTCCTGACTCCCGTAGGCTGCCTCTGCAGGACCTCTAGGGCAGCATGGAGTTCCTGCGTAGGCCGCCTACGGTAGCCAGAGCAGGGTCGCCAGGTATTTGCAGATTAACCCGTCAAAATTTCCTGATATTGTGCCCAAGAATAGCCAAATGTCGGGCTATAAAAATAGCCCAACATATAAAATTTCATACAAGGTATTTACATCTCTTTGGAACACGGGTAACATGATACATGACATAAGACAATTATTTACAGGAGAAGGCAATAAGAGCATAAAGCGTCCCCATGTATATTTTAGTGCAGCGAAAGAAGGGGGTTCTCAAACATCTGTTAAGCTGCCCCCACTTTTCTTCCTCCCTCCTTCTGGAAACACGTGCCTCCACCCCTGCCTGCGGTATTAAATCGTGCCAAAAACTTCAGAAAAACGATATTGCACCTCCGCAACCAACACCAATGAGGGTTTACATATTGTATTTTTCACGCTTGTGATTTGGATATTTTCCTTTCCTAACCTCTTGAGTTGATTGTTTTTCTCTACCCGGCGCAGAAATATCATGTTTAAGGCTTTGAAAATTGTTGAATATCCGGTATGAAATAGCTTAATAGTCAATCACCAGATTTTCCCGCCTATTACAAAACTGAGTAGCCCAATTGGGCTGTTTATAGCCCAACCTGCCAACCCTGAGCCAGAGCTGCGCGTTCACCCCGGAGCACCGGCTTTCCTGCAGGGGACGAAATTCTGCTCTTCATCTTACTGGATTGGGCGAATAGCAACGTGCTCCTTCTCCTTTCCTGGAAAACAGGAAAGGAGGAGGAGACAAAAGCAGGGGAACGTACGCTGAGGAGATTGCAACGTCGGCGAAACGGCCATATCAGCGGCTTTTCTGCACAGTATTTGGATTTTGCTCCTCACATGATCGGATCTAGGCGAATAGCGGGGTGTCAGCGTGTGGATAACAGACGCGCAACTCTGACTCCCGTAGAAAGCCTATGCAGGAACTCTAGGACAGCATTCACCAGCTTCGGTGTGTGTGGTGCTCAGTTTGGCGTTACTTTGAGAGCTCTATTCGGAAACATGTGCAGTGGCTGTACCCGCGGATGCTAACTTTTGCGAAGCTCGAGTTTGGCTAACTTTGAATTGTCATGTTGGTACCCTACTTGTCAGACTCTTTCTTGGGCAAAATTTGTAGAATTAGACTACACGTTTTTTTTGCATTTTTCATTTGTGAAGCATACACTTTGTCACACTACAGCAACAATTAGGTGTCGAAGTGTTAATGGTTCAAAAACGCGAGTGTCTCCTTGTGCTTGTAGTATGCAAGTCATCTCACGCACCCGTGAAGTGTGAGATAACATAAGATGCGTGGTTAGATCACGTGTGCTAATGACTCGAATCTCTAACGCACAGGAGTGAAGCTCTGCTGCTAGCACAGATGTCACCATAGTCTCGAGGCACCGTCTGGCAAGGTAAGCGATCAACTAGCCTGCTGATTTTTGTTTTCTTGTCAGATTGTTAAGCATATATTGTGAAATTAGGCTAAGTGCTTGCTTAGATCACGTGTACTAATGACTTTCATCTCTAGTGCACAGGCGAGAGGCTCTGCTTGTAGCACAGTCGCTACCATAGTCCCGATGCCCTTTCTGGGTAGGTAAGCAACCAACTATCCTGCACTGTTTTTTTTTTAGTTTGTAATGCATGTATTGCGAAATTGGGCTTGGTGCCTAGCTAGGTCACGTTTACTAATGACTATTTGCACCTAGCAGTGATGCCATCATTGTCCCGAGGCACGTTCTGGCAAGGTAAGCAATTCACTACCCTGCGGACCATATTTTCTTTTTTTCTTCTTCTTTACTTGTCAGGCTGCTATGTAAAATTGTGTGACTAGGCTAGGTGCTTGTCTAGATCACGTATACTAATGAGTAATATAATGCACAGGTGAGAGGCTCTGCTTGCAGCACAGACGCTACCATAGTCCCGAGGCTCTGTCTGGCAAGGTAAGCAATCAACTATGCTGCAGACTGTTTTTCTTTTTCTCAGGTTGTTAGCGTATCTTGTGAAACTAGGCTTGGTGCTTGGATAGATCATGTTTGCTAATGCCTATTCTCTGATGCACAGACCAGAAGCTCTGCACCTAGCAGATGCCGCCATAGTCCCGAGGCGCCGTCTGGCAAGGTGAGCAATCGACTATCCGGTGGACCCTGTTTTCTTTTCTTCTTTACTTGTCAGACTGCTAGGCTTATATTGTGTGATTAGGCTTGGTACTTGGTTAGATTACATGTACTGATGACTCAAATCTGATGCACAGGCTGCCCTCACGGCAAAACAGGTTTAATTTTGGCAGACGCCTTTCGTCAAGCATGGCACGCAGTCTTTACCATTTTGTAACTATTTGACTCAACGGGGGCGACATGTTTTCTTTATCGGCATTAATGATAAATAAAGAGTTTGAAGTAAGAAGGACAGCATATAAAATGGCGCAAAAAAGGAGCAAAGCATAGATACCATTCACATGGGCGTACCAACCGGGGGGGGGGGGGGCAAGGGGGGCGCAAGGCATGTGTTGTCCCCCCCCTGCCACCCCCCTAAGACAGCCGCCACAGGACAGGTTAAAGACTGTCCGGCGGCGCCCAACGGATACCAAGAGCACTCCCCCGCCCCCCCCCCCCCCCCCCCCCGCCCCCCCCTCCTGACTCGAAAACAAGTTGGAACACCACTAACCGCACATATTCCCCACGAACTACACCCTCTACAATACAGATACAACTACACATTTTATCTGTATTCCTAAATACCTTTTCACCAGTTTCGCAGAGTGTCTCGGGGATATAGCATTGTATAAAATACAATGTATCTCAGTATCTGTATTTTTGGCTTTAAAGCAGATGTATCTCAGTATTCCCGAATACTTTTTGGAGTGTGTCTGCCCAGCCTTGGTTTATGGCACATTAATTTATTCTATCATTCTTATTATTTTCCAGGTACTTCGGGCAAATCAACCCATCTGAAGTGCGATACAAAAGTGCAACCAGTGGCATTGCACCGAAGTTGCGAACTCTTCAAATGCTTTGACATCTGTGAGTTTACCGTCCTTCAATTATACTCCGTGTCACTAGTTGCGTGTAGTGCAGGTGAATGCAACGGCCATGCGAAGAGAGAAAAGGCGAGCACTAGGAAGGCATATGAGAGGGGAGGGCAGGGCTGGGGGAGAGGGCGAAAGCACTACGAATGTTAGATAGGGGAGGAGGTTACTCTCCTCACCCGCCTTTCTAGCGCTTGCCCTTTCCCCTCTTCGGGCATTGCCTTAGCCTGTGCTGCGCGCAAGTAGTGACTCGGAATATATTCACCATTGTACAGATTATGATGCACTGGCAGGTAATAGATAACTGGGTAAAATTAATCTGCTCAGTGCTTGACGACGCAGCTCGCGACTTGCTTGAACACGGCCCACAGGAAACCAGCTGCAAGCTCCCGTTCTCATAACGAGCATTACAAATGGCATGCATTATAATATGTCGCTAATAGACCGATCTCACCAGCTAGTTTGAGTACGCCACCGCTGCCAATATGCATCCTGGGAGCTGTAGTCTTTCTACACGCGCGACAACCATGCTGGAGGTTTGCGCGAGCAGACCACGAGGCAGCATGAGCTGTCGCGTGAACTGTAGTCTGCCTCCTACGAACTACAGTTATGGCGGCGTCACGCATGCGTGGAACGCTTGGTGGGATCGGTCCATTCATTTACTCTGGAAACGTAGCTATGCTCTTATAACATATCCACATAGTTAATGTAGTTTCGTTTTTATTTTTCAGGTGTTTAGTCTCTATTTTTCCTTCCCGTCTTTTTTTTTAGTATTTAGCACCTGCACGACAATTCCGCTGGTAGGCTGCAACCACGAGCAAAGAGCTCGTGGTTGCACCTCAACTGCATGAACTCTCGCTTGTCAGAAGCAACCACCAAAGATAAATTCATGAGCTCTGGATTCTCGCCCTCAGAAAATATCACCATTAAAATACAAGTATTCGCTCAGACTGGTGCTATCAGAAATTCTCAGAAAAGCAAAAGGCATTCTTTCGAGACATGTTGAGCTTGAATATATCCTGAGTGAAATAAGCAACGGCAACAACAGTGTACTTGTCCTCTTACAAAATGCCAGTATGTTGGCGGCAGTACGAATTTAATTGTTGTGATTGCATCAGGAAAGGGATAAGGGGAGCACTACAAATGAATCACGGCTAAAAATGTCACTGTTAAGATTGCAAGTTACAAAATGTGGGGAGCGCAAGGTCCCTTTAACAAATTTCTTGACCCCCATTCCTTACAGAAGCCCTCGATCTTTTGGGGGTGGGCTATTTGGCCTCTACACTCAAATGTGTTTGAGAGCACTGTTTTAGATGGTCCAAAATTTTGTTAAAGGAAGCTTGCATTAGGACACCTCTGATGTTGGCATTCGTTTATCTGGTTAGGCGCCACTGAGTACAAGGTTGCTTATGGCATTTTTCGGCTAATTGTGCATTTTATTAGTAAAAAATAAACACAGTTGCAATAAGAAACAGGCTGGCATCGTTGAAAACCGCCAAAATCAGTTGTTTAAATATATTGAAAATATATGCTTTTTGTCTGTGTTTTCGGTTTTCCAGCCTTGCACCTGTATCTAAAGTGGTAAACTTTCCACCCCACTATTCTTCAATGGTGTGCAAAATATTTATAAACTTGGCTGAGTTCCTGGTTTTTGGTAATGCTCATTAAGTAAGGTGTGGGGCCTTGACAGTGTCCTATATGTATCTAATCATGGTATACAACTGGGTTTTGCTTTTCAGGAATGCTCCATGGCTCTTTTTGGTGGTCAACACCCAAGGCACAAGACAAAAGATAAGACATGCAAAAAGAAGAAGAATGGAAACAAGCGACGTTTCTGATGCATGCATTCAATGTGTATTTTTGTAGTATATGTTTCACCCAGTGTTTATGAGCAATAAATATGTAGGAACAGATACCAATTTTCGTAGCTTATTTTATAAAATATTGCATGATCCTGACAATGTTATATTCGCAGGAGTGACACAAAAGCTCTCAATTGTATTTCAGGTTGACAGTTAGGACGTCAAAATGATGCCAGGCCATATAATGAAATGACGATAGAATGTGAGATTGGCAGCTTAATTGTTTTCG